>NC_090377.1:54989581-56319581 GCF_036365525.1 Heterodontus francisci | reverse complement strand
AAAAGCTTTTTCACCCAGATGGTGGTGGGGGTCTGGAACACACCGCCTGAAAGGATAGTTGAGGCAGAAACCCTCAACTCATTCAAAAGGAGTCTGGATAGGCACCTCAAGTGTTGCAATCTGCAGGGCTACGGACCAAATGCTGGATTAGAATGGGTGGATTGTTTTTCGACCGGCACATACGATGAGCCAAATGGCCTTTTTCTGTGCTGTAAACTTTCTATGATTCTATGCCACAGCAGGACCTCCAGGTTAAGAGTGAGAGACCCGGGGAGCATCCTTCTCAGGACTCCTGTGGTTGCTGCAGCATCAAAAACCATGTCCAGTTGACCCATTCTAACCCATGCCTTTAATTAGAAATCCTTCCTTTGACAGATCTAGGTTGTCATCCTTCCTGCCCTCCCTGATTGGCCTGGGGAACCCAAAGGCAGGATGCTAAAGATGTGGCACAGTTTAAGAGCTTCGGCAAAGCCCACTAAAGTGTCCAATGGGTTCCCGAACCGCTAAGCATCCCGTCGTTTCAGCAGGGACTAAGGTGAGAAAATTCCACCTTAGTACTCTCATCCCTTTGTAATAAAGGTTATCATACTATTTGCTTTCCTAATTGCTTGTTGTACCTGCATGTTAACTTTCTGTGATTTGTGTGCAAGGACACCCAGGTCCTGCTGAATACCAACATATCCTAGTCTTTATTTTAAATAATATTCTTCTTTTATATTTTTTCCTACCAAAGTAGATAACTTCACATTTCCCCATCTGCCATGTTCTTGCCCATTTGCTTATCCTGTCTACATTCATTTGCAGCCTCCTCACTTAATTTCCTACCTAACTTCATATCATCAGCAAACTTGGATACATGTCTGCTTATCTAGTTGATATAGATTATAAATAGCTGGGGCCCTAGTACTAATCCTTGTGGTACCCCACAAGAAATGTGACAATTCTTCCTAATCTCTGTTTCCTGTCCTTTAATCAATCCTCAATCCATGCTAATATATTATCCCCAATGCCATGAGTCTTACTTTTGAGTAATCACATCTTGTGTGACTCCTTATGGAATACTTTTTGAAAATCTAAATACACTACATCCACTGGTTCTTCCTTATCAACCCTGCCAGGTACAACTTCAAAATAATTCTAGATTTGTCAAATATGATTTCCCTTTCAAAAATCCGTGTTGACTCTGTTCAACCATATTATGATTTTCTAAGTGCCCTGCTATTGCATTCCGAATAGTAGCTTCTAGGACTTTCCCTGCTGCTGATGTTAAGCTAATTAGCTGATAGTTCCTTTTTTTATCTCTCTTTCCCTCCTTTCTTGAATAGTGTAGTTATATAATAGTGTAGCGGGCAGCCATAAAGACAGGGCTAAAATGTGGCGGGTCGAAGAGACTTAGTAGTTGGCAGGAAAAAAGACAGAGGCGCAAGGGGAGAGCCAACTGTGCAACAGCCCCGACAAACAAATTTCTCAGCAGCACCTGTGGAAGAGCCTGTCACTCTAGAATTGGCCTTTATAGCCACTCCAGGCGCTGCTCCACACACCACTGACCACCTCCAGGCGCTTACCCATTGTCTCTCGAGATAAGGAGGCCCAAAAGAAGAAAAAAGAAAAGAAATCTGCTACCTTGCAAGCCACAGGGACCATTCTAGAATCTGGAGAATTCTGGAAGATCAAAACCAATGCATCCACTATCTCTGTAGCCACCTCTTTTAAACACCTAGAATGTAGCCCATCAGTTCTAAGGGATTTGTCAGCTTTTAGTCCTGTTAATTTCTCCAGTACTATTTTACAAGTACTATTTTATTTAAGTTCCTCATTCACACTAGACCCTTGGGGAGGGATCTTGTTCACTTAATCCCTGCCAGAATGGCTGGACCATTTTTGATGTTGGGAACCTGATTTCCTCATGGGCAGGCTTTGCCTTGGCTCTTTCCCACAGCAACACCATTATCATCCCGCCTCCGTACTCCTGACCACTTGGGGAAAGCTGGCGGGATAACGCGTTAATTTTGTCAAAGGAAACAAAAGCAAAATACTGCAGATGCTGAAAATCTAAAATCAAAACAGAAAATGCTGGAAATACTCAGCAGGTCCGGCAGCATCAGCTACTGATGGTCACAGACCTGAAACGGTAACTCTGTTTTTCTCTCTCCACAAATGCTGCCAGAACTGCTGAGTATTTCCTGCATTTTCTGGCTGGAATTTTACACCCCCCCCCCAGGAGCAAGCTGATGGCTGGTGGGGGGTCGTAAAATTGAATTGCTGTTACCGTCGCCTTCCCACCCCTGCTGCAATTTTACGAGGGGCAGCGGCGGAGAGAAATGGCCCCCCTTCCCCAGACCAATTAAGGCCCTTAAGTGGTCAATTAACTGCCATGGCAGACCCTCCCCTGATCTGTGATGAGACCTGACTTTACATATTTAAATTACCTGTTTGCATTAATAAAAATCTAATCTGCAGTGATCTTACCTGCAGTTCTGGATTTTCAGTGTGATGGCAGCACTCACGTGCCTTCACATTCCCGTCCAGGGAAAGCTGGCACCATCAATGTGGGGAAGGAGGGAGCTCTGCATTTTTAGTGTGATGGGGGGGGGGGAAGGGGTGAACTCTGCACAGTGCAATTGTGGGGGTGGGGGGTGGGGCGATGGTGGGGAAGTGGTCAACTCTGGCCTTAGTGCAATTGGGGGAGAAGGGGTCAACTTTGCATTGGTTGTGTAGTGGGGGGGGGGGGGCAAATATGTATTTTTGGTGTAGTTGGGAGGGGGGATGGGGGCAACTCTGCAGTTTCTTCGCAGGGCTGGCAGGCCTTTAAAAATGGCACTAGCGCCTGCACAGAAACAGTTGACCCCATTCATGGTATCACCAGGGCCATTCCGCCACGTAATGGAGTGGGGGTTGGCGGGGGGCGGCGGCCACCCTGCATATGATAATGAGCTACCGGGCTCAATATCGTGAAGGCATGGCGGCGTGTGGCCCGTGCGTGCTGGCCACCATTTTGTACAACCGCCGCAGCTCCCAGAGGCGGTACCACAAGATTCAGGCTGAGACTTGCCTGTATCCTATCCTTTACTCTTTCTCTAAAAGGAGCTAAAACCAAATCTCTTCTCATTATTCCCCCTTCCTATCTTTCCAACGTCTTTGAACATCTTCAAACAGGGGCCTGTAACTATTGCTTTTGTGGGTCAATTTGTAATCATCTGCCATTTCTGCGGCTTTCTTTATTTTACCAACTTCATGTTCATCCAGGTGGGACCTTATTACTGAAGGGACATTATTTTTAAATTCCTCCATTGGGATTACTTCCCTAAGGCTTTCAAAGTTTTGTTCAATCTTCATGGATCGATACCAATGATCAAATATAATTTCCTTCTCTCTAGCAAATTCCATCAATGTCTGACCCTGTTTCTTGCTTAAATTCCTGTAAACCTCTGGTACCATCTCATCAGCATTGAGAACTGCAGTTTTAACCACTTCATAATCACTTGACTGTTCCTCCAAAAGTGTTAAGTATACCTTTAACGCTTTTCCACTAACACACTTTGCAGTAAGCTTGTCCAACTTTCTTTCGGCCATTTCAACTTGGTAGCAATTTTTTCAAAGGACACAAAGTACATTTCAACTCCTTCCTCACTGATTTTAGGCACTAAGCGAATATTCCTTGCCAAATCAAAACCAAGAGTTAAATCGGATTCATCCTCAAACCTTCCTGTCACTCCCTGTCTACGTAATTTAAACTTTTCCTTGTCCAGTTCATATTTCCTGGCTTTTCTTTCTCTCTGTAACTCTCTTTCCTTTTCCTTTTCTTCTTTTTCAAGTTCTAGTTGCCTCATTGGTAACTGAATTCGAGCTAACTCAATCTGAGAGCCACCAGGATCACCCTTTTCCTCCTCAAAGATAAAATGCTGAGCCAACACTTCAACAAATTCTGCCCTTTTAGCTTTTGATTTCAAACTGACCCCCAGTTACTCTTCTACAGCCATTAACACATCCACTATTAACTCTGCTAAATAATTGAAAGTCAAATCTTCTCTCTCGACAAAGGCTTGAGTGTTAAAAGTAGACATGCTGACTTTTCCTTATGAGTACAGCAAAAGTAATTGTAAAATCTTGTTTGTTTAAATTCTGGCAAATTCCAATGTACCCATTTTATAACCTCTGAATTTGTATCCCAGACCTGAGCCCTGAATTTGTTACAACCTCAGTGAGACCATTAACATAAAAAATGAAATTTGAGCCCCCAGATCGAGTTAAAGAATTATATGGCAAGATTTCACTTTTTAAGAATTTTAGCTTTTTGTAACAACTAAAAGAAATTCCCATTAACTAAAGAGTACTTTGCAAGTAGCTGATATCCCAAATTACAGAGAAAGATATTTTCTTTACTTATTCAAATACTTGAACACTTCACACCACACTTACATGTTAGATAGTCCTCTTTGATGGTGAAATCTTTGCCTTTAAAAGTCCCAAATTCCTCCCTATTAAAATGGGTTGGATCTCCCTGACCTTTTTCAAAGTCAATGGCTTCTTCTCTTACTTCTCCAAGCACTTTTGACCTGGATTACTGTGAATAAAGTTATTTCTGGTGATCCTGTTGGGCTTTAACTTCTTCGCAAACCTCAACTTTCAAAATAGGTTCAAGTCTTTCACTGTATCTGTATTCTCTGGGAGCAGGTGTTCCCCCTCTCTCCCTTGAGGCTGCCACCATTGGTTGTCATCCTCTCTTACAGCTTGTTCTGAGGTTACTACTACTGACCTTCTCTGCAGCCAGTCTGCCTTCAGAAAATCTGTTAAATTTATCTGGAACCAAATATCAATAGCTTATTGTGCTTTTCCAATATGCGAAGTCCAGCAGTATTCATCAACCAAAAGGGATTCCACTCCATTTGAAGTTCAGCTAGTCTGCGACTACCAGAAGATCATCATGCATGTATAGCCAGGGAGCTGCCATGGTGTGTTCATCCTGTGCCAGTCAAGTCCCCCACAGAGATTCACACCTTGAAGCAGAGTCAGCAGATGGCTCCTTGGAGAAGGGCTACCACCTAAAGACTTGGCTTATGACACCTATGAAGAGACCTACCACTGACGCCAAGGAAAGGTACAGCAGAAGTACATTGAGCAGGCAATCAGGATGCTGAAGAGTGCGATTCAGGTGCCTGCATAGAACTTGTTCAATATGCAAAAAGGGTTTCCAAAATGGTAATGGTGCCTTCCAGTACATTACGCAGCAGCGAGGACTGGCACTTCTGGAGAAGGAAGGTGACAAATGGTTTGTATCTTTGGAGGAAGGGGAGCAGCAGGAGGAGGAGTCTGATATGGCGTGGACACCTGCAGCCACAGACATAGGTGCAAGGGATGCCCGGGATGGACTGATTCAGGCACGCAACCATTAATCTGAGACATCTGAGCCCACTGTGGCATTCCTCCCCCCCAAACCCCGAGCACAAAGCAGTCCTACAAGCAACAATTCATGCCTCTCTTGCTTGTCTTTAACTTCTCTCATACCATTCTTCACAAAGCAGAAGATCACTTGGCAGGTGACAGGGAAAGTGGGAAGGACAAGATAATGTAGCTTTGAAATACATTTTATATCTCAATAACATTAAACAGAAACGTGAAAATTTTACACAGTGTTATTCACCCAAGTAAATCCCCTTGTGCAATTACAAAGTCTTTTTCTTCCTTTTTCCAGTGCTCCTATGTGGTACAACCCTGTGCTTTCAGCAGAGCTTGAGGCAGGTTGCTTGTATCCGTGCTCTGACTGCTTGGATGCTCTTGGTTGATGTCCCTGGGTTTGGAGCCTGTAAGGGACCCGTCAAAGACACCCCCACCTGCACCTATGCAGCGGCAGACTCAGGACACGAGGCAGCATGTGGGGCACCAATTGGGAGTGGGAGGCAAGGGGTCAGGAGTGGAAGCACTTTGAGCAGAGTCTCCAATTCCATGGGCCTTTTCTCCAACTTACTATTCACTCATAATGTGTGCTTCACCATTTGACAACCCAACTACCTGTCTTGTACGCCACACGAAGGTATACGTATCTGCACTGGTGGCAAGTGCGTTTGAGTTGTGTGATGATGCAGCCTCAGAATAAGTGACCTCCTCTGAAGAATCTTCATCCTCCTCTGGCACCACTTCCTGAAGGATGCTTGTAGGACCTGTGGGAGATTAAAGGCATGAATTGCAACTGACAAAGTGAGAAGGTTCTAAGTTATCATTGTGCAGATCTTCATATGTCAGTGGCTGCTAAAGTCAACATGATTGAGTGTTATATGCCATGTGGATGTGTTACATTTAATTCTATCACCAAGCATTTGGGAGATCTCCATCTCTCCATCACGAATAGTCATGCATGCTGAGACCCAGCTTATTACTATTGCCTCCTCCTCCAGAGCTGAAAAGGTGTAGATAACTTGAGTCTCACCTCTAGTTCTCAGCCTCTCCCTGGTGTTGTGTGTTTTCTTCTCGCACAAGGAGAGAAAGAAGAGACTTATGATTGTGAGTTGCAGAATGTCTTTAAAGGATAAATGAACACAATTTGTGGAGGTTCCCTTTGAGGGATGGAATGTGACATTGCTATAAGATGAGGGTGAGTGTCATTGGTGGTTGGTCAGCTGGGAATTTGAGGAGGTGCCTCAAAAGAGAAAGATGGGTGCACCAACAAGATGTGCTGGTGTGAGGAGTATATAAAGAAGATCAGCTATGACCTTATTGAAAGGCGGAGTAGACTCGAGGGGCTGAGTGGCCTACTCCTGCTCCTAATTCATATGTGCGTATGTAAGACTACAGAAGGCAGAATGAGAGGCATTGTACTCAAATGTGCCACGCCACTCACTTTTGCGCCCCTGATCAGGTCATTAAGTCTCTTGCAGCACTCTATCCAGGAGCCAGGCACCACACTCCAGCTACAAAAGAAAAATACAGCAGATGCTGGAAATCTAAAATAAAAACAGAAAATGCTGGAAATATTCAGCAGGTCTGACAGCATCTGTGGAGAGAGTAACAGAGTTAACATTTCAGGTCAGTGGCCCTTCATCAGAACTTCTGAAATTCTGAAATCAGAAATAGTAGTAAACCTGAGGATTGGGAGGATTTTACAATACAGCAAAGGAGGACGAAGAAACTGATAAAGAAAGAGAGAAGAGAATATGAATGTAAGCTAGCAAAAAATATAAAAACGGACTGTAAAAGCTTCTACAGGTATGTAGAAAATAAATGTTTGCTAAGACAAATGTGGGTCCATTACAGGCGGAGTCAGGAGAATTTATAATGGAGAATCGAGAAATGGCAGAGAAGCTAAATGATTACTTTGTGTCTGTCTTCACTGAGGAAGATACAAGAAATCTCGCAGAATTAGACATCCAAGGGATTAAGGGGAATGAGGAATTGAAGGAAATTAGTATTAGTAAGAAGGTTGTATTGGAGAAATTAATAGGGCTGAAGGTTGATAAGTCCCCAGGCCCTGATATTCTACATCTAAGAGTGTTGAAAGAGGTAGCTCTGGAGATAGTTGATGCATTGGTGATCATCTTCCAAAATTCTATAGATTCTGGAGTTGTTCAGTTCCTGCAGATCGGAAGGTCACAAATGTCACCCCACTATTTAAGAAGGGAGGGAGAGAGAAAACAGGGAATTACATCAGTCGTTGGGAAAATGCTGGAATCTATTCTAAAGGATGTGATAAATGGACACTTGGATAATAATGATCTGATTGGGCATAGTCAACATGGATTTATGAATGGGAAATCATGTTTGAAGAACCTGTTGGAGTTTTTTCAGAATGTTACTAACAGAATTGATAAAGGGGAGTCGGTGGACGTTGTATACTTGATTTTCAGAAGGCTTTTAATAAAGTCCCCCACAGGAGATTGGTTAACAAAATTAAAGTACATGGGATAGGAGGTAATATACTGGCATGGATTAAGGATTGTTTAACAGGCAGAAAGCAGAGAGTAGGAATAAATGGATCATTCTCACGTTGGCAGGCTGTGACTAGTGGGGTACCACAGGGTTCAGTGCTTGGGCCCCAGCTGGTCACAATATATATCAATGATTTGGATGTGGGGACCAAATGTAGTATTTCCAAGTTCGCAGATGACACAAAACTAGGTGGGAATGCATGTTGTGAGGAAGATGCAAAGCAGCTTCAAGGGGATTTGGACAGACTTAATGAGTGGGCAAGAATGTGGCAGATGGAATATAATGGGGAAAAATGTGAGGTTGTCCACTTTGGTTGGAGGAATAGATGTGCAGAGTATTTCTTAAATGGTAAGAGATTAGAAAGTGTAGATGTACAAAGGGACTTGGTTGTCCTTGTCAATAAGTCATTGAAAGCTAACATGCAGGTGCAGCAAGCAGTTAGGAAGGCTAATGGTATGTTAGCCTTTATCGCAAGAGGATTTGAGTACAGGAATAGTGAAGCCTTGCTTCAATTGTATTGAACCTTGGTTGGACCACACTTGGAGTACTGTGTGCAGTTTTGGTCCCCTTACCTTAGGAAGGATATTAATGCTATAGAGGGAGTGCAACGAAGATTCACCAGACTTGTTCCCGGGATGGCAGGACTGTCCTGTGAAGAGAGATTGGGGAAACTGGGCCTGTATTCTCTCGAGTTTCAAAGAATGAAAGGTGATCTCATTGAAACCTACAAAATACTTCAAGGGATAGACAGGGTAGATGCAGGTAATATGTTTCCCTTGGTTGGGGAATCTAGAACAAATATTATTCGGTTGTAGGTATAATGATTATCTCTGGACAAAATGACCCCTGGGAATGGAGAATTTCCATTCAAAATTATTATTTAAAGACCATACTCGGCAGATAGGTAGGTGAAGAGTGACTTTTTCAGTCTTAAATTTCAATCACAATTTCAAAATAAGGAGGAAGCCACTTAGGACAGAGATGAGAAATGTCTTTACTCAGAGGGTTGTGAATCTTTGGAATTCTCTACCCCAGAAGGCTGTGGAAGCTCAGTCATTGAGTATGTTTAAAGCAGAGATTGCCAGATTTCTAAATACCAATAACGTAAAGGGATATGGGGATAGTGTGGGAAAAAGGCATTGAAGTGGATGATCAGCCATGATCATATTGAATGGCGGAGCAGGCTCGATGGGTTGAATGGCCTATTCCTGTTCCTATGTTCCTATGTCCTAGATGCTGTCTGTGCACTTCCTAGCCCATCATAACACTTCCACAATACTTCAATTCTGACCCTCACAAGGTTGCTTTAAATATTAGAGCTGAAACAGACTGATGCAGGTCATCATCATGCCCACCTGCTCTAATTGGTCGAGATATCCAGAAGTCAGATGTAAATGAAGTGGTTGGGTTAAAGAGACACTGACAAACACGCTGCTGAAACTTTTGGGTTCTTGGCACGCTGCTGGCTTCCTCTGCTGTGAGTAGGTTTGAAAGTTAAAATTCGGCCTAAAATATTTGTTTAATATCGCTGCCATTTCCTTATTCCCCATTATAAGTTCTTCTGGCTCTGCCTCTGAGGGATCCATATTTACATTCACTAATTTCTTCCTTTTTACATACCTATAGAAGCTTTTACAACCTGTTGTATGTTTCTTGTTAATTTATTCTCGTATTCTATTTTCTCTTTATCAATCTCTTAGTCATCCTTTGCTGTATTCTAAAATTCTGCTAATCCTCAGACTTACTACTCTTTTTGGTAGCATTATAATCCTCCTCCTTTAATCTAATAATATTTTTAACTTCTCTTGTTAGACACGGTTGGTTAACAACCGTTCTGCAATGTGCAATGCAAAATATTTCAGATGCGGATTTTGTTTCATTAATAATGTATATGCACATGTTTAATATTGTTTATTCTATACAATGCTCGAGAAAGGATTCAGCAGCAAATAATGATATGCCACTGAACTGATTATTAATTAACAATCTTTTATTAATTTAAGACTGAAAAAGTCACTCTTCACCTACTTATCTGCCGAGTATGGTCTTTAAATAATAATTTTGAATGGAAATTCTCCAATCCCAGGGGTCATTTTGTCCAGAGATAATCATTATACCTACAACCGAAGCACTGCTGAAAAACCTCTTTTTTTCAGTAATGCATCGGTTTATACATTTTTGCTATGCACATGACTAATAATATATTTTTTTAAAGTCTGAATAATGTCATCTTTCTCTTTACTATGGGGAAGCAAATTCAAATACTTTCACTTCCTGAAGAGAGGTTAGCATTGAAGAAAAACTCTTAGTCACAATGCGAGCTCCCCAGAGATGTTTGACATGCATGATGTGGAGATACAGAACTAGCAAGGGAGATACTCCAGTACTTTTTGACAGATGGAATGACTATTGTGTAGTGGGGATATGTAGAAACAGGTGTGGTGCAATAATGTGATGTGTAGACTCCATCCCCATTATCATCAGCGTCTGGGAGAGCAGATGGGCACGGAAAACCATCAGAGACTGCAGCTTGTCAGTCACCAGGTGGCGCCAGGTAATAAACTGCAAAGCAGGAGCCTCTGTATCTTCTGTAAAATCACTGTCAGGTCCTGGGCTCTGCATCTGAAGGCAGACAAGTGGATTATCTGCTGCCTGTACTGTTGGGCTTACTATATAACATGCTCATTAGGAGTGCTGAGCTATAGCTCCCTGTTAGAATAAAGGCAAGGATCACAGCAGGAAAGCGATGGCTCAGACTTCTCACATTCCCACTCTACTTCAGCGTTGCCTTGTACAGCCTTTCCTGTCAGCTCATTAGTAGGTGCACTGATGCATAAGAGACAGTCATTAGTGGAGTTTTCAGCACTGGCATCTGATCAGGTGACTGGAGAAAACACAAGGAAAAAATCCTCTACATTGTCGTCAGTGAAGTCACTGTCCTTCCCAGCATATTGAATGTAGATGGGTAACATATCCAATGGGGTCCAAGCTTTTCCCAAAGGATAGCTAGGTCTTTGTATGATGATACCAACATGAGAATTATCTACTTGAAGTAATCTGCCCTTAGATTTTATCAGTGTTGCAACAGAACAGGCACTATTCCTAATGCTTCAACTCCTGTCAGCCATCAGGTAAAAGATCAGTCAATATACCTTTTATGTTATGATTATGATAAGGATACATAACCAAGCAGCTAGTGGAACAAATCAGCAGTATCAACATTTTTTAAAACTTTTCCTTAGAAATTGTATCTATTCAAAATAAATCTGTCAGTAATCTTCATGCGTCTGCAGAGTACTTTCACTAAATAGATTAATGCAATATAATATGATTTTTTTAAAATGATCAGGAAAAATGAATTTTAGGAATTTGAATGGAGGCAACATGCACTTCATCTTGTTGAAAGTATTCATGTAGGTCTAAAGATCTAAAAATTGACAGTGTAAATTCAGACCTACACTTAAGTGGATTTCAGAAGCAGGGATACATTTTAACTTGGTGTATCTATGCACAAGAAGAACTAATTCATATCAGCATAAGTAGTCACAAATTCTGAAACAATCAGTTGAATTTAAAATGCTGGAAGATGGACTGATCTGAAGTTATTAATGACCAGAGTTACCTACTGCATCTGTACATGCAGTTATGGGTAATAGAATGTATATTACCTAATTCTAAAATGAAGAAACTAAAATAAACCAATTATGGGGTTAAACCTATATTACAAAAATTTGCGAAAAGCAATCTCAGAAGAATGTAATTGTTTCCTAATTTAGAATCCATTTGAAACAATTTTAATCAGTTTGAAAGCCAAATTGAAATGTGTGCTCCCTGCTCCCTTTCTTTCCATGCTTCTAAACAAAGATCTTAGTGTGGAAAAATGTCATTCCTTGCCGGTGAATAAAATAATAATTAGTGCTTGATTGCTTAATGATTGAGAAGGAGAGACAGATTTGTTCTGAATTACTGCTTAAAGTCTTTATTTTCTAAAGAAACATCTTTTCATAGTTAGGAATTTTGGACATTTCTTGTTTCTGTCCACAGTATAAGTAAAAGTGGCTTTAAGTTCTGTCCTTTCCCTAGACTTTCTGTAATTTGGCAGCCTGTCCTTGTCTTGACCCCTTCCACTTGTAGGCACTTCATTTTCACAGTTTTTCCTTTTGTGCCAAACTGGAGAAGTGCTTATAAATTTAATTGGGGTCAGCTTGGGCCCATTTCTTTGACAAAAGGAAAGAGTCATAAGTTAACACAGTATGACGTGAAAGCAGATGAGAAGGGAAAAGCCCTCTTTGTAAAAGTTTACCGAAACAAATCACATCAGCTTAATCAGGTCCGGCGCTGCTATGTTAGAAACTTTGCATGCCAATTACATAAAGTTCCAACTGCATCTCACCTCCTGCTGACTAATTCGCTGTTGATTGTTTTCCGCTACATGGCTTTCAGCATTTGTTAAAGACAGAAAAGACAGACCACAATCAGAAGAATTCTCCACTTCCATTAAACTGTCTTATGATCGCCAACAATTAGTTAAGCTTCTTGGCAGTAAAATGACAAGATGAGACTTGGTCAAGTACAATGTGTAAAGCACATAGGCATCTGCCCCAGCTGAAAGACTTTACAATGTTTGTTAACCTCATGGGTCAGTCCTGATTCACTTCTGTAGACAGAAAACAAGATTTATATAACGTAGATCAATACATGCTCGAAGACTTTCACCATTGAAGATGCTGGATCTAGGCCCTTCTCTTTATCAGTTTACCATGACATTAATGTATTTTTTCCTATTTACCCAGGCAGTGATGAATCTGTTGGCAGCAAAAGCAAATAAGTTCTGTTGTTGAGAGACATTCTGTTCATGATTTTGCTCGACAGATATGCTACCCTGCTGGACAATTCATTAGCCATTTACTTCAAGTGCAGTTTTTTTTTCCTTTCGCAGTTAGATCTTTTATCTACTGTACAAAACAATGCCAAATTAATCCGATTTTCTTTCTGTGTCTCAGCAATAGCCTGACTATACATATAAAAGAATTGAAAACTATTCATTTTTGTACTTAAACTGGGAAAATCCTTTAAATATATTATAAAATATAATCAATTTCTGGACATTAAGCAGTTACCCAATTAGGTGATATATTATTAACAGTAAATTCTGTGTTCATTTGGAGAATTTAAAAAAAAAATCTGCAACAAATAAATCTAACAAGTATACTTTCTGACAATTTGTCTTCCTTGTTTCAGATTTATTTTAACGTTCCCATCTGCTCTGAAACATTTGAAATCTCCATCCAGGTATTCCTAGACCAAGAAACTGATTACACTGGAGTGGGATACAGCAATGGGTAAATTTATCATATTAATGAAATGAACCAGATAGGAGACCCTAGACTCAATCACTGATCTATGCATTAGCTGATTTCAGCCAAGGCAATAATGGGGAAACTACAACTGACCTCAATGTATTTGAGCTAAGGAAGACAAAAATCAGCCAGTGTTATCTATTCTGATTGCTTTCTAGTGCTGGAAAGTCGACATGTAACATATCATAAAAATAGGATTGAGTTTGTCAATAATAGGGGAAAAATTGATCCCCATTGCACCTGTTTTTTGGGTGGCATCCAATTTCCATGAGGCAATTTCCTGTACCCAATCCCCATAGAAGTTCGCCAGCACCAGGCGACTTAAGAGTGCCCAGGGTACTCGCCTAAAGCTGTCATTAGACCTCGTGAATATGATAATCAGGACCCGGATATCAAATTGAGAAAAATTGGGTGGAGCATGTGCTGACATGTTCCGTTCAACTTTTCTGGGTCTTTACCAGCCTGTCAATGATCCTTTAATAGACCATTGGAGGTTTGCGAAGAAGAAGTCATTTTTCCAGTTTTCTGAAGGAGGAGGAGACAGGAGGAGCAGGAGTACTCCTCCTGATTTTACAGCAATACTGTGTGCTGTTGCCAGCCTGGACTCACTACCCCCCTTTCACATTCACTTCAACCCCAATGTCCACCCAGGACCTACCTGCAGGGCCTGGGTCGGTCAGCTGCATCGGTATATCCAAATAGTGTTTGCAACTCACTGGTTTAATGGAGATGAGACCCAAAGGGCTGCCTGGAGCTGTTGAACTATATCTCAGCCTTCAACTATGGATAAATGGTGAAAAATAATTGGGATTTTTTTCTCACCATTTATATCTAGCAATTGCCCTCATCCAAGTGGTAATTATTCAAATTTAAGCCTTGACAGTGTGTGATAGGAGAATATTTCACCACAGGAAATATCATAGCTGAGGTCAATTCTGCTTTCACCTGATAATCACAAATGCACATTTCTAACAGGAGCTGTAGGATAGCAGGCAGGAATGGGAAAACACGCTGATTTTATCTCCCTTAACCTAGAGGCACTGAGATCAAATGCAGCACTTCTACCACCAGGCCAGCTGAGATCATCACACAGCAAGGGTTGAACCTAGAATTTTCCTCACTTGTGGAGATCAGATACCGGACAAGCTTGCTGAGCTATCAGGAAAGGCATAGGAACTATTTTTCTGAAATAGTTCCCATGAATTTACAACTTTGAGGATTAAAGGAAAGTGCTGACTGAAAAACAAAACGCAGATCAGAATTATGACTTTCGATAGATAATGTAGAATTAATATCGTACTGGGGTGTATAATCCCCAAATTCTATAGTATTCTGCAGTAGAAATGCAATGTTAGATGACAGAAAATGTACATCGTTGGAAAACTACTAAATATATTCACTGCTGGAAAGGTAAGAAGCGTACTTATGTACAGATTCCAAATTTGCCACCTTAATCTCCTTGGCTGAATGCATTAATTATAACAATGACTTTACCTTTCTTCATCACAAAATTTCTTATTAAAATTTCACACATTGTAAGATGTGTTGCTTGCCACTCGGCAAAATTTACTCAACAAACTTTAATCTTATGAGATTTGCAATGCAAAAAATGACTTATGAACTATGATGGTAGTATCAAAGCTTATGAGTGCTTTAGGAGATGCTTTAATTACATGCAAATTACAATATGTCTTGGCAACATATTCATTAAAGGTATAGCATGAAAAGGGACAACAAAGCAGTAACTTCCCTCCTGATACATTGGTTCAAGTTTTGCATATGCAAAGTTTAATTAAGCAATAGATTTTGTTTGAAAGGAATGTTTAAGGCAATGGATCCCCTGAGTAGATGTGTGTCAGACCAAAGGTAATTTGTCCTTTCATTGATACCAGTTGCAAGCATTGCAAAAAGCAGGCATTGTATGTCCACGGCATAGGGTACATTTATGAGAAAAATACATTGCCTTTCCTTCTTTGAGCATATGTCACAGCAAAATGCGAACTGCTGATTAATCTGACATATATATTGCATGTCAAGAAATCGCATTCTGTTTCCCTCACCCCTGTCCCTGATTGTATTGAACAGTGTTCTTCACTTTTATTGCATGGTATTAAGTTGAATTAGAAAATACAAAAATAAATTTAAATAATGTATTTTAATCTCAATTCCAAGTGTAAACATAAATTCAAAAGCAGAAGCTGTGATAGGGTCAGCCTTTAATAAAATGTGTGAGTTTATCTATTGCAGTGATTCTTTAGTTTGTCTTCCTTTATTTATGTCTGAAATTTGGTTGAAATATATGGAGTGACATTACCTAGCCCGAATGTTAAAATCCATTAATAAACTGGCTTGCTGCACCTAGCATCAAACTCTCTTCTTTTGAGCAGTTCTGAATCAAAGCATCAATAAGTTAATGCTCAAAAGAAATTGCTTGGCTGCAAAACTGATTTCTAAACCCAGATCGATTAATTTAATTTATTTAGATTTCTCTATTCAATTGTAATCTAATTGGGTTCAGATTTTGTTCACACTTGAAGTGATCTGAATCATACATGCTCAAGCATGCGCATTTTTTAAACAGCCTCGGGACCAATAACAGTGAATATTTTTTCAAAAGTTGTGATGAAGATGCTTCTATATTTTTTGTTAAATTTTTTGATGACTCATATTGAAATTGTAGAGATAGATTCATTGAAAGGCTGAAGATTTCACAAAAGCTGGCCTTTGCTTTGTTGTTGTTGACAGTTCACTGAAAGGATGCTGAGATGTTGTTTGAAAAAAACCTATGCTGGAAATCATGTGCTTTAAGCTCAGAAACAACAGAAACCTTGGTGACCTGGGGAAGATGTTTACAGAGAAGCCACATGTCAAGGTTTATGGAGATCAAGAGGCTGTCTTTCTGTTTTGGGGTTTGTATATTGTTTTCAAGTCAGTTGTGGTGTGAACGGTTTTGAGGACAGTTGGAGGTCAACTTGCCAAGGAAAAACCACTCAGCTCACCTCTTTCTCTACCTCTTTGAAGAAACCCTGCAAAGATCCAATGTGGGAGATCTAAAATCCCTGATGCTGCATCTCCTGAGAAGCTGGAAAAATCTGCCAGAGTAATTCTCAACGCCGCTGAAAAGAACTGCTTTAGAAAAGATCCCAGTGACTTCTCTCTGTATACCCAGATATCAGACCAAAAAGGACAACTAACTTCCTTCCATATCTTCTCTTTTTTCTTCAAGAACTAACAAATATTTGGCAAAGTATTTTTTTTGTCTTCTTTTTGTAACAGACCTCTGCAGAGAGAATTTCTGTATTTTTCCCAGTGTGTGTGTGAGTGTGTGTGTGGGAATTTTAAAAGGGAATTTTCGTATTTCAATCTGTGTGTTAATGATTTGCTTCATTACTGGATAAGTCTTGTTTGATAATAAACTGATAATTTTGTTGTTTATTAAAGAAACCTGGTTGGTATCTTTTATTATGGGATAAAGAGTAGAATATATGATTGACCACATTGGTGACTGGGTAAACATTTAAATATATGATGTGGCCTGTGGAGAAGTGGAACTAGAAAAGACAGTGCACTGCTCTCACCTCAGTCATAACAAAGTGTATAAATGCCATTCTTTTATTTTACGTTCACTCCTACTGTTCTCTTCTTTCCAAAATGCACTTAATTGGTAGCTGCTCTTCAAGTGTTGGAATTTCCTTCAATTACAAATATTCAGCTCCCAGCATGTAAATCACACATGAAACGTGCTTGGATAAACAGGGAGGATGGCTTGGAGAGCTGGTAAAAGAGTGAAACTCTTACAAAAGCATATTGCTGCTTTTCATCATTTACACATGCTACAAAGTTTATAATCTGCCCAGTAATGGAAATATTTTGGCACGGTTTGACATTAGCTGTAGATCTCCGTCTAATCAAACAGAATAATGGACTTGATGAGGATGGCCTATTGATGTCTCCATGCCTGTGTCCTACCCTCTGAAGCATTGAAGGCTTAGCTCTCAGTTTTCTACAAGATGATGAAAGGATCACGACAGTTGCTGGCACTTATAACAAACCTCCATGTTTATACCAGGAACCCAAGAGCTGTTGCAGCTGTATAACAACATTTGTTATCAATCCAGAAGTTCTGCAAAAAAAATCAGTAGGGAAGCAGTGTTTTTCTTGCTTGTGGAATTCTTTCCTGGGCAATTTTATTGCCAAGATCTCTGTCTGTTGTTTTCAGATGTTGGAATGCAGAGTTAATCATTACTTTCTGAATAGAATTACTGGAACACAAATTAGGTTATGGCAAATCTGTAACTGTCTGTTAGTGTTCAAAAACAATTACTCCAACTTTTTCAAGTAACCCTTAGGATCATTTTGCGAAATATTTGTCCTTGTTACAGGTGTCTGTAAAGATATCCTGTTGTTGTGTTATCTGATTCATAGGGCCAGGCTTTCTGCGCCTCCCAGTTCTTTGGGGAGATCTGTGACAGGCTAGGGGTGGAAAGATGCTAGGCGATGTGCTTTGCTGTGTCACCACCTCAACGTACTTCTCCTCCTCATTTTCTGGATCCAGTTTTAATGGGGCACAGTACACCCACCCATATGTGGTTGCTAACAGAATGTTGATCAGTGCCTGTGCCATGCTTCTCACATTTGCTCTGTTTAAATGTTGGATGCAAGAGCTGCCTGTTTGGCCCAAGCATCCAGCATGTTATAGTAAGCAGAAGGGGAAGGAGAGATCATTTTGCAGGCAGAGCCTATGCGAGCACTCAAACGGGGGAAAGTTAAAAATTTACCCAAATAAAGAGCCGTTTTACAGGCAACACAGAGGATTTCTGCAATCAGATGCTGCAGCAGGCCACGCCAAGGCCTACCATGATGAAACACTTCCTTCCTTATGGCAAGACTCCAATATGATCATTAAACCTAGCCAGAAACTTAGCCAGGTAAAGGGGCATATCCTTGGAGATGCATCTTATCAAAAAGAAAGCAGAAAACCTAGGCCAGATATTAAAACAACCTAATGCTCTTTAAAGAGTGCACACCATTCTCTAACCTTTTTCCTCTTTAATGTATTCTAATCATTATGCAGCAGTTTAGAGACACACCTCATAAAGGTATAGGCATGCTTTTACTGTAGGCACTAGAAAGTTCACCATTTCTAGTAAATTTTGATTTGTTTTTTACCATTCTCTTTGTCAAAGTTGCCAGCTGTCCTTTCAGGCTGAACCTGGTGTCCTGCTAAAACCTGAACAACACTTTGCACAAGACATCCAGTCTGTCACAAAGATTTTTTTTCAGTTCCGTAATGTTGCTTGCCTATGCATCTAACTGTGCCCAACTGCTGCTGAAAATCTTATCTACAGCTTCATTGCCTCAGGATTAAAAGATTCATGATGATCTCAATGACTCTACCCTTCCAAACTTCAGCTGATCCAAAACTCCAAGGCCTGTGTCCTGTTCCATACTCAGTAGCTTACTCCACTCATCCATGGTTTTTCCAAGCTCATCTGGCTCCCTGTGTTCCAGAAAATCAGCTTCAAAATACTTGTCCTATTTTGTAATCCCTCCATAGACTTGCTCCACCCCATTGTTTTGTGCAATTCATGCCTAGCTGCACCCTCTGTTCATTTGACTTGGGACTGTTGCTTGTTCCTTATATGCTTTGTTCATCATTGGAAACTAATCTTTCAACCATTCTGCCTTGTCCTCTGGATTCTATCCAAAAAACACTTTACCTGGTCTTTTTGTCTTAAAACATCATAAGAACCTTTCTCTTTAACCATGCCTTTTATTTCTCCCCTGACCCCACACTAAATGTATTCCCTTTTTCTTACTCAGTGCCCATCATTTTCTGTCAGAAGTATTCTTGACATTTTGTTATGTCCAAGTAAAGGGCTTTACCAAGATGGCAACATGGGCCAGTAGCATAGTGGAAATGTCACTGGACTAATAAACCAGAGGCCCAGACTAATACTCCAGCGCCATGAGTTCAAGTCTTACCGTGACAGTTGGGGAATTTAAATTCAACTAATTAATAGATTTGGAATAAAGGGCTAGTCTCATTAATAATGATCTGGAAACTACCACTAATACTGCTCAGGGGAGAAAATCTGCTGTTCTTACCCAGTTTGGCCTACAGGGACACTGGATCTGACCAGCAGGCATGGTGATGGAGGAGTCTGGGACATTGGCTGGAAGATATGTTTCGGTGAGTATGACTATCTCAGGCTGTTACTTGGCTAAGCTGTGGGACAGCTCTCCCAATTTTGGCACAAGTCCCCAGATGTTAGTGAGAAGGACTATGCAGGGTCTACTGGGTACTGCCACAGTTGGCCCTGGGAGTCCTCAACATTGACTCCAGACCCCATGAAGTCTCATGGCATCAGGTCAAACACTGCCAAGGAAACGTCCTGCTAATTACACAGACACCCTCTCTCAGCTGATGAATGAGTGCTGCTCCATATTGAACACCAGTTGAGGGTTGCAAGGGCACAAAATGTACTCTGGTTGGGGGACTTCAATGTCCATCAACAAAAGTGGCTCAGTAACACCACTATTGGCCGAATCCTGAAGGACATATCTGCCAGACTGGCGTGCCGCTGGTGGTGAAAGAACCTACTTGACCTTGTCCTTCCAAATCTACCTGTCACAGATGCATCTGTCCATAACAGTATTGGTAAGAGTGGCCACCGCACAGTCCTTGTGGAAATGAAGTCCCAACTCCACACTGAGGAAGCCCTCCATTGTGTTGTATGGCACTACCATTGTGCTAAATGGGATAGACTGAGAACAGATCTAGTAGCTCAAAACTGGGCACTCACAAGGCACAGTGGGCATCAGCAGCAGCAGAATTGTATTCAACCACAATCTGTAACTTCATGGCCCGGCATCTCCCTCACTCTACCATTACCATCAAGCCAGGGGACCAACCCCAGTTGAATGAGGAGTGTAGGAGAGCATGCCAGGAGCAGCACCAGGCAAACCAAAAAATGAGGTGCAAACCTGGTGAAACTACAACACAGGACTATTGCATGCCAAACAGCAGAAGCAGAATGCTACAGACAGAACTGAGTGATCCTACAATCAATGGATCAAATCTAAGCTTTGCAGTCCTGCCACATCCAGTTGTGAATTGTGGTGGACAATTAAACAACTAACTAGAGGAGGAGGCTCCAAAAGCAACCCATCCTCAATGATGGGGAGCCCAGCAGATCAATGCAAAGGACAAGGCTGAGTATTTGCAACTATCTTCAGCCAGAAGTGTCGAGTGGATTGATCCATCTTAGCCTCCTCCTGAGGTCCCCAGCATCACAGATGCCAGTCGCCAGCCAATGCAATTCATTCCATATGATATCAAGAAATGGGTGAAGGCACTGGATACAGCAAAGGCTATGGGCCTGATAACATCCCAGCAGGAGTACTGAAGACTGGTGCTCTAGATCTAGCCATGCCCTTAGCCAAGATGTTCCAGGACAGCTACAAAACTGACATCTACCCAACAATGTGGAAAATTGCTCAGGCATATCCTGTTCACAAAAAGCAGGACAAATCCAATCCAGCCCCATCAATCTACTCTCGATCATCAACAAATTGATGGAAGGTGTCATTGACAGTGCTACCAAGTGGCATTAGTCAGCAATAACCTGCTCACCGATGTTCAGTTTGAATTCTGCCAGGGGCACTCGACTCCAGACCTCCTTCGTCCATACATGGACAAAGGAGCTGAATTCCAGAGGTGAGGTGAGAGTGATTGCCCTTGACGTCAAGGCAGCATTTGACTGTGTATGGCATTAAGGAGCCCTAGCAAAATTGGAATCATACCTAGTACAAAGGAAGATGGTTGTGATTGTGGGAGTTCCTCAGGGTCATGTCCGAGGCCCAACCATCTTTAGCTGCTTCATCAATGACCCTCCCTCCAACATACGGCCAGAAGTGGGGATGTTCGCTGATGATTGCAGAGTGTTCAGTACCTTTTACAACTCCTCAGATATTGAAGCAGTCTTTGCCCACATGCAGCAAGGTCCGGAAAACATTCGGGCTTGGGTTGATAAGTGACATTCGCACCACACTAATGCCAGGCAATGACCATCTCCAAAAGAGAGAATCTAACCCATCTTACCTTGACATTCAACGACATTACCATCGCTGAATCCCCCACCGTCAACATCCTGGGGGTTACTATTGACTAGAAACTTAACTGGACTAACCATATAAATACTGTGGCTACAAGAGCAAGTCAGACGCTGGGTGTCTGTGACAAGTAACTCACCTCCTGACTCCCTAAAGCCTGTCCACCATCTACAAAGCACAAATCAGGAGTGTGATGGAATACTCTCCACTTGCCTGGTTGAGTGCAGCTCCAACAGTGCTCAAGAAACTCAACACAATCCAGGACAATGCATGCCACTTGATTGGCACCCCATCCACAACCTTCAACATTCAGTCCCTCCATCACCGGTACACAGTGGCAGCACTATGTACTATCTACAAGATGCACTGCAGCAACTTGCCAAGCTTCCTTCAATGGCATCTTCCAAACCCGTGACTTATACCACCTAGAAGGACGAGGGCAGCAGATGCATGGGAATATCACCACCTGCAAGTTCCCCTCCAAGCCACACACCATCCTGACTTAGAACTGTATCACTGTCACTGGTCAAAATCCTGGAACTCCTTCCCTAATAGCACTGTGGGTGTAACAGCACCACATTGGCTGCTGTGGTTCAAGAAGGCAACTCACCACTACCTTCCCTGGGGCAATTGGGGATGGGCAATAAGTGCTGGCCTTGCCTGCGATTCACATCCCTAACTAACTAACGAATGAATTCTTCGAGGAGGTGACTAGATGTGTTGACGAGGGTAAAGCAGTTGATGTAGTCTATATGGACTTCAGTAAGGCTTTTGATAAGGTCCCGCATGGGAGATTGGTCAAGAAGGTAAGAGCACATGGGATCCAGGGCAATTTGGCAAATTGGATCCAAAATTGGCTTAGTGGCAGGAGGCAGAGGGTGATGGTCGAGGGCTGTTTCTGCCATTGGAAGCCTGTGACCAGTGGTGTATCGCAGGGACTGGTGCTGGGACCCTTGCTGTTTAGAGTGTACATTAATGATTTAGACGTGAATATAGGAGGTGTGATCAGTAAGTTCGCGGAAGACATGAAAATTGGTGGTGTCGTAAATAGTGAGGAGGAAAGCCTTAGATTACAGGACAATATAGATGGGCTGGTAAGATGGGCGGAGCTGTGGTAAATGGAATATAACCCTGAGAAGTGTGAGGTGATGCATTTTAGGAGGACTAACAAGGCAAGGGAATATACAATGGATGGTAGGACCCTAGGAAGTACAGAGGGTCAGAGGGACCTTGGTGTACTTGTCCATAGATCACTGAAGGCAGCAGCACAGGTAGATAAAGTGGTTAGGAAAGCATAAAGGATACTTGCCTTTATTAGCTGAGGAGTAGAATATAAGAGCAGGGAGATTATGATGGAGCTGTATAAAATGCTAGTTATGCCACAGCTGGAGTACTGTGCACCACACTATAGGAAGGATGTGATTGCACTGGAGAGGATGCAGAGGAGATTCGCCAGGATGTTGCCTGGGCTGAAGCCTTTCAACTATGAAGAAAGACTGAAAAGGCTAGGGTTGTTTTCCTTGGAGCAGAGAAGGCTGAGGAGGACATGATTGAGATATACAAAATTATGAGGGGCATTGGTAGATTAGCTAGGAAGAAACTTTTTCCCTTAGTGGAGGGATCAATAACCAGGGGGCATAGACTTAAGGTAAGGGGCAGGAGGTTTAGAGGGGATTTGAGGAGACATTTTTTCACCCAGAGGTTGATTGGAATCTGGAATTCACTGCCTGAAGAGGTGATAGAGGCAGGAACCATCACAACCCTTAAGTATTTAGATCAGCACTTGAAACACCATAGCATACAAGGCTACGGGCCAAGTGCTGGAAAATGGGATTAGAATAGGTAGGTTGATGGCCGGCACAGACACGATGGGCCGAAGAGCCTGTTTCTGTGCTGTATGACTCTAAAACTCTATGACATCCCAAGATGGAAAAAAAAAGGTAAACAAATTCACATTGATTTATGGACCTACGACATCAAATTATTTTGACATAGCTGCTCACTCTGGAAAGGGTACCACAAAGAAAGAGAAATAAGTTACCAATGCCATTTTCAGGCAGCCCTATTCATGCTGCTTGGCCACAGTTAAACATGACCCCATTGAGTTTTGATTTCCAGACTAATGTGTATTCTTGCTCAACAACGTCATGGTCACATGGCAGTTTTATTCTGAAATGTGATTGGTGTGAGTAATTCTGCATTCTTTGTACTTAGGCAGTTCCTGCAATCCTATTGTATATTTTGTAACAATTACCAATTTGCAAAGAAAGGAAGTAAGATAAAAAGATAAAAAACTAATAACTTAAAAAGTGGTTTAACATACAAAACGAAACCAATATTGTAAGATGAAAGTTAACAGATCTCAAAAATGTAGGTTTAAGAGCTAGAAATTTTCAAGTGTTGTTTTATTCATTACTGAGTCATGAACTCCCAGTGTAAATATCATGGAATAATTAATAACATATTGTTTGAAAACAAAAAGTAGAATGTAAATGAATTATTGAGTAAGACTTGCTAAGAGGACAAATGAAATCGTAACGCTGGATGTTTGGAAACAGTATTACAATAGAGTTGTATCTCTCATCCAAACTGTACATGCTTGTTTATTAAGTGTACCAATTATTAAGAACTCTGATTTGCTTTTCGAGATGTGTAAATGGTACAGAACATTGAATTGTACTTTCACTCGCTGCACTAGAATCAGCTGGCTTATCTTCCTCCAGATGCTTAGTAAATATAATGATGCTTAGTATTGCTTTTATTATGAAAGGGCAGAAGTCGTTATGTATGATCCTGAAGGGATTTATCTGATGAAACTACATTGAATAGTGTTAAACTTAGAACCTGAAAGTCACTGCCAGTGAATATTTTGTACTGTACTTTCTATGGGTCCTGAGGTTAGATCAACTGAACAGTCAAAGTTAAATGTGTCATCTGTAAATGTGTGCTGTATTTCACTGCTTTATTATATAAAAATATAAATACGTAAGAAATAGGAGCAGGAATAGGCCATTTGACCCTTCCAGCTTGTTCCGCCACTATCCCCATATCCCTTAATTCCCTTAGCCAAAAATCTATCCATCTCTGTCTTCAATATACTCAATGACTAAGCATCCAAAACCCTCTGGGGAATGGAATTCCAAGAATCCACAACCCTTTGAGTGAAGAAATTTCTCCTCTTGTCAGTCCTAAATGGATGGCCCCTTATTCTCAGACTGTGATCCCGTGTTCTAGATTCCCTAGCCAGGAGAAACATCCTCCCAGCATCTACCCTATCAGGCTCCTTAAGAATTTTATATGTTTCAATGAGATCACCTCTCATTCTTCTAAACTCGAGGAAATATAGGCCTAGTCTACTGAATATCTCTTCCCAGGAATCAGTCTAGTGAACCTTTGTTGCACTTGCTCCAAGGTAAGTATATCCTTCCTTAAGTACAGAGACCAAAACTGTACGCAGTACTCAAGGTATAGACTCACTAAAGTTCTATATAGTGCAGAAAGACATCTTAAACTCCAATCCCTAATTGCTTGCTGTACCTGCATGCTAACTTTCTGTGATTTATGTACAAGGACACCCAGGTCCTTCTGAAAACAAACATTTCCCAGTCTCTCACCATTTAAAAAATATTATGCATTTCTATTTTTCATTCCAAAGTGGATAACTTCACACTTCCTCACATTATATCTGCCATGTTCTTGCCCACTCACTTAACCTGTATATATCTCTTTGCAGCTTCTTTGCATTCTCCTTACAGCTTACTTTCCCACCTAGCTTAGTATTACTAGCAAAAATGGATGTATTACACTCTGTCCCCTCATCGAAATCATTGATACAGATTGTAAGTATCTGAGGCCCAAGCACTGATCTTTGCGGTAGCCTACTAGTACATTCTGCCAACCCACAAATGACCCGTTTATTCTTACCCTCTGTTTTCTGTCCATTAATGAATCCTCAGTCCATGTTAATATATTACTCGCAAATCTTTGAGCCCGGATTTTACGTAACAATCTCTTGTGTGATATTGAATGCTTTTCGAAAATTCAAATACACTACATCCACTGGTTCCCTCTTATTCACCCTATTAGTTACATCCTCAAAAAACATGATTTTCCTGCCTAATCATATTATGATATTCAAATGCCCTATTATCATGTCCCTAATAATACATTCTAACATTTTTCCTACGATTGTCACCAGGCTAATTGGCCTATCACTCCCTGTTTTTTCTCTCCCTCCATTCTTGAATAACTACACTTACACAGGTGTCAGCTCTGGCTTAGTGGTAGTACTTTTGCTTCTGAGTCAGAAGGTTCAAGTCTTATGCTAGAGACTTGAGCACATAATCTAGGCTAACACTTGAGTGCAGTACTGAGGAAATGCTGTACTGTTGGAGGCACCATCAGTCAGATGAGACATTAAACCATCTGGGTTTTTAAGAGTCAATGGCACTATTTCAAAGAGGAGTAGTGGACATCTCCCCAGTTTCCTAATCAATATTTAACCCTCAACAAATATCACTAAAACAGATTGAGGGCTAAATTTAAAAGCTGCTGAAAATGGGTGCAGGGATTAAAATGTGTGATTAAACCATGCCCGTTCAATGTAATGCAGACAGGATGTCAACTTTGTGCTGCCTGTTCATTTGAATGATAGTTGTGTGCACCCATGGCTAATTGCACTGTTTATTGGCTGCACGAATCAGCGGGAGAACCAAAATTGTAACTTCTTGGTACCATTTAAAGCTTGTCTGCACCTCTTAAAGGGGAGGTGCATTGTAGCTGGAGCAAGTGCTAGCAGTCATGCAGGAAGTGATTCTGATCTGGGAAATCATGAAGAATGGCACAACATGTGAGACGGTGGGTTCCAAGTTTTTCGGACACTGTAAAAGAAACCATTGTGGAAGAGATGTCCTCTATCTATAGAGCAGAAAGATGCCCTTCAGACACAACTCAGAAGGCTTTGGGAACAGACAGCTGTGGTGATCAATGCCAGGAGTCAAGCCCCGAGAACCTGGATATAGAGACGCAAGAAGTTCAATGACCTCACATGGGTTATCAAGGTCAGTGAATGCATCTTCAAATGCCATATTCTAACAACTACACCATTAGCCTCAGATACTGTTCAATTCACCACACATGTACTAACTATCTATCAATCAAGACTCATGCCTGATATTCATATGCTTCACTTCAGCTTCACACACTTAGCATTGCTGCAAGCTTCACCCCCACATCTCACAAGTTACATTCACTGCCAGCTATTCAATCTTGACAGCCACGTTAACCAAACAGATTGCATGACACTTACTGACACATTTCCCTCTCTCTTGCAGGGCATCCAGAAGCAGCAAAATAACCAGAGGGATTGCATGTCCTAACCCTCTTGCAGCAGAAAATGCTGGCCATTATTGGGACAGTCGTTGCTGAGGCCATGGGCAGTAGTGGCGCTGAAACCATCAAAGATAACAGAACCCTCACACCTAATGCTCCTTCACACATCTCACTTCCCCCTCATTCCACATTCCTTTCTGCTTTACAAGCTTTAGATGGTGTAAGCATACACCAGCAACAACTTGCCACAGGGCTTTGCGCAGAGCTTGGAGTCCATGCTTTCTAGCATGGAAGTGGTGGCTAACTCCATTCACTCACTTGTGGATCCAAACATGATGCTGTGTATGACGACGGATGTCTCAGCTTCCACTATAACACAAGCAGCAGCCACTCAATATCTGACTGCTGCAGTGGAAGTTCAGACTGCTTTCATCATGGCTGTGGACTACAGTGTGCAAAGGGGCTGGGAGGGTATCACAACAGTCCAACAATCTGTCCTTCAAAAGATTACTAGGATTGCTGAGGCACTGCCTCAGGGGAGTGGTAGTGGTTCCTTGAAGCATGAACCTTCTGTCCTTTCTCAGGATGACAGAATTCATCCTCCCACCTCTGCCACTCCGTCAGTTCCCTTGCTGTTGTCTGTCAGCCAGCTAGCCCAGACTATTGCTGCTGTCAATGCTGAGATGGTGCATCATACAGTTAGGCCTTCTAGGCCCAAAGCTGCTCAAGTTTGTCCTCCAAGTCCTTCTGCTGTCTCCTTCACAGAGCCATCAGCCTTCCACCAGCCATGCTGCAGCCAATGGAGTAGCACTGCGTAGGAGCATTATGACAGACAAAGATGCACAGAATACAGGCACTAAGGAAAAGCATGAGGGTGATTAGTTGACTTTTATATGCACAATGGTATGATTTCATTTATAAATTCAGTTTGGTATGTTTATTTTGTGGTGGCTTTCATCTTTGCATTGTGGCCAAGCAGATGCTGTGATGGTCAGTGACAGGTGAAAGGTAAGGAGTGGGACTGTGGATGAATGGAGGTTGGGGTTGCAATTACTGGTATCGCAGTCGAATGAGTTCTTAATGGACAGTTTGGCCAGAAAGGGTCTTTCTAAGTTGCCTCCTCCCTTCCTCTCCCTTGTCTTCATCTTCCTGTATGTTTATATTGTGGGAAAAAGGCATTGAAGTGGATGATCGGCCATGATCATATTGAATGGCAGAGCAGGCTCAATGGGCTGAATGGCCTACTCCTGCTCCTCTGTTCCTATGTTCCAATGTTCCTCCTCCTCATGCTCCTGCTCCTTAGTTGCTTGCTGTATAACTGATGGCAGGGACTATCCATTAATGATGGTGAGGTTGTGCAGAATGCAGCAGGCTGTGATGAATCTTGACATCTTCTCTGTCGAGTACTATAGGGCTCCTTAAGGGCGGTCAAGGCAACGGATGCACGCCAACTGTCTGCTCTATCCCATTTCATATGGCAGCATGGCTTTCATTGTATGCATGCTGTGTATGTGTGAGTGGGTTATGCAATGGAGCACTGCAGCTATCAGCCATGTCATCAGCAAATAGCCTTTGTTACCCTTCAGTTTGTTGAGGTGCTCAAATGCAGCTGGCACAGTGGACTGCCACAGAATGAAGGCATCTTGACTGGTGCTAGGATCCCGGGCATTCACCTGCATGATACGCTGCCCATAATCACACACCAGATGGATGTTATAGGGTGATGGATGTTGAGGGAGTGGAATCCTTTTGGTTCTGTATAGGGCAGAGTTGACATGCGGTGCCCATTAAGCAATGTGTGGCAGTCAATGGTACCCAGCACCATGGTGAATTCTGCAATCCTAGTGAAGATGTGTGCTCACTCAGCCTGCTTCTCTCTGGCAAGAGCAAATGAAATGCAGTTGTCTCTCATTGAATAGAGAGCCTCAGTGACATTCCTTATGCCACAGTGGACTGTGAGATGTTGCTGATACCTCCAGCTCCAGTCTGGAAGGTGCCAAAGGCATAAAGGTTTATGGTCACTGTCGCCTTCACAGTCACTGACAGTGCTGTCCTCACCCTCCTCTGAGGTTGCAGTTGTAGCTGCAGCTGTTGGCAGATCTCAGTGAGAACCTCCTTATTGAAGTGCAAATATCACACACGTTGTTCCTGAACTTCAAAAGGACAAGTTGGTGGGATGGGCAGACAGGTGGCAGACGAAGTTCAATGGGGAAAAACATGAAGTGATAAATTTTGGTAGGAAAGACAATATAAAATAAAGGGTACAATTATATAGGGGGTGCAGGAGCATAGGGAATCTGGGTGTATATGTGCATATGTCATTGAAGGTGGCAGGACAGGTTGAGAGCGCGGTTAATAAAGCATACAGTATCTTGGGCTTTATTAATAGGGGCATCGAGTACAAGAGCAAGGATGTTATGTTGAACTTGTATAAGACACTAGTTTGGCCTCAGCTGGAGTATTGCGTCCAGTTCTGGGCACTATGCTTTCGGAAGGATGTGAAGGCATTAGAGAGGGTGCAGAAAAGATTCACGAGAATGATTCCAGGGATGAGGAACTTCAGTTCTGAAGATAGATTAGAGTGGTTGGGACTGTTTTCCTTGGAAAACAGAAGGCTGAGAGGAGATTTGATAGAGGTATTCAAAATCATGAGGGAGTAGATAGGGAGAATTGTTCTCACTCGTGTAGGGATCAAGAACAAAAGGGCACAGATTTAAAGTAATAGGTAAAAGAAGCAAAAGCAGCATAAAGAAAAGGTTTTTCATGCAGCATGTGGTTCAGGTCTGAAATGCACTGCCTGAGAGTGTGGTGGAGGCAGGTTCAATGAAAGCATTCAAAAGGGAATTAGACAGTTATATAAAAAGAATGTGCAGTGTTACGGGGAGAAGGCGGGAGAGTGGCACCAGGTGAAATGCTCATTAGGAGAACTGGTGCAGACACGATGGGCTGAATGGCCTCTTTCTGTGCTGTAACAATTCTGTGATTCTGTGCAGTGGTTCAGGTAGGAGAATTGCTGTCTGAATACCCTGGGCGGATACGGCCTCCTTCTAAGAGCCTTTCTCCCTTTCCTCATCTTCCCTCTTCCAGCAGCTTGTCTTGCTCTAGTTGGCCTTTGTTCATTCTTCAAGTCATGCTGTATTCCAAGGGGAGTGCCCCCCCATGTCAGGGAGCAAATGGTTTGTGCAGAAGCCTTGAAGTCACCAAAAAATACTTCAGTACTGGCACACCACTCCCTGTAGACTTTTGCAACTTGAAACAACTATTGAAAACATCAAGCGCTTGTAGAATCATCACAACAGCTAGAAGAAATCAACCATCAACTAAAATGTAAGTAGTTGACTTGTGGAGGTTCCTTCCTGCTGTTGAATGCATATTTGGCTGTGTGAGGATAAGAGAGAGCGTTAGCTGGATGTTGAGCTCCAAAATGGCACAAGTCGAAGTAGCTTTGCACTTTTAATGTTTAATTCACTGCTACTTCTCTTCCAGGAATGCCCACCTTGAAGAAGTTCTGCTCTTCTCTCTAATGGGATTTCCATTGTCTCTTTTACCTTGTTCACCTTCATTGCTTTCTATTTCCCTCCTGGTGTTTGATAAGGTGTCTACCAAAACTTGTTTTCACAGCCACAACTCCTTCCTCAGCGACTGTCTCCACTCTGACTTATTCCAAGTGGATTCCAACTGAACTTCCATCCTTCATGTTTGAATCCACCAGGATTACTGATATTTCCAAGACATACAACAAGCCTCGGACTGCTGTTCTCACTGCATCCTGAGATCCACACTCAGTGCCATGTGCTGCCTCATGTACACAGTTGACCTCTCTTTCCAGAAGCACCAGTTCACCTTGTCTCAAAGCTGTCCTGCGCTGCAGTTTCATTTCATCCTTCACTTTATCTGACGCGTTGACAATAAAGTTTTTATTTTCCTTTCAGGTGTTAAGGAACGCAAACTCCAGCAGCTCATGGGGATGAATGCTCCTCCAGCTCCTTCTTCCCCTTCATTTCCCTCTGACCCCATCCCTTCTAGCAATCTCACCCCTTGCCATGTATTCACAATACCCTCTGACTCTCCCATCTCTGACACTGAACAGTCTGTACTTAACAAAGGACTCAGGTTTATTCCCTTATGCCCCCCAACACCCCCAATGAATTTCACGCTCGGCATGACATTGAGCTCTCCTTCTATCGCCTTTGCCTCTGGCCTCACTTGTTTGATCAGGAGTCCTGTCCCCAACCAGTGGACCCTTTCACCCACCCCCAGTATTCTCCCTCCACCTGGAACCCCCCACCTGTGGCCTCTTAGTTGCTCTTGATCTTTTCATTGAGAACTGTCGGCCTGACATCGGCCGTCTCAATTTCTCTGCTCCCCTCACTCACTCTAACTAATCTCCCTCCGAACTTGCTGCACTCAGTACTCTGAGGTCCAACCCTGACATTGTGATCAAACCTGCTGACAGAGGTGGTGCTGTTGTTGTATGGCATACCAACCTCTACCTTGCAGAGGTTGAGTGCCAACTCTCAGACACTTCCCCTTACCTCCCCCTGGACCATGACCCCATCACGGAACATCAATCTTCAGGACTGTCACTGACCTCATCTCCTCTGGAGATCATCCCTCTACAGCTTCCCACCTCATAGACCCGCAACCCCGGTCAGCCCACTTTGACCTCCTTCCCAAACTCCACAAACAGGACTGTCCTGGTAGTCCCATCATTTCAGCCTGTTCCAGCCCCACTTAAATTATTTCTTCTGATCTTGACTCTATCTTTTCTCCCCAATCCAGTCTCTCCCCACCTACATCCGTGACTCTTCTGATGCCCTACATCATTTCAACAATTTCCAGTTTCCTGGCCCTAACCTGCTGCTTTTTACTATGGACGTCCAATCTCTCTACACCTCCATCCCCCACCAGGACAGCCTGAGGGCTCTCTGCTTCTTTCTTGAACAGATACCCAACCAGTCCCCATCCACCACCACCCTCCTCCACCTGGCTGAACTTGTTCTCACTTTGACCAATTTCTCCTTCAACTCCACTCACTTCCTTCAAATAAAAGGTGTTGCTATGGGTACCCACATGGTCCTAGTTATGCTTGTGGGGTATGTTGAACATTCCTTGTTCCAGTCCTACTGAGGCCCCCTCCCCCAACTCTTTTTCTGGTGCATGATGACTGTATCGGTGCAGTTTCCTGCTCTGACCCAGAACTGGAAAACTTCATAAACTTTGCTTCCAATTTCCACCCTTCTCTCACCTTTGCATGGTCTATTTCTGACACTTCCCTTCCCTTCCTCGACTTCTGTGACTCAATTTCTCAGAATAGCTGTCCACTAATATTCATTATAAGCCCACTAACTCCCATGGATACCTTGACTATACTTTCTCACACCCTGCTTCCTGTAAGGACTCCATTCCATTCCCCCGGTTTCTCCATCTCCGACACATCTGTTCTGATCATGCAACCTTCCACAACAGCGCTTCTGACCTGTCTTCCTTTTTCCTCAATTGAGGATTCCGCCCTACTGTGGTTGACAGGGCCCTCGACTGTATGCAACGCATTTGCCGTACTTCTGCCCTCACCCCTTCCCCTCCCTCCCAGAACTGCGACAGTACTCCCCTGGTCCTCACTTTCCATCGCACCACCCTGCACGTCCAAATAATCATCCTCCGCCATTTCCACCCACCTCCAGCATGATGCCACCACCAAATGCATCTTCCCCTCCCCTGTCAGCATTCCGAAGGGATCATTCCCTCTGCGACACCCTGGTCCACACCTCCATCACACCTGACACCTCGTCCCCTCCCCATGCAATCGTAGGAGATGTAATACCTGTCCTTTTACCTCCTCTCTCCTCACCATCCAAGGCCCCAAACACTCCTTCCAGGTGAAGCAGTGACTTACTTTTACTTCTTTCCATTTATTATTCTGTATTGGCTGCTCACAATGCGGTCTCCTCCACACTGGGGAGACCAAACGCAGATTGGATGACCGCTTTGTGGAGCACCTCCATTCAGTCCGCAAACATGATCCCAAGCTTCCGTTGCTTGGCATTTGAATTCAGCACCATGCTCTCACAACCACTTTTCTATCCTTGGTCTGCTGCAGTGTTCTAGTGAACATTAATTCAAGCTCGAGAAACAGCATCTCATTTTCCGATTAGGCACTCTACAGCTTTCCAGACTTAACATTGTGTTCAATAATTTCAGAGCATGACTGGCCTTTTTTTTATTATTATTTTTTTTTTAACCATGTGCCTGCCTTTTCATGTTTGCGCTTTGGACAGAGCTGTCTATTTTTCTGTCATTAACACTCTCTCTGGACTAATGCTTTGTCTTTCACCACACCATTAGCACTCCCTTTGCCTTTGTCCCATGACATCTTTTTCATCTAGCTCTCCTGCCCTCTGCCCTATCACACACCTTCCCTTTTGTTCTCTGCCCACCACCCCACCCCACCCCCACCCCCACTTCCACCCCCACTTCACTTGCTTAAAACCTATTACATTTCTAACCTTTGCCAGTTCTGATGAAAGGTCACAGACCTGAAACGTTAACTCTGCTTCTCTCTCTCCACAGTTGCTGCCAGACCTGCTTAGAATTTGCAGCATTCTCTCTTTTTATTTTAGCTTTGCACACTGATTGATGTCAACATCTGCCTGCTCTGGATACTTCCAGTAGACATTCACTACATGGAGGCTAACACCTTCACCAATAGGCAATCAGTGGAATGCACCCCACAAGTATGCACACATGCTGCAAATACCATTTTGGAGCTCTAAGGGCAATCGTAGCACAGAAGTAATATGTGCTGCAGATAAAGGGGAACCGGTGGATGTATTGTACTTAGATTTCCAGAAGGCATTTGGAAAGGTGCCTCATCAAAGATTATTGTGGAAAATAAAAGCTTATGGTGCAGGGATAACATATTGGCATGGATAGAAGATTGGGTAGCTAATAGGAAACAAAGAGTAGGCATAAATGGGTAAATTTTCTGTTTGGCAAGATGTAACAAGTGGTGTGCCTTAACTTTTTACAATTTATATAAATGACTTGGATAAAAGGACTGAAGGTATAGTTGCTAAATTTACTGATAACACAATCATAGGAAGGAAAGTAAGTTGTAAAGAGGACATAAGGAGGCTACAAAGGGATATAGATAGGTTAAGAGCGGGCAAAGATCTGGCAAATGGAGCATAATGTGGAAAAATGTGAAATTGTCCATTTTGGCAAAAAGAATTTTAAAAAAGCATATTATATAAATGGTGAGAGATTGCAGAGCTCTAAGATGCAGAGGGACTTGGGTGTCTTGAGTGCATGAATCACAAAAGGTACAGCAAGTGATTAGGAAAGCTAATAGAATGTTATTGTTTATCGTGAGGGGAATTGAATACAAAAGTAGGAAGGTTATGTTTCAGTTATAGAGGGCATTGGTGAGACCACATCTGGAATACTGTGTACAGTATTGGTCTCCTTATTTAAGGAAGGATGTAGATGCATTGGAACCAGTTCAGAGAAGGTTTACTAGACGAATATCTGGAATGGGTGGGTTGTCTTATGAGGAAAGGTTGGGCAGACTAGTCTTGTATCCGCTGGAGTCAGAAGAGTAAGAGGCGACATGATTAAAACATGTAAGATTCTGAGGGGTCTTGACAGGGTGGATGTGGAAAGGATGTTTCCTCTTGTGGGAGAATCTAGAACTAGAGGTCACCGTTTAAAAATAAGGGTCGCTCATTTAAGACAGAGATGAGGAGAATTTTTTCTCTCAGCGGGTCGTGAGTCTTTGGAAATATTCTCCAAAAGGCGGTGGAAGCAGAGTCTTTGAATATTTTTAAGGCAGAGGTAGATAGATTCTTGATAAGCAAGGGGGTGAAAGGTTATCGGGGGTAGACGTGAATGTGGAGTTGAGGTTACAATCAGATCAGCCATGATCTGTTGAATGGTTGAGCAGGCTTGAGGGACTGAGTGGCCTACTCCTGCTCCTAATTGGTATGTTCGTACCCCAAAAGAAGATGCTATCAAGCTCAATTGCTCACCTATTATCTGGTCATTATCATACTGTTGTTTGTGTGACTGTGCTGTGTGTAAATTGGTTGCCAGGTTTCATACATTACAATAGTGATTCCACTTCACAAATATACTGTTGGCTGTAAAGTGCCATGACATGTCATTAGATTGTGAAAGGAGCTAAGTAAATTAAACACTCAAGACAGAATTTTACATTGGGCTGGAGGTCCCCCACTGGCCAAAAGGTCAGGACGAGCCCGCCTCCACCTGGCCTGGGAGTCACGCTAGGATTTTACACCTCCTCCAGGCCCTTAATTGGCCTTGGGCGGGACTTCCGCCCCTCTGAGGCAGGAAGTCCTGCCTCCAAGAGCTGCTGGCCAATCAGCATCCCGCAGTTCTCAGCCTCAGAAGCACCGTTGCCACTAGGAGCGGTGGCCACTGCTAGGACTGCACCCAGCCACAGCAACAAGAGGGATGCCAGCCCAGAAACAAGGTGTCTGGAGCCTTGCCGGAAACAATTGGCCAGGCCCCGGCAAAGCAAGTGGGGTCGATTGGGGAGGGTGGAGTCTTGTGTAGTGGGGCGGTTGGGCCATGGCTGGGTGCCCTCTGTGAGGCACAGAGTACCCAATCAGAAGGGCTCCCCTCAGCCCACAAGGAGGCTGCCAGGTTTTACTTAGCCACCCGCACGCCTCTGATGAAATAACAGCGGTGGCCGGAGAAGGCCCTTAAGTGCAGTTACTTTGCCACTTAAGAACCTTGAGTGGCCTGGAACTAACGGGCCATTTCTTGCCGCCCCTCTTAAATATGTAGTGGGTGCGGGAAGGCACCGGGAACAGCACCTCCAGCCTCCCACTCAATTTTATGACCCCCCACCCCACCCAGCCCATGCCACCAGCCCACTCCTGCGAGGGATGGGGGGGGGTGTAAAATTCTGGATTGTGTTTTTTTCTACTAAACATGCCTATTAATAGAATGGACTATTACTTCAACAATGTACAATTGGTATGCAACAACCACCACCCCCCCACCCATCAGAAAATTATGACAGTCCATTAGGATTTATACCTTAAGAGAACTTAGATGGGACAGGCAGCTTCCTGAATCTTTATCCAGCATCTAACACTAGTCCTGCATAGCAACACTGACCGATTAGCCACTTGAGTATTAATTCATTTCTCTGTGCAGATGGCGCTGTTCGACATTATCTGTAAAAAAACTACCATATAATTTCATCTCCATAGCTATCCTGTATTGCTTTTTGACAATAATATTCTTACCTTAGTGCTTGCTTGCAAATGTGAAATTATTTTTCTGGATATTCTTTCAGCTCCTTGCCACAGAACAGAATGAGCCTTTATCTTTTTGTGACATCTTCTCAAATTCTTGGTATCCAGAGCATGTTTGTGGGCTGCCCTATTTGATGACAAAGGTGTTATCAAGAGGCAATCCACAAGGACCTCCTTGGTGCAGTCAGTGATATGAGCTTTTTGAATTTGACACTGAGATATTATTGAAAAATTTTGAGTACTCCACAGAAGGGTGAACAAAATTTCATCACTTGTACAGGTTAAGTGGCTTGTTAGCTGCTTGAGAAGAGTATAAGTTACATCATGATTAGTCAAATTTTCTGTTCCTGCTAACAAAATGATTAAACACATCAAGGGCAGCAAAGCTGCCATCATCTGCCAATTTGAAATTTATTCCAAAAAAGAGGAAAATATAGCTCATTTGTGCATTATCAGTCTGCTTAAAATATTCTCAAAGATTGATGCACTGAGGCCTCCTCCAATTGTATATATTTTTTTATTCATTTACAGCATGTCATTGGCAAGGCCAGCATTTATTGCCCATCCCAGAAACTGAACTGGAGTAGCCATATAAACACCGTGGCTACAAGAGCAGGTCAGAGGCTAGGAAACCTGCGGCACCTCCTGACTCCTCAAAGCCTGTCCATTATCTACAAGGCATGAGTCAGGAGTGTGATAGAATACTCTCCAATTGCCTGGATGGGTGCAGCTGCAACAACACTCAAGAGGCTCGACACCATCCAGGACAAAGTAGCCATTTGATTGGCACCCCATTCACAAACATTCACTCCTTCCACCACTGACGCACAGTGGCAGCAGTGTGTACCATCTACAAGATGCACTGCAGCAACACACCAAGACAGCACCTTCCAAACCTGTGACCTCTACCAACTAGAAGGACAAGGGCAGCAAATGCATGGGAACACCACCACCTGCAAGTTTCCCTCCAAGCCACACACCATCCTGACTTGGAACTTTTTCACCGTTCCTTCACTGTCCCTGGGTCAAAATCCTGTAACTCCCTTCCTAACAGCACTGTGGGTGTACCTACGCCCCAGGACTGCAGTGGTTCAAGAAGGCAGCTCATCAGCACCTTCTCAAGGGCAATTAGGGATGGGCAATAAATGTTGGCCTAGCCAGTGACGCCCACATTCGATGAATAAATAAAAATAATCTCTAACTTCCCTTGAGAAGGTGTTGATAAATTGCTTTCTTGAACTGCTGTAATCTGTGTGATGAAGGCACTTCCATAGTGCTGTAGGGCAGGAGTTCCGGCAATGATGAAGGAATGGTGATATATTTCCAAGTCAGTATCTTATGACATGTGTGACTTGGAGGGGAACTTGGAAATGGTGCACTTTCTGCTCTTGCTGAAGTGCATCTTATAGATTGTACACACTAGCAATGGTGCGCTGGTGATGGAGGGAGTGAATATTTAAGGTGGTAGATGAGATGCCAGTCAAGTGGACTGCATTATCCTGAATGATGTTGAGTTTTTTGCGTGCTGTTGGAGCTACATTCATCCAGGCAAGTGGAGAGTATTCCATAACATGCCTGACTTGTGCCTTGTAGATGTTTAGATGGTGAAAAGGCTTTGGGGAGTCAGGTGGTGAGTCACTCAATACCCAGCCTCTAACCTGCTCTTGAGCCACAGCATTTATGTGGCTGGTTCAGTTAAGTTTATAGTTAAGGGTAATTCTCCAAGGGTGTTGACGGTGAGGGATTTGACAATAGTCATACTGTTGATATCAAGGGAAGGTGGTTAGACGCTCTTTCGTTGGAGATGGTCATTTCCTGGCACTTATGTGATGAGAATGTTACTTTGCCACTTATCAGCCCAAGTCTGAATGTTGTCTAGGTCTTACTGCAAGAGAGCACAGACTGCTTCATTATCTGAGGAGTTGCAAATGAAATTGAACACTGCAATTTTCAGTGAACATCCCACTTCTGACCTTATGTTGGAGGGAGGGTCATTGATGAAGTAACTGAAGATGGTTGGGCCTAGGACACTGCCCTGAGGAACTCTTGCATCGATGTCCTATAATGGTAGTCCTTTAAACAAAGAACCAAATTCATTGATAAAGCAAACAAAAACTAAGCAAAATGTAGAGTATGTTAAACTGCTCAGTCCTTTTCTATCTTGCTTTGTTGCACAGATAGAAGCGTCAGAGAGGATTTCCCACTCAGACTTTATCCAAAGATGTGCTGACAGGAAATTTGCAAATATAAAGTTATTCGATATTATTGCATAGAAAGGGCTTCTGCAATTAGTGTTCAGCAATTAATTTTATTCTTGGAGTTTATTTTGTTAAGAAAAATGAATCAGTTCCCGAGATTCACACCCAATTAGATGTCTTGCAGTATGCTCTGACCATTCACACAGAGCAGAAAAATTATTTTGAATGTAATTGTGCATAATAGTAAAATTGTCACAAAATTTTAAAAAACTAAACAAAAAACAATCAGATAATGAACAAATAGGAAGATATCAAAGTTTTTGTTCTTTTGGGGGAACCAATTAATAAACAGGCATACTGTTTTATGTCTGACCATACACCTGGATTTGATGGAGTTCTGCAATAAATATTCAAAGCTGGCAGTGAGCCACTTTTTGAGTGGTATTATAGCATCTCATAACAGATTTGATTTCATCGGGCCCCTCAGGTTTGGAAAAGCTGAGTGATCTTCAGAGTTTTTAAAGGTGAAGGAGATGAACAATTGTGCATCTGCCAGCAGCCCCTGATACTGCTTTCTGTCGCACATCTTTATTCTTTCTTTTGGGCCTCCTTATCTCGAAAGACAATGGATACGCTCCTGGAGGTGGTCTTTATATATATATTTAAACACACCTCTGATGCATGCACCAGCTGGAAGAATCCAATTTTAAACCAGCTCGATTAGCTACAGTTTATGTATTATGTTTATTATCCTATATTTTCCAGCACATGATTTCCCGTCTTCCAGAACAAAAGCCTGGAATTCATCCTCTGAGTCTCCAAATGGCCCTTGCTAGATTGCACAGAATGCTCCTCTTTACCATTAAAATGCATTCTAAATTAATCTTTCATATATTAACAAAATGTTGACTGAAGTGATACCAATTCCATAACCTGCATTCAGTCAATAATTCTATAACTGCCATAGGCAATCTGCATTATCTCCTAGCTGACAGAGAAGATTCATTTTCATTTGTTCTGCTGCAAATTATTCAAATCAGTTCAGCTTTTCATTAAAAAGCAAAACACTAAAGATGCTGAAAATCTGAAACAAAAATAGAAAATGCTGGAAATAGACATCAGGCCAGGCAGCATCTATGGAGAGAAGAATGATCCTTCTAGGTCTGGGGTTCTGACGAAATGTCATTGAGCTAAAACATTAATCCTACCTTCCTCTCTCCACAGATACTGCCTGACCTGCTGAGTGTTTCCAGCATTTTCTATTTTACTTTCAGTATATCAAGTGGCTTAACTATAATGTAGTGCTTGGATCTGATTCAAAATAGGACTTCCTATCTAAAAATGTCAGCTCCTCAACTGGTTAATGCCTATTTGATTTCAAATAACAATTTGACCAATGACATCTTCATAGATAAGCTAATAAGCATTTGAGTATATAGAAGTACAGTAAACAGAGCACAATTCTTTGTCTGGAGTTCCATCTATATGTGTGTATGCGATCCCCAAACTCAGCATGAGTTAAATGCAGCTTTCATCATCTTAGTAGTATATAATTATCAAAACACTGGATCTACATACATAGCATTTTCTATAAGATTATAATCACAGTCCAGGTAAGCAATATTCAATAGAACATCAATCAGGTGACTATTTAGGCATTTGCCCATAAAGCAAAATTCCATCTCATAAAGTTCAATTAACAATGGCCAATTTCCTGTATTTCACATTTACTTTTCCTCCACTCTATACAACTAGCATCCAGACTTCAAAATGATAGAAATAGAAAATATTACGGCTCTTAATATCAAAGAACCTAACATGGAACACAGATATTCAGCACATTCAGAAACAGGTGATTAGTATGGAATGATAAAGATAACCAAGTTGGGGAGTTGTATGGAAAAATAACTTGTTAAAATTAAAGTTATTGCACAGACAGAACAGGCAGAAAACCTCCCTTTGTCAGAGAAGCCTTGAAGCCTTACTTGAAGATGAACACCTGCCTGAGAAGTATCATGGATCTGGAAAGTTAGCAAGTGTATCAAGTTATAGAGTATGGCTGTATGGTTACAAGGACAGAACAGACAAATCAGTATTGAATGAGAACTAATATAACAATGAAACATTCAAATTGTCAAATAGAAGGGCTGTACAAAAATGTATAAAAAGTGTGTTGGAACAGATACTTTGGAATTCAATTAAGGTCCGATTAATCCAGTACATTGAGCTGGGAACTGTGACGTGTTTGAATTTTCCAGTTAAAACTCGCAAGACTTTGTCTTAAGTGCTGCTATTAAGTGTTTAATTATTGTTAATAATATTTAATATTGTATGTTTAATGAAGCTATGGCATCTAACATTTAATGCTGTGAACCTTATGATTTTGAGGAGTAAATTATAAGTAAGAACACTCATGCTCTAACAAACTGGCCCTTGGAAATTGCTTCATACATTATATTGCCTTTCCTGTCATGGCATGTACCATGTAATTTGTATAATAGAGTCATACAGCACTGAAACAGGCCCTTCAGCCCACTGAGCCTGTGCCAACCAACAACCACCCATTTATACTAATCCTACTCTAATCCCATATTCCCACCATTCTCCTACCACCTACCTACACTGGGGGCAATTTGCAATGGCCAATTTACCTATCAACCTACAAGTCTTTGGCTGTGGGAGGAAACCGGAGCACCCAGTGGAAACCCATGTGTTCACAGGGAGAACTTGCAAACTCCACACAGGCAGTACCCAGAACTGAACCCAGGTTGCTGGAGCTGTGAGGCTGGAGTGCTAACCACTGCACCACTGTGCCACCCTGGCATAATCTTGCTATTTTTCACGTTTAATACTTTACTAACATTTTTCTAATTGAAGCGACAATGGCATGGCTACGAAAAGCACTTGAAGTTTTGAGGCTGCAGCAACCACAGGAAGGCTGCTCCCTGGGTCTCACTCTTAACTGGAGGTCCTGCTGTGGGATGTGAGGGGCTGCAATGAGGTGAGCTCTCCTAAGGACAAGAGGAAAAGAACAACTTTCTAACCAAGCATGGATGGATGGAAGTGGCTGAGAAAGTGAGCAGCAGCAGTGTGGTCCCTTCAATCTGGAGTCAATGCATCAAGAGGACCCAGGACCTCAAGAGGTCATGACAGGTGAGTGGCAAACAATTTCAGGTGCCAAACCCCACGCTCTGACTTTCCCATCATTCTCCTGCACAGCACTCCTCAGGACAACACACCTTGCAGCTCCACCCATTCCTCACTCTCCAGGCACCTCCTCACATCCCCATCTGAGCAGGCAATACTCACACTCACCCTCATCCAATTGGCCTCTCCCACCCATACCTCACAGTCACCCTCCAAAAATGGTGTCCTTCCCTCCTTTCCACACAAGCCATTATGAACACTCACACCTCTCTGCTTTCTCTCCTTGCAGGAGAAGAGAGCACTGAATTGTCAGGAGGCAGAGGCATGGGCCAGAGTTTTACGCTGCCCCAGCGGGTCGGATGATGGGGTGGGGGCGGCGTAAAATTGAGCGGCAGGCTCCGGGAGGCTTAACTGTCCCGATTCCGCCTCTGACCAAGTTTACGGAGGTCCGGCGGGGGGCGGGGAGAAGCGGCCCACCCACCCAAAGCCAATCAAGTTCCTTAAGTGGCCACTTAAGGGCCCTCGCCCGCCTCCACGGGTATTTTAACCGTGGCAAGCGGGTGTGCCAGGGACGTGAAAGGCCACCTAGCTATAGCTGTTGGCCTTCCCGCACCCCGGGGGGGCCTGGCAATCGGGCACCCCATCCCCGCCTCCCAACCCAACCCCGGGATCCAAGACGCCCTCCTCCCCCCAAACGACCACCCTAGCCTCACCAGGGCACGACCAGTTCCCCTGGTGAGGCTGCCCGAACTTACCTTCTGTCCCGATTCCATTGCGTCCTCCTCGTTGGCTGGGCTGCAGTCTCAGCAGTGGCCACCACTCCCAGTGGCACTGCTGAGACTAAAAGCTGCCAGCCCGCTGATTGGCCGGCAGCTCACTGAGGCGGGACCTCCTCCCTCAAGTGGGTGGAAGTCCTGCCTCAGGCCAATTGAAGCCTGGGGATCCGTAAAATATGGGACGGATCCCCAGGCTGGGCGGGAGCGAGATCGGCACCGACATTTACGCCGGAGTCCTGCTCCCGTCCGCCCAGCGTAAAATTCCAGCCATGGGGTGAGGTGGAGAGTGGCCCTCAATTGTAGGCACCTTGTTGGCCATTGCTAATGCATGCCCACCTGCTCCACTCAATGCAGGATTTGTTCCAGGAGGCTTCAGATGTCAGCAGCTACCTGCTGTGAGAGCCTGAGCTTCCTGAAGCACTTGTGCGCTGAAATATCGAGAGAGCTGAGCCTCTGCCTGTAGACCCTGTGTTGGGAGTCTCACCTCCTTCCAGTTGGATCTCGGTGTCCATTCCATCTGCCCTGTGGAGGGGCACGTGGTTAAAGAGAAGGTTGCTGGTGCTGCTGCTGAAGTTGCTTCTGCTGCTGCTGGAGCTGTTGGCAGTCATGTGGCCTCTGGTTTTGACCCTCCACAGAGGTGGAAGGTGGAGCTGCATAAGCTGCTCCCAGGATGTGGTGAAGGCTGGCAGCAGGGAAGTGCAGCTGAAGGTGAGTGAAGTGCTTGATAGATGAAGCGCTGAATTTTTGTTATGGGGTCAGGAACCCAATGCCCGGAACATTTCTGGATCCCGACCCCACTCCACTTCGGTGCTGTTTTTAATTACAAACTCATTCATTGGCCTGGGTGTGAGCCCGGTGCCCAATTAAAGATGTCAGATGCATTCTGGAGGCAGGAACACGTCACTGAGGGCAATTTTAAAAGGCAAGTAGCAGCAATGACTGAACTAATGCAGCAGTAATGCAGCACCAGGGAGATCGGAGGGTCTCTGTGGGCATGGACATGAGTTCCCATTTCTCTGGCACCTCCCTGGAGGCACTCATTGATTCAGTGTCAGACAGGAGATACTTGTTCTTCCCATCCTCAGGAAGGAGAAATCCACCCAGTGAGACCCAGAGGGCCTGGATGGAGGTGGCCATGGAGGTCAACAGCTGGGATCCCATGAGAAGGACTTGGGTCCAGTGTAGAGAAAGGTTCAATGACCTCTTGCTGTCTGGTAAGGTGAATTGCCAGTGGCACCCAGTTCATTGGGCACCAACTCTTTAAGCACCAGAATGCACACGAGCTGACTTGACAGAATAGCCATAGTTCTCCCTCACATTGTCAGAGTAAGCCAACGGACACAACACGAAGACGCAGTCACCCTCACATATGGGGTGACATTCAGATGGGGACATCACCAAGGGAAACATCAGCCCACGTGTGTCGTGCTGGAAGAGATTAGGAAGAGCAGCCTACTCATTAATCTTTCTCCTCGCATCCTGCAGAAGAAGAGAGCCCAAATACAAAGGAGATGGGCAGAATGGGAGTGAAGTGGCCCAGCTCAACACACTGACAGCAGTGAAGGAGGCGGCACTGGAGATCGCCAGGGTACCATCGACACATCCAGTGGGAGTTGGCAGGACAGGAGGCCGTGAGCAACAGGGTCATTGGTTAGCTCTTTCTTGAGGTGAAGAGCATGGAGGAGACTCCTGTCCAATGTGATCAATGGATATTAGACCATTGTCATCTGAGGGGTTGGTTGTGCTGGAAACTTGTTGAGTAGGACCAGTTCTCATTTCCATCTTCTTGTGTCTCCAACAGGCCCAGTTGCAAAGCAGGGCCAAAGTGGACCGGCCGTACCGGCGCCAACATCCTCGATGGGGGGAGCCCATGGAACTTGCACCGTCACATCATACCTTGGCACCTTCCACCAGCACAGACACACTCACCTCGGTTGGGCTACAGATTAGTGTAGAAAGGGGAGCACTGGGAGAACCTCACAGCAAGCGTGAGCAGGAGGAGGAGGCAGAGTCACCTGTGGACATTCCCCGTTGGAAGATGGAGGACAGACACAGCAATGCTTCGCTGGGCAAAGGTGCTGGGCCTCGGTTGTCACAGACAAGGAGGGCCTTCCTCGAGAACCAGAGGCTGATAAGTTCCTGCTTATCAGAGTTCCCCGAGGCCTTGCGGAGTCATGGGCAGGCAATGGAGTAGTCCGTGCAGCGCATGTGCTCAGTCATGACTCAGGGACTTGATCACATGAACTCCTTCATTCAGAGATTGGTCAAACACTTGGAGAGCCAAATATAGCACCACTCTGAGTGATTGCAGGAGCAGTGTGCCGATATGCGCAGAAGGAGTGAAATTTTTTCTAGCATTGACTACTCAGTGTCGCTAATGGTGCAAAGTGGTTGGAGTGGATGCCAGCTATGTCCCAGTCGGTGGCTGCTTCCAGCATCCGCAGGAGCCAGGAAAGGGCTGAGACGGTCGTTGCGGCAGATGAAGGTGCCACCCTTCGGGGGCATGGGCGTCACCCATTGGCACCTCATCCCTCTCCCCCCGACTCAGGAGCCATCTGTGTGCCAGGGCCCAGTGACAGAGGCAGCCACTGCCATGACCCAGGTGCAGCAGTCCCTGGAGGAGCCCACAGGGGAATCTCCAAGATGAGGATGGAAGCCATGGGAATTTCAGCTGGTGGCAAAGTGTAGGGAGCAGGCTGTCTCTACTTCATCCTCTGCCACGGGGGAGGGGAGCACCGTGTAGAAGTGTTAGGGATAGGAAAGTGCCACAGCATTGAATTCGCTTATTGGGTTACCTAGGTGCTATTGTCTGCATCTGTCTGTTATTTCATTTGCTTCACAATGTAACTTCTTTATTTCATCATTCTGACAGGTGTGTTGTGGTTGTCTCTTCTCAAAAGGGGGCATGGCATTGTGGGGTGGGTGGCGGGGACGTGGGGCCCTGAGAATGTTATGCACCCATGCCTTGTGATGTTGGACAATGATGGATAGAGTAACCCTCAATCTGCATGTTCATGACTCCCAATGGGACGTTGCAGTTAAGGGTCATAGCAGAAAAATAGCTTTGTATGCTGGAAGGTGAGTTGTGGGGTTATCAGCCACGAGGGCTCGGGGCAATCAGGTGAAGTGCTGCTGAATCAGCGTGGTCCTTGCTACCATGCCAGCCTGCAGTTGACCCTGAGGTATGGAATGGCATTGACAGGCTTCCTCTGCTGCCTGGGCACCGGCCATCTCTGAAGCGATCCCTTCCTCCTCCTCTTCTTCCTCCTCCTAGACTTCCTCCAAGGTTGAGTGGCATTCTAGCTCCTCCTCTTCATCCATCTCCAGGCCTCTTTCCAGTGTCATGTTGCACAATGTGCAGCAGACGACCACAATACTGGAGGCTCTGGCTGGCTCATATTGAAGGGCACCACCCGACCGGCCAAGTCAAGGGAGACCTCGCGGACTGGTGGAAGAATTCCAGACATACAGCCTCTCTCAGCAGCTGAGGAGGAGGCATTGGAGTTAGCAGGGATCCAGCTGCTCAATGGACAGTGAGACTGGAGTCTTCGCGCAAGAAAGTAAGGATTGTCTTCAATCGACATCCCAACACACTTTTGCAGATCCACATCATGCATGGCTGGCATGACGAGATTTTCACAGCCTAAACTACAGAGGTTTGTGTTCTCTCTGACAGGTTATCATCCACAGGAGGCTCAATCCAAAAGCATTCAGCAGTCAACCTCTAAGGAGGAGCAGTCAGAGGATGCAACATCACATGACTCTCCTCCAACTACCACCAGCACAGATACTTTCACCTCGGTGGATTTACGCTTGGCTTTAGAATCAGGGTCGCAAGCTGGTGAGAGCATCATACTCACTCCTGAACATCTGGCTGAGCCTGAGATAGCCGAGGCCACTGACAGTCAGAGGACTATGGGTGGCCAGGCCCATGCTGAGACCCAGGCTGATGACGAGCCTCTTGTGTTGACAGCACAGAGAAAGCTGGAGTTGCAGAGAGAGGTAAGGCAATCTGGCGGAGCTGCCAGAAGCCATGAGCATGCATTAATGGATATTGGAGGAGTCCATCCATGCCATGAGTGCTGCCATGTCTCAGGCATGTGAGCACATGGCTTCCTCCATCGAGAGGTTGGTGACCCTCATGGAGAGCCAGATTCCACAGATATGCGCAGACTTGCACACCATCACCTTGGCCATGACCTCAACGCAGCATTGGCATGGTGAGAGAAGGACAAGGCACTTGGAGTCTTCTCGTCCTTCTCTGGTCAGCGAGGAATTCGAGTGATCCTTGAAAGAGAGGTGGAGAGGCTGACCTCCACATCCGGGACTCCCCTCAGGGCATTCTGAGTGTGGACACCGGCTCCTCAGCCTCTCCGCCAGTGAGCCCAGCTCCAGTAGCCTTGATGCCTGAGGAGAGTCCTGCATAAAACCGCAGTCTTTGCTGACAATGCCGCTCAGACATTTGGAGGTAGCTGATTTGAGTTCTGTACACTCTCTGACACCCTTCTTGGCATGGCCGGCTGCTACTGCTCTCATCGTGAAGCTTCACGGGCAGGCGCAGCCACTTCCTGGCCCTCCCTCCATCAGAGGTGCACATCACTCTACAGGGGTCCACAAGACAGGGTGTATGAGACTCATGCCAGGTGATCAGTAGGCCTCCAGAGCACTGTCCTTGCAGAGATGAAGTTGCCTTGGCACCTTTGCCTTTGCTACTCCTCTCGTCCTCCTCGCTAATGGTCCTCAGTGCCGACCCTTGCTGAGAATCAACCCTCTCAGCTGATAGTATGGCCATCCCTGCAGATCACCCAGCTGTATGGCCATCCAGTAATGCCCCAGAAGCATGCTCACCCAGGAATGCCAACTACCCATGCAGACTGTACAGCACTGCAGGCCAACAATGGCCTTCGCTTTCACTGCCCCCTTCCCCTATCCAGTTCTGTTTATGGTTGCCTTCCCATTGAGGCCTCAGTGCTGCCATCTTTCAACGGCCAGGGATTGAAAGGCGCATGAGGGTTGTCTGTCTTTCACTTAATTCTAAGCCCTCCATTGGTTCACTTTTAATTGCATGCAAATGTATTATAACTATCTGTTCGGCAATTTAAATTGTACTCCCATCACATCGGGGCAGCATCACCACCTTGGAGATTTCCCGCCGCTGACTAAATCCAGAACTGATGTTGCGACATTAGATTTCCGGGTGGACATGTCCAATGCTATTCTCCAGCCCCCCTCACCTCGATTCCCACTCCAAACAGCCTCACTAAATTCAGCCTGGTGTGTACAGTTCCAGAAAAGTACTCATATAAATGTAGCATGAATGCTTCATTTTATCCCAAACTTCCAGTCAAAATCCACAGTTGGAGAGATTTCATTAAACTCCTGTTCTCCACAGAACATGATGCAATATTAGTTCCTCGTGGCAAAATTTTTAAGAAACAATTAGTAGAATTATACAGCATAGAAGAAGACCATTCAGCTCATTGTGCTTGTGGCAGTTCTTTGAAAGAGATATCCAATTAGTCCCACTCCACTGCTCTTTTCTCATAGTCCTGTGAATATTTCCATATACAATTATACAGGCCTCACTCATAGGCATGTGTGGGTGCTCTACACAGAAAGGGAAATCATGTCTAACCAATTTATTGCAGTTCTTTGAAGAAGTAACATGTGCTGTGGATAAAGGGGACTGGTGAATGTACTATACCTAGACTTCCAGAAGGCATTTGATAAGGTGCCACATCAAAGGTTATTGTGGAAAATAAAAGCTCCTAGTGTAGAGGGTAATAAATTGGCATGGATAGAAGATTGGCTAGCTAATAGGAAACAGAGAGTAGGCATAAAGGGGTCATTTTATGGTTGGCAAGATGTAACAAGTGGTGTGCCACAGGAATCAACGCTGGGGCTGCAACATTTTACAATTTATATAAATGACTTGGATGAAGGGACTAAAAGTATGGCTGTTAAATTTGCTGATGACACAAAGATAGGAAGGAAAGTAAGTTGTGAAGAGGACATGAAGAGGCTACAAAGGGATATAGATAGGTTAAGTGAGTGGGAAAAGATCTGGCAAATGGAGTATAATGTGGGAAAATGTGAATTTGTCCATTTTAGCAGGAAGAATAAAAAAGAAGCATATTTTCTAAATGGTGAGGGATTGCAGTACCCTGCGATGCAGAGGGATCTGGGTGTCTTAGTGCATGAATTGCAAAAGGTTAGTATGCAGGGACAGCAAGAAATTAGGAAAGCTAATTGAATGTTATCATTTATTGCGAGGGGGAAATGAATACAGAAGTAGGGAGATGATGTTTCAATGATACAGGGCATTAGTGAAACCACATCTGGAGTACTGTGTACAGTATTGGTCTCCTTATTTAAGGAAGGATGTAAATGTGTTGGAAATAGTTCAGAGAAGCATTTTGGCACATAAGGAAAGGTCGGACAGGCTAGACTTGTATGTACTGGAGTTTAGAAGAATAAGAGATGACTTGTTTGAAACATATAAGATCCTGAGGGGTCTTGACAGGGTAGATGTGGAAAGGATGTTTCCTCTGGTGGGAGAATCTAAAATTAGGGGTCACTGTTTAAAGACAAGTGGTCGCCCATTTAAGACAGAGATGAGGAGAAATGTTTTCTCTCAGAGGGTGGTGAGTCTTTGGAACTCTCTTCTTCAAAAGGCGGTGGAAGCAGAGTCTTTGAATATTTTTAAGGCAGCGGTAGATAGATTCTTGACAAGCAAAAGGATGAATGGTTATCGGCGATAGGCAAGAATGTGGAGTTGAAGTTACAATCAGATCAGCCATACTGTGGCTACAAGAGCAGGTCAGAGGCTAGGAATCCCGTGGCATGTAACTCACCTCCTGACTGCCCAAAGTCGGTCCATCACCTACGAGGCACAAGTCAGGAGTCTGATGGAATACTTTCCAATTGCCTGCATGGGTGCAGCTCCAACACTTACGAAGCTCAACATCATCCAAGACAAAGCAGCCCACTTGATTGGCACCCCATTTACAAACATTCACTCCCTCCACCACCGACGCACAGTGGCAGCAGTGTGTACCATCTACAAGATGCACAGCAGCAACACACCAAGTCTCCTTAGACAGTACCTTCCAAACGCACGACCTCTACCACCTAGAAGGACAAGGGCAGAAGGTGCATGGGGACACCACCACCTGCAAGTCCCCCTCGAAGACACACACACCATCCTGAATTGGAACTATATCGCTGTTTCTTCACTGTCGCTGAGTCAAAATCCTGGAACTCACTTCATAACAGCACTGTTGGTGTATCTACCCCACATGGACTGCAGCAGTTCAAGAAGGCAGCTCACCAGCACCTTCTCAAGGGCAAATAGGGATGGGCAATAAATGCTGCCAATGCCCACATGCCATAAACGAATAAAAAAAAGTAATGAGCTTGTTGAATGGCAGAGCAGGCTCGAGGAGCTGAGTGGCCTACTCCTGCTCCTAATTCGTATGCATGTTCGTATATGCTTATATGCAAAAAGTCCAATTCCCAAGTCCCTGCATTATTTCACACAGCTAATTTTAAAGCAGACAGCAATGTCAAACACTGCAGAGTGACCGTCAGAGCTGTTTGGAGAGACAAGCAAAAGTGTTTCAAAAGAAAATAGTTTGCAAATGTCCTGGTCACATGAGAAGCCCTAGTTCCGGTCATTAGTTTCATCCTTAGTTGCATACAAGGCACTCAGTCATAAAATTAGCCTGCAGTTTTGCAGCTGGCAAACAGGAAGTCATGTAGGTGCTCATTTTTATGTCAACATGAAAGGAGAATGTGAACAATGCCAAGTTTAGCTTTTAATACCAGAGAAAGGTATAATATGTTATGGTCGGGCAAGAGAGACAAAAGCAGAAAATGCTGGAAATGAAAGGCAGAACTGACAGCATTTTTGTTGTTGTTTCAATTTTTTGCTTTGTATTTGTCATGTGGAGTAATATTTGCTCCAGATTCAGTCTCGTGCAGATGCTAATAGTGCAAACAGGACATGTGTTCGAGTCCATGTGTATTTAGGTCTACAGACTCAGATTCCAAGCTACACAGTTATATATAATAAAAGTGCTTTGGAGACATTTTATATACAATTTGCAACTGCATTTATAAAATAAAGCAAGCTGTATGCAAGCAATCTTAAAATCAAATATAAAAAGGAGAAAAGAGCTTAAATTTAGCAAAAAAGGAAATTAACAAAAAAAAAATCCAAGGAAGTAAAATGCAGAATTGAGAAAATAGAGTTTTAGGAATGCTTCAGAACTGTTAAGGGATTAAAGGATTAACTCCGTGGTCACATCTATTCACATGCTAATGTATTCAAGGAGCTAATGAGAGGGCAATTCACACCTAGACTAGGTGTGAAAAGGTTTAGGTGTGTGTTTGCATATTAAATCCTAGTTAGCTGTGGTTAACTAGATTGCTTTATGAGATTAAATTAGTCCTATCAAGACAAAAAGTGATACTAAACAAAAGGGAAATATTTCGGTATTTCGGAATTCCATGCTAATAAGCAATTATAATATAAAATAATATAATAAGAATAGGTGTCAGTATATTGGCAAATAGCATGTTTTAATACATATTTATCAGTCGTGTTAGGATAATGTGGCACTGGTCAGCCCTTAATTACACTTGTCTTGATTCGGCATGGCCAGTAGCGATAGAGCACCAGTCGTCCTTTAAATAAAAAATCTAAAAACATAACATTACTGTCTGGCAATATAGATGTTAATGTTGTTACCCTCTATCTTGACTCACAGTGAATCATTGAATTTGATGTCACTTTACAGCTGAGCACGAAGGTGTGGGTTTGCGGGCTCGTTTTAAACCTTCATTCCACTAGTGAACATTGAAGAATAAATACATTTGGTTATTATTAACCTTTTCACCTTAGCATCCTGGAATCTTAATATTCTATCACCGAGTGTTCCGAAATTCATATAATACCAATGGGCAGTAATTTGATAGAAAAATTGTCAGAAAATCATTTTAAATTTTGTAGTACTCCGTCCCTAAGCACAGGTGTATCAGGGCTGATGGTGCTAAAGGGGCCTTCTCTTTTATGTATCATACTCATCCGCAAGTAACATAATTTATCAAATGTCATATTCTGCTCTGCCATACTCATCTGGTGCTACTGGCCACATAAGTTAATTGCTGCGAAAGGCCCTCATTGCAAATCACTATCTGAAGGCCTTATTAGCTTCTGAATGCAAACACAAGTCATACTGCAGAGATAGCTGTACACTAATGACACTAAGGCTGGGTAATTGCAATTTTTTAACCTTTTAAATACCACGCATTATGCACTACAGCGAGGAGCATAAAGAGCAAAGTGGTAATGACTGAAAATGTAGATTTGTAAAATATCATGCATATATAGTCATAAATCTTGTGTGGCAATCAATAAATAAGCTTAATACTAATACAATTTTTAATCAGTATTACTACAGCGGTTAAATGTGCTTTAGCTTTAAAACAATTGGATTAAAATTTTCTTTGTGTCCTCCTAAGTTTACAAAAGCTGCCAGTAGTGCAATTGATTCCACTTTATTGCATCCATATAACCTTGTAATTTGCATATACTTTCAATGTGTCATTAATATTTATCATTATGTAAAATACTTCTATTAATTATGCTGTATTTCCACAAAGCTTTTATAATGTTTAGCTAATCACTTGTTTCCATTGAATTTTCACAATACTGTTTACGGTCCTGGGATAGTTTCTATTTTATAAGTGGCGGGACGAAAACAATTCAATAGATACATTGTTCAAAGGTATAGAACTTCATAAAATATTAAGAAGCCTTCTTTTAAAACAATGTTTTTGTAATTGTCTATTAGGGCTAAATGTAATGTTATATCCTGAGCAACACAATTCACTTTATTATGATTGCATCACACTATTCGTAATTGCATAACTTTAACACCAAGAGGCAACAGTGCTGATGTATTTTCTTTTCAAGCACTATGCTGTCCACAAGTAGGTTTGCATTTTACTTCGTTTTATCTTTTATTTTTCCTTCTTTGTCCCTTTTCTATCTTTCCTTGCCTTTGTCTCCATCTCTCCCTGCATCGTAATTCTAATCTCAATGGCTGGCAGTATTTTTCCTCCATGAAAATTACTTGCCTGTTATTTTCTTTCAGGCCCTGACCCTGAAATCATCTGATCAAGCTGTTGATGCTGAGTGCATTTGCACATCCTGTCAATGGGATGAGAATAAGTCCCCAGCTTTTTTAATTACAAGGATAACATATTCACTCATCTAATAATGTAGATGGTTAGCAATTTTAAATTTTAATAATCAATTACTAGAAGTAATTCTCCATTAAATCACAAGAGAGTCATTAAATCTCAAAAGACAGAACACGGCTGCATGCAAAAGCAGCAAATGCGCTATTTTTAACTACCATTAGGGAATTTCTTATTCACTTTCATTTCTATGCATTTCTCATACGTTTTCATGCAAACTGTCTCAATTACCACAGAAAGAGAATGCCTGATCATATAAATAATGAAGGAAAACACAGGAAACTGAACAAGGTTTGAGATTATTCCTTTGTTAAAGTAATGGAATAAATCAGAATGTGAATATATTTGGAGTGAAAGGCTCCAGTACTTCAACATATAATGACACAAGCTATCACATTTAATTCCCCACAAACACTTCATATGTGATGTTAAGCAGTGAAATGGTGTGACACACGCTGGAAGGAATATTATTATGTTTTACAACTTCTTAGATCCTGGCCATTGATATTTGGGAGTACTGATTATAAAATGGCAGAGTGCCAACTCCATTTTGGGGGCTGCAAAATCTCAGTCATGGCTGAAATTCACAGGCAACTTCATTCAGTGGGCACATTTTTCATACACATATTCACACCATTAAAGAAGTAATGGATTCAAATGGAAATCAAGGAGATTGTTCAGGGGCTGATCCTATTGACTGACCACCTTGATGTTTTTAAGGGATAGACATTCCAAGTGGACATCGGAAAACAGTTTATCTAAATTTGCAGAAAACGTTTGAAAAAGTCACCCATGAAAAGATACTATATAAGTTTAAAGCATTAGGTATCCTATTTAAAACTTGAAGGTGAATAATGAATTGCTTGAAAGAGCAAAAGCAGTGTTTACTTACTACTTAGGTAAGTGAAACTGGGCTGGGGCGATTCTCTTAAGTACCCCAGTAATTGATGCTGGGGCCCTTATTATTTATGACCTACAGAATTAACCAGGATTCAGAAACAAAATGTAAATTAGACCAAGTCACAGATAATACCAAACAGGGGAGGGGGAGGGGTAGTAGACTCATGAAACAGCGAGGAGTTACAGAAGGAACTCAAGAAAAGGTAAGAAAAAGCTTGCGTTTATAAAATTAAATATAGATAGCTGCAAGGTTGCATATCAAAATGAGATGTATCTTTAATGAATTGCATAGAACTTGCTGGGAAAAAGGCAGAAAGAGGTCTGGGATTTATCATGGACGCAAAACTGACCATGTCCAGTCATCAAAGACCAGTAATTAACAAAACAGAATGCTGAGCATGTACAATGCTAAGGCTAGACCATACCTTGAACATTGTATTCAATTATGGCAATTGGAAAGAGACAGAGAAGGCCCATAAGTCACAGAGTCATGCAGTCATTATGGTACATAAGGAGGCCATTCAGCCCATCAAATCCATGCTGGCTCTCTGTAGAGAAATCTAGTCAGCCCTGTTCCCCTGCTTGATCCCAGTAGTCCTGCAATTTTATTTCCCTCAAGTGCCCATGCAATTTCCTTTTGAAATCCATTCAGCATCTCCACTTCCACCACACCCACAGGCAGTGATGTTCAGGACCTGACCACTCGTTGCATAAAAAAGTTCTTCCTCACATCCCCCCTGTATTCCTTGTTCAAAACCTGAAATCTGTTCCCCTAGCCCTTGTAGCATCAGCTAATGGGAATAGCTTTGCTGTGTCTACCTTATATAAACCTGTCATAATCTTGTAATCTATTGAATCACCCCTCAATCTCCTTTGCTTCAAGGAGAGCACCAGTTTCTCCAATGTAATCTTGTAATTAATATCCCTCATCTAGTGGCGCAGTGGTTAGCACCGCAGCCTCACAGCTCCAGGGACTCGGGTTCAATTCTGGGTACTGCCTGTGCGGAGTTTGCAAGCTCTCCCTGTGACCGTGTGGGTTTTCGTCGGGTGCTCCGGTTTCCTCCCACAGCCAAAGATGATAGGTAAATTGGCCATTGTAAATTGCCCCTAGTGTAGGTAGGTGGCAGGGAATATGGGATTACTGTAGGGTTAGTATAAAATGGGTGGTTGTTGGTCGGCACAGACTCGGTGGGCCGAAGGGCCTGTTTCAGTGCTGTATCTCTAAATAAATAAAAAAAATATATCCCTGGAACCATACTAGTAAATCTCCCCTGCACCCTCTCAACGACCCTCAGATCCTTCCTAAAGTGTGGTGACCAGATCTGGATGCAATACTCTAGTTGTGGCCTAACCATAGCTTGATAAAGATTCAGCTTAACTTCCCTGCTTTTGCACACAATGGGCTGAATTTTGTACTGAAGATGGGGGTTTTGACAGTGGGCCGAAAGGTGGGGGAGACACAGCCTCAGCCTTCTGACGGACCCCTGTTGCAATTCTACAGCAGGTATGCAATTAACTGCCCACCACCTTTAGGGATGAGCTCCCACCTCCAAGAGCTGTACCAAAGAGTCTGGAGAGCCTGGGAGAGGTGACTGGGGTCAGGATCGGGGCCATTCAGACAGGTCCTGGCGTCGGGGGAGGAGGTGGTTAGTGATGGTGAGGCGGGTCTTCCCAGGGGTACAGTGATCGCTGTTGGGGGGGGGGGGCCCTTGGGTGCTCCTGGATTGCACCTAAAGGAGGGACCCCCCATGACCCACAGTGAAGCTGCCAGGTTTTACCTGACAGCGTCTCCATGCGGCGGTGAGTCCTATCTCCTTCTAAATTGAGGTCAAGGTGGGAAGAGGCCCTTATGTGGTCACTAATTGGCCAATTAAGGGCCTCAATTGGCCTTGGGCAGGAAGGCCGTCTCGGTCTTCCCTGCCCGGACTAATTTGGAAGGCGTCAGGAAGGCGACAGCACTCTGCCGCCCCCACCTTCTGATGCAATTTTATGGGCCCTTCACCTCAATTCCCGTTCCGAGGGAGCATATAAAATTCAGCCCAATTCCAAAGCCCAAGATCACATATGCTTTGCTAACTACTCTCTCAACGTGTCCTTTCACTTTTAAAGATCTATGCACATGAATTCCCATGTCCCTTTATCCTTGTACACTCTTTAGAACTGTGCCATTGCGTCTATATTGCCTCTCCCTATCTCTGCTGCCAAGATGCATCACCTCACACTTCTCTGTATTAAATTCCATCTACCACTTGTCTGCCCATTCTGCCAGCTTATCTATGTCTTGTTGCAGTCAATTGATATCATCCTCACTGCTTGCTACACCTCCAAGTTTGGTATCATCAGCAAATATTGAAATTTTACTCTGTAATCCAATATTCTCCAATATCCAAGTTATTTATATATCAAAAAAGCAGTGGTCCTCGCACTGAACCTTGAAGAACACCACTGTCTACCATCCTCCAGTCTGAAAAACAACCATCTACCATGACTCACTGTTTTCTATCCTTAACCCATATTTTTTATCCAAGCTGACACTGACCTTCCTATTCCATGAACCCCAATTTTGTTAACCAACCTTTTATGTGGTATTTTGTCAAACACTTTCTTAAAATCCATATAGACAACATCCATTGCTTTCCCTTTATCTGCCTTCTCTGTTATTTCATTACAAAATTCAATTAGATCAGTCAAGCATTATCTGCCTTTTACAAATCCATGCTGGCTGTCCTTAATTAACTCAAAGCTCTTCAAGTTCCAGTTGATATTTTCCCTGATTATTGTTTCTAAAAACCTGTCCACCACTCACCACTGACTGGCCTGTAGTTAATGGGAATGTCCCTACGCCCTACCTTGAATAAGGGTGTCACATTTCCACTCTCCAATCCTCTGGCATTTTCCCCATATCTAGGGAAGATTGAAAGATTATGGGAAGTCCTCCGTCATCTCCCCTCCCACTTCCTTTAACATCCTGAGATGCAAGCCATCCGGACCAGGTGACTTATCCACTCTAAGCATAGCCAGCCTTTCCAACACATCCTTCCTATCAATTTTCACCCCATCCATTATTTCTACCATCTCTGCTTCTATCAATATTTTGTCAGCATCTACTTCCTTAATAAAATCTTAATCTGAGGCTGATCCCTGGTGTTGGAGAACTGTAAACCTGGAAACTGGTGAGTGAAAATGGGCTTTATAGAAGGACATAAGAAACTAAATTGAATAGAAAAAGTTAATCTTCAACATTACTGCAAGTTAAGCCACAACTGTAGGATGAGGAGACAAAGATGCAAACTGGTAAGGACAAACTTTGGACTCATTTGCAGGAGCAAATAATCACAAAAAGAAAGATTAATGCTTGGAATGGTCTTCAATATTGGAGTGAAGGACAAGAACTCTGGAAACATTTAAGAGGCTTTTAGATGGTATGGGGGACAATGGTATGTTTTCATTGAAAGATGAGCTTGATGGACTGAATGACCTCTCTCATTGGTACTTACCGTTGTGACGTAAAGACAAGCAGGGCAAGTCTTTACCCACAGGAATAAACTTTTCATTAGCCAAATAAAGATCAATAATATCATCAACCATAGAATTATTTATGGCACAAGCAATTTTATCATCCTGGAGGAAGCATATCAGCAGTAGGCAGCAGTACCAATTAAATACTTTGTTTCTACTAGGGATTTTGCCTAACAGTTATGCTCATAGTAACGTAAATGCAGTGTGAAAATCCTAGTACAAAGTTACTACAGCAGACTAGCTCCAACTGTTTGATTCCACCAAGAACCATTGAAATTTCTGTCTAATGATGAATTATTGTAACATTGATTTAACAACTTCCCCACAAAACAAAGTATGACAATAATGTGCCTTGAAACTGTCCTCTCAATTTGCACAACCAATTTGGCTGAGGTGGCAAGACTCACTCACAACTGTTAGTATAACTTGTGTATTAGTATCAAACTAAGACAGAGTGATCTAAGACTAAACATATCATTGGAATGAACAGAAGCAATTGGAAATAATAGATGTTAGAGCTTAAAGGGGAGTAAAAGCCAGTACATTACAGTATTCCTTTACAAAGCAGCAGAAAAAAATTGTTGGTCATTGCCATGACATGGCTGTGACTTCAGGGACTATTTAATTGGTTCACTCAGTACTGCTGTTCTCTGGTGGCAGTATGGTTGCTAGAGAAACATTTGTTGTTTTAGGCAGTTTTTCTCCAATGAAAGGATAACAGCTGTTCAGAGCTAAGCATTCGGTTGTTTATTACTCATACCCGTATAGGGAATGTAACTAGTGCTGTACAAATTCTCCTTCTTGGACCAAAAAATGCAGGTTGTAGTATAGTGAGTATATTACATATTTCAGGTGTAATTTTTAGAAATGCGTGTATTACTATTCTTTCAGGATTACAATGCTGGCCTATGTTTGCATATTAGTTATCAATGGGGAGAAAATTAGCCCTGCATTCACAAATGTAAGGTATCAACCTACACTGTTCCAACTGAATGGAAAAGCAAAAAATATCATACATGTCCACAACAAGGTGTCAGAATCAGACCTCATTAAAAGCAGACCAGTGTCCTTATTGCCAGGGTTTGTTTTTTTATAAAGTCACAGAGATATAGCTGTGTTGCCTGTCTTATGTGAAACTGTGACTGGAGCAGTATTAAAAGATTGATAGTGCTTAAGTCAGACCTCTTTCTTCATGCCATGTTAGTCTGCTGTTTCAATCTAAAAACTTCACTCAGAATATCACAGTAAAATTTCACACAATGCTCCTCATGTGTCTGTGGGATGCTCCCAGGCAGTGTCATTGCCTATCCTTTTTACACAGTAGTTTAAGTGCAGCATTACCCATCACTTGGTGAATGGAGGTCACACAAGCATGCATTAGTTTATGGGAGATCTTTGACTTGCCTGTGAAACATCAGGAGAATTCCGTCAAGTTTGTTTATGTTTTCAGCATCCACCAGGATCACATTTGTAAGGTGCCTATTCTTTTTACAGTTGTCTCTGGCTCCAGCATTTTGATACACCACCTGTTATTTTTGAATGTTTTTCTTTATCTTGTACATGGATTGATAATCTGTGGGCCTTCCTATATTGTATATTTAAGATGACTGTGAAGTTCTGTATTATATTTAGCTGGTAATGGAAAGGTAGCAATGTTCTTTTGGAGCTGTAAAAACCTGTAACTTGTGATCACTATAGGCATGAGTGGGTTGTAATGGTTTTTCACAAGTGAAGGAACATTCAGAATGTCCATCACAGTTAATAGTCCTCCAACTTTGTTAGTTTAGGTTGTGTTGGGCATGCATCTGGCTATCATAAAGTGAAAATTCAAGTGAATTATGGTATTTATTTTATACTCAAGTGCACCCTAGCTTTCATGAATGATATAAAATGCTATATATCCAGTAGTATACAGTCCATGGGATTGCATTTCCTTTATTTGGCACTAAGTTATGATCCTGTAGTTTTCTTTTTGGGGGGAAATATGTGGTGTGTCTTTAAAACAGCAAAGGATCAGTACTGCTTTATGAATAAGCAGGAGTCAGGAGTTACCAAGAAGGTGCATTCTTGTTACCTTGGATACAGCCATTCAGACACTGCAATTCAAAGGGTGCATTCTCATTGCCTTGGATACAGCCACTGGGACTGAACATTGAGAGATACATTTGTTACAATTCAATTTTGAACTGGCTTATAGTGCAAATAGACTGTTCTAACAAAGGACACAGACAGCCCGCTGGCGTTAGCACCTGAAAGAAGAGCTCTCAGCCATTTAAATGGAAGGAAGAGAATTTAGTCTGTTTATTTATTATTATCTCTCAAAATTTTTTAAAAATCAAGTCAAAACAGAGATCTCTGATAATTTAAACTGAAGGAGGGGAAGTTAGACTGTGACAAACTTTTATCCATCAAAAATTCTAAAGCCAAATTGATTCAGTTAAAACGTGTTTGCAAGTTGTTAATTGTTGAAATTCATCGCTGGAGAAGGAAAGCATCACTTACTGCTGTAATTAGACTATGGATTGTTCTACTGTTGCAGAATCTTTTTTCTCCATCGGATGGCTGTGAGGACTTCAAGCAACATTGGACTGTAAATTTGCAAGGACTCTAATGTTTTCTATTTTAAATGTTGTTTATATCTTAGTAGTGTTTAAGAAATTTAGTTTTTCTAATTAAACAGTTAATTTGTTGATTTAAAGACACCTGGTTTAGTTAGTCTCATTTGGGGGTTAATAGATGGTATAATTTGGCTGGGTCTTTCTTTAATTTGGAAAGTTTAAAATGATATGGTCGGCAATCTGTGGAGGAATGGGATTGAATTAACAGTGCATTTCTCCCACCACAATCAAAATTGTATATTTTGCCTGGGGGCTTTGACTGGAGCGGTCGGTCGTAACAACTATAACAATCAGATTCGGATTGTGAATTCCGCCAAGTGTTTATCACAAATCACAGAAGTCTCAATAATCAGCTCTCACTCTCAATAAATGCCAGGATGTTCCCAGCTCACATCGGACATCATTTTCAGTTTTGAACTATTTTGCCATAAAAATCAACTGGCAAAAATAACCAAAACATGTAGCATTAAAACGTATAATTAAAACACACCCACGACCTATTTTATAAATATTAAAATGCTTAATATTGTACTTGTATTTTCTGCATAATAAATGCTGTACATTTTTCTTTAGATGGTTGAAATTTATCAGATAAATAAACAGAAGATAAAGTGAGAAAGATTTCTTGAAGTCTGTTTTGACAGAACAAAGGATTTCAAAATTCAGTTCACAAATTATCTTGTGTTATGATGTAATTTTTATAATAACTGAGATAAGTGAGAAAAAGCATTGATACACCAGGGTATTTTTGCTTATAGAAGGTATAATAAACACATGGTTGTCTAGGGAACATACTTGAAGTATCCACATGTAAATAGTCAATAGACACCTTGGCTTTACCTTTACATTTATGCATTTGCTCAGGGGTCATTCTTCTGTACATTCCCCAGATGCAGTGGTTTATCGCTTAAACATCCAATCAATGACACACCTGGAAGAATGTGATTCTTTATTCAATAATAGGGCGTGGATGTAGTGTACAGAACTCGTTAGACATACCCACAGGGAGTGTCAGCAACCCCAGTGTTTCTTTGCCAGAATGTAGTCTAAAAACAGTCTAAAAATTCAATACCACATTGACTCAATATGTTGTACGATTGCAGTTGGCTTCTAAAGCTGTTACAGCTTCATAGTAAAATCTGTTAGTGAGAACAAGCTTTGAGCCAAAAGGTATTCAGAGTACAAATTTTGGTCTTGCATTCCAAAATATGGAAGTATTTAAAATATTGATGATAAAATTATTTGATTGCAACAATTAATTTCTTTATTACAACTGTTTTCTGTATTCTGCAAAATAGCATAGGTAGCAGGATGAGAGCCAATCTGGATTCCCAGTGGTATTGGTTCAAATTGAAGATTTTCAGTCTTAATCATGAATTTAGCATAACTCACCTATTTTCTAATGGTTCATATGGGTAATATTGAACCACAGTGACTCAGAAGGTCCTCGCTTAATCTCTGATTTGTGCTGAGTTCGCTGATCCTAGCCAGGGCAATGGTGAGGTGCTGCAATTAGTATCAGAATCCTAAGAATAATGGGATTCAAAATCAACTATCCAGTGAGCACTGCTGCAAGGTACATGCATGTGATCATCAGGTGAGGATAGGAACAGACTCAGCACTGGCACCAATTCCTCCCCCCCCCACCCCCTTGCAGGTATATGCACACAGACACGTGGGCACACACATACAAACACTTGCGTGTACACACACACATTCACAGAGTTAAAAACCAAAAATTACTATCTGAATGGCCAACAAGGAGTGTTACTGAAGGGTTCTTAGAACCATGACCCAACATGTATCATTGCCTTCAGGAGAGAACGGGCGAGAAAAATGTAAAGAAAAGAAATATTGACATCGAGGAGATGTTTGTGCACTTGTGTGGAGATTTTAGGCATGCCATCACTAAGCAGCTGATAAACAGCTGCTAATTGTGGCAAATGTCATAGCAACAATATTAATCACCTTCTTTATTTTCCCCTTCAAAACTAGGGTGAACTGGGCCCATTATTTAGTGGTCCACTTCCAGAGGTTTTATCCTAAACAGAGTAGTGTGAATGAGGAAACATTGATTTCTGATAGTTTTGTTGAAGATGAATCCAATTTTGCTATGATCTCTGTCTGCATATGTATATGGATGGGGTTGGATGGAATGGGGGAGGGGTTTGCTTGGGAGGGTGGAAAGTATCCATTTTCCTTGCTTATCTTCGTACACTTTTTGTTCCAGGAGTTGGGTGACTGCAACCAATCCCTGCTACTATGGTGCAGTCTGTGTCTGATGCCGATCAGTGTAAAAATGGCTAGACAAACAAAGTTCTCAGCAAAATAATTGAGAGCTGTCTACATTGTTCTAGCAATTAGATCACTCATAAAACAAACACACACACACAAAAGCACATGTACAGACTGAGACCTAGCATTTTCCAATGATGTAGGAAGCTTTTTATGTATCCTGTTAAAATTTGCCCAAATGGTCATTGCGTATGCCACTTTTTAGCAAACTCTATCTTGTCCCAAAAAATAGCTTATGAATTCAGAATGAAAACTAAAAGAAACTAACTGATTCTAATGGAGTAGGTTGTGGAGTATTCTGAGAAATGCCTGTCAATGCAATTCCTTCACCAGGTGCCAGTGAGTAAGAATAACACTTTGTATAGCTTTGTGAGATAAAGTTCAGAAATGAGAGACTAAGCAGTAGAAAGAATAGTAGGGGAATTAAAAAAGATATACATAATAGAACACAATGAATATGACTGAAAAGAATTGTACATATTTCACAGTGAAATAATCAACTGTAGCACAATACATTTTAAAAGTAACAAATCTATCCTGCTTCTTAACCTCCTGCAAATGAAGTGCCTATTCCTGGTCTGTCATTAGGCAAAGCATGTAAGTGAGCTGTGAACCTCTTTACAACTTCCAGCTCATAAAGAGTGTGCTTCACTTGACTGGTTCCTCATTTAGCAGCTAAACTAAGAACCATCCATGTTGAGTTGGGGGTGGGGGGTATGGGATTACAGTGTCGATGTGAGGGTCGCACACGCTGCTCAGACCCTATATCTGTGGTAGCATGATGCAATTTATTTACACACAAAAGAGAAGTGGGTTGTACTCATGCAGCTTTGATGAAAACAATTTGAGGTTTCTAGGCACAAGGACAGATCACCAGCACAAATGTACTTAAATTGAAAGCGAGACCTTGTCTTTGAAGGGTGCACTATACTGCTTAGGCAGAGCTCTACCAAGTCACCCAACCACAAAAATGCTTACTTATTGTATTCTTGGTCAGTACAGTTCCTTTCTTAAAAAAAAGCACATCTGTTCCACATCGCCTACTATTTTTATTTTTCACACCAAGTAATAATTGTAGCATTGCAAAGATCTGTAATTCCATAGCAAGTAATGCATGTTATTATAGATATGTGCAGCACAACAGAAAAACACAGCAGGAAAGTCATACCAACTACACAAGATAGAAATATAATTATATTCTACATTGATCAAACAACTGAAAACACAGAAATCCTCACATTACTGTTGTTGAAATCATGTTGCTCTTGGATTCTGGAAACATAGGCCAGAATTTTACGGGTAGGCCTGAGGTCCTGCCGCTGTGACCAGAGTGGGCGCTGCTTCCGCTGCAAATCGATCCCCCAATGGAAGGCTATCTCGCGCCTGCTGGTCAATTAACTGCTGGTAGGTGGTGGGGGAAGGGCTGACAAATCCCGGAATGGAGGCGGGCAGTGAGGTGGCGGCATTGCTGGACGTGCTGTTGCCATATTTAAAGGGCTACCATCTCTGTCTGAAGATATCTGCAACCCTGACTTGAGCCACTGCCCTGGCTGGAGCCACAGCTTTGTTTGGAACCACTGACATGACTGGCGCCACTAAACTCAGTCCAGCTCTGTCAGTGTGAGAAGCATTATTGGTGACCAAAGCATACATTCTGAAGGCCTGACAAAATGAAATGCTTGCAGGCATGGCAGAAGGAAGATCCTGGGTGGTTCCACAGTTCAGTGATGACTTCTTCCAGGTTCTCCTCTAGGCTACTTGGGAAAGGCAGGAGGTCCTCTTCCCCAGGGACAAGAGGGGGAGCACTGTCCACCTAATCAAGCAAGCTTAGACAGAGGTCCCAGATAAGGTCAGCAGCTGTGGAGTCATCTGGAGAACCTGGCTGCAGTGCTGCAAGAAGGTGTATGACCTTAACTGTTCCGCCAAGGTGAGTACCTGACACCTCGGTTTCCTTAGGTGTTTCCAAAATGGATATGTGTGAAGGTACGGTTGTTGGAGAGGCAAAGCCACTGAGTTGGTGGCAATGGGGTCAGGCCGCAGCAGCTCCTGTCAATGGGCGCTAGTCTGTAAGTGGTGACTCTTGCAAGGTCACTCCTGAATACTGGGGGCATTCAAGTGCCCCCAACATGGACAACTAGGCTGCTGTCCACTTAGGCATTGTGCCTGTTTTTGCTGGGCAACTAACATTGTTCGTTTTTGTTCCTGTAGGAAAAGAGAGCCTATAATAATAAAGAAAGGGCCCAGACTGGCAACTGGGTGCCATTTCTTGCCATCCTCACCCCCATGGAAGTGAAGGCTCCGGAACTGTCAGGGCAGCAAGACGGTTGGCCCATCATGGACAGTGAGACAGGAGTGTGGGTGCAAGAGGGTGAGTAGCCTCATGACCAGGCACAAGGGAGCCTTTGTCGAGCATGAGGCATGGTGCTCCTGTGCGCACAGTGGATATACACACCAGCTGATTTTGGAGGCACGTGTTTGGAAGCACAAAACGCTTTGATATATCTGCTCTCTTACACCGTTCAGCCACAAGAGCAGAGACCTGCCATGTCTAGGGCTTAGCTGTCTGCCTCTGAAGAAGATGAGGGGATCTCACAGGGTGCACAGTCACATCATTCCCCCACACCCTGCAACAGTGCAGATACTATCACGTCAGTGGGTATCTGTTCGCGCTTAGATTCGGGGTCACAACCTGGTGAGAGCACCACAAAAGCACCTGACCAGCTGTCGGAGGCTGTGGCAGCCGAGACCACTGACACTCAGAAGCATGAGGAAAGCCAAGCCAATGCTGAGCCCCAGGCTGATGACGTACCTCTGGAATCGTCATTAAGATGGCAGACGATGGATGTACAGCATGAGGTGCTTGAAGATCTGGCGGAGATTCCAGAGGGTATGCGCACCCTGGCTTGGACAGTGGAGGAATCCATCCAGGCCATGAGTGCTGCCATTTCCCATTGTCTGAACGTGACCTTCTCCATCGAGAGATTGGTGACTGTCCTGGAGAGCCACATCAAGCAGGCCAGTCATTGCATGCTGGAGATGCGCTCAGACCTGCCCGCCATCACCTTGTCCATCAACTCTGTGCAGCAATGGCAAGGCAAAAGGGGGACAAGGCACCTGGAGTCTCCACCAGGTCCTCGGACTACTCAAGTGAGCAGGGAGATACAAGTGTGCCTTGTAAGGGAGGTGGAGAGGCTGCGTTCCACCTCTGTGGTCTCCTCTCAGGGCACTCCTAGTGTGGACAGTGGCTCCTCAGTCTATCTGCCAGTGACACCAGCGCCTCAATTTGCCGCATAACTGAGAAAGTTTCCGCATTTGTGAAGGAGGCCCTCAGCATGCTGGGGCCCTCCAGGCCTCAGGCGACCAGAGGACAGCCACCAAATTCATCCCAAGCCATGGGACAGCAAGGTCAGCAGCCTGCCTCTACCTCAGCTGACAGTGCAAGGGGAGCACTTAAGCTTGACTACCCTACCCGAACCCGATCAAACCCGACTACATGTGTCGGGTCCAGGTCAGGTAGGGTCTGTATTCTGCATCCAGCATTTGGGTTCAGGTCGGGTCAGGCTGGATTGTACTGTTTTGTTTCGTATTATTTTCATTTTAATCTATGATTTTTTTCTATTTCAGTAATGTTTGTTACTTTCGGGTCAGGCATTTAAAAAACATTAAAGGACTCATGCCTGGGTCGGTTTTGGGTTGGCTGTTGTCAGGTCGGGCCCGGGTCGGGTTTTAATTTTATACCTGTGCCAGGTTTTAGGGAGCACTGCATATAAGCACTCGTAAAAGAATTAAGAAAACCCACTTGGAGTTCGATCGGTGAATATAATATTACGGAGTTACTGCTTGTGTCTGTTTACGTTTGCAATAAAGAGGTACTGTGTTGTGTTGATATATCCTTCCATTACTAGTGGCCCTCTGAAGGTACAGGAGAACTCTGACTTGCCCCAAGGACTGTTTGGGAGGGACCATAGCATCTGTGGTTGTCGCTTTGCCCATGCCGAAGACCAAAGTGCCATTGGGCTTTTAACTGAGGTAAATGGCAACAGTACAGCATGAAGTTGGACCTCTATTTGATTGGAAGAATGAGGGTCATCTAAAACATGTATGTATAAGCGCCTCCCGAGCCTCCCTTGTGTCCATGTCATTGTGCCTTCCATGCACTCCCTGGTGTCTTTCAGGATGCAGCAGCTGGTGATCAGCTTCCTCCTCATCTAAGAAGGCATTGCACTCCACTAAATCCCCATTGGCCAGGGCCTCCCCCCTCTGCACTGCCAGGTTGTGCAGTAGACCACCATGGTATTCGGACCTTTGATGGGATATATTGAAGGGTGCCACCGGATCGATCCAGGCACCTGAATCTCACCTTCAGAAGTCCTATAACCTGTTCGATGGTGGCTCGGGTCGCCAGGTGGCTGGTATTGTATTTCTCCTCTGCTTCCATGCTTGCGTTCCTCACTGGAGTCAGTAACCTTCTCTTTACTGGGTAGCCCTTGTCACCAAGAATCCAACCTTGAAGGTATGCAGGGGAAGTGAAAACCTAGGAGTGTCTGAGATATGTAGGCATCGTGTCTGCTTCCAGGGTACCAAGCCCATATCGGCAGGATCTGTTGGCGGTGGTCACAGACCAATTGGATGTTGGAATGGAAGCCCTTTCTGTTAATGAAGGCTGCTGACTGCATTGTGGGAGCCTTGATAGCCACATACATGCAGTATATCACACCTTGCACCTGGGGAATCCAGCGATGGCCCTGAAGTCAATGGCTCTCTCAGACAGACTGTCCGGATCAGTGTGATAGTGGATGTGTTGGCTGGCCCTCCTGAAGAGGGCATCGGTCACTACCTTGATGAAATGATGTGCCACTGATTGGGAAATGTCACACATGTCTCCGGTGTGTCCCTGGAATGAACCAAAGATGTAGAAGTCAAGGTCCACGGTGGCCTTCAGCACCACTGGCATCGGGTAACCACCAACACCATTGGGGCTCAGCTCATCCATCATCATGGCACAAAGATCTGTTCTGGCCTCTCTGGAGAGGCACTGTCTCCGACATTAGCAGGTTGCTTATCTGCTGTCTGTAGACTCTTGCTACAGGGTACCATCCTCGTGCTGAAGCCTGCTTGCTGGCCCCTCTGCAGCCTTCACCTGCTTCCCAATCCTGAGGCTGCCTCTGCACATGGGCATGAAGTTGCTGCTGTCCAGGTGCCTGTGGCTGCAGCTCCCTCCCTCGCAGGTGTTCCTCCTCACGAAAGGACCCGTCTCCTGAGTGCACGGTGCCCATGGCAGGTGGGCATTCTCAGTCTCAAGGATCTCTCTCCTAGATGCTTCCTCTAACCACCCCACCCAGCCCCTTTCACTCTTCTTCCAATCCATCCAAATGCCAGTAGCCAGATGGCAGTCTGGCAGTATGCCCCCAAAGCACTGGCACCTGAACACCACCCCCTCCCCCCCAACCCAGCAACAAAATGCAATGACTGCACTGATCCAGCCTTCCTGTAACGGCATGCTTCTTCACCTGATGGCTGTCAAATGAAGCCTAGAACTGACCTGCTGCCTTCATATAGCTGCCAGAGTCTGATGCTCCTTGGCCCCCATGCACTTTGCATAAAATTGAGACAGACCCGTAAAATCTCAGTCTATTGGCATTTTAAGTGCTTTAATTACCTTTAAGTCAGATCTGCGGCCCTTTCTTCTCGCGATGCCGTCCGCCTATCGGTAAAATCTGAAACTGATGTGAAGTCGGAACAATCCAATGCCACCCCATGTGATATTAACCCGCCCCTCCCCCAGCCTCCAAGGGCGTCCTCAAAGGACTCGGAAAATCCCAACCATGTTGGGTCGGATCACAGAAGATAATGAAGGGAAACGTAGACAGTGAGATTGACTGGCGCTTCACTGCCCGACTTGCCTTTCTCTCCTATTGTCTTTGCCAGTCCACCACAGGCTTCTCCTTCCCCAGACATTGCAGATATATAGAGATGGGAAGGTGGGGCAAGTGTCCCTGTTACCACTGTTTCCTAGTAGCATCATGGGGACGATGAAGGTAGGGCTCACAAAGTGGTGGTAATGTCTTTGAGATGTCCCCATGGAGGAAGATGGCATTAGATTGGCCTCCCCTACCTCCAGTACAATGCTAGGCTCCCTCTTGGTGTTGGGTAATTTTTGGGGCAGATTAGGAGAGGTGGGTAAAAATCCAGCCTCACTGGAACACTGACACAAGCAGGAGGATTCCCAGCCTGTTGGAACTTATTTCTTCTCGAAATAATTTCATTGTATGTTATTATAGAGACATTCAAACATGTTAAAACATTCTCCTTAAATGTTCTATTTGTATACACATATCTTAAATGTCTGCTTTTTTGTTACTTTTATTCATTTGTATGTGTGTTACTGGTCAAACTGATAATAAAAACTGTAGCAGAAACCTGACAAGAATGAGTTTAAATCTAACATGTCAGATCTTCTAACCAGGCACCAATTTCTATTAGAGTGATTGATTGAACAGCTAATCACATTCCAGTAAGTTTTGAACAAAGCCATACCATGATAACACTTCAAGACATTCCAATCTGTACATCTGTGTATTTCAGATCTCTGGTGGTTTTCCTCATCTGCCAAATGTTCAACTGCCACAAAAGTCTCTGGAAATTACTCATAGTGATCCCCGTTTCTTTTACATCACAGTCTGTGCACTCGAAGCTACCAGAGGCGAGAAATTGGGATCATTCACGCTCATTTTTCACTGAATGCCATTGGAGATGCAAATAGTGTCCATAGCCCATGTGCACACTTGTGAGGCGAGTTGTGCTGGACACAATATTGACAAGGGCATCAGCACACATGCAGTGAATGTCAGCTGGACATATGCAGACCAGGCAGATCATGATGTCAATCAGAATGCAGCAATGATATGACATCAGTGGTGCCATTTTGGAGCTCAATGCTCCAGCTAATGGCCTTCTCTTAACATCACACAGCTGAACATGTGCTCAGCAGAGTTGTTTCAAGTTTCAAAAGTCTACAGGGAGTGGTGTGTCAGGTGGTGAGGAAGATTTTGCTGACGCCAAGGTTCTTACCTAAACCAGTTGCTCCCAGACATGGTGGCAGTAGTACACATTCTCCTTGGAATACAGCATGTCTTGGAGAATGAATAGAGGGCATGAAGAATTGGACAAGCTGCTGGAAGATGGAGGAGGAGGAGAGGGGAATAGAGCTCTTACCAGGTGTCCATATCTGCCTTGGATCTTCATGGAGCAATTCTCCTAGCTGAACCTCAGCAAGGAACAATGTGAGACATGTTTGCTTCAGTAAGGTCATCTTCAGTGATCTGGCACCTGCTGCAGCTACAACTGCAACCTCAGTGGAGGATAAGGACCACATTGTCAGTGGCTGTGAAGATGACTGTGGTGATGAATTTTATGCATCTGTCTCCTTCCAAGCTGGAGCTGGAGATATTTGCACATCTCGCAGTTTGCCCTCCACTATTACGTAAGGTCACTGAGGCTCTCTACTCAATGACCATTAAGTACATTCATTCTCTCTTGCCAGAGAGCAGCTGGCAGAGCAAGCACAATGCTTGGATAGGATTGAAGGCTTCCCATGGTTCTGCATGCTAATGACGACATGCACATTACTTTGGGGGCACTGCATGTTAACTCTGCCCTATACCAGAACCAAAAGGGATTCTACTCCCTCAACATCCAGCTGGTGTGCGAGCATATGCAATGAATCTTGCAGGTCAATACCAGTATCCTGGTAGCAGTTATGATGCCTTCATTCTGTGGTAGTAGGAGCATGAGGAAGAGAGAAGGATAAGGCAGAGGAAGGGAGCTGGCGCCTGGAAAGCCCCTTTCTGGCCAGGTTGTCCATGATGAACTCATCCAAGTGTGAAACCAATAATCTCAATCCCAATTCCCCATTCACTAACTGTCCCATACCTTACCTTCCCTCTGACACTGGCCGTCACAGCAGCTGCTTGACAGAATACAAATATAAAAGCCGCCAGAAAACAAACATCACAAACCAAATTTACAGATGAAATCATGTCATATTGATCATGTCACCAGGACTTCTGATAGCACCTTGGGAGGAGGCAGAGGTGGAGGAGAAGAAATAGAGGAGGCATCAAAGATCCTTCACTCCAGATGGGCTGAATGGGTAACCAGACTCCTGTTCCTCTAAAATCTCATCTTCATGCTGCACAATTCCTTGCCTTTCCATCCCACTGCTACAGACTATCACAGCGTCCTCTTGGCCAAAATCCTGAGGTAAAAGACACTACAAAAAAAACCTTTCCATAACAATTTTATCCAACATACTTCCAGTCATATATACAATATGGAACTATTCATCCTTGCGCATTCCCTCATTGCCTTTCTTGGCTGGCAGGAGGCTCCCACTTTCAGTGGGAGAGACTACACATGGCCTGGGAGGAAAACATTGAGCTGCTCTGGACCTGGAAGGCCCATTTGAAGACTGAATCATCTCGGCATGGGCGGCAGCAATCAGGGCTGGTTGGCTGGCAGATAAGAGCAAGGGCATTGGCAGACTGGCAGGAGTGGGAAGATGAATGCGCTCTTCCTGAAAGAGGTCAGTAGGTTTGTGCTCCATGGAGCCACTGCCACTCCCTTGAGGCAGTACCTCAGCAATTGGAGGACAGATTGTTGGACTGCTGTGATATCCTACAAGCCCCTTTGCACACTGTAATCCACAGCCACAATGGCAGCAGTCTGAGCTTCTACTGCAGCACTCAGATATTGAGCGCCTGCTGTTTGTGCTGTGATGGAAGCGTGACATGAAGACCATAAATGTCGACTATTGCACCTGGGAAATCACTAGCTGGTGAAAGGGGGAAATGGTGACACATCCCGTGGACTGGCGTGAACTACCATGATGACCAGTGGCTACAGAAGGTTGCCAACAGGCACCAACATCAAAAACAATAACTCACATGCATCATGTGGAAACTTCACGTGCAGCACTTGTGGCAGAACCTACCTCTCAATAATTGGCCTTCACAGCCATCAACAAAGGTGCACCAAGAGAAGACATCCCACCTAAATGGATTGTTTGCTGCATGTCCATCATCTTTCGTAGATGGAAGAATGTCAACAATGCAGGAAGCTACAACATCAGCCATCAGATGCTGCATTATGGTTGGGTCACCACTTCCATGTTGGAAAGATGGCTCCAAGCTCTGTGCAAAGCCCTGTGCCACTTTGGTACTGGACTCCACCATGCTGCTTGACATTGACTGCAGGCTTCCCAATGCGCCTGGCATTTCATTGTGTAGGCCCCATCTTTAGGCTACTCCATCAAGCTGCTCATCTGAGTGTCCTGCTGCAGAACCCGTGTGTGACCTCGCACTCTGGGGAGCTGGCACCTGCACTATCCATGTCCCCTGCCCTGGCTGCAGCCCACTTGTGCCCAGTGTATCACTATGTGCAGATCCCACCTCTATACTATCCTCTAGGTTACCTGCAGTTTCAGTATCTGAGCTGGTGGCTTTGAATGTGAAATCAAGTGATGGTGGGTCTTCATCACTGTCTTCTTTGTGTTCCTGCACATCCTGGCCAGATTGCACTTCTTGGGTATCTTTTTTTTAATTCATTCATGGGATGTGGGCGTCGCTGGCCAGGCCAGCATTTATTGCCCATCCCTAATTGCCCTTGAGAAGGTGATGGTGAGCTGCCTTCTTGAACCGCTGCAGTCCATTTGGGGTAGGTGTACCCACAGTGCTGTTAGGAAGGGAGTTCCAGGATTTTGACCCAGCGACAGTGAAGGAACGGCGATATAGTTCCAAGTCAGGATGGTGTGTGACTTTGAGGGCAACTTACAGGTGGCGGTATTCCCATGCATTTGCTGCCCTTGTCCTTCTAGTTAGTAGAGGTCGTGGGTTTGGAAGGTGCTGTCGAAGGAGCCTTGGTGCATTGCTGCAGTGCATCTTATAGATGGTACACACTGCTGCCACTGTGCGTCGGTGGTGGAGGGAGTGAATGTTTGTAGATGGGGTGCCAATCAAGCGGGCTGCTTTGTCCTGGATGGTGTCGAGCTTCTTGAGTGTTGTTGGAGCTGCACCCATCCAGGCAAGTGGAGAGTATTCCATCACACTCCTGACTTGTGCCTTGTAGATGATGGACAGGCTTTGGGGAGTCAGGAGGTGAGTTACTCACCTCAGGATTCCTAGCCTCTGACCTGCTCTTGTAGCCACGGTATTTATATGGCTACTCCAGTTCAGTTTCTGGTCAATGGTAGCCCCTACGATGTTGATAGTGGGGGATTCAGCGATGGTAATGCTGTTGAATGTCAAGGGGAGATGGTTAGATTCTCTCTTGTTGGAGATGGTCATTGCCTGGCACTTGCGTGGCGCAAATGTTATTTGCCACTTATCAGCCCAAGCCTGGATATTGTCCAGGTCTTGCTGCATTTCTACACAGACTGCTTCAGTATCTGAGGAGTCACGAATGGTGCTAAACATTGTGCAATCATCAGCGAACATCCCCACTTCTGACCTTATGATTGAAGGAAGTTCATTGATGAAGCAGCTGAAGATGGTTGGGCCTCGGACACTTCTTTGGCCTCCTTCTCGAGAGACAATGGATAAGCGCCTGGAGGTGGTCAGTGGTTTGTGAAGCAGCGCCTGGAGTGGCTATAAAGGCCAATTCTAGAGTGACAGGCTCTTCCACAGGTGCTGCAGAGAAATTTGTTTGTCGGGGCTGTTACACAGTTGGCTCTCCCCTTGCGCCTCTGTCTTTTTTCCTGCCAACTACTAACTCTCTTCGACTCGCCACACTTTAGCCCCGCCTTTATGGCTGCCCGCCAGCTCTGGCGGACGCTGGCAACTGACTCCCACGACTTGTGACCAATGTCACAGGATTTCATGTCGCGTTTGCAGACGTCTTTATAGCGGAGACATGGACGGCCGGTGGGTCTGATACCAGTGGCGAGCTCGCTGTACAATGTTTCTTTGGGGATCCTGCCATCTTCCATGCGGCTCACATGGCCAAGCCATCTCAAGCGCCGCTGACTCAGTAGTGTGTATAAGCTGGGGATGTTGACCGCCTCGAGGACTTCTGTGTTGGAGATACGGTCCTGCCACCTGATGCCAAGTATTCTCCGGAGGCAGCGAAGATGGAATGAATTGAGACGTCGCTCTTGGCTGACATACGTTGTCCAGGCCTCGCTGCCATAGAGCAAGGTACTGAGGACACAGGCCTGATACACTCGGACTTTTGTGTTCCGTGTCAGTGCGCCATTTTCCCACACTCTCTTGGCCAGTCTGGTCTTAGCAGTGGAAGCCTTTCCCATGCACTTGTTGATTTCTGCTTCTAGAGACAGGTTACTGGTGATAGTTGAGCCTAGGTAGTTGAACTCTTGAACCAGTCACTCTCATCTCACCTCTTGAGTTCAGCTCTTTAGTCCATGTTTGAACCAAGGCTGTAATGAGGTCCGGAGCTGAGTGGCCTTGGCGGAACTCAAACTGAGCGTCACTGAGCAGGTTATTGCTGAGCAAATGCCGCTTGATGGCACTGTTGATGACACCTTCCATCACTTTACTGATGATTGAGAGTAGGCTAATGGGGCGGTAGTTGGCCGGGTTGGACTTGTCCTGCTTTTTGTGTACAGGACATACCTGGGCAATTTTCCACATTGCAGGGTAGATGCCAGTGTTGTAGCTGTACTGGAACAGCTTGGCTAGGGGCGCGGCAAGTTGTGGAGCACAGGTCTTCAGTACTATTGCCGGGATATTGTCAGGGCCCATAGCTTTTGCAGTATCCAGTGCCTTCAGTTGTTTCTTTATATCACGCGGAGTGAATCGAATTGGCTGAAGTCTGGCATCTGTGATGCTGAGGACTTCAGGAGGAGGCCTGAGAGGAGAACGGCACAAGGATAAGGTTGTGGTGTAGGGAGGGGGGAAGTAAGAGGTGCATGCTTACACCTTCTGCAGCTTGTAAATCTGAAGGGAATATGGAATGAGGGGGAAGTGGGGTATGAGAAGGAGCATCAGGTATGAGGATACCGTCATTTTCAATGGTTTCAGCCCTGCCACTGGCCACGTCTTCTGCAAAGAGTATCCCAATAATGGCCAGTACCCTCTTCTCCACAGAGGGGTTAAGACATGCAGGCAGGCCTGGCCCCTCCAGTTAGCTCTTTATGTCTCTGGTTGTGTGCTGCACTTGTCCTGCAAGTGAGAGGGAAGTGTGTCAGTCAGCGTCATGTAATGTGTTTGGGTGATGTGGCTGTCCTGGTTAACTAGCTGGCAGTGTGTGAACCTGTGAAATGTGGTTGTGAGGCTTGCAGCAGTTCTAAATGTGAGGGTGTGGTGGAGCATATAAAGGACAATTGAGTCCTGATTGATAGAGATTTTTGGTACATGTGTGATGGGGTGTGGTGTCTGAGGCTTGTGATGTAGTTGGTAGGATATAGCATTTGAAGATGCAATCACTGACCTTGATCACTCATGTGAGGTCATTGAACTTCTTGCGTCTCTACATCCATATACTCGGGGTGTGACTCCTGGCATTGACCTCCACGGCTATTTGCTCCCAATGCCTTCTAAGCGTGTTTCTGGAGGGTGACCAGCCCCCTGCAGATACAGGAATCTCTTTTCTACCTCCTCCACCAAGACCTCCTGTGCAGAGTCTGAAATTCTTGGAGCACAATCTCTCCCATGTTGTGCCATTTATCAAGATTACCCAGGTCAAAATCACTTCCTGCATGATTGACAACACCTACTCCAGTCCTAGTGCAACTTCCTTTTAAGAGGTAGAAGCTAACTGAAGCAGGGCAAGCTTACTTTACGTGGTGTTAGCCACTCATGATATTGGCTCCCTGTTGATGTGTCCAGCCAATCAACAGCATGGATAGAGCTGGCTGGAGGTTGAAATCATTAAAATGAACAGGCAGCACAAAGTTGGCACATAGTCTGCATTACAATCAACAGGCGTGGGTTAATCACGCATTGCGATCCCTGTACTCATTTTTGGGGGCTATTGAATTTAGCCCCCCACTTACCAAAACCATAGTAAAGATTTATGATTAAGTGACACCAGTGGCATTTCAATTTTTTTTTTGCTTTATCTGTCAGCCTCTTTATTAGTTCCAGGTTAAATGATATCTCATTACAAGGTTGGTCAGCTGTGCTCAATGTATTTTGGTGATGCCCCCATTAAATACATAGTTATTCATGAAATATGCTAGAATCTATTAATAGGGCCATGATAACAGGGCACTTAGAAAAACATAATATGATTGGGCAGAGTCAACCTTGGAATTATAAAAGAGAAATCGTGTTTGACAAGAGTGAGAGACTTTTTCTGAGGTTGTAACGCATAATGTAGATAGGTGGATCCAGTGAATATAGTGTATTTATATATTATATATATATTTTATATAGTGTATTGGGATTTTCAAAATAAGGTGTCATGCATGAAGTTATTACACAAAATTAGGGTTTATGGGATTTACAGTAATATATTAGCATGGATTGAGGTATGGTTAATGGACATGCTGTAACTAACAGGATACTGCAAGGATCAGTGCTTGGGCATCAGCTATTTACAATCTACATCAATGACTTATGTGAGGGTATTAAGTGCAATTTTTCCAAATTTGCTGAGGATACAAAAATATGTGAGAAAGTAAACTGTGAGGAGGATGCAAAGAGGCTGTTTAGGGATATAAGCATATTAACTGAATGGGCAAGTTTGTGGCGGATGGAATATAATATTGAGAAATCTGAAGTTATCCATTTTGGTAGGAAAAACATAAAAGCAGAATTTATTTTTAGAAGTTGGTATTCAGAGGGGCCTGGGTGCCCTTGTATGTAAATTACAGAAAGTTAAGATGCAGGCACAGCAAGCAATTAGGAAAGCAAATGGTATGTTAGCCATTATAACAAAGGGATTCGAGTAAAACAGTGAAGAGATCTTGGTGTAATTTTACAAGGCCTTGGTGAGACCACATCAGGACTACTGTGTACAGTTTTGGCCTCTTTCCCAAGGAAGGATATACTTGCTCTTAAAGGGAGTGTAACAAAAGTTCACTAGACTTATCCCTGGGATGAGGGGATTGTCCTTTTAGGAGAGATTGAGTAGAGCTGGACTTTTTTTCCTTGGGTTTAGAAGAATGAGAGGTGATCTCATTGAAACATATAAAACTTTGAAGGGGCTTGACAGGATAAATGCTGGGAGGATGTTTCTACTGGCTGGGGAATCTAGAACATGGGATCACAGTCTCAGAACAAGAGGTCAGTCATTTAGGACTGAGATGAGGAGAAATTTCTTCACTCAAAGGGCTGTGAACCATTGGAATTCTCCAACCCAGAGGGCTGTGGATACTCAGTCATTGAGTATATTCAGGACAGAAAGCAATATATTTTTTGGATACTAAGTAAATCGAGAGACATGGGATAGGGCAGGAAAATGAAGTTGAGGTAAAAGCTCAGCCATGATCTATGGGATGGCAGAGCAGGGTTGAAGGGCTGAATGGCCTACTCCTATTTCTATTTCTTATGTTCACTTGTGAGCACATTCAAATATTTCTGCATTCACAGCTTGCTAAATAAGCAGGTTCAAGATATGATGATACATAAATGTATTCATTTTAACTAATTGATGATCAAGAATTACTTTTGCAATTTGTCATTCCTCTGAAGGATATATATCCTGATTTTCTTTCTAAAAAAATAAATATTTGAAAATTTAAATCAAACCAAGGCATGCTGCAAATGCCTCAATTTCACAAGTTACATTGTGAAATTATTCACATTGTATTTCCTTTCATTTGAATTAATTGCTACCCTAATTTTCTGAAGATTTCTGCTTCATTATATATCTATATACAAGCCTTTGGCTAACGAAAATGAATAAAGAAAAGTAATTGTACCTTTCTTTCTCAGTTAGTTCAGGATAATTTTGCAATGTGTTGTTTTCTTACCACAAGGGGGCAATAGCAGCACTCAAAGAAGAAGAATTGTTGCTCTGTGAAGTTGCTTTTTTATATTTTTCTGTAAATGCCAGTCTCTGAAACCAGAAATGGTCAAAAGTAAAATAAAATAGCACATCCATGTCTAGTGTTTGCTCTGTAAGATAACAGAAATACAGTTACAAATTCAATTCAATTCAAATACCAAAAAAAATTATATACTGAAGTTGCTTTTAAAAATTAACTTCCCTTTCCCCATGTCATTTTCCAGTTTCATCAAAATGACTTAGAAAGGCTAAATAGCAGAATATTAGTATATTATTTTTCCTAGAATAATACTGTTACATTACCTTGGTTACCATTTTATTTGTAGCCAGTTGGCTCCCTAAATGTCAAATCTGATAGCCTTGAAAGATGCTGAGTGACATGTTCAGTATGAACGAGTTCAGTCCCCTTACTTTTAATGACTCTGTTATTGTGAAACTAATAATTACCTTGAAGAGTGGAATGGTCTTCCGTGATTACAGTTGGGATCTCTACATGGTAAAGACAAATTTCTAGGATACAAAATTTAGGAGCCTAATCCGTAGTAGGCTCTTGTGAATGATTACTTATATCTAACCATGGGCATTAATTCTCTTGTGCACTACTGCTCCAGTAACATGTTTAGATAATTTCCTATCTGCACGGTTCTAAAGCTGGCATTCACTACTTCGATCAGTTAACACTTACGTTGAAATATTGAGACAGTGCAGAGTGGGAATTAAATGCAGTAGTAAGCTAACATGTTACTAAAACAATAATTTCAATTCTCACAACATTAGGTATTGCCACCAAGGCCTATTTTAGTTTTTTCAGGTTATTTATAATAATTATTAATGTATGGTAAAAAGATCAAAATAAGAAGTACATTGTTCAATTTTTTTTGACTAAAAGTGAATAAAAAAGGAGAGAGTCTGACTTCAATAGATTAATTTTTAGATATTGGTACATCTGCCATTGTCATCCAACAAGCCAACATTGCTGACATTTTCAGATTTTCCTGACTTGTAATAAACAAATCAGTTCTCATATATGAGGGCATGGAAATACTTAAAATCAGCCATTTTTTGAGATTCAGATTAATGCTAAATCAATGAAAAAGTCATTCACTGCTTCTTTAAATATCTTCCCTCACACTTCTTCATTGCCCTCTCCTGCTTGCTTCATCAAATTCCTCCTCATCCATTTCATTGTTTCCTCTCCACATTATTCTTCAATACCCAGCTTCAGTCAGCATTCTCCATTTAAAACTTCTACAAATCATGACTTCTCCAGTGCCAAAGTTATGAATCTGATTTTTGTTATTTTTAACATTTTTTTGTATGGGGTTCTCCCTGCTTCTCTGGATGCATCAGGTTACATAATGATAATTTTCCTCAGTGAAGTAAGAACTCAGATTGGTTCATAACAGAGGATTGGAGAGTGGCCAATGTGACACCCTTATTCAAGAAAGGGTGTAAGAGCATTCTTAGTAATGACAGGCAGTTTAGCATCAGTGGTGGGTCAGGTTTTAGAAACAATAATCAGGGAAACCATCAACAGGCACTTGGAGGGGTTTGAATTAATTAAGGAGAGCCAGCACAGATTTGTAAAAGGCAGATCGTGCTTGGCTAATCTAGTTGAATTTTTTGATGAAGTAACAGAGAAGGTTGATGAAGGGAAAGCAATGGATGTTTTCTGTATGATTTTTAAGAAAACGTTTGACAAAGTACCACATAGAAAGCTGGTTAACAAAATTGAGGCTCGTAGGATAGGGGAGGGTCAATGACAGCTTGTATAAAAATTGGCTTAAGGACAGAAAACAGTGACTCGTGGTAAAAGGTTGTTTTTCAGACTGGAGGATGGTAGACAGTGGTGTTCCCCATGGTTCAGTGCTAGGACCACTGCTTCTTTGAGATATATAAATGACTTGGATTTTGGAATACAGAGTAAAATTCCAAAATTTGCTGATGATACCAAACTTGGAGATGTGGCAAACAGTGAGGATGATATCAATTGACTGCAACAGAACAATAGCCAGGCTAGCAGAATGGCAGACAAGTGGCAGATGGAATTTAATACAGAGAAGTGTGAGGTGATGCATTTTGGCAGAAGGGTTAGGGAGAGATAACATAGACTAAATGCCACAGTTTTAAAGAGGGTTCATGTGCATGGATATTTGAAGTTGGCAGGACATATTGAGAGAGTCATTAGCAAAGCATATGGGATCTTGGGCTTCATAAATAGAGGTATTGAGTACAAAAGCAGGGAAGTTAAGCTGAACCTTTATAAAGCTCTGGTTAGGCCACAACTAGAGTATTGCATCCAGTTCTTGTCACCATACTTTAGGAAAGGTGTGAGTGTCCTTGAGAGGGTGCAGAGGAGATTTACCAGAATGGTTCCAGGGATGAGAGATTTTAGCTATAAAGTTAAATTGGAGAAGGTGGGGTTGTTCTCCTTGGAGCAAAGGAGATTGAGTATAGAATTGATACAGGTGTACAAGATTATGACAGGTTTAGATAAGGTTGGCAAAGAAAAGCTATTCCCATTAGCTGACAGTACAAAGACTAGGGGATACAGCTTAAAGGTTTTGGGCAAGAGATGCAGGGGGGATGTGAGGAACAGCTTTTTTTATGCAGCAAGTGGTAATAACCTGGAACTTGCTGCCCACAAGGGTGGTGAAAGCGGAGATGATGAATGATTTTAAAAGGAAATTGGATGGGCGCTTAAGGGTAACAAACTTGCAGGGCTACTGGGATAGAGCTGCAAAATGGAACTAACTGGATTGTTCTACAGAAGGCCTAATGGCCTCCTTTTGTGCTGTAATGACTCTGTGGCAGGATTTTGTTCTGCCCTTGGAGGCGGGCACGGAGGTGGGGGTGAGGCAAACAAAATGGGAAGGGACGCTGTTCCCAACGTCATCTGGCCCCCCTGCCATTTTGTCCAGTATGGGGACCTTCTGCCCCAGGCCAATTGAGGCTCTTATGTGGCCAATTAATGACCAGTTAAGGACTTCTTCCTGCCTCCACCTCAATTTTGTTGAAGGTGGCAGGGCCCACTATTGCACAGAGACACCGCCAGGTAAAGCCTGGTTGCCTCCTGGTGATGTTGGGGGATGGGGTCCCACCTTTGGGAGGGATTCATGGTCCCCTGAGGGCCCCCGGCAGTGATGGCCACCATCCCCTCTCGCCCCTGAGAAGACACCTCCCACCCTCACTAACAACTCTACCGACCCTGTCCTCGGGGCCAGCCTGAATGGCCCCAGCAACCCCAACCTCACTTACCTCTCCTGGGCCCTCCTCCTTCTTCGGCACTGCAGGGTCTCCTGCAGTACCGGCAGCAGGCACCACTCCTGGCAGCGCTGCCAGTACTGCAGAGCTGCCGGCCTTCTGATTAGCCAGCAGCTCTGGAGGTGGGCTCTTGTCCCCTAAAGGGACAGAGTTCCCGGTAGCGGGCAGTTAATTGTCTGCCTGCTGTGAAACAGCAACGGGGGTCCAATGGAGGGCCGAGGTGTGTTCTTCCCCCGTCCTTCTGGCCCACTGCCGGAACAATATCTGGCCTTTTGACTATATGACATAGTAGAGCAATATGTTGAATCTAAGTCTGACTGTATATTGGTCACAAAAGTCTAGCCAGAAACTGTTGTAATGAAAGGAAGTGATAACAGCACTGAAAGGAGAATACTTACCATGTGAAGTTGATTTTTTTTTATTTTGCTAAATGATAACTATCTTTGCTGAGTTTAAACTCTTTTGGAAATGGAAATGGAACTGAAGTTCTGATGAAGGGTCACTGACCTGAAACGTTAACTCTGCTTCTCTCTCCACAGATGCTGTCAGACCTGCTGAGTATTTCCAGCATTTCTTGTTTTTATTTCAGATTTCCAGCATCTGCAGTATTTTGCTTTTATTTTAGTGTTTAAACTGCTAGTTTGTCCTCAGAAACTGATATAATTTGTTTTGGAAGTATTCTATTGATGAAGTTTGCAATTGAACAAGATCAGTATTTATAATTGCAGATCTGAAGAACTGAGAGCACTGTAGGTTAGTACTTGGGTCTTTTAGTTCTGAGAATTTCCCTGACGGTGAAAAAAGTTTTGTTAGTCTTAGTTAAGTTTCTACTGATTTCACAACACTTCCAATGGGGCAGTTGGAGGGGAGGAGGTGGATTTTAATACCCCTTACCTGTTGGAAACATTTTTAAAATTTCCTGTGGGTCGTCTCCATTACCTGTGCCCCCACCCCCAATCCTGAAGACTTTTGTGCCTTAGTCTCTTTGATAGTACAGGCTCATGGGGCTGAATGGCGTACTCCTGTGCCTATGTTATGTGTCTTTGCCAGCGGCATCCTGCCAACTGATTTTATGGTCAGGCAGCTGCATCCTATCTACTTTCAGGTTATTCTGATCAGGAAGTTGGCCAGCAATGTGCTCATGAGACCTAGCTGTTAAAATGTGGATGGGGCAGCATTTCCCTAAGCTGTGTTCCCACCAGTACTTCAAATTGATCCCTTTATTTGGCATCAATCAGCAGTCTCACTCAGAGACCAAAAGATAGTTCATGTGGGAAATTAAAATGTTACCTGTTTCAAAAGGGAATCCGTTATTCGATTATGATTAAGGCACACTATTGAGGCAGTGTGGAAGGAGATCTATCTTGCTCCTCACATGTTTGTGAAGATTTGATACTGATGCTCAAAATGTGGAAAACTCCCAGCACTAAGAGTATGTGATTCACAAGTTCCCTTCTTATACAAAAATAACTGTTAAAAGGTAATAGAAGCTGTAGGCTCATTTAATCTGGAAAACTAATTAATATCTTTATAAGCAATTGACCTTCTAGATTATGGTTTACAATTAAACTCAAGAAACTTGAAGATTGAACAGATTGGAAAAAATATATCATGCCATTTAATGGAATAAAATAATACAAGTTCTTTTTTTATGTCGGTGCCACTTACAGTTATAAATTCAAAACATACCTTTTGATACTGAGTGAATAATGGTAATTAGAAATAATTTAACTTTGTGTAAACAATCTTAACCTCAGTGCTTTTGTTCCAGACTAAATGGTAACAGACAAAATGACTCACCATTCTTTGATAAAATCTTTCTTTCAATGTAAAGCAGAAGCTAACTGAGCGGACCCTAAAGTTAGTGTAGGTACCAGGGAAGCTGGTTAAAACTTTCAAATTTAAATTGCCAAGATTCTAAAGATTACCCCTGGACACCTTGGGCTGGATTTTCCCTTTGGGCTTCTGACCCTGTGTGGAAAACAGTCATACTTTGTGATTTTCCCTGGGCAGCCAATTAATGGCCAGAGGGAAGGCTTGCTGTCCAATTAAGGATGGTGGCCAATCAGAGGCCTTCCAGCTTGAAAGGAGCAGCAGGCTGCAATGAAAGATAAGTAAGGGAGAGGAGTAAGATGGAGGCGCCCTTTCTTCAACCTTTTAAAACTTAATTAAAAAATGGTTTTTGAGCTAGGCCACACTATGGGAGCGGGGTGAGAGAGCCCCTTTACAGGGAGGCCTGTGGCTGCTACAGCACTCAAGCAAGTAAGGAGGGCCTCTAGGCCTGCTGGAACACTGCATTCCCCCACCCTTTCCACTCCTGAAAAATACCAGTCAGCCTACTTTAATTGGCCTTAAGTAGTCCTTAATGAGCTGTGTCAGCTACCCAGAATGGAGGTGGGTTGGAGCCAGAGAACCGGGATGCAGGTTTGCTGGGCTAACTTTTAGCTCCTGCCCGTTTCCATTCGCGGTCCTGGCAGGGACTCAAAATCCTGTCCCTTGAGTCCTACTGTGGTCTTTGGAACAAGGAATTCCTTCTTTTTGCTTTTTCTATTATTGGATGATTATATTGCATGGACCGGCACAGCGGTTAGCATCGCAGCCTCACAGCTCCAGCGACCCGGGTTCAGTTCTGGGTACTGCCTGTGTGGAGTTTACAAGTTCTCCCTGTGACTGCGTGGGTTTACGCCGGGTGCTCCAGTTTCCTCCCACAGCCAAAGACTTGCAGGTTGATAGGTAAATTGGCCATTGTAAATTGCCCCTAGTGTAGGTAGGTGGTAGGAGAATGGCAGAGATGTGGTAGGGAATATGGGGTTAATGTAGGATTAGTATAAAATGGGTGGTTGTTGGTTGGCACAGAATCGGTGGGCCGAAGGGCCTGTTTCAGTGCTGTATCTCTAAATAAAATAAATAAAGACACTTAATAAACCAATTTTGGTCATTTCCTTGTATTTAATTAATATAGAAAGTTACATTCTGTGAATTAATTTTATTTTTGTATGATGACAGTTTTGCAGGAAGAAAGACTTGAAACTGCAGGAAAGTATACCATGAAGCACCAACATTAAGAAAATCCCTGGATCACCACTGAACTACTGGTGAAACTCTCACATTCAGAAAATGCAGTTGACAGTCATCAGCCTGTGCTGAATGATCTCTCTCAATAAGAATCAATTTCATGAGTACTGAAAGGAAACCCCTAGGCAATTGAGGAAAATGGGATGATGAAGGACGACAAACTAATAACATACAGTTCTTCATTGATTAGCCATTGATTAACTATTATTTTCCTAAAATGACAAAAAAAGCCAGGGAAAAGGTAACTGAAGCCTATTATTTACTTATAACTCAAGCAGAGGAAGACTTCCTCTAGGCAAGTTCCAGTGAGTGGGTTGTATAACTAGGCAAGAATGAAGCTCATAAATCAAAGCCATCACTCCACATTTAAAAAAAAATTATGTAGGAAACCTAAAATAACGGCTTGAATTTTGCAGGGAGCAGTGAATAAATGGTGCTCGCCGTTCATTACGCTTACACTTACCCACAGACTTTCTCTGGGTCTTTGCGCTGAGACTTGTGATAATTAGAAATCAAAAAACGTGCACGCCCTCTACAGAGGATCTGGGATCTGCATGACCAATCAGATTGACGGATCCTTACTGAGACATGCAGAGTTTGAACAAGCAAGTGTAAGTTATAACATTTTATTCGATGTCAAATCATATACAGAAAGCAAAATAAAGATGGGGAAAGAAAGATGAGTTTAAGCAAGAGTGATAAAAGAGACAGAAAGAAAAAGTATAAAAAGATTACATTTTGAAAAATCTCCAACAATAATTAAAATCTGAAGGAATGAGACTCCACACATTCAAAATTGATTTTCCAGGGCCTAAGAGGTTCTTTGGCAATATAACACTATTAAAAATTTGCTTCCACTTGAATGGACAAATCCAAACTTTTTCTGGCATGTTTAGTGGGTATCTGTCATGTAAATACTGCAAATTTACACGCTTCAATGCACGTGAATGCGGAGTTTCTCAGTGAAATACCATTATAGCAAAGCTTCTGAAGGAGCAAGGCAACTTGGACAGCAACTTCCTGATTTCTGCACTTATCTGCATGTGTGGATGCTGGAAGTTGCTGACCAGTTTACTTCAACTTCACCATTATTTCTACTGCAAAATTCAGGCCCTTGTTTTTCAGATCGTTTTCTTTGTAATAAACACTGCAGGATGTTCAACTTATTAGAACATGAAATAGCTAAGATTTTCTGTTCAGGAGAAATCTCAAGCGGAAGTAGAGAGGTGCCATTGATTGGGAGCTGACAAATTGGGAGGAGAACTGGCATGCTGTTGCAGGATTTAAAGGCCTACAGCAGTTTAAAGGGGTGGTCAATCACCAAAATGGGGGCAGAGCACAAAGGTTCCTTTAGAAAAATGTATGTAATATCTATAGGTTATCTGATAGAGGTGTCAAAATGGATGAAGTATGGCAGAGGAGAGAAACCCTGTTTGACACGGAGCAGCACAGGCCATCAAGGAACATTGTACAGGGCCCATGGACAAAAATCAGTTGCACTCAGCGCCATCGTCAATACTGACATATTGCAACTTATTGCCAGAAAAAGTTTAATGACCTTGCCAAGGCAAGTTAAGAGGACTCAATCACACCTTTCAAGAATGAATGCACTGTACTAAGAATGTCTACTGCTTACAATGACCTTGCGCTCACACTGAGTAAGCAATTCAAACAGTTTAACAATCAATTTCCTTCACACCCCCAGCCTTCACCTGCAAATGTTATATGGAATCTAAGTGCTTTGTGCATGCACCTGTCATCAGCCCTGTGGCCTCTGGATTCGACTGAATGTCATGATAATCAAAGATCTATAACACCAGAGAAAGAACTGCTACCAATGACAGACACCCAAACCTCCGGCCTCTCATACCCATGAGGAGAAAGCCTCTCCAAATCTTGAGCGGTGGGGCAGTAAATGTTGCCAAGATGGAGAAGTAAGAGGGCAGGTGCCTCCCCAGGTTCATCAGGAGGCTCTCCTTTTTCTTCCCATCATTCTGTAACCCACATCGCCTGTCTGCAAATTATATCATGAACCTTCTAATGAAATTGGCATGTTAACTCTGCTTCTCTGTAGCTCATTGCAACTGTTATTCCACTTTTCCTCCTTTATATGTGCCAGAGGAAACAGAACTACTCACCAATGGACCCAGCTTGCCAGCACCTCTGAACAAATGCCGTCGTAAGACCAGGAAAATCCAAATTGTACTTACACGAGGGAATGCATTAAAATTAGGGCATCGTAGTTGCTCAGAGGGAAATTAGCAATCACTTGCATGATGTTGTGTTGTCAGTCACTAACAAGTTGCACGTTGAGACAGTGGAATCATTTTCGCTGAATTAGGTGTATACATTGATCAAGGGAATGCATAAGCCATCTGGGTGCAATCTGTGACTCCTTACACTTTGGGGAGTCCCAGACTCTGTAAAATTGAAGCACTCTATCATGTTACTGTTGGTTATCCATGGGGAAGGAGATGAAATTGCTAGTTCTACAGAGCAATGCACCCATGACTTGCTTAATGCATCTGTGCAACTGCTTGTTTTAAGTTACAGCTGTTCCCAGTGGAGGCCTGGAATGAACCTACAGCATAGAAATCAAAGGCAGCAGTGAGCTTAACAGCCTATGGTAGAGGTGGGATGTAAGACTACCTGCAGCATGTGGCATAATTTATTGACTACTTTCTTTATAAATTGAAGCTTATTTATGTTGGCACTGTCCCCTCGCCAAAAGCAAGTAGGAACACCTTTACCTATATACTGTGCTATATAGGAAATGGTGGATGGGTGTCATGAATCTCTGGAACAGTCTCACTAGCCTGGCATCCCTTTCATTCCTGCTCCTCCTCTTCTAACAGACAGAGATTGAGCAGAATTTTAATGGAAATGAAAGTCAGGTAATGAACAGCAAGCTCACAGCAAAATAACATACAGACAGAAGGCAAAATAAAAAAGAAAGAACTTACATTTATATAGTGCCAATCATGACCTCAGGATGTCCCAAAGTACTTCACAGGAAATGAAGTATTTTTTGAATTGCAGTCACCGTTCATACTGTATCCCTTGAGGTTCTGCAGATCTTCCAACAAAATTACAACAAGAATTCAGGAGAACCCCTGACCAAAATTACTGCCATTGGACTTCCATAACATTAGTCTTCAAACTGACATGTATAATGTAAACGGATTTCACCATTTTCCTTTCATTTTGAAGGAAGCATTCTATAAAGTTGTTTATACAATGGAGCGAATGTCCTTTATTCACAATATTTACTGAGATAACCATAGAAAAACACTTTTGAATTACAGACAATTTTAGAATTTCACAAAACTTGTCAGTTCCTTAATTGAAATGATTATAAAACAGAAACTGCCCTATACTAGAGCTTTTAATTCCATTCCAGGCAAAATTCCAATCCCTCTATTTGAAGTCCCATCATAAGAAGCTTTGAATATTTATTTGAGAGACTTAGAGATATGTGAACATTGTTTAGCTAAAATATTCATAAATTTCTATATTTAAAAAAAAACAATATTTCTGTTCAATTGAAGCAGCTATTTAAAGTTCCCATAGTGCCACCAATAAGTGCCAAACCATACTCATTACAATTCACTGATGAGCCAGGACAAAAGGCACTGCTTACCTTAACAGTTTTCAGTGTTGTAGGCCTAAGCAAATGCAATGTTTGAGTAAGGATTTATCCATTTTCAATACTGTAAAGACACTGTAACACAAAATCTGCTTTCTCCAATAAAGATTTCAGCTAGCTTGCACAATTAGTATTGCATTGAATACTTCTTGCGCTCCACAGAAACCATGATGATTTTATTGATCAATCTCTGATCCAAGCGATTAAAGAAACTACTGTGTTAGCTGGAAATGGATAACAGTATGGAGGTCAACAAGCTTACCAGTACCTGGGAATGAAAGTGAGTCATTCCACTGGGAGAAACTGTGATTTGATGTCCAAAATGGCATCATGGAGTTCAAACCATATTCCTTTAATAAAAAAACACATTGCTTCCCTAAAAGTTGGTACAAAAGATATCAAAGCCTAGAAATTCTAATTTTCAATAATAACATGCAAACACATTATGCATTTTAGAGGAGGCGTTAATCCAGTTAAATTGAATATATTACCACTTGCATTAATATAGCGGACAGGTACATATAATCATGTTAAATATTTGGTCGCTAATATCGCCAACAGCAATTTCTACACTTGTGGACTTTATTCAAAGGGAATTATTAGAGATGGGCTGTCTTTAATGCTGCACAATTTTGGTAGAGTCATAAGCATAGATTTTCTATGAGATATTTTTTTATTGCTGGCAGTTAGCAATTTATTTTATATGGTACGATTGGCCTTAAAATAATGTCAATCAGAAAATCTAGACTCTAGTGAGCATTTTCTGTCTTCAAACAGTGTATTGAAAGAAAACAAAATTAAAATACAATGTATGCAACAAATCTGAAAAAAACCCAGAAAATACTGGAAATACTCAGCAGGTGTGGCAGTCTGTATAGAGAAAAACAGAGTTAAGGGACTGAACTTTCAGACCTGTTTGCAGTAGGAGAGACCAACAGCATGCTGGGACCCCGAATGTTTCAGCAGTGGGCTTGTCAATGGATTTTTAACCTAGCCATCATATTTGAATTGGACTTCTGAATTTCCTGACCAATTAAAGTGGGTGGGTGGGATGATGATCCGCATCTGTCTTTTTCAGCTCCACCATTTAAAGGGACATGTGAGATTCAGAATTGAAGGATTGTCAAAGTATGAAAGTGCCAGGAAATTCACAGATGGATGCTCAACGTGGAAAGGCAGCACCATGCTTCTCCGATGCATTCCTGGACATGATGCTACCTGGTGACAGAGTTAAATATATCACAGCCACATAGCAGACAGCACTCACTCATGCAGACTTCAGCAACCACTGAAATATGATGATCTGCATAATGATGACTTAGAACTCTCTCAGTTTGAATTAATGTCTTTCATCTCCCACTGGTCCTGCAAGTGTGCATCAAGAGGAGATGAAGACTCCTCAAAGGAAGTCATTTAATCTGAGGAAGCACCATCACACAACTCATGCGCATCTTCCACCAGCTCAGATGCACACATGTTCATGGAGCTGACAAGACAAGACAGGTAGTTGGGCTGACACATGGTGAAGCACATGTCACAAGTAAGCAGGAGCAGATGCTGGAGACAGAGACAGCAGTGGAGAGTCCCTGTTGGAGGATGTAGCACCTTCGAAGCTTGGCTCTGTTGGACACAGATGCTGACCCTTGGGGGGTTGGAATGGGGTGGGTCATCGATGACGAGGACTATTCTGGAGCAGCAGCAGAAAATGTGTGAGCTTCTGCAAGCCTTTCCAGAGGCACTGTGCATGATTGGAGAGGATTTGGTAGCGTCCGTCTCTAGCATGAGTGCCATGCTGTCTCAGGCCTGTGCACTTACATCTACATTCATGGCAAGAGGGGCCACTTGCATGGAGCATCAGATGTGGCAGGCATTTGAATGCTTGCTTTCACCAATGGCCTGCACAGTCAGACTGGCACCTTAAGCAGGATGGAGGAAAGCCTCATGTTGCCTGTTCAGCACCTTACTGATGTGCAGCAAAGCCCTCTCCAGCTCTTGACTAGCAGGGAAATGTAGGTGGGCCATGAAAGGGACAATGGAGAAAGGACAAATGGAATTGGGAGACTCTGCTCAAAGTGCTTCCATTCAGTTGGTGCCCCACGTGCTGCCTAGTGTCCTGATGGCTGAGTCTGGCCCTGCACCGGTGCAGGTGGGTCAGTCTTTGACAGGGAATTCCAGCCAGGATCCCCGTCGCTGGAATAAAATCCAACCCTGTTGTGTCCTTCTCACAACTTGCTTTCCTGCCTATCTTTGTATCGTCAGCAAATTTGGCTATAATACACTGGGTCCTTTCATCTAAGTCATTAATATAGATTGTAAATAGTTGAGGCCCCAGCACTGCTCCCTCTGGCAATCCACTAGTTATAGTTGTCCAACCTGAAAATGACCCATTTATCCCGACTCACTATTTCCTGTTAGTTAGCCAATCCTCTATCCATGCTAATATATTACCCCCCAACACCATGAGCTCTTATCTTGTGCAGTAACCTTTTATGTGGCACTTTATCGAATGCCTTTTGGAAATCCGAATATACTACATCTACTGGTTCCTCTTTATACACCCTGCTTGTTACATCCTGAGTAAAAGACAAGCAATCGGTTTCTGTGAGAGGGATGTATTGTTGGTTGTGGGACTGCTTTGTGCTGGGGAGGGGGCACAGTGGGTTCAGAATTGGTGTGCCAGATGGCTGCCCTGCCGTAGGTTCGCTGAAGCATGCCTGAATCAGTCAGTCACAGGCAACCTGGCAGCTAATTGTGTGGCTGCTGGTGCCCCCGAAACAGTAGACTCCTCCTCCTCCTGCTCCTCCGGAGATGCAGAGCAGTCATCATCTTCCTCCTCCTGGAGCTCAAGGACTGGATTTTCATTATGGAAGCAGGAAGCAGGAAACAGGAACCGGGTCTGATTTTGAGTCAGAAACCTATCTCCGATTCAGATTGCAATATTCAAATGATTATGAGTAAATGGTATGGAGATGAGTTTCCTGTCCACTTAGAGCCAGTGGGATTGAAAATGGAGGTGGGTCAGATCAAATGTGGGTTCATGTAGATAGCCCACGGCAGTCATCATTTAGGGTGCTGGTTGTCCTGAGGGAGAGATCTGTATTTTGTGCCAAAACCTTCCACTGCACTAGAGGGAAATTAGATGTAACAGGGGAGCCGGAGGGCTGGCTTTAAAGATGGGGCAGGGCAGCCCCTCACTTCATCGATGCCCATCTGGATCTAATGCTGGAGGCTGAGGAAGAGGAGTGAGATCCTCTTCCTGGAGGGTGTCAGGAGGAGGCCACCTTGTTGTGCAGCATGGGCACCTCCAGAAAGATGTCAGTGGAAATGAATGAAAACGCGTTCCTGTTGGAAGATGATGGACAGTATTTCTGTTAAATTCATGGGAATCTTCTAAAATTTGTAAATTATAGTACAATAAAAACCTTACACAGTGAAAAAAAAAAAAAAAAAAAAAATGGGCACCTCTCTGTTCAGTGTTATACCCCTCCGTCCCCCTTTCTCCTACAATTTTAACACCTGCTCCTCCCCTGACGAGCTCTCTCTTTCCAGGGCCTCACTGTCCTCAAAGTCCACACCTCTCTGGAGGGCCATGTTATGGAGAGCGCAGCAGACCACCACAATGACCAAGACCCATGCAGGAGGGTATTGGAGGGTGCTGCCCAAAATGCATCTTCAGGAACTCCTCAATGGTTGGCCTGCTGAGCAGGTGGAATTGATTGTAATCACCTCTGTGCCTCTGTGTGGGGCTCCCACAGAAGGGTCAGTAGCCATCTCGTCAAAAGAAGTTCCCTTGTCCCCTTGGATCTATCCATGCAGTTTGGGGGATGGAATGAAGTACTCAGGCAGCCTGGACTGGCAGAGGATGAAGGAGTCATGCAGCTGCCAGGAAAGCAAGCGAATGCATGGATGATGCTCTTGTTGTGGCCACTGACCAGTTGGAAGTTGAGGGAGTGGAAGCCCTTCCTGTTGATGAATGTCACTGGCCTGTTGCTGGGTGCCTTGATGGCCACATGAGCACAATCAATGATGCCCTGCACCTGGCGGAATCCAGGGATGGAGGCATAACCCAATGCCCTCTGTGCCTGTGCAGGTCCATCTGTATCAAAGTGGATGTAGTCCCCTGCCCTCCTGAAAATGGCATCCGTGACCTGCCTGATGGCATGATGAGCTGCTGACTGAAAGATGCCACTTCATTCCACAGCTGATCCCTGTAATGACCCAGTTGCATAGAAGTTTAGTGTGACAAAGACCTTGATGGCTGCAGGCAGGGGACTGCTATGGGAGCCGTGAGGCCTCAGGCCATTGTGGATCAGAGCCCACAGGACCGAGACCATCTAGCTGCACTCTCATTTGCAGGTGGTTGAATACAATTCTGCTGCTGCTGATGGCCCACAGCATCTCATGGATGCCCAGTTTTGAGTTGCTAGATCTGTTGGAAATCTATTCAAGTTAGCACAGTGGTAGTGCCACACAACACGATGGAGGGTATCCTCAAAGTGAAGATAGGACTTTGTCTCCACAAGGACTGTGGAGACCATGTGGACAGCCCTACTAGAGAAGGGGCTACACTCGATCTCCTCTTAGGAAATGAGGATGGGCAGGTGGTTGATGTGTCAGTGGGGGAGCACTTTGGGACCAATGACCATAACTCTATTAATTACAAGATAGTTATGGAAAAGGATAGGACTGGTCCTCAGGTTCAAGTTCTAAATTGGGGGAAGGCTAATTTCGATGGCATCAGACAGGAACTCTCAGAAGTTGAATGGGAGAGGCTGTTTACAGGTAAAGTGACATCTGGCAAGTGGGAGGCTTTTAAAAGTGAGATAGGAAGAGTTCAGGCAGGCATGTTCCTGTTAGATGGAAGGGCAAGGCTGGCAAGTTTAGGGAACCTTGTTTGACGAGGGATATTGAGGGTCAGGTCAGGACAAAGAAGGAGGCATATGTCAGGTATAGGCAGCTAGGATCGAGCGAGTCCCTCGAGGAGTATAGGGGATGTAGGACTACACTTAAGAAGGAAATTAGGAGGGTGAAAAGGGGCCATGAGATTTCACTGGCAGATAAGATAAAGGAGAATCCTAAAAGATTCTATCAGTATATTAAGAGTAAAAGGGTAGCGAGGGAGAGAGAAGGTCCCCTTAAGGATCAGTGTGGCAATCTATATGTGGAGCCACGGGAAATGGGCAAGGTCTTAAATGAATATTTCTCATCCATATTTACCGTGGAGAAGGTGATGGAAGGTAGTGAGTTCAAGGGAGGGAACACCGATATCCTGGAGCATTTCAACATTACAAAGGAGGTATTGAATCACATTAAGGTGGATAAATCCCCAGGGCCTGGCCAGGTGTATCCTAGGATGCTATGGGAAGAAAGGGAGGAGATTGGTGGGGCACTGGCAGAGATTTTTGTATCATCATTAGCCATGGGTGAGGTACCGGAAGACTGGAGGATAGCTAATGTTGTGCCTTTATTTAAGAAGGGCAACAGGGATATGCCAGGGAACTACAGGCCGGTGAGCCTTACATCAGTGGTGGGAAAGTTATTGGAAGGGATTCTGAGAGATAGGATTTATATGCATCTGGAAAGACATAGTCTGATTAGAGATAGTCAGCATAGATTTGTGCGTGGGAAATCATGTCTCACGAATTTGATTGAGTTTTTCAAGGAGGTGACCAAGAGAATTGATGAGGGCAGGGCGATGGACGTTGTCTACATGGACTTTAGCAAGGCCTTTGACAAGGTCCCGCATGGTAGGCTGGTCCAGAAGGTTCGAACACATGGGATCCAGGGTGAGCTAGCAAATTGGATACAAAATTGGTTTGGTGATAGGAGGCAGAGGGTGGTAGTGGAGGGTTGGTTTTCAGATTGGAGGCCAGATTGGAGTGGTGTGCTGCAGGGATTGGTGCTGGGCCCTCTGTTGTTTGTCATATATATTAATGACTTGGATGTGAATGTAAGGGGCATGATTAGTAAGTTTGCAGATGACACCAAAATTGGTGGTATAGTGGACAGTGAAGAAGGTTGTCTAAGGTTACAACAGGATATAGATCAACTGGGAAAGTGGGCAAGGGAGTGGCAAATGGAATTTTGGGATGTTAAACCAGAGCAGGACATATACAGTGAATGGCAGGGCCCTGGGGAGTGTTCTTGAGCAGAGAGACCTTGGGGTGCAAGTACATAGTTCCCTGAAAGTGGCAACACAGGTAGAAGGCGTATGGCATGCTTGCCTTCATTGGCCGAGGCATTGAGTACAAGAGTTGGGATGTCATGTTACAGTTGTACATAACGTTGGTTAGGCTGCATTTGGAGTACTGTGTGCAGTTCTGGTTGCCGCACTACAGGAAAGATGTGATCAAGCTAGAGAGGGTGCAGAAAAGATTCACAAGGATGTTGCCTGGTTTGGAGGGCTTGAGTTATAAAAAAAGATTGGATAGGCTGGGTCTGTTTTCCCTGGAGCGAAGGAGGCTGAGAGGGGACATGATAGAGGTATATAAAATTATGAGAGGCATAGATAGGGTAGATAGCCAGAGTCTGTTTCCCATGGTAGGGGTGACTAAAACTAGAGGGCATAGATTTAAGGTGAGAGGGAGGAGGTTTAAAGGGGATCAAAGGGGTAAATTTTTCACACAAAGAATAATGGGTATCTGGAATGAGCTGCCTGAGGAGGTAGTGGAGGCAGGAACAGTAGCGACATTTAAGAGGCATCTGGACAGGTACTTGAATGAGCAAGGCATAGATGGATATGGAATTAATGCAGGCAGGTGGGATTAGTATAGATAGGCATTATGGTCGGCATGGACGCAGTGGGCCGAAGGGCCTGTTTCTATGCTGTACGACTCTATGACTCTATGACTGTGCGGTGGTCACTCCTACCAATACTATCATGGACAAATACATCTGCGACAAGTAGATTAGTGAGGACGTGGTCAAGTAGATTCCATGAAGGAATTTTTAAAAAGGTAGCTGACTCTTGGGCTGTGCACCTGATGTCATGGATGATGCCTTCCTTCCCTTTGCAGCCCCCTGTTGTGCTCCTCTGACTTCCTGCCATCCAGGAGGTAGAATCTGCCACAGCTCATCCTGGCTGCTCTGTCCAATGTGAGAGTAGCCTGTTCCCATTCAAAATCCCTCAACTTGGCTTTGCACATTCACCCGGCCTTCCCCTGCCAACCCCAGCTGTCCAAGTGATGCCAGCGGACTCACATCCCTCTCCGGATTCCTACCACTCACCACTAAGAAATGCAAGTCTTATAGCTGCAGCGATGGCCACTCTGGCACTGTTGAAGTAGCCAAGATATATTTTGTGCCTTTGCAGTATTTTAATCAGCCTTTCCCATAGCCTTCATAGTACCCTGATGCGTTCATGTCTTGAACACCCTGTCCTATTCCCCCCATGGGGTCCTTCTCCTTTCCAGCCTTTGAAAATTAAAAACTGCTGCTGACAAGCCTGTTAATGAACTCACCAGGCACTTAATTGGAGCCTTGCAACATACACGTTCCCTCCAGCCTTGCGTCTCTTTAAAAATGGCATGGCTTTCCGGAACTGGTGGGTCCCAGTGCTGACCTCCAAGAACACGATCTTCAAATTGCACCTGCCCCCGTACCCACACTCAGTGGGCTTTAAGAATTCAGCCTCCAGTCCTCGCTGCTGCACTGTGTTCTGCAAGGCAAAACAGACTGCTACCATTCTGGAAACCCTTGCTGTTGCAATGGAAGGGCAGCCCCGGATCTGTCCAGGCACCTGAATTGCATCATCAGCATCTCAATACCTTGCTCAATTACAACTCTTATGCTGATGTGGCTTCAGTTGTCCCTTTCCTGAACGTCAGTGGTAGGCTGTCATTAGCTACATCCTTAGAGGGCAGCTCTTGTTTCCATGGAGCCATCTGCTGACTCTGTTTGGTGGTGCAAATATCTTTGGAAAACATGACTGGTGCAGGATGAATGCATCATGCAGTCCTAAGCCCAATCATCTTCAGCTGCTTCATCAATGACCTTCCTTCCATCATAAGGTCAGTGGGGATGTTTGCTGATGATTGTAGAATGTTCAGCATCATTTGCAACTCCTCAGATACTGAAGCAATCAGTGTCCATATGCAGCAAGACCTGGACAACATTCAGGCTTGGGCTGATAAGTAGCAAGTAACATTTGCGCCACAGAAATGCCAGACAATGACGATCTCCAATAAGAGAGAATCTAACCATCTCCCCTTGACGTTCAATGGCATTACCATCGCCGAAGCCCCCACCATCAACATTCTGGGGGTTACCATTGAACAGAAACTGAATTGGAGTAGCTACAGTATTAATGTGGCTGCAACAGCAGGTCAGAGGCTGGGAATTCTGCAACGAGTAACCCACCTCTTGACTCCCCAAGTCCTGTCCACCATCTACAAGGCACAAGTCAGGAGTGTGATGGAATACTCTCTACTTGCCAAGATGAGTGCGGCTCCAACAACACCTAGGAAACTCGGCGCCATCCAGGAAAAAGCAGCCCACTTGACCGGCATCCCATCCACCGCCTTAAACATTCACTCCCTCTACCACGGACACATGTTGCAGCAGTGTGTACCACATACAAGATGCGCTGCAGCAACTCACCATGCCTTCTTCAACAGCAACTTCCAAACCCACGACCTCTTCCACCTAGAAGGACAAGGGCAGCAGACACATGGGAACACCACCATCTGCATGTTCTCCTCCAAGTCACACACCATCCTGGCTTGGAAATATAATCGCCATTCCTTCACTGTCACTGGATCAAAATCCTGGAATACCCTCCTTAACAGCACTGTGGGTGTACCCGCACCAGATGGACTGTACCAGTTCAAGAAGGCAGCTCACCACCACCTTCCTAAGAGCAATTAGGGATGGGCAGCAAATGCTGGCCTTGCCAGCGACACCCACATCTCATGAAAGAATAATAAAATTCGCTGGGTATCTTGCACAGACATACATGATAATCTTCCAGTGCTTACAGACCAGCTGAACATTGATGAGGTGGAATCTCCTTCACTTGATGAATACTCCTGGGTGACCTGAGGGTGCATTGATTGCCAAATATGTGCAAGCTGCGACTCCCTAAACCAGTGGGAATCCAGCCAGAGGAGCAAATCCAAGAGCCCTCTTATTCTGACCGGCCTCATTGGTAGTGAAATGCACGTTAAGTGACAGCCCTGGTAAACATGGCATCAGTCACCAGAGAGATGCATTTGTGGGCAACAGATTGCGAGATTTGTTATATTTCACCAGCAGATTCCTCGAAGGAAACGGAGGCGAAGAATTTAAGCACCTTGACAGCTACTAGAAATGCATACTCACCTGGTCCACTCAACAGGGGATTCTTCCAGGAGGCTGCAAATGTCAGCAAGGAAGATCTGAGCCTCCAGAAGCATTGGTGCTCAGTCATGTCCAGAAAGGTAATCCTCAGCCTGTTTACCTTGTGTTGCGGGGAATTGTCTCCTGCGGGCGAGAAGTCAGTGTTCATGCCCTCTGTCTTGTTGAGCAGCAGGTGACTGAAGAGAAGGCTGCTGCCGCTGCTCCGCTTTTTCCTCATCAGAGTTCCAAGTTAGAGCAGTACAAACAATCCCTAATGCTGCTATGAAGGATGACAGCTGAAAGTGCAGATCAAAGACAAAAAACACCAACGTCACAGATACTACCTCCAAAGTCTTGGAAATCATCTCCAAAGCAATGAAAGGACGCTCTCAGAACAAGTCCTGTGAGCAAAAGCTTTTCACTTTGGCAAGGCAGCAGTTGACAGAACTCAGTATTCAAAGCCTTTCCTGCTTGTCAATTGCTCAGCCCCAAAAATTCCTGCTGTTAAAGTCAGAATCCTAGATTAAAACTGCAGTTAATTACCATTTAACATATTTAAATGTCAGACCCGCCTGTCGCACGGGGTTTCCCACATGCTGAAGAAAAAGTTCGGGGTAAAGGTGGAATTCAGCAGGTTCCTGCTGGTTTCCTGACATGCCAACAGTTTCTGGTCTTTTAACCTGTACCCCACAATGAAACCTACCCACCCTGGCAGGTTTATGATTCACACAACCTTTTAAGTTTATAACCTTTCATATAGATATATGGTAACGATTTTTTGGTGTGTAATTAGATGATCAGAATATTCTGCTATCTTTAGATTTTTTTTTTGATATCCTCTTCAGTATTCAAAAAATGTAGCGTTGTATTTTACTTTTTGGTACTCAGTAAAAGATGAAAGCATAACATAGGGTCAAATCAGAGCCTAGTGACAGTTCAATAGCACAGTACATACTTAAACATAGAATCACAGAATGGTTACATCACAGAAGGAGGCCATTCTGCCCATTGTATCTGGGCTGGCTGTCTGCAAGTGCAACTCAGCTAGTCGCAATCCTTTCCCTGTAGCCTTGAATTTTTTTTCCCTTCAGATGCTTATGGGGAGGAAGTGGCGTAGTGATATTGTCACTGGACTAGTAACCCAGAGACCCAGGGTATTGCTCTGGGGACATGGGTTCAAATCCCACCACAGCAGAAGGTGGAATTTGAATTCAATTAATAAATATGGAATTAAAAAGCTAGTCTAATGATGGCCATGAAACCATTGTTGATTGTTGTAAAAACCCATCTGGTTCACTAATGTCCTTTAGGGAAGGAAATCTGCTGTCCTTACCTGGTCTGGCCTACATGTGACTCCAAACCCACAGCAATGTGGTTGACTCTTACATGCCCTCTGAAATGGCCTAGCAAGCCACTCAGTTGTATCTAACTGCTAGCACTGTGGGTGTACCTACCCCACATGGACTGCAGCGGTTCAAGAAGGCAGCTCACCACCACCTTCTCAAGGGCAATTAGGGATGGGCAATAAATGCTGACCTGGCCAGCGATGCCTACATCCCATGAATGAATTTTTAAAAAAAGATTCCTTTTAAAAACCATGATTGTATCTGCCTCCTCCACATTCTCAGGCAGAGCATTCCAGATCCTAAACGCTCACTAGCTGAAAAGGTTTTTCCTCCTGTCACCGTTGATTCTTTTGCTAATCGGCTTAAATCAATGTCCTCTAGTTCTTGCCCCTTCCGACAATGGGAACAGTTTCTCTCTATCTTCCCTATCTAGATCCCTCATGATTTTGAACACCTGCATCTCCTCTCAACCTTCTCTTCTCTGAGCAGAACAACCAAGTCAGGATGGTATGTGACTGGGAGGGGAACTTGCAGGTGATGGTGTTCCTATGCATCTGTTGCTCTTGTCCTTCTAGGTACTATAGGTCACTGATTTAGAAGGTATTGTTGAAGGACATCTTGTAGATAAAATACACTGCTGCCACTGTGCACCGGTGGTGGAGGGATTGACTGTTTAAGGTGGTGGATGGGGTGCCGATCAAGCTGGCTGCTTTGTCCTGGATGGTGCTAAGCTTCTTGGGCACTGTTGGAGCTGTACTCATCCAGACAAGTGGAGAGTATTCCATCACATTCCTGACTTGTGCCTTGTGGACAGGCTTTGGTGAGTCAGAAACTTAGAATTCTGTGTGTTTTAAAAAACTGAAAAAGGAAAAGCAAGCAGTTTCGAGCAAGCCGGCCAGGGGTTTTTGACCTCCTCAGAGCAACACTTTGAATGACAGGGGAGACACTGTGTCTGGCCATGTGATCAGCTCAAAAAGGTTTTTGTTTTCATTTTGGACTCTTTTAAAAAAAAACAGTGAGTTGGACAAAGAGCGGGCATTTGAAATTCAGTTTCTGACCTACCTGGAGATCAAAGTAGAAGACCCAGAAAAGACCTCTCTCTGCAAAGGAATCCTACATCTCATGGAAAGAAACTCTGTATTTGAAAGGTGGCAGATTTCTATTGCCTCCTGTCTCTGAAGAATTCCTGAATCCACTGTGGTTCCTGTTTCCTCCTGTGTGTTGGGAAATCCTGGAACCTAAAGAAAGCTTCTACTGTTATACTGCTGCTGTGAGTCCTAAGCAGACCTGTTGCTACATCCCTGCTGAAAAACCTATGTGACTCCTGCTGTAGTTGAATTGCCTTGAACGTCTACCCATCAATGACTGTTCATCAACCTCGCCTGGAGAGACTTTGAGTGGCCTTCAACTATTTGACTCTGGGACACCTCACCCAACCTAAGAATTTCCTACCAGAACCTGACAAACTGAATGTTTTTAATTCTTTTTATTCATATAAACTGCTGTAAACCAGAATCCTTTTATTCCCCTGGTTAACTTTTTTTTTAATGTATGTGTGTGTGCATGAGGACTAGGGAAATAAGGAGCTTTCATATACATATAGATTTATCTCATTAGTGGTTAAGACTTATTTTTTTTCCCAATAAATAGTTAATGTTATTGTTTGAAGAAATCTGGTTTTAGTGTGCTTTATTCTGGGGGATAAATAAAGTGTCTAATTGGCTATTCTTCGGTAGGTGGGAGAATTTATTGATATGCTGTGACTGGTGGAGAAGTGGGACTGCCTTGGTCACAATAATAGTTTATACAAGGTATTAACTAGATTCTAAAAGAGGAAGAGAGATTTTTGCTTAGATCATGGGTGGGCAGCTGAAAACTAACATGCCGGTGCAGCAAGCAATTAGAAAGGCAAATGGTATGTTGGCCTTTATTGCAAGAGGATTTCAGTACAGGGATAAAGTCTTCCTGTAATTGTATAGAGCCTTGGTGAGAATGCACCTGGAGTATTGTGTACAGTTTTGGTCTCCTTACTTAAGGAAGGATATACTGGCATAGAGGGAGTGCAATGAAGGTTCATCAGACTGATTCCTGCGATAGCGGGATTATTTTATGAGGAGAGATTGAGCAAACTGGGCCTATATTCTGTAGAGTTTCGAAGTATGAGAGGTGATCTCATTGACAAATACAAAATTCTTATAGGGCTCGACAGGGTTGAAGCAAGAAGGATGTTTCCTCTGCCTGGGGGGTCTAGAACCAGGGGACACAGTCTCAGAATAAGAGGTAGGCCATTTAGGACTGAGATGAGGAGGAATTTCTTCACTCAGAGGGTGGTGAATCTGTAAAATTCTCTTCCCCAGAGGGCTGCGGAGGCTCAATCATTTAATATGTTCAAGACAGAGATCGATAGATTCCCAGATTTTAAAGATAACAAGGGATATAGGGATAGTGTGGGAAAATGGTGTTAAGATAGAAGATCAGCCATGATCTAGGTGAATAGCAGAGCAGGCTCGAGGAGCCAAATGGCCTACTCCTGTTCCTATGTTCCTATAGTTTGCAATTCCTGTTCCATGTGGGAACCTCAAGACACTTCATTTGTAGGAAGTGTCTCCAGCTGCTTGAGCTCGAGCTCAGGATTTCCGAGTCGAGGGGCAGCTGGAGTCACTGCAGAGTATCAAGAAGGATGAGAGTTTCCTGCATCATATGTTCCAGGAGGTGGTCGCACCACAGGTAGTGAGAGAGGTCAAGATAGTAGATGAGTGACACTACGGAAGAGTAGGAATAGTTCAGAGGCGCAGGAGTCTTCAGGGTATGTGCCACTCTCAGACTGGTGCCCAACATTGGAGACTGCTGGGAATGATGACACCTTGAGGAGTGCAGTCGAGACTATGGCACCAATGGTCAAGGGATTGCACAGGAGGGAACAGCAAACAGTAGAAATACAGACATTATAGGAGATTCCATAGTTAGGAGGACAGACAGGCATTTCTATAAATGTCATCATGAGTCCTGCATGGTGTGTTACCCCTGGTGCCAAGGCAAAGGACCTCACAGAGAGCGTGCAGAATATTCTGCAGGGGGAAGGGAGTGAGCCAGAGGTTGTGATTCACTTCAGTACCAACGACATAGAGAGAGCAAATATTGAGGTCCTATAGTCAGATATTCAGGAGCCAGGGAGGAAGTTAAAAAGTAGGACCTTGAAGGTAGCAATGTCTGGATTACTCCCAGTGCCACATGCTATCGAGAGTAGAAATAGGAAGATAGGGAGGATCAATGCGTGGTTTGAGGCAAGGTGTAGGAGGGAGGCCTTCAGATTCTTGTGACACTGGGACCAGTTCTGAGGCAAGAGGCACCTTTTCAAAAGGAATGTTTTGGAGGACTGGGACCAGGTCCTCATGGGTAGCTGTACTGATTAGGGAAGACATTGTTGTGTTGGAAAGAGAGGATGTCCTTGAGGGGGCAAAGACAGAATCCATTTGGTTAGAGTTGAGAAGCAAAAATGGGATGATCATGCCACTGGGGTATTCTATAGGCCTCCAAATAGGGAGAGAGAGAGGGAGAGAGGTAGAGGAGCAATTCTGCAGAGAAATCACAGAGCTGTGCAAGAACTATAGAGTGGTGATACTGGGGGAACTTAATTACATGAATATCAATTGGGATAATGTTAGAGTAAAGAGGGGGAGGAATTTCAGAAATGTGTTCAGAAGAGTTTCCTTGATGTTCTTTGTCCAACTAGGAAGGAGGCATTGCTGGCTCTGGTAAATGAGGAGGGCCAAGTGGACCAAGCGTCTGTGGGGGAACACTTAAGTTAGAGTGAACATTGTATCATAAGGTTTAGATTAGTAATGGAGAAGAACAAGGAGCAATCTAAAGTAGGACTTCTAAAGTGGAAGAGGACTAACTTCAATGGGATGAGAGGGAATCTAGTCAGGGTTAAAATGGAACAAAAAACTGACAGGAAAAACTGTAATGAAACATTGGGTGATCTTTACGGAGGAGATGTTTGAGATACAGGTTAGGCACATTCCAACAAGGCATAAGGTGGGGGAACCAAAGCCAGGGCTCCTTGGTAATGAGGGAGGGAGAGAATATGATGAAACAACAAAGAAAAGAGGGTGTATTATGCATGTTAGGTGAGTTCTTCAAGCAAGAATCAGGCAAATACAATAAGTTGAGAGGGCAAGTGAAGAGGAAAGTAAGAGTGGCAAAGAGAGAATATGAGAATAGAATGGCAGGTAACATAAAAGGTAATCGAAAAGGCTTCTACCAGCAAGTAAATAGCAAGTGGGTAGCAAGAGGTGGAATGGGTCCTATTAGGGACAAAGAAGGAGATGTATGCTTAGAGGTGCAGGGCAAGGCTAGAATACTTACTGTGTACTTTGTATCAGTGTTTACTAAGGAAGAGGATGTTGATAAAATAATTGGTTGAAGCGGAGATAGTAGAGGTAATGCATGAGGTGAAAATTGATAGAAAGGATTTACTGGAATGGCTGGCTATGTTTAGAGTGGATAAGTCACCTTTCTTGATGGCTTGCATCCCAGATTGCTAAAGGCAGTCAGAGTGGAAATGGCAGAAGGGCTTGCCATAATCATCCAAACTTTCCTGAATATGGGAAAGTTGCTGGAGGACTGGTGAGTGGAAAATGTGACACCCTTATTCAAGAAAGGGTGTATGGACATCAGGCCAGTCAGTTTAACATCAGCGGTATGAAAGGTTTTAGAAACAATAATCAGGGAAAAAAGAATCAACAGGCACTTGGAGAGATTTGAGTTTATTAGGGAGAGCTACCAAGGATTTGTAAAAGGCAGATTGTGCTTGACTAATCAAATTTAATTTTTTGATGAAGTAACAGAGAAGGTTGATGAAAGGAAAGCATTGGAAGATGTCTATATGGATTTTAAGAAAGCGTTTGACAAAGTACCACATAAAAGGCTGGTTAACAAAACTGAGGCTCATGGAAAAGGAAGGTAAGTGTCATCTTGGATTTAAAAATTGGCTTCAGGGCAGAAAACAGCGAATGGTTGTTTTTCAGACTGGAGAATGAAGTACCTCAAGCTTCAGTGCAAGGACCACTGCTTATACATATATATATGTATATATATATATGACTTGGATATTGGAATACAGATTAAAATGTCAAAATTTGCTGATGATACCAAACTTGGAAGTTTTGTCAGACAGTAAGGATGATAACCAAATTGACTGCAACAGGACATAGGCTCGCAGAATGGGCAGTCATGTGGCAGATGGAATTTTGTACAGAGAAGTGTGAGGTGATGCATTTTGGCAGCAGTGATAGGGAGAGGCAATATAGACTTAATGGCACAATCTTGAAGAGTTTGCAGGGACAGAGGGACCTCAGGGTACATATGCATAGATCTTGGAAAGTGGTAGGACATATTGAGAGAGTAGTTAGCAAAGCATATGGAATTTTGAGCTTCATAAATAGAGGTATTGAATACAGGAACGTTATGCTGAACCTTTATAAAGTTCTGGTGAGGCCACAACTAGGGTACTGCATCCAGTTCTGGTCACCACACTTTAGGAAGGATGCATATGTCCTTGAGAGGGTGCAGAGAAAATTTACCAGAATGGTTCCAGGGATGAGGGATACTAGCTAAAAGGTAGGCTGGTGAAGCTGGGATTGTTTTCCTTGGAGCAAAGCAGAGACAGGAGTAATATGTTAGAGATGTAGAAGATTAGGACAGGTTTAGATAAGGTAGACAAAGAAAAGTTGTTCCCATTGGCTGATGGTACAAGGACTAGGAGACATGGAATGAAGATTTCGAGCAAGAGATGTGGGGGAGGAGGGGGAATGTGAGAAAGAACTTTTTTTATATAATGAATGATAATGACCTGGAACTCACTGCTGTAATGTTCAATGGTTTAATTGATCTGTGTTTGTGTTAGTCTGTTCGCTAATTGATGTTCACTGTGCTTAATTATTTAAGCCTGTGGGTGGAGTTTAAGAGTTAAGCAACTGAAACCATACATGATGGTTCCAGGATAACAGACCTGAGTTCTGGTTGAGACAATGTGTAGAAATCTTGTAAGCACTGAGTTGTGTTAAAGTACTGTAAATAAATCTGTTGTTGACTTAGAACTAGTGTCATCTCTGCATTGCTCTGTGATAACTCAGATATATAGAATATCCAGCAATTTGGTGAATACATAACAAAAGTTGCAATGAGGATGGTTGAGAAAAGTTTAACTTTACCAGCTCCAGAACCAATTCTTTCTTTGCCGGGAGATCCTCTCATGCTCTGGGAGCAATGGATTTCAGGGTTCAAGACCTACTTGCTCGCTACAGGGTTGGACAGTCCAGATGTAGCAGCGATCCACAAGAAAGCAATACTTGTGCATTGTCTCGAAGCAGAAGGCTAGTGATTATTTGAGCAGATCATAGAAGATACGCCTACATTTGATACGGCAGTAAGTGCTTCAAAAAATATTTCAGACCAAAAAAAAGAGTGATGATCGAATGATATACATTTCACCAGATATCCCAGCGATGTGATGAGCCCATTAAACAATATGTGCAGCATCGCTGCAATTGGATTCTACATGTAAATTGGTACATTAACCAACGGACTAATTCAGTGACTAATTAATAGAACAGTCTTTAATTCCATGAATTAGGGAACGTCTCCTCCTGGAGGATGAAGATTTAAGCTTGGAAAAAGCCATGACCTTGGCAGTCCATATCAAATCTGCCATGTTAGATTCAAAGAAGTTACACCCATGTGCACACTTAGACTTGGCTGCAGACACAGCTTGCCCAACCATCATTCTAGACAGGTTCACTTTCTATGTAGCCAAAGGCCGAAGCCTTATGGGGGTAAACCTTTTCGATAGGCTTGGATTCAAACTTGCTGACCCCACTGGAGCACAAATAATGGGATTGATAATGCATATTATATACACCAGTATCCTTCCTTATTTATTGGATTTAGGGAGATCAAGGGGTACTGTCATGTTTCTTGCATTGACACATCAATTCAACCAGTTTCACAAAATTTGAGACGGTCACCATTTGTAATTCGTGCCAAAGTGTCACAGGAATGAAACGACTAGAAGCAGATGGTATCATTGAGCGAATGGACTCATCGCTGTGGATATCAAATCTAGCTTTTGCACGATGAAAAAATGGCAAACTTAGACTATGCATTGACCTTAAAGCAGTCAACAAAGTGATGATACCAGACAAGTATCCACTTCCTACAATCCAAGAATGGCCTGCATTATTTTATGACTCCATAGTCTTCACAAAGCTTGATATGTGACGAAGCTAGCTTCAGATACCTCGGGAAGAACAAAGTCAATACCTTACAGCTTTTGTTTCTCATGAAGGAGTGTTTCAGTACCGCAGAATGCCCTGTGGACTAAGTTCAGCACCTAACACATTCCATAAGATCGTTTCTTTAGTCTTGTCGGATGTTGAGGGGATGCTCAACCTACTTGATGACGTTGTTGACAATGGAAGGGACAAAGCTGAACACTATAAACAATTATTAGCAGTGCTTACTCGACTCGCAAAACACAATTTGAAGCTCAACAAGGCAAATACGTAACAGCTGCCTACAAGGCTGGTGGAAGCAGACGATGAATGAGTTCAAAAGGAAATTGGTTGGGCACTTGAGGGGAATAAACTTGCAGGGTTATGTGAATAGAACAGGGGAATGGGACTGATTGGCTTGCTCTAGAGAGAGCAGGCATGGACTGAATGGCCTCCTTCTACAACATAAGGATTGTGTGGGCTGATATTTATGCTTGTATGGGGGTGGGGGTGGGAGGGGGGGTCCTTACTACAGGCTGAAAAGCCAGGGGCAACCCCACCTTGCCATTTGCAGGACCCTGGCCACATTTCACAGAAGTCTGGCGAATAATTAGTTGCTGTCGGGGCTGCTGTCCCATTAAAGGATGGCCTCCAGCCCCCAGGTATTGCTGGTCAATCGGAGGGTCGGCCGCTCATCAGTGCCACTGGGAATGGTAGCCATTTCTGGGACTGCACCTAGAAGAAGATGATGCCATGGAGGACAGCACCCTCCCAGCCCAGATAAGTGGAGTCTGGCAGTGCCAGGGCCATGCAGGCAAGCCCTGGTGAGTAATGTAGGTGGTGGCAGGGGGTGGTGGTTGGTGAGGGCAGGCAGTATCATTGCCACATGGATGGCATTTTCTGCCGGGGGCCCCTTTGTCGTCCAAGGATTGCAAGAATAGCAGGGACCTCCCCCCGAGCCCACATGTTGCCTGCCAGGTTTCACCTGGTAGTCTCCCAATGCAGTAAAGGGTCCAATTGGCACTGGTAAAATGCCGGCGGCGGTGGGAAGTGGTCCTTAAGAGGCCACTCAAGTGACTCAATTGGCCTCTGGGTGGAGGGCTATCCTCCACCTTCCCCACAACTGGCAAAATGGCAAGGCAGCATAAAGATGACTGGCATTCCACCCAGCGCCTTTCCTCCCCATTTTACGGGCCTCCCCCTCCACCCCCCCCGTCCCGCCTGTCTCCAGAGGGCTGGTAGAATCCAGCCCTCTGACTTTATGGCCCATTGCTCTGTGACAGTTTTGGCTGCCGATCTTTGATTCCTATTTTCCTGGGACAGATCTGTTCTCACCCCTCTGAATTGGCCCTCCTCCAATCTAATATTTTTCTTAAGCTTGCTCCTTGTCCTCTTCCATGGCTAACCTGCACTTTAAGGTACTATGATCGCTGTTCCCTAAATGATCTCTGACTGACACTTGATCCACTTGATACACTTCATTCCCCAGAACCAGATCCAGCAATGCCTCATTCCACATTGGGCTGGAAAAATACTGATCAAGAAAATTCTCCTGACCAAGCTTCAGAAACTCTTTCCCATCTCTGCCCTTTGCACTATTATATCTCAGTCTATATTAAGATAATTAAAGTCCTTAATTAATCTAAGTAGAGAACATGATGCTATGGGATATATTTTCCTCTGCATTTAAATAGAAGTAAATGATAAATGATTATACAACAAACCTCAATAGCATTGATGATATCTGGGTGGAAGCGGTAATCTATAGTTATTAACAACTCAAACTGACTGAGGGCATGTACAAAAGAAACAACAGTCTACAAATTGCTGTTAGTGTTCTATTTGGGGTTAACTATGGGTTACTAAAAGTGTTAGGGAGTAACAAAACCTGCTCAGTTTGGCTGCTTTCAGATTTTAAAAATGGGCTATATTTCCCAGTGAATAGATTAGCAATTGAAAAGGAAGAAACATTAATCAACTGTAAATGATATTTGGGAAGCAGTTAACCACCTGGAATAGCACAACTGAGGCAAAGGCAAATATTGACAAAGCAAAATTGCTATGAAATTGTGCATTGGAGTTGAGGAAAGCTTTTTTATGGGACAGGCACCCTGCAGCAAGGACTCAGGAGTTGGGGGACAATTATGGGTCTAATGGACAATCACCCTCAGCAGCACCAGTGTGCAAGGCATAAGAAGAGATTGATGAAAGAAGACAGCACCAGTTAGTTAATGTGGCCCTGGATAAAGCTAATTTACATATAACAGCCAAAGGAAGACCAAGGCCCAAAGAATCTCAGAAAGCTGTCACTAAAACCTTAAAACCACCCAGCAACTTTATCTATCCACAACAGAAGCACTGAGAAGCAGTGATAGGTTAAGCATCATGCATCTGGAGCAAAGCACAAGCACCAAGCATGCCAATTCAAGCAGCCAACATTCATACATTACTCAATGGAGAACACTAGTCTTGATTTGAATATTGCGTTGAGCATGTATTTATCATTTGTTACAATATAACAGGAGCCCAAAATAAGATGAGATTTGATGGTATTTGAAGAACTGAGCAGTAGATTTAAGCATAGTTTCTTAGCTGATGTGGTGTTGCTGTGTCACTCCTTGAAAGATATCTGGAATTTTTACTGGACACAAGTCTTTCTTCCTGCACTGTCGATACTGCTGCCAATTTCTCATTGACATTTTCACCCTCTTGCTCCTTATTTTGTGATATATTTGGCATCCTGTCATCAACCTGCATGCTGAGGATTTTTTCAGGATGGAAGTATAGCACATGCAGCAGGCAGCAATTGTTCTGGATATTATTCTGGGCAGTGGGATTGTATGTTTAGACTGCTCCCAATCTTTCCTTTCAAGCAAAGTGCAGTTTAGCGTACCTTGTGTATATTTGATAATTCCTGCCTGAAACTGTTACTATGTTGCTATATAACTAAATCCCTTTCAGTTCCTATGGAGCAAAACATTGTGCACAGTGGCCCAAATTACATCATAGATGCAATTGATGGTCTTTTAGTTACTGGGAGTGCCACCATACAGAACCCGTGATGGATAAAATGCTGCTGCTGCTCAATGTCAACAGTGATTGGTCCTATTGAATAACACATTTGTGATATCATTGATACATTTGTGCGCAGCAAACTGGCCGACATTGCAGACGTCCCCAGCGGCTGGCCTGAAAAGAGACAATTATAAAAATTGAGGGTCACACTGACTGTGACAGACATCTTTGGTAGTGCTGTATGGATGTTACAGGCTGTTTGAAGTCTTTCTATAGGAGATGGCACAGCAAGCAATCAAGAAGGTAAATGGTAGGTTAGTCTTTATTCCAAAGGGGTTGAAGTTTAAGAGTAAGGAAGTCTTGCTGCAATTATACAGAACTTTGATGAAACTACATCTGGAGTACTGTATACAGTTTTCATCTCCTTACCAAAGGCAGGATATACTTGCCTTAGAGCAGTTGCAATGAATGTTCACTAGATTGAATCCTGGGATGAGAGGACTATGAGTACAGATTGAGTAGAATGAGCCTACATTCTCTGGAGTTAGAAGAATGAAAGGCGATCTCATTGAAGTGTACAACATTCTTACAGGGCTGCAGGGTAGTTGCTGAGAGTTTGTTTCCCCTAACTGGGGTATCTAGAACTAGGAGTTATAGTCTCAGGATAAGGGGTCAACCATTTAGGACTGAGATAAGGTGAAATTTCTTTGCTTAGAAGGTTGTGACTCTTTAGAATTCTCTACTCCAGAGGGCTGTGAATGCTTGGTTGATAAATATATTCAAAACTAAGATCGATAGATTTTTGGGAACTAAAGGAATCAAGGCATATGGGGATGGGGCGGGTAAGCGGAGTTAACGTAAAAGTTCAGTCATGTTCTTATTGAATGGCCGAGCAGGCTTGATGGCTGTATGTCATTCTCCTGCTCCTATTTCTCATGTTCTTATGACATTGCTGTGCTACTACATCTGCTAGACCTTAGCTTTCTTAGTGACTTGTCTACTGTAATTACAATCTTGATCAAATCAAATGTTCCCCAACTGTTCAAAGGCGATCATGTAATATAAGGTGGTTTCTTGGCCACACTAATTACATGCTGCCTGCATGTCTGAGGATACCTTCACAGATGTCCCAAACCTCACAAAAAAAGGCTGTATATTGAAACAAATTCGCAGGGAAAAATGGAACAAACCAACTTTTTTGAACGCTTAAGGTTAATAATTTTGATGTTTGGACCACAGAGCATGCCGAAAGCAAAACTGATGTATCAGGTAATAATGGAGGAACTTTCCTGTGTGTCCTACAAAAAACCCTCATAGCAATCAAATGAAAAAATTCAGTTGCTCTGTTGTTCTCCATTATATGAATCTTTTTTGCATGATTATGATATTTCTTTTTCTTTCGATTCCTAACCTTTTTTTATTCCATTAACTAAATTTCTTTAAATAGTGTCACTAAAATGTGCTAGATCGAATGATGATTTTTTCATCTACAGGCTGGAAACCTGAATATTAAACAGGTGGAGACGAACCACTCAAACCTTGCAAGCTTCAAACTCTGCCTGCTGACGGTGAGCACCGAGGCATATTCCCTGTTAGACTGTAGTGTTCAGTGGTTTAATTGATCTGTGTTTGATTGTGTTAGTCTTTTCACCAATGGATGCTTGCTGTACTTAAGCTTGTTGGGGAGCTACCGAGAGTAGGGAACTTTCTGGAAAGAATAGACAGAGACAGAGACCCCCTCTCAAAGGAATTCAGCTATGTTGCTGCCTCCCAGAGAACCACAGAATCAGAGTCCACATCTTCAAATTTGAAGCCTCAGGACCACCAAAGGAAAGTCACATGACCATCGAATTCAGCCTGAAGTCTTTCGAGTCACAACCCCCACAGACTGTATACCCCTTTTATTTCTCTGGTCTCTACTTTGACAATCTATCCTTCCCCACTCTGTAACGTGTGTGTGTGTGTGTGTGTGTGTGTGTGTGTGTGTGTGTGTGTGTGTGTGTGTGTGTGTGTGTGTGTGTGTGTGTGTGTGTGTGTGTGTGTGTGTGTGTGTGTGTGTGTGTGTGTGTGTGTGTGTGTGTGTGTGTGAGAAAGTTGGACCATATTTTGTGTTTTACTTAGATCAGTATAAGTACAATAAAGCTAGCTTCTTTCTTTGTTAAACTCAAGAAAACCTGTCCGATAGGTTCTTTTTATGATCACAGTGAGTAAAGAAGTATACACTCACTAAATTGGCAAGTATATCCACTTAAATAAAGAAATAAATCTGTTGTTGTCAAACAAGGAGAGGGAAAAGAGGGGAGCCGTTTGACCCCTCCTCACCTGATCATAATAATAGTTACAATATTGAGCATTCACTTCTTTTTATGTAAGAGATCTATATAAAATATACTTCAAGTTACCTGCTGCAGTGCAGTTTCTTTATGCTATTAGTGCGCTATGTTCTTTCTCCTGTACTCAAACTAAGTGAATGCTCAGTGGAAAAAGTAGATGTAAAGCCTTTCTTAGAACTCTCCTGAGGGCTTGTTTCTCATTTTACTGGCTGTCTATCTCACTAATGGCAGATGATCCTGCCTGTAGGCCTGTTCAATTCTTCTTTGGCAGCCTGCATGCTTTGTTGTACTTCTCCTGCCACTTGCCCAGAGGCACACAGAGGCAAGAGACTAGCTCCAACATGAGAGTCGCCCACATGTTTCTGAATCTGCTTCCATGCCTCGGCTGGAGGACTTGTGGTTAAGGATCTCGGAACAGAAATTGGTGCATACCTGCCAACCCAGAAATTGAGCAAAAGCTGACCAATACCTTCAAATAAACTGACAGCATCCAAAAAGCTAACAACTCCAGATGGCCCTTATTATAAGCCCATGACACGTGAAAACAAATCGTTACACTGTCTTGTAACTTAACCTTTAGGTATACTTAACCTTCCTTCAATTGTATTTGAGAGAAAACATATATAATATGAGAGCCTGAAGGGAAAATTACAAATTTTGAAGGAACAAACCTGGCTGTACTTTTCAAGTGAGTCCAGAAGTATGACCCCCCACCCCACCGCCCCCCCCCCCCAACCCCCCACCCCCCCCCCCCCCCCCGGAAATATTGAATATTTAACTTAAAAGTAATGCATTCCAGTTATCTTTAAACAATTTCATATTTCACAATTAACAGATTTCAAACATCAAATGAAAGGAAAAAACAGTACAACATTTGGATTTTCAACAGACCAACCAGATGGTCACTTACCCAAAAGTTATCTCAACAATTACTCTCTCACTTCAACTCCCTCGATTGCTATTCCAGTTCACAGAGACATTCTACCCCTTCTGGGCTGAATTCACAATGATACTATATCCCATTCAACTCCTTGCCTTTCACAGAGACTTTCCTTCCTAACTATTTCATACTGCCACTTTTCTCTGTTTCTTGCTCAATCTTCTGCCCCGCCAGGCCCCCTTCCCTCCCCTCCACTCGACTCCCCACCACCTCCAATTCGACCTGGCACTTGCGTCCCTATGCAACCCAGTTCGAACCACTTCTTCCACCCACCCCCAGTTCAGGCTTATATTTTGTTTGTGCTAGTCTCCATCCTGCCCCACCCAAAGTATCTAATAGCTTTTTCTCTCACCCCCAAAGCACCATTCCCAACTTGTGCTCTTTCACCTTTTTTTACAAGGCTTCCCTCTGCTCTTCATTTCCATTTGATTCATTCTCACACGGCACACTTTACAAAAGGCTGGTCCTGTTTGAACTTCATGAAAATAATAGAATCATAGAAAGTGTAAGGCACAGAAAGAGGCCACTTGGCGCATTGTGTCTGTGCCGGCCGAAAAATGATCCACCGATTCTAATCTCACCTTCCAGCATTTGATCCGTAGCCCTGCAGATTACAGTACTTAAGGTGCATATCCAGACTCTTTTTGAATGAGTTGAGGGTTTGTGCCTCAACTATCCTTTCAGGCAGTGAGTTCCAGACCCCCACCATCCTCTGGGTGAAAAAATGTTTCCTCATCTCCCCTCTAATCTTTTTACCAATCACTTTAAATCTATGCCCCCTTGTCACTGACCTCTCTGCTAAAGTGAATAGGCCCTTCACCTCCACTCTATGCAGGCCCCTCAAAATTTTGTACATTTCAATCAGATGTCCCCTCAGCCTTCTCTGTTCCGATGAGAACAACCCCAGCCTATCCAATCTTTCCTCAGAGCTGCATAATTCCAAATTTTCTGGAACACTGGCCACTGCCCTGTTCTGGACTCCATCGTTTGGGTCAACAATTTCTCTGCTGGAGGTTGGTATGCCTCAATTGTCTCAGTGTATCAATCTAAACTGATGCACTAGATCTCAACTGAGCCAATGGAATTGGAATATCTGGCTTAGGGAGTCCCTGGCTCTGGCTCCACTCCCTCAACACATTTGCCTTGTAAGTGGGTGGGGATTGAAGTTTAAGTCTTTATGAGTTAAGGTGAAACTCCTGGAAATAGTGGAGTCCCAACACAATGGCATTTCAGAAAAGAAAAATAATGTGTATTTATATCACGACTTTCATGATCTCAGGTTGTCCCAAAGTGCTTTACAGTCAATAGAGTACTTTTGAAGTGGAGTCACTTTTCCCATGAGGTTCTGCTGATTTCAAATCAAAGTTAGAACAGGATACTGGAACTCAAAGGAATTTTGGACCCCCACCAATCCCCTGTCTTTACTTTTTTTCATTGTTTGTCACAAAGAGGTGCTTCATTTTCTGTTGTCTGAGCTACACTATATCCTTTAATTACCATAATGCTGTTTCATACCAGTAAAGTTATGAGCCTCAATCTATTATTTTAAATTATATATTAAGTTCTAAACCAATTTCCCGGCCACTTGTGTGTGTGGATATAATCCATTCTATTCACAGTCCCAAAACTCACCCTGTTTTCAATATACATTGAACAATGAACTGTTTCTGTTCCATTATATAATCTTTCCAACAAATCATTGGTGCCAGTTATCTATTTTAGCATTTTATCATCATAATAGTAGTGACCATTGCCTATGTATTATCACTTTAATTTTCTATTTTTCAACCTTAGAATTAACTTCATACTTTGAATCTCCAATTGACTATCACCTAAATGATTGATACCAACATATGTAATTATGAGCTTTTCCCCGGCCTGTTTTAAGATGCAGTCAATGCGCTTGCAACATCATTCACCTTATTGCAAAACTGAGTAATTCATTTTATCCTTCAAACATGTCTCTGTCCACATACCTAATGATGAATCTCTTAACACAATAACTACAATTTATGTGCCACCCTCAATATGCTTTTACTCCCCCTTATCATCATCCAACATCTTAAATCTGTTCACTATTTACAGTTCTTTAAATGACTCCTCGTTATTTTCTCCTCTATGTGCTATTTTTCACATAGCCCTTCACAACCTTTCAAGATTAATCATCTTAAATGTTCATTCTTCGCCAACATAAATACGTAGTTATTGATTTAACAATTAGCTTTTCTTCTTCCCTTACTTTCCTAAAAAAATCTTACTCTGAACTGTAATATTTTTATTAAATTTATATATTGTCCTTACTTCTCTATATTGTTCAAACACAAAAATAATACTTTAATTGCACAGTATTTTCATAGATACATACATCCTATAAGTTCTATGTCTTTTCATATCCCTAACTAATGATCCAATCATTCTGTTCATATCCTGTAACTGAAGTCTGATTAATGTAAATACAATACTGCTGTTCAAACCCCTTTGTATTTGTCAAATTTTCTTTGTATCTACTGGTTCTGCTAAATCCCATTTGTATTGAATCCCTGTGTTTAAGTCAATTGGAATTTCCCCTGCTTAGATTTCCCTGAATCGTGCATCATCTCTAGCTGAAAGGATGGGCAGTTAATCTGTTCCCAGGGTTCTGCAATGTTGCTCTCTAATTATCTGCTAAGAGGCATGTTGGACCGGTGAGGACTAATTTGCCTTCTAAATTTCCCTTTCTCCCTGCAAGTAAATGTTTCACTCCACTTGGTGTCCTCTCACTCTCTTACCCCCCCCACCCGACGCCCCCACCTCCCCCCCCCCACCCCACGCCCCCACCATTGAGATCCTAGCTAAGACTTGAAATATACCCTGTGGAGAAATGCAGAACCAACCTTTCTGTGATGCAACACATTAGTGTACCAATGAATTGCACCACTGACCTACTCTACTAAAATTCAGTCCTCAGTAATTCACCTTACAGTGTGGTGACAGTATGTATACAGAAGACCCTCTTTATAACACTGTCTTGACTGATATAAAAAGCATGTTACAATGACTGGCATGTGCAGAGAGCTTGTTTATTTTAGTTTCTCTATTAGTGAACCATAAACACTATGCATATTATATCAGAATGTTACAATGTAAGGCCACTATAATAAATACCTATACATGCACATGGCAGAAATCAATAATTCATTTGCAATTTCTTGTGCCTATTATACAAACTGTCACCTTTAAATATTATATATATATATATAAAATATATATAAACAATGCTGCACTTGCACAGTTTGATCCAGGTATTAACATAGTATGATGATACATTGATGCATCATTCATTGATTGCCTGTCAAGAATAACAAAGAAGATGCAACAATTGGTTAAGATGCATTTTCTACTTAATGACAACTGTCATTTACTGTCAACATTTGGATGACAGATGGAATATAATATTTAAAAAGTTATCCTTTTGACCTATTTTAGCTGTAGTAATAATTCAAAACTGTCAAAATTTATACACCAAGATTTTAAAATTTTTTTATCTTTTTAATACATTTTGAAAGGCAATAACCTTAATGAAACTTCAAAAACTGGCCGAGAAATTGGACAGGATCTGAAGAAGGCGCAGGATCACAATGTGGGATTACCCCACAGCCATTGCCTCTGATACAGGTAAGATACAAACTTCGCATTGCCTGCTAATTTAAATGATTGTAGCACTTTGTTGAGTGGCTTTAAGACTGAGCAGGGGTTCAAAATTGTGAGAGGCTAGCACGAGTTTAAACTAGCCTGCACTACTTAAAGCCAGCCTGCACCTCTTAAAGAATAGATGCATTGAGGCTGAAACAGATGCTGGAAGTCAGTCATTCTACAACTTATTGTGCCCTTGGAAAGACAGAAGAATGGCACAACATGGCAGTGAGCAGGCTCCAAGATTTTCCAATGCTGCACCTGAGGTCTTGGAGCAGGAACTGGTGAGGAGGAGAGGTGTCATTTATCCAAAGCGGGCCAGGAGGCCTTCCAGACAAATGTTGAAAAAGCAGTGGGACCAAATAGCTGTGGCAGTCAATGCCAGGAAGCCCCAAGGACCTGGATGGAGTGCTGCAAAAAGTTCAATGACCTCACATGAATGGTCAAGGTCAGCGAATGCATCTTCAAATGCCATATCCCACCAACTGTACCACTGGCCTTACAGACTGCTCAATGAACCACACCCCATCACTCACCTACTAACAATCTCTATCATTAACCGCTCATACCCAAAATGCACAGCTTCACCTCACCCTCACACACTTAACACTGCTGCAAGACTCATACCCACATCTCGTTGCTTGCACACAAGGCCCTGCTATTCAATTTTGAAAGTCGCATTCTCAAAATACATTGCACCCCACTCACTGACACACATTCCTCTCTCTTGCAGGACAACATGGTGTATAAACAGAGGCAGTAACACCTAACTGGTGGGTGGCAGGCATAGCTGCATGCCTTTACCTCAATGGAGGAGACAGTAATCGCAATCATTGGAGCAACTATGACTGAGGCCAAGACCTGTGGTAGGGCTGAAAGCATCAAAGTTGACTGTATCCTCATAACTAATCCACCTCCTCACATCTGACCCTTCCCTCATCCCACAATCTCTTCCGATTTACAAGCTGCGAATGGTATAAGTATGCACCTCTTGCTTGCCCAGCCCTCCCCTCAGCACAACCCTAGCTTTGTGCCTTGCTCCTTTCAGATACCCCTGAACAACAACCTGGCCAGGCAATAGTAGAAGAAAAAGAGGTGGAAGAGCATTAAGACAATGATGAAGAAGAAACACTGTCACTTGTTCTCATACTCACAGCCACCAGGTCAGATATTGACACTGTGCATACTTTAGAGGGCAATTTAGAAGTGGGATCTGACTGTGGTGAGACAGCTGGCACAAATGGTCTGTAGCCAAGGTAGGGGAGAAGGGTTGCACAGGTGCCAGTTTGCTGGAGGGTGAGGTTGCACATGGGTTCTGCTGCAGTGGACTCAAATGAGAACTTCTTGGGGCGGCCTGCAGAAGAAGTCTGACGAGTATGCACAATGAAATGCTTTGTACATTGGCAGGCCTGCTAGAGAGCCTGCGGTCAATGTCATGTAGTATAGAGGAGTCCAGTGCCAAACTGGCACAGGGCCTTGTGCAGAGCTTGAAGCCCATCTTCTCCAGCGTGGAAGTGATGAACAACTCCATTAGCATACTTTGAGGATCTAACCATCAAGTAGTATCTGATGGCCGATGACTTAGCTTCCCTTGCAGCACATGGAGAAGCCACCCAATATTTGGGTCTTGCAGTGGAAGTTCAGACTGAAGTCATGCAAGATGAGCTTGCTGCCACATAAGATCAGACTGTTGCCATCATAGTTCAAAGCAACTTGCAAGGAGTCACAACAATCCAGCAATCTGTCCTCCAGGAGCTTACAAGGGACAATGCTAGTGACTCCATACAGCACGAACATGCTATCCTCATTCCCTTTGACAGCACTGTCCTCCCACCACTGCCTCTCTGCCAGTGCCCTTGCAGTTGTCTGTCTGCCAGCTGTCCCAGATTGCTGCCTGTTTATGCTGAGGTGGTGCTGCAACTGGGCCTACTAGCGTCAGAGCTGCTCGAGGTCATCCTGTAAGGACACCTGTAGTCTCTTCCACTGAAATTCAGCAGCCTTCCACTAGCCATGCTGCCACCACTGGTGTAGCACTGCATAGGAGGACTAGGACAGGCAAAGGCACATGGAAGACAGGCACTAAGGGAATGCACAAGGATGATTAGTTCACGTCTATATGCAATATGGCATGGTTTGATTTATAAATTTGGTTTGGAATGTTTATTTTGTTGTGGCTTTTATTTCAGCATTGTGGCCAAGCGGACACTGTAATGATCAGTAACAGAGGAAAGATGAGGTGCGGGACTGTTGAATGGGAAATTGGGCTTGGTATTGCAGTTGGATGAGTTGATCACAGACAGCCCAACCAGAAAGTGACTATGTTGGTTCCCTCCTCCCTTCCTCTTCATCATCCTTCTCTTGCTCCTCCTGCATCTTCCTTATCCTCCCACTCCTGCACCTACTCCTCAGCTGGTAACCGTGTAGCTGGAAGCAAGGACTGACCATCATGATGGCAAGGTTCTGCAGCTTGTAGCAGACCAATGCGAATCTTGCCATGTACTCTGATGAGTATTGCAGGTCTGCTCCAGAGTGGTCCAGACAGCAGAAATGTTGTTTAAGTGTCCCAATGGTCTGCTCTGTCACATTTCATGTGGTATCATGCATTATATCTATGCTGCCCACCTGTGTATGGGTTGCACACTGGACTCATGAGCCATCATGTCAAAGGATAGCCCTTGTCACTCAGTAGCCACTCTCTGGTTTGTCACAGTGGACTGGTGCAGAATGAAGGCACCATGACAATTGCCAGAATACCAGGCATTTACCTGCATGATATGTTGTGTATGATTGCACACCAGCTGGATGTTCAAGGAGTGGAATCACTTTCAGATGCAGTACATCTCAGAGTTGACATGCATCACCACAAATCAATCTGCATACAGTCAATGGCATCCTGCACCATGCAGTCCTCGCCCGGCTCTGAGGTTGTAGTTGTGGCTGCATCAGGTGGCGGATTTCAGTGAGGACGTCCTTAGTAAAGCAGGAACATCTGAGACACTGTTCTTCGCCAAGATTAGGGTAGGAGATTTCCTGCCTGAACACACTGGGCAAATATAGCCTCTTTCTGAGAGCCCTTCTCCCCTTTCCCCTCCTCCCTACCTCAGCAGGTTGTCCTGCTTTGTGTCACCTCTGTTCATTATTCCTCTCATGCTGTAGTAAAGGGAACTGCATACTACTGCACCCACATCTGGGAACAAGTGGCTTGTGCAGAACCTCGGAGTCAGGATAAAGTCCTTCAGCGTGTGCCATACCACCCCCCGTGGACTTTAACAACTTTAAAATCTCTGGAAGCCACCAAACACTTCGACAATAGCAGCAAGAGCCAGTAGAAATCAATCCACATATAAACTGAAAGTAGTCGATGATCCCTTTAAATAGCACTGTTGGTGGGAGGAGGGTGGGGCTGTCCTTCTAGCTATTTAAAGTGTCTTCAGCTGTACAAGGTAAACAGAGGGTGTTAGCTGGAGCTTTGCACTCCAAAATGGCAGCGCTGGTGTCAAATCAGCATTACACACTGACTGATGTCGCAATCTGCCTACTCTGCACACTTGCAGCAGACACTCCCTGCGCATATGCTAATGCACACAACAGTATGGCATCCGGAAAGGCTCGCACCAGATGTGAGCACACAGCGCCATGAATGCCATTTTGGAGGCAAAATGGTACTCTAAGTACCAAAATAACACGCTAAGGAGCCAAAATTTGCAGCTTGTACCTTTCTGTAGAGCAACCTTCACCTTTTTATCAAATACACAACAAACTTTATCTCTTACAGCAAAGGTAGGAATTAGAAAAGTAATATTTAGAACTATTTTCAGCAATTTGTAAATCTAATCCAGATAGAGATACAAAGAGGGGATTATCTGTTTGAGAAAATGATCTTTACTACAATGAATAGACAATACATTTTGCATTATTTCTCCAGATAAAGTATTATTTTGAAATGTATACCCAATCACTAAAGAGCTCCTCTTTCAGACCAAAATTACAAAACACTGATACCAGCTTTGTGGAATTCACCACTTCTCTGAAATGTGAGCAGCACTTGAGATAAGAGCAGCCTTTCTCTATTATTGACAGAATACCAAGAATACCATTATTCTCCAAGTGTGTATTGTGAGTTCATTGTAAATGACATTTTGAAATTTAGGAACATTATATCATACAATTGAAAGTGTAATTGCTGGGGGAGTGTTTTGCTTTAGTATTCATGAAAGATTCCCATCCATTCTTGTCGAACATATGATAAGCATTCTGAAAACTATTTCAATTTGATCCAAGCATTTTTCTCCTTTTATTGTGTATCTGTGCTTGTTAAGATGAGGAATGATGATGCCAAGGAACAACATTTTTCTTCACTTTGTACCTAGTGACACCATCGAGCATTCTTTCATTTCAGATTATGCTTTAATGTACCTCAACCCACATCAGAGAAGAGCATCTAGTACCTATTACTCTGGAGGTGCTTTTGCATTTTGGGTTCTTGAACCTTGGCAATTGTATTTGAATTGTCCCAACACATTTCATTTGAGACCCTTAACTGCCACAGAAAATTGCCATCCTAGCTACTTAAGTTGAATTTACAGCCGGGTTCCGTGGGTGAACAGACATTTGTTCTACTGTAACTACTTTTGTTTATAAAGATCCAGATTAAAATGTGTTGCTAAGTATAATGTTGATACTTACAAGTAATATGTAATTGTGAGATTTTCAAAAATCAATACGAATAGTAAGGCTACATGTACCATACAGATTTGATAACCATTTAATAGGCAAGGCTGATGATGAATCACTTTGAACATTTTTTCCATATTTCTTTAAACCAGGCCTATTGCAGCTGAGTCTACATTATTATACACAATAATCCAAACACTATATGATAAGGACTGTAAGACTATAACTAATATCCTCATTAACTACACTTGCGGTGGAGTCTTGTCTATATTTGGAATAGCAGAAATGAGGAATGCTGTATCCATGTATTATCCATTCATGTGCTATATAAGGGATAAGGGAAAAGCTACGACTTCTTAGGGCTGTGTGCATGACAACAGCATTGCACACAATGAAGAACTGGGATTCATACAGCCTCCAGTAGTGTGAAGCTAATTTCTCCTGATCAAAAACAGCCAACAAGGCAGCCAGATGGGACAGTCCATTCCTCTCCATTAGAACAAGGCAAAATTGCTGTTTAGGAACCAACACAAGACTTTTTCCCCAGTTTTTCCTCCCCTTACCTGAACATACCAAGTCTTGCTAGAGTACAGTACAGCGTCAGGAATAAAATTCTGGATAGTGCATTTTCCAGCAGTAGTCACTGGATAGGGCAAGGATCATGGTTAATTTTCTTCTCTTTCAAACCCAGAGGTGCGGAGGCCTATTACAGTACTCATAGGAATCAATAATGTAGCTTTTGTCCAGGCCTCCAGTGCCCAAGCCAACAGAATTTTGAACTATAAAGCCAAAAACAGCAGAAATCAGTTGTCCATCAAATCTTCTGTCCAAACAAGTTATCATCAATAAAACTGGCCTTGACCTGACTCTCAAATATGAGTATCCTCCAATTGCATTTGTTCATAGGTGTAGTGTTTGATTGATCTGGGCTTTCCAGCTCCGTAACAAGCAAGTAGGTCTTGAACCCCGAAATCCATCACTCCCAGCACAAGGGAGGATTTCCTGCTGTTGACAGAAATTGTTCTGGAGCTAATAACATTACATTTTGATGAATCATCCTCGTAGCCACATTTTTGTTTTGTTTATGCCAGGTTGCTGGACATATGATGCATATCTGATTTATCTCAGAGCAATGCATATATTTTTTTTATTCATTCAGGGATGTGGGCGTCACTGGCCAGACCAGCATTTATTGCCCATCTCTAATTACCCTTGAGAAGGTGGTGGTGAACCGCTGCAGTCCATTTGGGGTAGGTATACCCACAGTGCTGTTAGGAAGGGAGTTCCAGGATTTTGACCCAGCGACAGTGAAGGAATGGCGATATAGTTCCAAGTCAGGATGGTGTGTGACTTGGAGGGGAACTTGCAGGTGGTGGTGTTCCCATGCATTTGCTGCCCTTGTCCTTCTAGTTGGTAGAGGTCGTGGGTTTGGAAGGTGCTGTCTAAGCAGCCTTGGTGCGTTGCTGCAGTGCATCTTGTAGATGGTACACACTGCTGCCACTGTGCGTCGGTGGTGGAGGGAGTGAATGTTTGTAGATGGGGTGCCAATCAAGCGGGCTGCTTTGTCCTGGATGGTGTCGAGCTTCTTGAGTGTTGTTGGAGCTGCACCCATCCTGGCAAGTGGAGAGTATTCCATCACACTCCTGACTTGTGACTTGTAAATGGTGGACAGGCTTTGGGGAGTCAGGAGGTGAGTTACTCGCCTCAGGATTCCTAGCCTCTGACCTGCTCTTGTAGCCACGGTATTTATATGGCTACTCCAGTTCAATGGTAGCCCCTAGGATGTTGATAGTGGGGAATTCAGCGATGGTAATGCCGTTGAGTGTCAAGGGGAGATGGTGAGATTCTCTCTTGTTGGAGATGGCACTTGTGTGACACGAATGTTACTTGCCACTTATCAGCTCACACTTGTATTAAATGACAGCTAGTTTATTTACAGCACTTTAAAATATATTAGCTCTACAACAACTCAGTATAATGTCTTCTTCAGAACAGTCTCTGTTTAGTAGAACATTTTAGTTCTGACTCTTTTTTTAGTTTCAATTTCAACTCTTCAGCTCCACCCATAGGCTTAAGCAATCAAATACAGTGAACACAGATAAGTGGGCAGACTAATACAATCAAACACAGATCAATCAAACACTACAATGGGGTCTCTCAATATTACATACAGAATTTCAGACACAGCAGGAAAATCATTTTTCTAGTATTTTAATTGTGGATTTTTGAGTGTTTTAAGAATTTTTACCTTCACTGAAAGCTGCTCTGACTATCTGTTTCTTTTAACGCATCTGTATGGCAAAGTATAAGTAGCATTAAAAATTGAAAAGCTTCCTGATTGCAGCTCTTAAACATGCTGTGCATGAATGATGGTTAAATAAGTTGAAACTTAAAATTTTAATACTCAAAGATGAAATAAAGTGGTGCGGGTTTCTTGGGCCTCAATTGTTTCAGTTGATTTATTTCCTAGATTCCATGAAGTCACCATATACTGTGGAACTTCAGTTACAGGGACTCTAAATTTGTTAGAGGTGGCAGATTCCCTTCCCTGAAGCATCCCTAAAGGATGAAACAGTTTGGTTTAATAACAATCCAGCAGCTTTCTTTTTACAAGGTGCCAGCCCACAAATGATCAAATTTATTGGATTCAATTTCACTATTTGCGATGAAAGGATTTGAACTCACTGGGCTGGATTTCCTTCTTCCTACTCCAACAGGGAAAGGGCTGGACTTACGCTTGCAGCTCCAACCCTATCATGAACGCAGTCCCGTTTTCTGTGGTAGGGGTCATGAAACATTCAAGGCAGAATTCCTGCCAGCAGGTATGGCCTCCAGGAAAATCAAGGCTGTGCTGCAGTGGAACTGCTACTGCAGCACCAGAAGAGGTAATATTCACATTTAGAGGGGCAGGGAAGCCCCAAAGGCATAAACAGATTTCCCACTGAAGGCCTCAGCCAAGACAGAGATCTTCAGCAGCTAAGTGTGCTGGGATGAAATGAAGGAAGAAGAGGCTGCTTAAAGGCCCAGTTCCATCATTTGGGCCCTTTGGTGCCTTCCCATTGCTGCTTCAGGGATTACCACTTCAAGGGAAATGGGAGCTTGGAACAATCAACTTATTTTGCAAACTTTTGTTAAATCACACAATGGTAATATGCCATAATTTCCAAATTCAAGACTTAATGGGTGTGAAATTGGAGTCAGAAGCATCCATTTTTGGGTGCTATGAGTTGCCCTCAGGGTTAAAAATGTTGTCTGCGGCACACATACATACGAACATACGAGCATACGAGCATACAAACACACAAACTAGAAGCAGGAGTAGGCCATTCGGCCCCTCAAGACTGCTCCGCCATTCTATAAGATCATGGCTGATCTGTTTGTGGACTCAACTCCACTTTCCTGCCGATCCCCAATACCCTTTGACTCCTTTGTTTGTAAGAATGTGTCTACCTCTGCCTTAAAAACATTCAATGACCCTGCCTCCACTGCTCTCCGGGGAAGAGAGTGCCACAGACTCACGACCCTCTGAGAGAAAAAAAATTCTTCTCATCTCTGTCTTAAATGGGAGACCCTATTGTTATACTATCTGTAAAGTGCTAGGAACGAGTTGTAATGTGTAAGTGTTCCAGTGGGGCCACATTCATGGCTGCACTGGAGAGTCATGTGATATGTAACACAAAACCAGTCTGACCAGTCCTTCAGCAGGCAGCATGGTGGATGAATGATTAAACAAAGATTCCAGCCTTTCCATGTTTAAAGTGTGATTATTTCCAACATCTGGGAACTAGAAAACAATAACTACCACCCTTATTTTTCAACTGTGCCCCCTAGTTTTAGTCTCTCTGACAAAGGGAAACATCCTTCCAACATCCACCCGATCAAGTCCACTCAGGATCTTATATGTTTTAATAATATCACCTCTGATCCTTCCAAACTCCAATGAATACAGACCCAACTGATCCAACCTTTCCTCATAAGATAACCCTCTCATCCCAGGAATCAGTCGAGTGAACCTTCTCTGAACTGCTTCCAATGCAACTGTATACTTTCTTATCACAACAAAGCAGCAATTCAGAGACAAAGTTGGGTCTTACATTATAACCAGTGCTGTCCAGAGCAAAAGTGTCTTCTTGATGTTGAAATAAGTCCATAAATATGAAGCTAAGTTTCAAAAGGGATCTAGATGTAGATTTTTCCAGACCTTGTCCACAGCTCACAGTTCGGAAAAACAGAAAAAGGCAAAAGATTACAGACGGAAGCAGAATTTTCCATTTTTCCAAGGTAGTCCAGTGCAGAAGCATGATCTTGCTATCCAGTGAAGCCAGGAACTCAAAGCCAGACCTGAGAGAAAAACCACATCCAGGACTTATCCAGATTTTTACCAGACCTCACAAGGTAAGGTTAGGGATAGGGTTTGCATCAGCATACAGAGGCTGTCCAAACCAACAGCCAACAGTGGGTGCATTTTTAGCCCAAATTTCAAGTTAACTGTTAGTTTAAACAGCCTCCGTCTGCTGGTACAAACTCCATCCCCGAATTCCCCCACCACTGCTGTGATTGAGAGACTTCACCTCCTGCTGAGCCTGTGACTGGCCACTGGTTATACTGGTTTTTCTGCTTCAGCCTAATCCTGCCAGCTCCATGAGGGGTCCTGGGGAGCCTTTGTCACAGGAGCCCTTGGAGCAGGCTTTCAGCTACCCCTTCAAGAACACCCTGACGCAAATCCACACGGCCTGCATCAATGTTTGCCAGCTGGACCTGCTGGCCATGTTTGTGTATTAGTCCCCATCCGTGTAGTGGAGCCTGGTCTCCAATTGTCTCAGCTATCCCTGTCATTGGACAAAGACCTTGCTTTGCTCAGAATGTGTGGTAGGCAGTGTGCAATGGCCACCCCACGTTAAAAGAACCCTCGCACAGGCATCTTCCACCCCATCAAAATGAACTTCAGGACCTGGAGTATCAGGATTGGACTATTGAGTCACCTAAAGACCCACAACCCTGGAGTGGAAGAAAGTCATCCTCATTCCCGAGAGACTGCCTAAGAAGAAGAAGATCCTTTCTTATGTAAGGAAGCCAAAACTGTACACAATACTCTAGATGTGGTCTCACCAATACCCTGTACAACAGTAGCAAAACATCTCTACTTTGATATTCCATTTCCCTTGCAATAAACAACAACATTGCATTTGCCTTCTTAATCATTTGCTATACCTGCATATTAACATATTGTGTTTTGTGTGCTCGGGCACCCAGTTCCCTCTGCATTAGCTGTGAAGTGCACCAGACACCTCCTTGGTAAATGGATTAGCACGCACTCACTTAACGATCACCAGAAGTATGCAGAGCAGGTGGATTATGATATCAATCAGCTTGCAATGTGGACTTAATGTTAGTGTTGCCATTTTGGGGCTTCACACTCCAGCTGATGCCAACTCTTAACCTTGCACAGCTGAACACCTGTTAAACAGCAATGAAGGACTCCTAAAAGTGCTATTTAAAGTGATCATCAACTACTTACAGGTTAGAAGCTGGTTTATTTCTTCTCACTGTTGTTACAATTCTGCACATTTTTGGTGCTTCCCATATTTGTTTCAAGTTTTAAAAGTCTACAGCAAATAATGTGACTGGTGTGAAGTTTTTGCTGAATTCAAGACTTCCGCACAGACCAGATGTTCCCAGACATGGGTTCACTAGTAGGCCTTCCTCTTGGAATCATGCATGACTGGAGAATGAGCAGAGCAGGACAAGCTGCTGGAAGAGGTAGTAGGAGGGGGAGAAGGACTCTAAAAAGGATGCCATATCTGCCCAGGATGTACAGGGAGCAATTCTCCTGCTTGAACTTCAGTGATGACCAATGTTTAAGACATCTGTGCATCACTAAGGAGGCTGTCACTGAAATCTGCCAACTGCTGCAGCCAGAACACCAAACTCAAAGCAGGGCAAGGATCACATTGCCAGTTGCGATGAAGGTGACTGTGACTATAAATTTTATGTGTCTGGCTCCTGCTAGGCTGGTGCTGGAGTTATTATCTCACAGTTTGTAGCCTGCTGTTGCATAATGGAAGTCATTGAGGCTTTCTATTCAAAAAGAAATAACTTCATTTCATTTCCCTCTTGCCAAGGAAAAGCAAGCGGAATGTGCACAAGGGTTGCAAGGAATATAGGCTTCCCCTTGGTGCAGGGTGTTATTGACTGCATGCACATTGCTTTACAGGCGCTGCATGACAATTCTGCCCTGTACCAGAACTGAAAGGGATTCCACTCCCTCAACATGTAGTTGCTGAGTAACCATGGGCCGCACATCATGGAGGTCAATGCCCAATATCCTGGCAGCAGTCATGATGCCTTCATTCCATGGCAGATGTATTTCAGGCACCATGACAAAGCAATGGGTGGCTACTGGGCAACAAAGTCTATCTGCTGACGATATGGCCCAAGACTCTAGTTTGCAACCCATGCACACATGTGCAGCAGGCATACAATCAGAGTCATGCTGCCACAAGAAATGTGATAGTGCAGACCACTGGCTTGCAGAAGCAACACTTCCACTGCTGGATTGCTCTGGAGGAGCTCTGCAGAGCTGGTGTCAAGATTCGTGGTGGTCTGCTGCATGCTGCACAACCTCGTCATCAGGAGGGAACTGCCTTTGCCACCACCTATCGGGTGAGAAGCTGAAGAGTGGGAGAATGATGAGGAGGAGGAAAAGGAGGATGAGAAGGAAAAGTAAGAGGAGGAAGTGAAAGGAAAGTTGCAACCTAGACAGCCCCTTTCTGCCTGGGCTTTGGTGAAGAACAATTTGAAGTGCAATACCAGTTACTTCAACCTCAATTCACCAATCACCAACAATTCCTTACCTTCCATCTGTCACTGACCATCATGTCATCCAGATGGCTACAGTGCAAAAGTAAAACCCATGCAAATACACATTCCAATCTAAAGTTATAAATTAAATCAAGCCATATTGAATACAAAATGAAAGGAATCACCCTTGTGCAGTCCCTTAGTGTCTGTCTTTTGTGTGCTTTTACCTATCCTAGTGCTCCTATGCAGTACTGCCCCAATGGTTGCAGCATGGCTGGTGGAAGGCTTTAGTGGGGGATACTGCAGGTGGCCTCGGAGGATGACCTCGAGCAGCTATGGGCCTAAAAGGCCCCGCTTCACACTGTGCCATCACAGTATTGGTGGCAGCAGTCTGGGCCAGCTGGTTGAAAGGCAACAACAAGGCTACTGACAGAGTTTTGGGGGTGGAATCATGAATTCTGTCATTCTGAGAGAGGACAGCAGGTTCGTGCCCCACAGAGCCACGGCCACCCTCCTGGGCAATCTGGCAATCCTGGTAATCTGTTGAAGGACCAGAATGCCAGACTGCTGTGACACCCTGCACGCCTCTTTGAATACTGATGGCAGTAGTCTGAGCTTCCACACGTGCACTTAGACTTCTGGTGGAAGCTGTTTGGTCTGTAATGGAAGCTGAAATATTGACCATCAGTCTCTATATCATGGTTGGGTCCACAAGTGTGCTGGTGATTTTGGCCACCAGCATGGAACTGTGAGGTCACTGAACTTCTTGCGACACTGCATCCAGGTCCTCAGTGCTTGACTCCTTGCATTGGCTGCCTTGGCTGTCTGCTCCCACTGCCTTTTGATCATGTGTCTTCAGGGCCTCCTGGTCCCCTACAGATGTTGGACTTCTCTCCTCCTTTGCACCTCCTCCACCAGGGCCTCCTGTGCAGTGTTGGAAAACCTTGGTGCAATGGTCAACCATTGCTGTTTATTGAACAGCACTATGCCGAATGATGTCAGCACTTTTAACAGCCACAATACACCTCTCCTTTAAGAGGTGAAGGCTAACTTTAAGTGATGCTCACAAAGAATGATATAGGGCCTCCTGCTGATCCATGCAGCCAATGGAACAGTACAGTTAGCACTGGCTGCACACAACAATCAGCAGTCATAATGCAGGCAGCACAAAGATGGTTTGATGCCTGCATTACATTGAACAAGTGCAGCGTAATAGGAACATAGGAACAGGAGTAGGTTATTCAGCCCATCGAACATGCTCTGCCATTCAATTAGATCATGGCTGATCATCCACCTCAATGCCACTTTCCTGTGCTATCTCCAGCACGCATTGTAATCCCTGTGCCCATTTTAGGAGTCTATCCTGTTTAGTCCTCAATTTGTCTGTCGGCTATATTGCTCAGTTAAATTAAGCTTTGGTGATTGTTATTTTTCATCGCATTTGGCTCTTAGTTCAAAGGTATTCATGAAATACTGCAACTGGAATTTTACCAGGCCTTTGGCAATGGGCTGGGAAGTGGGAAGGCTGGCAAAATGGCGCAGGAAGGCGTAGGTGGGCGTGTAACTTGTTCCCACCACCATGCCATTTTTCCAATGGCAGGAAAGGTGGCAGATTGGCCACCCACTGGGAACCCAATTGAGCCACTTAAGTGGCCAATTAAGGACCACATCCATCCTCCATGGGTATTTTGCCCAGCGCTACGTGGGGAGACTGTCCAGTGAAACCTGGTGGCCTCACAGCAGGTTCCAGTGGGGGACCTCTTTTTTTGGGCACTCCATGGCCCACAGAGGGCACTCCAATGTCAATGGACGCCCCCGTGGCAATAGCGCTGCCGGTGCCTCACGAGCCCCCACCACCCCCACAAACACCGGAGCCTGCCTGGCTCCAATGTCCCCCAACCTCACTTATCCCTCTTCAAGGGTGCCTTGGCCATTGAGGTGCCCACTTCTTGTAGCTGCAGCTTCCACCATGGCTGCTGCTAGTAATGATGCTGCTGAGTTGCAGACCTTCTGATTGGGATGGCGGCCCACTTAATTGGCCACCGCCAGAAATATGCCTGCCTGGGTCCCACTGCTGGCAGAAGCGGGATCGCTTCCCCCTTTTGGCCCCACTGGTGGGACTTCAGCCGTCGTGGAAAAATTCTGGTCTGCATGTTAATCGGGTGTATGTCAAATTGATAAATTGCATACAAAAGGTTCAATTTTTCCAATGCTTTTTTGCTGCATTTTGTTCTCAAAGTGACAGGTGCTGGTAATGCAAAATGGAGCATTTCCACGTTGTGAACACCGACTATCAACAGCAAATACTCCACGATCAGGTACAGCACAACAGGACGCAAAGAAAAATTTCCTTTACTCTTAAGCAAAATTGGAATAGAACCACCAACTGTAACACTGTGACAGTTTTCATATCAACCATCTGTGGTGTCTGAGTGATACTGCTGATTGAGTGCTATTGAACGATACACTTCAAGAAGCAGGTCAAAACTGCTGAACACAATTTTCATTGGACTCTTACAGTCTGCAGAAAGAGTACACATTGATGCCTTTAGTTTGGGTTGAATTCAAATCCAGATTCTAGAGGGCATGACACAAGGAGAGGTGCTTAAAGGAGGAGAAAGTGCCAGAACAATAGAGGGAGAAATCAAGGTTGGGTTTGGTGATGAGGGCCACATTGTCTTTGTGGCCATTTGAGTGGAGAAGATGGTGGAAGGTATAGCCAGATAAGGAGACTTCAATATAGGGCAATGTGTTACCACTGTTGACCAAGTTTCAGTCAAAGCCATGGGCCCCATTATTAATGAAAAGTTGGAAAGTGTGCTTAATCAGCTGAGAAACTCTACAAGGCTGGGTTCTTGGAGGCCCAGCTGATTTGAGTGTCAGGATCTCATTAGAATATATTTGGGCCACCTCTCACCCAGCAGTCGGTCAAATGGACAGCCTAGCCAGTAGGCTGGAGACCCCTGGTGAGAGTCCACAGCACTTGGAAGTCAGCATCAGTTACAGGACCACGATCAGGAGTGGGGGTGTGCAGGGTTTTGTGGGATGACCTTAAGAGTGAACCATCTTAAAAGGCTGTAACTGAAGGTTATTGGAGGAAGTGATGTTGCGTCTCACATGACCAGGGAGTTGTGAGTGTAGCCCAATAGAGTGAGATGCATTTAGATGTGGTGCATTCAGTAATTGTTTGTATATATATGTTCTAGTTAAGTTGTAATAAAAACATGCATTTTCTTTGGATATTACTTGGAGTACTGTGAGTCTGACCATAGTTCACATATCAAAGGAACAAGTAATATTACAGGGGGATCTGGATATTGGGGCTTGAAGAGTGGGCTGACAATCAGGAGGGCGTGTGGAAAAGTTCATGTTCAGAGAGGAGGAGGCCAGAGATCAGGGCTGTGGTGGGACATGGGTGAAGAAGCTATTCAATGGCCACCATTAATTCCAGGATGCCTCTTTGGCCAATTGTTGTGTCCCTGCTCACCCACGATCTCTCTGTATACGGGTGAAAAGCCAGGGAAAAATCAGGGCTAGTATCTTTCAATGTAATAAAAACAGAAAATGCTGGAAATACTCAGCAGGTCTGGCAGCATATCTGGAGAGAGCAACAGAGTTAACATTTCAAGTCTGTGACCTTCCATCTGATGAAAGGTCACGACCTGAAACATCGGATTGGATCAGAAAAAGCGAATGGTCTGGGACATGTTTGCACAACAGTATCGGGAGCTTGGCGAGCAGCCATTACTGAGTCTAACTACTGATGAAAAATCTTACATAAAAAAGGATTGTCAAACTGAGGTGCACATGCAATGGCACAAAGTTGCCATCGCTTGAGAAGAGCAGTTTGAGTATTTGAGGAGTGAGCATTAGAGCACTTGTGTGTACCATGAGGCTGCTGGCCTTCTGCTCTCCTGCCTGCTCCATTCTTTCAGGCAATGGCAAGCCCAGTAATCACTGCCATTTGCCCTTTAAAAGCACCCTCCATAGAGCCATAGAGTCATAGAGTTATACAGCACAGAAACAGGCCCTTCGGCCCATCATGTCTGTGCCGGCCATCAAGCACCTAACTATTCTAATCCCATTTTCCATCACTTGGTCCATAGCCTTGTATGCTATGGCATTTCAAGGCTCATCTAAATACTTCTTAAATGTTGTGAGGGTTCCTGCCTGCACCACCTCATCAGGCAGTGCATTCCAGATTCCAACCACCATCTGGATGAAAAAAAACTTCCTCAAATCCCCTCTAAACCTTCTGCACCTTACCTTCAATCTATGCCCCTTGGTTATTGACCCCTCTGCTAAGGGAAAAAGTTTCTTCCTATCTAACCTATCAATGCCCCTCATAATTTTGTAGACCTCATTCATATCTCCCCTCAGCCTTCTCTGCTCTAAGAAAACAACCCTAACCTTTTCAGTCTCTCTTCATAGCTGAAATGCTCCAGCCCAGGCAACATCCTGGTGAATCTCCTTTGCACCCTGTCCAGTGCAATCACATACTTCCTATAGTGTGATATCCAGAACTGTACACAGTACTCCAGCAGTGGCCTAACCAGCATTTTATACAGCTCCATCATAATCTCCCTGCTCTTATATTCTGTGCCTCAGCTAATAAAGGCAAGTATCCCATATGCTTTCCTAACCACCTTATCTACCTGTGCTGCTGCCTTCAGTGATTTATGGACAAGTACACCAAGGTCCCTCTGACCCTCTGTACTTCCTAGGGTCCTACCATCCATTGTATATTCTCTTGCCTTGTTAGTCCTCCCAAAATACATCACCTCACACTTCTCAGGATTATATTCCATTTGCCACAACTCTGCCCATCTTACCAGCCCATCTATATCGTCCTGTAATCTAAGGCTTTCCTCCTCACTATTTACGACACCGCCAATTTTCGTGTCATCTACAAACTTACTGATCATACCTCCTATATTCATGTCTAAATCATTAATGTACACTACAAACAGCAAGGGTCCCGGCACCGATCCCTGCGGTACACCACTGGCCACAGGCTTCCAATCGCAAAAACAACCCTCGACCATCACCCTCTGCCTCCTGCCACCTAAGCCAATTTTCGATCCAATTTGCCAAATTGCCCTGGATCCCATGGGCTCTTACCTTCTTAACCAATCTCCCATGCGTGACCTTATCAAAAGCTTTATTGAAGTCGATATAGACTACATCAACTGCTTTACCCTCATCTACACATTTCGCCTCTGCCTCAAAAAATTCAATCAAGTTAGTCAGACACAATCTCCCCCTGACAAAGCCATGCTGACTATTCCTGATTAATCCCTGCCTCTCTAAGTGGAGATTAATCCTGTCCCTCAGAATTTTTTCCAATAATTTCCTTACCAGTGATGTTCGACACGCTGGCCTGCAATTACCTGGTTTATTCCTGCTACCCTTCTTAAATAATGGTACCACATTCACTGTCCTCCAATCCTCTAGTACCTCTCCTGTGGCCAGAGATGATTTGAAAATTTGTGTCAGAGGCCCTGCTATCTCCTCCCTTGCCTCACATAACAGCCTGCGATACATCTCATCTGCGCCTGGGGATTTATCCATTTTTAAGCCTGCTAAAACAGTTAATACTTCCTCCCTTTTGATGCAACTATGTTCAAGTATATCACAGTCACCCACCCTGATCTCTACACCTACATCGTCCTTCTCCATAGTGAACACAGATGAAAAGTAATCATTTAAAACCTCACCTATGTCCTCCGGCTCCACGCACAGATTGCCACTTTGATCCCTAATGGGCCCTACTCTTTCCCTGTTTATCCTCTTGCCCTTAATATACTTATAAAACGCCTTAGGATTTTCCTTTATCTTGCCCGCCAGTGTTTTTTCATGTCCCCTCTTCACTCTCCTAATTACTTTTTTAAGTACCCTCCTACACTTTCTATACTCCATTAGTGCCTCCACTGTTTTCAGCACTCTGAATCTGCCATTAGCCTCTTTTTTTTACTGATCCAATCCTCTATATCCCTTGACATCCAGGGTTTCCTGGACTTGTTGGTCCTACCTTTCACCTTAAAGGGTACATGTTGGCTCTGAACTCTCACTCTTTTCTCTTTGAATGACTTCCACTGATCTGATGCTGACTTTCCTGCAAGAAGCTGCTCCCAGTCCACTTTGGCTAGATCCTGTTTTATCATCTTAAAATCAGCCTTCTCCCAATTCGGTACCTTTATTTTCGGTCCATCTTTGTCCTTTTCCATAACGACCTTAAATCTTACAGAGTTATGGTCACTATCCCCGAAATGGGCCCCCACTGACACTTCTACCACTTGTCCGGCTTCATTCCCTAGGATTAGGTCCAGTACTGCCCCTTCTCTTGTAGGACTATTTACATACTGGCTCAAAAAGCTCTCCTGTATGCATTTTAATAATTCCACCCCCTTTAAGACTATCCCAGTTGATATTGGGGAAGTTGAAATCCCCTACTACTTTTACCCTATTATTTTTACATCTCTCTGAGATTTGCCTACATATCTGCTCCTCTATCTCTCCCTGACCGTTTGGCGGCCTGTAGTCCACTCTCAGCCAAGTGATTGCCCCCTTTTTGTTTTTAAGTTCTACCCATATGGCCTAATTTGCGGAACCTTCTATGATATCATCCCTCCTTACTGCTGTAATTGACTCCTTGATCAACAGTGCAATGCCACCTCCTCTTTTACGCCCTCCCCTGTCATGCCTGAAGATTCTATACCCTGGAATATTGAGCTGCCAGTCCTACCTCTCCCTCAACCATGTCTCTGTGATGGTAATAATATCATAATGCCATGTGCTAATCAATGCCCTCAATTCATCTGCCTTACTAGTAAAACTCCTTGCATTAAAATAGATGCAATCCAGCATTGCATTTTTCACTTGTGCCTTAACAGGTCTATATTTGCTCTGCCTTCCAGACTGACTCATTTTCTCTTCTATATTTGACTGTGCATCACCCCCTACTGTAACTCCACTCTGTATCCTATCCCCCTGCCAAATTAGTTTAAACCCCCCCTCCAACAGCACTAGCAAACTTCCCAGCAAGGATGTCGGTCCTGTTCCAGTTCAGGTGCAACCCCTCCAACTTGTACAGGTCCCACCTTTGCCAGAAACAGACCCAGTGATCCAGGAAACTAAAGCCTTCCCTTTTGCACCACTTCCTTCGCCACACATTCATCTACTCTATCCTCCTATTCCTATACTCACTAGCACGTGGCACTGGGAGTAATCCAGAGATTACAACCTTTGAGGTCCTGCTTTTTAATCTGCTACCTAGCTCCCTAAATTCTTGTTACAGGACCTCATCCCTCTTTCTACCTATATCGTTGGTACCAATGTGTACCATGACCTCTGACTGTTCATCCTCTCTCTTCAGTATGTCCTGCAGCCACTCCGAGACATCTTTGACCCTAGCACCAGGGAGGCAATATACCATCCTGGAGTCTTGTTTGCGGCCACAGAAACACCTGTCTGTTCCCCTTACGATTTAATCCCCTATCAGTATGGCTCTCCCATTCTTTTTTATCCCCTCCTGAGCAGCAGAGCCATCCGTGATGCCGCAAACTTGGCTGTTGCTGCTTTCCCCTGGCAGGCCATCCCTCCCAGCAGTATCCAAAGCAGTATATCTGTTTGAGAGAGGGATGGCCACAGGGGACCCCTGCACTACCTGCCTGCGCCTCCCCAAGCCCGCCAACCCTAATTGGGCACCGAACTTGCCCCGAGGCCAATCAGGGCTTTTCCCTTTAAAGTTGCCTTGCATCACTGACGCTGACATGGTGCAGGGTCGAGACCTGTAAATGATCTGCCTGTCGGGTTCCCAGCCCCGGATTGAAAATCCAACCCATTAACTTTTTTTCTCTCCACAGAGGCTGCCAGACCTGCTGAATATTTCCAGCATTTTCTGTTTTTATATCAGAATTTCAGCATCCGCAATATTTTGGTTTTGTATCTTTCAATATGTGCTCTGTTTCAAAGTATGTTATGGAACCAACATTTTTTATGTCCCTTTAAGTCACTGTAGGCCTGGCAAACAGACAGCAAGTATGGTAAGTGACTCAAACAGCATTAGACAATGCCTTGTATCTCTTGCAGCAACATTTATAAGTACCAACAGAGCTACAAACATCCCAGAATGTTCAGTGAATTTGATTGAGGAGGTAGCATGTGATGAGCCACAGATCCCAACTGAGAAACAGCAGAGGTGGCAGAGTAGGAACAACAACTTAAAAGCTGGACGGCCACATGGCTTCCATCAAGTATCCTCTGTACTTTGGGAATGGTACAGGATGGCTACAGGTCTCTTTGCAGCAGTTGGCACAGCCTGTAAATGGCTCCCTGCTGACCTTGTGAATGCAGTGGTGCTTGATAATTGCCCGGGTCTGCACACATGATTAGCAGCATAACACTGGGTGGACGCAATCTGGCCCTGGTGCCTTTCAATCTCTCCAGCATATCTTCTTTCACCTTTTTACCACTTCAACCATGAAACTCTGTTTGGATGCCTTTAAACCAATTCAATCATTAATTTTAACGTGATGATGATCGCCACAGGACTCTGCTGCTTACTCTTTGATTTCCTGTTGCTCCCACAGCTCCTGTGAAAATGTATGTTGTAATAGTCCCTTGATACGTCTCCTTTTTTTTAAGTCCTAATTGCCCTGCTGAAGTCTAGTAAATGGTTCGATTAAGGTCAACTTTCGGGAAAATTTTGCAGACTTTCAGCTTTTCTTTTAACAGCACTATTACCGACGTGTTTTGGAAAGAACGCAGAAAATAGAAACAGTCTGAGAGAAAAGAGAGCATGACACAGCATCACAAAGGTGGTGGAGAGAGTAAAATTAATGAATTTACACAAAGAGGTGCCATATCTTTTCAGAGTTTTATCACAGATGGAGCTTCTCTCTTGCCTGTTCTCAGTGGGTAAGCAGAATATATAACACAAGCCCATCCGAAGAAGACAGGAAATTGCACTGTGCCTTACTAATCATACATTAGAAGGAATTTCAATTTTTACCTGAAGGCTGGCATATTTTAGGCTGCCTGAAAGGCTGCGGTGATAAGAAAGTCTGGTTTCCCATTTTCAATCAAAAATAAAGTATTTTCATTGCTTATAATGAAGTTTTTTTTCCTTGGTATGGGAAATTAATTAACAAACTATTCATATAAAATGTTTATATTTTAATTTTTCTCGCATTGGGCACTTTTACCTATGGAATGATGGGATAGCCTCCTTCTTTATGCCTTGAGATTCCTTAGTGAGATTCATAGAATGGTTACAGCACAGAAGGAAGCCATTCAACACCTGCGCGAGCAACTCAGCTAGTCCCACTCCCGTGCACTTTCCCCATAGCCTTCCAAATTTTTTCTCTTCAGGTACTTATCCAATTCCCTTTTGAAAGTCATGATTGAATCTGCCTCCACCAGTCTCAGGCAGTTCATTCCAGATCCTAATCACTCACTGCATAAAAATATTTTTCCTCATGTCATTTGCCATTTCCCGTAAATCGGTGTCCTCTGGTTCTCAACCCTTCCGCCAATGGGAGCAGTTTCGCTCTATCTCATGATTTTGAACACCTCTATCAAATCTCCTCTCAAGTTTCTCTTCTCTAAGGAGAACAGCCCCAGCTTCTCCAAACCATCCAAATACCTGATGTTCCTCATCCGTGGAACCATTCTCGTAAAGCTTTTCTGCACACTCTCTAAAACTTTCACATCCTTCCTAAAGTGCAGTGCCCAGACGTGGATACAATACTCCAGTTGAGGCCGAACCAGTGTTTTATAAAGGTTCAGCATAACTTCCTTGCTTTTGTACTCTATGCCTCTATTTCTAAAGCCCAGGATCGCATATGCACTTTAATCACTTTCTCAACCTACCCTGCCACTTACAATGATTTGTGCACATATACCCCCAGGATCTCTCTTTTCCTGCACCCCCTTTAGAATTGCACCCTTTTCTTTACATTGGGTGGAATCTTATGAGTGCTGCAGAGTTACCGACAGCGGGACCGGAAGTTGTTGTAACTTCCACTTTTGCCACAAATCCCGTTTCCCATGTGATTTTGTATTTAAATTAACCATTCGGCAATGGGTACGGAGCACACATGGGATCATGCGGCAGGGGCAGCCTTTCATTGGTGGAACCTGCCATCACTGCCCCAGGCAACATGATCGCCACAGATTATGAAACATTCTGTGCTTGCAGCCTCAAGGATCAGCAGCCTTCTTTCCATGTAAGTATCTTCAGATTAACTTAAATTGAAGCTTTTACTTAAATCAAAATGTTTTTGCCTCCCTTATTTTGTGAAAGTCATCACCAACTTCACATCATTTATTTTACCTGCAGCCAAAGTGAATCTCATGGCAGCTAGTGCACTCAATTTGCCCCATAGCTCCCTGACATTGGCAGCACACATCCCCTCCTTTAGGCTTTTGCCAAATATCGTCACACAGTACTGATCTAATCCACCCACCACCCTCACAGCCAAAATGCATCTTCACCATCAACATCAACCATTCAACAACCTGGATTCTCCACTACACCCTCCCCTGCTCCACCATGCACCCAATCACCTCATCCTTCCCTCCCCAACTACCCTCCCCTGCTCCTCCATGTTGTCCCCGCCCATGCCGTCACCGCCATCCACTGAGATGATTCACCTTTGCTGGTGCCAAGCCTGGAGGCAAACATCCATTCCAATGCTGGCATTAGTTTAGCAGATGAGTTAAAGAGAGAAGAGCACAGACTTGAGACTCAACTGCACAAATCTGACTGCTGCACACCATGTTGAAACATTCGTGAACTGGGTGGCACAAGAATATCGCTTGCCATTCATTTAATCTGGCAATTAAAAGCAAAATACTGCAGATGCTGGAAATCTGAAATAAAAACAAGAAATGCTGGAACCACTCAGCAGGTCTGGCAGCATCTGTGGAAAGAGAAGCAGAGTTAACGTTTCGGGTCAGTGACCCTTCTTCAGAAGGGTCCGAAGAAGGGTCACTGACCTGAAACGTTAACTCTGCTTCTCTTTCCACAGATGCTGCCAGACCTGCTGAGTGGTTCCAGCATTTCTTGTTTTTATTTAATCTGGCAAGTTGGATGAAATTGTAACTATGTGTAGGATAATGAGTATTTATGCTATTTAAATGAATGCAAAGCTGCAATCTGCCAACGTGCTAGGAGAACCCCGGAACGCCGCAAACCTGCTGCCAACTTAATTCCTCTAAAATATCCCACTGTCGGAAATCCAAAAATATAACTCCCGCCTAATTATATCACCCCGCACACCACCAAATGCATTGCCGCAGAGAGCATAAAATTCCGCCTATTGTCTCTCCTCACTCCTCCTAACAAAATATATCACTTCACACTTCTCTGCATTAAATTTCATCTGGCATGTGCCCACCCATTCCATCAGTCTGTCTATGTCCTCTTGAAGTTTATCACTATCCTCGACACAGTTCACAATGTTTCCAAGTTTTGTGTCATCTGCAAGTTTGAAATTGTGCCCTCTACACCCAAGTCTAGGTCATTAATATATATCAAGAAAAGCAGTGGTCCTAGGAATTACCCCTGGGGGACCCCACTGTTTTCCCACCTCCAGTCTGAAAAACAACTGTTCACCACTACTCTCTGTTTCCTGTCACTCAGCCAACTTCATATTCATGCTGTCACTGTTGCTTTTATTCCAGGGGATTCAACTTTGCTGGCAAGTCTGTTAAGTGGCCAGATCTGAATTAATGTTATTAAAGTAGATGTAAATATACAATAGAAGTATTATTTATAGATTCTGTTTATTTGCATCTGGTTCACCGGATCCCTCATTCCCTGCAGCTTGCCCTGACTAATCTCTTTTATCTCATACTCTGACTAACTTCTCTTTTATCCCTTCTATAATTCCCTGACTAACATCTCCTGTCCCTTGTCACACCTGACTAACCTCTATCATCACGTTTAACATACAGTAACTAACTTTCCTCATGTTTTGCCTGATTGCTTCCATTGCAACTTACCTCATCAAAATGTTTCTCACATTTTTTCCCCAAACTATAGCCTTCTCCAAACCCATTAGGCATACATTTATCAGATCCATTTACTTTTCGGCAAACATTCCCATTTGAACTAATCAGAATTTCTATGTATTAGGTGCGAGCCACAGGCAGCCCCCCAGCTGAAGACCTCATAAATATTTAAAAGTCAGAGCTAAAAAGTTTCTAAGGCCCATTTTTGGGCATGGGGGGGGGCACAATTCATGATCTGTCCCCACCCTTTCCCATTGAGGCAGGCAGCACTCATACTTGGTGCTGCCTCCTCACTTCCATTATTTCTGCATGAAGCCCATGCAACACATGCTGCTCGCAGGCTGCATGCAGAACAAGGGACCTAACAGCATGTGAGACTAACACCTGTTTCAGCTAAAGCTCTTAAAAGCAGTCTGACCCCCTGAAAGGGAAGCTGCACCCCATTAAAGGAAGCTTCTGCTAACTGTCACTACTGCTAATGGACAGAATGGAAATGGAGCACCAAGGGAAGGAATGAGGGTGCCGTGGTTCACAAATGCGGTGCTGGAGAGCTTAGTCATGGAGGCGACCAGGAGGAGAGATATCATGGGCTGAATTTTATGGGCCCATTAGGCATGAGAGCGGAGGTGGGGGGTGACCAATAAGATTGTGTTAGAAGGTGGGGATGGAGTGCCCGTTGTCTTCCCGACACCTTCCAATTTAGTCCATGGTGGAGAACCCGGCCCAGGCTATTTGAGTCACTTAAGTGGCCAATTAATGGTCATTTAATGGCCTTTTCCCATGGGGCCCACTGCTGCATGGAAACACTAGCAGGTAAAACCTAGCAGCCTCCTAGTGGGGTCGGGGTGTCCCTCCTTTGGGGTCAATCCAGGGCCCCCAGAGGACCCCCCAGCAGCGATTGCTGCTCCCCTCCCACCCAGGAAGACACTGCCCCACCCTCACTACCCCATCTCTAGGGTCTGCCTGAATGGCCCCAGTAACACTGACCCCACTCACCTCTCCCAGGGTCTTCTCCTTCCTCAGTACTACAGGGCCTCCTGCTATACACGCAGAGGCCACTGCTCCCAGTGGTGCTGCCAGTACTGCAGAGCTGCTGGCCCTCCAACTGTCCAGCAGCTCTTGGAGGTGGGAGCTTGTCCATTAAAGTGACTGAGTCCCTGACAGCGGGCAGTTAATTGCCTGCCCTCCATGGAATTGCAACAGGGGTCCAACAGAGTGCCAAGGCGGGGTCTCCCTCCCTGGCTTCCAGCCCGCTGTGGCGATCCCCGTCTTCAGAACAAAATCCAGCCCCATGTTTCCGCAGGTTGTCAGGAGGCACTCAAGGACAGCTCTTTGAAGGGAGTGGGACAGTTGGCCAGGGAGGTCAACACCCAGAGTCTGACCCTGAGGACCTTGCAGCAGTGCCATAAAAAGTTTAATGACCTCATGTAGGTGGTCAAGGTCAATGAATGCATCTTCACAGGACATCTCCTACCCACCACACAACCAACCACTCACGCTGCTCAATGCACCACACCCCCATCACTCACCCAGCAAAAAGTGGAACTAAGAAACACCAAGTGGCAGAAAACATTGGTGGGCGTTGTCTATAGGCCCTCAAACAGTAGTGGAGATGTAAGGGATGGCATTAAACAGGAAATTAGAGACCCATGCAATAAGGGTACAACTATAATCATGGGTGACATTAATTTACATATAGATTGGTCAAACCAAATTAGCAATAATACTGTGGAGGAGGATTTCCTGGAGTGTGTGTGTGATGGTTTTGTAGACCAATACGTTGAGGAGCCAACTAGAGAACAGGCTATTCTAGACTGAGTATTGTGCAATGAGAAAGGATTAATTAACAATCTTGTTGTGCAGGGCCCCTTGGGGATAAGCGACCATAACATGATAGAATTCTTCATTAAGATGGAGAGTGAAGTAGTTGAATCCGAAACTAGGGTCCTGAATCTAAATAAAGGAAACTATGAAGATATGAGGCGCGAGTTGGCCATGGTAGATTGGGGAACTTTACTAAAAGGGTTGACGGTGGATAGGCAATGGATAATATTTAAAGAACGTGTGCATAAATTACAACAATTATTCATTCATGTGTGGCACAAAAATAAAACCGGAATGGTGGCTCAACCGTGGCTTACAAAAGAAATTAGGGATAGTATTAGATCCAAAGAGGAGGCATATAAAATTTTCAGAAAAAGCAGCACGTCTAAGGATTGGGAGCAGTTTAGAATTCAGCAAAGGAGGATAAAGAGGTTGATAAAGCAGGGAAAAACAGAGTATGAGAGTAAACTTGCAGGGAACATAAAAACTGACTGTAAAAGCTTCTATAAATATGTGAAGAGAAAAAGATTAGTGAAGACAAATGTAGATCCCTTACAGTCAGAAACAGGGGAAATTATAATGGCGAACAAAGAAATGGCGGAACAATTAAACACATACTTTGGTTCTGTCTTCACAAAGGAGGACACAAATAACCTCCCAGAAATGTTAGGGAATCAAGGGTCTAATGAGAGGGAGCAACTGAAGGAAATCAGTATTAGTATAAAAATAGTGCTAGGGACATTAATGGGGTTAAAGGCTGACAAATCCCCAGGGCCTGATAATCTACATCCCAGAGTACTAAAGGAAGTGGCCCTGCAAATAATGGATGCATTGGTGGTCATCTTCCAAAATTCTATAGACTCTGGAGCAGTTCCTACAGATTAGAGGGTGGCAAATGTAACCTCACTATTTAAAAAAGGAGTGAGAAAAAAAACAGGGTACTACAGACCAGTGAGCTTTACATCAGTAGTGGGGAAAATGCTAGAGTCTATTATAAAGGATGTGATAGCAGAACACTTGGAAAGCATAAATGGGATTGGGCAAAGTCGGCATGGGTTTACGTAAGGGAAATCATGCTTAACAAATCTACTGGAGTTTTTTGAGGATGTAACTAGTAGAATAGATAAGGGAGAACCAGTGGATGTGGTATATTAAGATTTTCAGAAAGCTTTTGATAAGGTCCCACAAAAGAGGTTAGTGTACTAAATTAAAGCACATGGGATTGGGGGTAACATACTGGCATGGATTGAGAATTGGTTGACAGACAGGAAACAAGAGAATAGGAATGAACGGGTCTTTTTCCAGGTGGCAGGCAGTGACTAGTGGGGTACTGCAGGGATCAGTGCTTGGGTCACAGCTATTCACAATATATATTAATGACTTGGGTGAGGGAACTAAATGTAACATTTCCAAGTTTGCAGATGGCACAAAGCTGGAGGGGAAAGTGAGCTGTGAGGAGGATGCAAAGAGGCTCCAATGTGATTTGGACAAGTTGGGTGAGTGGGCAAATGCATGGCAGATGCAGTATAATGTGGATAAATGTGAGGTTATCCACTTTGGTTGTAAAAACAGAAAGGCAGATTATTTTCTGAATGGTGATAGATTGCGAAAGGGGGAGGTGCAATGAGACCTGGGTATCCTTGTACACCAGTCGCTGAAAGCAAGCATTCAGGTGTTGCAAGCAATTAGGAAGGCGAAAGGCATGTTGCCCTTCATTGCAAGAGGATTTGAGTACAGGAGCAAGGATGTCTTACTGCACTTGTACAGGGCCTTGGTGAGACCACATCTGGAGTATTGTGTGCAGTTTTGGTCTCCTTATCTGAGGAAGGATGTTCTTGCCATGAAGGGAGTGCAAAGAAGATTTACTAGGCTGATTCCTGGGATAGCAGGATTGACGTATGAGGAGAGATTGATTCGACTATGTCTATATTTACTAGAATTTAGAAGAATGAGAGGGGAATCTCATAGAAGCCTATAAAATTCTAACAGGACTAGAAAGACTAGATGCAGGGAGGATGTTCCCGATGACTGGGGAGTCCAGAACCAGGGGTCACAGTCTCAGGATATGGGGTATGCCATTTAGAACCGAGATGAGGAGAAATTTCTTCACTCAGAGGGTGGTGAACCTGTGGAATTCTCTACCGCAGAAGGCAGTGGAGGCCAAATCATTAAATATATTCAAGAAGGAGATAGATATATTTCTTAATTCCAAAGGGATCAAGGGATATGGGGAGAAAGCGGGAACAGGGTACTGAATTAGACGATCAGACATGATCATTTTTGAATAGCGGAGCAGGCCCAAAGAGTCGAATGGCCAACTCCTGCTCCTATTTTCTATGTTTCTAAGTGATTGCCAGGAGGTTTGGTCATCGCGGTAGGTCAATGTTGCATTACGTCTGCAAGGAAGTAGAGTCAAGTACAGGGTGCCTATTATTGTTACTGATTGTACCCACCATATGCTGCATGGTAGCTGCCCTTGTAATTCATGGCATGGCTTTGCATCTAAATATCTGCAAATTAAACCCTCTGAAGGCAATTTCCCATGGCCATTTTTAAGTAAGTGTGCCAGGACCTGCAGACGTGATGGCATTTTACCAGGTGCAGTCAATCAGCCTCTTCTCGCTTTTGATCCTGGTGTGCTTACTTTCATAAAGTACCACTGAAAGCATGGCGTACTGTGATTGGGGTGCTTCTGAGAAAGCTTCCAATGGTAGGTTAGGCGTCACATTTCTTTGTGGTACCAATGAGTCTGTTGGTCCAGCATACCCTTGGGAAGAAGAAATTTTGCTTGCACTAATTGTCTGTTAAAACAAAGTCTGGGGGCCCTTCTATTTGTCAATGTAAATTTAAGGTTCCTGGGCTTGTCACAGAGCAGCTATTGTGCAGCTTGACCCCCTTATCAACCTTCTGCAGGTCTTCCTCTTCTTCTAGATCTCTCAGATGAAGCAATTCCTATCAGGAATTGCAATGGTGGCAGCAATGGTGATGTGGTGGGAAAATAGGAAACAGTTGGCCCAAAGATTTGTAAAGAAACTAACAGAAGAAAAAACATAATGGAAAAATACCAAACATGGTCAAAAAATGACTGATCTATTAAAGGTTACTTATTGTGATGGTGCAGAAATCTTGGATTTTTTTCCCCACAGAAAGGACATGGCCATGAGTTGTGTTAAAGTGTACTTTGAGCAAAAAAGTACTTAGCTTCTTGACTGAGCCCATTTCTGGGTTGTGGGTAGGTGTGCTGTAGATGCATCTGTATGTATCTGAAGGTAGATGAATGGTAACCAATATATGAGATGGGAAGAAAAAAAAATGTTGGAAACACCCAGCACATTATGCAGCATCTGCAAGAGAGCAAAAGTGGATTTTTTCAGGTATAAATCCTTCATCAGAACTGCAAGATATTACAGCTGAATAGCATTTAAAAACTAGAACAAAGAAAAGGTGAAAGGGAATAAATCCATAATGACCATTTACACAGGAAAATAAATAGAAAAGGAGATGGTAAAGTGGCAGAAGTGATATTTACAGGAGTCAGAAGGAGGCATAATTCAAGAAATGAAAGAAAGAAATGATATATACAAAACATGGAATTTTTAGTTTAGAGATACAGCACTGAAACAGGCCCTTCGGCCCACCGAATTTGTGCCGACCATCAACCACCCACTTATACTAATCCTACACTAATCCCATATTCCTACCACATCCCCACCTGTCCCTATATTTCCCTACCACCTACCTATACTAGGGGCAATTTATAATGGTCAATTTACCTACCACCCTGCAAGTCTTTTGGCTGTGGGAGGAAACCGGAACACCCGGAGAAAACCCACGCAGACACAGGGAGAACTTGCAAGCTCCACACAGGCAGTACCCAGAATTGAACCCAGGTCGCTGGAGCTGTGAGGATGCGGTGCTAATCACTGCGCCACTTGTGTGAATAGTTAAAGGGGGATAAGTAGTTATAAAGGGAGGCATGACAAACTGGCCAAGCAGAGCAGACTCCAATGGCAGTGGAGTCTGGTGGATGGAAAAAGCAGGTTGATACCAAGCAATATTCCCTCTAATCTGTGCAGATGCATGGCCACACAACAATCTCGAACATACCACGCAGTGCAAAAAGGCCGTGTACAACAAAGAAAAAATTAGAGGGAACATTGCCCTCATCTCCACTCCCTTAAGTCTAAGGGACACAGACTTGAAGTTATGTGACGGACAACTGATTTAGCCATTCACTGCTGGATGTGGCTATACCATGTAAAGCACTATTGGGTCCTGCTCTCGTCAGCTAAATATGTTCATTATTCCAGATTCATCCTGGAATGCAATGAAATCCCTGGCTTTTTTTTTTCTCTACTGAAAACCATCTTTTTAAACCCCTCTCCCCTGTCTCCTCAACTCTCATCTCCAAAAACAAGTGCAAAGAGCTCATGGACTTCTTTGTTACTAAGATTGAGACCATCTAATCATCTGCCTCTGCCACTTTCCTCCCTTCCCCAACCCACCAGGCCAAATTTCCTGCAAGGTTCACACCTGCTCTAGCCTTGAAATCGCATCTTTCTCCATTTCTCCTATCTCCCCTCTTGCCCTCTCCAAGTTGATCTGTCGCATAAGACTCAGCTTCTGCTCCCTCAACCCGATTCCCACAAAACTGGTGACTACCCAACTTCCTTTCCTGGCTGCCATGTTAGCTGATATTGTTAATGATTCTCTCTTCAGGTACAGTCCCCTTTCCTTCAAGTCTGCTGCCATTACTCTCTCCTCAAAAAAAGCAACCCTTGACCTCTGTCCTTACAAACTACTGCCCCATCTCAAACCTCTCTTTCTCCTCCAAAGTCCTTGAGAGTGTTGTTGCCTCCCAAATCCATGCCCATCTTTCACAGAATGCCATGCTTGAATCCATCCAATCAGGTTTTCACTCCTAACACAGTACCCAAATGGCTCTTATCAAAGTCACAAATAACATTCCATGTGACTGTGACAGTAGTAAACTATTCTTCCTCATCAATGTTCCATCTAAGTGCGCAGGTGAGAGTTTGCACAGCAATTTGGAATGCATGATGCAGTGCAACAAACAGGCTATGCACAACCAACTCTCCCTATTAGGTGTGCACATGTGTGGCTGCACAGCAATCTTAAAGAGACTGCACAATGCAACAAATTGGCTGCACTCAACAAAGCAAAATTAAAGGGAACATTAATACCAAAGGTGCAGACCATCTCAATTCCATCCCCATTCCAAAAACCACCCCAAATAATAATAGATCAGTTTTTTTAGAAAGATACTTCACACCTTGGTGTTGACAAACTTTCCTTGTCTCTATTGATCAGTGAGGACATAGACACCAAGAGGCTGTCAAGCATCAGAAAGGTGCACAGGGAAAGGGCCTCATTTAGTAAGATGACCCATTGGAGTGCTCTGGTGTTCATGTGTTCTTTATTTCTGAAATAGTGTGTGTGCAGAAGCTGCACCATTTGTACCAAGTAACTCTCAATCTCATTGTCTTGTATGCTTTACCTACTGTGCAACAAAGTGGTTCATGTTTTGAACCACAAGTCACCTCACCTGGTGTTAGCTTGGTCCACTTTCAGGGATATTGAAGAAATGCCTGTAAATAGGATGTATAGTTCTGTCTAACATTGCAAGGACATTTTGATATTGCAGTCCTGGGTTCTGCTGCTGCACAAGATATCGGGCAGTGGAAATCAACTTCCACTCAGATCATTCAAGGGAGCATTTGACATCTGAGAAAGTATCTGTGGCAGAACCAAATTTATAACATTTCGCTTGGCCTTTTAAATTAATTAACGCCACAGCTGGTCCTTGGCAACCTTGTATTCTGCTGTCACACTGGCATCCTTCAGAACTTGCACCCTGCATGCCCATATGTCAGGAAATATCATGCAGCCTGGCTTACCCTCAAATGCATATTTAAGTGGCATGCCCACCTGTTTGATACACCCTTTAAACCTAAGCCGTGGATCAAAGTGGGATTTTCTGCCAGTGGTCATTGATAAACACAGTTATAATGGATATCCAGCCATGGAAAATCTGGGCTTGGTAACTACCCATTATAATATGCATTTGATTTATTTGTGAGAAAAATTGTTAATGTTGTTATAAAGTAATAGTTTTAGCTATTTTTGTAATACTGGGCTGAATTTTACGCCGCCCTAGCGGGTCAGATGTTGGCGTGGGAGCAGCATAAAATTGAGTGGGAGGCTCCGGGAGGCCTACCTGCCCCACTCCCGCCTCTAGTCAACTTTACGGCAGTTGGGCGGAGTGGGGGGAAACAGCTCGCCTGCCCGAAGCCAATCAAGGCCCTTAAGTGGCAACTTAATGGCCACTTAAGGGCCCTCGCCCGCCTCCACGGGTATTTTACCCATGGCAAGCGGGCTTGCTGGGGACGTGAAAGGTCGCCCAGCAATAGCTGCCGGCCTTCCCGCATGCCGGGGTGGGGAGGGGTGGCCATGGCAGTCCGGCAGAGGATGCCCAATTGAGGGCCGCCCCCGCCTCCCAACCCACCCCTGAGACCCAAGACGCCCTCCTGCCCCCAAAAGACCACTCCAGCCTCACCAAGGAAGGACCGGTCTCCCTGGTGAGGCATGCCCCACTTACCTCATCTCCTGGCTCCATCTGGTCGCTGGGCTGCAGTGCCAGCAGTGGCCACTGCTCTTGGTGGCGCTGCTGGGACTAAGAGCTGCCGGTCCGCTGATTGGCCGGCAGCTCAATGAGGTGGGACTGCCTCCCTCCTGAAGCCCGGGGACCCGTAAAATGTGGGACAGATCCCCGGGCTAGGCGGAAGTGGGTTGGCCACCGACCTTTATGTCAGTGGCGAATTCCCGTCCGCCTAAGGTAAAATCCAGCCCATTGCTTCTCATATAAAAGTTAACTCCTAACTAAGTGAATAAAAATTTGAGGGGAAAAATCAGTGAATCCACAGCATAATTAACTGGTACCCAACAATTTTCTTAAATTTTCTCTACTCCCTGCCCTTCTTTAAGTAGTGTCAATGGACCGTTTACACCCACCTTAAAAAATCTGCTTAGGAGGCAAGGTCTTGGGATTCCTATGGCCCCTTTTCTTGAATGTCAAATATTGCCTGATCCTCCTTCAATATTTCTGTTATTATCTCCATCCTCAACAAACCCAACTTAAACCACTTTCTTCTCTCCTATCACAGTCCTGTCTAAAACCTTGCTTTCTCTCCAAAACACTAGAATTTGTTATTGCCTTACAACTCTACCCCACCTCTCTCACTTCTCCCGATTTCTTTCCTTCTAATCTGGCTTCTACCATGTCCACAGCACTGAATATGCACAAAGTAAACTCACAAGTCACATCCTGTTCAGCTATGACAATGGCTCTACCCTCTCTTTTCTATTTCTGAACCTCTCTGCCACCTTTGGCCATTCCAATGCCCTCCAATATTTCTCCTTTCACTCACTGCCCATGGTGCTGCTGGTTCCTGGCTCCTCACAATTGACTATAATGGTGCAGTGGCTTCTCCTTCACTGCTTCCATGGTCACCCATTGTGTAGACTAGTGTCTATCCTTCACCCAGTTATCTTTATCATATCCTTGGTGACATTATCTGGTAGCACAAAGTCACCTTACACATGCTGGCAATTCTTGACTCCGTTGCTACACTCTCTCCTTTGACCCAAAGGTTCCTGCCACATTTTCTAATATTCCACGTGATATCAAGACTTGGATGAACCATAATTTCTTCAGCTGAAATTCAGCAAAACTGAAGCCATTCATTTTGTTTCTTATTAGTATCAGCTTTAGTCCACAAGCCCATCATCTTCCCAAGCAGCCATCTCAGGAAGTGCAAGGAGTTAAAATCCTGCTCTACTCTGATTTCAGCTTCCTCCCACGTACCTGCTGTTACACAAAATTCTTTCTTATAACTTGCTGCAGTGCCTAACTTCAGTCTATCTCTCCCCTACCATCTTTATCACCTCAAAGCTTCACTTCTCCAAATCTCTTCCAGCGCTCCTCACTGCAAAAACCTTCTGCAAACTTCAAATCATTCAAAATGCTACAGGCTAATGAGCACTCCTACTAAGTCCCACATTACCACCATTCTCAGTCATCTCCAAATTTCATAGGCTCCCACGTTCCAGTGTCAACTTCAAAGTTCTTGCCATCATTTTTAAATTTCTCCATGACCCCACCCATCCTACTTTAATAGTCTTCTCCTGCACTCATCCTCTACTTCTCTAAATACAGGACTTTCGCCATCCCTCACTCTCTCCTCTCCTTCTTTGACAACTGCTCAGCCACTATGATCCCATCCTCTGGAATTCTCCACTCTATTCTTTCTACCTCCCTCCTTATTTTTCATACCCTTTGTAAACGTCTCTTCTTTGTCCATGCCTTTATCTCTTTCTCCATCCTTTCTATTCTCTTTACCTTTTCCCATGTTCAATCTCCACTGTATTGTTCAGCTTGCTACTGAAAAATGTTCTGCAGCATCTTTCTGCATATGAGGAGTGTTATATAATGCAAGTTGTTGCTGTTGCTCTCTTATTCATTGTTTGCCCTTACTTTGAACTGAAGTTAAAATCGCAGAATTTTCACAATAAGCAGTACTACTAATGCTCATTTGCATTCAATTCTCATGCAGAAGGCAGAGAGCTCAAAACGGGTGTAGACAGTGTGGAATCTTCACAGCCGCTGACAACAGACATTAATGGGAGCAAGTCAACTACCTCAGCATGAACTATTTGTAGATAACTGGAAAACATTGTATTCAATGGCCTATGGTTCGCTAAGGAGATGATCATTGAGTTGTACCATCTTCTGGCACCTAAGCCAGAGGCATAATTCATTATGAACACATATTTCTTTGACTCTTAAATTGAGAATAACCTTTTTTTAAGTTACAATGTCTTTCCATATTTGATTCCCCAGTGTGAAGATGCATCCGGTGTCACCAACCTCTACAAAGGCATGCATCTCACTATGTTAAGGTTTGTGCTGAGGCCCAGCAAGAGACCATCTGGAAGAGTCATAGAGTCATTTGCAGCACAGAAAGAGGCCATTTAGCCCATTGAGTCCATGCCGGCTCTCCACAGAGCTATGCAGTCAGTCCCACCTCCCAACTCGAACTCCGTAGCCCAGCAAGTCTATTTCTCTCAGGTGTCCATTCAACTTCCTCTTGAAGTCACTGATTATCACCACTTCCACCACCCCTGTGGGCAGTGATTTCCAGGTTATTACCATCTGCTGCATAAACAGAAGTGCTTCCTCATATTCCCCTTGCATCTTTTGCCCAAAACTTTCAGGTTGTGTCCCAAAGTCCGTGTACCATTTGTTAATGGGAACAGTTTGGCTTTATCTAACTTATCTAAGCCTTTCATAATCTTGTACACCTCCATTAAATCTCCCCTTAATCTCCTTTGTTCTAAAGAGAACAAACCCAGCTTTTCTCAGGTTTAAACAAGAAAGATGTAAGTTTATTAACCTTATCACTCTAACTTGGTTAAAATTACTAAACTATGCAACGCAACCACGCTAATCTTGTAACTAAAATCCTCCATCCTTGGAATCATTCTGGCAAATCTTCTTTGCACCCTCTCAAGGACGCTCACATCCTTCCTGAAGTTTGGTGACCAGTACTGGATGCAATACTCCAATTGGAGCCTAACTAGAGCTTTGCAATGTTACAACCAGGTGAGGAGGGGGTCTCAGGCTCCCGTCTTGCCCCCTTTCCTGGTTTGTCCGTAACAGGGTTTAACTTATAAAAGACAGTGTTTTTAGCTTAACACCTCAGGGAGTCCTTGCTCACTGATGTCTAATTGTAATTGTAAATGAACCAACCAGACAGGTTTTCTTAGGTTTAAACAAGAAAGATGTAAGTTTATTAACCTTATCACTATAACTTGGTTAAAATTACTAAACTACGCAACGCAACCATGCTAGCATGCATACAAGATGAATACACACACAAATAGATACAGAGGGGGGAGAAAGAATTAAAAGGGGGGGTTTAAGTAGGGTTGGCAATAAATAGAATTCAGTTACTGACTTTTGGTTTGGATGTAAAGTCCTTGGTTGAAATTGAGGTCTTGCAGTTCTCGCTGGGGCTCAGTACACACTTTCAAATTTGTTTTTCTGGTACCAGAAGGCTGAAGAGGTCCTCTGTCTTGAGGCTTAAGCTGCTTCCATGGGTCCTTAGGACTTTGCTTGAGAGAGAGACAGATAGGGAGAAACCTTCCTTCTCTTTTGTCTTTAAATTTCAGTCTGACCAAAACCTTTCTGTGAGGCACAACTCAACAGTTCCCAGTCTGGTCAGCAGGTAAGTAATGTGACAGCTCTTTGTTTGAAACAGCATTTTCTGTGAGGGTTGTTGATTCTCAAAGTTCTCCATTCACACTCGGTGGGGTGTGGAGCTCTGGCTTTTACTCAGTCAAAGAAGGTTGATTATTATGATTGCCCAGACCAGTCTTATTAATTGAATCAGTGAGCACTTCCATTGTCTCTCTATTCAACTGTCTCTCAGAATGCAAATGTGCAACAATGTTTCAGCTGTCTAACTCTGTGGTCTTTTTTAAACAAGTTCTGTGCAAGGTCCAGTAAAAGTGTTCAAGTAGTGTTCCATCTGACGAAATTAATATGTTTCCATTTGACAGGTGTGGTTTTCATCACAATAAAGGTTCCCTGCTTTTGTACTCAGTGCCTCTATTCATGAAACCCAAGATCCCATATGCTCGACTAGCCATGCTCTCAATATCTCCTACCACCTCCAAAGATCTATGCACATACACCTCCAGGTCCCTCTGTTCCTGCACACTTGTTAGAACAATGCCATTAAGTATATATTGCCTCTCCCTATTCCTTCTACCAAAATGCACCACCTCACACTTGTCAGTATTAAATTCCATCTGCCACCTTTCTGCCCATTCTGCTCCCTATCTATGTCCTGTTGCAGGCGATTCAGATCATCCTCACTGTTTGCCACAACTCCAGGTTTAGTGTCGTCAGCAAATTTTGAGATTTTACTCTTTATTCCAAGATCCAAGTCATTTATATATAAAGCAAAAACGCAGTGGTCCCAGACCTGACCCTTGGGGAACACCACTGTCTACCATCCTCCAGTCTGAAAAGCAACTATTTACTACAACTTGTTGTTTTCCGTCCTTAAGCCAATTTTTTATCCAATAGGACATGACCCTCCTACTCCATGAGCCTCAATTTTGTTAACCAGCCTCTTATGTGGTATCTTATCAAATGCTTTCTTAAAATCCATGGAAACAACATCCACCATATTCCCTTTATCAACCTTCTCTGTTACTTCAGCAAAAATTTCAATTCATCAAGCATGACCTGTCTTTTACAAATCCATGCTGGCTATCATTAATTAACTCAAACCTCTCTAAGTGTCCATTGATATTTTTCTTGATTATTGTTTCTAAAACCTTACCCACCACTGATGTTAAACTAACTGGCCTGTAGTTGCTAGGACTGTCCTTATACTCTTTCCTGAATAAGGGTGTCACATTTGCCACTCTCCGATCTTCTGGCGCCTCCCCCACCCCCCCAAACCCATATCCAGGGAAGATTGCAAGATTATGGCAAGCCTTTCTGCTATCTCCATCCCCACTTTCTTTAGAAACCTGGAATGCAAGCCATCCAGCCCAAGTGACTTATCTACCCTAAGCATAGCCAGTCAAGGAACATTTAACATAAACAACTACCCAAGGGCCTAAAGTACCACCAATTGCATTTGTGCCCATTTGGACTCATTACAAAAGTAGGAAAGGCTGTTACTCCATCAATATGTAGATAATGATTACTGTCAGCCTGAGCATTCTCCACCAGAGGTAGTCTGCAAGATATTGACACTGTGCCATACTTTCCATAATACTAAAATTAATGGAGACATCAACCTGCAGGGAATTAATGAGCAGTAAAAAGAAGGACCCAAGGATGTGGCTTCTGCAGAAGAGGCATTACCAAGAAGCAGCCAGTGGATCTTAGTTACATCCTTTTGTCACTATTGAAATACCCAATGGACAATGGTGATTGTCTCTCTACTTGTCCTTTGCAGTGTTGGTGGTGCTCTGCAGCTTATAGGATGGCATAACTCCCTTTGCCGAGCTGAGGACTGCAAGCTGCATTCTAGCAATGAAAGACAATATTCCTGTAATCTGGCACTGATCTGACTTTCAAACTTGATGTCTGCATGAAGCCAGTCATCCTGATGTTCGAAAGAGTCACGACATGCCAATCTATCTCACCCCTAATAACAGCATGCAGTGTCCATACATGTTTACTGTGCAGGAAATACAACTGCTACTGTACATCAAGGGGGCTGTCAAGCCCTGAATGGAAAAGTCCACCATGTTCACCTTTGTACTCCTTCCAACTAGAGATCTTTTTCCAGCTGTAGCTTTACCTTTACATGATTCCTGGCCTGAGAGTGCAGTATTTACCACAGCTTGAGGGCGGCCAGATGAAAAAGCTGCTTTTAGCAGAAGCAATCTTGAAGTCCTGCATCAGTTCCAGGATAGGCCTGGGATGTTGTTGTTTTCCTTTGCAAGGATTCAAAGCTGTGCAAACCAGACAGCGCAATGTCCGAGAAAGAAGTCTCACCAGTAAGAGTACTGATCTTGACTCTGCAATTCAGACAAGGACTTGGAGACTCCCTGATTTTCCTTCAGTATGGCTTCACCAGTTCATGCATTCAATTGTGAGGCTCTCTGCTCTTTCTCCTAATAAGTCAAAACTGATACCCAATCATCGAGAGCCAGTATGTGTGCAGGCACAAAGCTTGCACCAACTGTAACTATGACTCCGGAGTTTGAGGATGCAATGCAAACTATGTCAGCAAGCATCTGGAAGAACCCTTAATCCACTGTTCTGGCTGGTTGTTCTATAATGATGGGCATTTGTGCATGAACACTGATGTGTAATCCAGAGAGCAGTGGTTTGAATACTGTCTGGTCCTGCATCAGGCATTGCTCACAGCAACTAGGCTTGAACTCAAGCACTGTTCCAAGTAACCTTGCCATAATAACTTGTATCAGCATCCTCAATTCCTAATGATATGCACTGAGGTGTCCATTCCAAGGCAGTCATTGTCATGGCCCTCTGCAATGAGCTTGCTGTCCTTTCTGTAGATTCCATTGGCTGTAGCTAGATCTTGCACTGTGCTATCATCGCCAGATGAAAGGTTATCTTGCTAAGAAATTCAGAACCTTTTAACTCTAGAAGTGGTATGGGAAGTCTTTTTCAAAGTAACAGTAGGGGTGACCATGCTTGTGTGGATGCCACCGCATCAAAATCAGTGGTAAGCAATGTAACCATCAGTGAACATCCCTACTTCTCACCTTATGATTGAAGGAAGGTCATTGATGAAGCAGTTGAAAATGATTGAGCCTTAGATATTGCCCTGAGGAACTCCTGCAGCGATGTCCTGGGGCAGTGATGATTAGCCTCCAACAACCAAAACTATCATCCTTTCTGCAAGGTATGACTCCGGCCAGTGTGGAGTTTTCACCCTGATTTGCACTGATTTCAATTTTTCTAGGGTTCCTTGATACCATACTTGGTCAAATGTTGGCATGATGCCAAGAGCAGTCACTCTCAGCTCACCTCTGGAATTCAACCCTTTTGTCCATATTTGGACAAAGTATGTATTGAGGCCTGGAGCTAAGTGATCCTGGCCAAACCCAAACTGAGCATTAGTAAGCAGGTTATTGGTGAGTAAGTGCCGCTTAATAGCATTGTCAATGACACCTTCCATCACTTCGCTGATGATTGCGAGTAGGCTGTTGGGGTGGTAATTGGCCAGATTGGATTTGTCCTGCTTTTGAGGACATAACTGAGCAATTTTCTACTTTGTCAGTTAGATGTCAGTGTTGTAGCTGTACTGGAACAGTTGGCCTAGGGGCGTGCCGAGTTCTGCAGCACATGTCTTCTGCACTACAGCCGGAATGTTGTCCAGACCCAAAGCCTTTGCTGTATCCAGTGCGCTCAGTGGCTCTTTAATATCATGTGAATTGAATCAAATTGGCTGAAAACTGGCATCTGTGATGCTGGGGACCTCAGGAGGAGGCCAAGATGAATCATCCACTCGGCACTTCTGGCTGAAGATGGTTGTAAATGTCTTGTTTTTTGCACTCACGATTTGGACTTGGGCATCATTGAGAATGGGGATGTTTGTGGAGCCTCCTCCTCTGGTTTAATTGTCCACCACCACTCACGATTGGATGTGCCAGGGCTGCAGAGCTTTAATCTGAATCGTTGGTTGTGGGATCGCTTAGCTCTGTATATAGGATGCTGCTTCTGCTGTTTAGCATGCATGTAGTCCTGTGTTGTAGTTTCACCAGACTGGCACCTCGTTTTTCAGTGTGCCTGGTGCTGCTCCTGGCATGTTCTCCTGCACGCTCATTGAACAAATGTTGGTCCTGTAATATAGTGCAGTGGTGACTTCACCTTTAAGAAATAGTACCTTTAAGAGATCAGGCCATTGATACAACTGATGACATCATCAGACATATGTAAGGAGGAGATGCCATTTTGAGAAGCTCACTCAGTAGATGGCTTTACAGAGAGAAGACATGTACAAGCAAGGAAAAGATCTGTACCTGAGATCATACAATGTAGATAAGTAAGACATTAAATAGTGTTTGTGTTGAATCCAAATATAAAGCCGACAGTTATCTTTAAAGAAGACTTAGGAACATGGCACAAAACTACAGGTCCCCTAACTTGATGGTAATGGCAGAGTGGGGGATATGCTAGGTCTTGAATTTACAGATTGTAGCGGAAAACAATTCTGCTGCTGCCGACAGCCCACACTGCCTCATGGATGCCCAGTTTTGAGCTGCTAGATCTGTTCTGAATATATCCCATTGAGCACGGTGGTAGTGCCACACAATGCCACATAAGGGAGGGTATTCTCAGTGTGAAGTCGGGACTTCATCTCCACAAGGACTGTCACTGCTACCAATACATTCATGGATAGATGCATCTATGACAGGTAGATTGTTAAGGATGAGGTCAAGTAGGTTTTCCTCTCGTGTTTGTTCTCTCACCATCTGTGACAGGTCAATTCTGGCAGCTCTGCTGTTTATGACTTGGTCAGTCATGGTGCTACTGAGCCACTTTTTTGATGGGCATTGAAGTCCCCCAACTAGAGTACATTCTATGCCCTTGCTACCCTCAATGCTTTGTCCTAGTGGTATTCAATATGGAGGAGTATTGATTCATCAGCTGAAGATGGTAAGGTGGTGATCTGCAGGTGTTTCCCTTACCAATGTTTGACTGATACCCTGAGACCTCATGGTGTCTGGAGTTAATGTTGAGGACTCTCAGGGCCACTCCCTCCTAACTGTATACCACTTAGCTGCCACCTCCGGTGGATCTCTCCTATCGGTGGGACAGATAATACCCAGGGATAGTGATGGAGAAGACTGGGACATTGATTGTAAGGTATAATTCTGTGAGAATGACTATGCCAGGCTGTTGCTTGACAAATCTGTGGGACAGCTGTCCCAACTATGGCATAAGTTCCCAGTGACAAAGACTTTGCATGGTCAACTGGGCTGGGTGTACCTTTGTCGTGTCCAGTGCCAGGTGGCTCATCTGGTTTTTTTTCCTATTAGACTTTTACAAAGTGGTTTGATCACTGATCGGCATGCTAGGCCATTTCAGAGGAGAGTTAAGAGTTAGTCAAGTTGATGTGGGTCTGGAGTCATATATAGGCCAGACTGGGTAAGGACAGTGGATTTCCTTCCCTGATACTAGTTTTTTAATTCCAGATTTATTTAATTAACTGGATTTAAACTCCCCAGTTGTCAGGGTGGGATTTGAAGTCCTGTCTCTGGATCATCAGTCCAGGCCTCTGGATTTTACTAATCTGATAACATAACCACTATGGTACCATACTCTTCCACATTCTTGCCATATTTATATCATTAATTAGGTCAGAATGAAAAATTGTAATCTCAGTCATCTCCTCAAAAGGCATAAAGTGAGCAGGTTTTGCTCATGGTGTAACCTGCTCACACAAAGATGATTCTTACAAACTTAGCGCCTGCCTTAAGTATTCGCCTGGATATCACAATGCTGGTCATTTCCATAAGCAGTCTGAGCATCCTACGCTCAGGTGTATGCTCATACTGCCCAATATCTAACTGTATGATAATGTAATCTAGCATTGTAACAATAGGACTGCTTGTGATCTGACCTAAATATCACGGGGCCTAAATTTGATAGCCCCCGAAAATAGGGACGGGGATCATGATGCGAGATTAACCCTCACCTGACACAGGGAGCACACCAACTTTATCCTGCCGGATCATTTCAATGATTGCAGTGTCCAGCCAGTGCTATATGTACTGCTGATTGGCTGGATGCATTATTGGTGGGGGGAGGGGGGTCAGTGGGAGCAATATCTTGAGTGGCTATCATTTAAAGTTTACCTGCAATGTTTGAAGCTAGCCTACACCTCTTAAAGGGGAAGTGTATTGTGGCTGGAGCAGAGGCTGGCAATTGTGCAGGAAGTCGCTCTGACCTGGAAAACATTGAAGAATGGCACAACATGGGAGAGAGTGGGCTCCAATGTTTTCAGGCACTGCACTGGTGGCCTTGGAGTAGGAGATGGAAAGAACACATGCTTACATGGAGCCAGGAGTCCCTCCAGACACACACTCAAAAGGTAGTAGGAGCTGATAGCTGTGGAGATCAATGCCAGGAGTCATGCCCCAAGAACCCGGATGTAGTACCGCAAGAGGTTTAATGACCTCACACGTGTAGTCAATGTCAGTGAATGATATGCCACATCCTACTAATTGCACCGCTAGCCTCAGGTACTGCTCAATTAACCTCACCTCCAATATACACGTACCAACAATCTCTATCAATTAGGATGCATACCCGACAGTCATATGCTTCACTGTACCCTCACACACTTAGCACTGCTGCAAGCCTCACAACCACATCTCAGCCTGCACACACTGCTAGCTATTCAACCGTGACAGCCACATCACCCAAACACATTTTATCACACTCACTGACACAATTCCCTCTCTCTTGTGGGACAAGATGACCCACAGCAAGAGACAGCAGGGACTACCCAGTGGGGGACAGGCGCATCTGCATGGCCTGACCATGGAGAGATGATGCTGGCCATTATTGCAATGCCCATTGTTGAGGCCAAGGCCTCTGGGGTAGCACTGCATAGGAGTCCTAGGACAGGCAAGGCACATTGAATCCAGGCACTAACAGAATGCATAAGGGTGATCATTGACATTTGTATGCAATATGACATGATTTCATTTACAATTTTACTTTGGAATGTTTTTGTGGTGGCTTTTATTTTTGAATTATGGCCAGCTGACACTGTGATGGTCAATGACAGAGCCAAGGTAAGGTGTGGGACTGTTGATGAATGGGGAATTGGGGTTACGGTTACTGGTATTGCACACAGATAGGTTCTTCACAGCCAGAAAGGAGCTGTCTAGGTTGCTGTCCCCTTTCTTCTTCCTCCTCTTCGGCCTGCTCCTCCTCATTTTATGCATGTTGCGCATGTGTACATAGATTGAGCACCAGAGTCATCAGCCATCTGGCCAACAGATAGTCCTTGTCATCCAGCAGCCACCCTTTGATTTTCTGTGGTGGTTCAAATGCAGCTGGTACGGTGGACTGCCACAGAATGAAGGCATCATGACTGCTTCCAGGATACTGGGCATCGACTTGCATGATTCATTGTCGATGGTCACGCAGCTGCTGGACATTGAGGTAATGGAATTCCTTTCAGTTCTGTATATTTATTTATTTAGAGATACAGCACTGAAACAGGCCCTTCGGCCCACCGAGTCTGTGCTGACCAACAACCACCCATTTATACTAATCCTACATTAATCCCATATTCTCTACCACATCCCCGCCATTCTCCTACCACCTACCTACACTAGGGGCAATTTTTAATGGCCAATTTACCTATCAACCTGCAAGTCTTTGGAGGTGGGAGGAAACCAGAGCACCCGGCAAGAAAAACTGAGTACACCAATAAAAGGAACATATAGGAGACCTATATGAAGAGAAAGTGATGCATGCTGAAGAGAAAGCAGACACAAGGAGAGACTAACATCATAACGCAGACACAGGAAGAACTTGCAAACTCCGCACAGGCAGTACCCAGAACTGAACCTGGGTCGCTGGAGCTGTGAGGCTGCGGTGCTAACCACTGTACCACTGTGCCGCCCAAAGGTAATAAAAGGTAATACATGCAGTCAAATTGGGAATGCTTTTTAAGAATACATCTGTATAGGACAGAGTCGACATGCTGTGCCTGCAAAGTGATGTGCATTCAGTCAATGACACCCTGGGCCACGGAAAATCCTGCAGTCCTAGCGAAGCTACGCACTCACTCTGCCACCTTCTCACTGGCAAGTGACAATCAAATGTCATTATCTCCCTTTTAGTAGACAGACTCAATGATCTCCTTTATGCAACAATGTACAAGATGTTGCAAATATCTCCAGCTCCAGCCTGGAAGGAGACAGATGCATAGAAGTTTATCACAATGGTAACTTTCACAGCCACTGGCAATGCGGTCCTTGCCCTCCTCTGAAGATGCAGTTCTGGCTGCAGCAGATCCCAAATTTCAGTGCAGATATCCTTCCTGAAGCACAGATCTCTCACACATTGTTCCTCACTGAAGTTCAGGGAGAAGAATTTATTTCCGAATACGCTGAGCGGATATCGCCTTTGGCGGACAGCACTGCTGCTCCTCCTGATCCTCCCGATCCTCCTTTTTTCTTGCTCTGCATAGCCTCTGTTCATTCTCCAAATCATGTTGCATTCCAAGGGGAGTGCCTACTAGTGCCTGGGAGCAACTGGTCTGTGCAAAAGCCTTGAAGTCAGCAAAACTCCTTCAGCACCTGTCACACCACTCTGTAGACTTTTGCAAGTTTCAATAGTTCTAGACACCACCAAACGCTTGTAGCATTGAAACAACATCCAGAAGAAATTGACCATCAACTAACCTGCAACATAGTTGATGATGCCTTTAAATATTGCTGGCTGGAGATCTATCTTGCTGCTGAATTCATGTTCTGCTGTGAAAGCTTAAGCGAGGATGTTAGCTAGTACGTTAAGCTCCAAAATGGCACCACTGGTGTGAAATCAGCATTGCACACTGACTGATGTTGTGATGGGCCTGCTCTGCATACTTCCAGTGGCCATTCACTGCATCCGCGCTCAAGCTCTCTCCAACTTTCCCAATCCCTCGCTTAGGTATTTTGTATATGTTCTCACATACGCTTTTCCAAAATTTGAAAGGAAGACACTTGATAAGGCAATGCCAAATATGAATTGCAAAACTGCTTCATTTCACAGACATAAAGTAAAATTACAGAATCACAGTCAATGCAAATTCCACTTCTTGGCACCATTTCACATTTCTCACTGAAAACGTGGAGGGAAAAATAATAAACCCTTTTGTGGGCTGACTTACTTATTTTTGGTATTACACTTCTTTCCAACTATTTTTAACTTCCAAAACTAAGCTTTTGCATTTTTGGGCTTCACTTCAGGACTAGGGCTGTATCCCCTGTTCAAAACCTGACTGTCCCTGTGTCATAGAGTCATAGAGTTATACAGCACAGAAACAGGCCCTTCGGCCCATCGTGTCCATGCTGGCCATCATGCACCTATCTATTCTAATCCCATTTTCCAGCACTTGGCCCGTAGCCTTGTATGCTATGGCGTTTCAAGTGCTCATCTAAATACTTCTTAAATGTTGTGAGGGTTCCTGCCTCTACCAACCCTTCAAATAGTGTGTTCCAGATTCCAACCACCCTCTGGGTGAAATTTTTTTTCCTGAAATCCCCTCTAAACCTCCTGCCCCTTACCTTAAATCTATGCCCCCTGGTTATTGACCCCTCTGCTAAGGGAAAATGTTTCTTCCTATCTACCCTATCTATGCCCCTCATAATTTTGTATACCTCAATCAAATCCTCTCTCAGCCTTCTCTGCTCTAAGGAAAACAACCCTAGCCTAGCCAGTTTCTCTTCATAGCTGAAATGCTCCAGCCCAGGCAACATCCTGGTGAATCTCCTCTGCACCCTCTCCAGTGCAATCACATCCTTCCTGTGGTGTGGCGACCAGAACTGTACACAGTACTCTAGTTGTGGCCTAACTAGCATTTTATACAGCTCATAGAAACATACAAACATAGAAAATAGGAGCAGGAGTACGCCATTCAGCCCTTTGAGCCTGCTCCGCCATTCATTATGATAATGGCTGATCATCCAACTCAGTAACCTGTTTCCGCTTTCGCCCCATACCCTTTGATCCCTTTGATCCCTTTAGACCGAAGAGCTATATCTAATTCCTTCTTGAAAACATACAATATTTTGGCCTCGACTGCTTTCTGTGGTAGCGAATTCCACAGGATCACCACTCTCTGGGTGAAGAAATTTCTCCTCATCTCAGTCCTGAAAGGTTTACCTCGTATCCTTAGACGATGACCCCTGGGTCTGGACTCCCCCACCATCGGGAACATCATTCCTGCATCTACCCTGTCAAGTCCTGTTAGAATTTTACAGGCTTCTATGAGATCCCCCCTCACTCTTCTGAACTCCAGCGAATATAATCCCAACCGACTCAATCTCTCCTCATACGTCAGACCCGCCATCCCAGGGATCAGTCTGGTAAACCTTCGCTGTACTCCATCTATAGCAAGAACATCCTTCCTCAGATAAGGAGACCAAAACTGCACACAATATTCCAGGTGTGGCTTCGCCAAGGCCTTGTATAATTGCAGCAAGACATCCCTGCTCCTGTACTTGAATCCTCTCGCTATGAAGGCCAACATACCATTTGCCTTTTTTACCGCCTGTTGCACCTGCATACTTACCTTCAGTGACTGGTGTATGAGAACACCCAGGTCTTGCTGCATATTCCCCTCTCTCAGTTTATAGCCGTTCAGATAATAGTCTGCCTTCCCGTTTTTGCTACCAAAGTGGATAACCTCACATTTATCCACATTAGCTAACTTTGGGTTTCGCCCAAACAAATCCACTCCACCACATCCCCTCAGAAGCCGTCTTCAGATTACTATTGGGGCCTATGAATTTGATGTGAGAATGTGCGTTCATGGCAGTTTAAAAATTTGAATTGAATTTTAACATATTAAACTGATATTAGGAAAAGTGACCATTAAGGTGTTGGATTTGTCTAAAAATACAATTAGATCACTAATGTCTTTTAGGAAAGTTGCCATCCTTACTTAGTCTGCCCTTTATGTGTCTCCAGTCCCACACTAATGTGGTTGACTTTAAACTACCCTCTGAAGTGGTCTAGCAACTCATACAGTTGTATCAAAACTGCTGCAAAGAATATCACCTTCTCAGTGGAACTTGGATGGGCAATAAATTCTGACCATGTTCCAAGAACAATAAAAAAAGTTTGCTTGACAGATAGGAACTATTTACCAATTGTCTTTTAATACCACACAATTGTATTGATAACTCAATTCAATGTATAACTGTATGTGTCTGCACACCATTGCATCAGTATCAAATCCTGTATGGCTACACATTCTATTTTGTACAAAAAAGTGAAAGAAGGTCCCTCAACACTATCTCAGCAATATCCCATTTTACCCAACATTAGAAGAACATCCCCTGATGTAGTTTATATTTTTACCATGCATCCTTACTGACAATTTAATAGTAATAGGTTATTTGAATAATTCTTCATCCTTTAGTAATTAGCCTTTATTCAGTAAATAACCAATCTTTTGTTTCAGACTAGCACTAGTTTACAAATTCTGCATGCATACTGCATATAGTGGATATAATAGATCATTAAAATGTTATTGAAGGTAACTGCTACACAAAATGCTAAAACACCTTATACAGCCTTACAGTTCTTCCATAGGCAATAGTGTTCTTTCCATCATAGCAATTTTGGATCAGACATTACAGTTTTTATGCTCGTAAAACACCAACAAAACAGTCTATATTAAAAATTTCAGATACTAGGTCCTTTGGTGGAGGCTAGTGAGCAGAATTCTGGGCATGCATTTAAGTATGTGTGCACAGAACACTCTGCTTTTCCCTGACCAGAAAAATAATGAGCAGTGCAGTATAACTCAGCTTGACCGAAAACGTCAAAAGAACAGAAACTGGAGATTTATTTTGAGTCATGTAAAACAACCAATATTTTTAATCCCTGCTGAACTTTCGACTCATTTTTAAATTCCCTTAATTAAAGAAAAATCTCAGATACTTTTCTCCAGGCTGAGTCGCTTCTATAGATTACAAAGAAGTGTTCAGTGTCAGTACCAAGAGGAAGAATCCAATGGGGAAAAAAATGACCATTTCATCAACCAGTGTTTTGGAGGGACTGCTTAGTGAGAATACAAGATTAACAAGTTAAATTAAATAGCTATAACTTGTTCATCAAAGATTTTGAAAGCAAATGAGATTATTTGGAGGATTGTCTATAACTGGTTCTGCAATATCAGAGAAGTTACATTTTAGAATACAATGATCTAGGATAGTCCTGTTGTCTTTTGTCGATAACATCAAAATACATAATCCCACTGTTTCAGTTAACATGGGTTAGGAAAGTCTGCCCATGTACTGAGTTCTGAGCTACAGTTTACAATTCCAGATGACACATGATGCTCAGAATGATGAGAAAACTGTGGGGAGGCTTCCTGCAAATTGATTCATACATCAGCTGATTCCTTTCTTGTTAGTCTTTTACTGACTACAAAGAAAGGTGGTGCAATGCAGAAAGGGAAAACATCCTGTTTAATCCTAAAGGCACCGGGAAAAGGTGGCCACATATCTATTCTTCACTGAGGTAACAGAGCACTGAAAACACTGAACAGCAAGAGACACTAATCTGATTTAAGCACACAAGGGAAGCTCAGGGTTCACTCAGGATCTCTGAGGTGTGAGATGAGAATGAAACTATTCCACAGACTAATATTACTGTGCATTAGTAGCAGGTGTTCCTATTATGCAGCCAAGAACTTGCCATCAGGAGATTGGCAGAATCTCTGAAATATAAGAAATTTCCTTCCCCCCCATTTTGTTTTCATTTAGAGAAGATAAAACATGACAGGAACTCTTTAACCAGAATTCACAAATCATAGCACTCCCACTGTGATTTTGACACTGAGTAAAAATATTACTCATATTTATTATTCAATACTGATACTTATCTGACAGAAAAGAGTAGAAGTGTACAGATAGTGTATTAAGTATTTCACCCTCAAGCAATTTTATTCCTACAAGTTCATTAATCATTCTAACTGGATTAATACTTTAATAATTATCAACTGTATTTTATATAAAATGCAATACCAGTTAATTTGTTCATAGTTAAATACTTATCTGTTTAACTATTTATATTACTCACATAAATACTTAAAAAGTAGGGGGCATTCTATTGGTTTGGCATGGTAATTTTGAGTATTGTAAAGACAGATAATGATACTTTTATCAGTCTGTCGAAATCTCCTCTGTTACTGTGTTTTATGTTTTGAAACTGCTGGTTTGAATCATTTTGGGTCACAGCCATTTTCTGTATAACTCCCCCTTGATGTCACACAGAATAAACAGCACCAGTTAAAGCCTCCAAACCCATTTATGATATCAGTTGAAAAGAAAATTGTAACGTCACGGGTTAAATGATCAACTTTAGGAGCAGTGGATGGCAATATCACAAATAATGAAAGAAATTAGTGACAGCTGATATGACCCTGATATGGCCTATGCCCTCTGCTGGACATTAATTTTTATTTTCTGTGTCATTCACGTTAATTGCAAGAAAGCAACAAATCACCATTTGAGCTATTTGACACCTATAAAGTGCTTTAATAGCACTAATAATTGACATAAAAGTGTCTGTGGTCACTAAACTTGTTGCATAGAGCATAGGTTTATGACAGTATGGAAACTCTTTACAGAAGGAAAGGGCATGCTACTGATCATATTACAGCTGTTCTGATGAAAGAAGTGCTCTTTTGTCAGGAGGACATTGTCATGCTTTGCAATTTTGGATCAATTTTTTCATGAATAGGAATTAGGAGAGAGTTATTTGTTACACCAATGTGCTTTGTTGAATGATAATTTTCTTTAATCCACTGACTGGAGATCTGAATTTATATATTTTTAAAAGAAATTTAAAAAGAACATTTAAAACAGGATGACTGCTAGCAGCTTAAGATGATCACCTAGTTTGCTACACTGTTTCCTACATTGCAAAGGACTGTGAGGAGGGAGACAAAATGTCTGCGCATTTCCCAGCAAGAAAGTTTAAAGGAACTACCTGTTCTTTCAGCAAGCAGAGAAATACTGCTAATTGCTATGTTTAAATGACAGAGTGACTGTCAAGTGACAAGTCCCTCTCCATCTGTGGTTTTTAAGCTGGTGTTTTTCCCAGCAGCAGAGGAGAAGCAACTAGACTCTGACATGAGTAGACCCCAAGTGGGGGTCCCCTTCTCTCTCACTCCATTCCAGCTTGAAAGCTTTCAAATCCTGCCTGTTGACTGACCATCTTTGCAAATTACAGCTACAATCAGAAACCCTATTGGGGGAAATCACGTGCATCACTGTTTCCAAAAGACCCACCAAACCAGTGATCTACTGTTTCAAACTAAAAGCCTCAGGACCACTAAATTTTTCTAGAAGACAGGCAAATCAGCAAACTCCACAGACAGTATATCTTTTTTAATGGATTCTAACTCCAGCAATCTACCTTTTCCCCACTCTGTAACTTGTTTGTGTGTGTGCAAACCTCCAGTGTGTGTGTGAGTGAAAGTTGGCACGTTGTTTATTATTTTTATTAGTTCGGTTTAGGTACAAGTTAAAAAGTAGGACCTCAGAGGTAGTAATCTCAGGATTGCTACCAGTGCCACGTGATAGTCAGAGTAGAAATGAAAGAATAGTCAGGATGAATGCGTGGCTTGAGAGATGGTGCAGGAGGGAGGGGTTCAGATTTTTGGGACATTGGGACCGGTTCTGGGGGAGGTGGGACGATTACAAATTAGATGGTCTACACCTGGGCCGGACTGGAACCAATGTCCTTGGGGGCGCTTTTGCTAACGCTGTTGGGGAGGGTTTAAACTAATGTGGCAGGGGGATGGGAACCAAATGAGGAGGTCAGTGGACAGTAAGGAGCTAGTAACTAAAGCCTGTAAGGAACTAGATAATGAAGTCAGCGTGACTAAGGGAAAGAGTAGGCAGGGAGCAGATGATGAATGCAAAGAGACTGGTGGTCTGAGGTGCATTTGTTTTAATGCAAGAAGTGTAGTAGGTAAGGCAGATGAACTTAGGGCTTGGATTAGTACCTGGGAGTATGATATAATTGCTATTACAGAGACTTGGTTGAGGGAAGGGCATGATTGGCAACTAAATATCCCAGGATATCAATGCTTCAGGCGGGATAGAGAGGGAGGTAAAAGGGGTGGCGGAGTTGCATTACTGGTCAAAGAGGATATCACAGCTGTGCTGAAGGAGGGCACTATGGAGGACTTGAGCAGTGAGGCAATATGGGCAGAACTCAGAAATAGGAAGGGTGCGGTAACAATGTTGGGGCTGTACTACAGGCCTCCCAACAGCGAGCGTGAGATAGAGGTACAAATATGTAAATAGATTATGGAAAGATGTAGGAGCAACAGGGTGGTGGTGATAGGAGATTTTAATTTTCCCAACATTGACTGGGATTCACTTAGTGTTAGAGGTCCAGATGGAGCAGAATTTGTAAGGAGCATCCAGGAGGGTTTTCTAGAGCAGTGTGTAAATAGTCCAACTCGGGAAGGGGCCATACTGGACCTGGTGTTGGGGAATGAGCCCAGCCAGGTGGTTGAAGTTTCAGTAGGGGACTACTTTGGGAATAGTGATCACAATTCCATAAGTTTTAGAATACTCATGGACAAAGACGAGAGTGGTCCGAAAGGAAGAGTGCTAAATTGGGGGAAGGCCAACTATACCAGAATTCGGCAGGAGCTGGGGAATGTAGATTGGGAGCAGCTGTTTGAAGGTAAATCCACATTTGATATGTGGGAGTCTTTTAAAGAGAGGTTGATCAGCGTGCAGGAGAGACATGTTCCTTTGAAAATGAGGGATAGAAATGGCAAGATTAGGGAACCATGGATGACAGGTGAAATTGTGAGACTAGCTAAGAGGAAAAAGGAAGCATACATAAGGTCCAGGAGGCTGAAGAAAGACGAAGCTTTGAAAGAATATCGGGAATGTAGGACCAATCTGAAACGAGGAATTAAGAGGGCTAAAAGGGGTCATGAAATATCTTTAGCAAACAGGGTTAAGGAAAATCCCAAAGCCTTTTATTCATATATAAGGAGCAAGAGGGTAACTAGAGAAAGGATTGGCCCACTCAAGGACAAAGGAGAAAAGTTATGCGTGGAGTCAGAGAAAATGGGTGAGATTCTAAACGAGTACTTTGCATCGGTATTCACCGAGGAGAGGGACATGACGGATGTTGAGGTTAGGGACAGATGTTTGATTACTCTCTGTCAAGTCGGCATAAGGAGGGAGGAAGTGTTGGGTATTCTAAAAGGCATTAAGGTGGACAAGTCCCGAGGTCCAGATGGGATCTATCCCAGGTTACTGAGGGAAGCGAGAGGGGAAATAGCTGGGGCCTTAACAGATATCTTTGCAGCATCCTTAAACACGGGTGAGGTCCCGGATGACTGGAGAATTGCTAATGTTGTCCACTTGTTTAAGAAGGGTAGCAGGGTTAATCCAGGTAATTATAGACCGGTGAGCCTGACATCAGTGGTAGGGAAGCTGCTGGAGAAGATACTGAGGGATAGGATCTATTCCCATTTGGAAGAAAATGGGCTTATCAGTGATAGGCAACATGGTTTTGTGCAGGGAAGGTCATGTCTTACCAACTTAATAGAATTCTTTGAGGAAGTGACAAAGTTGATTGATGAGGGAAGGGCTGTAGATGTCATATACATGGACTTCAGTAAGGCTTTTGATAAGGTTCCCCATGGTAGGCTGATGGAGAAAGTGAAGTCGCATGGGGTCCAGGGTGTACTAGCTAGATGGATAAAGAACTTGCTGGGCAACAGGAGACAGAGAGTAGCAGTGGAAGGGAGTTTCTCAAAATGGAGACGTGTGACCAGTGGTGTTCCACAGGGATCCGTGCTGGGACCACTGTTGTTTGTGATATACATAAATGATTTGGAGGAAAGTATAGGTGGTCTGATTAGCAAGTTTGCAGACGACACTAAGATTGGTGGAGTAGCAGATAGTGAAGGGGACTGTCAGAGAATACAGCAGAATATAGATAGATTGGAGAGTTGGGCAGAGAAATGGCAGATGGAGTTCAATCAGGGCAAATGCGAGGTGATGCATTTTGGAAGATCCAATTCAAGAGTGAACTATACAGTAAATGGAAATGTCCTGGGGAAAATTGATGTACAGAGAGATTTGGGTGTTCAGGTCCACTGTTCCCTGAAGGTGGCAACGCAGGTCAATAGAGTGGTCAAGAAGGCATACGGCATGCTTTCCTTCATCGGACGGGGTATTGAGTACAAGGGTTGGCAGGTCATGTTACAGTTGTATAAGACTTTGGTTCGGCCACAGTTGGAATACTGCGTGCAGTTCTGGTCGCCACATTACCAAAAGGATGTAGATGCTTTGGAGAGGGTGCAGAGGAGGTTCACCAGGATGTTGCCTGGTATGGAGGGCGCTAGCTATGAAGAGAGGTTGAGTAGATTAGGATTATTTTCATTAGAAAGACGGAGGTTGAGGGGGGACCTGATTGAGGTGTATAAAATCATGAGAGGTATAGACAGGGTGGATAGCAAGAAGCTTTTTCCCAGAGTGGGGGATTCAATTACTAGGGGTCACGAGATCAAAGTGAGAGGGAAAAAGTTTAGGGGGGATATGCGTGGAAAGTTCTTTACGCAGAGGGTGGTGGGTGCCTGGAACGCGTTGCCAGCGGAGGTGGTAGACGCGGGCACGATAGCATCTTTTAAGATGTATCTAGACAGATACATGAATGGGCAGGAAGCAAAGAGATACAGACCCATAGAAAATAGGCGACATGTTTAGATAGAGGATCTGGATCGACGCAGGCTTGGAGGGCCGAAGGGCCTGTTCCTGTGCTGTAATTTTCTTTGTTCTTTGTTCTTTGTTCTACAATAAAGTTAACCTCTTTCTTTTCCAACTCAAGAAAACCTGTCTGATTAGTTCTTGTTTTGGTCATAGCAAGTAAGTAATCAAACACTTACTGAATTGGCCAGTACATCCACTTTAAGAAAGAATTAAACCTGTTGTGGTCTAACCAGGAAAGGGAAAAGAGGGAAGCCTTTCAACCCCTCCTCAGCTGATTATAACATTTTTAAAGGTTATGTTTTCAAACAAAATTAGTTTGTGTAGATTAAAAAAGAAAGACTGCAGGCATGACTATGTGCATTGAAGCCAGACAAGACAGATCATTTAATTTGTGACCTTTACTGACAATTTTTTCATCCCAGGCCCATTATCCAGGATTGTCCCATACATATTCCGAACAGCTGGAAATGCCTTCTTTAAATATACACCCCGCAGGTGGACGAGATGTAGTAACTTTTATTGACAAGCTTAAAGGTGAACACTATGGGAAGGAGGCTAACACTTTAGCCCTCTCTGTGGGCAAATATGCAAAGGGACTGGAACAAATTGGCATTGAAAGGGAGGAGGTATTAGCAGCTTTAGCGGGCTTAAAAGTGGATAAATCCCCAGTCCCAAATGAGGTCTATCCCAGGCTGCTATATGAGGCAAAGGAGGAAATTGCAGGGGCTCTGGCACAAATTTTCAAATCCTCTCTGGCCACAGGAGAGGTGCCAAGGGACTGGAGGACATCGAATGTGGTACCATTATTCAAGAAGGGTAGTCGGGATAAACCAGATAATTACAGGCCAGTGAGTCTAACATCAGTGGTAGGGAAACTATTGGAAAAAAATCTGAGGGACAGGATTAATCTCCACTTGAAGAGGCAGGGATTAATCAAGAATAGTCAGCCTGGTTTTGTCAGGGGATGATCATGTCTAACAAATTTGATTGAATCTTTTGAGGAGGTGACGAGGTGTGTAGTTAAGGGTAAAGCAGTTGATATAGTCTACATGGACTTCAGTAAGACTTTTAATAAGGTCCCGCATGGGAGATGGGTCAAGAAGGTAAGAGCCCATGGGATCCAGTGCAATTTGGCAAATTGGATCCAAAATTGGCTTAGTGGCAGGAGGCAGAGGGTGATGGTTGAGGGTTGTTTTTGCGATTGGAAGCCTGTGACCAGTGGTGTACTGCAGGGATTGGGGCTGGGACGCTTGCTGTTTGTAGTGTACATTAATGATTTAGACGTGAATATAGGAGGTATGATCAGTAAGTTCACAGATGGCACGTGGTGCCGGAAATAGTGAGGAGGAAAGCCTTAAATTACAGGACGATATAGATGGGCTGGGAAGACGGGTGGAGCAGTGGCAAATGGAATTTAATCCTGAGAAGTGTGAGATGATACATTTTGGTTGGACTGACAAGGCAAGGGAATATACAATGGATGGCAGGACTCTAGGAAGTACAGAGGGTCAAAGGGACCTTGGTGTACTTGTCCCTAGATCACTGAAGGCAGCAGCAGAGGTAGATAAGATGGTTAGGAAGGCATATGAGATACTTGCATTTATTAGCCCAGGCATAGAATACAAGAGCAGGGAGGTTATGATGGAGCTTCTATAGGTATGTGAAGAGAAAAAGATTGGTGAAGGCAAATATAGGTCCCTTACAGTCAGAAACACGGAATTTATTATGGGGAACAAAGAAGTGGCTGATCAACTAAATGCATACTTTGGTTCTGTCTTCACAAAGGAGGATGCAAATATCATACCAGAAATGTTGGGGAACACATAGCTTAGTGAGAGAGAGGAACTGAAGGAAATCAGTATTAGTGGAGAAATTGTGTTGGGGAAATTGATAGGATTGAAGGCCGATAAATCCCCAGGGCCTGATGGTATGCATCCCAGAGTACTTAAGGAAGTGGCCCTAGAAATAGTGAATGCATTGGTGGTCATCTTCCAAGATTGTATAGATTCTGGAACAGTTCCTACAGATTGGAGGGTAGCTAATGTAACCCCACTATTTAAAAAGGGAGGTAGAGAGAAAGCAGGGAATTATAGACCAGTCAGTCTGATGTCGGTAGTGGGGAAAATTCTAGAGTCTATTATAAAAGATTTTATAGCAGAGCACTTAGAGAACAATGGTAGAATCGGGCAGAGTCAGCATGGATTTACAAAAGGGAAATCATGCTTGACAAATCTACTAGAATCCTTTGAGGATGTAAATCGTAAAGTTGATGGGGGGAGCCAGTGGATGTGGTTTATTTGGACTTTCAGAAGGATTTCGACAAAGTCCCACATAAGAGATTAGCGTGTAAAATTAAAGCACATGGGATTGGGGATAGTGTATTGTGATGGATAGAAAATTGTTGGCAGACAGGAAACAAAGGGTAGGGATAAATGGGACCCAAGAGAAATTGAAATTCTTAGACTTGCACTAATTAACATGCAAAAGAGAGATTACACTGGGCCATCATGTGGCAGATTCTCCATCTGTGTGAAAGTTTGCAGTTTCTTCTTTCCACAGCAAGCAAGCACCTATGTTTGACCAGTGCAGGATCCAAGTGGGGGTCTCTCTCTCCAGGCAACCCTGTAAGTGCGAACCCCGCCTGCTGGCTGCAAAACATCCAAGTCAATCATTGCTGCAGACAGAGACCCTGGAGAGAAAACCATCTACATCACTGTCCCCAAGAAAACCCTGAACCAGGTGGCCACCTCTACCAGAAAGAAACATCAGGACCATGAGTTCATCCAGAAGACAAGTGAATTACCAGACTCCACAGACTGTATATTCTTTTATTTGTTCTGGACTGTAATCCAACCAATCTACTCTTCTTCACTCTGTAATGTATTTTTCTGTGTGCGGAGCTTCTCGACCCCTCCTCACCTAATCATAACAATATATTGTGGTACACAAGGTATGACAATTGTGTGGGACAGGCTGAATGGACCAGAAAGTCTTTACCTGTCTGTCTTTGTTCATATACTTGTATTTATTATGTTTTACTCTAGCTGAACCCTCACAATATTAGGGCATCCCTGGCTTCCAGACACAATCTAAGTGACGGATCTGTCAATGGGTGCCCCACCTTCATCCACCTCCTCCTCCTCCTGATCTATATTCTCATTATCCGAAGATAAGCAATGAACCCCTTCATCCTCCTCCACCTGCAATCCTCACAGGAGTTATGAATCAAGTTTGAAATAGGTATCCCTTGTCCCTATGAAAGTTCTTGAGTCAAGTCAGTCTGGAATATCATACTGCAATATCACACTTGCATCTCGATGGAGTGAAAGCCTTTCTCTTCATGTGGGCTGTGAGATTGTTGTTAGAGGATTTGATGTCTATGCGTGTATCATCAGGGAGGGCTTTTACATTTGGAAAGCCCATCCATTAATAAAAGTGCTGCACTCTCTCCTCTCTTGTCGTTTTCCATAGGGAAAGGTCTTTGTTCTGGCAAACAGGTCTTCTGTTTGTTTTATGATTAGTAGACTGGAGTTTGACTGATTAATTTGGCAAATGTCATTGTTGGCTTAGAAAAAGCATTATTTCATTAGAATAATGCTGATTATGGGCAATATTTTAGAAGTGTTTAAAGTTATGAAAAGGTGGGGCAGGATAGATAGAACAAACTGCTTTCAGTAGTTGAGGGGTCTTGAACATAAGAACATGAGTAATAGGAGCACGAGTAGACCATTTGACCCCTTGTGCCTGCTCCGCCATTCAATAAGATCATGGCTGATCTGATTGTGGCCTTAACTCCATAATGATTGGGCATGAACACAAGATTATATTTAAAAGATTTAGAACAAGGATCAATAGAAATTTCTTTATCGTCATTTGGTAGTACAGAACTTGAGTATTGCTGAAAACAGAGACATTTTGTCAAAGCTTTTCATCTTGCACTCTTCAGGACAATTTGCAAGAATACTAATGTAAGGGAAGCGACAAATTTATACTGTATGAGAAGAGAGTGCTGTTTGGTTGGCAAGTGGACTCTGATTGGTAGAGGCATTGCCATAGAGAATGCACCAATTTATGGTGACTGACAGTTAACTGCCAAGCTGTGTTTGAAATTTAAACCAGGCAACTTGACTCGGATTGGTGAAGGCATTGCCCTGAGGAATGAACCAGTGAATGGCTGTCACTTACTTTGTTTAGCTGAAAGAGGTGCAATTTGTGTACATGTTCTTTCTGTCTGCAAAGAACAGGGCCCTGTGTATTAATATATGTAGCTTCCAGTATGTGCAAATGCGCCATACTCAGGCTCACAGTGTGGCGTATTTGCATGTACTGGAAGCTACCTATTTTAATACACAGGGCCCTGTTCTTTGCAGAGAGAAAGAACATGTACACACATTGTGCCATTTCAGCTAAACAAAATAAGTGACAGCCATTAATATTATATATTATATTATTATAATATATTATTATATTATACATTATATATTATATATTATATAAGTGACAGCCATTCGCTGGTTCATTCCTCAGGGCAAAGCCTTGATCAATCAGTGTCAAGCTGCCTGGTTTAAATTTCAAACAAAGCTTGGCAGTTAACTGTCAGTCACCATAAACTGGTGCATTCTCCATGGTAATGCCTCTACCTATCAGAGTGCACTTGCCAACCAAACAGCATTCTCTTCTCATATAGTATAAATTTGTTGCTGCCCTTACATTAGTATTCTTGCAAATTGGCCTGATGAGTGCAAGGTGAAAAGCTTCAACAAAAAGTCTCTGTTTTCAGCAATACTGAAGAAATGTCTTTACACAGAGACTTGTGAGATTGTGGAATTCACTTCCAGAGTTAGTAGATGAGGCAGAAACTATGTCAACATATAAGATTGGATTGGTGGGTGAGAGAAAAGGGGCAAAAGAATGTGCGAATGGGGCAGTTTAATGTGATTGGAAGTGTTTGCTTGCATGGTGGCAAATGCTTACATGGTCTGGCTGGTTTGTATAGTCTATATCAGTAACTCCTGTGTATTTCTATGTAAAAACTTTAGGCTTAGTAATCTTCAGAGTAACAAGCAAAACTCTTCCTGTGATTGATCTTGTTTGGAGGCTGGGCTTATTCCATGACAGCTAGCCCTCATGAAGCAAAGCTGGTGAAGGCAAGTCTCTTTCGTAATTCTCAAATAGATGTGCCTACGTCTGAAGACTTGGCTCCTGTCCTAGGACAGGTTCAGTGTGTGGCAGATACTGAGGGATACAAACATAACTCCCTTTATTCCCTCTACCTGAACTTCATTCTCCAAATTGCCATTGAAAAGTCCAGTGAAATCCCCATGCTGAGCACTATGGTTATTGTCAATGAAGCAGCTGCTGTCAGCAACGCTGCTGTGGCAAAATGAATCTGAAAAAGCAGTCTTCCAGTGCAAAAATGCAGCAGGAGAAAGGAATGCTCTGAAGATATCATAGGTGCAGCAAGATGAAAAGTAAAAAGATGAAAACTTGCAATGCTAAAGTAAACTGTCACTCACACCTTCAAGGATCATACTTCTAAAGTACAGTGCAGAAAATCCCAGCAGTTCCTGTTTTAAATAAGTGAGCAGCAATAAAAGAGTGACTGGCTGAAAAAAAGATTGAGGATATTGTTTGTCCTTAAAGGTGTGCAAAAATTGCAGGTTGCCATATTCAACACTTTGTGAATCAGACAGTCAGGCCTATTCTCCTGATTGATGGAATGTCCGGATGTGAACTGTTGTGGAAAAGGCCTAATATTCTGTCTCCAGCACTCCTAGTGACAAGCGCAATTCATTTTTAAAATGTATCAATCATAGGCTTGGTACTGTATGATGTGGTGTTTGATATGACTTGAACCAGGTAAGCAAATAAACTTCATGGAAGAGACAACGCGTGACTGATGTACCTGCAGTGCTATACAGCTCTCTTTTGGATCATATGAGTTGGCAAGGACACATTACTGAAAAGTTCTATATCTTTGCATAACAAGAAACTCTGTTCCAATATTTACACCATTCTGTTGAAGCTTATATAAGTTAAGGAAGCTGAAGAATGTTAGGCAAATCAACAGAGCTAGTGATTTAGTTTCATTAAACAAAGATGCAAATATGTCTATCCTGGTTGTTGTCACCTCGGCATTCCTAATACATTTCTGTTGTTCTAAATGAATATTTTTATTATTTTGCCAATTAGGGCTGCGAAAAACAGCAGCGGCAGTATTCAGATATAGCTTTTCATTGTCTCCTTGGATAAACTTTCATTCCTGAATTTGCTTCATTTAGAATTCGCTGATGGTTTCAGCAAGCGGTGGGTGACTTGTGCACTCAGCACTATTGTATTGTAATCAATAATTAAATTTAGTGCTGACATGCATCTTGTTCATGCAGCAATTTCTGACAATCAAATCTAAGGAAATGAATCCATTTCTATTGGCTTGATACAGATTTTAACAGTAAAATGATATGAAGTGTGATTGACATAGGATTATTTTGCTTGGTTTTACATGATTGTGAAATTATCCACATCTTCGTTAGTAAATTAACTGTCAAATTTTTAAATAAATTTCTCCTGTTTGAAGATAATTACTGGTGTTGGAGACAGGAAAGCACTAAACCTTGTTGTGAAGTTGTCTTCGGCAATGGTCATTTTATCTTTATGATGATAACTCAACTTATGGGCGGCACAGTGGCGCAGTGATTAGCACTGCAGCCTCACAGCTCCAGCGACCCGGGTTCAATTCTGGGTACTGCCTGTGTGGAGTTTGCAAGTTCTCCCTGTGTCTGCGTGGGTTTTCGCCAGGTACTCCGGTTTCCTCCCACCACCAAAAGACTTGCAGGTTGGTAGGTAAATTGGCCATTATAAATTGCCCTTAGTATAGGTAGGTGGTAGGAGAATATAGGGACAGGTGAGGATGTGGTAGCAATATGGGATTAGTGTAGGATTAGTATAAATGGGTGGTTGATGGTCGGCACAGACTCGGTGAACCGAAGGGCCTGTTCAGTGCTGTATCTCTAAATAAAAAAAAAAAGATTTGTGCGCTCTTGAAAACAACAAACTACAGCGTGCATTACAACAAATAATGAAACATTGTGGCTAATTTATTTGAAATGAATTTCCAGATGGCAACCTGATTCTGATGTATTCTTGATTGTAACATTTATTGATTAAACATTCACCAAATAAATAGCAAAAATTTTTCAATTTTTTATTTCTTTCCATTTTTCATGCCTCAAAAACTTATTTAGCAAAACTAAGATGCTCCTTCTGTTTGTTCTCCTTTGCAATACACAGCATTGTTGAAAGTTAATTCTTGTACCAATGGGAAATCAGTAACCTAGAGGAAATTGGCAAAGGACACAGAGATCACAACCGGAATTTTACATTGGGCAGGAGGCCCTGCCCACCAGCTGAAAAGTCAGTGGCGAGATTGCCAGGATTTTTCGCTCCCAGGCCCTTAATTGGCCTTGGGCAGGACTTCCACCTCCTTGCGGCAGGAAGTCCTGCCCTAATGGAGCTGCTGACCAATCAGCGTGCTGGCAGCTCTTAGTACCAGCAGCGGCACCAGGAGCAGTGGCCGTGCAAGCAAGGTGGCCCCAGAACAATGGTAGGTTTTTGGGGCCTCGCTGGGGACATTCGGCTGGGCTCCAGTGAAGCAAGGGAGGGGAGGGGGAGGGTCGGTTAGGAGGGGTTGCAGACAGTGTTGTGCGGTGGGTGGGACCTCAGGGTCAGCCCTCCACAGGGTGCCCAATCAGGAGGGCCCCCCTAGCCCAGAAGAAGGCTGGAAGCTTTTATTTGGCCAGATTCTCGGGGCCTTTGCCGTCTGCCTACCATGAAAAAAAATACCAGCTGTGGCGGGAGGCGGCCCTTAAGTGGCAGTTAATTGGCCACTTAAGGGCCTTGATTGGCCTGGGGTGGGCGGGCCGTTTATCACCGGCCCACGTAAAATTGCAGCACGGGCAGGAAAGCATTGGGAACAGCAACCACCCCACCTCCCACTCAATTTTAGGGCCCCCCCACACCCCTCGCCACAAGCCCATTCGTCGGGGGAGCCATAAAATTCTGGCCCACATGTCTGTTGGAATACTCAAATTTGCCACCATTGATTGTGGTAAGCGTAGTTCTTACATAACTACTATATAGGAACATTTGGATTTTCAGGAACAGAAGAATGCCATTAAGCTAAATACTCCATTCCTTTTTCATAGCGTAACCTTATGTATCCATCTTCTCATCAGATCCCCAATTTCTTCTCTCTCCAGAAATACATTAAGTTGCTTCTTTAACCCATTTGTGCTTCCTTTCCTGTTAACGTATTCCACGAGTCTGCTACTATTTGGGCGAAAATGTTTCCTACTCCAGCTTTTTAACTTGTGTACTTTGCACCTTATGCCACAGTGAGTAAAAATGAATACTTGGTGAGTTCATGTTCCAAAGCCAGAAATATAACAACTTAGATGACCACATTGTGCCATTATAAGCATGCTTCCTGTCAAGCAATCATTGGGCAGCCTTGTTGATGCCAATGGAAAAGTTTGCAGTTTAGACTGCTTTTGCTTTTCTGGCTGAAGCAGGGTGTATGCATTGAAATGTCAGTGGTAAGGGAAAGCCATTTTGGGGAAATGGTGAAAAAATGAATTGCAAGATCACGTTTTTTATGTATATGTATCAGATAACAAATGCTCCAGAGGTTTCTACAAGACTATAACAAGATAGTAGGGAAAAAGAGGATAACCAGGGAGAGAATAGGACCCATTAGGGACCAAGGGGGAAATCTGTGGGTGGAGCCAGAGGACATTGGTAGGATGTTGAACGAATCAGTCTTCACCCAAGAGAATGAGGATGTAGATATGGAACTCAGAAAGAGAGACTGTGAGGTTCTTGAGCAAATTATCATAGGGAGTGACAAGGTATTGGAGTTTTGGCAGGCTTAAAAGTGGACAAACCTCCAGGTCCGGACGATTTGTGTCCCAGGATGCTGCGGGAGGCAAGGGTGGAGATTGCAGGGGCTCTGACCCAAATTATTAATTCCGCTCTGGCCACGGGGGAGGTGCCAGAGGACTGGAGAACAGCTAATATGGTCCCACTATTTAAGAAAGGTTGTGGAGATAAGCCAGGGAACTACAAACCAGTGAGTCTCACGTCAGTGGTAGGGAAATTATTGGAGAAAATTCTGAAGGAGAGAATCTATCTCCACTTGGAGAGGCAAAATTTGATTAGGAATAGGCAGCATGGCTTTGTCAGAGGGAAGTCATGCCTAACAAATTTGATTGAATTTTTTTGAGCATGTGACCAGGTGTGTAGATGAGGGGAGTGCAGTTGATGTAGTTTACATGGATTTCAGCAAAGCCTTTGACAAGGTCCCACATGGGAGACTTATCAAGAAAGCAAATGCACATGGGATACATGGTAACTTGATAAGGTGGATTCAAAATTGGCTGAGCTGTAGGAGACAGAGAGTGAAGACAGACGGCTGTTTTAGTGAATGGAAGCCAGTGTCCAGTGGCGTACCACAGGGATCTGTGCTGGGTCCCCTATTGTTTGTCATTTATATAAATGACATAGAAGACTATGTGGGGGGTAGGATCAGTAATTTTGTGGATGACACAAAGATTGGCCAAGTGGTTAACAGTGAGGTGGAGTGTCTTGGGTTACATATAACATAGAACATAGAACAGTACAGCACAGTACAGGCCCTTCGGCCCACGATGTTCTGCCGAACCTTTAACCTACTCTGGGATCAAACTACCTACATACCCTTCATGCTACTATCATCCATGTACCTATCCAAGAGTCGCTTAAGTGTCCCTAATGTATCTGCTTCTACTACCACCGCTGGTACTGCATTCCACGCACCCACCACTCTCTGTGTAAAGAACCTACCCTCTGACATATCCCCGAAACCTTCCTCCAATCACCTTTAAATTATGCCCCCTGGTGATAGCCCTTTCCACCCTGGGAAAAAGTCTCTGGCTATCCACTCTATCTATGCCTCTCATCATCTTGTACCCCTCTATCAAGTCACCTCTCATCCTTCTTCGCTCCAATGAGAAAAGCCCTAGCTCCCTCAACCTTTCTTCGTAAGACATGCCCTCCAGTCCAGGCAGCATCCTGGTAAATCTCCTCTGCACCCTCTCTAAAGGTTCCACATCCTTCCTATAATGAGGCGACCAGAACTGAACACAATATTCCAAGTGTGGTCTAACCAGGGCTTTATAGAGCTGCAGCATAACCTCGCGGCTCTTAAACTCAATCCCCCTGTTAATGAAAGCCAACACACCATACGCTTTCTTAACAACCCTATCAACTTGGGTGGCAACTTTGAGCGATCTATGGACATGGACCCCAAGATCCCTCTGTTCCTCCACACTACCAAGAATCCTGTCTTTAAGCCTGAATTCTGCATTCAAATTTGACATTCCAAAATGAATCACTTCACACTTTTCCAGGTTGAACTCCATCAGCGACTTCTCAGCCCACCTCTGCATCCTGTCAATGTCCCGTTGCAACCTACAACAGCCTTCCACACTATCCACAACTCCAGCAACCTTCGTGTCATCGGCAAACTTGCTAACCCAGCCTTCCACTTCCTCATCCAAGTCATTTATAAAAATCACAAAGAGCAGAGGTCCCAGAACAGATCCCTGCGGAACACCACTGGTCACTGAGCTCCATGCTGAATACTTTCCATCTACTACCACTCTCTGTCTTCTATGGGTCAGCCAATTCTGTATCCAGACAGCCAACTTTCCCTGTATCCCATGCCTCCTTACTTTCTGAATGAGCCTACCATGGGGAACCTTATCAAACGCCTTGCTAAAATCCATACACACCACATCCACTGCTCTTCCTTCATCAACGTGTTTTGTCACATCTTCAAAGAATTCAATAAGGCTTGTGAGGCATGACCTGCCCCTCACACAGCCATGCTGACTGTCTCTAATCAAACGAAGCTTTTCCAAATAATCATAAATCCTGTCTCCCAGAATCCTCTCCAATAATTTGCCCACTACCAATGTAAGACTGACTGGTCTATAATTCCCAGGGTTATCCCTTTCTTGAACAAGGGAATAACATTTGCCACCCTCCAATCATCTGGTACTACTCCAGTGGACAGTGAGGATGCAAAGATCATCGCCAAAGGCGTGGCAATCTCTTCCCTCGCTTCCCGTAATATCCTTGGGTATATCCCGTCTGGCCCCGGGGACTTATCTGTCCAAATGTCTTTCAAAATTTCCAGCACATCCTCCCTCTTAACATCAACCTGTTTCACGCTGTCCTCACAAATGACCAGGTCCCTCTCACTAGTGAATACTGAAGCAAAGTATTCATTTAGGACCTCCCCTACCTCCTCCGACTCCAGGCACAAGTTCCCTCCACTATCCCTGATTGGCCCTACCCTCACTCTGGCCATCCTCTTGTTCCTCACATAAGTGTAGAATGCCTTGGGATTTTCCTTAATCCTCCCTGCCAAGACTTTTTCATGTCCCCTTCTAGCTCTCCTAAGTCCATTCTTCAGTTCCTTCCTGGCTACCTTGTAACCCTCTAGAGCCCTGTCTGATCCTTGCTTCCTCAACCTAAAGTAAGCTTCCTTCTTCCTCTTGACTAGCTGTTCCACATCTCTTGTCATCCAAGGTTCCTTCACCCTACCATCCCTTCCTTGCCTCATCGGGACAAATCTATCCAGCCGTCGCAGCAAGTGCTCCCTAAACAACCTCCACATTTCTGTCGTTACAGGAAGATATAGACGGGATGGTCAAATGGGCAGAAAAGTGGCAGATGGAATTTAACGCTGAAAAGTGTGAGGTGATACACTTTGGAAGGAGTGATGTGACACGGAGGTATTCAATGAATGGCCTGACACTGGGAAGTTCCGAGAAACAAAGGGACTTTGGCGTGTTTGCCCATATATCTCTGAAGGTAGAAGGGTAGGTTAATAGGGTGGTGAAAAAGGCATATTGGACACTTTCCTTTATCAATCGAGGCATAGATTACAAAAGCAGGGAGGTCATATTGGAGTTGTATAGAACTTTGGTAAGGCCACAGCTGGAGTACTGTGTGCAATTCTGGTCGCCACATTATAGGAAGGATGTGATTGCACTGGAGGGGGTGCAGAGGCGATTCACCAGGATGTTGCCTGGGATGGAACATTTAAGCTATGAAGAGAGGTTGGATAGGCTTGGGTTGTTTTCGCTGGAGCAGAGAAGACTGAGGGGTGACCTGATCAAAGTGTACAAGATTATGAGGGGCATGGACAGGATGGAGAGGGAGCAGCTGTTCCCCTTAGTTGAAGGGTCAGTTGCGAGGGGACACAAGTTTAAGGTGAGGGGCAGGAGGTTTAATGGGGATTTGAGGAAGAACTTTTTTACCCAGAGGGTGGTGACGGTCTGGAATCCACTGCCTGGGAGGGTGGTAGAGGCGGGTTGCCTCACATCCTTTGAAAAGTACCTGGATGAGCTCTTGGCATGTCATAACATTCAAGGCTATGGGCCAAGTGCTGGCAAATGGGATTAGGTAGACAGGTCAGGTGTCTTTAATGCATCGGTGCAGACTCAATGGGCCGAAGGGCCTCTTCTGCACTGTATTATTCTGTGATTCTGTGATTCATAGAGAATTTCAGATGGTGTCATGAAGCAGAAGAGAATTTGGTGCAAGTGTCAAACATCATTGGATATTTGCGAATTGGAGCATCATTGAAACATACTGCTACATGGATCTCATTCTGTAGAATGAATGAAAGAAGTAACTGGTGAAATATCAAGGTCTATACTGGTGGCAAGGTATCTCACTAATGCACCAGCGTGCATTAGAAAATCATGGGAAATGTGCCTATGATATTACAAGATGCACTGGTAGTGGGTGAGGTGCCTCACCACTGAAAAGTACTCTAAAGATTTTGGCTTTTTGGTGATAATTTGCCAAATATATAATATTGGGGGAAACTTGCCCACTGTCAGCACACACCTGGAAAATTATGGCCATTGTCTGAAGTTTCTGGATTCTTACTGGGACTCAATCATATGGTTTGAATCATTTGTTAACAATTCCCTTGTATAACTTGTGATTTTGTGTGAGAATACTTTTTTTTAAGAAAGGGGAAGTGTACACATATAAGAAAGTCACTGGACAGTTTTTATTTCATTATTCATTCATGGGATGTGGGCGACGCTGGCCAGGCCAGCATTTATTGCCCATCCCTAATTGCCCTTGAGAAGGTGGTGGTGAGCTGCCTTCTTGAACCGCTGCAGTCCATTTGGGGTAGGTACACCCACAGTGCTGTTAGGAAGGGAGTTCCAGGATTTTGACCCAGCGACAGTGAAGGAACGGCGATATAGTTCCAAGTTAGGATGGTGTGTGACTTGGAGGGGAACTTGTAGGTGGTGGTGTTCCCATGTATTTGCTGCCCTTGTCCTTCTAGTTGGTAGAGGTCGTGGGTTTGGAAGGTGCTGTCTAAGGAGCCTTGGTGCATTGCTGCAGTGCATCTTGTAGATGGTACACACTGCTGCCACTGTGCGTCGGTGGTGGAGGGAGTGAATGTTTGTAGATGGGGTGCCAATCAAGCGGGCTGCTTTGTCCTGGATGGTGTCGAGCTTCTTGAGTGTTGTTGGAGCTGCACCCATCCAGGCAAGTGGAGAGTATTCCATCACACTCCTGACTTGTGCCTTGTAGATGGTGGACAGGCTTTGGGGAGTCAGGAGGTGAGTTACTCACCTCAGGATTCCTAGCCTCTGACCTGCTCTTGTAGCCACGGTATTTATATGGCTACTCCAGTTCAGTTTCTGGTCAATGGTAACCCCTAGGATGTTGATAGTGGGGGATTCAGCGATGGTAATGCTGTTGAATGTCAAGGGGAGATGGTGAGATTCTCTCTTGTTGGAGATGGTCATTGCCTGGCACTTGTGTGGCGCAAATGTTACTTGCCACTTATCAGCCCAAGCCTGGATATTGTCCAGGTCTTGCTGCATTTCTACACGGACTGCTTCAGTATCTGAGGAGTCACGAATGGTGCTGAACATTGTGCAATCATCAGCGAACATCCCCACTTCTGACCTTATGATTGAAGGAAGGTCATTGATGAAGCAGCTGAAGATGGTTGGGCCTAGGACACTACCCTGAGGAACTCCTGCAGTGATGTCCTGGAGATCAGATGATTGACCTCCAACAACCACAACCATCTTCCTTTGCGCTAGGTATGACTCCAGCCAGCGGAGGGTTTTCCCCCTGATTCCCATTGACCTCAGTTTTGCTAGGGCTCCTTGATGCCATACTCAGTCAAATGCTGCCTTGATGTCAAGAGCAGTCACTCTCACCTCACCTGCTGATATTGCATACAGGAGAGCCCATCTGTACATTAGACACAATTTTATCCCTGACCACCTGGCAGAAACCCCAACTCCAATCCTCCAAGATTCTCCATAAAACCCATCTCCTTGGCCATTCTCTTGGTTACATCTGCTAATCTCTGCGTCTTTGGCTCAGTGGCCATTTTTCTTACACTTAAGTGAAGTGCCTTGGGATGTTTTCTGCAGTAACAGTGTTATATAAATACAAGATATTATTGTAGCTGTTTTGTACAGTATCTCTAGGGATTAATATTAGAGGTTATAGGCCCCAATAACATAATCTGTTTGAATCAACGTCATTAGCTGACATTGTGTTCATTCTTAGGGGAGAGTTTTGTGAGTGTTTCTGCTTTGGAACCTCTATTTAATTCCTTATCTCATGCTTCATTTTATGAATTTTCTTCCTATTTTGTGTATCATCTCATTCTTTAGGATGTTTTCCTGGGGGCTGTCTTTCATTCTCAGTGTTATACTTAGGTAAATTTTCACTCCTGTTTGGAGAATATGCTTCAGGAGAAATACTCACTAGTAGAGCTCAGAATAGCAAGAAGCTCTGTGCTGCACTGACATTTTTAGTTTCAAATCTATTTCAGGTAGTAATTGCAAGCATTGTGACATTATCAACTGCTGACAAAAAGGGCTACTTGTAATTTATTCAAAGCAGCTTGAAAAGTGTTTTTATTGTGTAAATGAAATTATAAAAAATGAATTAGTGCTGGTCGCGAGACATTGGAGAAGTATTCATAGTTTAAACTTCAGTTATTTGGAGCCTGAAATTTTCGTTAACAGATCTTCAATGGTAATACTTACACAATGAAATTGAATAAAATCATGATTCATTTTAGGATTAATTTACTGTAGTGAATACTGCTGAATTTTCTATTTATTTAGTGCTTTGTGAATAATCACAGCATTAAAAGTAAAGAGGAACTTTTTTGACTTTGGTAATAAATCACTTTAGAACGGAGTCCCCTTTAGAAGGAGGCTAATATGCCCTTCAGAAATTTCCAGTGGGGCTGGAGCTGTTGGCAGAGAGTTGTACCTGTACTCAGGTACCACATTACCTGAACCACCACATCCTCCTCGACAATCTCCCCCCCCCCACCCCCACCCCTCTGCACCACCACCCCACACCTCCCATTCTATGGCTGTGTCTTTGCATTTCACATGTTGCGTTAATTAGGGGCTGCTAGCTTGGGTACTAGTTTAGCATCCCTCCCAGAACTTTCTGCTATAAAAATATTATCCAACTTTATGAAACAGCCCTCCCTTGGCCTATGCTGGGGTTTAAAAGATAGCAGGGTGGTTTTGGCTGTTAGAAATTCACCGAAAAGGACATAAAACAAAAAGCGAATAATCTGCCTGAACAGTGTATTGTAATTTTAGTTGTTTTGTGTTGTTTTGAGAAGCTCTGCAGGAGACGTTTAAAATACATCTGGAATTGCTGCATGTTTTTAAGACATGTATTCCGCAAACTAAACCTACTTCTTAATCCGTAAACAACCTCGTTCCGGGTTATTCTACAGTATAAGTAGATACTCAGGAATGTAAGAAATGTGGGATCTGCTTAAGGAAATCATTGATGTCACTAAACCTGAGAAGGGATCAGTGGCAGACCCCCAATTTATAGAAAGAACCTTAATTGCTCTTGTGCACCATTGTGGACAGAACATCTTCTCCTGCTAAAAGTAATAGAGTCAGTGCTAAGCTGGACTCCCAATTTTGCTATCATTTCTCTCCTAATTACGATCAGTGTTGTCCTTTAGCACATCTGGAATACTAGATGGTTCATTTCTTGCAGGGTATCATTTATAGGCAATGTCACCTTTGATGACCCACCTGAAACATTATAGACGCAATAGTATGTAATAGTTGAAGGACAAAACAAATTGCCCGAAAAAGAATAGCTTGTTTTTCTTCTGTAGTTACAATAGCAACTATTACCTGAATGCATGAGATAGGAATGAAAGAAAAGATTATAATTTAAAAGAAATATTTTATTACATGAACAATTGGTAAATCACATTTACATCTTGTAGTAGTGCTCTCTCTGTCCTCCTTCAGTATCAGTACACTTGTAGAAGTGGCTTGTTAATCTGGTATTTCCACTTAGTTCTGTGGGAATCATAGATACATTGTTCACATGGTTGTTTATCTCCATTCAAGCTTGCTTATATATGTAGGGATTGTGGATATTTTCAAGCTGAAAATCACTGCTCTCCTGACTGGTGTGTCTTGTACAATAAAAGGACACATCACTGTCCATGAAGGGGAAGTGCTGCTTTGCAAGCCAGATCTTTAGATTTTCTGACTGGCACATCTGGATTTCTGGATGGTCCATTTCTTGTAACAGTCAAGAGGGTTTTTTTTCTTGCTTGTTGATATGCTAAACAATGATTATTACAGCTGAATTCTGATTGGATGATTTAAACTTTCAAACAATTGGCATCCACATGCTCCTGACGACAAGCTGCATAGTTCCTCTTGTTTCTAAATGGAGTGCCTTGCAAGAACAATCCCACTATTTGCTAACATGCCCAGGTACTGTAGATGCTTCGCTAATGATGCAAGTGACTGCCGTTAGCACACAAATCAATTAACCTTCCCATCACCCTGAAAAATCTGCCAGGGTTATGTGTGGAGGTTCTTGGTGGGCACATCTCACCACCCATACTGAGATGCACCCCACTGTGAAGTTTTGGAATCACTGGAAGTAATTTTACCCTAACCCACCTGCCGAGAAGCTGATTTCCATGGAAACTAAAATTGGGCAGGGGTGGACTATCCAAAGTTGTCAGTTTCCCCCTGGGTGGGTTAGGTTAAAATGGCCCCCACTGTGTCTATATCAGCCAATGCTGAACTATGTAAAAGCTTTAATTGATGCAATATGTAATCAACTAAATATGTTTATGGGTTGATACAATGAAGGGAACTGTAGTATACAGTCATGCTTTGGAAATGTTTTTCAAAATCAAATTTGTTCCATTGGTGTCAAAGATTTGACTTTAGCTTTTTTATCTCTGTGAAATTAAACTGCATGATTTAAATGTGAAGCTTGGTATTATTATAAACTGCTTTCAAGAGCAGTGTGGGTGTTTGTGCTAATGGCAAATCATACACAGATTAGTCATCACACAGTGAAAAAAAATGCTTTGAAAAGTGATGTTTTCCAGTGCAATGATCTGTAATAACTCAGTCCCTCATTGCCTGATAAAGCTGCAGGCTATGAAGATGAGCTTCATTAAGTGGACTAACATGGAGATGGTGAATTGATGAATAATTATAAAACTACCCAAAGAACTGGATTTCTCAGGTTCTTCATTTTTATTTTCCAATCAGGTTGTTACGACCAGGTGAGGAAGGGGTCTAGGGGTTCCCTCTCAGCCTTTCTTCTGGTTTGACCGTAACAGGGTTTAATATTTAAAAACACCGTGTTTTTAGATCCCCCTCAGTGAATCCTTGTTCACGGCTCTCCAATTGTAAAGCAAAGAAATCAACCAGACAGGTTTTATAGATTTAAACAAGAAAGGTGTAAGTTTATTAACCTTAAAACTCTAATTCGATTATAACTACTACGAGTATGCAACACGACCATGCTAGCAAGCATATGTGATAAATACACACAGCTAGAGAGAATAAAGGAGTAAGAATAAAGGGGAAATGTTTGAAGCAATAGCCGGGGCTCATTTACTGTTCTTTGAGTTCGATGTCGAATCTTTGATTGCAGTTCAATCTTGCCATTTCATTGGGGCCCAGTGCACGCTTTCAAACTTGTTTCGATGTAGGAGTCTTCTTTCTTGAGGTTTAAGTGGCTTCAGTGGATTTGGTGAAATTCAAGAGAGAGAGAGAGCCAGGGAGAGAGACCTTCCTTCTCTTTTGTCTTCAAAGAAGTCTCAGTCTTCAAACTGTCCTGAAAGCACAATTCAAACCTCCAAGTTAGCCAGCAGATTAATCATGTGGTTAAGTCCTTTCAAAAAACTCTCCTGCATTTTTTGTGGATTCTCCATCTTAGCAGCCACCCTTAGTGGGGTAGGCGGGGGAGTGGTGGTGGTGTGTCTGGATGGAATGCTGGCTTGTTACACATTCAGTATCTGGTGATTAAAATCCATTTGGGTTACTTGGATCAGGGAGCAGTTCCATTGTCTTTTTTTTTTAGAGATACAGCACTGAAACAGGCCCTTTGGCCCACCGAGTCTGTGCCGACCATCGACCACCCATTTATACTAATCCTTCACTAATTCCATATTGCTACCACATCCCCACCTGTCCCTATATTTCCCTACCACCTACCTATACTAGGGGCAATTTATAATGGCCAATTTACCTATCAACCTGCAAGTCTTTGGCATGTGGGAGGAAACCGGAGCACCCGGAGGAAACCCACGCAGATACAGGGAGAACTTGCAAACTCCACACAGGCAGTACCTAGAATTGAACCCGGGTCACTGCAGCTGTGAGGCTGCGGTGCTAACCACTGCGCCACTGTGTCTTTTCCCAGGCAACTGTCTCATAGAATGCAAATTTTTCCAGGCACTGCTGATCTCTTTAAATAAGTCATCTCTTCAGTCCAGCAACAGTTTAAAATTAATGTTTTGTATGACAAAATTAATATGCCTCATTTGTGGCAGGTGGGGTCTTCATGACAGATGTCCATACAGATGATATATAATTTTATAGTTCTTTCACAGAAAGGTTTGGATACTGTTACAGTCAAGTGAGGAGTGGTTGAAGGGCTTCCCTCTTTTCCCTCTCCATATTAGACCACAACAAGTTTAATTCTTCCTTAAAGTGGATGTAATGGCCAATTCAGTAGGTGTTTGATAACTTACTTGCTATGATCATAACAAGAACCAATCGGACAGGTTTTCTTGAGTTAAGAAAGAAAGGGGTTAACTTTATTGTACCTAAACTGAACTAATAAAAATAATATACAACGTGCCAACTTTCACTCACACTCACACACACACTGAAAGTTTACACACACACAAATAGGTTACAGAATGGGGAACGGTAGATTGATTGAGTTAGAGTCCATAGAAAAAAAAGGGGTAGACAGTTTGTGGCATTTGATGATTCAGCTAGCTTCTAAGCTGAATTCGGTTGTCCCATGATATTTAGTTTGAAGAGGTCGATGACTAGTTTGGTGGGTCTCTTGGAGACAGCGATGCAGATTATTTCCTCCAAAGGGGTTTCTGATTGTAGCCAGAGTATGCAGAGGTGGTCAGTCAACAGGTAGGATTTGAAAGCTTTAAAGCTGGAATGGAGAGAACGAGAGAGACCCCCACTTGGGTCTGCACATGTCACAATCCAGTTGCTTCTCCTCTCTCTGCTACAGAAAGACAAAAGCTTAAAAGCACAGACAGGGAGGGGCTTGTAACATGACAGTCACTCAGTCATTCAAACATAGCAGTCAGCAGTATTTCTCTCTCGCTAAAAAGAGCTGGTAGTTCCTTTAAACTTCCTGGGTCTTGGTTTTCGCTGGGGCATGAACAGACCTTTTGTCTCTCTCCTTACAAGCATTGCAATGTCGGATACAGTGTTGCAAATTAAGTAGCCATCTTATGCTGCCAGCAAAGTCATCTTTTTAGCTGGTCTTTTTAAAATGTCTTTTAAAAAAAATTAACTCAGATCTCCAATCTGTGGATTAAAGAAAATTATCATTCAACAAAGCACATTGACGTAACAAAACCCATAAATGATTATAAGATCAGACAATTTGAGATTCAGAATGTATTTATGAATTTGCAAACACATTGGGGGGACTTTTAACCAAAAATGTCAGGTGGTTTGAGGATGGCTGTGAACGTAGAAATTGTAAAATCTCAAACCCAACTCTAACCCACATCCAGCCTCTGGGCTAAACAGAGGTGAGTTTGGCTGTATGCGAGTAACCTGCTCACCAGAGGTGGGGCAATTTTTTATCACAAGCAAATGTGGCGCATTTAAACACATTTCAACCGGGATTTGAATTTAACGGCTACAGCAAGATTTTCCTGGGGCTCTGGAAACTCGCCAGTGAAATTAAGGTGAGATTGAGCAGCACATTTCAAGGGTGCTTAAAGCTTTCATTACCTGATATGAATAAAGACTCAGTGCTTACTGCTGCTTTTCAGTTTCCTCTGGCAAATATTTTGCAGAGATCTTGTGATCGGAAATATGTTTGAGAGGTTTGGAGACTTTCAAATGGACAACATCAGGATAGGGGAACCATGGCTGTTTTGGATAGAACATTGAATGAGGAAGACAATCACCATCCACAGCAGCATTGTTCTGCTGTAGTGAGATTTGCAGATGTACAAGAGAGATGCAAAACAGAAATCTGGACAACACAGATTTGGAGAATAGCATGGAGAACAGCAGAATGTTTGAGGTTACAGGAGGCACTCCCCATGTGAGAGGTCTACAAATAGAGGTTTACCTTCCTTTTGTTAATTTGCTCATGGGATGTGAGCATCGCTGGCAAGGCGAGCATTTATTGTCCATCCGTATTACCTCTAAGAAGGTACTGGTGAGCCGATTTCTTGAACTGCTGCAGTCCATATAGTATAGATACATCCATAGTGATATTAGGGAGGAAGCGCCAGGATTTTGACCAGCGACAGTGAAGGAATGGTGATATAGTTCTAAGTTAGGATGGTATGTGACTTGCAGGAGAAATTGCAGATGGTGGTGTTCCCATGCACATTCTGCTTTTGTTCTTCTAAGTGGTATATGGGTTTGAAATGTGCTGTTGAAGGAGCCTTGGCAAGTTGTTGCAGTGCATCTTGTAGATGGTACACACAGCAGCCATGGTGTGCCAGTGGTGGAGAAAGTGAATATTTAAGGTGGTGGATTGGGGGCCAATCAAGCGGGCTGCTTTGCCCTGGAATATGACATGCGTCTTGAGTGTTATTGGAACTACACCCATCCAGACAAGTGGAGAGTATTTCATCACACTCCTGACTTGAGCCTTGTAGATGGTGGACATGATTTGGGGAGTCAGGAGGTGGGTTACTCACCGTAGAATTCCCAGCCGCTGACCTGCTCTTATGGCCACAGTATTTATGTGGCTGATCCATTTAAGTTTCTGGTCAATGGTAACCCCCAGGATGTTGATGGTGGGGGATTCAGTGATGGTAATGCCATTGACCTATCTGAAGATCAGTGTTTCCGTAGGCTGCTTGACACAGCAGGTGTCTGCAGACATCTGCAGCCTCCTTCAAGAGCTGCTCCCTGCAGAACCTGGTGGCCACACATTGCCCGGCTCTGTCACCACTGCCCGCAATTTCTTTGTCTCCAGTGCACCACCAGAGACATCTCAAAGGTTCCTCAGTTGGCTACACATAAATGCATAAGCCAAGTCACGATTGGGATGTTTACCAGCTTATGTCAATTTCCCCTGTGATGACCGTAACATGAATGAGTGGGCAGACTGATTTGCATCTCTGGCTGGCTTCCCAACAGTACAGGGTGCCATTAATTGCACACACATGGCAATCCGAGACCACCAGATGAACCAGGAGTTTTTATCAACCACAAAGGATTTCATTCTATCAGTGTACAGCTAGTATACAACCACAAGAAGAGGTTCATGCAGGTGTGAACCAGATTCCCTTGGAGTTGTCATGATGCTTTTATACTATGGCAAAAGCAAAATGGTGTGTCATGCATGGAAGGAGCCATGATGAAAAAAACAATGAAATGGAAAAATTATGAATTTAAAAAGCCAACTGCTAAACAAAACCACAAGAGCATGGACGCTTATACAATAGTCAAAATGGAGTAGCAGTCATGTGACCCCTCCTATAATGGAAATAAACAAACTTCTCTGTCAAGATGGAACTTGTTAATCTTGTCTGAAATAGCTCTGGGAGAACCCCTTTGAAATTGAAAAGAGGACTACCGCATATTAATGACACTTATCAACATGAATGGATTAACAAAGGATGCTGGAGATAGTCTGACTCACAGCCAAAGCCAGAATGAATAGGTGTGAAGTAGCCATATTATAACAAAATGGTACCCATCCAAACATCAATAGATAGCCATGGATTCCATATCCCTGGTCACATCGGGGAGAAGGCCATGTGTCTCCTAACAGAAACTCTAATGTGATGGATTTTTACCTTAAAAGGTAGCCCTCAGGAGAGAGAGAGTGAGAGCAAGCCAACACCTTCAGAAAGGAGTCCAGCCAGAGGCTGTGGAAGGAGATCCAGCAGAGCAAGAAGAAGCCCTGCAGTTAATTCTGCAATTCAACTTGCTGCAGCAGAGAACTGAAAGTGACCACTACCTCTGGTTTGAAGACTTAACCACCAGAAATCTACAACACCTCAACAAGTTCAAGACTATAAATGCCCAGGCCTGCACCTTTAAAAGACACTGTCGTCCTTAGAAGATTCAACAAGTTTACTGTAAACCATGAACACCTACCTCACTTTGAACTATAGCCTACCCTTTTCTCTCTATCTGTCTATTTGTGTGTGTGAGGTTGCAACCATTTTGGGAATTGTGTAAAAATAAATAGCTATCTTTTTTTAACCTACGAGAAAACCTATCTTTGTCTGTTTATTTGACCCATAAAAACACTCAGGGACTAATTCACCATTTGTCACAAAACACAATTGTGGTCAGATGGGAGGTGAACAGTGGGAACTACCAACACCCCTTTCCACCTGTCCATAATAAGTGCCTTTCATGACCACCAGACATCCCAAAGCACTTTGAAGTACTTTTTGAAATGTAGTCACTATTGTAATGTAAGAAATGTGGCAGCCAATTTGCACGCAGCAAACCCCCACAAACAGCAATATGATAATGGCCAGTCTTTGGTATATTGATTGAGGGATAAATATTGGCCAGGACACCAGGGATAACTTGGCAGTCCAACATTCCAAACCTTTTCTTATCAAGAAACGGAATTCAGGGCTGGTTCGTAAGACACAAGGGATACCTGCTTCAACCTTTGCTCATGACTCCTGTCAGGAACTGCAACAATGAGGTGCAACAGAACTATAAATGAAGTCTTAATAGCTACTCAGTGTGTCATCAAACATCCATCGGCATGTTGAAGATGCATTTCAGGTGCCTAGATAAGTCTGGAGGCATCCTTCAGTGCTCACCGGTGAAGGTGTCCAGAATGATAGTGGTGTGCTGCGCCCTGCACAATGTTGGAATGCAAAAAGCTAAAAAGGTGCAGAGCAATCAAGGCATACACCAACCATCTTCTGATGACAGATGAGTGCTGATTAAAAGGAGGATTAGGAATATGAAGATAGCTCGCCCATTGCCCGACCAACTGCATACACTACTACTCAGCTTGCCAAGGATGCCCTAATAGCTTGAATGTTCAGCTAGTGACTTACACAGAAAACAATAGAAGATGAAATCCTCTGGCCTGCTCCCACCTCCACAACAACCACCACTTACCTCCCACTTCTCTTTTCAAAAAACGGTCCTTTAACCTTTAACTACGCATACACCATGCACAGCTGTCCAATGGGTCCTGTCATTTATTGACATTGTCATGCACACTCCCACCTGCCAAGAATGAGGCATATTAATTTTGTCAAATGAACATTGTTTTTAAACTGTTGCTGGAGTGAAGAAAGGACTTGTTAAAAAAACACCAGACACTTGGCTGGAAAAACAATTGCATATTAGCAGACAGTGCTTATGGAGACAAAGGACTATTCCCTGCTCCAATTAACCCAAATGAATTTTGATCACCAGATATTTAAGGCAAGGAAGCGCATTCTAGGCCCTGCTAAGCATATCAATCCATAGAGACAGGACTGGTTAAACCAGCTGGTCACATGACTAACTGGCTGGTCCAGGGTTTTTTGAACTATCCACAGGGCAGTTTGAATGCAGAAAGCTGTTTGAGCTGGAACCTGGAGCAAGGAAGCCTCTCTCTCTCTCGCTTTCTTCCAAACCACCGGACCTAAGGAAGACACACAAACCTCAAGAGACAAAAGACTCCAACCTCAAAACAAGTTGAAGCGTGCACTGGGCCCCAATGAATTGCAAGTCTGACCAGCAACCAAAGACTTCACAGCAAACTCAAAGGACAGTAAAATAGAAATCCATCTATTGCCTCAAACTTTTCCCCTTTATTCTTTTCTACTTTTCTGTCTCTATCTGCGTGTGTGTCTATGGCATATGAATGCTCGCATGGTCGCATCGCATATTTGTAGTCAGTAACTGGATTAGCATTTAAGATTAATACACTTCTACCTTTCTTGGTTAAAATTTAAGAAAACCTGTCTGAATTGACTTCTTTGCCTTACAATCGGAAAGCAGTAAACAAGGATTCACTAAGGGGGAGCTAAAACAGTGTTTTTTTTTAATTAAACCCTATTACGGTTAAACCAGGCAAAGGCTGAGAGGAACCCTAAGACCCCTTCTCACCTGGTCGTAACAACATTCATCATGAAGTTAATAAAAAGAAACTTAATAACCTAACATTTTGTCCAACACCCACATGCATATCCTTGGTGAATAACAATATCTTTCTCTTACACTTTCTACCACTTCTACATGGTGCATTACTTGCGGCTTCAGCTGAGGTAGAGGCAGGCTGATCAAAACTCTTCACTGACGCTTAAAAGCTTTTGGCCTGTTCTCTTTTGGTTTTGGAGCCTCTGAGGGCCCTAACAAACAGTCTTTGACCAGCACCTATTCAGGGACAGACTTGGCCATTGGGAGATGAGGCAACATATCAGGTACGGGTGGCAACGGGTTCGTGCAGCTTAGTGCAGATCACTGAGGTGTTGTAAGGCCACGAATAAGGTATCTGTCATCTGTTTAAAGTGTCAAACATCTCTTGCACAGCCATGGTCATGATCTGCATTAACTCATTTGTGAACTGCGCTTAAAGCACCATGGATGCAGCCACTCTCTCCATGGCAAATGTTCTCACAATTACCTGCAACACAAACTAACTACTGTTGGAGCTGGATTCCTCCATCCTCTCTGCAACTGTGGAGACTGTGTATGAGACATTTGCAGTGCCTCGCAAAATCACTGCTGTATCTCTGGCAATCACCTTGTCAATGATGGCCTCCAGGTTCAGCATCTGTATCCAGCTGAGCAGAGCTTGGAGAGGATTGCACACCCGACAGGGGCTTTCCACAGCTATCCCTGCCACTAGTATCTGCTCATGCTCACTTGTGGATTTCGACAGGTGAAGACCCAACTAACTGTCTAACTGGATCCACCAAGGCGCAAATATTTGCATTGGTGATGGCTGCCTGTCTTGTTATGGTGCACCCTGAAAAGGAATGAGATCCTCTGAGGAATTATTGAACTGCATGTTCACAGAGTGTTGCTCACACAAAGGTCCAGGAAGAGAAAAGAAAAGTGTATGGATTAGTTGTGGCAAAGTAACAATCTTGAGAGAAGATCACATATTCTACCGATGGATGCAGTGCGTTCGTTGTGGGTGGCTATCAGACAGACGTATCACATTGCATTGGGTTTGGGGTGAGTGCCAGTGGTGGATGGATGAATAGGGAGGTGAGGAAGTGCACAGAAAGGGAATGATGGGTGCTGTTGAAACTTATGTGAGTGTGAGGAGTGAGGTAATGAAGTATGCTTGGCACAGACTCGGTGGGCCGAAGGGCCTGTTTCAGTGCTGTATCTCTAAACTAAACTAAACTAAGACAGTGTTGGGGTGGGGGGTGGTTCTACACCATAAGATAAAGGTGAATGAGAAACTGGAGTCACTTATTGACCTGGCTAGGTCATTAAATCACTTCCTGCACTGCATCTAAGACCAGGGCATAACATTCCTGCTGCTCACATCATCAGCTACCTCCAACCATGCCTTCTTGATGAGAGCCACAGGTATCTTTCTCCCTTTGCGAGGGAAAATTATCTGCCTCCAGCGCCTGAATACACCCAGCTGTAAGTCAATGGAAGCATCAGTAAATCTTGGTGCTGGCGTCACTTGTTCTGAAATAATGTTAAATACATTTCACTGTCTCCTTCCAAAACCTCCTAGACCTTCCAAGCTCCATTTTTGCATTGGCCCTTTTTATAGTCGATTTGAGATTGCAATGTGCATGCCGTGCAGTTTGAAGACGTGAAATCCAGAAGGAAAAATGTAATTTAGCGATCAACTTAACATTGGAGATTACAGCCTTCTGGGTTTTGCACATACAAAACTTCACCCCTACACTGCCCCTACCCCACCCTGGGCTCAGAACATGACTTTTCCTTACTATTGGGGCCATCTTATCTCAAATAGTAGTTCATAAATGGCTTTTGAACTTAAATATTCTTCTATGTGCAATAAATGATGCTTCATGTACCAATAAGATGTTAATAAGAAGTATATAACTCCTTACCAGAATTCATGATAATGTGATTGAAAAAGATGTAAGTAATAGCCAGGGTAGGAAGCATTTATAAGGGCTAGAAGGCTGGGAACAGATAAAGCCCTTGAAGAATATAAAGAAAGTAAGAAGGAACTTAAGCAAGGAGTCAGGAGGGCTAAAAGGGGTGATGAAATATGATTGGCAAACAGGATTAAGGAGAATCCCAAGGTTTTTTATACGTATATAAAGAGCAAGAGGGTAGCCAGGGAAAGGGTTGGCCCACTCAAGGACAGAGGAGGGAATCTATGTGTGGAGCCAGAGGAAATGGGCAAGGTACTAAATGAGTACTTTGCATCAGTATTCACCAAAGAGAAGGACTTGGTGGATGATGAGTCTAGGGAAGGGAGTGTAGATAGTCTGGGTCATGTCGTTATCAAAAAGGAGGAGGTGTTGGGCATCTTTTAAAGTATTAAGGTAGATAAGTCCCCAGGGCCTGATGGGATCTACCCCAGAATACTGAGGGAGGCAAGGGAGGAAATTGCCGGGGCCTTGACAGAAATCTTTGTATCCTCATTGGCTACAGGTGAGGTCCCAGAGGACTGGAGAATAGCCAATGTTGTTCCTTTGTTTAAGAAGGGTAGCAAGGATAATCCAGGAAATTATAGGCCGGTGAGCCTTACGTCAGTGGTAGGGAAATTATTAGAGAGGATTCTTCGGGACAGGATTTACTCCCATTTGGAAACAAATGAACTTATTAGCGAGAAGCAGCATGGTTTTGTGAAAGGGAGGTTGTGTCTCACTAACTTGATCGAGTTTTTTGAGGAAGCGACGAAGATGATTGATGAAGGAAGGGCAGTGGATGTTGTCTACATGGACTTCAGTAAAGCCTTTGACAAGGTTCCTCATGGCAGACTGGTACAAAAGGTGAAGTCACACGGGATCAGAGGTGAGCTGGCAAGATGGATACAGAACTGGCTCAGTCATAGAAGACACAGGGTAGCAGTGGAAGGGTACTTTTCTGAATGGAGGGCTGTGACTAGTGGTGTTCCGCAGGGATCTGTGCTGGGGCCTTTGCTGTTTATAGTATATATAAATGATTTGGAGGAAAATGTAGCTGGTCTGATTAGTAAGTTTGCGGATGACACAAAGGTTGGTGGAGTTGCAGATAGTGATGAGGATTGTCAGAGGATACAACAGGATATAGATCGGTTGGAGACTTGGGCAGAGAAATGGCAGATGGAGTTTAATCCGGACAAATGTGAGGTAATGCATTTTGGAAGATCTAATACAGATGGGAAGTATACAGTAAATGGCAGAACCCTTAGGAGTATTGACAGGCAGAGCGATCTGGATGTACAGGTCCACAGGTCACTGAAAGTGGCAACGCAGGTGGATAAGGTAGTCAAGAAGGCATATGGCATGCTTGCCTTCGTTGGTCGGGGCATAAAGTATAAAAACTGGCAAGTCATGCTGCAGCTGTACAGAACCTTAGTTAGACCACACTTAGAATATTGTGTGCAATTCTGGTCGCCACACTACCAAAAGGATGTGGAGGCTTTGGAGAGGGTACAGAAGAGGTTTACCAGGATGTTGCCTGGTCTGGAGGGTATTAGCTATGAGGAGAGGTTGGATAAACTCGGATTGTTTTCACTGGAATGACGAAGGTGGAGGGGCGACATGATAAAAGTTTACAAAGTTATGAGAGGCATGGACAGAGTGGATAGTCAGAAGTTTTTTCCCAGGGTGGAAGAGTCAGTTACTAGGGGACATAGGTTTAAGGTGCGAGAGGCAAAGTTTAGAGGGGATGTGCGAGGCAAGTTCTTTACACAGAGGGTGGTGAGTGTCTGGCACTTGCTGCCGGGGGAGGTGGTGGAAGCAGGTACGATAGCGACGTTTAAGAGGCATCTTGACAAATACATCAATAGGATGGGAGTAAAGGGATACGGACCCCAGATGTGCAGAAGGTTTTAGTTTAGACAGGCATCAAGATCGGCGCAGGCTTGGAGGGCCGAATGGCCTGCTCTTGTACTGTACTGTTCTTTGTTCTTTGGTAGGGCCAAGTGCTGGCAAAGATGTCTGTAACTTTAAACAAGTTAAGGTAAGCTTACAAAATATTTACACGGCCAGTCGTCACGAGCTGCAGCTCTATGGTCAATAGACCATCAATGCAAATGAGGCAATGTGTGCCATCAAAAGAAGTACAGTGCAAAATTTAGATCAGTAGTGCTCATTGCTTGGGCACTACAGGTGCTGTTTGGTGTCCAAAATGGGATTTGTGGTGCTTGCACGCACATTGGGGGTAAATCGTGCCAGTCGCCATGTTGGTGAGGGAGTAAGCAAGTGTAGTGAAGGGCTGCCTCTCACAGCTTAACATATGTTCAGCAGCAGGAAGGAACCTCACCAGTGCTATTTGAAGGGAGAGGCGGTGACTTCAACTGCATCATCGATGCGGCTGGACGATCCGGCAGTGACGACAGCAAACTGGACGCTACGTCCAGATTCCTAATAGAAACAGTTAAGGATGCCAAACTGCACGACGTCTTCAGCAAACCTGCAGACGGAGCGCAGCGCAGATACACATGGTCAAGATCGGACGGATCTGCCCGTTCCAGGATTGACTTCCTGTTTGTGTCCCGTGCTGTCACGGTCGGATCCACCGACGTCAAGCCGGTGTTCTTCTCCGACCACTGCCTCTTACTGGCCGACTGTCACTTACAGGACGACCAGCGGGTTGGCAGAGGGACGTGGAAGCTCAATGCAACACTGCTGACCCCAGAGAACGTTGAGGAACTCAAAAGGGATTACAATGGTTGGAGGACCGTGAAACCCCTCTTTGAGTCTCCAGTTCACTGGTGGGAAGCGATTAAGGAGAACATCAAGAGGTTCTTCATCCACAAAGGTGTTCAGAAGGCGAGAGAGAGACAGAGGGAACTGTCCCGACTCCAGAAAATTATGCAAAATCTACTCCGGTTACAGTCAATGGGGGTCGAGGTCAAGGAGGACCTCCAAGAGGTGAAGAGCCAGCAGGCCTCACTCTTTGCCAAGGAGGCCTCCAAGATCATCTTCCGGTCCAGAGTCCGCTCCATCGAGCAGGATGAGACGTGCTCGCGTTACTTCTTCCAAAAGGTACACGGAGAGAGCTCTGTTATCAGCAGCCTGAAGGAAGAAGATGGCTCGGTAACGTCTTCGCAGTCCGACATACTAAGGAGCGACGGCTTACCGGTCGAGTTGTACTCGGCCCTGTGGGACTGGGTCGGCCCGGACCTGCTGGAAGTATACGAGAGTATGCTCCTGGCCGGTAGCATGTCAGAATCCATGAGAAAAGGCATCATCACCCTCATTTACAAGCAGAAGGGGGAGAGGGTAGAAATCAGAAATTGGCGGCCCATCTCACTGCTTAATGTTGATTACAAGATTCTGTCCAAAGTCATAGCCAGTCGAGTCAAGTCTGCTCTGGAGCTGGTGATTCACCCCGATCAGACCTGTACTGTACCCGGCAGGAAGATCTCTGATAGCCTCGCGCTACTCAGGGATACGATCGCCTACGTACGGGACAGGAGGGTGGACACCTGCCTCATCAGCCTGGACCAGGAGAAGGCTTTTGACAGGATATCGCACACCTACATGATGGACGTGCTTTCCAAAATGGGGTTTGGGGAGGGAATCTGCAATTGGATCCAACTGCTCTACACAAACATCAGTAGCGCAGTGTCAATCAACGGGTGGGAATCTGAAAGTTTCCCGATCAAATCTGGAGTCAGACAGGGCTGTCCTCTGTCCCCGGTCTTGTTTGTTTGCTGTATTGAACCCTTTGCTGAGTCTATTAGGAAGGATGCGAGCATAAGAGGGGTAACAATCCCAGGCAGCGGAGGCACTCAGGTCAAAACCTCCCTGTACATGGATGACGTCGCCGTCTTCTGCTCGGATCCGCTGTCCGTGCGCAGACTGATGAGCATCTGCGACCAGTTCGAACTGGCCTCGGGAGCCAAAGTTAACCACGGCAAGAGCGAGGCCATGTTCTTTGGGAACTGGGCTGACCGATCCTTTGTCCCCTTCACCGTCAGGTCAGATTACCTGAAGGTGCTGGGGATATGGTTCGGAAGGGCCGGGGCGTGCACCAAAACATGGGAGGAGCGAGTAGCCAAGGTACGACATAAGTTGGGCATGTGGGGGCAGCGATCTCTCTCCATTGTGGGTAAGAACCTGGTCATCAGGTGCGAGGCGCTCACGTTGTTGCTCTACGTGTCGCAGGTCTGGCCCATACCCCACTCCTGCGCCGTGGCAGTCTACCCGAGCCATTTTCCGCTTCGTCTGGGGATCTAAAATGGACCGGGTCCGGAGGGACACGATGTTCAAATCTCTGGACATGGGCGGGAAAAATGTACCCAACGTGGCCCTCATCCTGATGACCACCTTCGTGTGCGGCTGCATCAAGCTATGTGTAGACCTCCAGTACGCAAACTCCAAGTGTCACTACGTGCTGAGGTTCTATCTGTCCCCGGTGTTGCGAAGGATGGGCCTGGTCACATTGCCGCGGAACGCTACGTGCAGTTGGGCGGCGCCGTACCACCTATCCTTCGTGGAGCAGTTTCTGCGGAAAAACACCTTTGACCACCGGTCCATCAGGCAGTGGTCTGCACGGAATGTCCTCAAGGCCCTACGGGAAAAGGAAACGGTGGATCCTGTCGGATGGTTCCCCGAGCAGATCGTCAAAGTCATTTGGCGGAATGCCTCATCACCAGAACTTTCAAACAAGCACCAAGACGTAGCTTGGCTGGTGGTGAGAAGGGCCCTCCCAGTCAGATCCTTCATGCACACCCGAAGTCTCGCCCCCTCCGCACAGTGCCCCCGCGTTGGCTGTGGTGGGGAAGAGACGGTCGCCCACCTCCTCCTGGAATGTGCCTTTGCAAAGCAGGTGTGGAAAGAGATGCAGTGGTTTTTGTCAAGGTTCATCCCAAGCAGCTCTGTAACACAGGAGTCTGTGCTCTACGGGCTGTTCCCAGGGACGCACACCGAGACAAACATCAACTGCTGCTGGAGGACTATCAATTCGGTGAAAGACGCCCTTTGGTCTGCCCGAAACTTGCTGGTCTTCCAGTGCAAAGAGTTGTCCACCACCGAATGTTGCAGACTGGCACATTCCAAGGTCCAGGACTACGTGCTGAGGGACGCACTAAAGCTTGGGGCAGCCGCAGCAAAGGCTCAATGGGGAAAGACCACAGTGTAAGGTTCCCCCACCAAGCTGGACTGAGGGGCTGGATCCATGGGAAACCCCTCGAACTGTATCGTTAATATTCTGAATTGCTGTAAATGTAAAACTGTAATTGACATGACAATTGTGAAACAGAAGGGTTGGGAAGAAACTCATGACAGTATTGAAAGAAACTGATCTCTTTTGCAATGTTTGTATTTTTTGGTGTGGTTTGGAAACTGTTTGGCAATGTAATTTTTACAGATTTTTATGAATAAAGTATATTTTGGAAAAAAAAAAATTTGAAGGGAGAGGCAGAAGATGGCTCGGTAACGTCTTCGCAGTCCGACATACTAAGGATCAGCAAATCATTTTATGCTGGGCTGTATGACGCGAAGCCCACAGACAGCAGAGCCTCCCAGTCCTTCCTGTCATCTATCACAGAGGTCTTAGATGACAGCAGGAGGGAGAGATTGGACAAGCCGCTAACTCCGGACGAGCTGACAAAGGCCGTCGAGTCCTTCAAGACGAGTAAAACTCCCGGGAGCGACGGCTTACCAGTCGAGTTGTATTCGGCCCTGTGGGACTGGGTCGGCCCGGACCTGCTGGAAGTATACGAGAGTATGCTCCTGGCCGGCAGCATGGCAGAATCCATGAGGAAAGGCATCATCACCCTCATTTACAAGCAGAAGGGGGAGAGGGCAGAAATCAGAAATTGGCGGCCCATCTCACTGCTTAATGTTGACTACAAGATTCTGTCCAAAGTCATAGCCAGTCGAGTCAAATCTGCTCTGGAGTTGGTGATTCACCCCGATCAGACCTGTACTGTACCCGGCAGGAAGATCTCTGATAGTCTCGCGCTACTCAGGGATACGATCGCCTACGTACGGGACAGGAGGGTGGACACCTGCCTCATCAGCCTGGACCAGGAGAAGGCTTTTGACAGGATATCGCACACCTACATGATGGACGTGCTTTCCAAAATGGGGTTTGGGGAGGGAATCTGCAATTGGATCCAACTGCTCTACACAAACATCAGTAGTGCAGTCTCAATCAACGGGTGGGAATCGGAAAGTTTCCCGATCAAATCTGGAGTCAGACAGGGCTGTCCTCTGTCCCCGGTCTTGTTTGTTTGCTGTATTGAACCCTTTGCTGAGTCTATTAGGAAGGATGCGAGCATAAGAGGGGTGACGATCCCAGGCAGCGGAGGCACTCAGGTCAAAACCTCCCTGTACATGGATGACGTCGCCGTCTTCTGCTCGGATCCGCTGTCCGTGCGCAGACTGATGAGCATCTGCGACCAGTTCGAACTGGCCTCGGGAGCCAAAGTTAACCACGGCAAGAGCGAGGCCATGTTCTTTGGGAACTGGGCTGACCGATCCTTTGTCCCCTTCACCGTCAGGTCAGATTACCTGAAGGTGCTGGGGATATGGTTCGGAAGGGCCGGGGCATGCACCAAAACATGGGAGGAGCGAGTAGCCAAGGTACGACAAAAGTTGGGCATGTGGGGGCAGCGATCTCTCTCCATTGTGGGTAAGAACCTGGTCATCAGGTGCGAGGCGCTCACGTTGTTGCTCTACGTGGTGCAGGTCTGGCCCATACCCCACTCCTGCGCTGTGGCAGTCACCCGAGCCATTTTCCGCTTCGTCTGGGGATCTAAAATGGACCGGGTCCGGAGGGACACGATGTTCAAATCTCTGGACATGGGCGGGAAAAATGTACCCAACGTGGCCCTCATCCTGATGACCACCTTCGTGTGCGGCTGCATCAAGCTATGTGTAGACCTCCAGTACGCAAACTCCAAGTGTCACTACGTGCTGAGGTTCTATCTGTCCCCGGTGTTGCGAAGGATGGGCCTGGGCACATTGCCGCGGAACGCTCCATGCAGTTGGGCCGTGCCGTACCACCTATCCTTCGTGGAGCAGTTTCTGTGGGAAAACACCTTTGACCACCGGTCCATCAGGCAGTGATCTGCACGGAATATCCTCAAGGCCCTACGGGAAAAGGAGACGGTGGATCCTGTCGGATGGTTCCCCGAGCAGACCGTCAAAGTCATTTGGCGGAATGCCTCATCACCAGAACTTTCAAACAAGCACCAAGACGTAGCTTGGCTGGTGGTGAGAAGGGCCCTCCCGTCAGATCCTTCATGCACACCCGAAGTCTCGCCCCCTCCGCACAGTGCCCCCGCGTTGGCTGTGGTGGGGAAGAGACGGTCGCCCACCTCCTCCTGGAATGTGCCTTTGCAAAGCAGGTGTGGAAAGAGATGCAGTGGTTTTTGTCGAGGTTCATCCCAAGCAGCTCTGTAACACAGGAGTCTGTGCTCTATGGGCTGTTCCCAGGGACGCACACCGAGACAAACATCAACTGCTGCTGGAGGACTGTCAATTCGGTGAAAGACGCCCTTTGGTCTGCCCGAAACTTGCTGGTCTTCCAGCGCAAAGAGTTGTCCACCACCGAATGTTGCAGACTGGCACATTCCAAGGTCCAGGACTACGTGCTGAGGGACGCACTAAAGCTTGGTGCAGCCGCAGCAAAGGCTCAATGGGGAAAGACCACAGTGTAAGGTCCCCCCACCAAGCTGAACTGAGGGGCTGGATCCATGGGAAACCCCTCGAACTATATCGGGAAAATTTGCATTTGCTGTAAAATGAAAAAATGTAATTGGCATGACAAATGTGAAATGGAAGGGTTGTGAAGCAACTCATGATTGTATTGAAGGAAACTGATCTCCCTTGCAATGTTCGTATTTTTTGGTGCTGTTTTAAACTGTTTGGGAATGTAATTTTTACAGATTTTTATGAATAAAGTATATTTTGGAAATTAAAAAAAAAAATTTAAAGGGATGGACTGCGTGCTGAGGGACGCACTAAAGCTTGGGGCAGCCGCAGCAAAGGCTCAATGGGGAAAGACCACAGTGTAAGGTCCCCCCACCAAGCTGAACCGAGGGGCTGGATCCATGGGAAACCCCTCGAACTGTATCGGGAAAATTTTCATTTGCTGTAAAATGTAAAAATGTTAATGGCATGACAAATGAAATGGAAGGGTTGTGAGGCAACTCATGATAGTACAGAAGGAAACTGATCTCCCTTGCAATGTTTGTATTTTTTGGTGCTGTTTGAAACTGTTTGGCAATGTAATTTTTGCAGATTTTTATGAATAAAGTATATTTTGGAAATAAATAAAAATTTAAAGGGATCATTAACTATTTATAGGCTAGTACAATAACAAAATGCTGCAGAATCTGGAAATCGGAAATAAAAGCAGCAAATGTTGGAAATACTCAGCAGGTCTGGAAGCCATCTGTCAGATCTGCTGATTATTTCCAGCATTTTCTGTTTTTACTTACAGGTTAGTTACTGGTTGATCTATTCTGTCTGTTGCTTCGATTCTTTTGGTGCTTTCTATAGTTGTTTAAAGTTGCCAAAGTCTGCAGGGAGTGGTGTGGCAGGTGTTTAAAGAACGTTTGCTGACTTCAAGGTTTCTGCACAAACCAGTTACTCCCTGGGTACACTAGTAGCCACCCCCTTGGAATACAGCACGACTTGGAAAATGAACAGAGGGACAAGCTGCTGGAAGAGGGAAGGAGGGGTGGGGGGTGGGTGAAGCAGGGCTCGCAGCAGGAGGCAAAATTTTCCCAGGGTCTTCAGGGAGCAATTCTCCTACCTGAACCTCTGCAAGGAACAATCAGGACATCCTCACTGAAATCTGTCAGCTGCAACAGCCACAACTGTAACCTGCAGGGCATGGACCACATTGCCAGTGGCTATGAAGATGACTGTGGTGAAGAAATTTTATGCACCTGGCTCCCTCCAAGCTGGAGCTGGAGGTTTTTGCAACATCTCACAGTCTGCAGTCCACTGTTGCATGAGGGCAGCCACTGAGGCTCTCTAATCAATGAGAACTAATTACATTTCATTCTCTCTTGCCAGAGATGAGCAGTTGTAGTGAACCTGCAGCTTTACTAGGATTGTAGGCTTTTCCGTGGTGCATGATGCCATGGACTTCATATGCATCACTTTGTGGGCACCACATGTCAACTCTGCACTATATCAGAACCAACAGGGATTCCAGTCCCTGAACATCCAGCTGGTGTGTGACCATACATAGAGAATCATGCAGATCAATGCCCGTTATCCTAGTAGCAGCCATGATGCCTTCATTAAGAGCATAAGATATAGGAGCAGGAGTAGACCATACAGCCCCCAAGCCTGCTCCGCCATTCAATATGATCACGGCGTATCTTCTGCCTCAACTCCACTTTCCAGCACATTCCCCATATCCTTTGATTCCCTAAGGGACCAAAGATCTGTCTATTTCAGCCTTAAATATACTCATACTGCAGCAGTCCACTATGCCAGCTGCATCTGAGCCACCACAGCAAAACAAAGGGTAGCTTGGGTGAAAAGAGCTATCTGCTGACTACATGACTGATGACTCCAGTGGGCAACCCACACACACATGCACTTTCTGCTTACAATGAAAGTTATGCTGCCACACAAAATGTGACCAAAGCTCTCCAGCCTACTCCATACAGGCTAGTGAAGAGGTTTTGTGACCTTGCTCCAAATATTAGAGAAAGTATCCCTACCTGCTAAATAGTTTCAATGGCTATTTTTAGCCATTTGCATCAATTCTTCAGTGGGTTTATCCAAAGTTGTGGCTGGAGATCAGGAAAATCCCCCCAGAAATCCCAGCCTTGTACCATGAACAGCACATCAACAATAATTCCTAAGCTCTTTTATCATCCAAACTGTTGTGATGTTTCTTTTATTGGCACAGAGTAATACATTAAATGAAAATGAAATTGTTATCAGGTTATCTCTAATCTTTTCTGGCAATGCTATTTTATCTTCTGCTGCTACAGGCTATTAGAATGTTTCATTCTCCATGGTTATGGCAGTGGTATATTCCTCATTGACTTCAAGGTAGAGACTCTTCCTATTGCTGAGGGTGTTCTACTACTTTGGCTCACACTGTAAAGCCACTAACTGCACACTTTATAACTTTATTTCTTTAAATAAAGTTTGCCGTTCATTGGCGTCTGCTGCTTAGGCTGAAGCAGCTGCTGACGAATCCTGATCGGAGCAAATCCAACGCTTGTCCTTCTTATCTCTGCTCAATTTCTGTGACGTGATCAAAACCAATGTGATGTCGCTCAGAAGTTAAGGTAGCCACCAGGAACTTTGGCAAACTATTGAGGAGTTAACAGCGACTCTAACTTTAACGTAATGCCAAAAGGCATCTAGGTTACTTAACGATACAGAAACTTACATTTTATAGGATCTGTTCACCAATTAACAGCCTGAATTATTGATTTCCTGACTATCAGAAACCTGTTTCCCATATTTAAATCTAATACATCAGAAACTAGGGACTACTGTTCACACCAGATAATGGTTTCTTGGCATGTTGTACACAGTTTCTGGGCAATTCTTAGACCATCAGCAAAATTATTGATGCTTATTGATAAAGGCATGACTGGCATTCAAAATATGTCTGAAACTCCAAAATAGTAGGTAAGTAGTAATAAATAAATACCACACAAATTTACCCAACATCTTTTTTTGACTCTCATGAGTGCTATTGCCAATCACTTGACATTTATGTAAAATACAGGAGGTAGAATTTCCACAGGGGTTTTCCTGTTCTCTTGCTGTGACCTCAATGGAAGATCAGCAGAAACCCAGAAGAACCAATGGAATCTGCCATCTTTAGTTACCATCTTCCTCCGATACTCTGGCAATCGAGAAAATCCCTAGGAAATTTATTCAAGACTTAAACAGTCTGAGAATATGGTTCTGTAACATAAGTACACTATAGACATTCAGTAAAGTTAACTGAATCCAAATGGGGCTGAATCTCTGCAGGGATACCCAAATTTCACAGAATCCTAGGGCAAAAATGGATCTGTGGAACAATTGCTTGATAATAACGAATCTATAAGTTTTCTAGGGTCCATGCAACTAAAATATTTGTCACCAAGGGGAGAATGTCCGTGGAGCGCTCCAGATCTCCTCCTGTAACTTTATCGGAGAATTGTCAGAAACCCTGGAGAAATCATGTAAACAACTCTGTTTAGCTTGTTAATGCCTTTGCTCTGGGGGTTCTGTCAAAGATATGGAGCTGGATTTAATTGGCCCCAGAGAGACAGGCTAAGAGGCAGGGAGGCCCATAGAATTGTGACGGAAAGTGAGGGGCATCGGAGGGCCCATCGTCTGCCCATTGGACCTTTATACAATCAGGAGCAGGAAAGGCCCACGACGACCTTTCTGCCCAGAGGCCAATTGAGGCTCTTAAGTGGTCAATTATAAGCCACTTAAGGGCCTCTTCCCGCTGCCATTGGAATTAATCAGCTGGTCAGAAGGAGGGAGCAGATCAAAACTTTGTAGTCAAATAAAGAAAGCATATATAGAATCAGATGCAATTGTTATGGGTGTCTTCAATTAACCAGGCTTGACTTGGGAAAATTTTAAATGGTGCAGTAGGGGTACAAACAATATTGAATTATTACATGGAACAATTGATTAACCAAGGGTGCCTTGATATTGAGTAACAACCAGGAGATGATAGAGCAGGTTAAGAACATCTAGGTAACAGTGACCACAATATAGTGGAGTTTAAAGTTAGGCAAGAGTGATTGATCTGGATTTTCCATTCATTTATTGCCTACTTTGGGAGTCTAAATGGAGTAAAGTGAGTAGCAAATCCCCTACTTCAACTTCACCAGTAAAAAATTGCACTAGCATTTTTCTCCTTTAACGCCTGCCCAGAATCTACCTTCCCACAATTAAATGAAGTCAAGTAGGCATGGTTAACTTTCTTGATCCATGTCTTCCAACTTCTAATTAGTATTGATATGATATAGGTAGTGTTGTGAGCAGTACAGCAGTATCACTGAGACAGATATTGTCCTGATGATTCCATTTTGTTTGATAAAACAGAAGGTTTGACTGACTTTGCCTGCATATTCATTTTAACTTTTAGAGAATTATTAAGAATTTTACTCTATTTAATTCATTCCACAAAAAGTAGTTTTGGACTGGGTACATGGTTTTCCCAATGGGAATCCTACTATTTCTTTGTTTTAAAGAGGAGGACATGGATATGGAAGAAATTGAATTTTAGCCCTTAGAGTTATAAAGAGCTACTCATTCACCAAGATTTACAAAGTGCAGAGGACTTACTTAGATTTCCCTTCTTGTATGTATCTCAAAGGCTATGCTTCTTGCTGGAGGTTAGTTCACAGTTATGTCAACTGCTGGCTGAAGTCCTGCTTCCCATTTCCCCAGAAGAACAACACTGTCTGTCAAAGTCACCACTGCCTTGGATCTCTTTGCAACTGAATCTTTTCAGGCAGCATCTGGTGACCAATGCCACATTAGTCAGGGAGCAGCTCAACATTGACCAAGAATTTCCTTGGAGCTGCTCCCATTCTGCCAGTGCAACTTCATCAGAAGTACTGTTCTTTAACCCACCAGTGATAGACCACCAAGGACTAACCCATTTTCCTTCGTGTACCTTCATTATATATTTATGCCAAGCTTCAAGTGGTATTTTATTATTCTGTCATCTGGCAAAAGATGATGCAATTTTTAGGCCAAAGAGATAGAGGCTCATGAAAAGTATGACCCAATCCAGTGGAAGGAAGTGGCCCTGAATGAAACCTCACCATCCAGCTCCATTGAGGACAGATATCTTTGGGCATTGCACCCTGCTGTCATTTACATGCAGTTGGGCGAAGATGTAGTGACCAAAGATGTCTGTCCTCAGAGGGGCTGGATGTTCTCTCCAATATCCCTCCATTAGCCATTGCAGATGTATTTGAAAATGGATGGCAAATGGAGGGAAATTCAGCCCAGAGTTCTAAAGTATAAAGGTATGGATAGCATTCAGTCCGCAGACACATTCTAGTAACTACATCCTTCAGGATTTGGCCGGCTTGCTTAGCAGTGCTGTTGCCGAGCCACTCTTGGTAATCAACACTGAAGTACACCCCTCCCCAAAAGAACAGTCTGTACCCTTTCAGCCCTCAGTGCTTCTCTACATGGAAAAGTACTGATTCATTAGCTGAGGGAGGGTGCTAGGATGAAATTAATAGGAGAATTCCTTGCCCATGTTTGACCTGATGCCATGAGACATTAGGACAGCCAATGCCACTCCCTCCCAACTGTATACGATTGTGTCGCCATCTCTGGTGGGTCTGTTCTGCCAGTGCAAAAAGAAATACTGAGTGATGGTGATGGAGGAGTCTGGGACATTGGCTGTAAGGTATGAAGTTCAAGAATGACTATGTCAGGCTGTTGCTTGATCAATCTGTGAAACAGCTCTCCCAATTTTGGCACATGTCCCCAGATTTTAGTGAAGAGGTCTTTGCAGGGTCGACTCGGTTGGATGTGCCTTTGTCATGTCTGATTTTAAAGTCGATGCTGTGTTGTCTGTTCGATTATCTTCTTATTATAGTTTTCATTGTGGTTTGGAACATCAGAGTAGCTTGCTAGGCCATTTCAGAGTCAACCACATTGCTATAGGTCTGAAGTCACATATAGGCCAGACCAGCAGATTTCCTTCCATAAGGGGCATTAGTGACAATCCAATAGTTTCACCATTACTGCTACTAGCTTTTAATTCCAGATTTATTTAATTAACTTAATTTAAATTCCCCAGTTGTTGTAGTGGGATTTGAACTCATGTCTCCAGATCATTAGTCCAGGCCTCTAGATTACTAATCTGGTAACAGAACCATGATGCTGTCATGCCCTCTAAATGAGACCAGGGAAAGGAAATAAAAATGGGAATTTCAATTAAATAGTTCTAGGCACCGCACACAAAATAGGAAAGAAATCTCGGGGTTCTGCTGGATTGCTCACTGAAACCAACAGCTATATGAAAAACTAATTTGATCTTGGGCTGTACAACCAGTAGGGTAAAGTATGAGCTCCAGGTGGTGATATAAGTTTGTACGAGGCACCGGTACAACCACACCTGGAGTACTGCAAATATTTCTGGTCATTGCACCACAACAAGTTTTCAAGGCATTGGAGATAGTGCAGAAAATGGCAACCAGACTGATTATTCAATTATTGTCAATTCTTAAGGGAATAAATAAACTGAATCACAATCATGGGCCAGATTTTGCTGAAAACAATAATGATATCTGAATAACACACTATATTATGAATGAACAAATTGACCAACAACTTCTTGTGAAGAAAAGACGACCTGTGAATTCCAGGTTTGTGAACCACAAATTGCTGGTTGATTTGCGCATTAGTATCCTGTGCGCTCTGCTGTTAATGTCACTGAAATGGTATCCTGTCTTGAACCTCCACATGATTTTCATGAAGTTGCTGCAGAGCCATAGAGTCATTTACGGCATAGAAGAAGGCCAGTCAGCCCATCGAGTCCAGGCCAGCTTTAATTGTCCATTAAACTTGCTGTAGAAAGTTAAGTCTAGTAATTAATAGTGTAAATATCCTTGTAACAATGTGATAATTATTAATGACTGCCAATCAGCCTCTCTTGCCCAGAAAATAAACAATTCGAAGTGTAGAATCTTATCCCTTCAAGTTGTGAATTATTTCAGGAAATTTAAAAAATGTAAATTTAAAAAAAAAGATTTCTTTTCTGTATCTTTCTCTTTCTCTTAATCCAATCTTTCTTTCCTTCTCTTTCTTTCTCTTTCTGTACCTGGTTTGACATTGAATTCAATCACCTCTAATTCACCCTCCATCTCACTCCTTCCTCCGTTTAGTTCTCAGTCTTTAAATCTTATTGGTTTGGGAGATATGGGCCGAGATTTTACTGGCAACAACAAAGTCCTGATGTTTGGACCTAAAGCAGGTGGTGTGCCTGCTCGGACAGGTGGGGTGGAAGTGGGAGAGTGATATTCTCAGGGCCGTCCAATTAACAGCCGATGGTTTGGGAGCTGGCCAATTAGGAGGCATGGGCAGGGGAAGTATTGACTCAGGCAGGGCTGGCAACATCTTTAAAAGGCAGCTAGCAGAACTTTTAAAGGCAGCACCCCCAGAGGAAATGGAGAGCGAGCCCTGGAACTGCAGACATCGCCAAATGGCAGAAAGCAGAGCAAGGGTGGTCCCCAGGTTCTCTGATGCTTCCCTGAAGGTGCTCCTCCAGGCGGCATGGGCTCGGAGGGAAGTCCCTTTCCCTCAGGACGGGAGGAGGAGAAGACCAGATCATCAGTCAAAAAGGGCATGGATAGAGTTAACAGAGGAGGTGAGCAGCCACGGGGTATCCCACATGTGTGGCTGCAGTGTTGAAAGAGGATCAATGACCTGATGTGTTCTGGCAAGGTGAGTGCAGCGCATAATATTAAGCTTGAAAGCTTAATTGTGACTAAAGCTGAGCATGAGTGTAGCAGAAGGGGTGCCCACCTGGTCAGAGGCAATGCCCAGGCAACAGTATTGGCTGCCACATGCATGGGACCCTCTCTGGGGAGGACACCATTCAGTCAGAGCTGACCCCTGCACTGCCTGTACTGAATGGCCGCATGCAGGAGGTATCCCTGTGGCACCATGATGGACAGTGAGGCTGCCACCAGCATAGGATTAGTGTGTGCCTTTGATGGGTGAGTAACAATGTACATTTATAAACTTTCAGGAGAAGAGAGCTTTCACTGCTCAAGAAAGAACAAGAACTGGAGGCAGCATCACAATCCACACGCCAATGGAGAAAGAGGCGTTGGAGCTGGGAGGCCTGGAGGCAGGAAGGGCTATTACTAATGATGTGATGGGTGTGGTGCCCCGAGAGAGTGAGTGGTCTGATCCAATGGATGGGGAAAATAGACCCTCTGGCGAGTAAAAAGCATAGTGCTAATGTGTCCACCATTGGTCACATAGATCTCCAGATGAAGGTTGTGTTAGTATGTGCATTGACCTCTCATCACTCTTCTCTGTCTCTCTCTCTCTTGCAGGTAATAGAACTGTAGAGCCTGCGGGACAGCCCTCTACCTCTGAAGAAGAAGAGACCTCAGAGGATGCATCATCACATCATTCCCCTGCACCCTCCACCAGTGTACATAGTCTCATGTTGGTGGGTACTCCTGTGTGAATAGCAAAGGGGTCACAATCTCATGAGCACAGCACAGACGCGTCCGAGCAGCTGATGAAGGCAGTAACGGTTGCGGCCACTCACACTCGGAGGACTATGGAAGGGCCCAGCGATGCTCAGATTCAGGCTGATGACATGCCTCTGGAGTCATCAACAAGGTGGCAGATGCTGGAGCTTCAGTGTGAGGTGCGGGAACACCTGCCGGAGCTTCCAGAGGCCTTGCGCACACATGTGTGAGCAATGGAGGAGTCCATCCAGGACGTGAGTGCAGCCATATCTCTGGCATGTGTGCACATGGCATCTTCCATTGAGAGAGTGGCAATCCTCATGGAGGGCCACATCCAGCATACCATGCAGTGGATGCCGGAGATGCGCGCGGACCTGCATGCCATCGCCTACTCCATGAGCTCTGTGGAGCTGGATGAACGGGGGACGAGTCACCTGGAGTCATTGCCAGGTGCTCATGCACCTCAGGTGAGCAGAGAGGAGCAAGTGCACCCTGAAAGGTTAGAGGCGCGGCTGCCTGAAGCACCCTCTCAAGGTGTTACTGGTGCGGACAACGGGCCCTCATCCTCTCTGATGGTGACACCAATGCCTCAGGAAGCTGCAATGACAGAGGTGGCACCTGCACCTGTGCAGGAGGTCTCCAATATGCTGGGGCCCTCAAGGCCTCAGCCAACCAGAAGATAACCGCCACAGCCATTGATAGCCACATAGCAGAAAGGTCAGCAGCCTGCCTCCACTTCAGCTGACAGCGCAGGGGAAGCACAATGTAGGAGCTACACAAGCATGAAAGAAAGTCTGCCAAGCTGCACATGGGTTTTACAAGGTTATATTCTGTAGTTCGATGTCATTTTACTGTTTTTTTGTCTTTAATTAAATCTGATATGCTGCAGCACAAAAAGAATCCTTCACTCATTTATTGCACCACTGGGCCATTAACAGTTTGATGGCTCTTGCAAAGGGTGCGATGGGAAGGACCACACTGCACGAGATCAATGCATTTCCCATGCTGTTGCCTCATGTGATGACGAATCCAGTGATATGGTTAGGTCGTTCAAGGAAAAGGCCTATACAATATGGAATAATTGATAATATGTGTGTGTAAGGAAAGGTCATGAGAAATGTGCCCGTATCAGTGAGTTGTGAGCCTCCCTTGCGTGTATTTCATTATGCCTTGCCTGCGGTCCCTCAAGGCCTTCATCATATTGAATCTGGTCATCAGCCCCCTCCAAATCCTCATCCTTGGAGGAGGCATCGCTTCCAGGATGTCTTCATTGTTCAAAGCTTCTCTCCTCTGTAGCGACAGGTTGTGCAACGCACAGCACACCACCACGATATGTGAGACCCTCGCTTGGATATATTGAAGGGCTCGACCAGATCTAGCAAGGCATCTAAACCGCATGTTCAGAAGTTTAATGGTCTGCTCGATGGTCACTCCAGTTGTCGCATGGCAACTGTTGTATGTCTCCTTTTCATCTGTACTGGAGTTTCACACAGGCGTAATGAGCCATGTTTTCAGTGGGTCGTCCTTGTCATCCGGTATCCACCTTTGAAGGTGCGCGGGCATGCCTGAAAAGGTCAGCTACCTGGGACTGTCTTAGTATGAAGGCATCATGACAGCTTCCCGGGAACTTTGCACAGACCTGAAGGATCCGTTTGTGGTGGTTTCAAACCAGTTGCACATTGGGCGTGTGGAAGCCCTTCCTGTTGATGAAGGCCGCTGCGCAGTCTTTGGGGGCCTTGATGGCCACATGCATGCAGTCAATGAAACCCTGCACCTGGGGGAAATCCAGCGATGGCCTCAAATCCGACAGCCCTCTCAGCCTGACTAGGCCAATCAGTGTGAGACCACAAGTACCGGCCAGCCCTTTTGAACATGGCATTAGTGACCATCTTGATGCAGCAATCAGCCACAGACTGGGAGATACATAAGAACATAAGAACATAAGAAATAGGAGCAGGAGTAGGCCGTTCAGCCCCTCAAGCCCGCCCCGCCATTCAATAAAATCATGGCTGATCTGTCCCAGGCCTCAACTCCTCTTTCGGGCCTGCTCTGCATAACCCTCGACTCCCCGAGATTTCAAAAATCTATCTACCTCCTCCTTAATTTAGTGACCTAGCCTCCACAACTCTCTGGGGTAGAGAATTCCAGAGATTCACCACCCTCTGAGAGAAGAAATTCCTTCACATCTCAGTTTTAAATGTGTGCCCCCTCATTCTGTAACTATGTCCCCTAGTTCGAGATTCCCCCACCAGTGGAAACATATTCTCAACAGCTACCCTGTCAAGCCTCCTTAGAATCTTATATGTTTCAATAAGATCATCTCTCATTCTTCTAAACTCCAATGAATAAAGGCCTAACCTGTTTAGCCATTCTTGATAAGACAATCCCTTCATCCCAGGAATCAGCCTCGTGAACCTTTCTGAACTGTCTTCAACGCTAGTATATCTTTCCTTAAATATGGGGACCAAAACTATACGCAGTACTCCAGGTGTGGCCTCACCAACACCCTGTACAGTTGTACCAAGACTTCCCTATTTTTAAACTCCAACCCCCCAGCAATAAAGGCCAAAATTCCATTTGCCTTCCTAATTACTTGCTGCACCTGCATACTAACCTTTTGTGTTTCATGTACAAGAACACCCAAATCCCTCTGTACTGCAGTGTTTTGTAGTCTTTCTCCATCTAAATAATAATCCTCCTTTTTATTCTTCCTACCAAAGTGGATTACCTCACACTTTCCCACATTGAACACCATCTGCCAAGTTTTTGCCCACTCACTTAACCTATCTATATCCATTTGCAGATTCTTTGTATCCTCATCACAACATGCCTTCCCACCTATTTTTGTATCATCAGCAAATTTGGATACACTACACACTGTCCCTTTCTCCAAGTCATTAATATAGATAGTAAATAGTTGAGACCCTAGGACCGATCCTTGTGACACCCCACTAGTTATGGCTTTCCAACCTGAAAAAGACCCATTGATCCTGACTCTCTGCCTTCTGTGTGTTTGCCAGTCCTCAATCCAAGCCAACACATTACCCCCAATACCATGAGCTCCTATTTTGTGCAATAACCTTTTATGTGGCACTTTATTGAACATCTTCTGAAAATCCAAATACGCTACATCTACCAGTTCCCCTTTATCCACTCTGCTTGTTCTATCCTCAAAGAACTCTAACAAATTTGTCAAGCTTGATTTCCCTTTCATAAAACCATGTTGACTCTGTTTGATTACATTATGTTTTTCTAAATGTCCTGCTATTTCTTCCTTAATAATGGACTCTAGCATTTTCCCAATGACTTATGAGCTAACTGGTCTATAGTTTCCTGCTTTCTGTCTCCCTCCTTTCTTGAACCACATTAGTGGTTTCTCAATCTGCTTGTACCCTGCCGGAATCCAATAAGTTTTGGTATATTATGACCAATGCCTCCACTATCTCTGCAGCCACTTCTTTTAAAACCCTTGGATGCAGGCCATCAAGTCCTGGCGACTTGTCTGCCTTTAGTCCCATCAGTTTGTCCAGCACCTTTTCCCTTGTGATAGAGATTGTTCCAAGTTCCTTTCTCCCATTCACACCTTGCTCATCTATTATTGCTGGGATGTTTATCGTGTCCTCCACTGTGAAGACTGATGCAAAGCATTAGTTTAAATTATCTGCCATTTCCCTGTTCCCTGTAATTAATTCCCCAGTCTCATCCTCTAAGGGTCCCACACTTACTTTTGCTACTCTCTTCCTTTTTATATACCCATAGAAGCTCTTACTATTTGTTTTTATATTTCTTGCCAATTTACTCTCATTCAATACCTCCTGAAGATCCCTGGAAGGATCCAGAGATGTAGAAATTCAGTGCCACGATGTCCTTCACCGGTAATGGGTGCCCACCACTTCCCATTGGGCTCAGATCCTCCTTCGTCATGGTGCACAGCTCAGTGACCGCCTCCCTGGAGAGGTGCAGTCTTTAGTGACACTGCTGCTCCGACATTTGCAGGTAACAGAGCCTCTGATGGTAAACCCTCTCTGGTGGGTAATGCCATCTTCAAGCAAGAGGGTGGTTGCGTGCCCCTCTGCACCCTACTTGTCCATGGCCCCCTTCCAGCATCATTATTCTGGTGTCCCTCTCGGTGCTGCAGCCCTGGTCCCGATGGCTGCAGCTGTGTCCCTCGTTGATGCTCCTCCTCACTGGAGGTCCCAAAACCTGAGTGAATGAACCCCATTGCAAATTGATGCACTCACTTCTCAAGGCCTCCCATCCCACCTTACTCTGTACAGACAAGTGCAAGTCAGAGAGAACAGTCGACTAGAATGCCTCTGCTGTGCTTGACAAGTTTGCCTTGCCTCCAGATTGCTACTGTTGCTGTGCACTGACAACTCCCTACCAAGCCACACTACCTCTCTCAATGGTTGCCGACTGCAGCCAAGACTGACCTACCGCTGAGCTTCCGCCTCCTTAAAGCTGGCAAGGCTCTGAGGTTCCACTGTTCTCAGGTGCCCGTCATAAAATTCTAAAAAGCTGGTAAAATCACTGTTAATTGCCTGCTCAACTGGCTTAATTACCATCCTGCCGTATTCAAGTGTGGCCTCCACCTGCTAACATGGCTGCCTCTGGAACTATCCACTAGCAGTGTAAACATGTTGGGCTTCCTGCCCGTTGCCATCCACCACCATTTTGCCACACCTCCCAGCTATCTTCATAGCGCTGACAACACCCACACTGTTTGTGCCATTGTTCACCAAGGTTCCAAAGGCCCTGTTGCCCTCACTGCACCATTATCAGCTCATACTTCCAGCAAATATGTAGGGCAAAAAATGTTAAAACCTAACTGTTCATAAATAAGTCAAACCAAGAGGTCACGATGTGAGATGTCCTGCTCAGCAAAATGTGGCCTATTATGTTTGGCACTTGCCAGAAACTCTAGAAACAGGGATGTGGCTCAAGGTAGGAAAGGGAAGGTTTTACAGTTTAGGTGTACTATTTAAGTAGATAGAGATGACCAAGTGAAGTGGATTGCCCCCAGATGTATCTGAGGCAGATTTAAGGAGAATTGAATTGAAATTTTGGAGTGGATGACTGAAAAAAAATTGTGGCTACAGGAAAAGGCAGGCGAGTGGGACTAGCTGAGTTGCTCTTGCAGACAGCCAGCACAGACACCAAGGGCCGAAGAGCCTCCATCTGTGCTGCAACCATTCTATGATTCTATGATATGAAGTCAAACTGTTTTTGGGACCAGCCAGATGGACTGCAGAGTCTTTTCTGTTCCTGTGTTTTAATATGTTCCAAATAGTTTGGCAGAGAATACATTTATTTATAACAAAGTCATATTAAAGGCCTGATTATAGTGCTACTGATAAAATATACAGGAAATCTTATTAAAATTCCTGGAGAATCTCACAGGATCTCTGTAGATTTTTGGAAGCAATAATATGGAATCTTATAGAACAACTAGAAAGAGCTAAGGGGCTTTTAAGGATTATAGTTACGTTCATTAATGTTGCGTTGTACCTAATGCTGATTTTCCCAGCTTTGGGTGATATCATAAAAAAGTCTTTAAATTAAAGAAAAAAGAAATCTGAAGGAATATCCATAATGAAACGTCCTGCTTCCTTTAATGTGAATGCTATTTTAATGAAGCTCCTCTGACGGATTACTAATGTATAACTTTTTTATGTTGTGCGACAAAGCTGTCTGTTCTGATGATTGACATGGGCCGACGTTATGATGTGGTTTTGGAAATGAGCCCACTGTGACTCTTCTGAGGCAAGTTTCTGAATTAGTGCTGCCCTCCAAGTGCAGTGGAGCCTTTTTAACCCCACTCATTGGTATTCTAGTGTACTGTTACTGAATGACTTTTTAATGGCTTTGGCATCTAGGCTGGTACCCCTGACACATTACTCAGCAGAAGAATTCAAATGAGAATCTGAAAATAAGCAGCACTGAATACAGAAATTAGAACAAGGCAACACAATTAATGGGCACACTGTTAATTCAAATATTTCATATTATGCTATGCTAAACTTATAGGTTTAAAAGTGGTAAATAAAAATATATACAACCAGTAAATTACTATAATATTAATGTTTAACGGGGTTTTTAATAGTTGTACAATGAGCTATGAAGTCACGCTTTTAAAATGTTAGAATGTCTTTAATACAATCAAAATATTTCTTCAGACTAAACAAGATTCACATTCAACAGTGGATTGTTGCAGACTGTAGGTGTGACAAAGCCTGTGCAACCACTTCTAAAGTTTTGATTCCGGATTGAATAAAAATGAACAAAAGCCATAAGATTAAATCTGAGCAGCAGCATTCTAAATGCAGACCAAGTGTGATTCATGACTCCAGTTACACTGGAGATCCAATTCAACTCAGATCACAGCTTCAAACTGAATTTTATTTCCCCAGTGTTTTTGTTACACCTATGTTCCATACTACAACATGGGTTGGATAGTATCAAATGAATGATGAATGCATTTGCCACTCAGTGTTGCAGATATCCTTGGATTTTAACAAACTGTTACACACCTACCTGATTCAAATCAACCTGATTCTGAACCTGTTTTAAACTGCCATTTAAAGTTGAGGTATTTTTACACTCTAAGTTGGGAAGAGAATGGGGACAGTGTGATGGTCATTAGCCAACATAAGGCCTGAGCCATTTTAACTCTTGGGCAATAACACCAGGCTGATGGTGGTGAACTGGGCGAGTTTTTTGATGAATGGTGTACTTCAGATTTATGTGGTGTCAACTGTGGCTCAGTTGGTAGCACTCTTGGCTCTGAGTCTGGGTTCAAGTCCCACTCTAGCAATTAGCACAAAAGTCGAGGCTGACACTCCAGTGCAGTATTGAGGAAGTGCGGCACTTTCAGATAAGATGTAAAACTGAGGCCCCATCTGCCTGGGTGGATGTAAAAGATCCCATGGCCCTATTTTGAGGAAGAGCAAAGGAGTTATCCCTGGTGTAAAAACAAGAAATGCTGGAACCACCCAACAGGTCTGGCAGCATCTGTGGAAAGAGAAGCAGAGCCAATGTTTCGGGCCAGTGACCCTTCCTCGGATCACTGACCCGAAATGTTGGCTCTGCTTCTCTTTCCACAGATGCTGCCAGAACTGCTGGGTGGTTCCAGCATTTCTTGTTTTTATTTCAGATTTCCAGCATCCGCAGTATTTTGCTTTTATTTTAGTTATCCCTGATGTCCTGGCCAATATTTATCCCTCAATTAACATCACAAAAACAGATTATCTGGTCATTATCACATTACTGTTAGTGGGAAATTGCTGTGCGCACATAAGCTGCTGTGTTTCCTAGGTTACAACAATGACTACACTTCAAAAGTACTTTATTAGCTGTAAAGTGTTTTGAGATGTCCAGTACTCATGAAAAGCACTGCATAAATGCAAGTCTTCCTTTCTTTTCCAAATTGAGTGACTGGCTTCTCCTTACTCTATAAAGAGAGCCAGTGCCACATTGTGAGTAAATAAGCGCAATTACATTTGGGTATTGCATTATCATTTTGTGCAATGTCAGTTATGCAGAATATTGGTATGTGGGCATATTGACAAAATGGGTTGGATTCACCTCCACCATCCTGCCCAAAATCAGGCAAGATAGCAACAGAGAATGAGGGAAAATTCATACACTGCCCAGCCTGAATTTCTTGGGTCCTGCCCCTGTCGGAACCACTGCTGGCCCCTCTTTCCCCAAATTTATCATTTATTCTTTACTTTTGTCAACCAACATTACTAAAACAGATCATGGACCTTAGAATTTTGTTGTTTATGGGACAATGCTCTACACAAATTGACTGCCATACTTCCTTCATTACAACATTGAAGATGCTTCAAAAATATTTAATTTCTTTGGGTTGTCCTGAAGTTGTGAAAGGCTCAATCTAAATGCAAGTTTTTCTTTCTTTTCCTGTACTCTGTGCCTTTATTTAGAAAATCCAGACAGCTAATGGCCTTAATAACAGCTTTATTTACCTACACTCACTAGGAGGACTTAATCAGAGGTAAGCAAAATAAATAGGTAAGTTTAAGTATGACAGACATGATGTGAAGAAAGCAAGATGGAAATAGGCAGGAATTTGTTACAGGAAATAAGTGAATCAGGAAATGTGTGTACATGCAAGATGTTCAATATATTACTGGTAGATCATCTGTGGTGTTGCTCATGGAAAATTTGAGCGATATTATATGTTGTATTGTCTTTGTGTGTTGCGGTGCAACCAGACTTACGAGCTGTGTGTATTGTATGAAACTGTTGATTGTTGTCTTATGCCACTACTGTTTGAGCTCTGTCACTATATTGACTATTTGGTCTTGGCCTTTCTGTGTATGGAGGCATTAGATGTCTGTTAATGTACATTATAGTCTATTTGTGTGATGTGTTAGCCATGGAAAAGGCAAGGTGCTACTCTGACAAATTGGTTCACCAGCATGGCGTATGGCTGCTAACTGTTATTTGTGAATGTTGAGATTGGTGTCACCTTAGAGACTGATGTCCTGCACTCTAGTATTATGTGGAAGTTTATGGATTTCCTAGGTTCAGGTTGTAGTTTGGGGAATTTAAGTATGTTATAATGTTGAGGCTGTAAGCTGCTTTTTATTTTCGGGATTAGCACCTTACCTGATCCTGTGGTGGAACTTCAGCTGTTGGGCACTGTATGAGGTTCGTTGCTAAAGTGCCACTCGTGACTGAAATAGCACATGCTTTGGAAGAGGCTATTAAAGCTGAGAGCAGCAGTGGGGGAAAGAAACAATTCCAAGAGATGGTGAGATGGTCAGCAGACGATGCAGAGAGATGGAACGGTGGAAATAATGGTGAGTGAGGCCACAAAATGTTGGCAGAACTTAATAAGGAGGTACAAAGTGTGGAGGTAGCAGGTGAAGGAGGCATTGCCGGCAATGGGAGAGTAAGTTAACAGCAGTGGGAGGAAAAGCACTAACATGCAGGATGGCAAATCAGGGAAGTAAATGCCAGGAGAGGCTGCAGCCACCAGCAGATCACCGGGTGGGAGCAAGGCAGGAAAGAGGGTTAAAAATATGGAAATAAAAGAATGTTTTGCTAAGATGTGTGTTAGTCATTACAATGCTGAATATCATGATGGAACTTAAAAGAGAGCACAGTTTCCATATGAAGAGTACCTTTTGAACAAACTGAAACCTCTATTCAGTATTCCCCTTGGTTTCTGAAATAGTGTACAAATGCTACCACAACACTGAAAAGATTAATATAACAACGTCCTTGGTTTGATTGTGAAGCACTTAATGCTCAATGCAAACAATTCAGTCCTGACCTGAAAATCCAATCGCAATTGTCCATTCAGTACAATTGGTGGTAAAGACTCAATCACACTGTTGAGTTCATGCTTCACATTTTAAACTGTTGAGGTGAAATGTGCCCTTTATGATGAATTAATCAAATATTAGACACATGGAAAAATAACACAAAAGAAAATGTGCAAATACTTGTGTTTGTGATTTTGATTCCTTTTCTTTTCTCCACTATCCTCTTAAATACATTAACCCTTGTTAGAGTACGGGTCCATGAGTACAAACAACCCTCTGATCCCTCACCCAAGTAGCTATTCTTTAAGTATGAGCTTAGACTGTGACTATTGAAAGGCCATCTCAAAGTGGAACCATTACAACTGACCCTGAATACTGTACTAATGTCCACACAAGTGCTCTTTCTCATATATCACTGAACAGTGATCAGAATTGCAAACATTGACAGTTTTTCCTCTTCCCTGGTGAAGGAAGTTGAAGATAATTGTAACATTCCCACGTTCCTGCTACACTCCTTGAGACTCGCTGATTTAGCACATTTGGGATCAAACCCACTACCTTCTTGATTTGTGTGACTCACGGACACACCATGCAAAGCATTTGCTCACTGAGCCATTCACGGAGCAGCGTGAAATATGCTAACCTTTTCAAAATCAGTCATTTATCACTAATCTTCTGATCTGCTCCATAACTAGCTACAGGTACCTGTCAACAATTACACATTTGTCAAATAATTTATGTAAGTGTAGTATTAATTCCAAGAAAGCAGATTATGATTAAGATTTATGAAAAGTCAATAATGCTTTGCAAGAAGTCACTCTGGAATAAAAAGCTGAGCATGCAAAATGAACCTCTGCCATGAAAACATTCCATTATTTTAATGTGCTCTGGGATTGATTATCTGTGGTAACATCGCATATACAAGGACATTAAGTAAAATTACTCCATAGTCACTTTGCTCACCTTTGATATGATAATAGAATTTGTACAGTATTAATTTAAACTAATCCTTACCCTTGTAAACTTTCTGACAGGTACGAGATTGAAAGTTTATACAACTGGGATCAATGCTTTTAGAATTGTCAATGGATTTTATTTTCCCTCCCAGAAACTATATGGACTATGTGTGACTGCAAATCTATTGCATTTCCTGACCTGTTGCTATACTGTGAATTGTCAGTGCTAGACCAGTAAAAGTTTTATTCAATGACTCACTGATGCAGAATTTTCAAAGTATAGACAGACGGTCACTTTGGATATAATTTTATGGGGCTTTTTTGCAGAATAATTCATATAAATAATTTTATAAATATATAATGAACATTAATCTTCACAAATACTCACACACACACACAGGAAGGTATATAAATGTTAAACTATAATTAGTTTAGTGATAATGAAGTTTACAATAGTTAAATAGATGAACCTGATTACACTCCAAAGTAATTCAACTATGTAGCTAACTGTGAAGTGTAAACCCTTCAGCCTCTTGTCACAGCATATGGCATACCTCAAGATCTGGGTTTCCAATTACTTTGGTAGCAGTGTGAATACAGACCCAAATGACATCAGACTCCAGCATCTAGTCACAGTGTATACCAGTGTAACTCATGAACATCATCACATGCCTATCAATCTTCACTTCCTGTTTTGGTGGCTCTAAAGTAAGAACTACAAACTTTCAGCCTCTATTCTGAGTCATTCTAAGTATGTGCATAAATACAGTTTAACAGTGAGCTCAGTGTGAAGGTATGCATTCATTCCAATCACTGGAAAGCCACGGGTTTAACTCTTTGTAGCCTAAGCAATCGAAAATTTTACTTCGAACAGCAAAGTGAAAAAACAAAAATCTGTATTATATTTTTCTGAATATCACAAATGGAGAGATCATATGAAAAGTTGCAAGACTCCCAAACCCTTTAGTTATATCTGGACTCTAAACTGCAACTGTAGTGATGCGTAAAACAGATTTGCGTCCTACCACCATTAAAGTTTTGCAGTGTAAATCTGGAAGTTTGGGCCTGACCTGAATGCAGAATTTATCAGAGTGAGGTATTACCAATGAGGTAGGCCAGTTATGCATGAGGATAAGATGACAATAGTTGAGGCCAATTAAGAACTTAGAAAATGGGGCAGAATCTCAATTAAGAATGGGTCAGGTAAATCAATATCATTTGCTTTCTGCAATGCCTAAGATTCTGGATTGGCCATTAATCTGAGACAGGGGCATGGTAAAAAAGGATTCTAAAAATAATGTTTGCATTTGTGGAGCATTTATAATTACAGGTAGTACAACACAAGAATAAAATGAGATGAATCCTTTGAACTAGGACAGTTGTAGGACTGTTCAAACTGTGTAAGTGCATGGGATCACAAGTCAGTCAGAACCTGTGGTAAGTTTATTGATTGAGGTAAACCAATCTATTTTCATATTACCTCCTGCAAACATGCCTTTTCACGATCATATGTGTGCAGATTTGACACCAGAATGAGACGGTAGTATTTTATATCTTTGTTCGGTAAAATGTGGGGGCCCCAAACCAAACCTTTGCTGAAGGTCCGCACAAGGCAAACACTGCCCCTAACTGTGAGTGTGCAATTAAATATTGTAGAAACTTCATTCATATCTGGAATGTATGCATGGATCTGTGAAATCTGTGAAATAGGAGTTGATAAAACATTACATTATAAAACACATCCTACAACTTAAAGTTGTCTCTTGTGGTAGAGAACACCATGTCATGATGTCTTATATCATTTGGAGTGGTTGACTTCCTAAACCAAGAGTTATCACTTTAGGGTTATTTCCGTGTGACCTGTGGATGCCCAGGAATAGAGGGATAGGACAGACAGTTTTCTCTGCTGTAGGTCTAAGCCACTCAGTGCAGTCCTAAGGGCTGCATAAACAGTCATTAAGTTACACGGTTGTCATTTCTTGTACATTCATTCAGAAGGAATGCACATCACTCTTCCCGATTGTAAAAACATTGCAGATCCATAAAAGCTTTTAACAAAAGTTTCAACACTTGTGGTGGAAGTATTCAAGATACCTAAAGGCTTGTATTGTACTTATCATACATTTATATTAAAACAACTGCATATCCTTTAGAACCTTGTCACTACCATTTTAAAATAACATTATCATCAATTTTTGAGCACCTTCAATATGATGACAAAAATTGAACTTCCTCAAGCCGCAGCCAGAAGGAAACAGCACTCTAAGACACTGACTTCTTCAGAATTGCCACGATTGTCACTCATTTCTAGACTAGGAGGAGTGGGAGTAGGTAAACACCGTCACTTCATCATGTAGTGCCCCACTTAGTGGTCAAACCAAGAACTGATGAAACACATCCCAACTATGGCAAGCAGAGTTGAATGATCAGTAACCATGTAAATTGAGTCTGCAGCCATCTGTCAGGATGCCAGCACTATAGTTTCCAGACAAACAGCACGCATCAACTTCTTTTAGACAAAGAGTAAAATTCACAATGAGAGTCTATATATGAAGCTTGGGATCCTGCTGCAGATTCCAGCACAAATACAGTTTGCACTTTGTTTCATTTAGCCTTAAAACACATTCATTCTCAAAAGCTCACAATTTGCCCCACCCCCACCCCCGCCATGCACTATAATACAGCTGGGTGAAAGGTAAATTCTATGAATAGGTTGTTTGCATTCTGTACATATTACTGCTCAAACTAGCAATGGAAGGCTGAATTTGACCCATGAAGTAGAAACAGCCATTTAATATTAAAGAATGTCTAACAGTAAGATCCAAAACAAATTAAACCAACAAGATTAAAGAATGAAGAGGGTGCTGAAGGAACTAAATACTCCAGAAATGTCTGGACCAGAGAAGACGCTTGATATTGGAAATGTCAATATTCAGACTCTATTTTGCATGGTTACGGCCACTCTTCTGTTTGCTTTGCTGCAATCCCTGTGTGTTACCATAATCCAGCAATGTACACATAAATTTACAGAATACACCCCACCCCCATCCCACCAAGCAAAGTTTGGTACAAATAAGGAGACTGGAAGAATTTTGTTTTTTATTTTTTTAATTCATTCATGGGATGTGAACATTTCTGGCCTTGCCAGCATTTATTGGCATCTCTAATTGCCCTGGGGGAGGTGGTGGCGAGCCGCCTTCTTGAACCGCTGAAGTCCATATGGTGTTGGTACACCCAGAGTGCTGTTAGGGAGGGAGTTCCATGATTTTGACCCAGTGACGATGAAGGAACAGCAAAGGAATATGGAAAAATCCAGGGAATATTGAGTAGAAATATAAAGGAGAGTAAAAATATTAAAAATATTTTTGTACAGACACTTGTATCATATATAAACAAAGCATTTCAAGACAAACAGACACACATAGATAATTGATTTTAATATTAGAAGACGTGTGCATTCTACACATTTCCTGTGTGTCATTTACTCCCTGTAACACTTGTCTTATCACACTTTCCCCTGGCACTGCTCTACTTGGCTCTACTGAAAATCAGGACCAAAGAGATAGAGATTGAATCAGAAATAAGAGAATCAGCTAGAAAACTTTCAATTTCTGACTTATAAAATCAACCCATCCAGAATGACCAGTCAAGAAAACCTTCTAGTAAAGCAAGGCTGCTAGCCACCTCTCCCAGTACTGCCAGCACCCAGCAAACCACCACAATACCACCAGACTTTGGGTCCCTTAAGTGTTCCTTAGCCAATAATCCACCTAGACATCAAGGTTTCCCTATGATTTTGCTTATTCCCAGAACCTTAAACTTCTCTTCCAGTTATTACAGATCCTTGGACCTACCTCAATGCTCCCAGTACCCCAACACCATTGTGCTCCAAGGCCAGGGGTCTGCAACCCATGGCCCCGGAGCCACATGTGGCTCTTTAACATTTCATCTGCGGCTCCCAACCTTTTCCAGTGGGATCACATTAACATGACAAAAGCCTAAAAAAATTAAGCCAAGAAAAGAGCCATGTTTTTTTTGTGGGAATAAAAGGCTAACCATTATGCCACACTTTACTGTTTCAAATGATTATTTTAATGGAAAACATCATCATTCTGTAAATAAACCAGTTCGACTGATATTGCTCCACCATGGTTTTAGATAATGCCGTTGATTCAAGGAACAAGTATTATAGTTGCGACCATTATTGTTTCTAATAGAGCTGAAATGATAAATTATTCTGAATGTGCTATTGGAAGCTTTTAGATAGCACAAGAATCAATAGCTGAAAACATTGCCTTAATTTTACTCATCTTAAGTTAAAGTTTGTTTTAAAGACGACTTTACTGACAAAATTCTAGTTAACAAAAGTCAAAACACACGTTAATTCAGAGATAGTTTTATTTTAATTTTGATTTTTTCTATTGATACATAAATTCAATACATGCATTTTATTTATTATATATGCAAATTATGCATTCCACCAGAGACACTTGGAAATTTGCCAAGTATTTGGTTTAAATATACCGAGCTTTCATCTTGCGGCTCCCAATAGGTTTTATTTTAGGCAATTTTTTTTAAAAAGGGCCTTCAGATAAAAAAAGGTTGCCAACCCCTGTCATAGGCCACATGGCCCTTCTTCCAATTTAGGGGTAGCAGGGTAGATAAAGGGGAAGCAGTGGGTATAGTATTTAGATTTTCAAAAGGCTTTTGATAAGAAGTCACGCAAAAGGAATTTTCACAAGATAAAGGCTCATATGGTTGGAGTTAATATATTAGAAAGGATAGAGAATTGGCTAAAGGACAGAAAATATCTTCTTACTTCTTAGGCTGTATCTTGGGACTGAGGATGACTTGTTTCCACTCCGGTTCAGCGAGTTCTAACACGGCTAACGAGTCTGATGCGCGAATCACAGATTCTACCATATATAGGGCAGGTGGTGTTTGAAGAGTTGGACAGGCCAGTTATTTGGGGGGGCTGCGCGCTGCTTCAGCTGCCTGGACTCCTGTCAAAATTTCATGTGGTGCTCAGTACCTTCCCGAATGCACCTTCTCCACTTTGAGCGGTCGAGGGACAGGGGATTCCCATGAGTTGGTAGGTATGTTGGATTTCTTCAGGGACGCCTTGAGAATGTGCATCAAGTTTCTCCTCTGTCCTCCTGGAAGACTTCTGCCATGGCAAAGCTCAGAGTAGATTAGTTGCATTAGAACCCTGGTGTCAGGCATGCGCGTGATCTGGCCCACCCAGCGAAGCTGGTTTTGGATGATTAGCACCTCAGTGCTGGGAATGTTGGCTTGGGAGAGGATGCTGACATTAGACCGCCTATCCTAGTAACAAATGAAGGAGGATTTTACGGAGACAGCATTTGTAGTATTTCTCCAGTGCCTTGAGGTGCCAGCTGTAGATTGTTCAAGTCTCTGAAGCATATAGGAGCATTGGGATCATTTTTGCCCAGTACACCATGACCTTAGTCCCATGTTTGAGGGCCCGGTCCTTGAATAAACTCTTCCCCAGTTGGATGAAGGCAGGGCTGGTAGATTGAAGTCAGTGGTGGATTTCATCATTTGTGTCTGCCTTCATTGAGAGGAGACTCCCGAGATAATGGAAAATAGTACACGTTTTGCACGGTCTCACTCTGAATTCTGATCGACAGAGGATGATGTTATGCTGCGGGAGTGGGTTGGAAGAGGACCTTAGTTCCTTAGTTTTCCAGATAGGAACATACATATGAACATATGAACATATGAATTAGGAGCAGGAGTAGGCCACTTGGCCCCTCGAGCCTGCTCTGCCATTCAAGAAGATTATGACTAATCTGATTGTCAACTCAACTCCACATTTCCACCTACCCCTGATAATCTTTCACCCCCTTGATTATCAAGACTCTGCTTCCACTGCCTTTTGAGGAAGTGAAATGGGTGACCCCTTATTTTTAAGCAGTGACCCCTAGTTCTAGGTTCTCCCACAAGAGGAAACATCCCTTCCACATCCACCCTGACAAGATCCCTTTAAAGTAAGGACTATCCTCTCGTTTGTTTCAGTGATGACTTGGAGCTCAGTCTCTGAGTGAGCACATACACAAGCATCATCCATATACTGAAGCTCAATGACTGAAGTTGGAGTAACCTTTGCCTTGGAGTGGAGGCAATGGAGGTTGAATAATTTCTCGTTCATCCTGTAGGGAGCTTGCTGGAGGTGAAGTGCAAAATTGCGGCATGGAAGATGGAGAAGAGGGTTGGTGCATTGACACAATCTTGTTTGATGCCAGTCTTCACTGAGATAGGGTCCGTTGTGGTCCCGTTAGTAAGGATTATGGATTGCATCATATCGTGTAGTAGACAAAGGATGGTGACAAATCTCTGAAGGTAGTCAAATTCTCATGATTGACAGAGTCCAAGGCTTCTGCAAGGTCAAAGAAGGCCATATACAGTGGTTGATGCTGCTCCCTTTATTTTTCTTGGATTTGCCGTGCGGTAAAGTTTATATCTGTAGTGCCCCTTTGTTGGCGAAATCCACATTACGACTCAGGGAGGGGTTCTTCGATCACTAGAAGGAGGAGGTTGAAGAGAATCCTTGTGATGATCTTCCCTGTGGCAGACATCAGGAAGAGTCCCCTGCAATTACCACATTTGGATTTGTCTCCATTCTTGAAAATAGTCACAAACATGGCGTCCCTCAGATACCCTGGCATGTGCTCCTCATCCCAGATAAGGGAATATACGGTGGTGCAATTGCGTTAGGAGTGTATCACCGCCATGTTTCAGGATTTTGCCAGGAATTCCATCTACTCCAGACTCTAGAAAACATAAAGCAGGAATAAACCGGTCATTTTCAGCTTGACATGCTATTACTAGTGGCGTGCCACAAGAATCTGTGCTAGGGCCTCAGCTGTTTACAATCTATGTTAATGACTTAGATGAAGGGACTGTATGTAATGTATCCAAGTTAACTAATGGTATAAAACTAGATGAGAAAAAAAGCTGTGAGGAGGACACAAAGGGCTATGTTTTTGTGCTGTACTGTTCTTTGTTCTTTAAGGCTAAAAGGGGTCATGAAAAGTCATTGGCAAACAGGATTAAGGAAAATCCCAAGGCTTTTTATACGTATATAAAGAGCAAGAGGGTAACTAGGGAAAGGGTTGGCCCACTCAAGGACAGAGAAGGGAATCTAAGTGTCTTCTTCTTCTTCTTTGGCCTCCTTGTCTCGGGAGACAATGGGTAAGCGCCTGCAGGTGGTCAGTGGTTTGTGGAGCAGCGCCTGGAGTGGCTATAAAGGCCAATACTAGAGTGACAGACTCTTCCACAGATGCTGCAGATAAAATTGGTTGTCAGGGCTGTTTCGCAGTTGGCTCTCCCCTTGCGCTTCTGTCTTTTTTCCTGCCAACTGCTAAGTCTCTTCGATTCGCCACACTTTAGCCCCGCCTTTATGGTTGCCCGCCAGCTCTGGCGATCGTTGGCAACTGACTCCCACAACTTGTGATCAATGTCACAGGACTTCATATCGCATTTGCAGACGTCTTTAAAGCGGAGACATGGACGGCCGGTGGGTCTGATACCAGTGGCGAGCTCGCTGTACAATGTGTCCTTGGGGATCCTGCCATCTTCCATGCTGCTCACATGGCCAAGCCATTTCAAGCGCCGCTGACTCAGTAGGGTGTATAAGCTGGGGATGTTGGCTGCCTCGAGGACTTCTGTGTTGGAGATACGGTCCTGCCGCCTGATGCCAAGGATTCTCCGGAGGCAGCAAAGATGGAATGAATTGAGACGTCACTCTTGGCTGACATACGTTGTCCAGGCCTCGCTGCCATAGAGCAAGGTACTAAGGACACAGGCTTGATACACGCGGACTTTTGTGTTCCGTGTCAGTGAGCCATTTTCCCACACTCTCTTGGCCAGTCTGGACATAGCAGTGAAAGCCTTTCCCATGCGCTTGTTGATTTCTGCATCGAGAGACAGGTTACTGGTGATAGTTGAGCCTAGGTAGGTGAACTCTTGAACCACTTCCAGAGCGTGGTCGCCGATATTGATGGATGGGGCATTACTGATGTCCTATCCCATGATGTTCGTTTTGTTGAGGCTGATGGTTCGGACAAATTCGTTGCAGGCAGCCGCAAACCTGTCGATGAGATTCTGCAGACACTCTTCAGTGTGAGATGCTAATACAGCATCGTCAGCAAAGAGAAGTTCTCTGATGAGGACTTTCCGTACTTTGGTCTATGTGTGGAGCCAGAGGAAATGGGCGAGGTACTAAATGAATACTTTGCATCAGTATTCACCAAAGAGAAGGACTTGGTGGATGATGAGCCTAGGGAAGGGAGTGTAGATAGTCTCAGCCATCTCATTATCAAAAAGGAGGAGGTGTTGGGTGTCTTGCAAAGCATTAAGGTAGATAAGTCCCCAGGGCCTGATGGGATCTACCCCAGAATACTGAGGGAGGCAAGGGAAGAAATTGCTGGGACCTCATTGGCTACAGGTGAGGTCCCAGAAGACTGGAGAATAGCCAATGTTGTTCCTTTGTTTAAGAAGGGTAACAAGGATAATCTAGGAAATTAGAGGCTGGTGAGCCTTATGTCAGTGGCAGGGAAATTTTTAGAGAGGATTCTTCGGGACAGAATTTACTCCCATTTGGAAACAAACGAACTTATTAGCGAGAGGCAGCATGGTTTTGTGAAGGGGAGGTCGTGTCTCACTAATTTGAGTGAGTTTTTTGAGGAAGTGACAAAGATGATTGATGAAGGAAGGGCAGTGGATGTTATCTATATGGACTTCAGTAAAGCCTTTGACAAGGTTCCTCATGGCAGACTGGTACAAAAGGTGAAGTCACACGGGATCAGAGGTGAGCTGGCAAGATGGATACAGAACTGGCTCGGTCATAGAAGACAGAGGGTAGCAGTGGAAGGGTGCTTTTCTGAATGGAGGGATGTGACTAGTGGTGTTCCGCAGGGATCTGTGCTGGGACCTTTGCTCTTTGTAGTACGTATAAATGATTTGGAGGAAAATGTAGCTGGTCTGATTAGTAAGTTGCGGACGACACAAAGGTTGGTGGAGTTGCGGATAGTGATGAGGATTGTCAGAGGATACAGCAGGATATAGATTAGTTGGAGACTTGGGCGGAGAAATGGCAGATGGAGTTTAATACGGACAAATGTGAGGTAATGCATTTTGGAAGGTCTAATTCAGGTGGGAAGTATACAGTAAATGGCAGAACCCTTAGGAGTATTGACAGGCAGAGAGATCTGGGCGCACAGGTCCACAGGTCACTGTAAGTGGCAACGCAGGTGGATAAGGTAGTCAAGAAGGTATATGGCATGCTTGCCTTCATCGGTTGGGGCATAGAGTATAAAAACTGGCAAGTCATGCTGCAGCTGTACAGAACTTTAGTTAGGCCACACTCAGAATATTGCGTGCAATTCTGGTCGCCACACTACCAGAAGGGCGTGGAGGCTTTGGAGAGGGTACAGAAGAGATTTACCAGGATGTTGCCTGGTCAGGAGGGCATTAGTTATGAGGAGAGGTTGGATAAACTCGGATTGTTTTCACTGGAATGACGGAGGTGGAGGGGCCACATGATAGAGGTTTACAAAGTTATGAGCGGCATGGACAGAGTGGATAGTCAGAAGCTTTTTCCTCGGGTGGAAGAGTCAGTTACTAGGGGACATAGGTTTAAGGTGAGAGGGGCAATGTTTAGAGGGAATGTGCGAGGCAAGTTCTTTAAACAGAGGGTGGTGAGTGCCTGGAAATGCTGCCGGGGGAGGTGGTGGAAGCAGGTATGATTGCAACGTTTAAGAGGCATCTTGACAAATACATGAATAGGTTGGGAATAGAGGGATACAGTCCCCGGAAGTGCAGAAGGTTTTAGTTTAGGCAGGCATCAAGATTGGCGCAGGCTTGGAGGGCCGGATGGCCTGTTCCTGTGCTGTACTGTTCTTTGTTCATTGGGCACCCATAAAGTCAGGAACGGAGGTTTGGGTTGTTGAGGGTAGGGGGGGTGGGGATGGTGAAAATATCGGCGCCAGCTGGAGTGTCAGTTTCAGGACACTGTTCCCAGAGCCAGCAATATTAATCGTTTGGGGCGGAGAGGTGGAGGGGCTTGCTGGGATGGGGATCCAGCTCTCGTCCCCATTGAGGCCAATTAAACTGTTTAAAAAGCCTATTAAGAGCTTGTCAACATTGAAAAGTGGAATTTTGAAGGAGGCGCAATGGGTTTCAGGAGGTGTCTTTTGCAGATCAGCTGAAGGGAGGCAGGTCCAGAGCCAGTCATGGCTGCCCAGGGAATCACCCCGGCCCTATTAGAGGGTCCGTGGGACAAAGGGGTCTTGGTTCTTGGTAAGGAGCTGTCTTTGGCGCTGTGCAGGTGGCTGGAATAGTGGGCACTCAACGCTTGGGCATTGAACGGGTGTGTCACCGACCCCCCTGGCATCATGGGGACACAATCGCAGGGGGAAAGGCTGCCAAGGACAATTGGACAGCCACCTGTCCAAAAGCAAGGCTGCTGCTGGCAATAGGGGAATGGCTGCCAGATTCTGGGCCCAGTGGAGATGAGGGGCAACACCTTCCAGAGAAAAGGTGGAGCTCTGAGCAGCAGGACACAGAAAGGAATGAAGGGCAATAAGGCAACAAAGGCAAAACCCTCAACACAGGATCTACCACTGAAGACAGAGCTACCTGGAGATGACTAAGACCCAGTGCCACAGGAGACTGAAACTCTGTGCCCTCTTAGCCGATCACCTCACACCTCACAGCACTGGTTGCCATGCCCTGCAGTCACTGTGGCCTTGAAATTCTTGTCTTCTGACCCCTTCCAAGGATCAGCTACTGACCTCAGTGACATCTCGCAAACTGCAGTACGCTACTGCATCTCCAGTGTCCTCTTTGTCAGAGCTGGGCAGTACATTCATTTCACAACAGACACGTTCTCGCAGACACAGAGGACATTGGGTTTTACCTCCATCGTTGGTTTCCCCCAGGTTCAGGGCATCATCGATTGCTTCCATCAAGGCACCCAGCAACTGACCAGTGAGATCTATAAACAGGAAGGGCTTCCACTCCCTGAATGGCCAGCTGATCTGCGACCAGAACAAGAGCTTCATCCATTTATGCATTTGCTTTCCTGTCAGCTACCATGACTCTTCATCCTCTGCCAGTCCAGTCCAGGCTGCCTCAGATCTTCACACCAACCCCCAAATGTCCATGGATGGATCTTCAGGGACAAGGGAAATCCCTTGAAGAGATGGCTACTGTTCCTTCTGTGGGAGCCCCTTGCAGAGGCAAAGAGGTGATACAAGCAATGCCACCTGCTCAGTAGTACATGCATTGAGCAGGCAATCAGACTTCTGAAGATGCCATTCCAGTGCCTGGACCAGTCAGGTGGTGCCCTCCAATACACTCCTGCAAGGATCTCGGTCATTGTGGTGGTCTGCTGCACTCTTCATAACCTCCAGAGAGGTGCAGACTGTGAGGGCGATGAGGTCCTAGAAGGAGACAGCTCATCGGGGGAGGAGAAGGAGCAGGAGGTGAGAGAGGAGGGGGAGGAGGCAGACGGGGATAATACTGAAAAGAGAGGTGCCCCTGCTGTACTACAAGGTGGCACCCTCCTGCCACTGTCTGGAATGAGGTCCTCCCTCACAGCCTCCAACATTACATCCAGGTTGACATTGATGAAGCAAGGGACAGCCCTGTCCCTGTGCTTGGCCTCTAGTTCCTCTGTGACATCTCACTTCCCTCTAGTGCTGTGGAAGGCTTTGGCACAATCATCAGATTTCTCCCTTTGGACAACCAACAGTTTCAGTGCTGGCTGTCATGGGGAATTTAGATCAATCCCACACTCATCTGAGCCACCTCTGTTCTAGCTCCCACTGGCTCTAATTGGACAGGAAATCCATCTCCATACCAATTAAGGGCTTGGTCACATGAAAATCTTAACTTTAATCAGTTTCCCACCAGAGGCCTATTTCTGACCCAAAAACGAACCAGCAGCTCCTGTTTCCTGCCTCCATGGTGAAAATTCAGCCCTAAGAGTCTGCAAAGGAATAGAGGTTAAGGACTGAATGGGCTAAATGGCCTCCTTCTGTGCCATAAATGACACTATGACCATAAGTGAATGGGCAAGAGGTGGTAGATGGAGTATAATGTGGGAAAATGTGAGGTTATTCACTTTGGTAGGAAAAACAAAAAATATTTTTTTTCAAATGATGGACTTATAACCCGTAACTGCTGCCTTCCGTGTTGTTTCAGTTGCTGTGAGGCAACTATGGAGTGACGTCTCCATGGCGCATGCCTGGGTGAATTTATGGAGGTTGAGAGTTGCCCAGTCGTCAAAACCCCCCTCTCTGCCTTTCTGGTGGGGTCCAAAGGAGTGCAGAGCACGACGTTTGGCACCGGTATGGCTGCAGGAACTGCCGGAAACATGCCAAAGGTGACACATGATCGCCTACGGGGTTCCGCTCCGGATTTTCTGTTAGGGTTTACTCCCTTAGCCTTGGTCTCTCCCGAGACACCCACAAGGCAGTGGGGTGAGTAATTATTAAATAGTGATATTCAGAGGAATTTTGGTGTATGAGAAACACAGAGGATTGGCGGCGAGCTTCCAAAATGGTGGTCCGCATGGGTGGACAATTCACTTCCCATCGCGGAACTGCCGTGATATCGATATTGACCGTGGCAGCTCATGTAAATAGCTGGGGTGCACTGCCCATCCCAGCCGATGACGTGGAGGTGGCGGGCGTTCCATCCCCAGCAACGGTGTCCCGCACCACTGCGCAGGCACCAATGTCATTTTTAAAGGGCATAGAGCCCTAAATGACAAGTTGAATTTGTAAAGAAACAGTTAATTTAAAATGATTAAAACTAATTTTAAAAATCTTTCCAGTCCTTCTCCCACCCTGCCAATAGCCTTACATGTCATTCTTGCCCTCTCCCCCGGAAAAAAATACTTACCTTCATTGATGACTTTTCCCCCCTCCAAAGTTCAGAAACCTTTACCTTTACCCCTTCCCATCACCCCCTCGACCAATCAGAATCGTTCAACCCCACTCCCCCCGCCCTGAAAACTTACCTGCTTCCCTCTCCCCACCAGTGTTCCGACATTCTTCTGTGGTCAGGGATCGGACAGCACGGGAGTGCCAGCCACCGAACATAATATGGGAGCGGGATGGCCAGAGCAAAGAGGTAAGTAATTATACCTTAATTTTAACTAATGAACATATTGAAATGATGGTCCTGTCACCGAGGGGCCGGGGGCGTGGGGGGTGCGGCCACAAGGCCTCCCTGCCGCCAGTAATATGGGGTGGGGCCTTCCTGGTGTCAAGGCCCATGGCAGGCCTCTCCCAGAAGCATTTTCCGGGCCCCCCAACACGACCCCCGACATCGGGGGCCGGTAAAATGCACCCCAGAATGTTAACAGGCATGTACAGCAAGTAATTAGGAAAGCAAATGGTATGTTGGCCTTTATTGCAAGGGGATTGGAGTACAAGAGTAAGGAAGTCTTGCTGCAATTGTACAGGGCTTTGATGAGACCACGCCTGGAGTACTGTGCACAGTTTTGGTCTCCATACCTAAGGGAGAATATACTTGCCTTGGAGGGGGTGCAACAAAGGTTTACCAGATTCATTCCTGGGATGAGAGGTTATCTTAAGAGGAAAGATTAAGTAGAATGAGCCTATACTCTCATACGTTTAGAAGAATGAGAGGTGAGCTCATTGAAACATATAAGGTTCTGAGAGGACTTGACAGGGTAGATGCTAAGAGGTTGTTTCCCTGCCTGGAGAGTCTATAATCAAGTCTATAACCAGGAGACATAACCTCAGGATAAGGGGAGGGCTATTTCGGAATGAGATGAGGAGAAATTCCTTCATTCAGAGGGTTATGAATCTTTGGAATTCTCCACCCCAGAGGATTGTGAATGCATCGTTGTTGAGTATATTCAAGGCTGTGACTGATAGAATTTTGAACTCTAAGGGAATCAAGGAATATAGGAATTGGGTGAGAAAGTGAAGTTGAGGTTGAGGATCAGCCATGGTATTAAATGGGGGAGCAGGCTTGAGGGGCTGAATGGCCTACTCCTGCTCCTATATATTATGTTATCTTCTTATGCTTCCAAATCATGGATCTCCCTCAATATACTGGTGGACCATAAAATCCATCCCAGCAGTACCAGATTCTAGAACCATCCCTCTTGGTTCTCCTAAATGTAATAGTGTCACCAACCCACAACCCTGTGCAAATGCACTTACGAGGAAAACCTCAAGTAATCAATGGACAAAATAAGTTAGGCTCAGAAGAATATGCTGATCTATCAAAATTTGAGGCGTAGACGATACTATCCATTTTATGAAGGTGAAAAATATATCCAGAAACATTCTTTTGAAGATGGATAACAATTGTACGAAGTACAGTTAAACAACTAATGAATAATTATACAATCAATTGAATTTGATTTGACTACATAATGGTATCAATAGCTGCAATGGTGGAAGGCTGCATGGAAAAAACATCAAAACATGAGATAACAACAGCTTGAATTTATATAGTGACTTTAATTTTAGTAAAACATCCCAAGGTACTTCCCAGGAGCGTTTTCAAACAATATCTGACACCGAGCCACATAAGCAGATATTAGGAAAGGTGACAGTAATATTACCTGTTCCTTTGGTATGTGAACTATTGTAAGAGTCACAGGACGCTGAGCAATATCCAAAGAAAACATGGGTTTCTATTATAACTTATCTGGAACATATATGTACATACAGCTACCGCAAGAGCCACACCAACACACTTCACTCTCTCGGGCTATACTCACAACTCCCCGGTCATGTGTAACACAACATCACTTCCTTCGGGGACCTTCACTTACAGCTCCTTAAGATGGTCCTCTTAAGGTTGCCCCACGACATCCCCCTTTTTTCCCAAAGATAAAAACATACAATAAACAATGATGTTGCGATTCAGACTAACTATACATGATTAAAACAAAATGCAAGTTTAACACTCTCTAAAACATAGAGGAGGTTTGCATATTCATCCTGATCTTGTTATCGTAAACCCCTTCCCACAGCTGAGCTCATCTTGATGTCTCCTCTGAGACTGATAACTCGGAAATCTGGTTAGCATGTTCTTCCTCTGTGCTCATAGCCTCTGTATGTTCATCTTCAGACTTTGTCTTTGATACCACAGGGTTGTTACATGTAGTGTTTTCATACAACTCTGCATTGACTTCAGTTCCAGCTGAGAATTGCACCACGCACCATTGGGTGTCTGGACCTCGTACGATCTGGGCTGGTCACATATCCTAGCAATCTCTGCAGGATACCAAGTTCCTGACACATGATTGAGGACTCTGACTTTCTGTCCTACTCGCAATCAAGCTAATTCTGGTCCTTCTTGTCTGTCATATGATGCCTTCATCTTCCCCTGTTTAGAAAGCTTAGAAAAATGATGACTGGCAACATCATCAGTCATTGGTAATCCCTCTGGTCTCCAGGTACTTGCTGCAATGAACTGAAGCCCAAGGAGAGACTCCAGTCATATCACCTCTTCATGTCAAGAATCCCAGCCTTTGTGTCATCCTTTACATGGACCGACCATATGCATTCAACTTGGATATTCTGTACCATCTTCGGTGCATCACTGACTTCATGTGTTGTGAAATTTGTAGACCTTAGCATACTGGAAGTCCTGCAACAGCTGGTCCAGTTGTGTCTAAAATATTTGTGGTAGCCATTTGGAGCGCACATAGCTGCACTACAAGGTTATCATTCCAATGCACTTGACTGGCGAACATTTGAAGACAGACAGCCTAGCCTTGGTAGGCTACACCATAGATTCCTATTTCTTTATTTTCTTTATTTATTTAGAGATATAGCACTGAAACAGGCCCTTCGGCCCACCGAGTCTGTGCCAACCATCAACCTCCCATTTATACTAATCCTACACTAATCCCATATTCCTACCACATCCTCACCTGTCCCTATATTCCCCTACCACCTACCTATACTCGGGGCAATTTATAATGGCCAATTTGCCTATCAACCTGCAAGTCTTTTGGTGGAGGGAGGAAACCGGAGCACCCGGCGAAAACCCACGCAGACACAGGGAGAACTTGCAAACTCCACACAGGCAATACCCAGAATTGAACCCGGGTCGCTGGAGCTGTGAGGCTGTGGTGCTAACCACTGCGCCACTGTGCCGCCCCTATAGTATAATGGATGGACAGAATATTTTCACTTGCTCCGGTGTTGATTTTTACTCTGCGTTTGTGGTTGCCACTCTTCTAATTATGGTAAATGCCTCAGATTGTATGATAGCATTGACATGTTGATCCAAATTGTCTATGTGAAATGCTTGCTTGCTGTTCGGGCGAGTGCATTTCTCATCCATGTCTTCCTGGCAATCTGTCTCCCTGCTGACCTGATGTACCTGCTTGGGCTTTTGTTGTGTGTTGGCATTCTTTTTTTTTTAATTTGCCATTCAGTCTTGCAGACATTCTCTCTGCATGTAATCTGCCACCATTCCTGTGTAATATCTGTGCTCGGCCTTCTGTACTGCCTTGCTCAATGTCCTTGCATGCCACAAGCTTTGCACTAGTCCTAGCATGCTGGACAACTGCAAATTGGATGAGTCAGGCCACATTTGGCACAAGCCTTAGCAGACTTCTGAGCCTTGGTTACCTTACCAATTGTCATAGCCACCCCTAACGTTTGTAACTGTTGGCACACAGCCATGATGGCTTCAAATTTCTTTCCATCAATGTGTAGTGCATCTATGGTGTGTCCTTTCTTCTTTTCTAGCAGGTCTTTTTGAAAGGACTCCAGTGGGATAGATGCGATTACCAGTTCTATAACCTGTTCTGACAATTCAATACCTGCAAAGTCACATTCTTGAGCTTGGTCTTGGCATCTTGCAATAAATTGGTCAATGGACTTGTCTTTTTTTTGCGGGTAGGTCATAAGCTCAAGCCTATGTACTCGTAAATTGACCTTTACTTTCAGTTGCTCCTCCAGGAATGTTCATATCTTGCTAGTGTCCTTCTGATTCTCAGCTGACAATCCTGATGTACTGTTCCATTGCAAGCCCTCGTTGCCCAGTGCGATCTTAATTTTTATAGCTTGTTTCTCTGGTTTTCTCACTTCTTGATCCAGGAAACAGTTCCTATCATTGTCGAAACATTTTAAATTCAGATGCTATTTCTGATGCTTGCCAGTCCATAACTGAATGCCTGAAAACCATTTTCTGGATGATCCGCCTGTTTCACAAATACAGGCTTTTTCACAGGTTTTCTTTTTCACAGGCACACTTCTTTCTGTTTCCTTTTTTAGACAGGTTCATTTTTTTGCAAGCCTGCCCCTTTTAAGAATGAGGGACTACAGCTGCTTTGTTTACACAGTTTGCTTTTTTTAAACTGAGACAGCAGTTCTTTGTTTACACAGCTTGTTCATTTTTTTTAAACTGAGAGCAGTTTTTTTTAATTGGACTGCAGCTTGCAGTACCGGCAGCTGCCACAACCAGCCTAAAGCAATAATGGCTGTGCTATGTCCTTTCTAATTGTTTGACCCACTGTCAGATTAGTTGAAAGCTAATGACCTTTAGGGAAGGAAATCTGCCCTCCTTACCTGGTCTGGCCTACATGTGTCTTTGGACCCACAGTGATGTGGCTGACTCTTAGATGCCTTCTGAAATGACTTAGCAAGCCACTCAGTTGTATTAAACCACTAAAAAGTGTAAGAAAAGGAATGAAACTGATGGAACACCCAACATCGACCTAGGCACTGGAAACGACAATGGCAAACCCAGCCCTGTCAACACTGCAAAGTCCTTCTTACTAACATCACAGGCTTGTGCCAAAATTGGAAGAGCTGTCCCATAGACTAGTCAAGCAACAGCCTGACATGGTCATACTCACAGAATCATATCTGACAGACAATGTCCCTGACACCACCATCACCATCCCCGGGTATGTCCCGTCCCACTGGCAGGACAGACCCACCAGAAGTGGTGGCACAGTGGTATACAGTCCAGAGGGAGTTGCTCTGGGAGTCCTCAACATTGACTCCGGACCGCATGAAGTCGCATGGCATCAGGTCAAACATGGGCAAAGAAACCTCCTGCTGGTTACCACCTACTGCACCCCCCCCCCCACCCCCAGCTGATGAATGTGTGCTTCTCTATATTGAACACCAACTGGAAGAAGCACTAAGGGTAGCAAGGGCACAGAATGTACTCTGGGCAGGGTCGTCAATGTCCATCACCGAGAGTGGCTCAGTAGCACCACTACTGATGAGCTCGCCGAGTCCTAAAGGACATAGCTGCTAGAGTGGATCTGCGGCAGGTGGTGAGGGAACCAGCAAGAGGGAAAAACCTACTTGACCTCGTCCACATCAATCTATGTGTCGCAGATGCATCTGTCCATGGCAGTATTGGTAGGAGTGATTACCAAGTCCCGTCTTCATATTGAGGATACATACCCTCGTGTTTTGTGGCACTACCACCGTGCCAAATGTCTTTGAACAGATCTAGCAACTCAAAACTGGACATCCATGAGGTTCTGTGGGCCATCAGCAGCAGCAGAATTGTTTTCAACCACAATCTATAACCTCATCCCTGGCATACCCCCCACTCTGCCATTTCAATCAAGCCAGGGGACCAACAGTGCAGGAGAGCATGCCAGAAGCAGCACCAGGCATACCTAAAAATGAGGTGTTGTCCTGATGAAGCTACAACACAGGACTACTTGCATGCCAAACAGTGAAAGCAGCATATAATAGTCAAAGCTAAGCGAACCCATAACCAACGGATCAGATCCACGCTCTGCAGTCCTGCCACATTCCAGTCATGAATGGCGGTGGACAATTAAACAACAAACAGGAGGAGGAGGCTTCACTAATATCACCAGCCTCAAGACAAGGCTGAAGCATTTGCATCCATCTTCAGCCAACAGTGCTGATTGGATGATCCATCTCAGCCTCCTCCTGAGTATCACAGATGTCAGTCTTCAGCCAATCCGATTCACTGCATGTGATATCAAGAAATGGCTGAAGGCACTGGATACTGCAAAGGCTATGGGCCCTGACAACATTCCAGCAATAGTACTGAAGACTTGTGCTCTAGAACTAGCGCGCCCCTAGCCAAGCTGTTCCAATACTGCTACAACACTGGCATCTACCCGGCAATGTGGAAAATTGCCCAGGTATGTCCTGTACATAAAAAGCAGGACAAATCCAACCCGGCCAATTAAAGCTCTATCAGTCTACTCTCGATCATCAGCAAAGTGATGGACTGGGTCATCAACAGTGATATCAAGCAGCATTTTCTCAGCAATAACCTGCTCACTGATGCTCAGTTTAGGTTCTGTCAGGGCCACTCAGCTCCTGACCTCATTACAGCCACTTTAAAACGGAGTTCCGAAGGGGTGCAAGTTGCAGCCAATGGCCGTAAAATCATGTGGGAGGCCACCGGGACCAGGTAAGTTAATTAGCATTTGTTTTTAATTAATTTTAGTACTTAAATGATGGCCTTACCGCCAAGCAGGCACATCGAGGCCGCGCCGATGCCGGTAAAATGCGTCAGGGGTCGTAGCGGGCCTCTCCCGTAAGTATTTTACGGCTCCGCTACCACAACCCCCGACGCAAGGGGCTGGTAAAATTCAGCCCAATGTATCCCAAACATTGCTAGCATGTAATATTATTTGTTCCTTTGGTACATGAACTATTATAAGATTCCCAGGACTTCAAGGAATATCCAAAGAAAACATGGGTTTTTTTTATAACTTAACTAGAACATATATATACATAGAGCTACTGCAGGAGCCACACCAACACACACCTCACTCTGTTGAGCAATACCCACAATTCCCTGGTCATTGTGTGATGTGACATCACTTCCTCCGGGGATCTTCACTTACAGCTTCTTAAGATGGTCCTCTTAAGTTCGTCCCACAACAGTAACCAAATGTTTGGGTAACGATGTAAGTTTTAAAGATGCCAGTTAATTCTTTACCCTATAGAATCTGCTTTGGGATGATGTATTCTCAGTTCCAATTTAAATTGATGTACAACTGATAGCTGTACAAAAATCTGAGGACACACTCTTATTTTTCATAGGAAAAAATAATTGAATATACTTGTCAGAAAATCACAAGCAATAATGTTTAGAGGTAAAATAAACCAACCAATATATTGTATTTCATCGGCTGTAAAGCGCTTTGGGATGTCCTGAGGTTGTGAAATGTATTATAGAAATGCTAGCATTTCTTTATATTTTTTATTTGGACATGTAGAAACACATGTTTTAAAATGTCATATTACAGCCTTTCTTAAGTGACAGTACACACTAGCATGGAGCAAGAAATTTATACTGTTGGAAACTTGAATTTTGCTCTGATGTTAATTATTGACCTATTAAAATTTTCAGCTGCTATAAAGTGATTATAGAATTTGTTGTGTTCTCACTTAAGTAACAAAAGAACTAAATTAATGGATGGTCACAAGACTAAATAAATAAAAGAATTTAAAAAATTGTCTTTCATATTAAGGCAATATAGTATTTTGCAAAGAGATGCCAATTAATCCTTTAGATTTCAGTCCAGATTTCTAGATTACTAGTCCAGTAACATAACCATTATGCAACTGTACCCCTGAAGTGCAATTTCATGGACAACTGAAATAAGTTTGTTTTCTTAAAACACTACAAGTTGTGCTTTAATTCAATTAATAGGGATATTTATAAACAAATCTGCTTTGCAGGATAGATTCTCAGTTCCACCCAAATGGATGTAGCACCAATAAATGTACAAAAATTTCAGGACCCACATATTTTTCATAGAAAAAAATTGCAATGTAGCATTTTATTTGTGAAGCTGCATATAATGGAACTAGAATCATCATAAATGTACTGTGCAAGCTGATTTTTTTCTTATTCATTCACAGGACATGGGTGTCATTGGCAAGGTTAGCATTTATTGTCCACCCTGAATTGCTCTCGCAAAGGTGGTGGTGAGCCACCATCCCAAATACAACTGAGTGGCTTCTTCGGCCATTTCAGTGGACAGTTACGAGTCAACAACATTGCTGTGGGTGTGGAGTCACATGGAGGACAGACTGAGTGAGGATGGCATATTTCTTTCCATATAGGACATTAATGAACCACATCAATTTTTATGGCAGTCCAGTAGTTTCATGGTGATCATTTTTGATACTAGCTTTTTAATTCCATATTTTATTTTATTTAATTAACTAAATGTAAATTCCCCAGCTGCTGTGGTGGACTCTAGATATTAGTCCAGATTTCTAGATTACTAGTCCAGTAACATAACCATTAAGCGACTGTACCCCTGAAGTGTAATTTCATGGACAACGGAAAAAAGCTTGTTTTCTTAAAACACTACAAGTTGTGCTTTAGTTAAATTAATAGGGATATTTAAAAACAAAACTTCTTTAATCCAATAGCCCATAGGTTTTTAATGAATAACAATTAGCTGGTAGTGATTTACATGGCTATAACGTAATCAATGGGTTAAGATGAAATTACAAATTGCAAAAGCACAACCCAAACCTATTACTAAGTCATCTGAGATGTGTTACAACTTTCTCACAGCTAGCTGTTACATTTTCTGTTTTTACAATTTTTATTTGGTTTTAATAATTCAATCTCTAATGCTTTCCTGCCTCCATGATTTCTTCCATCACTGCAGTGGCACAGTTTGCATTAACTTCCCATGGCTAGTTTAAGGCTGGAAATTTCCTTGAAGCTGCTGTCACTCCACTGCCATAACTTTGCCTGAAATTTGACAGAAATCCCGTTTTCACATTTCTAACGAAGTTACAGCTGCAGAGCAGGAACAGCTCTAAGGAAATTCCTGGCCAATGTCATTACTGATTCATTGATGTGAGCTGTGGCTTGACTGTCCTTAAAATGCTGCAGTGATTTCTGGAGGCAAAATAGGGTCTCCTTATTGATTTTTCCTCCCTGTAAGAATGAGCTTTCTGCCATTGTGGGGTGTTCCATGTAACAGCCTGGCTGAAAACTGATGAACTCATACATTGGGATCACTGTCCCTGAGTGTTAGTAAAAGAGATTTGATCTGTGCTCTTAACACAGCAGTCAGTGTTTCATTAGCATGCTTATGATGTGCATTTGCCCAGGCTTAAAAAATCTCAGATACATGCACATGTGTGGAAACATGCTTGCACTCTTTTCACCAGTAATACTAGTGTTGAGTCTATCAATAACTTATTTTAGGGCATTATGTAAATAAATACACTTTGCAACCTACATTCTGACAAACACATCAATGTATATTGTTATATGACTGGCACAAGAGTGTTGATAGGTAATATTCTTGCAGTATATTACTGGGCTATTTATTACCTTGTAATGTATTGCTTTATTTCAGAAAAAAATGTTAATAGCATCCACAGTTATACTTATCAATTCCTCAAGTATTCTTTAGATTCATACTCAATCTGGATTCCAAAACCTAACTCTAAGAATAGAAAAGATTTCTGACTTGTATGTTTTGTCAGAAACCGATTTTAAATTAAGGTGTAACATGAACAATCACACAAGCAGTGATAGTTATTCTTATATTTGTTTTATGTTCTACTCAAAAGAAGAGTTGCACAGCCTTCAGTCTATAGAATATGTATAATGTACATATTGGTCATTAAAAACCCAATGACTGCAAGTGCCATTGATCACTGCAGGTCGCTATATCCTATATTTAGGCTATCAACCACATAACAAGAAAGTGAATATGCTGTGAGTGTATTGCACACACAATCAGAACAGTTGTTTTCAGACCTCTCCGCTGGAGCAGAACTAAAATCTGGAAGTAATCAGTGACCAATGAACATAAGAAATTTACCAGAAAACACTTGAGCACAGTTGGTGTCTTTCTGGTACTCCTGCTAGTACATAGGTACATAATCCCATCCCCCATCTTCCTTGTTTGGCAGCAGCAGTCTGCTGTATGCAACCACAAGCCTCAGGGTGTTGATGGTTGCAAAGAAGCTGTGGCGTCTGACACCTGCTGGGATCCAGAAATATAGAACTATAGCTTCCATTGTTAGCTCACTCCTTCCCAACTCTCTACTTCTCTTCCTGCCTCATCATTGTAAAAGCTGAAGAGCTGGAGAACTGCCAGGGCCTCATCCTTGATATCAACAAAAATGTGTCAAAGCCAGATTTATTAGCCTAGGTTATTAGTGGGAGCAAGCAGGACTGTTTACAGAGCCTAATTCTCTTCTAATTACAGACACTATAAAATAATTACTATCCACAGGCTGGCAGCACAAGACGGAGTGGGTAACAGAAGAAACTGCAGGGGTGAAGGGAAACAAACAATACAAAGGATTTTATCGTGCTGAGGTAATTGTAAGCTGGCACAAACAAATTAACTCAACTCATTAAAAAATTAAATTTTAACATCATTCTCATTTTACTTTCTCTTTTAATTGAACATCGATTACATTGATTTATCGCTACTTTCCTAATGAGGGAACTCCTTCACAGCATTACTTGAAATGCTGAAATAGGTTTTTCTTCCTGTTAGACTACGCAAAAAAAATACTGATCATCTCCCCTCCCCCATCCTCCCACTGCCCCCTCCCCCCTCGGAAAATATCCATGTTTTAAAAAAACTTCCACTGCAGATTCCTGAATTACTGCTGCTCCAGTTAAGACATGGGCAACTTGCAGGGGCTGCTAAACATCATGAAAACTATGAGAACTCCTCAACATAAATATTGCCGTTGGCGAAGGTTAGGAAAACAAATGGAGGATGAAAAAACCAAACACAATTGGTAAGAGAAAAGGACCTCAGCAGGAATGCCACAGTGGCTCCATTAATGGAAACTGAGAAGCATGAAAAATCAATAAAGTAATAATTAAATTGTGGCCTACAGCATCGTGTCCAAAACACCAGCTGCATTAGTTAAAATATGAAAGAGGATCAGAGGATTAACACTTAAGAAGAAACTGGCAACAGTGTCTATTTATGCAATAGAGAATTTAGAGCTTTAGTTGTTTCCTGGCTCACATCAGCAATTCTTTTAGGTTTGGGGACTGTCCTATTAGTAGAAGGTTAACAATACAAATTACCAAGCGAAAGTCACAGATCTTTGATTGACCTGCATTCTTAAAAACATCCCTGTCCTCACTACCACACCTGGGGCTCTACTTTAGTGTAGCTGTCACTGGTGTTATATGCAGTACTGAATTGATGACATTCATTCAGTGATGAAGAAGTATACATCATGTCTGTCCGGACTGCACTGGCCAGATGGACCCTGACCATCCATCGCCTGTCAGGGCCACATCTGTTCACACTGCTGGTTAGAGTACTAACAAGTCCTTTGCTTTAGAAAAGATGGTGTCAGCTATGTAAAGGGACATGGAAGCTCACAATTTCTTTAAGAGAGCAAGAGACACAAATTCCAAATCTGAGCAACACAAAAAACTGACACTTGAACAATAAAACATTGCCCTGCCAGCAGGCATCATGCCATTGTATACTTTCTGTATTCTAAACACACTGTGATAGAGTCCTGCTGTGAATGGTTTTAAATGACAAGGGCTCACAGCTTTTCAGGGTATTGGAAGATGCAAAATTTACTTGAGTGTCATGTCTCCTTCCACGATGAGCAAACTTTATTTCCACCCATTTATTTTCTCACAAAGTTAGCTGGGAGAGTTCATTAGGTTCCTTGTGAGGTGTGAAAGAAGGACAGGAAGCCTGTGTGAAGTTATTCATTGTCTTACGACTCAATTCTAATCACCTCACTCAGCATGACTGACAGGGAAGCGCTTTACACCATGATTGAGAGTATTGATTTCTCAGCCCCTTTCGGGGCATGTTGGAGATACACAATCAGAGCCTTCACTTTCAAAAAAAACCTCTTCATCTGCCTTAATCATCTGATCAATAATTAGCATCAGCATAGTGGGTCTTCGACAAAGCCATCTCTGCAGCCTTTCTCTCGACTGAGCTACAAATCTGCTGAGTCAAGGTGATCCATTAGCTAAAGAAATGAGCAGTAAGCAGTATAACCAGAATCACAGCAAAGACCATCAGTGATAGGAACCCCTTTTTTTTTATTATACCAGAGATTCTCTCCTCCCACCCCCCATCCTTCATGGGCCATTGGCCAGCAACCCATCACCTGCATAAACAGCTGGAAACTGAGAATCCCAGTGAGTGAAGCAGCTCTCTCAGCTGCTCAACTGGAACCTCAGTTGAAAAGCCCTGCAAAATAAAACAGCCCTGTCTCAAACTGAGTGATATCAGAAAGAAAAAGGGACTGGAGTAATCAGATTCAGTGGAAGGTAGTGTGTTAAAGATCGGAGGCCACAGATAGTCCACTCAAGCAAGATTGGGCTATTTATTCAACACTGTCACCAGCAGTATTAGAATGCATTGGAGTGAATTATTCAGTGCCCTGCCATGCAAATAATATAACAGTGATACAATTAATAAAAATGTATCTTATTCATACTATAAACTGAAAATGGTCACCGCAGAAAATTTCCTGCTGCCTTCTTCAGTATGCAAAGTCCATTAATAATTGGCCTGTTTTTGAACCATAAGTGGCGGTTTTAGCTACATTGTATTACATAATTCAGTTTTGTGCAATAAATATTGGGAGTGTGATTATTGTGAAATGGCCTGCTGCAAATAGGAAGTATATAAATAAAGCTTTGGCATTTCAATGTATGAAATGCACACAGGGCTAACTAAATGCAAGTTCTCCTTTCCTGGTAAACCAGAGACAAATCTAGACATAATCAAGATAAAATTCTATTCTCAAAATCAATGGTAAAATAAAATTACTCTGTTTTAAATTTCAATGTAAATGTTGGATATAAAGCTGCTTTAACTTCATTTTACCAAGTTACCCAACTTTGAACAATTCATTCTGGTCCTGGATATATAGTTATCCTTGGACTCATGTTACTTTGCAGTAAGAGGTTTTTAGAATAGACCTTTCAGATTGTTTGCAAACATTTGTGAATGTTTGGGTACCTTGCAATTCCACCGCAATCTTTGATATTTCTGACTCAACAGTTGGCATCAATGAAATTTTGTCTTTCTGACAATGTGGCTTTAAGGGAACAGTGGTGTTATTGTTTAGCTGATCTTGTTACTGCATATCATGGGTCACATGGAGCCTCAAATTGCCTCAAAATAGCTCTCCGGAACCTGACAAAATTATAAAAGGAAAGGTACAACAAATTGTACAACTGTCTCAAGAGAAAGTTGTAGTGGTTTCTTACTCTGCCTTCTTGATTCTGACTACAGATTACATTTGTAATGTGCAGTTCCCATAGCAGTGAAGTACAGTACCTCGGCACAGTAGCTTTGTTCTGCCCCTTTCAAACCCTTTCTTAAAGTGTGACTAATCTAGTGCCGGATGACAGCTAACTTCAACATCAGACAACATGAAAATTGAAGACACTTTTTATCCTCTCACCAATCTGTGGCCGTCTGAATAAGCCTCGTCAACTTCATTACAAACTCATCATCTCTAGTGCAGATAATGATAGCTTGGGCTAGTGTGGAGCTCAGCTTCTTGTTGTTCTACTGACTCTCTCTGCCTCCAGGCCAGGCATCTGCAGGGATAATGAATGGAGCAATTCTTTTGGCACAAAACAAAAGACTCTTGGGGTGGGACAGAAAAGACATAGCGAAAACCTATGGGTCCGACAGCCTGAAATTCTTTCTTGTGAATTAGCTCCAGTAAAATCAGCCAGGTTCCAAAATGAGTATAAAGAAAACTGATGATATGACTTTATATTATATCATTGGAGTTGATAACCAGGAAAGGTGTTTAAGTGTTTCAGAAATTTTTCAGCTAGAATTTATTCTAAATGAAAATGGATTCTTAAAGCAACAGTACTATATATCTCGAGAATGCTTAAAAAGGACAGCTTCCCTTTTTTTAAACAATACAAGGTATATTGAACAAAATATGAACGCAGGATTTTATTTTTCTTCACTGCTTGTTAAGGTGCATATTACTTTAAATGATAATGTTTATCCTTGCCTATTACCACACAACTTTTCTTCCAAATGCTGAAGAGTTTTAGGTAAGATCAGGAGAGGAGCAGTGGTTAGCACCGCAGCTTCACAGCTCCAGCGACCCGGGTTCAATTCTGGGTACTGCCTGTGTGGAGTTTGCAAGTTCTCCCTGTGTCTGCGTGGGTTTTCTCCGGGTGCTCCGGTTTCCTCCCACATGCCAAAGACTTGCAGGTTGATAGGTTAATTGGCCATTATAAATTGCCCCAAGTATAGGTAGGTGGTAGGGAAATATAGGGACATGTGAGGATGTGATAGGAATATGGAATTAGTGTAGGATTAGTATAAATGGGTGGTTGATGGTCGGCACAGACTTGGTGGGCCGAAGGGCCTGTTTCAGTGCCGTATCTCTAAAAACTAAAAAAAAAATTACTTCAAGTATTCATTGGCTTTTTCACTTACAGATTCGTAAAAATAAGTTGGAGTAGTTCCTAGTTTTATTTCAATGTAAGACTGGAATGTGTTCCTGTTATTTAATAACAATGAATTTTTTTTCAATCATTTGCAAAAACAAACTACAGCTGAGCTAATTGGATGTTGTTGCCTCTTGGACTATGCCTAATCTAGAACCTGCTTTATGGATTAAATGCAGCAAACATTTATATGCTATGCTATAAAGAATCATTCCTCCAACTAGTTCCCCATGGAATTATTTTTAGCAGTTTTTTTACAGGATTATTTTTCTTTTCTTTTATTCATTTGTGAGATGTGGGCATCGCTGCCGAGGCCAGTATTTTGTTGTCCATCCCTAATTGCCCTTGAACTGAGTGGCTGGTTGGAATTTTACGCCATCCTAGCAAGCTGGATGATGGCGGGGGTGTGGTGTAAAATTGAGCGTGAGGCTCCGGGAGGCCTTCCCGACCCACTCCCGCCCCACTTTACATGGGTCGATGGGGGGGGGGGCAGAAATGGCCGCCCGCCCCAGACCAATCAAGGCCCTTAAGTGGCCACTTAAATGCCACTTAAGGGTCTTCGCCCACCTCCACGGGGATTTTACCCATGGCAAGCAGGTGTCCAGGAGATGTGAAAGGCCGCCCAGTGAAAGCTGGCGGCCTCTCAGTGTTCCGAAGGTGGGCCTTGACAAACAGGCACTAGGTGCCCAATTGAGGGCCACACCCGCTTTCCCAACCGCCCCCAGGACCTGAGACACCTCCCGTCCCCGCACACGACCTTGCCACCGACCAATCACCCCGGCGAGGCAACCCTAACTTACCTGCAGTCCTGGCTCTATGCCCTTGGCTGGGCTGCAGTCCCAGCAGTGGCCACCGCTCCCGGTGGCGCTGCTGGGACTATGAGCTGCCAGCCCGATGATTGGCCAGCAGTTCAATGAGGCGGGACTTCCTCCCTCAAGTGGGTGGAAGTCCCGCCTCAGAACATTTAAAGCCCGGGGACCCGTATTTTGCAGGATGGACCCCCGGGCTGGGCAGAAGTGGGTTCGCCACCGACTTTTATGTCAGTGGCCAGCTCCCATCTGCCTGACGTAAAATCCAGCCTGCTATTTCAGAGGGCATTTAAGAGTCAAACACATTGCTGTGGGTCTGGAGTTACACGTAGGTCAGACAAGGTGAGGACAGCAGATTTCCTTCCCTAAAGGACATTAGTGAACCAGATGGGTTTTTAACAACAATTAACAATGGTGTTATGGTCACCATTAGACTTGATTTTAATTCCAGATTTATTAATTGAATTCAAGTTTCACCATTTGTCATGGTGGGATTTGAAACCATGTCCCTGGAGCATTAGACTGGGCTCTGGATTACTAGTTCAGTGACATTACCACTACACCACCGCCTCCCCTATTAATCTATGGATAATATATACAGTACATCATCAAACAATTGAATTGTTCATGACAACATAACTAAATCAACTAACAACAATCGTAGCCATGGTATATGCTAACAGGTAGTTTCTGTGACAAAGTGAATTTCCTTCTTATATGAGCACAAATTGCAAGAGGAGCACAGAAGAGGATTTTCACGGTAGGAAGATCATCTCCAACCAGTTTCTCTTGTTTTACTAGTGCACAGATTTGATATGGGCCAAGACATCAATCCACCTTACTTAGTGTTTTGAAATTTCAAATGTCACCCCAGGCTGATGTGATGTATCTCCATAGTTTCCAATATTGAAGCTGTATGGAAGCTTAGTAATGGTTCAACACATCATGACTTTGCGCTACACTATTATTATCAATATAGATAGCAGAGTTATATCCATTTCTTTTTACATTTTTTAATCTTTTTCCCCCTCCTATCTTAAAGGCATTGGAGGTCATATTCAACTTGGTCACCCGGATGGTAACCTGGACAATGAGCATCAGCAGCATATTCAACTGTGGAGGGCAATATATCTGAACCTGATTACCCAACATCAGTACGCAGCATTTCTCAGCAGGAATCATTGGACAACAATCTGAAATGGGACCTCTGACTGTTTTCTCTTCCCACCATCCTCCGCCATCCCAGAATGGCAGCAACTATCACACCCAATTGTGTCTCAACTGAAACAAAAACAAGAAATGCTGGATTCACTCAGCAGGTCTGGCAGCATCTGTGGAAAGAGAAGCAGAGTTAACGTTTCGGGTCAGTGACCCTTCTTCGGAGTTCCGAAGAAGGGTCACTGACCCGAAACGTTAACTCTGCTTCTCTTTCCACAGATGCTGCCAGACCTGCTGAGTGAATCCAGCATTTCTTGTTTTTGTTTCAGATTTCCAGCATCCGCAGTATTTTGCTTTTATTTTGTGTCTCAACTGAGATCAGCAATCCTCCACAGTCCATGAATCAAACATATCATCTTCTTACCTTCTTGCCCGTGAGTCTTACCAAACTGCCAGTACCTTTATCCAGAGTTCTGTTTCAAAGCATTGTTGAAAACTCTATTCTGCTTACATGACCAATACCTAAGAATTTTCTTATTATTTTCTAAGCATAGTCCGGTTTAAATTCTAACTTCACTGTCTGTGTTGTTATTTTTAGTCTTGATTCAAGTAGCAGCATACATTTTTCCCAAATTTCTCTGTTGAAATTGCTCCTAATTTCAAAATCAGTCATTTTAATTTGTGATTTACATATTATTTGTTAATAGCTCAGCTTCTAAATCAGTGACAGTACTTAGGTGATTGGCAGAATGACGATATGAATTTGATTTGGAACTGATAAATTGACTATAGAAAAAGAAATGCAGATTTAATCTAATGAACATTATCATAATTTTGGCTCTCAAGCAAAATCTTTTTGTGATAAAAGTCAGCATTAATCAATGATAATGAGCCATCTTAACTAAAAATTTAACTATATATATATACCTTCTACATTTGCTGGCAGACATGCTTGTGTCTAAAACCAAAACAGATTAATGTATTGTTTTGCTGCCTTTGACCCCAACAGCCTTGGATCCCTCGATTCTGTGTTGTCAAACATACCACTGTAATAGACTTGGGGCCTACCTAATAGTGTGTGCTATTCTGACTGTCATGCTCCATCACTGTAACTTACTGCTTGTGGTCTTTAAAGCAGTCACATGTGATGAATGAAACAGAACCTTGGAAACAAACCAAAGCTACAATCACTGGAAAAGTTCAGGGCATCCATGACTGGAAAACAGAGCAGATTTTTTAAAGTGAAATAATTACAGCTGCAAATAGCTTCATGCTTTTGATACAATATCGTCAATCTCACATAAAAACACGTACTGGATTGAATGAGTCACCAGAAAAATAGCAATTTACCTTGTGCTTAATTTGCCTGAAGAGCAAAAGTGATTTTAAAAACATTTTTATGTTGGCCTTCCTTTAATTCAGATTCTGGCAGTCAGTTCCCAGCTTTTACATTACAAAGTCCCAGTTTCTATAGAGTGAAGATAGCTTTGTGGATCCATGGAGGTCAAGCTCCTGGACTCGAAATTAAAGAAATACCCCTACAGATAGTACTACAGATACTAGGGGAGGTGAGCAAAAGCTCAGTCGGTTTTAAGGAGCAAGTTAGAGGAAAAGAGAGACAAAGAGGTTTAAGGATGGAATTCCAGAGCTTAGGGCCTAGTCAGCTGAAGGCATGGTTACCAATGGCTGAGTGATTAAAAATGGGGATGCACAAGAGGCCAGAATTAGAAGAGCACAGAGATCTGGGAAAGATGTAGGGTTGTAGGAGGTTACAGAGATAGGGAAGGGTGAGGCCACAGAGAGATTTGAAAACGAGGTTGAGAATTTTTAAATCAATTTAAAATTTTAAAAGAGGGACTGATTGTAAAGCAGCACCCAAAACAAGGCCTAAGTCAACAGAGCAGCTGCTTCACCCACCCCCTGGGCCTCATTAGCATTGGTGATCTGTGGGCACTATGCAAGTGCCCCATTAATTCTGCCAAAGTGGGAAATCAGCCAGCATCTAAGCTCAGCCAGGGCCATGATGGGGGAGACAATCCCAAGATGCCTTGAATGGGCCAACAGTGGGCCCAAGCTCACCTGAAAAGTTCCATTTCCTGACCCATTTTTAGAGCAGCCTCCTGTAACCACTTTAAGGACTGCTCATTAGGCTATTCAATGCCTGGTACGATTGGGCACACTCTACCTGTTTGTACCTGAAAATTTAATTTGGGATCCCATAGGCAGCATAGACCCTTATTGTTAGTGCCGTACTAAACAGGATGAATTGCTCCAAGTATCAGTGCCAACACCCCTGCTGTTTAATGCCTATACAAATGACCAAACAGAATTTTCCAATGACCAAAGATTCATCTATGCAGATCAATTGGAAAGATTTGAGGACGCTCAATGCATCCTTACTGACTGTATTGGAGAATACTATCCTATTGGACCCTGAACATCAATCCCTGCAATCCCCTCTCTTCCTCTCCCCACTCTCTCTGTCTATCTCTGTCCCCTCATGCGAAAAGGTTGGACACCCCTTCTATAGAGTAACAAATTGGCAGGAAATTCTGATGATCATGGAGAACCTGATTCCTGCAGAACAGTTGCTTCCAGGCACTCACCTCGAACAAAAACAATGGTATACCTTGAATCAAGCACAAGCCGGGATGGCAACTACTGATGACTAATATGAGCAGGTGAAAGCTGAGAAACAATCCCAGACATAAACACTTGTATACCGTCTGATGCATTGTCCCCTGTAAACATCCTCTACTCCGAAGGAACTATCCAAGATAAATGACAGCATTGAAGCTGGCTGCATTTTTAGAGTAACAAGCTATGATAATGATGATTGCAGCCTGCCTGGAAGAGGACAGAGAAAGAAGTTATTGACCAAGACGTCCATTGGTAGTGCTAGCATTATGATGCCTATTAGCTGCAGATTTTATTTCAGCAAAAGGCACAGCTGATTATCAATTGTCTGTTTACACAAAGGGGGGAGTTTTATACTGGCGGTGGGGGTCTCGATATTGGGGGAAACCAATGCCAAGTTCCCCGCATTGCCTATTTTCCAGAAGTCCCACCAAATTTAGTGCCACTCAGGCACTTAATTGGACAGCAGCTGGCCTTCCATAGGATTAAGGACCCCAAAGCCAAGGCATTGCAGAGTAGCCGGCTAATCAGAAGCCAGCAGCTGTAGTGCCACCGCAGAGGCGGTGGCTGCTGCTGTAACTGTAGCAACCAGACTCCAAGGAGCAGCACTGGAACCAAACTTAAGGTAGGTCAGGACAGGAAGGGTCTTGTGTGATGGGGGTTGCGTGGAGAGAGGGTGGTCGGCAGCAAGGGCAGGGGCTGGCCCTCAGCAGGCCCTTTTTTCTGTTGCCAGATGCCTCGTTCAGGCACTTTGAACGAGGGACCACCACTGAAGCCAGGAAGTAGCCCGCATGGTTTTTTGTGCTGTGCTTCCCATGCAGCGACAGGGCCGCCCGCCGCACAGGTAATTGTGGCTGCGGCAGGAATACGCCTTTTATTGGGGCTTAATCACCCAGTTAAGGGCCTCAATTTGTGGCAGGGTGGGAAGGCCATTCACAGGCCTTTCCACCCTGGACTAAATTTCAACAGAGGCGGGATGGTGGCCGGTCCCCGGTAACCATCCAACCCAAATTTATGCTCTCACACCTCCAAACCTGCCCTGGGCAAGAGCATAAAATTCCACCCAAAGCATCAGTGCAACAACAACTTGTATTTATATAGCACCTTTAATGTATTACAATGTCCCAAGGCACTTCATAGGAAGGTTATAAAGCAAGATTTGACACCAAGCCACATAAGGAGATATTGGAGCAGTTGGCCAAAAGCTTGGTCAAAGAGTCTTAAGGAGCACCTTAAAGGATGAAAGACAGGCAGAGAGGTGGAAAAATGTAAGGAAGGAAATCCACAGCTTAGGGCTAGGTAGCAGAAGGCACGGCCACCAGTGGTGGAGCAATTAACTTGGTGATGCTATTATTAAAGATGTTATAGTAGGGCATTTAGAAAAATTCAAGGTAATCAGGCAGAGTCAACATAATTTTGTGAACGAGAAATCATGTTTAACCAATTTATTGGAGTACTTTGAGGGAGTTACATGTGCTGTGGATAAAGGGGAACCGGTGGATGTATTGTACTTTAGATTTCCAGAAGGCAATTGATAAGGTGCCGCATCAAAGCTGATTGCAGAAAATAAAAGTTCATGGTGTAAGGGGTAACATATTGACATGGATAAGATTGGTTAGCTAACAGGAAACAGAGAGGAGACATAAATGGGTCATTTTCTGGCTCGCAAGATGTAATGAGTGGTGTGCCAACGGGATCTATGCTGGGGACTCAACTTTTTACAATTTATATAAATGACTTAGATGAAGGGATTGAAGGTTTAATTGCTAAATTTGCTGATGACACAAAGATAGGTAGGAAAGTAACTTGTGAAGAGGACATAAGGAGACTACAAAGGGATATAGATAGGTTAAGTGAGTGGGCAAAGACCTGGCAAATGGAGTATAATGTGGGAAAGTGTGTAATTGTCCACTTTAGCAGGAAGAATAAAAAAGATGCATATGATCTAAATGATGAGAGACTGCAGAGCTCTGAGATGCAGAGGGATCTGGATGTCCTAGTGCATGAATTGCAGAAGGCTAGTATGCAGGTACAGCACGTAATTAGGAAAGCTCATAGAAAGTTATTGTTTATCGCGAGGGGAATTGAATACAAAAGTAGGGAGGTTATGCTTCAGTTATACAGGGCTTTGGTGAGACTGCATCTGGAGTACTGTGTACAGTCCTGGTCTCCTTATTTAAGGAAGGATGTAAATGCGTTGGAGGCAGTACAGAGAAGGTTTACTAGACTAATACCTGGAATGGACAGGCTGTCTTATGAGGAAAGATTGGACAGGCTAGGCTTGTATCCGCTGGAATTTAGAAGAGTAAGATGTGACTTAATTGAAACATATAAGATCCTGAGGAGTCTTGACAGGGGGGATGTGGAATGGATGTTTCCCTTTGTGGGAAAATCTCGAACTCGGGGTCACTGTTTAAAAATAAAAGGTCGCCCATTTAAGACAGAGATGAGGAGAAATCTTTTCTCTCAGGGGGTCGTGAGTCTTTGGAATTCTCTTCCTCAAAAGGCAGTGGAAGCAGAGTCTTTGAATATTTTTAAGACAGAGGTAGATTCTTGATAAACAAGTGGGTGGAAGGTTATCGGGGGTAGGTGGAAATGTGGAGTAATCAGTTCAGCAACGAACTAATTGAATGGTGGAGTAGGCTCGAGGCGTCAAGTGGCCGACTCCTGCTCCTAATTCATATGTTCGTATGTAAGAGGACATAATTAGAGGAACAGATATCTTGGAGGGTTTTGAGGCTGGAGAAGATTTCAGAGATAGGGAGAGGTGAGGCCATGGAGGGATTTGAAAACAAGGATGAGAATTTTAAAATCAAGGCGCTGCCAAAGTAGATCAGGGGTGATGTGTGACCGGGACATGTCATGAATTAAGACATGAGCAGCAGCGTTTTGGATGACCTCAAGTTTATGGAAGGTAGAATATGGGATGCTGGCCAGGAGTTCATTGGAATAGTCAAGTATAGAGGTAATAAAGGCATAGATGAGGGTTCCAGCAGCAGATGAGCTGAGGCAGGGTGATGTTACAGAGGTGAAATAGGTAATCATGGTGATGATGCAAATATGTGATCAGAAGTTCGTCTCGGGGTCAGATATGAGACCAAGATTGCAAACAGTCTGATTCAGCCTCAAACAGTTGCCAGGGAGAGCAATGGAGTCAGTCACTGGGGAACACAGAGTTTGTAGCAAGAACCAAAGATCTTCCCAATATTGTAGGAAATTTCTGTTCATCCAGTACTGGATGTAGGACGAGCAGTCTTTTAGCAACAGTTGAGGTGTCGAGAGAGGTGGTAGTGAGGTAGAGCTGATGTCATTAGTGTAAACTAATGCTGTGTTTTTGGATGATGCCGCCGATGGGCAGCATGTAGATGAAAAATAGAAGGGAACCAAGGATAGATCCTTGGGGGACACCAGAGGTAAAAGTGCAGGAGTGAGTATAGGAACATAGGAGCAGGAGTAGGCCATTCAGCCCATCAAGCCTGCCCCACCATTCAATACAATTTTGGCTAATCATCCACTTCAATGCCTTTTCCCCACACTATCCTCATATCCCTTTATATTATTGATATTTAGAAATCTGTGAATCCCTGCTTTAAACATACTCAACGACTGAGCTTCCACAGCCCTCTGGGGTAGAGAATTCCAAAGATTCACAACCCTCTGAGTAATAGGAACATAGAAACATAGGATAGAATAGATGCCATTGCATGTGATACTCTGTCTATGATGAAACCAGGCAAGTGCAGTCCCACACAGCTGGACGATGGTGGAGAGGCATTGGAGGACGATTGTGTGGTCAACGATGTCAAAGGCTGAAGGCAGGATGAGAAAGGATAATTTACCTTTGTCACATAGTATGTAATTTGTGACTTTGATAAGGCCCTTTCAGGTGGAAAACTGATTAGAGGGATTTAAAAATAGTTCTCAGCAAGATGGGCACAGATTGAGAAGGCAACAACACATTCAAGGACTTTGAAGAGGAAAGGGAGGTTGGAAATGGGGTGATAGTTTGCAAGATCAGTGGCTTTTTGAGGAGTGGGGTGATAATGGCAGACTTGAAGGAAAGAGGGACAGAACCTGAGGAGAGAGAACCATTAACCATGACAGCTAACATGGGAGCTAGGAAGGGAAGTTGGGTGGTCAGCAGTTTCGTTGGAATAGGGTCGAGGGAGCAGGAGGTGGCTCTCATGGACAAGATGGACTCGGAGAGGGTATGAAGGGAGATAGGAGAGAAACTATAGAAAGATGTAGGTTCAGGGCAAGGCTGGGGGTAGCTTTAGAGGAAGTTTGGCCTGGTGGGCTAGTGGAAGGGAGGGAAGTGGCAGAGGGAGCAAATTGGATGGTCACAATTTTAGCAACAAAAAAGTCCATGAGCTCCTCACACTTATTATGGTTTAAAAGATGTTTTGTGTTAATGAAAATAAGCCAGGGGTTATCTTTGCATTCCAGGATAATCCTGGAATTGTGAGCAGTTTTAGCAGATGAGAACAAAACCCAATAGTTCTTTATGTGGTCCAGCCAAATCTTATGGTGGATAGCTAAACCAGTTGTCTGCCATATCCATTCAAGTCTGCATCCCTTGGATTTAAAGGATCCGAGATGAGGATAGTGGTTATGAGGATACATTTCCTTTTCCTCTGAATGATATTGATAATCCGCCTCATTAAGCTGACCAAACAGATCTACAAGCTCAAATTCGTTGATCTAATTGAAGACCTAAGAGACCTTCCTATCTCAAAAACTGTCTGTACTTAGAGAAAACCAACAAGTTAAATGCTAAGAAATAAAATGATATATATATATATTTGTTGTTTAGAATACGTTAAGATAAAAATAAGGTCTTTAGTCAAAAGGGGAAAAAGTGTAGTATTTGACTGATCAGCTTTGATTGCTTAAACCTCCAGGTGGAGCTAGAGAGCAGAAGTGGAATTGTCAGAGATTTCTGGATGCTTCCGGGAGGCATTTTGATTGCACGCGTGGGTTCATATCCCATGCTGGTCACCAGATTTTTGTTGCGTTTACACTGGGTTTAATTTTGATATCTGATTTAACTCTGAGCAATGCAGATATCATAGTATGTTAAATAACCAACTGGATTATTTAAAGCACATTAACATTACCAATAAAAGGTCTTACTGATTGGAGCACATATCTTCACAGCAACCTGTGTCTGTGAGATGGATTCAAAATGTCTCCCGGACGCTTCCATAAATCTCCCATAATTCCACTTCTGTTCTCTAGCTCCACCCAGAGGTTTAATCTTTTCCTTTTTACATACGGTCATGCAGGCCCCCACCTGCCACGAATGAGGCACATTAATTTTGCCACATGGACATTACATTTTAAAATTGTTGCTTGCAAGAAAAGAAAGTCGATTACAAGGGGTTGCCATGCCCCTGGCTGGAAAGACATGTTTTGCATACTAGCAGACAGTGTTGGAACAAAGGAACCAGTCCCTGCTCCAATTTAATTCACAATGGATTTTTGATTACCAAATGTTCATGGTGGAGGAGCTCACATTCCAGGTTGACTGCTAAGATGGCTGAATACACAAACGGACAAGGGCACACCCCCTAGTCACATGACTAACCTGCTGGGCAACCTGAGTTTTTTAAATTTGAACTTGCCACAGAGTTTTGAACTGGCAGAAAAGCTCCTGACTCTTGGATTGAGAACAACTCTCTCCTGTCTGCTCTCATCTTGCTCACCAGCTTCGAAATCCATTGAAGACATATGAACCCTGGGAGAGAAAAGTCTCCTACAGTGAACAAGGGTTAAGAAGAATACTGTGTCCCAACGAAAAACAAGATCTACCTACAAGCAAGGACTACAGCGAACTCGAAGCACAGTAACAAAAACCCCTCTTCAGAGATTGCCTCAAACCTCTCCACTATTTTTCTTCTGCACTTTTCTGTCTCTGTTTGCATGTGCGTATCACGTATGCATGCTAGTGTGGGGCGCAGCGTGTATCATAAGATCATAAGAACTAGGAGCAGGAGTAGGCCGTCCGGCCCCTCGAGCCTGCTCCGCCATTCAATAAGATCATGGCTGATCTTTTCGTGGACTCAGATCCACTTACCCGTGCTTCCACCGTATCCCTTAATTCCTTTATTGTTCAAAAAGATATCTACCTTAGCTTTAAAAACATTTACTGAAGAAGCGTCAACTACTTCACTGGGCAAGGAATTCCATAGATTAACAACCCTCTGGGTGAAGAAGTTCCTTCTTAATTCAGTCCTAAACCTGCTCCCTCTAATCTTGAGGCTATGCCCTCTTGTTCTAGCTTCACCTGCCAGTGGAAACATCCTCTCTACTTGTATCTTATCTATTCCCTTCATGATTTTATATGTTTCTATAAGATCTCCCCTCATTCTTCTGAACTCCAATGAATATAATCCCAATCTACTCAGTCTCTCCTCATAAGCCAACCCCCTCAACTCCGGAATCAACCCAGTGAACCTCCTCTGCATCCTCTCCAGTGCCAGTATATCCTTTCTCAAGTAAGGAGACCAAAACTGCACACAGTACTCCAGGTGCGGCCTCACCAGTACCTTATACAGCTGCAACATAACCTCACTGCTTTTAAACTCAATCCCTTTAGCAATGAAGGACAAAATTCCATTTGCCTTCCTAATTACTTGCTGTACCTGCAGACCAACCTTCTGCGATTCATGCACAAGGACACCTAGGTCCCTTTGCATAGCAGCATGCTGCAACTTTTTACCATTCAAGTAATAATCCTTTTTCCTGTTACTCCTACCGAAATGAATGACTTCACATTTATTAACATTGTATTCCATCTGCCAGACCTTTGCCCACTCACTCAATGTATCTATGTTCCTCTGCAAAGTTTCACAGTCATCTGCACACTTTGCTCTGCCACTCATCTTAGTGTCATCTGCAAACTTTGACACCCTACATGTGGTCCCCAACTCCAAATCATCTATATAAATTGTAAATAATTGCGGTCCCAACACCGATCCCTGAGGCACACCACTAGTGACTGATTGCCAACCAGAATAGCACTCATTTATCCCCACTCTCTGCTTCCTGTTAGTCAACCAATCCTCTATCCATGCTAATACTTTACCCCTGACGCCATGCATCCTTATCTTATGCAGCAGCCTCTTGTGCGGCACCTTGTCGAAGGCCTTTTGGAAATCTAGGTACACCACATCCACTGGGTCCCCATTGTCCACCTTGCTCGTAATGTCATTATAGAATTCCAAAAGATTTGTCAAGCATGACCTGCCCTTCATGAACCCATGCTGTGTCTGCCCAACGGGACAATTTCTATCGAGATGCCCTGCTATTTCTTCCTTGATAATGGACTCAAGCATCTTCCCCACTACAGAGGTTAAGCTAATCGGTCTATAATTCCCCATCTTTTGTCTACCTCCCTTTTTAAACAGTGGCGTCACATCTGCTGTTTTCCAATCAACTGGGACTACCCCAGAGTCCAGCGAATTTTGGAAAATTACCGTCAGTGCACCTGCTATTTCTCCTGCCATCTCTTTTAGTACCCTGGGATGCATTCCATCAGGGCCAGGACACTTATCAATCCTTAGCTCCATTAGCTTGCCCAACACTACCTCTTCCGTAATAATGATTGTTCCCAGGTCCTCACCTACGTTCGTCTCTTTGTCAATTACTGGCATGTTATTAATGTCCTCCACTGAGAAGACCGATACAAAATACCTGTTCAATGCCTCGGCCATTTCATCATATCCCATAACTAAATTCCCCTTCTCATCCTCTAAAGGACCAACGTTTACTTTAGCCACTCTTTTTCGTTTTATATATTTATAGAAACTTTTGCTATCTGTCTTTATATTCTGTGCTAGTTTCTTCTCATGTTCCATCTTACTTTTCTTTATAGCTCTTTTTGTAGCTTTCTGTTGACCTTTAAAGTTTTCCCAATCTTCTAGTTTCATGCTGCTTTTGGCCACTTTGTATGCCTTCTTTTTCAATTTGATAGCCTCCCTTATTTCCTTAGACACCCATGGCAGATTACCCCTTTTCTTCCAGTCCTTCCTTTTCACTGGAATATACTTTTGCTGAGCACTTTGAAAAATTGCTTTGAAAGTCCTCCACTGCTCGTCAACTGTCCCACCGTAAAATCTTTGTTTCCAGTCCACTTTAGCCAAGTCCTCCCTCATTCTATTGTAGTCCCCCTTGTTCAAGCACAGGACCCTGGTATTGGATTTTATCTTCACACTCTCCATCTGTATTCTAAATTCAACCATACTGTGATCACTCCTTCCAAGAGGATCCCTAACCATGAGGTCATTAATTATTCCTGTCTCATTACACAGGACTAGATCTAGGATAGCTTGCTCCCTCGTCGGTTCCATTACATACTGTTCAAGAAAACTATCACGGATACACTCAACGAATTCCTCCTCAAGGCTACCCTGACTGAGCTGGTTTGACCAATCTACATGTAGATTAAAATCCCCCATGATAATTGCCGTACCATTTTTACAGGTATTAGTTATTTCTTTGTTTATTGCCCGCCCCAATGTGATGTTATTATTTGGTGGCCTATAGACTACGCCTATCGATGACTTTTTCTTCTTAGAGTTTCTAATTTCCACCCAAATGGATTCAACCTCATTCTCCATAGAACCTATATCATCTCTCAGCACCGCCCTGATGTCGTCCTTGAGTATCAGAGCTACACCACCTCCCTTACCTTCCTGTCTGTCCTTCCGAATAGTCTGGTACCCCTGGATATTTAACTCCCAGTCGTGACCAACTTGCAACCATGTCTCCGTAATGGCTACCAAATCATATTTATTCGCGATGATTTGTGCCGTTAACTCATCAACCTTGTTATGAATGCTACGAGCATTCAGGTAAAGTGCCTTTATGCTAGCTTTCTTACCCTCATGATTCCCAACATCTCTAATAATAACTCCTGAGTTATCCTTCCTTTCTGCTTCTTTCATTGTCCGCCTTGAACTTAAACCCTCCTGCACACATGTTAGCCTGCTGCTTACCTTTTTATTTATCATACTCCCTGTCGTTTTCCCTTTCCCTTCCCCCCGAGTCGCTAGTTTAAAGTCCTAGAGACCACCCTATTTATCCGTTTCGCTAGAACACTGGTTCCAGATCGGTTCAGGTGGAGACCGTCCCATCGGTACAGATCCCCCCGGTTCCAAAACTGATGCCAATGCCCCATGAAATGGAACCCCTCTTTCCCACACCACTCCCTTAGCCGTAGGTATCAACTGAATTAGAGTTTAAGTTTGAATAAATTTCACTTTTCTTCTTTAAATGTAAGAAAGCCCGTTTGTGCTAATTTTTTTGCCTTATAATTGGAAAGTGGTGAACAAGGATTCACCAAGGGGAAGCTAAAACACAGTTTGTTTAAAACAAAAGCCTGTTACATTAAGACCAGTTGAAGGCTGAAAGGGAACCTCTAGACCTCTTTCTCACCTGGTCGTAACACATACTTATAGAAGCTTTTACAGTCCATTTTTATGTTTCTTGCTAGATTGCTTTAATATTCTATTTTCTTTCTCTTCATCAGTTTCTTGAGCCAGAATTTTATGCCCTCCCCACAGGAATTGCCCGGTGACAGACTTGGGGATATTGGGGGGTCATACAATTGAGTGGGATGCACGGGGGTGCCGTTCCTGACGCCTTCCTAGCCCCGCTGCAAATTTACGAGGGGCAGCAGCGGCGGGAAATGGCCCACCCATCCCATTCCAATCAAGGCCCTTAAGTCACCAATCAACTGCCACTTAAGGGCTTTCTCCCGCCACCACTGGTATTTTACCAGTGGCCGGTGTGTGGCTGAGGTCTCCCTGGAGGCCACCGTAAAACCTGGCGGCCTCCTTGTGGGCTGGGGGGGGGAGGGTTTGTGGGGAGGCCCTCCTAATTGGGCATCCTGTGTCCCACAGAGGGCCCCTGTCTTGGCTCAACTTCCCCAACTACACAACACACACCCCCAACCGACCCTCCCTTGCCTCGCTGGGGCCCAGCAGATTGTCCCCACCGAGGCACCAGACACTTACCGTATTTCCGGGTCAGTGTCCCTCTTGCTATTGAAGCTGGGTGTAGTCCTAGCAGTGACCGCTGCTGCTGGGACTGAGAGCTGTCGGCCCGCTGATTGGCCGGCAGCTCTTGGAGGCGGGACTTCCTACCTCATAGGGATGGAAGTTCTGTCCAAGGCCACTTAGGGCCTGGGAGGTGTAAAAAGGTGACTCCCAGGCCTGGCAGAGGAGGGCTTGACCTCGACCTATTGGCCAGTGGGCAAGGCCTCCTGTCCAGCATAAAATTCCAGCCTTGATTGTCTTTTGCTGAATTCTAAAATGTTTTCAATCCTCAGGCTTACTTTCTTTTGGCAACTTTATAAGTCTCTTCCTTTGACCTAATGCAATCTTTAATTTCTCTTGTTCGGGTTAAGTGCAGATTTCAGCAGATTCCTGCTAGCTTCCTAACATGCCGCTAGTTTCCGCTGTTTTAACCTGTCGCCTGTACAGGACCCACCTACCTAGACTCTGATTTCCAGGTCCTATTGTAACCTATTCCCTTGATTCAACTTTCTGGACCTAGAACCTTTAACTATATCTTGGAATATATTCATAAAAATTCATTAGAAAATTGAATAGTGCTGGAGAACCTGTGGACAGCTATATTATTCCTATATTTAAAAAGGAAGATAGAACAAGCTCAGGGAACGATAGACCAATTAACTTAAAATTGGTGGTAGGAAAGATAATGGACTCTTTACTCAAAGATGTAATAGAAAACTATCGAGAAACTTAAAGAATAATCAACATAGATTTGACAAGGGAAAGTCATGCTTGACTCAAACCTTAATGAATTCTTTGAGGAAGTAACAGAGTTTGTAAGAGTAATGAAGAAAATGTAATATACCAGTATTTTCAAAGGGTCTTCGATAAGTTACCACAAAGTTGACTCATAACTAAGATTAGAGCATATAGAGTCAAGGGACAAGAAACAGAATGGATAGCAAGCTGGTTACAAACCAAGAAGCAGAGAGTACGTGTTAAGGGTAACTCTCAAACTGGCAAAAGGTGGGAAGTAGTGTTCCATAGGTCTCAGTGCTGGGGCCACTGATGCTCACCATTTACACAAACAATTAAGACAATTTCAAAATTTTTGATGACACCAAATTCGGGGGGCATAGTTAATACTGAGGAAGACTGTGACAAAGTACAAGAAGACATTAATAAACTTGCAGAATGGATGTGTAAATGGCAAATGAATTTCAGTCTAGATAATTGTGAGGTGATACTTTTTGATAGGAGGAATAAGGAGTCACATTCATCTTGGAAAAATAGAAGTCTAAAAAGGATTGAGGAGCAAATAGATTTAGGGGTACAGATTCACATCTCATTAAAATAGCAACTCAGGTTAACAAGGCCATAAAAATGCAAACAAAACATTTCTAGCTGAATAGAATTGTAAAGTAATGCTAAACTTGTATAAACCTTGGTTAGACCACAGTTGGAGTACTGTGCACAGTTCTGGTCTCCATATTAAAAATAAGGATATAGAAACCCTGGAAGAGGTGCAGAAAGATTTATTAGTATGATACTAGAACTAAGATGTTATAACCATCTGGAAAGACTGAACAGACTAGGGCAGTTTTCTCAAGACAAGAGAAGGCTGAGAGGGAACCTATTAGAAGCCTTTAAAATTATTTAGGGGTTTGATAGTGTAGACATAAAGATTGTGGGCTGGACTTCTAGCCCCTCCCGGAGGTGGGAACAGAGGCAGGCAGGCCCAGAATCTCACACCGCCAACCTGCGTGCTGGTTCCCCGGCTCCATCCCACCCCGGGTTGTTTTCCCAGAGGCAGGATAGGGGTGGGCTGAAAATTTCCAGTCAGCTTCCAGGTCCCTGCAGGCGGCAGGGGACAGTCTAGCTGTCTGGCAGCAGCCTGCCAGTGGCAGGCCAGGGGGCCAGCTCTCCAGGCATGCTTAGAGGCCCTCTCTGCCTGACTGGATTCAGCAGCAGTCGCAGACTGCCTGTGGAGGGAGTCTTCCCCAACAGTGGTGGCCCGGCTGCAAAGGTCTTTTTATAATTTTAAATTTGAAAAAGTTAGAGAGAGGGCTCCTCCATTTTTGGGCACCCTCTCATTTATCTTGAATGGCATCCTGCTGCTGCCTCTATTGGCAGCCTAGCTTTAAGACCATGCCTGCTTTCCTTAATTGGACAGTGAACCCATCCTCTGGCCATTAATTTGCCAATTCGGAGAAAATCACAGGTGAGTGACTGTTTCCCACACAGTGGGGACTTCTGACCCCCATTTGCGCTTGATGGTGGGATCGTGAAGCCCCCGGAAAATCTTGCCCTATCTTTCCACTTGTGGATGATTCCAAAACAAGGGATCATCAATATAAGATCTTTTGGGCCTCCTTATCTCGAGAGACAATGGATACGCGCCTGGAGGTGGTCAGTGGTTTGTGAAGCAGCGCCTGGAGTGGCTATAAAGGCCAATTCTGGAGTGACAGGCTCTTCCACAGGTGCTGCAGAGAAATTTGTTTGTTGGGGCTGTTGATAGTCACTAATAAAAAAAAAAGGAATTGAAGAAAAACTTCTTTACTCAGAAAGTGGTTAGAATGTGGAATCTGTTGCCACATGGAGTAGTTGAAGTGAAAAGCATGGCTGCATTTAAAGGGAAGATAGATAGGTTCATGAGGGAGAGTTAGAAATATATGCTGATAGGGTTGGATGAGGTAAGGTGGGAGGAGGAGTGTGTGGAGCCTAAACACTGACATAGAGCAGTTGAGCTGAATGGTCTGTTGCTGTGCTGTACATTGTACGTAATTCTATGTATATAATCTGTTCAGGCATTTAAAACAGATCTGCCAGGGACTTTTTACTACCCTGTACATCAAACTCTGACCTCTAAGCCATCGCAGTCTCTGCTGCTGGTGTTAAATGGATGCCTTTTTCCTAACCAATCTGTGGCTTAATTTCATAAATTTATCCTTGATTCTCTGTCCTATTAACTTTGTCTGATTTATGCTTCTTTTAGAAAAAGAAAGGAGCTAACATGGGTTATTATCCTTCAGAGACAAGATGGTGCTACCTCTCTGATGTATAGTATGTTTGTGGGTTCCTGTCGGTAAGATTGTTTCACAGATTGAGGTCTCTATTCCTAAACTGGCCACGGATGTGACAAAAATTGGCTGAACAACTCGAAGGTTGTCTCCAGCTGTATCTGTGGGCATATACTTCAACATCTTCCAAGTATCTACTGAAAAAAATAATCATGGAGAGAATTAATTTTGTGACTGTGCCTCAAATTAATACAATACTATCCTCTATCATTACAGGTTTTGCCCAAATGATCTACCTTCAAGATATATAAACCTTTCTTTATCGAGTTTTGTATGTTCACCTACTCATATACATCTGATCACATGGTGCTCCTGTTATCAATCAGAGCAGTGATTGTGAGGAGCATAAAAGGTCAATCTGCCAGTTTTTGCTTTTTTTCCCCCAATCTTGATACTGGCACATGTGCATGACTGAATGCTTCTTGAACTTTCTCAGTTTAAATTTGCCTTACGGCTCAAATGTTACTGAATTAGTTAACGGTGAAAGAAAGTCAAAGAGAGTATTTTCTGCAGCTATTGCTTAACCAATATTCGGACAAAGAAATGAATTACCTTTATGTTAAGTGTTCTTAATTTTATAATGTATTGGAAACCAACATTTCACATTTCCACTTCACTCTTCAGCAATGCTGATGATATATGTTTCGGGGACAAGCCTTCCGAACAACATGAGACCTGATCAAGAGCCACCTAACCCCTCTAAAATCAATACTCAGCCAGTAAAGGTCAGAGGGTCTGAAGCAACTGCTCCCATTAAAGTCAATGGAGCCACTCTAAGAATGCATGCGGGCTGTCCTTGTAACACACATCACTGAAGCAGCTGATGAGGGAATCAGAAAGATGAAATGAGGATACCAATAATAAAGAAACTGGAGGCCATTTAGTGCAAGCTAATATATATGGCTATACAAACTTTTTAAATAGACAGCTGGAGCAGTACTTTAATCTGAAAGGCAATTTCAAATCTTCATTTAGCTTTTAATAATGAATCAACAGCCTACAAAAGACTTCCAGCATCAGAAGAAGTTGAGAATGTATGGAACAAGAAAAAACAAGTAAAACTTCAAAAGAAAAGCAAACTCTGTGACGTTTGTCAAAACTGTGAAGGTAAAACACCAATCAATCTAATTTTAAAATGAGTTAATCCTGAATACTTGTTTTCCATATGAAAATCCTTTGATCCACAAAAAAAAATAGAAGCTGGAGTTTTCCAGAGGATATTTAATCATCCATCTCCAAACTTATTCTATAGAATTAATTGCTTTTAATAAGAGCCGATTCTATCTATCCACATATGTGGAAAAGGTATGGTTGTGCATGTTTCACCTCTGTTGCACCAAACTTCTAATAATCAAGGAAGTGGAAAACAAAATCAGACATGGTATAAAACAGGCTGCTGATTCACTATCAGCCTTTTTTTGTGATACTGCTATTGACCAATTTTACCCCCATTTCTTGTACCACTTTGGTATCAGGATTTCTGATTGGTCCAAAAGAAAAAAAAAATAAAACTTTGACAATGTGGAGTGGTGAAATTCCATCAATAATAAGTAAAAGTTAAATCAAACAAATCATTCAAAAATCTTTCATCTGCCATTTTTTTTCTGGTAAATGCAAGTATTCAGGGCTCAAAATATATTTCCACAGCAAAACAATGATTAGATTTGCTTAAACATTATCTTTGTACCATTGAGTTCCTTCATTCACATGTTTACTCAGAGGCCTCTTTCAAAAGCCTGGGCTTGGAGTTGATACTCTTCCCAAAGCTATGCTTCTGCCAGCTGAAGGGACTTATAAACAACACCTGTTCCTGCAATTCTCAGGTTGCTGCAGTCTTAGCAGAAAAAGTATGTAGAATGGCCCAGGATGTTTTGGTATAATTCTTTTTCAGTGCAAATAGAAGTATGTCTTTCTTCACATTTTAACAGAATTATTTGCCTTTTCAAAATTTGCTCTTCAAATATCTTTAAAACAAGCTGGACAGTGAGTTTTTGAATTTTTCATTTCCAGTCTTTAATTTTAATTGAAGAGAGAGGCTACTGAGAGAAAGAAGGTATGCAAGTGAGGCAAAGGGTAATGATTAAAACAACTGGTGCTTAATTTTGTTTACACTGAGAACTTGATTTAATTGTTTCCACAAAGATGTGTTTATGTGGCTGCAGTGGGCAAGAAAAATCGTAAGTAACCAAAGAACACTTAAATCTTAATTTTAACTCCGGGTGGGTTGTGGGTTGAGTTAGAAACTCACGCGCTGCAGTTAAAAACAGGCCCAGGGCCTCATCACCATGACTGCAGTCTGCTTCCCACCTGGAATGAGTGGGAAGTGGGCAGGATGTGACTGTTGGCCTCTGTTTAATTGGTCAGGACTTGGCCATCTGCTGGACTGAGCTAATGGTGACAAAAAGGTTCTCATGATAGGGAATGATTCAATGTTCCCTCTAACTTCAGTTTACTCTGTGCACTCGCTTTAAGATTAACCGTGACTGTGCATCTTAAAGGAAATGTTCATTGTGTGGGCCTATCTGTTCCCTGCGTGGCACATTCCCGATTGCTGCAAGACCATGCACCCGCGCAGCTTAGAGGGAACATTGGAATGGGGATAGTTTGGGATGGGGAGAGATAAACTTTCCTTGTGGGTTCAGGAAGAACACTCCTTCTCCTCCTGTTCCCAAAAATAAAAGTGAAAGATGTACCTCTTGTGCCTCTTTTTTCTGGTATGTTCTGATTGGTCTTCACGTTATAGATCATAAGATGATAAGAAATAGGAGCAGGAGTAGGCCATTCGGCCCTTCGAGCCTGCTCAGCCATTCAGTAAGATCATGGCTGATCTGATTGTGGCCTTAACTTGACTTTCCTGCCTGCCCCCATAACCCTTGACTCCCTTGTAGATCAAAAATCTGTCTAACTCAGCCTTGAGTATATTCAATGACCCAGCCTCCACTGCTCTCTGGGGAATAGAATTCCAAAGATCAACAACCCTCTGAGAGAAGAAATTCCTCCTCATCTCCATCTTAAAAGGGAGACCCCTTATTTTGAAACTGTGTCCCCTAGTTCTAGATTCCCCCATGATGGGAAACATCCTCTCAGCATCTACCTTGTCAAGCCCCTTCACAATTTTCAATAAGATCACCACACATTCTGCTAAACTCCGATGAGTATAGGCCCAACCTGCTTAACCTTTCCTCATAAGACAACCCCTTCATCCCAGGAATCAACCTAGTGAACCTTCTTTGAACTGTTTCTAACACAAGTATATCCTTCCTTAAGTTAGGAGACCGAAACTGCAGTACTCTAGGTGCAGTCTTGCCAATGCTCTGTACAGAAGTAGCAAGACTTCCCTACTTTTATACTTCATGCCCCTTGCAATAAATGCCAACATTCCATTTGCCTTCCTAATTACTTGCTGTACCTGCATGCTAACTTTTTGTGATTCATGTACAAGGACACCTAGATCCCTTCATATCATAGCATTCTGCAGTCTCTCTCCATTTAAAGAATATTCTACTTTTCTGTTCTTCCCACCAAGTGGACAACATGAAAGTCATGGTAACTTCCCTGCTCAGAATGAAGCAACCTTTCCAATTGGGCTGAATGACATTATTGGTTGTCAGGTTTCAAGACAGCTTTCCAGCAGTTAAGTAACTAAGTGCATTTTAATGCCTGCCCTACCAGTTTCTGCTGGTTGGGTAGGACTAAAATCACCCTTACTTCATTGTCTTGAACAGAAGTTTAGAATATCTTCCCAAAAACTTTTGCTGCAAATATATGCCTCTCCACACTTCCAAATCCCAGCACCCTCCCGATGCAACAGTGTACCTTCTGAAGCACCAAGAGTTATGCTACAGGATACATTTGGAAGTGCACTTCCTGTTTCTTACATCACTTTATAGGGTTACTATTCAGCATCACATTTCTCATTTGGCTCAAATTTCTTACTTCTAAGTGAAGAATAAACCAGAACTCTAACAATGATCTGAGAGAAAAAAAATGAAACAAATGACAAAACATAAAGGCCGGAATTTTACATTGCGAGGGAGGCCCTGCCTCTTTTTGCAGCGGCGACAGGGAGAGCGAGGTGGCAGCTGGGTAAGTAAGTCCTATATATTTGGGCAGCGGCTGAACCCGAGACACTACACTTGTAGTGTCTCCCACCCGCCCTCCTCCTCTAACCAAAAAAAAGGACTCGGTGGTGTGCAGATAAGGTAAGGCTTTTTCTATTTATTTTTTTTTCGTGTGATTGGTAAAAACTTTTCGTTCCTTTTTCGTTTATCTAAGTTAAGACTAACTTAAGCTTAAGATTGAAAATGGCAGGAGATCTCAGACCCGTGTTATGCTCCTCTTGCTCACTGTGGGAGCTCAGGGACATGGCTGATGTCCCTGACTCCTTCACGTGCTGGAAGTGTGTCCAGCTGCAGCTCTTGTTGCAGGACCTCAGAGGTAGTAATCTCAGGATTGCTACCAGTGCCACGTGATAGTCAGAGTAGAAATGAAAGAATAGTCAGGATGAATGCATGGCTTGAGAGATGGTGCAGGAGGGAGGGGTTCAGATTTTTGGGACATTGGGACCGGTTCTGGGGGAGGTGGGACTATTACAAATTGGACGGTCTACACCTGGGCCGGACTGGAACCAATGTCCTTGGGGGTGCTTTTGCTAACGCTGTTGGGGAGGGTTTAAACTAATGTGGCAGGGGGATGGGAACCAAATGAGGTCAGTGGATAGTAAGCAGGTAGTAACTAAAGCCTGTAAGGAACTAGATAATGAAGTCAGCGTGACTAAGGGAAAGAGTAGACAGGGAGCAGATGATGAATGCAAAGGGACTGGTGGTCTGAGGTGCATTTGTTTTAATGCAAGAAGTGTAGTAGGTAAGGCAGATGAACTTAGGGCCTGGATTAGTACCTGGGAGTATGATGTTATTGCTATTACTGAGACTTGGTTGAGGGAAGGGCATAATTGGCAACTAAATATCCCAGGATATCGATGCTTCCGGCGGGATAGAGAGGGAGGTAAAAGGGGTGGAGGAGTTGCAGTACTGGTCAAAGAGGATATCACAGCTGTGCTGAAGGAGGGCACTATGGAGGACTCAAGCAGTGAGGCAATATGGGCAGAACTCAGAAATAGGAAGGGTGCGGTAACAATGTTGGGGCTGTACTACAGGCCTCCCAACAGTGAGCGTGAGATAGAGGTACAAATATGTAAACAGATTATGGAAAGATGTAGGAGCAACAGGGTGGTGGTGATAGGAGATTTTAATTTTCCCAACATTGACTGGGATTCACTTAGTGTTAGAGGTCCAGATGGAGCAGAATTTGTCAGGAGCATCCAGGAGGGTTTTCTAGAGCAGTATGTAAATAGTCCAACTCGGGAAGGGGCCATACTGGACCTGGTGTTGGGGAATGAGCCCGGCCAGGTGGTTGAAGTTTCAGTAGGGGACTACTTTGGGAACAGTGATCACAATTCCGTAGGTTTTAGAATACTCATGGACAAAGACGAGAGTGGTCCCAAAGGAAGAGTGCGAAATTGGGGGAAGGCCAACTATACCAAAATTCAGCAGGAGCTGGGGAATGTAAATTGGGAGCAGCTGTTTGAAGGTAAATCCACATTTGATATGTGGGAGGCTTTTAAAGAGAGGTTGATTAGCGTGCAGGAGAGACATGTTCCTGTGAAAATGAGGGATAGAAATGGCAAGATTAGGGAACCATGGATGACAGGTGAAATTGTGAGACTAGCTAAGAGGAAAAAGGAAGCATACATAAAGTCCAGGAGGCTGAAGAAAGACGAAGCTTTGAAAGAATATCGGGAATGTAGGACCAATCTGAAACGAGGAATTAAGAGGGCTAAAAGGGGTCATGAAATATCTTTAGCAAACAGGGTTAAGGAAAATCCCAAAGCCTTTTATTCATATAGAAGGAGCAAGAGGGTAACTAGAGAAAGGATTGGCCCACTCAAGGACAAAGGCGGAAAGTTATGCGTGGAGTCAGAGAAAATGGGTGAGATTCTAAACGAGTACTTTGCATCGGTATTCACCGAGGAGAGGGACATGACGGATGTTGAGGTTAGGGACAGATGTTTGATTACTCTAGGTCAAGTCAGCATAAGGAGGGAGGAAGTGTTGGGTATTCTAAAAGGCATTAAGGTGGACAAGTCCCCAGGTCCGGATGGGATCTATCCCAGGTTACTGAGGGAAGCGAGAGAGGAAATAGCTGGGGCCTTAACAGATATCTTTGCAGCATCCTTAAACACGGGTGAGGTCCTGGAGGACTGGAGAATTGCTAATGTTGTCCCCTTGTTTAAGAAGGGTAGCAGCGAAAATCCAGGTAATTATAGACCGGTGAGCCTGACGTCGGTGGTAGGGAAGCTGCTGGAGAAGATACTGAGGGATAGGATCTATTCCCATTTGGAAGAAAATGGGCTTATCAGTGATAGGCAACATGGTTTTGTGCAGGGAAGGTCATGTCTTACCAACTTAATAGAATTCTTTGAGGAAGTGACAAAGTTGATTGATGAGGGAAGGGCTGTAGATGTCATATACATGGACTTCAGTAAGGCTTTTGATAAGGTTCCCCATGGTAGGCTGATGGAGAAAGTGAAGTCGCATGGGGTCCAGGGTGTACTAGCTAGATGGATAAAGAACTTGCTGGGCAACAGGAGACAGAGAGTAGCAGTGGAAGGGAGTTTCTCAAAATGGAGACGTGTGACCAGTGGTGTTCCACAGGGATCCGTGCTGGGACCACTGTTGTTTGTGATATACATAAATGATTTGGAGGAAAGTATAGGTGGTCTGATTAGCAAGTTTGCAGACGACACTAAGATTGGTGGAGTAGCAGATAGTGAAGGGGACTGTCAGAGAATACAGCAGAATATAGATAGATTGGAGAGTTGGGCAGAGAAATGGCAGATGGAGTTCAATCAGGGCAAATGCGAGGTGATGCATTTTGGAAGATCCAATTCAAGAGTGAATTATACAGTAAATGGAAAAGTCCTGGGGAAAATTGATGGACAGAGAGATTTGGGTGTTCAGGTCCATTGTTCCCTGAAGGTGGCAACGCAGGTCAATAGAGTGGTCAAGAAGGCATACGGCATGCTTTCCTTCATCGGACGGGGTATTGAGTACAAGGGTTGGCAGGTCATGTTACAGTTGTATAAGACTTTGGTTCGGCCACATTTGGAATACTGCGTGCAGTTCTGGTCGCCACATTACCAAAAGGATGTGGATGCTTTGGAGAGGGTGCAGAGGAGGTTCACCAGGATGTTGCCTGGTATGGAGGGCGCTAGCTATGAAGAGAGGTTGAGCAGATTAGGATTATTTTCATTAGAAAGACGGAGGTTGAGGGGGGACCTGATTGAGGTGTACAAAATCATGAGAGGTATAGACAGGGTGGATAGCAAGAAGCTTTTTCCCAGCGTGGGGGATTCAATTACTAGGGGTCACGAGTTCAAAGTGAGAGGGGAAAAGTTTAGGGGGGATATGCGTGGAAAGTTCTTTACGCAGAGGGTGGTGGGTGCCTGGAACGCGTTGCCAGCGGAGGTGGTAGACGCGGGCACGATAGCGTCTTTTAAGATGTATCTAGACAGATACATGAATGGGCAGGAAGCAAAGAGATACAGACCCTTAGAAAATAGGCGGCATGTTTAGATAGATGATCTGGATCGGCGCAGGCTTGGAGGGCCGAAGGGCCTGTTCCTGTGCTGTAATTTTCTTTGTTCTTTGTTCTTTGTTCTGCCTGCGCCGGGCCTGGGAGCCACACCAGGATTTTACATGCCCCAGACCCTTAATTGGCCTCGCATGAAGTCTTGCCTCCGAGCTGCTGGCCAATCAGTGGGACAGCAGATCTCAACTGCAGCAGCATGACCAGGAGTGGTGGCCACTGCTGGGACTGCACCCAGCCGCAGCAGCAAGAGGAACGCTGGCCCTGCAAAAGGTGGGTTTGTGGGGCGTCACCAGGGGCAATTAGCCAGGCCCAGGTGAGTCAAGGGGTGTCGGTTTGATGGGGGGAAATGTTGTGTAGAGGCAACAGTTGGACCGTGGGGGGGGGCCCTCCATGGGGCACAGGGTGCCTGAACAGGAGGCCCCCCAGCCCGCAAGGAGGCCGCCAGGTTTTACTTGGCGGCCTCCTGGGGGACCTCAGCCACCCGCTGGCTGCTGGTAAACTTTTTTTTTCCAAAATATACTTTATTCATAAAAATCTGTAAAAATTACATTGCCAAACAGTTTCCAAACAGCACCAAAAAATACAAACATTGCAAGGGAGATCAGTTTCCTTCAATACTGTCATGAGTTTCTTCCCAACCCTTCTGTTTCACAATTGTCATGTCAATTACAGTTTTACATTTACAGCAATTGAGAATATTAACGATACAGTTCGAGGGGTTTCCCATGGATCCAGCCCCTCAGTCCAGCTTGGTGGGGGAACCTTACACTGTGGTCTTTCCCCATTGAGCCTTTGCTGCTGCTGCCCCAAGCTTTAGTGCGTCCCTCAGCACGTAGTCCTGGACCTTGGAATGTGCCAGTCTGCAACATTCGGTGGTGGACAACTCTTTGCGCTGGAAGACCAGCAAGTTTCGGGCAGACCAAAGGGCGTCTTTCACCGAATTGATAGTCCTCCAGCAGCAGTTGATGTTTGTCTCGGTGTGCGTCCCTGGGAACAGCCCGCAAAGCACAGACTCCTGTGTTACAGAGCTGCTTGGGATGAACCTTGACAAAAACCACTGCATCTCTTTCCACACCTGCTTTGCAAAGGCACATTCCAGGAGGAGGTGGGCGACCGTCTCTTCCCCACCACAGCCAACGCGGGGGCACTGTGCGGAGGGGGCGAGACTTCGGGTGTGCATGAAGGATCTGACGGGGAGGGCCCTTCTCACCACCAGCCAAGCTACGTCTTGGTGCTTGTTTGAAAGTTCTGGTGATGAGGCATTCCGCCAAATGACTTTGACGGTCTGCTCGGGGAACCATCCGACAGGATCCACCGTTTCCTTTTCCCGTAGGGCCTTGAGGACATTCCGTGCAGACCACTGCCTGATGGACCGGTGGTCAAAGGTGTTTTTCCGCAGAAACTGCTCCACGAAGGATAGGTGGTACGGCGCCGCCCAACTGCAGGGTGCGTTCCGCGGCAATGTGACCAGACCCATCCTTCGCAACACCGGGGACAGATAGAACCTCAGCACGTAGTGACACTTGGAGTTTGCGTACTGGGGATCTACACATAGCTTGATGCAGCCGCACACGAAGGTGGTCATCAGGATGAGGGTCACGTTGGGTACATTTTTCCCGCCCATGTCCAGAGATTTGAACATCGTGTCCCTCCGGATCCGGTCCATTTTAGATCCCCAGACGAAGCGGAAAATGGCTCGGGTGACTGCCACAGCGCAGGAGTGGGGTATGGGCCAGACCTGCGCCACGTAGAGCAACAACGTGAGCGCCTCGCACCTGATGACCAGGTTCTTACCCACAATGGAGAGAGATCGCTGCCCCCACATGCCCAACTTTTGTCGTACCTTGGCTACTCGCTCCTCCCGTGTCTTGGTGCACGCCCCGGCCCTTCCGAACCATATCCCCAGCACCTTCAGGTAATCTGACCTGACGGTGAAGGGGACAAAGGATCGGTCAGCCCAGTTCCCAAAGAACATGGCCTCGCTCTTGCCGTGGTTAACTTTGGCTCCCGAGGCCAGTTCGAACTGGTCGCAGATGCTCATCAGTCTGCGCACGGACAGCGGATCCGAGCAGAAGACGGCGACGTCATCCATGTACAGGGAGGTTTTGACCTGAGTGCCTCCGCTGCCTGGGATTGTCACCCCTCTTATGCTCGCATCCTTCCTAATAGACTCAGCAAAGGGTTCAATGCAGCAAACAAACAAGACCGGGGACAGAGGACAGCCCTGTCTGACTCCAGATTTGATCGGGAAACTTTCAGATTCCCACCCGTTGATTGACACTGCGTTACTGATGTTTGTGTAGAGCAGTTGGATCCAATTGCAGATTCCCTCCCCAAACCCCATTTTGGAAAGCACGTCCATCATGTAGGTGTGCGATATCCTGTCAAAAGCCTTCTCCTGGTCCAGGCTGATGAGGCAGGTGTCCACCCTCCTGTCCCGTACGTAGGCGATCGTATCCCTGAGTAGCGCAAGGCCAATCAGAGATCTTCCTGCCGGGTACAGTACAGGTCTGATCAGGGTGAATCACCAACTCCAGAGCAGACTTGACTCGACTGGCTATGACTTTGGACAGAATCTTGTAATCAACATTAAGCAGTGAGATGGGCCGCCAATTTCTGATTTCTGCCCTCTCCCCCTTCTGCTTGTAAATGAGGGTGATGATGCCTTTTCTCATGGATTCTGACATGCTGCCGGCCAGGAGCATACTCTCGTATACTTCCAGCAGGTCCGGGCCGACCCAGTCCCACAGGGCCGAGTACAACTCGACCGGTAAGCCGTCGCTCCCGGGAGTTTTACTCGTCTCGAAAGACTGGACGGCCTTTGTCAGCTCGTCCAGAGTTCGCGGCTTGTCCAGTCTCTCCCTCCTGCTGTCATCTAAGACCTCTGTGATAGATGACAGGAAGGACTGGGAGGCTCTGCTGTCTGTGGGCTTCGCGTCATACAGCCCAGCATAAAAGGATTTGCTGATCCTTTGTCTGTCGGACTGCGAAGACGTTTGCGAGCCATCTTCTTCCTTCAGGCTGCTGATAACAGAGCTCTCTCTGTGTACCTTTTGGAAGAAGTAACGCGAGCACGTCTCATCCTGCTCGATGGAGGGGACTCTGGACCGGAAGATGATCTTGGAGGCCTCCTTGGCAAAGAGCGAGGCCTGCTGGATCTTCACCTCTTGGAGGTCCTCCTTGACCTCGACCCCCATTGACTGCAACCGGAGTAGATTTTGCATAATTTTCTGGAGTCGGGACAGTTCCCTCTGTCTCTCTCTCGCCTTCTGAACACCTTTGTGGTTGAAGAACCTCTTGATGTTCTCCTTAATCGCTTCCCACCAGTGAACTGGAGACTCAAAGAGGGGTTTCACGGTCCTCCAACCTTTGTAATCCCTTTTGAGTTCCTCAACGTTCTCTGGGGTCAGCAGTGTCGCATTGAGCTTCCACGTCCCTCTGCCAACCCGCTGGTCGTCCTGTAAGTGACAGTCGGCCAGTAAGAGGCAGTGGTCGGAGAAGAACACCGGCTTGACGTCGGTGGATCCGACCGTGACAGCACGGGACACAAACAGGAAGTCAATCCTGGAACGGGCAGACCCGTCCGATCTTGACCATGTGTATCTGCGCTGCGCTCCGTCTGCAGGTTTGCTGAAGACGTCGTGCAGTTTGGCATCTTTAACTGTTTCTATTAGGAATCTGGACGTAGCGTCCAGTTTGCTGTCGTCACTGCCGGATCGTCCAGCCGCATCGATGATGCAGTTGAAGTCACCGCCCAGGATGACCGGCCTGGACGTCGCCAGCAGCAGTGGGAGCTGCTGGAAGACGGTCAGCCGCTCGCTGCGTTGTACCGGGGCGTACACGTTGATCAACCGGAGCGGAGCGTTGTTCTACATCACGTCTGCTACGAGGAGGCGGCCGCCCACCACCTCCTTAACTTCGGAGATGGTGAAGTTACCTCCCCGCAGCAGAATACCCAGGCCGGAGGAACGGCAGTCATTACCCCCCGACCAGATCGATGGCCCATGGGACCACCATCGCGACCACTGCCTGTAGGTGCTGAGGTGTGGTATTCCACACTCCTGCAGAAACAGTAGGTCAGCTTTGACCTTGGCAAGGTAATCCAAGGTTGAAACACATCGCGTAGTAGATTTAATGCTCCGCACATTAATGGAAGCAATTCTTACACCCATTTTTAACTAAAAATTAGTTGTTGCTTCCCATACCATTTGTCCTCGCTAGTCCCAGTCCTTCCCCTTCGGGATGTTCCTGCATACCCATCGTATGCGCAAGCAGTTTCACGTTGGTTGGGCTCAGAAACCCCTCCTGATTTTTCATGCAGGGTTTGTGCCGCTCGGGTGACATCGGGGGGGTCTTGTAGGCAGAGAGGATTGGGTTGTCCTCAGCTGCTTCCATCTGTTCCTCCTCGAAAACATCACAGCTCCCGGTCTCCCGGAGCTCAGGTGCGCCAGAAGTGTCTTTGCTCCCGGTGTCCCGGAGCTGAGATGCGTTGGCCACGTCGTTACGTGTGGGGCATTGGGGTTGGGCCACGCCGGGCCCATCACAGCTTCCAGTGCCCGGGGGCTGGGATGCTTTATCATCCATCTCGGAGTTCTGCCGCCCCTTTTGAAGGGGCTGTCGTTCCAGCATTTCCCCGTCCAGTGAAGAGGAGTTGTTGCAGTCTGATTCAGAAGAGAGCCTCCTCTTGCCACTGGTTTGGGTGGTGGCTTTGGGATGTTTTTTCTTTGTGGTTTTCCTCTGGACCACTTGCCACTGACCTGTTTGTCCATCTGCTGCCTCCTCCTCCATTGATTCTGTCTGTGGAGGAGGGGTTTCCGGGCGCTGGGTAGGTGCTGGGTCGTTGGTTTCAGCCGCCTCCCCTTCCTTCTCAGGTTGAAGTTCCTCACTGCGGAGAAGGTTGCTGGTCTCCTTTCGAACAGCGGACGCCTTCGTCGAACCTTCGCCCGGCCATTCCTTGGACCTTGCCGCCTGAGCATAGCTGAGACAAAGTTTGGGGCAGGTCTTGTAGAGATGGCCTGCCGCACCGCACAAGTTGCAACACTTAGTCTGCTTACAGTCCTTGGTCTGATGGCCTTCCTCCTTGCAGTTCTTGCAAACAACCGTGCTGCAGTTGGCTGCCATGTGACCAGATTGGCCACAGGTGCGGCAAACTCTGGGCTGCCCAGCGTAGACCAAGAAGCCTCGACTTCCCCCGATCGCGAAGCTGGAGGGAGGGTGGATGATGGCTCCACTGGGATCTACCTTCAAGGTCACCTTGACCTGCCGCTTGCTGGTCCAGATCCCAAAGGGGTCCTTGACATCAGTGCTGCTGCCGGCCACCTCGACGTACCTGGCGAGAAAGGTGAGTACATCCACCACCGGAACATGGGGGTTGTAGAGGTGAATCGTCACCACCCGGTCCCATTGTGACGGAAGCGTGAAGAGCGGCTCCGCTGTGAGGATCGACAGTGGCGCCCGGTCCCCTTTCTCCTTGAACGCCTTCAGGAACTTGATGCATCCCGCCACGTTCCGGAACGTCACGTCGAAGTATCCACTGCTGGGGAAATCCTGCAGGCAGAAGACGTCCGTCGCTTGAAATCCGCAGCAATCGAAGAGAATTTTCTTGATGAAGAAGGTGCGATCGACCGGTGCATCTCCTTCCTTATCCTTCACGACCACCCGAACGGTGTTGCGCACTCCCTGGCCCGAAGCTCGAAAATTGGTTATAGCCATTTTACTCAAAGCTTCCCCAGGATCAAAAGGCAATGATCATGGTCTCTTCTCAATCAAATAAGCACTGATAAGAACAGATACTACACTTGATCTTAGCCAAAAGGCCGAGAAGCGATGGCCCTGGTAAACTACCAGTGGCAGCGGGAGGAGGCCCTTAAGTGGCAGTTAATTGGCCACTTAAGGGTCTTGATTGGCCTGGTGCGGACGAGCCATTTCTCACCGCCACTACCCTTCGTAAATTTTCAGTGGGGACGGGTAGACATTGGGTACGGCACCCCCTGCATCCCACTCAATTTTACGACACCCCCCCCCCCGCCACCAGCCCGGTCCTGCAGGGGGGTGCATAAAATTCTGGTCATGGGGAGAATGTGATTTGCATATTGCCACCTCTAGCCTAGCTGCCTGTGCGGCCCGTGCACTGTTCTTCATTGATATTGCCAGAAGCAGTGCTACGCGAATGAATTTCTTCCCCCAAAGAATTAAAAAATTCCGGACTATTTCATCCAGTCACTCTTTGCACTTGATTTCCTCTGTCTCAGAGTTCTTCCTTTCCATTCTCCTTTCTAGGCCTATTGCCAGTTAGGGGCCTGCACCTCAATTTTTACTTCTTTCTTGTATGCTTTATTCTTGTAACTCATGTTTTCCCCACCAGATTTATCCCTATTGCCTGTGCATTCCTACTAATCAGGTACTCTGTGTATCTACAGTCTTCCTGTTTGCAATGTATTTTGTTCTCGGGCTGGTTTTATTTTACTTTAAATCAATTTATTCCTGTTCTCGTGGTTTTTCAGGTTGGTATCATACAGTAGTTTTTCTGTTTTTTTGCAATGCTTGATTAGGTGTTTTTGACATGATCGATTGCACTGGGACCCTATTTTGAACCTTGTTCAGCTTTCAGCATGTGTTATTATAGTTGTCTGCTCATAAGCAATTACTCTGGAGCTTATTTTTCCTCTTAATTAGAATTGCAGATGTACAATTGCACTAAAGCCTCTTTTTCCTTCATTCTGCTTTAGTTATATAATCTTGTATATTCATAGTCAAACTGCTGTGGCACGTGGGGAGTCAAAATCATGTGTAGTATTTTGTTGAAAGGGGTTAAAGGGTGGGAGATAAAGAGCACATAGAGGTAATTCAGTGCTCATTTTAACTTTATTTTTATGCAATATATATACTTTGATTTAACATTTACTGTAGTTAAAACAGCTAAACTTACAGCAATTTGAGAGGCAGAGTTAAGTGGAACATAGGAGTTTTGCTCCAGTGCAGGCTGAGGAGCTGGGAGATACAAACAGATGTGCTACAGCACTGCCACTGGTGGGAGGATGTAATACACTGTGACAAGTTAAATGAGAACATGACAATTTATAATGGAAAAATCTGGCACCAAAGTATAACAAAATGTGACAACAGGAATTAAGATTTTGTAGACAAGAAGTGCAGGCAGACCTCTTCTCCTTTGAACTACGCATTTAACCCCTGCACCTTACTATCCCCCTCAATTGTTATTACTCACCTCAACCATAAGCCTGCATCCGCTCGCTCCCCCACTCTCCAAGGTATGTAATGAAAGCACACAGGCCACCTCACTCTCAACCTGTTTCCTTCCTCCCCCTCTTCTTTCCTTCTGCCATTCTCCCATGCATTTCCCTCAAACAGATTTTAGGCCTGTTTAACAACATAAAAAACATCATAAAGCAACCCAAGACACTTCCCAGATCTTCTCCCAGTTTGTGTGCAACCACTCTTAAAGACAATGGTATATCTCTGGGTAGAATCACATCTATCCTTGAACTTGCTCACATTTTAATAAATTATTATAAGAACTTCAGCATTTGAGATCGCAGGACTGAATAATGTAAGCAACTATCTGCTACTGGCCTACAAATCATTTCAAAGCAATCTAGCATACAGGTTGCAATTTTTGCAGTAATTCTGTGTCATTTAAGAAAATTTTGGATTCCAACTGCAAGCGTAACATTGAATATTTCAATACAGAAGGGAAAGTAGATTTTGGATAGATGTCAAACCCTCACTGTCGCACCTGAAGTTGGCAGCACTCTGTAGCCCATTTATTTGCCCCTTTATTCCATCCCACAGGAGGCACTGAATGATTGTCTTTAACATCAATTGCCTCCAGAAATAAGTCTCTAGAGAAAAATGTTGCTACAGAAGTTGAGAGTGACTTTTCTGGGATACCTTCTTCAAGAAATATAGAAAACAAAGATTTATGACAACAATTAGACTCCCTTGATATTCTTCAAAACTCTTTTCCTCTTTCTATTGCTTCCTGGGATATTTGGAAGAGGACATCATTTCCCATGTTATACATGTGTCCAGATTCTAAAAGGGAATTTTGACTTTTATTGTCTTTAGATATTGAACTTCCAAACTCTGGGGTAGATGTTCTTTGCCAAAAGTGAGAATCTTTGAGAGAAAATGTCTTTTCATTCTCTGATGTTACATAGTTTAATGGCCTAATCATAGACCAAAATATATGGCATGCTGCATTTACAATTAAGCTTGCTATTGGGATAATTTTGACATGATATGCCACAAGAGAAAATCTTCTGCCTTTTTATATTGATTCTCCAATGATTCAAATAATCCTGTCTGTGTAAGCCATTTTCAATGGTTTGCAATCACTCTTTGGATCTTTGTGCAAGCTGAACTTAAGCAAGAACATTTGCTGTGCAAACTTTCAGCTCTGACATCACTGGTAACAAGCCCAGTTCTGGACTTCCTCTGGTGACCCCTTACCATATTCACATAGGCACCAATATGCACATGCTTTAGGGATCTCAAATTGAGACTCAGATTTCTTTTTATCAGTTCGAATGTGGGTACATTATCTTGGAATTTCAGCTTTATGAATTATGGATTTTCTTTGGATTACTCAGTCTTCTTTTTGCCTAACTTCAGTCCGCTCTGCTTTAACATCCCAATAACAGCTTATGGGATCTAGCAACTCCTCCATTTGGATTCATTTAAACATTTCTTTGGCTCACTTACAGACTCAGTTCCCAAATGCCTCTGTGCTTGCTACTTTATTGACTTTCAGTATTTCCAATCTTCATCATATGAAGATTTCAGATCTTCATCCATTTCTACTCTACTTGCATCCTACCTTTCTGACTATGAATATCTCTTCACGTAATATGAAATATTTTCATTGTCTCTATTTGACAATGAATGATTCACAATATAATTTTGGATAAATTCCAGCTTGACAATATTGTTCTTTCCCAACAGGCATTGTAAGATCAAGATATTTCTTGGGGATCAGTCAAAAGCAATAATCTTGGAATTTATGTTAAATCCACATTTCCTATCATAAGCATAAATGTTTTGAATTATGGTCTATTAAAAAATCCCATCACCAGATGTGTAGATTCTCTTAGTAAATTTCTCTACATGTATTATAGTTGGCCAGATGTTCATGTGTTGAAGCCCTTCAAGTTCTGCTCTGACCTGAACCATCCAAAAAAGGCTGAGTATTGATGAAGTATAGGACAACAAAAAGTTTAAAATGTTGTACTTACATTTACAACTTCCTTACAAAAGACTGAGTAATTTTTAATTTAAAAAGGCAGTAAGATATCACCACTATATATTGCAAGTTGACTGATTATAGTTTGTAATTTTTCCTTTTGCTTCCACTACTCTATTTGACAATGGCAGAGGTTGAGTAATGGGCTAACAGTTTATAAGTTGTTATGACCAGGTGAGAAAGAGGTCTAGGGTTCCCTTTCAGCCTTTACCTGGTCTTACTGTAACAGGGTTTTATTTTTTAAACACACTGTGTTTTTAGTTCCACCTTGGTGAATCCTTGTTCACCACTTTCCAATTATAAGGCAAAGAAATGAGCACAAACAGGCTTTCTTAGGTTTGAAGAAGAAAAGTTGAAATTGATTAAACTTAAACTTTAATTCGGTTGACGCCTACGGATACACAATGCGCCCATGCTAGCATGCATACACGATACACAGATGCAAATAGAGACAGAAAAGAGCAGAAGAAAAATAAAGTGGAAAAGTTTGAGGCAATATCTGAAGAGTTGTTGTTACGGTTCTTCGACCTCACTGTAGAGTTCTTGATTGTAGGTAGATTTTGCTTTTCGTTGGGGCCCTGTATTCTTCATAAACCTTGTTCACTGTAGGAGACTTTTCTCCCTTGGGGTTCATATGTCTTCAGTGAGTTTTGGAGTTCCGTGAGAAAGAGATGGGAGCAGACAGGAGAGGCTGTGGTGAGCCAGCCAGGAGAGGTCTTTTCAATCCAGGAGCATTCTGCTTTCTGCAGGCTCTCAGTTCAAATTGTACTATTCAGAAAACTCCAGGCTGCCAAGCAGGTTAGCCATGTGACTAACTGGTCTGACCATGTCTTGGCTCTGTGTATTGTGTGTCAGGGAATGATCCTTTGTCTACAAACACTGTCTGTTAATATGCAAAAATGTCCTTCCAGCCGGGGTCCTGGCAACCCCTTGTAACAGGCCTTCTCTTCTTCCCAGCAACAATTTGGAATTTAATGTCCATGTGGCGAAATTAATATGCCTCATTTTGGCAGATGGGGGCCTGCAAAACAAAGTAAAATGTTACAGTATGGTCATGTGCTCTGGATGTTGCATTTCATAAGTTTGATGGCGCATTCAGGCAACACCAATACTTTTTGGAAATTACCACTTATGTGATTATTAGATGTCGCCATGCATTTCTAGAGAGAAAATAGGCCTTCCAAATGATGGTCTGTAAAAACACCAGCAGACAGTTAAAATAGCCTGCATTGCACAGGCAGACTTGCAACTGACTTTCTTAATCATTTGATACAAAAAACAAGTTTTGGATTTAAAAAAAAAATCATATTAGAAGCAGTATATTATTAAAATTGTCTTAACTGACAATTATATTGTCTAGTAGAACCTATGGTAGAAATTCAAAACAAGAATTAAACTTTTAAACTCTGGAACAGCTATCCACTTATATTGTGCTGTGCTGAACTCATTGTAAAGCGTTTTAAAAACAGATTGACAAAAATGCTATAAATGCCATCAAATATGATCTTATTAATCAAATTTCACTGTAAAATTGCAAAATATTTTGCTACATTACCAATAATATTGCACAAAAAGTCCCTACTTCATCATAGTTTTAAAGTCCATATTCAATCAGATAAAAGCTATTGAAAGCTTCACTGCTGAGCAATAAACGAACTGAGGCAGCCATATAGTCCAAAAATCTAATCTAATGTATAGACTGGACAATACACATTTGGTTCGGTTACAGACTCTCCTCAGGGAATTACTGCTGCCTTAGATCTTCACTCAATACACACCAGATTGCACCAGTACCATCTGTAGTTAGCCCCGATCTTATTTAGAATTTTATAAAGTATACGGAAAAAGCAAAGTAGGAATCATCAGCCATTGAATCCTATTTCATGTTTAAATTCTGCTTGGAAAAGCTCTTTTGGACTTGGTCTCTGTAAACACAAGCCTTCATCACTCACAATGAAGTACGCATGTATCAAGGATTACTACAGATCAGGGTGATTGCAGATAATTGCTACTTGTCAGGGGGGATAGCCTCTCCCAGTGTACTCTGAGATAGATAATACACATTTACGACTCTGTGTTACAGTTTTTACATTCCAACATCACGCTGTAGGATAGAGACTATGAGAATATATCACCAAAGTACCAAGGGACCATTATATACAGTGGTCTAAATACATCATTTAATTACAATGGAGACATTACTTCCTACTGATGTATTATTAGAATTCATGATATTCTCAGACTACTATGTGTCATTTCATTGACCAGAAGCTATGTTAAAAGATTTAGCACTTGCAGATTATAAGGCTTGTATTTGAAGTGCATAAACTTTGATATCATCTGTTATCATCTTGTTATCATATAACATAGCATTTTGATTTTTTGAGGTTATTTTCTATAGTTTATATATATAGTTTATATATAAGTTTATAAATCCAGAAATATTTGAAACTTCTGCCTATGACTTGGCCATAGTAATACCTAACAGAATCATAATTTTTGATTTTCTAATTCAATTGCTAGAATACAGGTTAAATAGATCCATTACAAAATTCCAGCATGGATTATTGGCAATTAAATAATTAAGTGCAATGGTCCCACTGCGATTAAAAAAAGGAAGTGCAAATTTATGAAACATCAGTGCAAGGGAATAAATAGTAAAATAACAGCCTTTTGAATTTTGCAAAATGTGCAGCATAAAAAAATGGAAAAAGGTATTCAGTGGTCTAATAGATTATTGTAGTTTCAGTGGTTTGCTACAAATACTAGTGACAGAGGAAACATGCTAATAAGTAATTTGATGTAATTTATGATCTTGACATTTAGAGATTCGTAGTTTCCTCAGAGACATTCAAATATTTCTAATAGGCTTTGACAGAAAGAAAACTTTTCACAACCAGCTTGAACATCATGCCTTGGAGTAAAGGTTAGTTTTTTGACTGAATAAGAATAATGGGAGAAGCTACAAAAACAGCACTGGGGGGTAAAGTCATATGTCATTATTAGAGTCATACCCCTGATTGATTATTTGATACATGTAACATTCTCGTACAAGACAACTAAGCATCAACAGCCTTTCCTTCAGACACTGTTTGTTGAACCGTATCAGAGGCCCTGTTGTTTTATTGTGGCTTGTCTTTAAAACAGCTCCAAAAAAATGTGAACGCTGTTGCAAAGACACATACCTGCAAAATTCACAAATTGTGCACTGTCAGCAAGATCCAATTCTGTGCAGTGTAGTTTATCAAAGGTGCCATTTTCAAACTGCTATAATTTCAATGTGACATTGACATCATCTTGAACCTAAACTAACAAGTTTTCAGCTGTGTTCAACATTACATTTGCTGGTTCAAGTATTGAAGCTAAGAATTAAAAATAGTTTTGCTCAACAGATACAACAAAATTAAAATAAAAGCACTGTCATCTGATAAAAGTGAGTATGTGATTTGTTGATTTTCTAATGATGCAGCCATAACCGTACATTTTACCTTGACGGTCAGTAAATTCGATCAGAACAAATCTCATAAATAAATATTGATGATCACAGATTATTGTTACCAACGCATCCTTTTAATCTGTATGCAGCACGTCGTTCTTGAGGAACAATATAACTTGATGTCATTATTGATTTTTGTGCCTCCAAACTTGGTTGAATTACTATTGAATTGGAAATTTAGCCAATATTTTAGGTTCCAAATTAGCAAGTGATAGCCACAAGTATTATATATGGAAAAATATCTGCTTAAAGTAATGTAGAGGAAAACTGTGTTTGGGTACTGATTTTGGAAATTTGCCAGAAGTTCCATATGCATCATCAAAAATGATAATAATTCTGATAGATCACCTCAAGCCTTATCAAATACAGTGGAGGACTGCAATGTTACCAATTCCTAAACAGCTCTGTGTGGTGAATTTATATTATCATGTGTGTCTATGATCTTATTAGCACTTATCCTCATAGAATCATAGAATGATACATCACAGAAGAAGGTCATTTGATCCATCGTGAATATGTTAGTTCTGAAACAATTATCCAAGTACCCCATTCCCCTGTCCTTTCCCCACAGCCCAGCAAATTTTGCCCCTTCAAGTATTTATCCAATTTTCTTTTGAAAGTTATTATTGAATCTGCTTCCAGTACCCTTTCAGGTATTGTATTCCAGATTATAATAACTTGCTGTCAAAAAAATTCTCCTCATCTCAGTTCTGGTTCTTTGACCAATTTCTTTAAACCTAAGTCCTCTCGTTACTGACATTTTTGCCACCATAAACAGTTTCTCCTGATGTACTCTATAAAGTCCCTTCATGATTTTGAACACCTCTATTAAATCTCCCCTTAACTTCCTCTGCTGTAAGGAGAACAATCCCAGCTTCTCCAGTCTCTCCACATTATTGAAGTAGCACATACCTGGTATCATTCTAGTAAATCTTCTCCATACCCTCTCTAAGACCTGGATATCTTTCTTAAAGTGTATTGCCCAGAATTAGACACAATACTCCAGCTGGGGTCTAACCAATGATTTATAATGGTTTACCATAACTTCCTTACTTTTGGCCTCTGTACTCTTATTCCTAAAGCCAAGGATCTATATGCCTTTGTAACAGCATTGTCAACATGTCCTGCCACCTTCTAAGATTTGAGTATGTACACCCCTGCACACCTTTTAAAATTGTACCATTTAGTCTCCCCAACATTCCTACCAAAATGCATCACTTCACGCTTCCTTGTGTTAGACTGCATCAGCCAGTTGTCTACCCATTTTACCAGTTTGTTTGCAAGCTCTTGAAGTCTGTTACTATCCTCCTTTCTGTTTACCATATTTCTGAGTTTTGTATGATCTGCAAACTTTGAAATTATACCCTGTATACCCAGGTGCAGGCAATTAATAAAGGTCAAACTGAACAGTGGTCCTAATACTGCCCCCTGGGGGACACCACTGTATATTTCCCTCCAGTATGAAAAACACTGAGCTGGATTTTACCAGCCCCTCGATGCCATGGATCGTGGCGGGGAGGCCCGTAAAATGCTAGCGGCCTGCCACGACCCATAATGCCGAGAAGGCCCCGTCGGATATTAGGGGCGGCGGCGAGGCCTTGATGCGACTCCTCCCCCGCTGCTTGGTGGCGGGGCCATCATTAAAATATGTAAATGAGGGTAATAAGTATTAAAATGAATTTAACTGCCGCCACCGGCCGTCCCATGCCAATTTTACGGCCATCTGCTGCAACGGCACACCTTCGGAACTCTGCACAGAAGCAGGGAAAACTATTCCTATTGGTTGTGGGGTTGGTGGGAAGGGGTTGAGGGTCAAAGATGTTGAAGTTCATGGAGGTAGGTTCGGAATTTTAAAAAGTGTTTTTTGGGGTGATAGGTCAATTTATGTATTGAGTACTCAGTGGCGGGGGGGGGGGGGGGGGAGGAGTGGGAGAGGGGATTTAAAGTTCAATTAAACTTTTATTGACATTTTTATCAAACTGGCACCTTTTAATATTTAAATCTCTGCTGCAGGGCTTGAAGCCCTTTAAAATGGCTCCAGCACCTGCACAGTGGTGCCAGACGCCATTGCCAGGGACGCGGAGGCCACCCCCTCTACATCATCAGGGGCGACCACTCCGCCCCTTCCATTTAAATGAGACCCCACGTGTAATAGCGCGGTGTGCTGATAAAATTCAGCCCACTCATTCACCACTTCTTTCTGCTTTCTGTCTCTTAGCCAATTTCATATTCACACTGCCAAAGCCCCTTTATTCCTATGGATTTCAATTTTGTGAACAAATCTATTATATGGCACTTTATTAAACACCTTTTGAAAGTCCACATACATAGCATCAACCACATTACCTAAATCAACCCTCTCTGTTACTTCATCAAAGAATGCAATTAAGTTTGTCAAACACCATTTGCCTTTAACAAATGCCTGCTGGCTGTCATTTATTAACCCATATTTTTCAAGTATCAATTAATTTTGTTTCAGATTTTTGCCTCTAAAAGTTTCCCTTCACTGACATTAGGTTGACTTTTTTTTTTATTCATGTGGGTGTTGCTGGCCTGGCCAGCATTTATTGCCCATCCCATCCTTGAGAAGGTGGTGGTGTACTGCCTTCTTGAACCGCTGCAGTATGTACACCAACAGTGCTGTTAGGAAGGGAGTTCCAGGATTTTGACCCAGCAACAGTGAAGGAATGGCGATATGGTTCCAAGTCAGGATGGTGTGTGGCTTGGAGGGGAACTTGCAGGTGGTGGTGTTCCCATGCATCTGCTGCCCTTGTCCTTCTAGGTGGTAGAGGTCCCAAAATGTGGAAGGAGCCTTGGTGCGTTGCAGCAGTGCATCTTGTATATGGTACACACTGCTGCCACTGTCCGTCAGTGGTGGAGGGAGTGAATGTTGAAGGTTGTGACTGGGGGCCAATCAAGCAGGTTGTCTTGGGTGGTGTTGGGCTTCTTGAGTGTTGTTAGAGCTGCACCCATCCAGGCAAGTGGAGAGTATTACATCACACTCCTGACAGGTGCCTTGTAGATAATGGACAGGCACTGGACTGGGCTGAACGGCGGTGTAACATTTGAAATACTCCAGTCCTCAAGCATCACATTCCACTGAGTAAAAAGGATTTCACAAGTAAGAACTTTAAACCCCTTCATGACCTTGCCACACCTCAGTTTGGGTTTTACCAGACCATTGGAGACTGACTGGGAGGCAGGGGGGGTGGGGACAGGAAAGTGGCAGCAAAAGGCATCAGGAGGGAAGCCCTATTTACGCCACCAAGGGATATACCAAGGGGCGGGAACAGTAACGGCTCAACCATCCATTGACTGGAGGTGGGCAACCAAATCAGCCTGCCTGCCAGGCCCCGGCACATCAATAAATTTCCGACCTGCCCTTCGGGAGCACCTCAAAATGGAGTTACCCTCTTCTTCACCATGCAACCTCGGCAGTGGCCACCTCTCTCAGTGGTGATGTCAAGGCTGCAGAACTGCTGGCTCTCTGATTGGGCCAGCAGTGTGGAAACCAGCCAGCCATCCTTAATTCAATGGTGGGCCCGGCAGCGACCTCTTAATTGGCCACTGCCAGTAAAATTGTCACCACGGTCCCGCTGTCTGCCTGCACAGGCTTGGGTCCCACCCCATGCCAGTAAGATCCTGTCCCTCATTTCTGTAACTTCATCAAGCTGTATAACCCTCCACCCCCCCTCCCCCCCTCCATACCCCCCACCAAATTGTCTTTTCCTCTGGCTTTGAATCAATGTGCAGCCCCTCCCTTCAGATCACCATTGGCAGTTGTATCTTCAGCTGCCCAGGCCCCATCCTCTGGAATTCCCTCCTCTCTTATTCCTTTTCCCTCTCTTCATTCACCATCCATAAAACGTATCTCTTTATCCAGGCTTTTGATCACCCCTTCCTATATCTTTTAATTTGGCGTAGTGTCTATATTTTGTTTATGCCCCCATGCGATTTGAGATTGTTTCCTACATAAAAGGCATAATAGAAAACGCAAGTGGTCATTGTTTTGCTCTTAAGTATTAAAATAAATGAACCCAAATACAAAACATGCAAAATACTTGAAAGTAATAAAGCAATGCAAGGTACTGAAATCCACATACAGCAATCTGTTATATATCTATTACATGGTTTGTCAAATAAATCTTTCCTGAGTTACAAAGAGAAATGCTAAATCCTGCAGCAGGTTTTTTTTAGGAGGAGGAAGGGAAAGGATAATAGGATGCAGACGTTTAACAGTAAAAGCTATTATCAGGTCATTTTACTAAATGTATCACATGTGCCTTGAGACACAATCTGGCGTCTGACAGATCATCTAAAATAGCTGTTGGACAAAATCAGGCTGATCATTTATTGACTTGCTCACTACTTTCAATGAAGCTGTTCTGTTCACCCTCAACTGCCTAACCACACAGAGCCTGTCACAATATTCATACAGTGAAAGGACGTACATTTGTACACTGCCATGTTTGCTACACATTGGAGTCTGTCATAAATGGAAATCTTTGAAATTATGAAAGTATTTGTACACATTGAAATAATTCTTTGGGCTTACTCCGTGCTTTGACTTAGTTACCATTTGTCTCTGAGTGCCTGTGTAAGATGCTTACTTATTGTGTTCTGACTAGCAGCTACTCTTTAGCCTTTAGTGAAAGCACGTTGTGTCCAGGGTGCTTCAGTGAATCATGGTCTGTGACCTAATGTCATTTAATTCACTGCTCCAGGGTATCCAGCGATATCAAAATACAAGCTATAGCCATAGACTCAAATGACGAGCAACCTCACAGCAGCCATTCATTTTGTGTGTTCTAAAGCAGTACTATGCTGGTTGTTGATGCTATGGGACATGCTGTATAACAACTGAGCAATACTTCCAACAAAATCATTCTACTGTAATGATCAGCTTTATTCACAGGCTTGCTAATAACCGAAAGGTTCACTTTTATTGTAAAATTAGCAATAACATTATCATAACAAATCATACATGGTGGAATTTAATGAAGTTTCTGTTTTGCTAGTGCTCATAGAGGTGCATTTTGCTAAAGGAAAAGTAAATGTGCCTAAACCTGGAAGCAAAAGCAGTAACAGCCTTTTCTCTCATTATTGTCAATCGTCTTATTTTTGCTGACAGCTGAATATGGGTTTAAAGAGAGAAATGAAACAAACCCTGGTTGATAATGGTTTGTTTTGCATGGGGGTGGGGAAAGAGATATAACTAAAAAAATTGCATCCTGAGCTCCCATTCAGAGCTGGAATTAGTGATATCAAGGTAAGGTAAGTGAATATAAATGCATCATTAGCTCAATTAACTCAGTATTTATATTACATGAGGTATGACAGATTGCATGCATGCATGCATTTGTGAGTACATCAAAAAGAATAGAAGAAGGAAATTTGGACCAGATTCTGATGGAAATGGTCGTGGCAATTTATCACAGTAGCTTGTAACAACATGACCTGACAGTTTATGTGTGCAAATCAGTTCATATGGATTAGATAGTTCATTTTATATTCAGGGTATGTTTTGTGGAAGGTGGAGTGAGGTAGAAATATCAGTTCTGATGAAAGGTCACTGACTAGGGTTGTTCGCCTTGGAGTCAAAGGAGATTGGGGGAGATTTGATAGAGGTGCACAAGATTATGACAGATTTAGATAAGGTAGACAAAGAAAAGCTGTTCCCATTAGCTGATCGTAGAAGGACTAGGGGACACAGATTTAAGACTTTGGGCAGGAGCTGTAGGGGGATGTGAGGAAGAACCTTTTTACGTAGCGAGTGTTAATGACTTGGAATTCGCTGCCTACAAGGGTGGTGGAAGCAGAGACGATGAATGATTTCAACAGCAAATTGGATGAGCACTTGAGGGAAATAAATTTGCAGGGCTACGGTGATAGATGGGGGATTGCATTGCTCTTCAATGCATGGACTCGATGGGCCGAATAGCCTCCTCCTGTGCCATAATGGATCTATGACCTGAAACATTAACTCTGTTTCTCTCGTTAGACTACTTCCATAATTTTCTGCTTATATTTCAGTTTCCAGCATCTGCCATATTTTGCTTTTGTAAGAGCAAGGCAGAAATTGTTTTTGCCTTGTTTCCAGGCATGTAACCGAAAGACCACTTGGAGAGTGTGTCCCACCATAAGGCCTAAGGCTTACCTTAAATTCAGCCTTGGGCTTTATTTGGACAAGCTTCCGACAACACCTGATGGGTCGCCAGAGGCAGATCACCTGACTGCTGAATCCAATTCTAGGCCTTATACCTCACCAACAGTGAACCTTAGGTAAATCCTGAGGGAGGGAAGGGAGATGGGGAAGGAGAATATGCGAGGGTCCAATCATGAGTCAGGAGCACCCTAAGCTATGCTGTGGAGTCGGGAAGAGCATTCCTGTTCCTGGCTCCACAGGAAGTTTTTGAAAGAACAAAGGTACCTTTTTGATGGTGGTCATTGTTTCGTCCACAATGGCCCTAGAAAATCCAGCTCTGCTCATTTCAAACCATTTTTGGAAAGGAGTCGTAAAACAGCCAATGGGCCTCCCAATTACATATGTAAGGTATCTGGGCAGCAAAATTAAGCTCCATAGCACTGCTGGTGCTGACACTATGGAAGCCCTGAAGAGAAATAAAGGCAGTCAGAATGCTTCCATCTCCTCTGGCGTGGCCTGTACAGTGTGCCCTAACTGCCAGGGAATTATTGCAGTAGTGCCATGCATGTACCAGAAGCGTGCAGAATGGGCGGATTATGATGTTGGTTGGCCTCTATGGCTGATATTGTATGTGTTCTACCAATTTGGACCACGCAGGTCCAGTTAATGCCCTCTTCTAACAACTCCCAGCTGAACATGGGTTCAGCTGCACGAGGGACTACCGTTATTTAAATGGATAACCATCCAACATCAAATTGAGGTGCTTTTGCTGGCACAGAGGGCTGTATTTTATTTGCGTGCTGTGCTCTTGCCAAACGCTTTAAACTTGGCGGCATTCGAACATGGGAGAGCTGCAGCACAGCCCCTGCGATATTATGCGCACAGGCTGATTTAAATAGAGGGGGCAGAGTGGCCACCCTCGATAACGTAGAGGGGTCGGCTGCCATGTCCCCGGCAACAGTGTCCAGTGCCAACACCATTTTTAAAGGGCTTTAAGCCGTTAGCAGAGATTTGAATTTTTAAAGGGACCAGCACTTTAACTTTCAATAAAAACATTACATTTAACATAAAAGTGCTACTTCCATGACCCCCCCAATGATCACACAATAAATTTATTTCCCTCTCTGTCCCCTGAAAAACTACTCTTGACAGTTCCAACCTTTAAACCCCAAACTTTGCACTCTTTGCCTTTCAATCCCTTCCCACCATCCCCACAGCCAATAAAAAATGTTTTCCCCGCTCCTCCACCCCTCCCACCTTGAAAATGTTATTCCTCCCCCTTCCCCACCAGGTTCTCGCCTCGGAACTCCATATGGCCGTACTGAGGTCCCCCTGCCACCGGTAATATGTGGCGGGCCCCTCACGACGTCGCAGGTTGGGACGGGCCTCTCCCTGCTAAATTTTACCGCGCCCCCCCCCCCCCCCCACCCACCGCTCTGACCCATGGCATTGAGGGACTGGTAAAATTCAGCCCAGAGCTTGCAGAAATGCTGTGTTGTGTTCTTGGAGGAGTTTTACGAACATTTGGACTTTCAAGAGAGTGGTGCTGGATCTTGCGAGGGAGATAGAGGAATTTTCTACCTAGCCTGCTTCAGGTATAGGGGGCTATAGTTGCAGTTCCTCTTTGGCTGCAGCATGGCATGGAAATGGAGCTCGGCCAACAGAGAGGGGAAGCAGTGCACAGAGGGAGGAGGAAGAGGGTTCTCAATCGGATGCTCTACACATCTAGGCTAGGATTTTGTGCAGGAAGCAGGGCTTCAAGTGCTGGGCCAAAAAGTTGGGGGGAACTCTACCTCTGCATTTTTTCAGACCTCCTTAGCAATCCTCCGATCTTCTGGGGTCAACGTTTAAGGAGGTGGGATTGCCCATCCCTTTAAAGACTTTATCGGGACGGGGGTTCCCGCCTCTAAGAGCTGACGACCAATCATAGGGCCGGTGGCTCAGCAGTATCGGTAGTGCCACCAGGAGCGGAGGCCTTGGATGCAGCCCAGCACTGGAACCCGGGTGAAGAGGTAGGTGAGTTGGGGTCACCAGAGCCAGTATGGAAGGCCTTGGTGAGGGAGGGTGAGGGGTGGGCATTCGGTCCAGGGGGAGGGGCGTCCTGGGGGGTACAGTTGTTCCCAGAGGGGGTTCACAAATTGCCCACAAAGGAGGGAGCCCCCCAAGTCCATAGGGAGGATGCCTCGTTTTCCAAGGCATCCTCCCCATGCATGGTGGAGGCCCCTCCTCCCACCGCTGGTAAGATCCCAGTGGCGGCAGGAAGAGGTCCTTATTTAGCGTCTGGGTGGGATGGTCGTCGTCAACCTATCCCGTCCCAGGAAAATTGGAACCAGGAGTCTCGGCATCAGGTTCCATAGTTGGCGGTTCTGCCCTGATTCTCCAGAATCCCCCCCACAAAACCCACCGTCAGGATGAGCACAAAATCAAGCCCCTAGGCTCTTTAGGGGATGGTGGTGTAGTGGTAATGTTTTATTTAGAGATACAGCACTGAAACAGGCCCTTCAGCCCACCGAGTCTGTGCTGACCAACAACCACCCATTTATACTAATCCTACATTAATCCCATATTCCCTACCACATCCCCACCATTCTCCTACCTACACTAGGGGCAATTTACAATGGCCAATTTAACTAACAACCTGTAAGTCTTTGGGAGGAAACCAGAGCACCTGGCAGAAACCCACACGGTCACAGGGAGAGCTTGCAAACTCTGCACAGGCAGTACCTAGAATTGAACCCAGGTTGATGGAGCTGTGAGGCTGCAGTGCTAACCACTGCACCACTGTGCCACCCTAGATTACATGACTACATGTTACATGACTAGTAATCCAGCGGCCCAAACTAATGCTGTGGGGACTCAAGTTCAAATCCTACGGTGACAGCTGGTGCAATTCAAATTCAATTAATTAATAAGTCTGGAATAAAAAGCTCATCTTAATAATGGTGACCATGAACCTACCAGATTGTCATAAAAATCCATCTGGTTCACCAATGTCCTTGAGGGAAGGAAATCTACCATCCTGACCTGGTCTGGCCTACATGTGACTCCAGAGCCACAGTAATGTGGTTGACTCTTAACTGCCCTCTGAAATGGCCTAGCAAGTTACTCAGTTGTACCAAACTGCTACAGAAAATCCAAAAAAGAATAAAACCAGAGAGACTATCCAGCATCAACCTAGGCACCAGGAATGACAATGACACACCCTGCTCAGACAACCCTACAAAGTCCTTTTCACTAACATCTGGGCACTTGTGCCAAAATTGGGAGACCTATCTACAGACTAGTAAAGCAACAGCCTGACATAGTCATACTCACCGCATCACACCTTTTAGACAATGTCCCAGACTCATCCATCACCATCCCTGTCCCACAGGGAAGACAGATTCACCAGGCATGGCGGCACAGCAGTATGCAGTCAGGAGGAGTTGCCCTGAGAGCCCTCAACATTAATTTCGGACCCCATGAGAACTCATGGCATCAGGTCAGACATGGGCAAAACAACCTCCTGCTGATTACTACCTAATGCTCTCCCTCAGCTGATGAATCAGTGCTCCTCCATGTTGAACACTAGCAAGAGCACAGAATATACTCTGGATGGGGGACTTCAATACCTATCAACAAGAGCAGCTCAGTAGCCACCATGCCCCGTTGAGCACTTAGATCCATAGCCATGTTGGTAATATCTGAGCCTGCATGGCACCAAACATGGATCTTGAATCTCAGTCTGAGCTTCCATTGCAGCAGACAAATATTGGGTAGCTTCTGCCTGTCCTGCACTGGAAGCTGAGGTAGTGGCCACCAGATTCTGCATCACGGGTCTGCAAAGGCTCTCATGGAGTTGTCCACCACTTCCTTGCTGGAAAAGATATGCTCCAAGCTCTGCGTGAAGTCCTGTGTCAAGTTGGAGCCAGATTCCTCCATGCTCCTGACAATGGCAACAGGCTCTATGGCAGGCACCAAGTATCTCTGTGTGCATGACCATCAGCGTTCTCCTATACACTACCCCATTGAAGTCCTCATCTGACTCCTCTGCAGCAGAACTTGACTGAGTCTTTGCCCTATGGTGAGCTGGCGCACAGCTGTCCTTTTCTCCTGGCCTGGCTGCAGCCCACTTGTGCTCAGTGACGTGTAGATCCCGACTCTGAAGGTACCCTCTAAGGTACGTGCAGTGCCAATATCTGAGCTGTTGGCTGCAAGCATCAGTTCGAGTGATGGTGCTTCTTCATCAGTTGTGTGGTGTTTTGTAGCCCTTCCTCATGAGGCTGTACTGTCCAGCCAGGTGGAAGCTCTTGAGTATCTGAAAGCAAAAATGCAGAAGGGGAAGGTTAAGGTAAGGGAAGGGGAGTGGGGTGGAAAGCAAGAGGTCCAAAGTCACACCATCTGCAGCTTGAGTTCATGCCAGATAGCAGGGTGAGGGTGAGGTGGGAGTTGAGAAGGGCCATAAGGCAGGAACACACATCATCCTAAATTTTCTCGGCGATGCTGGATGCAATGGCCTCTGTCACAGCTTCCCTCCATAATGCAGAGTACCATCTCCTCAGTCGGGCTGTGTAGATGCAGGAATTCGTGTCCCTCTCTGGTTCTGCTCTGCTCCCTCCTATTATAGGCCAGCTAGTGCTGCAAGAGTGAAGGAAGAATGTCAGTGAGTATGTTGCAATGGGTTTGAGTGATGAATTGGTGGAGTATTTGAATGTTCAGCCTGAGTCTTGATGGCTAGAGATTGCTGATGAGTGAGTAATGGGCATGTGATGCATTGAGGAGCGTGAGAGGTTGGTGGAGTGGTGGGTAGGAGATGTCATGTGAAGGTGCATTTACTGACTTGGCCACCTGTATGAGGTCATTGAACTTCCTTTGACACCGTTCCCAGGTCTCGGGGCCAGATTTCAGGAATTGACCTCCTGTCCACTTGCTCCCATTCCATTCTCAGGGTGCCCCATGAGGGCCACCTGTGGAAACATTGTGCTGGATTTTCATTTTTGGGTCAGAACCCTGATGTCAGGATAATTTCTGGGCCCCACACGACATCAGCGTGACACGCATGCTGCGAATTTTGAATGAAAGGCTAGTTGATGACCAGAGGGCGTGCTTGCCATCCAATTAAAGATGGTGGGCGGGCTCCTGATGCCGGAGCGCCAATAGGAGGCTCTCCAGCTCTAAAGGAGCTGCAGCCTGCTGAGGCAGGTAAGGGAGAGCGAGAGTTTCTCAAGATGGAGGCATCCTCTCAGCACTTTTAAAATTGTTGAAATTAAAAATTGGCAGCAGCTGCTAGACTGCTATTGTGGCACGGGAACCCCTCCGCGGAGCAGCCAGAGGCTTTTTTTCAGTTGTTCATGGGATGTGGGCATCACTGGCTAGGCCAGCACTTATTGTCCATCCCTAATTTACCTTGGAAAGGTGGTGGTGAGCTGCCTTCTGGAACCGCTGCAGTCCTTGTGGGGCAGGAACTCCCACAGTGCTGTTGGAAAGGGAGTTCCAGGATTTTTTGAACCAGCGACAGTGAAGGAACGGCGATGTAGTTCCAAGCCAGGATGGCATGTTGGTTGGAGGGGAACTTGCAGGAGGTGGTGTTCCCATGCATCTGCTGCCCTTGTCCTTCTAGGTGGCAGAGGTCACAAGTTTGGAAGGTGATGTCTAATGAGCCTTGGTGCATTGCTGCAGTGCATCTTGTAGATGGTACCACTGCTGCCACTGTGCGTCGGTGGTGGAGGGAGTGAATGTTTGTGGATCGGGTGCCAATCAAGCGGGCTGCTTTATCCTGGATTCTGTTGAGCTTCTTGAGTGTTGTTGGAGCTGCACCCATCCAGGCAAGGAGAGAGTATTCCATCACACTCCTGACTTGTGCCTTGTAGATGGTGGACAAGCTTTGGGGAGTCAGGAGGTGAGTTACTCGCCAATTGATTCCTAGCCTCTGACCTGCTCTTACAGCCACAGTATTTATATTACAATTTCAGTTCAGTTTCTGGTCAATGGTAATCCCCAGGATGTTGATAGTAGGCAACTCAGCAATGGTAATGCCATTGAATGTCAAGGGGAGATGGTTAGATTCTCTCTTGTTGGAGATGGTCATTGCCTGTCACTTGTGTGATGCAAATGTTATTTGCCATTTTTCAGCCCAGCCTGGATCTTGTCCAGGTCTTGCTGCATTTCTACATGGACTGCTTCAGTATCTGACAAGTTGTGAATGGTGCTGAACATTGTGCAATCATCAGTGAACGTCCCCACCTCTGACCTTATGATTGAAGGAAGGTCATTAATGAAGCAGCTGAAGATGGTTGGGCCTAGGACGCTACCCTAAGAAACTCCTGCAGTGATGTCCTGGAGCTGAGATGATTGACCTCCAACAACCACAACCATCTTCTTTTGTGCTAGGTATGACTCCAATCAGCAGAGAGTTTTCCCTTGATTCCCATTGACTGCAGTTTTGCTAGGGCTCCTTGATGCCATATTCAGTCAAATGCTGACTTGATATCAAGGGCAGTCACTCTCACCTCACCTCTTGAGTTCAGTTCTTTTGTCCATGTTTGAACCAAAGCTGTAATGAGGTCAGAAGCTGAGTGGCCCAGGCAGAACCCAAACTGAGCATCACTGAGCAAGTTATTGCTAGGCAAGTGCCACTTGATAGCACTGTCGATGACATCTGCCATCACTTTATTGATGATTGAGAGTAAACTAATGGGGCGGTAATTGGCCGGGTTGGATTTGTCCTGCTTTTTGTATACAGGACATACCTGGGCAATTTTCCACATTGCTGAGTAGATGCCAGTGTTGTAGTTGTACTGGAACAGCTTGGCTAAGGGAGTAGCAAGTTCTGGAGCATAGGTCCAGAATGTTGTCAGGGCCCTTGGGCTTTGCAGTATCCAGTGCCTTCAGTCATTTCTTGATGTCATGCAGAGTGAATCAAATTGGCTGAAGACTGGCATCTGTGATGCTGGGGACTTCAGGAGGAGACTGAGATGGATCATGCACTTGGCACTTCTGGCTGAAGATAGTTGCAAATGCTTCAGCCTTATTTTTTGCACTAATGTGCTGGGCTCCCCCATCATTGAGAATGGGGATATTTGTAGAGTCACCTCCTCTAGTTAGTTTTTAAATTGCCCACCACCATTCACAATTGGATGTGACAGTACTGCAGAGCTTAGATCTGATCCGTTGGTTATGGGATCGCTTAGCTCTGTCTATCGCATGCTGCTTATGCTGTTTGGCATGCAAGTAGTTCTGGGTTGTAGCTTCACCAGGTTGACACCACATTTGAGGTATGCCTGGTGCTGCTCCTGACATGTCCTCCTGCACTCTTCATTGAACCAGGGTTGATCCCTCAGCTTGATGGTAATGGCAGAGTGGGGAACATGCCGGGCCATGAGGTTACCGATTGTGGTTGAGGACAATTCGGCTGCTGCTGATGATCCACAGCACCTCATGGATGCCCAGTTTTGCATTGCTAGAGCTGTTCGAAATCTATCCCATTTAGCACGGTGGTAGGGACCTGGATGCCATTGTTCATAAGTCATTGAAAGATAACATGCAGGTTCAGCAAACAATTAGGAAGACAAATGGTATGTTGGCTTTTATTGTAAGAGGATTTGAGTACAGGAGTAAAGAAGTCTTGCTGCAATTGTATAGAGCCTTGGTGAGACCGCACCTGGAGTATTGTGTACAGTTTTTGGTCTCCTTACCTAAGGAAGGATATATCTGCCTTCGAGGGAGTCCAACGAAGGATCACCGGACTGATTTCTGGGATGGCGGGTTTGTTCTACGAGGAGAGATTGAGGAGACTGGGTCTGTATTCTCTCGAGTTTAGAAGAATGAGAGATGATCTAATTGAAGCATACAAAATTCTTACAGGGCTTGACAGGGTTGATGCAGGAAGGATGTTTGCCCTGACTGGGGGATCTATAACTAGGGGACACAATCTCTGAATGAGACTTAGGCCATTTAGGGCTGTGACGAGGAAGAATTTCTTCACTCAGAAGGTGGTGAATCTTTGGAATTCTCGCCCCAGAGGGCGGTGGAGGCTCAGTCATTGAGTATGTTCAAGACAGAGGTCGATAGAATTCTAGATATTAAAGGCATCAAGGGATATAGGGATAGTGTGGGAAAATGGTGTTGAGATAGAAGATCAGCCATGATTTAGTTGAATGGTGAAGCAGGCTCAAGGGGTCAATTGGCCTACTCCTGCTCCTATTTCCTGTGTTCCTATGTCCCTGATATTGGCCCTTATTGTGTCTATTTTTTGCACGTAAACAAAGCGCAACAAGGTCCAATTTCTACCCTAGGCATTTAGAAGAGATGGCCTCAAGTTGCATATACACAGGAACAGGGAGAGTAAATCCAATTTAGTCTCATTGGTTTTAAACTAGAAACTAGACGACAATAGAATTTGTGTCAACTTAATAAGGTCAAATCTAATAGCATGGATCTCTATAATAGTAAAGTCCATCATTTATAATAACGTATCACAACCAAGTTACTGAGATTGAAGGTTCTAAGGGGGGAAAAGATGGCTGATAGAGACATGCTGTAAGCTAAGGATGGACAAGAGTTTCACATGATTAGCTTAATATGTTTAGAAGAGATTAGGGATTTGGTGGTATAATAAGTGAAGATTTGGGAATAATGAAAATAAATTTTTGACTGGAAATTACCTTGAGTGATGTTATTGCACAATTGCTTCCCCACTTGTATCAAATCACTGTGAAAATAGCAGGGAAAAGAATTGGATACAAATTTATTTTGTGCTCATTTGATATTATAGGAACATAGGAAGATAGGAACAGGAGTAGGCCATTCAGCCTCTCGAGCCTGTCCCGCCATTCAATGAGATCATGACTGATCCATGGCCTAACTCCAAATATCTGCCTTTGGTCCATATCCCTTAATATCTTTGCTTAACAAAAATCTATCTATCTCAGATTTAAAATTATCAACGGTTCTAGCTTCAACTGCTGTTTGTGGGAGAGAGTTCCAAACCTCTACCACCCTTTGCGTGAAGAAGTGCTTCCTAACATCTCTCCTGAACGGTCTGGTCCTAATTTTTACACTATGCCCCCTCGTTTTAGAATCTCCAACCAGTGGAAATAGTTTATCTAGCCTGTCTTTTCCTGTTAATATCTTGAAGACTTCAATCAGATCACCCCTTAACCTTCTAAATTCTAGCAAAAACAGGCCTAATTTGTGTAATCTCTCCTCGTAACTTAACCCCTGTAGTCCAGGTATCATTCTTGTAAACCTGCGTTGCACTCCCTCCAAGGCCAATATATCCTTCCTAAGGTGTGGTGCCCAGAACTGCTCACAATACTCCAAGTGGTCTAACCAGGGTTTTGTACAGCTGTAGCATAACCTCTGTGTCTTTATACTCCAATCCTCTAGATATAAAGGCTAGCATTCCATTAGCCTTTTTGATTATTTTCTGCACTTGCTCATGGCATTTTAAAGATCTATGCATCTGAACCCCCAAGTCTCTTTGGACATCCACTGTACTTAACCTCTTCCCATTTAGAAAATACCCTGCTCTATCCTTTTTTGGTCCAAAATGGATAACCTCACACTTGCCCACATTGAAATCCATCTGCCACAGTTTTGCCCACTCACCTAGTCTGTCGATATCTCTTTGCAATTTTACGCTATCATCTACACTATCTACAATGCCGCCTAACTTTGTATCATCAGCAAATTTGGATATATGACTTACTGTGCCATCATCCAAGTCATTAATGAATAATGTGAATAATTGAGGCCCCAACACAGATCCCTGCTGGACACCACTAGTTACATCCTGCCAATCAGAGCACATACTCATTATCCCCACTCTCTGTCACCTACCACTCAACCAACTTCCTAACCATGTCAATAATTGCCCTCAATTCCATGGGCTTCTACCTTAGTTAACAGTCTCTTATGTGGGACTTTATCAAATGCCTTCTGGAAGTCCATAAAAATAACACCCATAGACACTCCCCTGTCCACTACCTTAGTCACCTCTTCAAAAAATTCAATGAGATTTGTCAGGCATGACCTTCCCGTCATGAATCCATGCTGGCTGTCCCTGATTAACTGAAATTTTTCTCGGTGTTCAGTCACCCTATCCTTGATTATAGACTCCAGCAACTTGCCCACCACAGATGTCAGGCTAACTGGTCTGTAATTTCCTTGGTTCCTCCTTTCACCTTCTTAAAAAGTGGAGTGACATGTGCAACTTTCCAATCCAGAGGGACCACTCCTCAATCTAGGGAACTCTGAAAGACTATAGTTAGGGCATCTACAATGTGCTCCCCTATTTCCTTTAACACCCTCGGACGGAAGCCGTCAGGTCCTGGGGATTTCTCACTCTTTAGTTCAATTAATTTCCTCGTTACTGATGATTTACTTACGTTAATTTTATTAAGTCCCTGTCCCCTATCGGCTTTTAATTTTTTCGGGACTTCCGGCAAGTTATCCTCCTTTTCAACTGTAAATACTGAGGCAAAGTAATTGTTCAACATGTCTGCCATTTCCCAATTATCAATGACAATATCTCCAGTTTCAGCTTTTAGTGGGTCTACATTGCACTTGACCACCCGTTTTCCCTTTATGTAACTATAAAATTTCTTCTTATTGATTTTGATGTTCCTTGCAAGTTTCCTTTCATAATCTCTTTTAGTAGCTCTTATAAGCTGCTTTGTGACCCTTTGCTGGGTCTTTGTATCGAACCCATTCGGCCGGATCTGTGCTGCGTTTTGCATTTTTGTAAGCCATTTCTTTTTGTTTTATGCTATCCCTAATCTCTTTAGTTGTTCATGGCTGTTTTTTCTGTGAAGTGGAGCTTTTTCCTCTCAGGGGTATATACCCGCTCTGTATTTTGTTAAATGTTTCTTTAAATATTCTCCACTGTTCTTCAGTCGTTTGATCTACCCAGTTTACTGTGGACAGTCTTTGTCTCAGCCTGGTAAAGTCAGCCTTACCCAAGTCTAAAATTCTAGTAGCTGATTCGTGCTTTTCACTTTCACACACTACCTTGAATTCAATCATGTTGTGATCACTATTTGATAAATGTTCACACACAGTTAGGCTACTAATTAAATTTGGCTCCACTCATAATTAAATCACAGACAGTATTTTCCAGATTTATTTGACGAGTGAAGGGAAAAATAAATCGGTCTGAGTAGAAACTTAAGAGTTCGATTAAAAAATTAATATTATGATGAACTACAAGCAGAACCAATAGAAGAAAAGGAAGCACCTCCTTGGGATTAGGGTAACTGCTTGTGGAGGATAAACAGCAGCAGTTTGGTTGGACTGAACGGCCTGTTTCCATTTTGTAATTTCTATGTAACTCTAGGTCAACAAAACCAATACAGCAAAGGATAGAGCATCTTAGAGCAATTTATGTGTATTGGCATGATCAAAATTAAAAATTAAAAAATTAAGCACGTAAAAATAAATAGGGCTGTTTTCTTTAGAACAGAAGAAATTGTGGGGTGATTTAGCAGAGGTATTTAAGATTATGAAGGATGGCATACAGTAGATAGAAACTGATCATTTCCTGTAGTTGAGAAGTCTGGAATGAGACAACAATGATACAAGGTTAAATGTAAGAAATTTACAACAGAGAGCAGGAGAAATGTTTTTTACACAGATGGTTGTGAAACTGTACAATGCACTAATGGAGTTAATGGTGGAAGCAGAGACAATGTCAACGTTGAAAAATAGGTTAGATAATTGGAGGAAAGAGCGACTAAAGGGATATGAAAACAAGGTGGGCATATGAGACTCGACTACTTCTTGTATGGAAGATAAATACCAACATGAGCTGGTTGAGCCAAGTGGCTTGCTGCTGTGTTGTAATTTTTATGCAGTGCTGTGTAAGATGCAGATGTTTCAGTATCCTATAATCCATTTTTAAGTTTTTTTTTCATTCATGGGATGTGGATATCACTGGTAAGGCCAGCATTTTTTGCTGATCCCTTGCCCTTGAGAAGGTGGTGATGATCCAGTTTCTTGATTCACTGCAGTGGTGTAGATACACCCACTGTGCTGTTTGGGAGGGAGTTCCAGGATTTTGGCCGAGCAACAGTGAAGGTGATACATATCCAAGTCAGGATGGTGCGTTACTTGGATAGTGGTGTTCCCATGTGCCTGCTGCCTTTGTTCCTCTAATAAGTAGAGATCACGGGTTTGGAAGGTGCTGTTGAAGGAAGTTACATAATTATTTGCCAATGCACTCATACCTGTTCCTTGAAACTGTTTGTAGAATAAGTCATAAAATCTTAAAAAGTAGATCTGCATAAACTGGTGAGGAAAACCTTTGACTTTATTGTGAATAGATAGTTTATTGTTAATGAATATCGACATTTTTCGTCCCATGCTTAAAATTGTTAAAGGAAATTAGGTATTTTAGAAAAACCGTCAGCTTTTCAATTGCTTGTTATGAGCTGATCTGCACAGACACATATGGAATTCCTGAACCAGAGCTAGTGATGGAAGTTTAGCAACTTACAAAGCATAAGCAAAATGTCAAAATGGTTCTACACAGAACTGCTGGATGTTAACATAGCAATATGGTTTTAACCATTATAGCATAGGCTCATCAATTAACACTACAAGTACATAAAGTTCAGCAGTCTGGAAGACGCTTGCAGAATGGTGCACCATAGAAGTGTACTGTACGTATTTACACTAATAGAACTTCTGTGTTTTACATGATTGTTTGGGACAAAGAATTACCCAGTATACTTTTAGATAAACCATGGTTCCTTTAGAACATGTTAAATATTGACGGACAACATATATTCTAAATTATGTAATTTTATGCAGCGAACAACATTTGTCATGGATGAGTGCATGTGATATTATAGTCTATGTGATGTTACAGTGCTTGTCAGATGATGCTCATGTACTATTCTTGGATTGCTTTAAAATGGATCTTGTAATTCATGAACTTATCCTTCTTGGCTCCTCTTGTGCCTTATGTCTAAAGTACTCCCCAGCTAAGGTTATAGCAGTATGGAGTAATAATTTAACCAACTGCTTATCTGCTTAGGATTCCAAAGACTGGATCATGTATCAGCCAGTACATATTCCGTGTTCCACAATGCACATCTATGTGACTCCACAAAGACAAAATGCTTATGCACCCTAATGTATAATCTGGATCTCCTGCCTGCTCCTACTGATTTTTCAGGAGATCTGGAGTGACAGAGATGGAAAATTACTCAAGAATGTGCACCACTCCATATCCCTCCCACCTGTTGTTCCCATCCAATTTCCAACTCCCTCTGGCCAATGGCATACATTCTGTCAGTCCATACATGGATGGACATATTGTCAAGCAATGCAAATTAAGAATAATAAATCAATTGACTTATTTTCCATGAAATGAATTGTGCAGGAGCCAGATCTGTCTTCATGGCCTCATGAAGCATGGGTGTCTTGGTCAGATGAGCTGAGGACCCATCGTTCACACCAGGAATGCCTGAAAGGAGTCGCCAGGGACCTTTCAGGGCACACTTGTCCCTCCCTGCTCATCTGAGGAGCATGAGCACCTGATGAGGACTCCAGGCATCTTGTACCCCTCTCGCCCAGCCAGTGCTCCACAGAGCTCATGGAAGAGGTGATGACATGCAGGTTAGCATGCATCTCCTGCATCCACTGTGTGGTAGGCTGAATGTGGTTCTCCATGAGGATTGCCACCCCATCAATAAAGGAGGCCGTGCGCACATATGCCAGAGACATGGCTGCACTCATGGCCTGGATGGACTCCTCCATCATTCATGCATGGATGCACAAAGCCTATGGGAACTCCAATAGATCTTCACATACCTCATGCTGCAGCTCCAGCATCTCCTGCCTTGTTGTTGAATCCTGAGGTATATCATCAGCCTGAAGCTGAGCATTGCTGTGCCTTCCACAATCCTCCAACTGGGAGTGGGCACAACTGTCACTGCCTCTGTCAACTGCTTGGGTGTGTCTATGCTTTGCTCACCAGATGGTGCCCCTGTTCCTACACACGATCAAATGCCCACCAATGTGAGAGTACCTGCGCTGGCGGAGGGTGGGGTGAAATGCTGTGACTTTGTCTCCTCAGATGTGACCTCCTCCTCTGAGGGGTCAAGCTCTCCTGCAGGCGTGGCTGCTGCCTCTTTTACTTGATCTGCAAGAGAGAGGAGTAAAGTGAAGACGCTACGCATTCCATCGCCCTTTTGATTGCCCTTCAACTGGAGCTCCCTGTGTTCAGTGATGGGTACAGGAGCGCTATAGTTGTTGCGCACCAGAAATTTTAATGGCCTCTTCCATTCGGTTACTCACTGTATCGTGACTCCACAGTAACAGACTGTCCTGCTTCCAGGCCACCTAGCTCCATCGCTTCCTCCTCCATTGGAATCAACACCGTGAGATCTGACACACCTCCTCCAGTCCCTTGCCTTTCTCTGGCGTTGTGAGCGTTCTTCTCCTGCAAACACAGAAATACACATTGTAACTTGCCTGTTATAGCCACGCTACATGCCTATGTTGATTTGCCTCAATGTCCATCATTGTGCAACAGGAATGTCTGCTGCATTCGGGCATTCAGTATTGGCAGTGCAGCGGCCAACTCTGACTGACCAGGGCGCTTCAAAGAGAGGCTGCTATGCATCTGAAAGTAAATATTGGTGCCTAATCATTGCCAATGACTGGGTGCGCACCATCTTCTCACATTTCATATGCTCCTTTTGTGACATTCAAGGCTGTGAGCTTAATGTTATGATCTCCATTCACCTTTCCTGACTGCAACAGGTCATCGATTCTCTTCTGGCATTGCAACCACATGCATGGGACTACACCATGGCTGCTAACCTCCTTGGTGATCTCCAGCCATGCCCTCTTGGTCTGCCTTGCTGGCCTCCTCCTGCCGTCACGAGGGACGAGGACTTCCCTCCATGCCCTTGCCACCTGGAGGAGCACCTCCAGGGAGACATTACTGAACCTGGCCACTACCCATTCTCTAAGTGCTGCCATTTCACTGCCACCACATTTGTCAGGTTTCCCATTCACTCTCCTCTGCTTGTGCTGCCTTACCACAGACTGCTGCCTCCCCTTTAAATATAGCGTTTGCTTCTTAGGTGCCGGTACTTCCCCCTTCCCACTCTGTATTATTGGCCATGCCTGCCAGCTGTTAATTGGACAGCCCTTATAAAATTGCATTTCCTCTTCCACCTCACAGCCATCCCACCTGCTTTGTGTTTCAATATCAGGACTTACTCACTGGAGGCAAAATTCCACCCAATGTGTCCAGTATAACCCACGAAGGTAAAGAGAGATATTCAAGCACTGGCAGCCATGCAGAGAGAAGCCATGAGGCTGATTCTTAGCATCAAACGTCTGAGTGATGAGGAAAGATTGGAGCAACTGAGTCTTTTCAGCAATGAAAGAAGAAAGCTGAGAGGTAATAATATGTAGGTATATAACATAGTAAACAATATGGAAAAGGTAAATCCAGAAAACTACTTTAAACTAAATACTAAGAGTAGGACAAGGGAATACATTTTCAAACCAGTAAAAGGCAAATTTAGGACTGACTTCAGCAAGTTACTTTCCACACAAAGAGTGATCAATGCATGAAATGGATTTCTAGAGACAGTGGTGCAAGTGAAAGCCCTAAAATCATTTAAGAAATAATTAGATGCTACAATTGTGGGGCTTTAAGACCTTTCTGGATGGGCCAAATAACCTCTTCATTCCAAATTATTGTCGTCTTTTGACTTAATTTTTACTCAAATAGTTTCCCCTGTTTGTCCATTTCACAACGTCAACCCAAGCTATTTTAGTCTAATAAGTAAAACTTGCAAGGAAATACAGCAAGTTTTGAAGCAATGTAAATTGATTGAGTTATGCTATTGATACAATTTGAATTTGCTTCTATCAGTCTTCATATCTTAGACGAGAAGTGTAAAAATCAGTTCCTTATGCAGCAGCCATTTGGTGTTATACACTGAGATCAAGAATATCTAGAATTCATGTCACAAGAGAATACTATAATTCGTACTACGTGTAGAGAATTGTGGCTATATCAGGATTTTCCATCTATTCATGCAGACAATATCATTTGTGCTTTACTCACACTGGTTACACAAGCTTTTCATTATTAAGCTACCAAATAAAATGCATTGTGATTAGCCATTTCTTTGCTGTTACGAAGCAAAACTGTCACTAACCACCATTTTGATTGACAACCATTAAAAGAGCAAAATATACCCTTAACAAATTTAAAAATGTAATTGTTTTGTTCAATCCAATAACAAGAAATAAATCTAGTTGATTAAAATAGAATTGAAAGGATTTTTTCTCATTAATTATTTTGTTTTTATTTTGATCATTATTTCATTGTTTTCCAATTCATTATTAGCAGAGCCTGATACTTATAGGGCAGGATTTTGAGCCCCTGCCAGGGCTGGGGATGAAGGCGGGTGGGATCTGAAAATTGCCCCATCAGCTGGTGTGCCAGTTCCCCAGCTCCATCCGGCCCTATCCTGCCCAGGCCCATTTTGGTGGAGGCGGAATTGGGGAGGGGAGCAGGACTACCCACCCGCACGTGCCAGGTAGCCAACACAACTCATTAAGAGCCTACTGAGGCCAGTTAAATGAGGCCAACTGGGATTTACTGGTTGGCCTCCAGGTCCACGCAGGTGGATGGGGCCATTTTAAGTGCCTGGAGGCGGCCTTCTAGTGACAGACCGGGGGACAAGCGCTCCAGGCAGGCCTAGAGGCCCTCCCTGCCTGCTTGGCTGCAAAAGCATTGACAGGCCACCCTGTAGAAGGGCTCCCGCCCAACACCCCACATTGTGGCCAGGCTGCAAGAGCTATTTTTTAATTTGGTTAAAAAGTCAGAGGGAGCCTCCATTTGAAGCACCCTCTCTCTTACTTACCTTCCATTGCTGCCTGCTGCTCCTTTCAAGCTGGAAGGTCTATGATTGGTCCTCCAGTTTCGAAAGCCCACCCGCCATCCTTAATTGGATGGCAAGCCCATCTCCAGGCTAATTAAGGGGGATTCCCTGTGAAACTTGGGGCTGGTGACAGTTCCCCCCACCCCCCAACCCTGCCAGGGGCAGGTTCAAGACCTGAAAATTGTCCTGACCTCTTTTTCCCACCCCCCGAGGGAAAATCTTGCCCATAGTGTCAAATGTATTCATGACATTACATTGATGCACATTTTGCTTATTTATTCTAATACCCTCCTTGCTAAATTCCGTCCACCAAAAAATTACAACTCATTTAGAATGCTTCACCTGGTGTCTTAACCTGCAGAGTTCACACTCTCAGATCTCCATTCTTGCACAATATCTTTTTGAGCGGCACAGCTAATGTTATTGCATGAGTTAGTTCTAGGAATTACTCATCCATCCCTCAAGATATGTTCATTGTTCCACTAAAGGAATAAAATTCAGCTGATGTCTGTTGAACATGATCCCTTATGTTGATCAACAAGTTGAAGTGTATAATTCTTCTTAGAAGCTGCTACACATTGTTCTCTGCTCATTTAAATGATCTGCGGTGACACCTCTATCAGTGCCTCTCTTTAAAATAACCACCAAAAGTGTGCAAATACACTGCAGAGAAATTTTCTGTCTGTTTTTACTCCCTGAAAGGAAAGTTCTAAAGGCATCCAGTATATTAAAATTGGATATAAAGAGAATTAAAACCTTCAGGGCAGATTTGCGATGGTAGGGTGCAGGATTGGTTCTTAGCTATTTCCTCAAAATGGTTAATAAAAAAGCTGTATCTGAATTATACTCCCAAAAGTCCCTAATCTGCTGCATATATATGGGGTTAAGAGGCATGACTAACCCCTCTGACACATTTCCCCATACTTGCTCCCAAATAATTACTGCTGCTATATCAGTGGTGATAAGATCTGCAGTAAAGTACCCCAGGCAAATACCACATAGTAGAGGTGCCTTAAGTGACCTTTTGTATTACATTGCCTGCATATCAATCGGTTTGGCATTTTGGAAATTCAACCCTCAAACAGTTAAAGTGTACATGGAAACAAACTGAGAATTTTATGCGCACAAACCTGTAGTTTCCGCTTTGGGCGCAATCAGCGATGAGGGCACAAATTGCACCCAAAAATTGCACTAGTTTTGCGAAGTCTTTTTTTTCCAAGTTTCTTCTCAAACTCATTTGCATATTGCCAAACGTAAAGTCTGCCAACAACCAGCACAATCAGGCAGTGTTTTAGAATGTATTTTTTTTTTAAAAAAAGCTTTTGCCTTCAAAGATATTTCTTAATATCTTTAATAGTGGTAACTTGATGCAGTTTTGATTATTAGAACTGAAAATGGGTTTATCACAAAAAAAAGTATTTTAATCAGCTTCTAGTCCATCAACCATGAGTAACCAAATTTTAAATAACTGAAAATTACTTTAAAAAATATACAGACTCATTTGCTAGTTATATTGGGGTACAGTAGTCAGTTTATTATTAAATAAAGAGAAATTATATTCAAAAGTTTATATTCAAAAGTTTATAGAAAATGCCTATTAGTGTCTTTGCATCCAAGAAAATTTACTTAATTTTTAGAGCCTCCTTAAAGGTCTGCAACAAGTGCAATTAGTGGAAATTTGCAATGGGGATTAATCTGATCCAGAGGCGTGGCCAGTCTTGTGGACGGGACAACTTCTAGTGCAACTTTTTTTAAATCGAGCAAAGGATTGCAGAAACTGGATTTCCACTGAACACAATTTGCACTTTATCTTTGGTTTTGCCGATTTCAGGAAAGTTGCACTGAAAAAAACCACCGCAACTGAGCGGAGACTCTAGGCCACTGTGTTTACTTTACCGAACAACATATTGTCCAAAAAGAGACAAAAATTCCAATTACCCTATACACTACATTCTAATGGAATGTCAACTCTTTATATCACCTAATTTACTTGCTTCTAATCTATTACTCCCTATGAGGTGCTCCCTGAGTGACATGTGGTTGTGTTGTGGATGGCTGAAATGATCCCCCAAGAGATTTAGAGGCCTGAGGCAACTCTCATTTCAGGGAAGCAGATGACCCAGAGGGACCAGCCTTAATCCTGTAGTAGAAAGGGGTGCCAGGCCCATTTCTGAAGCTCTCTCATGTGTAGTCATTGGAAGGGTCTTGAAGGAACCAGGTTGAATGCCACTCGCCACAGAAACAGTGACATTTGTGCCCAACATTGCAGCCTGGGAACAGGCTCAAAGGTGCTATTGGTCATTGTCATTACAGATTAAATAGTTTCAATGGGATGAAAATCAGATGAGTTCTACAATGGGCAGGTGATCCACTCTCCTAGATAATCTCCCAAGTAGTGAAGGTGAAAATCACCCCGCATGTTTCATATGAGCATGCAATGGTTTGGGTATTGGTGTACAGCAAGGACCTGCTGAGTTGGCTGATAAAATCCAAGTGCATGTTAAGTATAATATGTTATACAAATGAAAGTGAAAATATTTGGATCCAAGTCTTGCATCTGCTCATGACTTCCATAAGAATATTGTCTCATTGTCATTACTACCTGCTAGAAATACTCACCGTCTTGTGCAGGGAGATCGCCAAGTAAAGTCTTTATGAGATTTTCTGATTATTATTTTGGAAATCAGCACATTACAAAAACCTAGTGAGGTGCTTTTTCCACATAATTAATGATCCATCTTTGTGCTAAAAAGACACTGTCAACAGAGTAACTTGTCATGCATGCCATCTGGTAGCAAGTTTCAAAAGACGATTTTGAAACTGAAACCGACTGAAACAACAAAAATGAATGCTATTTGATAATGGAGTGTCTTAAAGGCAACAACATTCTCTTGATTTAGTACAATATCTACAGTTTCACATATGCAGGGATGAACCAGATAGTACAAGTGTGTTTGGTTTACTGGGTGTATTTCATAAAAGTAACTGAAAAATAATTTGATTATCAAAGAAATGTAAATCTTTACATAGGAAACAGTGCTGAGTTACATATTCCATAAAACTGCTCCCCAAGGAGCCCATTAGATTTGTATTTTTTATTTAATTTAACAACCGATAGCTGTTACAGATACACAAATCAAAACAAGTTAAAACAAGGCAATAATCAGTAGAAAACAGCTGTAATGGGAATCCTGTTTCCAATGCGTTACTTTACTTAACAATTAGAAATTTAATTGAATTTGTTGTATGGTAGACTGCCTGAGAAAATGACTTTCAGCTGATGTTAGAGCCAACAAGTAGCTACCATAAAATTTCATTTAATGTCTTTTACATCAACAAAGCGGGCACAAAATTACTGGTGTAGAAATGCTGAGTATAGAGTATAATGCAGTACTCAGCTTTGGCAGGGAAGTTTGGCTAATCTTGCTTACGGCCTTCACAATTTGTGCTTTATTTTTAATGTTTGCAGACTGATGTCAGTTTAGAATTAGCAGGAGAAAGGGATTATTAACAGCTTTTCCTAAAGTTCTTAATGTTACAGGATTGTATGGCGGAGAAAAGAAAGACATGCATTTGGATGACCCATAGCGCATTACAACCAGTGAAATACTTTGAGAGTGTAGTCACTGTTGTAATGTAAGAAACACAACAGCCAATTTGTACACCGCAAGATCCCACAAAAAGCAATGTGACAATAATCAGATAATCGGTTTTTGTGATGTTGTTTGAAAGATAAATATTGTGCAGGATATTGGGGATAACTCACCTGTTCTTCTTTGAAATAGTGGCGCGGCATTTTTTTCACCCACCTGAGAGGACAGACAAAGGCTTGGTTTAACGTCTGATCCAAAAGACAGCACTTACAACAGTGCAACACTCCCTCAGTTCTGCATTAGAGTTGTCAGCCCAGAATTTTGTACTCATGTCCTGGAGTGGGACTTGAACCCACAGCCTTCTGACTCAAAAAAAAGCAAGAGAGCTATCGATTGAGCCACAGCTGACACACAAAGGACAGTAAAGAAAAGAAATGTAGATCAGAATTAAATGTTGCTATGTTCTGTACAGTTTTTAAAATTCGTCTTTCTGACTCTACATACGAACATACGAATTGGGAGCAGGAGTAGGCCACTTGGCTCCTCGAGTCTGCTCCGCCATTCAATAAGATCATGGCTGATCTGATTGGAACCTCAACTCCACATTCCCACCTACCCCCAATAATCTTTCACCCCATGCTTATCAAGAATCTATCTACCTCTGCCCTAAAAATATTCAAAGACTCTGCATCCACCGCCTTTTGAGGAAGAGAGTTCCAAAGACTCACGACCCTTTGAGAGAAAAAAATTTCTCCTCATCTCTGTCTTAAATGGGCGACCACTTATTATTAAACAGTGACTCCTAGTTCTAGATTCTCCCACAAGAGGAAACGTCATTTCCACATCCACCCTGTCAAGACCCCTCAGAATCTTATATGTTTCAATCAAGTCATCTCTTACTCTTCTAAACTCCAGCGGATACAAGCCTAGCCTATCCAACCTTTCCTCATAAAACAACCTGCCCATTCCAGTGTCATGCAGGCCCCCCACCTGCCAAGAATGAGGCACATTAATTTCACCACATGGACATTAAATTTCAAATTGTTGCTGGGAAGAAGAGAAGGCCTGTTACAAAGGGTTGCCAGGCTCCTGGCTGGAAAGACATTTTTGCATATTAACAGACAGTGTTTGTAGATAAAGGACCATTCCCTGAAACACACAATACACAGAGCCAAGACATGGTCAGACCAATTGGTCACATGATTAACCTGCTTGGCAACCTGGGGTTTTCTGAATTGTACAGTTTTGAACTGAGAGCCGGCAGAAAGCAGAATACTCCTGAACTGAAGCAGATCTCCTCTCCTGCCTGTCTGCTCCCATCTCTTTCTCACAGAACTGAATCCATTGAAGACACATGAACTCCAAGAGAGAGAAAAGTCTCCTACAGTGAACAAGGTTTAAGAAGAATACTGGGCCCCAACGAAAAGCAAGGTCTACCTACAGTCAAGGACTCTACAGTGAGCTTGAAGACTCATGACAAAAACTCTTCAGATATTGCCTCAATCTTTTCCGCTTTACTTTTCATCTGCTCTTTTCTGTTTCTATTTGCATGTGTGTATCGTATATGCATGCTAGCATGGGCGTGTCATGTATCCATAGGCGTCAACAGAATTAGAGTTTAAGTTTAATAACATTTCACCTTTCTTCTTTAAACCTAAGAAAGCCTGTTTGAGCTCATTCCTTTACCTTATAATTGGAAAGCGGTGAAGAAGGATTCACCAAGGGGAAGCTATAAACATGGTGTGTTTGAAATAAAACCCTGTTACAGGAAGACCAGTTGAAGGTTGAAAGGGACCTCCAGACCTCTTTCTCACGTGGTCGTAACACAAGGTATTAGTCTAGTAAATCTTTTCTGAACTGCTTCCAATGAATTTACATCCTTCCTTAAATAAGGAGACCAATACTGTACACAGTACTCCAGATGTGGTCTCACCTGTACAAGTGAAGCATAACCTCCCTACTTTTGTGTTCAATTCTTCTCATAATAAATGATAACATTCTATTAGCTTTCCTAATTACTTGCTGTACCTGCATACTAACCTTTTGCGATTCATGCACAAGGTCACCCAGATCCCTCTGCATCGCAGACCTCTGCAATCTCTCACTTTTTTATTCTTCCTGCCAAAATGGACCATTTCACATCTTTCCATATTATACTCCATTTGCCATGTAATAAATGCTTCAGTATAATTTGACTTTGAAATGTTTGGCAATCTTCACTAAAATACTATGGAGTTTACATACATTTAGATGATTGCATTAGTTTTTCATAGATCCATAAAAACCCACACACACAATCGAGGGTGTTTTCCTCAGTGTGTTACTTGCAATGAAATCTTGACCCCTTTACAAGGAACAATTTACGATTCTGTTGCACATAATAACTTTAAAGTCTGCCAGTAAAGTAATAATCTAGAGAAGTGCCTTGAAAACTGAGGCAGAGAAGTTGTTAAGTATTTAACAGGAGATCTTCCTGACTGAATATATTTCAATTAACTTGAAATCTTTCAGGAGGGTGAAGTGTGAAAATGGCAGACTTTTCAATTCTTGTATTAGGAATGACGGGGGACCTCTTCTAGTTGGAGTTTGTTCCTTTTTGTTTTAACTAAATTTGTTTAAGTGAATCTGATTAGGCTTTTATCCTGAAAGGTGATAACCTGCCCATTGCTGTTGTCTAAATCCTGCATTGTTATTTGCAAATGAAATATGTAATATTTTTATATTAATGCTGTAAGGTATGGACCTCAGGTTTCAAAGGGTGTGCCAAAAATAAAAAATGATTGATGAGATAATAGACCAATCAGAATCAGAGTCGGGACTTGCAGCAGTACAGATGCCTTGTCAATAAAGGGATGCCGTCCAATGAGAGTGAATCAGAGCCAAGGATTCTCTGTGATCATATAGGTTTTGGTTAAAGCGACTCACCGCAGCATTCAAAGGGGCCTATAACTAGGTGGCTGATGTGTTATTGGCTCTTAATACAAATGTAACAAACACTATAACAATGACTGGTAAACTAAACGAAGGGCTCTTTATTGAAGAATACAGGATTCTAGGGGAGCTCTTCAATGCACGTGCTAGCTGCTGACTAACACTGCTCCAACTACTGTATCACATCTTAACTTGCATCACTTCCTGTGATGATGTATACTAAACTAGTTACATATTCAGTAGTATGTTAATCAGTATTGAAGCAATTAAAGCACTATCACAACATCCCCTTTCCATCAATAAAAGATTACATAAGTTACAAGTTATGTACATAATAAGATAATTGTAAACAGTACTTACACATGTATAGACTCTCATATTAATTATTCAAGTGTCTCTGAAACATACAGGTGGTCTGTTGACTTGACCTGATCTGGCCAAATCACATTAGGTCAATGTTGTACACATCTTCTAGTTCCACATCTACTTTGTCCATTTGGACATCCAAAGGTATATCTTCTGTCTTCTTGGGATTGGGTAGCCTGCTCAATGTGTCAGATGTAACCATGAGGTTTCCAGGTTTGTATCGGACCTCATAATCATACCCCTGAACTTTGATGAATAACCTTTGGAGTCAAGGTGGTGTGCTGGTATGTGGTTTTTGCCAAATCATTACTAACGGCTTGTGATCAGTCTCAACTACAATGTGTTTGTTGAATAGGTATGTATGGAATCTAGTGATGCCAAACAGTAATGCCAATATTTCTTGTTCTATGTTTGAATAGTTCACTTGAGCAAATGACAAACATTTAGAACCAAACGCAATTGGTCTACCTTCCTGTAACAGAGAGCCTTTTGTGAAGCATCTATTTCGAGTGTCGTTTCTTTCCTTGGGTCGTACTATTGTAAACATGCTTCCGCAGACAGTGACTATTTTAACAAATTGAATGCGTGCTGATGATCTTCACACCACAATATGGAGTACCCTTCTTGAGAAGTTCATGCAATGATTATGCTTTTTCAGAGAAATTTGAGATATATGGTGCTAAGAAACTAAACAGGCCCAAACACCTCTGTAAATCTTCTCTATCTTGAGGAGTAGACATTGATTATACATCTGCAACTTTACTGGGATCTGGTCATATTCCAGTCTCAGAATAGCTTGAACCGAAGAAATTGGTTCACATTGATAGCACATTTTTGGCTATGAAACATGAGACCTTTTCTTCTAGCCGTCTCCATCAGCACGTGAAGATTCTTGTCATGCTCGTCCTTGGTACTTCCCATGACCACTATGTCATCCGTAATGCAAACACAGCCAGGAACACTCTTGGTAATGTGATCCATTTGCTGTTGGAACAGGTCTTGACTCACTGTAGAACTGTAGAAAGCAATACCTCACAAATGGTGTTCTGAATGTTGTTAGTTCCTGTGAAACATCGTAAGGTTCACTGACCAATACCCACGCTTTACATCCAATTTTGAGAAGAACTTGGCCCTAGTAAACCTTGGGTTGAGCTACTCTGGAGTAGGAATCTGGTATAATACCTCTTGAGTACTCAATTTATTCTTCTGGGATCCAAGCATACTGTAATGGTACCATCCTTCTTAATTACAATGGTAATAGAGGTACACCAAACAGTGTGTTGCTGAATGTAGTTAATAATCCATTGTTGTTTCATCGTGTCAAGCTCGGCCTTTAATTTGTCCTGTATATGGACACTGCACTTCCGTGGTGGATCTATGGAGGGAACTGTGTCGTATTTCAGGTGAAGAACGGTGTCTCCTATAAAACTGCTCACAGTGTCAAATCTATCCGGGTATTTCTGTTGCAGATCTTGAATAGACTTAATGGGGTCACACTTGCCTTGACTATCTAGTATTGGCGCTTTACTGATCTCGTCAATTGTCATAATCTGGAGTTCACTGTATGCTGGTAGACCTGCTACCGCTGGATCATTGATGTCAACAACATGGAAGACTTGTGGCAACAATGCAGAACTTCCATGCCTGCACTTCAATGTCAATGCTTCCACCGTTATATGCGGTAAGTCTAGCTCTTGTTGGCTGTAACATAGACTCCCGCTTCGTTAGGTACATGTCTTTGAGTATCTGCAGTGGTGAAATGTTGGCGCTTGCCCCAATATCTATCTTCAATCGTAGCTTGCCACTTTTGTTAGGACATATAATTTCAACTGTGGTGAAAGCTACCAGTTGTGTGATTGCATCCATGTGCTGTGTGACAGCCACTGTATGGATAGCTTGTTCACTTTCAAGCTTGAGTTTGCTTCTTTCAGTGCTTTCTTTGCTGTCCAGGTCACTGCCTACCTCATAGATATGCCTGTGCTTGAAGTTATTCTTGGTGAACTCTTAGTTATTCTTACCACTAGACGACATCTGTTTTTTGTTGGGCTGTGGCTTGCTGTATCTTCTAACCGCTTCTTCTATACCAGATTTTCTACACAGTCTTGCCCAGTGTCCCTTTAGACCACACACCTTGCAGGTATGTCTGAATGCAGGACAATTGCATGGCTGATGCACTAGACCGCACTTGCCACATGCCTTGCCTTGTCGAGGTGCCTTGGCTACCTCACCTATGGTTGTTGCTTCTCCAAGCGCTTGTATATATTGCCTGTTCGCAGCTATGGTTTCATATTTTCTGACATCTTTGAGTAGACGGTCGATGTCGTATTCTTTTTTCTTATCAAGCAGATCCGTTTGGAGTACCTGTATTGGAGTTGTTGCAATTACCAGCTCCATTATTCTCTTGAAGAGTTCTGCATCTTAGAAATCTCAATCCTTACCTTTTTCTTGACATCTACTAACAAACTGGTCAATAGTTTCTTTGGGCTGTTGTCTATAGGCCATCAGTTCAAATCGATAGATTCTGAAGTAGACTCTGACTCTTTACTAGTCCTTCAGCATTGTCCAGAGTTTAAATGGGTCCTTCTGTTCTGCTTCTGACAGTCCAGAAGTGTTGATGTGATGGAAACCGTCATTGCCAATCGCTATCTTTATTTTTATTGCTGCCTGTGGGGTTCTGCAACTGCAAATTCTAAAAAGCATAACTCCATACACTGTTGAAATAGTTGGAATTCACGAAGGATGGCTGGAACCTTCCAATTCATATCTGGATATTTCATTGTCATGGCGTCAAAATTTCTTGCTTCACAAGAATTCTTTTGCCAGGGCCTCCCCTTTAAACTACTTTTCCTTCAATGACTTTAATTCAAAGAAAAATCAATGTAGGTCTACTGTGTCTGGAGCACTGGACCTCTGCCATGCCCTGAGCCCTGTGGCTGCAGCACAGGCTTTCAGCCTCTGCACAAGGAGACTCCACCCCTCACAGCTCTTTTCGGCAGGAAAACTCACGACACTTAATGGCAGTGCAGTCTTGCAGCCCCAATTCGAATCAACATTTTCTAAGAGCTTGATTCCACCAGAATGCTGCCTTTCTGGTCAACTACCGTTCCGATAAAATTCCCCTTTCGATTATTCACTCTCTCAAAGTACCAATTCTTGTGGCTGATTTTCGAATCTGGTCCCAAATCTCGCCGCCACTACTTCTTCCAGCTGTTTTCAGTACTGTCCCATGCTTTTATGCCTTCTCCCCTAGTCCACGGTATCGCTCTTGTGATCGCTGTCACGATGTCAAACACCACTGCTAACATGCTGCGCACATCTGCATTGCTGACACCAATATTGTGTTATTGGCTCTTAACACAAACGTACCATACCAAACACTATAACAATGATTGGTAAACTAAATGAAGGGTTCTTTACTGAAGAATATAAGATTCTAGGAGAGCTCTTCAATACACGTGCTAGCTGCTAACACTGCTCCAACTACTGTATCATATCTTAACTTGCATCATTTGTTGTGATGATGTATACTAAACACTTTACATATTCAGGAGTATGTTAATCAGTATTAAAGCAATTAAAGCAATATCACAACAGCTGAAGCCCCTGCCTAAATCAAGCAGTCTTTCCCAAACTAATTGGAGTCCCTGAGTGGTGACTGTAAGAAACTTACTACCATATGGAGTGGTTGAGGTGAACAGTGTAGATACATTTAAGGGGAGGCTAGATAAGTACATTGGGGAGAAACAAATAAAACAATATAATGATAGGGTGACGCAGTCATGTGAGAGGAGAAATAAAAACAGAAAATGCTGGAAATACTCAGCATGTCTGGCAGCATTTGTGAAGATAGAAATAGAGTTAACATTTCAGGTCGATGACCTTTCATCAGAACTGGGAAAGGTTAAAGAGATAACAGATTTAAGTAACTACAGAGGCAAGGAAAGTATGGTGGAGATAGGGGTGGTGGAGGAGAAAGAAGAAAAGGGAAGGCCTGTGATACGTGGAAGGCAGGAGAGATGAAATGACAAAAGGGATGATGGTGATGGGACAAGTAAAGAAACAAAAGAGTATCTAGAAGAGGTGTAAATCAAATAGCAGAACCATCACCAACAGCTGTCGTTCAAAAACAAAAAAGAAAACGGGGGCAGAGGTTATGATCTGAAATTGTTAAAGTCCAGTAGGCTGTGAAGTGCCTATTCAAAAGGTGAGGTGTTGTTCCTCGAACTTATGTTGAGTTTTCTTGGAACAATATAGGTGACTGAGGTCAGAGAGCTGAGGGTGTGAGTGGTGACCAGAAGTTTGGGGTCATGCTTGCAGACTGAATGGAAGTATTCTGCAAGACGGTCACCCAATTTGCGTTTAGTGTCCCAATGTAGAAGGGACCACGTTGTGAACAGCGAATACAAAATACTAAATTGAAAGAAGTACAAGTAAATAGCTGTTTCACCTGGAAAGAATGTTTCGGGCCTTGGATGGTAAGAAAGGAGGAGATAAACGGGCAGGTGTTGCATCTCCTGTGCTTGCATGGGAAGGTTCCAGGGAAAGTGGGGAGCGGCGTGATTGAGGAGTGGACCGGGGTGTCATGGAGGTAGTGGTCCCTTCAGAATGCCTAAAGGGGAGGACAGGAGAAGATGTGCTTAATGATGGCATCCTTCTGGAGGTGGCGGAAATAGTGGAGTATGATCCGTTGAATGTGAACCCTCCAGTGACAGGCACCTTGTTAGCCACTGGCAATGTGTGCCCACCTGCACCACGAGGAAGGAGGTTTTGTTCCAGGAAGTTGCAGATGCCAGCAATGACCTGCCATGAGAGCCGGAGCCTCCTGAGGCACCAGTGCTTATACATGTCGAGAGAGCTGATCCTCTGCCTGTAGACCATCTTCCAGTTGTCTGTCCTCCTTCCAACTGGATCTCGGTGTGCATCCCGTCTGCCCTATGGAGGGACATGCAGTTGAAGAGAAGGCAGTTGAGAAGGTGCTGCTCCTGGTGTAGCTTCTGCTGCTGCAGTAGCAGTTGGTGGTGGTGTGGCCTCTGCTCTTGACCCTCAGCAGAGGTGGAAGGTGGAGCTGCATAAGCTGCTCCAGGACATGGTGAAGTCTGGCAGCAGGGATTGCAGCTGAAGGTGAGTGAAGAGCTAGGCAAGTGAACTGACTTCCAAAAAGTTGCAATCACCTGTCAAGCAGTGATAGCACTCTGAGAGAGGAAGTGCTTTGAACAGCAGCCTCTCAATGACCATGGTGGACCGCTTCAGTGTAACTGATCAAAGTCTTCCCAGCTTGTCAGTTACCCTGAAGAAGCTGTTCCTACTGTGCACTTACCTCTGTGACCCTGGTCAGGTACAAACACAGCATGTCAGCCATGTGCTGTGAGGGGAGAAGGAATTCATGTTTAAAAATGCTCTTAATTGCCTTTTTAACCATCTCAATTGCTTTATCCCCAGATCCATGGGGGTTCCCCACTGGACTCGCAATCCTCCCTGGGGAAAGCTGGAAGAGGGCAGGGTCACATCGGATCCTGACTCGTCATAATTTTCCAGGACTTTCCCACCCCGCAGACTCTAGAACCTGCCTCCACCGGGATGGGAAAATTCTGCCCGTTATCTCGGTTTCCCTCTCAACAGATGCCACCAGACGTGCTGAGTATTTCCAGCATTTTCTGTTTTTCTTTCAGATTTCCAGCAGTATTTTACTTTTATAATGTAGGAGGAGGCTTATGTAGAGCATAACTACTGGCATAGAACTGTTTGGGCGAAATGGCATGTTTCTGTGCTGTAAGGTCTATGTAATTCTATGTAATAACCTTGTCAGGACTCCAATTGAAATATTATGGGACATGTGAATGAAGTTTGCTCCACCAATCAGGAAACAATCACAAATTTAAAAAAAATGTAATCAGAAAGAGCAGGAATGCTCTTCATTTCTCCATAAAAATACTGCCAACCACTTTTGGCCCGAACTCATCTGCACTGGTGTTGTCTAACCCTTACCCCCAACCACCCCCCACTCCCCCCGCCCTACACCTACCCAGGCACTCTGCCCATGCTAAAAATTCTGATGCTAAGAACCAGCGAGCTGTACTGGGGTGTGGATTTGGCATTTGCAGTTCACCTGCTGAATTTAAATGAGGCCAATGCCTCAAACCATGGCTTCCTCTTTGCAGTATGGCTGGTCAGTGCACTAAAGTCCTAAATTCGACATCCACCCCAAATTCTTTAATGTCTGTCAATATGGTAACAATTCAGAGAACGTGGCCTTGAAAGCTGAGTCAGTGAACTTGTTAAGTATTTAACAGGATTATACTGGCTTTTATTAACTTATAGGTACTATATTATACATTATCAATTTTAACTAAGCAGTGAACACCCTCACATTTGTCAGCCACTGGAAAAACTTGTTTTTTTGTTTTAAATATTGATGGCTGACAATTGTGAGGAAAGGGTGCTGTCAGTTTTATTGATGCATCTGCAAAGTTGCTCAATTTCAAAAGCAGCAATGAAAAATATGTTTAAAATGTTAAAGCAGCTTTCAGATTATTGTCAGAAATTGGAAGCATAAATTGAATATTTTTCCCAAGGGTTATAGCCTTTTCAAGAATTAAGAAATTCAAATGTCTGGAATAAATTCTTATTTATTGTCAAGAATGCAGCTGGTTAACATTTTACTGGTAACCCATAACTTCATCCAACTTACAAGACATTTGAAGATTTCATTTGAATTCCAGCTATACAACAGGGAGCATTTTGTTTGTCAGTTACAATGCTCCATTGTAAAATTCTTCAGATATAAAAGCACATTGAAAAATCCGATTATTTGCAACATTGCCCTCTAATGCTGCAAGCCACATCTTTAGCAGTTGAAATTATGAAAGATGGACAACTGCAGATCTCCATGGAGATCAATGTTACATATCAGATCACAACGTAAAGTGCCCGCAAGTTTTATGTAGATAAGATTTCAACATTATTCCTCTTAATGATAGTCATTATGCAGCCGCACTGATTGGAATTCATTTATTGCTTGCATTTGATCTGAGGCAAGTAATTATAATTTATGTATCTACATTAAAATTAATTTAAATTTTTTGGCATACACCCACCTCTTCCCATGATCAGGGCACCAGAAATCATTTGAAAGTGAGATGTACTCATTCCCCCCAATCTTCTATTGTAGTGCACAGTTGTTAAATTTGAAAAGCAACATCAACATTATTACTGTATTGTTTTAATTTATTTAAGCAATAAATTTTGTTATAAGGGAGTGTATGAGGTAATAAAAGCTGACTATGCTGGATAAATGCCGAGTCCAAAGGCCAACCATTTATACAGTAGTGGTAGATTTTATCTCAAGTACACTAGCCCATAATGGAATTTATTGCTATTTTAAATTACAACCACAAATCGCAAAGTATTAGTAGATATGACTAAAAAATGTACATTTTAGGGAAATGTACCCTATTTGTTGCAGTTACATCCTTTCGTATATTATGCTAGAGATGGCTAAACCTTCTATATCTAGCCACTGTGCCTCCTTAATTCAATTGAGATCCGCCACAGTATTTCTGAGCTTTGTACAAATCATTTTCAAGTTGTACAACATTATTCAGCTTGCACAATAGCAAAATACTGCGGATACTGGAAATCTGAAATAACAATAGAAAGTGCTGGTAATACTCAGCAGGTCTGGCAGCATCCGTGGAGAGAGAAACAGAGTTAATTTTAAGTTGGATATGACTCCTATTTTTAGTCGTTAACTCTGTTTCTCTCTCCACAGATGCTGCCAGACCTGCTGAGTATTTCCAACACTTTCTGTTTCTCTTTTTCAGCTTGCATCCATTGTTAAACCCTAATGGTTCCTTCTGTTTTTCTTTTCCATTGCTTATCAAAACGTACTGTACACGAATATAAAAATCATAAGTTGGGAATCAGGAAATTCCACTGAGCCCATCCGGTACATCTTGTCATTCAGATCATTTTTCAGCACCCACATTAACAATTTTTCCTGATCTACTCCCTGATGAATCTGTGCCTGGGAACTCCCCTCAACATGCTCCATTGGAGTGAAGGAGTGGATCCACCCATGGCCCTCTGGTTGGAATTTCAAGGTCCAGTGCAAATGTGGCACAGCCAAGCTCCCGCCCACATTTTGGCCCCCAGGTGGAACTACCACTTACACACTCTCACCCAAGGAAATGTTTATATCCATCTTATCGATACATTATTTAAACAATTTTATATGTTTGCTTTCAGTTTTCAATTCCTTCTTCCTCAATGCAAATTTTCTTAGTGATACACCCAACCAAATCTGCCTTATGATATACATGACCAGATGCAAGCAACTCGGAAATATAATTCTATAATAATCTGCCTCTGAGTTAATGACCAATCTTTTGATTTACCATCTATCCAGCGTAGTATTTTATGTGCCCTCCCATTCCCCATAACAAAATGTGTTCATACATTACATCTTGCTGAGTACTTGAAGACAACCCAAGGAGGAAACTTGGAGTTCTGTACCACATGCAAAAAATAGAATGAAAATACAAAAGACTCTTTTCATTATATTCGGCTGTAAATTACAGTTGTTGATACTGGTGGCCAAAAGATTAATATGTTCATATGACATTGCACATTATTTGGACAGAGGAGTTAACTTATTTAAAATAAACATGAACACCCTGCTGAGGAAAGAATGCTGAATGTTAAACATGTTAAGTTTTCGCCCCGAATATTGGTACATTCTAATCTTTATGGAAAGAAACTAATTAATTACAGATATTAAAAAACAACTGTTTCCTACCCCTATACATCTCAAACACTAAGTTCATACAGGCCAGTTGAAGTTCTTCATTTGTAATCAAGACAATTTTAGCAGCCGATAAAAGTGACACCCAAACTGAACAATGTTTATAAAGAAATCTAAATTTATAATTTCATATTTCTAATTGAAGACTTCAATTAAGTTTATTCCAGAGCTAATTTAATTACTCCTTTGGAAAATTATTGCTCACATGCACAGGTACAACCTCTGTTGGATTGTCATAAAAACCTTACAAATATACAAGCATTTTCTAAATCCCACCATAAGCTTCTCAGATGTAAAAACAGATTTGTGTTTTATCATTCATTCTCAGGAGGTAGACATCACTAGCAAGGTCACCTTCTGGGCTAACCTTAGAGAGTTTTTATTATACAATTGAATGGTTAGGTCAGTTAACCATTTGCTGTGGGACTGGAGTCACACATAGTCTAGAACAGGTAAGGTAATTTTTTTTCCTAAAAGACATTAGTGAACCAGTTAAGTTTTTGTAAAAATCCAACAGCTTTATGGTCACTTTAACTGACACCAGCTTTTTCTTTCTAGATTTTTTTAGACTGAATTCAAATTCTTAAAGAGCCACAATGAAATTTGAATTCATGGGGTGAAAATTTGTGCTGGCGGCAGGGATCTCGATGTTGGGGAAAGGGATGCTGAGATCCCCGTGTCAGCTCTTATACGGAAGGCCCATCAAGTTTAATGCCTATCAGGCACTTAACTGGACAGCAGCGGGCCTTCCATATGATATAGGACCTGCCGCTAGAAGTCCCGGCCTTGCAGAGCTGCCGGCCAATCAGAGGCCAGCAGCTGCAGCACCACCATGGAGGTGATGGCTGTTGCTGGAGATGCAGCGACCAGACACCGAGGAGCAGCGCTGGAACCAGGCTTAAGGTAGGTCAGGGTGGGAGGGTTCTTGCGGGGTGGGGGTCGCGGGCGAGGGGAATCGGCAGCAAGTGCATGGGGGTGGCCCTCAGCGGGCCCCTCCCCTTCCCAATGCCGGGTCCCGAGTTCAGGCACTAAGTGTCTTTGAACGAGGGACCCCTCTCACCCCCATCGGTGCCAGGATGCAGCCCGCACAGTTTTTCATACAATGCTTCCCATTCGTTGACAGGCCGCCTGCCACACAGGTACTTGCAGCTGCGGCAGGAAGAGGCCCTTAATTGGGGGTTAATTGCCCAGTTAAAAGCCTCAATTGTCAGCGGGGCGGGAAGGCCGTTCACAGGCATTCCCACCCTGGACTAAATTTCGGCGGAGGCGGGATGATGGCAAGGTTCCCTCCAATAGCATCCCACCCGATTTTATGCTCTCCCCACCTCCAAACCCACCACAGGGGAACGGGAGAGGGTGAAAATCCAGAATAATGGGAGCGTGTCAGGAAGCTGGCTTCAACCCGCTGACTTCCAGATTGAACTGCAATGTGATAGGCTGCATGCAAGCAACCCCCTCAGGAGAGGCAAGTCATTAATTTCACTATTTTAATCACTGATTAATGTGGGTTTTGCAGTTTAGAGTCATAGAGTCATAGAGTTATACAGCACAGAAACAGGCCCTTCATCCCGTCATGTCTGTGCCAGCCATCCAGCACCCAACTATTCTAATCCCATATTCCTTCACTGAGCCCGTAGCCTTGTATTCTATGGCGTTTCAAGTGCTCATCTAAATACTTCTTAAATGTTGTGCGGGTTCCTGCCTCCACCACCTCTTCAGGCAGTGCATCCAGATTCCAACCACCCACTGGGTGAAAAAGTTTTTCCTCAAATCCCCTCTAAACCTCCTGCCCCTTACCCTAAATCTATGCCCCCTGGTTCTTGACCCCTCCGCTAAGGGAAAAAGTTTCTTCCTATCTAACCTATCAATTCCCCTCATAATCTTGTAGACCTCAATCATGTCTCCCCTCAGCCTTCTCTGCTCCAAGGAAAACAACCCTAGCCTTTTCAATCTATCTTCATAGCTAAAATGCTCCAGCCCAGGCAACATCTGGTGAATCTCCTCTGCACCCTCTCCAGTGCAATCACATCCTTCCTATAGTGTGGTGATCAGAACTGTACACAGTATTCCAGCTGTGGACTAACTAGCATTTTATACAGCCCCATCATAACCTCCCTGCTCTTATATTCCATGCCTCGGCTAATAAAGACAAGTATCCCATATGCCTTCCTAACCACCTTATCTACCTGTGCTGCTGCCTTCAGTGATCTATGGACAAGTACACCAAGGTCCGTCTGACCTTCTGTACTTCCTAGGGTCCTACCATCCATTGTGTATTCCCTTGCCTTGTTAGTCCTACCAAAATGCATTACCTTACACTTCTCAGGATTTAATTCCATTTGCCACTGCTCCGCCCATCTTACCAGCCCATCTATATCTCCCTGTAATCTAAGGATTTCCTCCTCACTATTTACAACTTTTGTGTCATCTGCAAACTTACTGATCATACCTCCTATATTCACGTCTAAATCACTAATGTACACTACAAACTGCAAGGGTCCAGCACCGATCCCTGTGGTACACTACTGGTCACAGGCTTCCAATCGCAAAAACAGCCCTCGACCATTACCCTCTGCCTCCTGCCACTAAGCCAATTTTGGATCCAATTTGCCAAATTGCCCTGGATCCCATGCGCTCTTACCTTCTTAACCAATCTCCCATGCAGGACCTTATCAAAAGCCTTACTGAAATCCATGTATACTGCATCTACTGCTTTACCCTCATCGACACATCTAGTCACCTCCTCGAAAAATTCAATCACGATCTCCCCCTACAAAGCCATGCTGACTATCCCTGATTAATCCCTGCATCTTCAAGTGGAGATTAAGCCTGTCCCTCAGAATTTTTTCCAATATTTTCCCAACCACTGATGTTAGACTCACCGACCTGTAATTACCTGGTTTATCCCTGCTACCATTCTTGAATAATGGTACCACATTCACTGTCCTCCAGTCCTCTGGTACCTCTCCTGTGGCCAGAGAGGATTTGAAAATTTGTGTCAAAGCCTCTGGTATCTCCTGCCTTGCCTCACGCAACAGCCTGGGATACATCTCATCTGGGCCTGGAGATTTATCCACTTTTTAGCCCGCTAAAACAGCTAATACTTCCTCCCTTTCAATGCTAATATGTTGAAGTATATCACAATCCCCCTCCCTGATCTCTACACCTACATCATCCTTCTCTATAGTGAACACCGATGAAAAGTAATCATTTAAAACCTCAAATATGTCCTCCGACTCCACACAAAGATTGCCACATTGGTCCCTAATGGGCCTTACTCTTTCCCTGGTTATCCACTTACCCTTAATATACTTATAAAATGCCTTAGGATTTTCCTTTATCTTGCCAGCCAGTGTTTTTTCATGTCCCCTCTTCGCTCTCGTAATTACTTTTTTAAGTGCCACCCTACACTTTCTATACTCCTCTCGTGCCTCCACTGTTTTCAGTGCTTGGGATCTGCCATAAGTCTCCTTTTTTTTCCTGATCCAATCCTCTATATCCCTTGACATCCAGGGGTCCCTGAGCCTGTTAGTCCTACCCTTCACCTTAACGGGTACATGTTGGCTCTGAACTCTCACAATTTCCTCTTTGAATTACTCCCACTGATGTGATGTAGACTTTCCTACAAGTAGCTGCTCCCAGTCCACTTTGGCCAGATTCTGTTTTATCATATTGCAATCGGCCTTCCCCCAATTCAGTACCTTTATTTCTGGTCCATCTTTGTCCTTTTCCATAACTACCTTAAATCCTATAGAATTATGGTCACTAGCCCCGAAATGCCCCCCCACTGACACTTCTACCACTTGACCAGCTTCATTCCCTAGGATTAGGTCCAATAGTGCCCCTTCTCTTGTAGGACTTTCTACATACTGGCTCAAAAAGCTCTCCTGTATGCATTTTAAGAATTCCGCCCCTTTAAGCCTTTTGCACTAAGACTATCCCAGTTAATATTGGGGAAGTTGAAATCCCCTACTATTAATAATAAGAAATGCTGGAACCACTCAGTAGGTTTGGCAGCATCTGTGGAAAGAGAAGCAGAGTTAACGTTTCCCTTCATGAAGGGTCACTGACCTGAAACGTTAACTCTGCTTCTCTTTCCACAGATGCTGCCAGACCTGCTGAGTGGTTCCAGCATTTCTTGTTTTTATTTCAGATTTCCAGCATCCACAGTATTTTGCTTTTATTCCCCTACTATTAACTTTGACTCCATGAGTTTCCCAGGCTTCCTGGGAGTCGCCGGTGAAAATAAGATGAAAAGAAAGCAATAGTTGAGAATGCTGAAGCCATGACGAGGAAATTTGCCAATAAGTGTTGAAACCTCACGGTTGCTTTCTTACCTGCTTGTGTGAAAGGGTTTTTTGAGAGTACTTGTGCTGAGAGATTACTTTAGATACTTTGGAGGTTACTTTAGACACTTTGGAGGTTACTTTAGACACTTTGGAGGTGTCATCTACACTTTGAAGGTTCAAAGGTCTGACAAGTACCTTGGAGCTCTGATCTATCATATCAGAATGGGTGCCACTTACACTGTGTTAGTTTGGAGCTCACATTAGGACCAAGATGACCACTAGCAGCACCAGGAGCTGCACCAGCAGCAGCAGGACCTACAGTAGCAGCAGCCTGCTGCTCACAGACCTGCAGCTCCACAGGAGAGAGGGATGAGCAGAGAGATGCAGCTCATAGGAGGCAATATCCGCAAAATAGTGTTTACAGGCAAAGGAGCAGCTTCCTGGATGTGCCTCAGGAGGCTCAGGGTGTTGTGTCTGTTTGTGGCTGACATTTGCAGTCTGCTAGAACAAGACGTGTTGCTAACTGGAGCTGGTGGCCATGCTTTATTAGTGACTATCAAAGTTACCATTGCCCTTAATTATTTTCCAGGGCTCATCTGGTGACATTTGCAGAATCTCCCAGTCACTGTCCCCCAATTGCTTAAGACAGGTGACTGATGGCTTCATAGTCACGGCCAGCAATTAGGTAAACTTTGTCTGCGGTGATGCCGGTCAGAATAAGCAGGCACTCAGGTTTGCAGCTCTGGGTGGCTTCCCACAGGTGCAGGGCATCATCGACTGCACACATGGCAATTTTGGTTTTTTTTAAATTCATTCACGGGATGTTGTTGTCACTGGCAAACTCAGCATTTATTGCCCAAGCCTAATTGTCCTTGAGAAGGTGGTGGTGAGCCACCTTCTTAAACCACTACAGTCCATGTGGTGAAGGTACGCTCACAGTGCTATTAGGTAACGAGTTTCAGGATTTTGACACAGTGACAGTGAAGGAACGGCAATATATTTCCAAGTCAGAATGTTGTGTAAATTGGAGAGGAACTGAGAGGTGATTGTATTCCCATGTGCCTGCTGCTTTTGTTCCCAAACTACAAAGAATGTCAGCCGTGAACATCTCAGCAGTCAGAGCAGGAATCTAAGCAGCCTGGTTTACCTCTGCTGAAGCCCCAGGCTTTGCACCACGTAGAAGTGCCAGGAACAGGAAGAGTAAAGATTTGTAGCTGCATGAGAGTATGCACATGGATGTATTACACAATGTTAGAATGTTAAGTTTCTGTTTAATTTTTGAGCCACATAGATTACAGCAGTCCACCCATTTAACAGCCACAAACAAAACCGAATTCATGCCCCCCATTCAACCACACTTCCGCCAACACACAGCACTCCTGAAAATGACCAAGCATTCCTTTCACAGCCCCCCATGACTTGGCATCAATTCTTGTCTTGCCATTCATCACAAATGAAAAAGCCACTTGCCAGGCAGAAACCTGAAATGGGCAACACAGGAATGTAATGGAAAGATATAATATTTAGGGGGCTCCAAAAGGGATGGGATGCTTATGGCTGACAGCTGACTTTCTTTGGATTTTGGGACCCGTAAGGTCCTAACCTAAGACTGACCCATCTGCACCTGTGCTGGAGTAGACTCAGCTATCGGGTCACAAGACTGCATGTTGGGGTATTGACTGGGCTGGGGGGTAGGGGGTGGGGTGGCAATGGGTGAGAAGTAAAACCACTTTGAGTTAAGTCTCGACATGCATGTTCCCTTTCACCATCATCCCTCTCATGGCCCAGCCACACTTCCCTGTTAACAATGAATTGGAGAACACTTTGCTGCAAATCAGTGGGGAGATAAACAGCTGAGGCTCGTGTATTTTGCATTTTATTTAAGGTAGTATTCATCATGTGCAAGCCACTGGTGAAGGCCTGCATGCCCCCATGTGATTGCCACATTTTGTAGATGACCACTGTTTTGATGGAAGAAGACATCATCGCAAATGCCTGTCACATTAAGCCACTCATGCTTGAGACGCACTCCTCCAACCTCTTTGCAAACGAGCATAGTGCGGCTGGAATGCCTGCCTGTACGTCGCACATTCTCTGCTGCTGCTCCAGAGGTATCCTGTTCATCAACGGCCCCCAAGGCTCAGCATCTGTATCCAGCTGAGCAGAGCTTGGAGTGTCCTGCATGTCTGGCGTGGACACACCACTGCTGTCCTTGTCTCCACCATTGTCCCTGCTCACTTGTGATGTGTGAGCAACCGGGTAAACACCCAACTGTATCTATCTTACTGGTCCCACCGAAGTGTGAATATTTGAGCTGGTGCATGGTCTACATGAGTCCTGTGCCGGTGCACCCTCAGAGTGAGTGACCTCCTCTGAGCAGTCATTATCATCAGTCACCTGGACCAACTCCTGCAGGATATATGGAAACCCTGTGGAAGATTAAAAAAACGAATAAGTGCTGTCAAGGTAAGAATATTTCATTTTATCATTATGCACATACACAAGTCAACATGACTGAGTGTTGTATGCCAAGTAGCTGTCTGATATTAATTCTGTTACCAGGTTGCTGGAAAGTCCCCACCTCCCCATCTCCAACAGCTGGGCACATCAAAACTGACTTCCAGCCCCTCTTCTTCTGCACTTGGTGGCTGTGAGATGGCTGGTGGGCCACTTCCTGTTCTCTGCCTCTCGGTGGTGTTTTTTACTTTCTTCTCCCGAAAGGAGGGAAAGAGTCGACCTATGATTGAGAGTAATGACATGTGTTGAACATATGGATGGAGTGCATTTGTTGTGGGTGACTGTGAAGGATAGGCATGAAGCTGTCAAAATAACAGTGAGGCTAAGGGCACTCACTGTTATTTATGCACAAATGCTAAAGTGACTTCAAGCGAGAGGCAGATCTGCATTTATACAAGATGTCATAAAGTTGATGTCCAGGATATTCTGTCATTAACTTTATGAAAATGGCACCTCGCTGTCTGCCACACCATTTAAATGCATTAAACAGTGTGAAATTGCTGTAATTGCATGGTAGGTACAAACTAAACTCACCACAGAAAGTTAAGTCTTGACTATTTCAGTCTAAGTATCCTTTTAACAATGTGATAAGTGTAACTTATGGCCAGTAAACCTCTTTGGCATAAACCCTTAACTATTATAAGTATGGAGTCTCATTCCCTCAGGTTTTAACTGTTGTTGAACGTTTTAAAAATCTTGCATTTAAAATGTTTATTTTTTACTTTTCCTTTCTGTCTTTTTTCTCTCAGTCAAATCGTTCCTTTCTGCTCTTTATTTCTCTTTCTGTACTTGATTGACATTGAATTCACCCACTCTAATGTACACCTCCTTCTCAGTCCTTGCGCTGTTTATTTCACAATCCTTCAATCTATTTGGTAATGGAGATATATAGTTGGTTGCCCTGTTCATTCAGGTCCTAGATGCCATTTTCCTCACCGCAGTGTTATCAGTTTGCACTTTCAGCAACTTGCCACGCAAAAAAAAATAAAAATGTAGATCAGCAAGGGTATCTAACAGCAGATGCTCTTAGGTGCCCTGCCAAAGCAAATTATGGCCCATTGTCCACTTTGAGAACTTGAGACTATGTAACAAGTTTATCTGTCATTGTGTTCAGCATAACTCCCTCAGCAATCAATATGCAAAATAATACACTTACTTTTACTTCATCTTGTGTGACAATATAGAGACTTGTCAATTATTAAAAATATTTTGTTATCAAGATGCTCCCAAAAGTTTGATCAACTTATATAGGAAATTGAATTGAATAGAATGATATAGCAAGGCAGTCTTATTGTGAAATTACCAACTCTGCTCTGTAACTGGGCACCAGAAGATGCACAAGGACATTGCAAAGTGGACTCATTTTCCAATTTTTTCCATCTTCCCTCCCCCCTTGATTCAGGGAGAAACACTCATTCCCATTCAGTCAAATCCAACAAAGCCCTTTTTTATTATATTGGTATTACATTTATTGTCAGCTCATCCTGAAGGGAGAGGGTGAACAGCCAGCAGTCATGGTCCACATCAGAACCAACGACATAGGTACAAAAATGGATGTGGTCCTGCAGTCAGAATTTAGGGAGCTAGGTAAGAAATTACCCAGCAGGACCTCAAAAATAGTAATCTCCGGATTATTCCCAGTGCCCTGCTCAAGTGAGTATAGAAATAGAAGGATAAGCGTGGCTGGAAAGATGGTGCAGGAGGGAGAGCTTTAGACTCTTGAGACATTGGGACCAACTCTGGGGAAAATGGGACTTGTACAGGCCGGACGGGTTGCACCTGAACAGAGCTGGGACTGAGATCCTTGTGGGACGTTTTGCTAGTGCTGTTGGGGAGGGTTTAAACTAGTTTGGCAGAGGATACCTGAGGGTAGACTCAGTTATGACAAAATCCAAAATGAAAATGGAAGGCAGAAAATTAATAGATAAGTCTGGAAGACAGAAGAAACAAAGGTAAGAAAATAAAAAAAAAAGTTTGGCAGTGCTCAAGGGTATCTATTTCAATGCAAGGAGTAAAGCAAATAAAGCAGATGAGCTGAGGGCACAGATAGAAATGTGGCAGTATGATATCATAGCTATTACAGAAACATGGCTTAAGGAAGGACAGGAATGGCATCTCAACGTTCCTGGTTGCAGGGTGTTCAGACGCGATAGGAAGGGGGATAAGAAAGGAGGGGGAGTGGCAATTTTGATCAAGGAAGCTATTATGGCTGTGAGGAGGGATGATATGTTGGAAGGTTCATCAAATGAGGCCATATGGATTGAGCTAAGGAACAAAAAAGGGGCAATCACACTGCTGGGAGTGTACTATAGACCCTCAAACAGTCAAAGGGAGATAGAAGAGCAGATATGTAGGCAAATCTCGGAGAAGTGCAAGAACAATAGGGCAGTAATAGTTGGGGATTTTAACTACCCCAATATTAACTGGGATAGTTTCAGTGTGAAAGGAATTGAGGGAGCAGAATTCTTGAGGTGCATTCAGGAGAACTTTTTTGCCCAGGATGTAACAAGTCTATCAAAAGAGGGCGCAGTTTTAGACTTAGTTTTAGGAAATGAAGATCGGCAGGTTGAAGGAGTGACAGTGGGAGAACATTTTGGTAATCATAATTCAGTCAGTTTTAACATAATTATGGAAAAGGACAGAGATAGAACAGGAGTGCGAGTTCTCAATTGGGGCAAGGCAAATTTTACTAAACTAAGGAGTGATTAAGTGAAAGTGGAAACAGCTACTTGAAGGTAAATCAGTGTCAGAACAGTGGGAGGCATTCAAAGGGGAGATTCAAGGGGTTCAGAGCAAACATATTCCCACAAAGAAAAAGGGTGAGACGGCCAAATCTAGAGCCCCATGGATGTCAAGGAGCCTACAGGGTAAGATAAGGCAGAAAAGAAAAACTAATGTCCGACACCGAGAACTCAATACTACAGAAAGCCGAGAGGAGTATAAAATGTGGAGGGGTGAAATCAAAAAGGAAATTAGGAACGCAAAGAGAGGGCATGAAAGAATATTGGCAAACAAAATCAAGATGAACCCCGAAGATATTTTATCAATACATTAAGAGTAAGAGGATAACTAAGGAGAGAGTAGGGCCCATCTTTTGGGCCTCCTTATCTCGAGAGACAATGGATACGCGCCTGGAGGTGGTCAGTGGTTTGTGAAGCAGCGCCTGGAGTGGCTATAAAGGCCAATTCTGGAGTGACAGGCTCTTCCACAGGTGCTGCAGAGAAATTTGTTTGTTGGGGCTGTTGCACAGTTGGCTCTCCCCTTGCGCCTCTGTCTTTTTTCCTGCCAACTACTAAGTCTCTTCGACTCGCCACAATTTAGCCCTGTCTTTATGGCTGCCCGCCAGCTCTGGCGAATGCTGGCAACTGACTCCCACGACTTGTGATCAATGTCACACGATTTCATGTCGCGTTTGCAGACGTCTTTATAACGGAGACATGGACGGCCGGTGGGTCTGATACCAGTGGCGAGCTCGCTGTACAATGTGTCTTTGGGGATCCTGCCATCTTCCATGCGGCTCACATGGCCAAGCCATCTCAAGCGCCGCTGACTCAGTAGTGTGTATAAGCTGGGGATGTTGGCCGCTTCAAGGACTTCTGTGTTGGAGATATAGTCCTGCCACCTGATGCCAAGTATTCTCCGAAGGCAGCGAAGATGGAATGAATTGAGACGTCGCTCTTGGCTGGCATACGTTGTCCAGGCCTCGCTGCCGTAGAGCAAGGTACTGAGGACACAGGCCTGATACACTCGGACTTTTGTGTTCCGTGTCAGTGCGCCATTTTCCCACACTCTCTTGGCCAGTCTGAACATAGCAGTGGAAGCCTTACCCATGCGCTTGTTGATTTCTGCATCTAGAGACAGGTTACTGGTGATAGTTGAGCCTAGGTAGGTGAACTCTTGAACCACTTCCAGAGCGTGGTCGCCAATATTGATGGATGGAGCATTTCTGACATCCTGCCCCATGATGTTCGTTTTCTTGAGGCTGATGGTTAGGCCAAATTCATTGCAGGCAGATGCAAACCTGTCGATGAGACTCTGCAGGCATTCTTCAGTGTGAGATGTTAAAGCAGCATCGTCAGCAAAGAGGAGTTCTCTGATGAGGACTTTCCGTACTTTGGACTTCGCTCTTAGACGGGCAAGGTTGAACAACCTGCCCCCTGATCTTGTGTGGAGGAAAATTCCTTCTTCAGAGGATTTGAACGCATGTGAAAGCAGCAGGGAGAAGAAAATCCCAAAAAGTGTGGGTGCGAGAACACAGCCCTGTTTCACACCACTCAGGATAGGAAAGGGCTCTGATGAGGAGCCACCATGTTGAATTGTGCCTTTCATATTGTCATGGAATGAGGTGATGATACTTAGTAGCTTTGGTGGACATCCGATCTTTTCTAGTAGTCTGAAGAGACCACGTCTGCTGACGAGGTCAAAGGCTTTGGTGAGATCAATGAAAGCAATGTAGAGGGGCATCTGTTGTTCACGGCATTTCTCCTGTATCTGACGAAGGGAGAACAGCATGTCAATAGTCGATCTCTCTGCACGAAAGCCACACTGTGCCTCAGGGTAGACGCGCTCGGCCAGCTTCTGGAGCCTGTTCAGAGCGACTCGAGCAAAGACTTTCCCCACTATGCTGAGCAGGGAGATTCCACGGTAGTTGTTGCAGTCACCGCGGTCACCTTTGTTTTTATAGAGGGTGATGATGTTGGCATCGCGCATGTCCTGGGGTACATAAAAGTAGGGCCCATAAAAGACCAAAAAGGTAACCTATGTGTAGGGGCGGAAGATATTGGTGTGGTTCTTAACGAATACGTTGTGTCTGTCTTCACAAAAGAGGGGGACAATGCAGATTTTGTAGTTAAGGAGGAGGAATGTGAAGTATTGGATGCGATAAACATAGGGAGAGAGGAAGTATTAATGGGATTAGTATCCTTGAAAGCTGAAAAATCACCATGGCCAGATGAAATGTGTCCCAGGCTGTTAAAAGATGCAAGAGAGGAAATAGCAGAAGGTCTGACCATCATTTTCCAGTTCTCACTCGATAGAGGTGTGGTCTCGGGGGCTGGAGAACTGCTAACGTTGTACCTGTGTTTAAAAAGGGAGCGAAGGATAGACCAAATAATTACATGCCAGTCAGTCTAACCTCAGTAATGTCCAAATTATTGGAATCTATTCTGAGAGATAGGATAAACTGTCACTTAGAAACGCATAGGTTAATCAAGGATATGGATTTGTTAAGGGAAAATCTTGTTTGACTGACTTGATCGAATTTTTTGAAGAAGTAACAAGGAAGATTGGTGAGGGTAGTCCAGTTGATGTGGTCTACAGGGATTTTAGCAAGGCTTTTGACAAGGTCCCACATGGCAAAGCAGACTGGTTAAAAAAATAAAATCCCATGGGATTCAGGGAAATGCAGAAAGGTGGATACAAAATTGGCTCAGTGGCAGGAAACAAAGCGTAATTGTTGACGGGGGTTTTAGCGACTGGAGGGTTCAGTACTGGGTCGCCTGCTTTTTGTGGTATATATTAATGATTTGGACGTAAATGTAGGGGGTATGATCAAGAAGTTTGCTGCCGACACAAAGATTGGCCCTGTGGTAGATAGCAAGGAGGATAGCTGTAGGCTGCAGGAAGATATTGATGGCCTGGTCAAATGGGCAGAAAAGTGGCAAATGGAATTCAATTTGAAGAAGTGTGAGGTGATGCATTTGGGGAGGTCAAACAAGGCAAAAGAATACACGATTAATGGGAAAATACTGAGAAGTGTAGAGGAAGTAAGAGACCTTGGAGTGAATGTCCACAGATCCTTGAAGGTATCAGGACAGGTCGATAAGGTGGTAAGAAGGCATATGGAATCCTTTCCTTAATTAACAGAGTTATACAATATGAGAGCAGGGAGGTTAGGCGGGAAATGTATAACTTGTTAGTTAGGCCACAACTTGAGTACTGTGTGCAGTTCTGGTCACCTCATTACAGAAAGAATGTAATTGCACTCGAGAGGGTACAGAGGAGATTTATGAGGATGTTGCCAGGACTGGAAAAATGCAGCTATGAGGAAAGATTGGATAAGCTGGGGTTGTTCTCCTTGGAACAGAGAAGGCTGAGGGGAGATCTGATTGAAAATACAAAATTTTGAGGGGCCTGGATAGAGTGGAGGTGATGGGTTTATTCACCTTAGCAGAGAGGTCAGTGACGAGGGGGCCTAGATTTAAAGTGATCGCTAGAAAAATTAGAGGGGTGTTGAGGAAAATCTTTTTCACCCAGAGGGTGGTGGGGGTCTGGAACTCACTGCCTGAAAGTGTAGTTGAGGCACCAACCCTCAACTCATTGAAAAGGAGTTTGGATATGCACCTCAAGTGCCCTAATCTGCAGGGCTACGGACCAAATGCTGGAAGGCGGGATTAGAGTAGGTGGATTGTTTTTTAGCCGGCACAGACACGATGGGCCAAGTGACCTCTTTCTGTGCCTTAAACTTTCTATGATTCTATGATTCTATATTCCCTATTGTTAAGAGATAACAAAAAAAACTATTATTAATGTTTAAATAAAACATGTAGAAATTTGTTAGAATGTGAGTACTTCCATTTCAGTTCTGCTGTGCATCGTTTTGATCTTCCAAGGTAGGGTTATTTGAAGAATTGTGTTTCTTCGTACTTTTTATGAGAATTCTTTGACCTAGTTTATTATTTTAAGAATACATGTTGTGCAGTTATTAATCTGAAAATGTTAGGTATTGGGAAGAAATAATTGCATTGCAAAGTTCAAGATGTGCAGTTGTGCCAATTAGGCTTCAACCATTAGGTGTGTCTTATGACAGCAACGCACCGATTGGCTTTATTGTAGGAGTTACATTGCAGGGACAATCATAGTTCTTAGTCTGTCCAGTGAGGTTATTCATTTTGAGCTGGCAGATGATGTACAGTATTTATTTCTGGTGATATGTCTTGGCAGAAAGTTAGTGTTTTACTATTTTTTAAAATTACATTGAAGAGCTCTTTAGCTCAGAACATTTCTACAGGATTGAATTTCAATGTAAATCCAATGTGACTGCATCCAAAATTGGACAGGATTTTCTTGCTGGTAGTAATCAGGAGAAATATTTTCAAAAGTGATGTTACCCCCACCATTGATACAATTATCAGTCCTGTGAGAGGTAACGTGTGATGTTAGTAATACTCGGTTCCAAATTCCTGTCTGCCCACAACACTCGTAGAGAACTATAGTACTGCTTCAAGGAAGGGACTGGATTGGCCATGCTGTGTTAACAACTTGAAATTACATTTCACCGTTATTTGCTGCCAATATTGATGGGGATAACAGAAGATTGAAGCTGGTCTCATGCTACCATTACCAATGCACTCATATCCCACACTCACAACAATGGAGTCTTTTTTTTTATCAAGAATAAGCATTTTTGGTGAATTTCTCTACTCATCAAGGGCACTAAAATTGAGGAATTAAAATCAATGAAAATGAAAATTGTGTGGGTCTATAAAGGGCAGACAGTCCGCTGTCACTTTATCACCCAAGCAGTGAAGGTAAAAATTACCCCTTCCCCACTCAGCAACGAACACTTCCAACTCATATACAGCACAGCCATTTGCAGAATAAAATATCTTCTGCGATAGCAGATGGGTGGTTATATGGGGTGGGACTAACCCCACTCTGATCTGGATTAAAACTGCACCATATAATTTTCTGTAGGATCCTTACAATAAAAAGAGGAGGTCTTCATTCTGTGCCTCTTAGTTGAATTCAAACTCAGGTCACAAAAGTGAAAGAACAGTTTGCCAGCTCAGTGTGCCACCTAGTCCCCAGTGTAAACATTTGAATTAAAAGCAAAATACTGCAGATGCTGGAAATCTGAAATAAAAACAGAAAGTGCTGGAAATACCCAGCAGCTCTGGCAGCATCTGTGGAGAAGGAAGCAGAGTTAACGTTTCAGTTCGATGACCAGGGTTAACTCTGTTTCTCTCCCCACAGATGCTGCCAGATCTGCTGAGTATTTCCAGCACTTGCTGTTTTTATGAAACATTTTAATTTACTCCCCTTCAGGTGGATTGTTTGTTTACTGTAACCTATTAGTCACTGCAGAAATGAAAATTACAGTCATAATTTCTGTCACAAAAACATGCCATGTCGAATGATGATTTTTTAATCCACTGACTGGAAACCTGATTATTAAGCTGGTGGGGATGAACTACTCAAAACTTGTAAGCTTCGAACTTTGCATGCTGACCATGATCACCAAGGCATATTCCCTGCTGCAGACTGTAGTGTTCAGTGGTTTAATTTATCTGTGTTTGATTGTGTTAATCTGTTCACTAATTGTGGTTCATTGTGCTTAATTACTTAAGCCTGAGGGTGGAGCTGGTGAGTTTGACAAGGTTCCAGATAGAACAATCAGAGACTCCCACGAAGGAAATGATCCGCATTGCTGCCTCCCAGAGAACCACCGAATCAGTCGTCCACATCTTCAAAACAAAAGCCTCAGGACCACCAAACTTGCGTGACCATCGAATTCAGCCTGAAGCCAGCTGAGTCACCAACCTCCACAGACTGTATACCCCTTTTATTTCTCTGGTCTCTAATTTGACCAATCTATCTTTCCCCACTCAGTAACCTATTTTTGTGTGTGTGTGTGTGTGTGTGTGTGTGTGTGTGTGTGTGTGTGTGTGTGTGTGTGTGTGTGTGTGTGTGTGCGTGTGTGTGAAATTTGGAGCATATTTTATTATTTTACTTAGATTGGTGTAAGTATAATATAGCTAACCTCTTTCTTTGTTTAACTCAAGAAAACCTGTCCGATTGGCTCTTTTTTATAATCACGGTATGTAAACAGTTAAACATTCACTGAATTGGCAGGTATATCCACTTAAAAAAGAAAAAGACCTGTCGCGGTCAAACAAGGAGAAGGAAAAGAGGGGAGCCCTTTGACCCCTCCTCACTTGATCATAACATTTCCAGTGGACCACATTGAAATACTGATCGTCCCAAAAGGAAAATGAAGAAATTAGGTTTTAGTCAGAAAATCCACTCGATCACTGTGTTTTATTCACATCAAAATTGTTAATTCATACTTGTAATGATTGCATTTCTGCATTGGTTAAGTGGTTGTACTGGAAATAATGTCGTACATAATTTTATTTGTTTAAATGTTACCAGCATCCAGTCGTTGCACAGCTGTGGAGTTACATGGTCCCAATGATACTAAAGATCCCATAACTGCCAGTTTGTCTTTTTATGTAACTATAAACATGTTTTGGATTGAAGTTAAGAAGACAAAACATTGTTGTGTCAACTCAACAAGTCACCGTAACCTAATAATTACTGTTGCAATATTGGTGGAGGAACATTTAACATGTTCATATAGCATTCCTGTGTCCATTATTTTAATGCAGGTTTTATCCCATTTACTTCAATAGGTAATTGCTGCACTAAAATAGCAAACACAGGAATGTCAAACAAACCTGTTAACTAGTCATCCACTAATATTGCTAACAATAATCTCTAGGTTCATAACACTGAAATTAGAAATGGTGCTACAAATGTTGAACATAAATCTCTACCTATTGTCAAAGAGATAAGGACCATTCAAATTAAAGCAACTTTTTGTCTAAAACAAATTAATTTGCATATCCAAAGCATCATTTAAATATGATTTTAAATTAGCACTCCACTCTACTGCAAAAGCATTGTAATTTAAAGCCACTGTTGGTGCTGATATTAAATCTGTAAGAATAGAAATTATAAAATCAGGCCTCCTTTAAATTGGATTTAGCTTAGAATCGCCTTGCTTGAAAATAGTTGGTCAGAAATTTTCTAATCTCATTTAGGGTTTCAGGGAATACTTAGCACTGTACCCAATTTACTATAGCTCCGTCAGTTCAAAGGCAATAGCGATAATGCTACGATTGACATAATTCAGCTGCTTATATGCATATCCTTTTTAAAGGTCAATGGGACAGAGCAATATAGATTGCATATCATGTCCAGCTTTACAGTATGAGACACCCTGACCTGGAAAGAAATCCAAGAAATTCCAGATAATTTTAGACACATTACGTAGAATTCTATGTTTGCTTTAAATGGCATTCACCTGACCCAGTGCACAGCAGTGGGATTCTTTTGGGGGTGGCCTGAAGTCCAAGGCATCAGCCTTTGAGAATATGTATGTTTATTTCCTAACACTGGTGTGTTTGGTGTGTGTGAGAAGTAATAGTTGAATGCAGCATTGATATATCTTGATCTGCTCACTAGTCAGTGTTATGTATCATTTTATTAAATAGCGATAATGGCACATGTGCCTGTTTGTATTCTTGTAGCCTCCCAACCAACTAAAACTTTCTCTGAAAACATTAAGTGATATGCTGACACCTATCTTGACCACCTTCATCATTAAAAATATATTACCTGTCCCACATCAGCACCAATATAATCTTATCTTTGTTACTGAACCAAACCCCATTCCACGTGGGTTTATGAATAAAAAGTGTGGCATGAATTAGATATCTTGCAGACATATTCATTAAACTGTCACCACTCTTTTGCTTGAGCCCCTTCCTCGAATAATGAAATAGCCAATCAAATTTAATTTAATACTGCTGTTACGTCATTGGTCTTTTTTGACCCTTTTTACAAGAGACATTTTTGGCCGCTATGTTTGAGATCATGCTGATATACGAACGCTTGCTCTCTCTATCCTTGAAAATGTTCCAAATTGTCTTGACATCTAGCCAAAATATCCTAGCATGCCCAGGATAACTGCCTTTTTGTTGACTTGGTTAACTTGGGATTGACCAAGCTGAGAATATCATTCAATTAATATGGATAATGAAGAATATATATGGATGAGGCTCTGGTACTTTTTAAAGCTATCGATCAAAGAATGCAAATACTTACTATAAATGATCTAATGCAGTGCCACACAGCTCTTGAACGTGTCCAGTTAATTCACATGATTTTTGCAATTAAGGATAAACATTGTTCAGATTACTTCACCTATTTGTTCCACCCCAATCATCCATTTGCTTTGAAAGTGGTAAAATAGTATTGCAATGGCTTTTGTTTTACTCTTTAACTGACAAGCACATTTATTAAACAATATTAGAACAAGCAATTCCTTGCAAAGGGGAACATTTATTTTTACAGTCATTGATAAATTTTGCTTACTCTCAGATCACAGGGCTGAATTTTATAGAGAGAGCCCTTGATGTCAGGAACGGTGGCTGGGGGGGGTGGTCATGAAGATTTCTCCGGCTGAGGCCCGCCTCCAACCTTGATGTTGGCAGGGCCCATCCTGATCTTGACGGCGGTGGCGAGGCCTCGTGGCAGCCCCCCCACCAATCGGCGACGGGACCCGGATTACAATATGCAGATGGGCAATTACCATTCATTAATATGCAGGCTGCTGCGATTCAGAGAGTAGGCTGCGATCTCCATCTGGCGGCTGGCATCGGTGCACCTTCAGATCCCCGTCTGGGGAAATGAGATGCGACTCCTTGTGGGGAGGGGTAGTAGGTAACTTTCTCAGTGCAGGAGGTGGGGAGTGGGGTCAAACTCTTTGGATTGATTTGAGGGGATGGTGGGAAGGAGTTGAGGGTTAGAGTTTATGAATTTGGGGGAGGGAAGGTCATGTAGTCAAGGTAAGTATTTTGTTGGGGGGTGAGTGGGCAAGGAATTAAATATAAGGCTATTGGGGGGGGGGGGGATAGGTGGGAGAGAGGATGAAAAGATTTTTAAAATTATTTTTAAGACTTTTAAATGCAATTTGCCTTTAAGATTTTGAACAGTCATTTGGTGCTCTAAACCCTTTAAATATGGCGCCGGCGCATGCGTAGTGGCACCAGACGCCGTTGCCAGGGACAGCTTGCCTGCCCCCTCCCAGCCATCCTGCTTAGGATCGTGGCGGCTCTGCAACGTACGACCCAAGTATGCAAGGTCGCCATTCTTCTAGATCATAGTGGCCTGCTTTGTGCTGAAAAACCTGACCATTGAGCAGGCCATCCACCTGGTGAAGCAAGAAGTGGAGTGGCCAGAGGAGGAGCAGAAGGATACACCAGATGAGAAGACTAGGCTCCAGACAGATCATAGGACAGTCAGGCTGTTAATAGTCCAAACATCTAGAGAAATTTCATCCTGGAAACTTCCTTCTGATTATGTCATCCAGTGAAACCCTTTCATCCTGTCCCTTCTTCTTTATCTTCTTCTGTAATAAAGACAACCCTGAAAAAAACATTCTGCATTTGCATTCTCTCTTACCAGCAGTGAGGCTTCAACAAATACCTTAAATTCCAGGAACATGAAAAGGTCTTTGCACAAAGCATGATTTGCAGCCAATACATATATAGCACCTACACTGAATTGTAAGTATCAACCTAATTCTTTTCATTATGGTGCTGCCCCTTTCTAACAGTAGTTAGTTTCCTGAGTCAGGAATAGGCAGGACGTTGACAGCTGTGTATCACTATCAGAATTTGGGACTTGAAATGGCTCTCAATCTCCGTAAGCTTGCGCACCAAATAGGGAAGCTTCAAGCTGCAGCTCATCCACTGCTATGGAGGCAGCCTGGCCCTATCTTACGCCAGACTATGATTCAGTCAAGGTTGGGGCGATGGGGTCAACTGATAATGGTGGAAATGGAGCCATCTGGAGAAAGAATCAACATTCACAGTCTGTTCCTACCTTCTCCTTCTCCACATGTCTCTGTGAACCTGTCCATGGCAGTTTACAACAACCTTCACTGCAGTAGTCAGAGCCTTCATCGAAGATTCTATAATTCATGACAGAATCTAAGACTAGTTACATGGCTTCAACTTTGAAGGGATGGGCATCTGGCATTCCCTCCATAGCTGTTCGGATCGCTTTCAACACCATTCTTCAGCCCCTCACACATGAGAAGCTGTGGATTTATTTATACTTGTTGCCATGGCGGAGAAGCTGCAAGGCACATCAATAACTGCAATAGTCCTGAAAGCTCTGAAAGTATTTTTCTTTGGATCCACTACCTGTTCAGCTACTGAAAATGGTTCTCTCCTCCTCTGAACAGGGGCTTCTTACTGGTTTTTCTGTTCCTTCTCACTGTTGTATAATTCCACCTTATACTCTCTATCTATATCCACTGAGTAGGTGTAGCTGTGCTGCTGTGTGCCAAGTCTTGGAATTACAACAGGGTGGCTGACAAGGTGCTTCTTGTATGTTCAATTGGCCTCTGATTGTTCTGCTTCTCCTATGAGAACATAAAGAGGGACAAACGTAAAGACCAGCTAATCGGTAGGTGAATGTGTACTAATGAGCTTCATCATCACTGTCACCTGCATGGGAAGATCCTGAAAGTTGGCATTTTCAGGCACATTGACTAAAAAGAAAGGATGGAAAAAGAACAATGCTCTCCTGCTTCATCATTTCCTGTCAGCTCTTTCGAGTTGCATTGCTGGAGCTCTCGTGGCCTTTACTCAGTGGTGTGATTTCCTGAACTATACCAGCTCCTTCTCCCATATCTATGCATTGTCTTCTGTTAAATGTCACCTTCTTTTGCAGAGACATATAAGACTTCCATGGCTTTCTGCAACATCATGACCCACTGCATCATTAGCAATGCCTTTTCTCATTTCATCACAAAGTAGGTACAGTCACTGTGAAGGCATGCATTCAATCCATACAGATAGTTCTGTGGAGTGAACATGGCCTGTGTATTCTGAAATATCCCCTTAAATGTTTGCCACTGCATCTCTATTGGCCTATCCCTTGACCTGATTTGCCAGTTCACTTTAGCTAGCTCTGGTTTCATGCCCTCATAATTGCTCTTAAGTTTAAAATACTACTCTTGGACCCACTCTTCTCTCTCTCAAACTGAATGCAAAATTCAATCATATTATGATCGCTGCTACCTAGGGATGCCTGAACTATGAGGTCATTAATTGATCCTATCTCATAAGTGAAGAAAAACAATGAAATTGCATCTTTACATTTTCCTTCTGTCCTTGTTGATTTGGGAGTCCCTAACTTCTGTTTTGGTCTTATTTGATTCTTAAATGAAAGCTTTTGTTATTAAAATTATAGGATTTTCTTACATTTATGCTCAGACTCTTCTTTTACCCTGTGCCTGCTTTCAGGTTTCCACTTCTTTGTTTCGGATTTATGTTTAAAGCCACCACCTCTGCCACTGCCACCAACAACAACAACTTTAAATAGGGCTTTTAACATAATAAAACCTCCCAAGGCGCTTCATAGGAGTGTTATAAAATTTAACACCGAGCCACGTATTAGGATTTTAAGACAGATGAGATAGGCTATAGCATCATAGGGCTGAATTTTACCAGCCCCTCGACGTCAGGTGTCGTGGCAGGGGGGCCCTCAAAATACTTGTGGGAGTGGCCCGCCATGACGCCTGACGCCGAGAAGGCCCTGCCGCATTTTACCGGTGGTGGCAATGCCTCGGTTTGGTCCCCGCTGGATGGCGACGGAGCCTTCATTTGCGTAGTGTAATGAATGCAAATAAATGGTAAACAACTTACCTAGACCAGGTGGCTGTCCCATGGTGATATTCCGGCCTGTGGCCAGAAGTACCGCTCTTACGATCCCTGTTTGGGGATTCAAGTGAAGACACTGGTTGGGAGGGGGTAGGAGATTAATTTTCAGGTCGGGTGGCGGGGAACGGAAAAAACACTTTTATTGGCTGTGGGGATGGTGGAAAGGGATTGAAGGGCAAATGTGATGAGGTTGCAGGGGAAAATTCGGGTTGGGAATTAAGTAAAGTTTCTACATATAAGGCAATAAAAAAAATTGGGGGGGGTGGGTGGGAAAGGGCCTCCAGCTTTTAATGTTTTTAAAATTAAAATGCACGATAATTTGACTTTAAAAATGTAATTTTTTCCTAAGGGCTTAAAAATGGTGCCGGCGCCTGCTCCAGTGCGGTGGCGCCGGAAGCCATTGCCGGGGATGGAGCGGCCACCCCCTCTATATGACCTCTCCACCCCTCTATTCAAATGAGCCCCCGTGTGAAATTTCACGGGGGCTCGGTGGCGGCGATTCCATTTCTGAAGGCCGCCAACTTCAAAGCACGCTGCCGCAATATGCGGCTTGCTAATTAAATTAAGCCCATATTGTCATTTAGGGCATAGAGGAAGCCATTTGGCCCATTGAATCCGTGCCAGCTCTTCACGATGCAATCCAGTCGAGGTTATAAGAGCATCTTAAAGGAAGAAAGGGAGGTAGAGAGGCCGAGAGGTTTAGAAAAGGAATTCTAGAGCTTAAGGCACAGCCACCAATGATGGAATGATTCAAATCAGGGATGCGTAAAAGGCCAGAATTGGAGGAGTGCAAATATCTCAGCGGGTTTTAGAGCTGTAGGAAGTTACAGAGATAGGGAGGGACAAGGCCATGGAAGGATTTGAAAAGAAGGATGAGAATTTTAAAATCAAGCTTAACTGTTTAGATGAGAAGTGTTGAGGCAACAAACTGGTCCTCTTCCGCCTCTCATCTCAATAGTATCCGGGAAGTTGCAGTATTTATTTCAACAAAGTCCTTGGCCCTAAAACTCCGCTAAGAAGAAATGAGGCGAGAAGCAGAAGAGGTGAGACACAAAGAGAATCTGCAATATGAAGGCATCCGAGACACATAAGAGAGACACCACATTCTGTGACTTGTCATGTTTGATGCCATGGGATATTGAGATTAAAAATATTCATGTTTGCTCAGTTTTTTCACATTTTCAGAAAATAAAGTTGATTTTGGTTTAAGTATTTCAATTGTCATTACATTGTGCAGTTTACTTACATCAGTGCTCTTTTTATTTCTTTTTAGGTCAGGAAGAAATTGAACTATTTTTAATCAAATTATGGGCATTGGAGAGTTTAACATTACCTCCCTTATGGTATTTGGTTTAGACAGGAAACCCTTACTTGCAATCAAAATCATAACAAGCAATTTGAAGTTTATATTTGCTGCATCATAATAATAAATTATGCTGTATTTTTAATCCAGAAATAAAAGGAATCTGTGATTTAGAATTCACTGCTTTATCAGTGACTCTGTAATTGAGAGCCAAATATTTGGGGAATTTAGAATTCCCTAAGCTTGATAGTCAAAGGTTACTGAATAACGAGCCCTTTACTCATTTCATTTATAACCAAGAGTTTGGTTCCTTATGGAATAGACTTACAGGTGAAATATAAGTCTGTTTGATATGTAGCCTACAGGCAAATCCAAATGGAATAGTCACATTCGTACAATTGAGCATGGACACTTACAAGTAACCTATGTTTTAGAGTAACTAAAAAGAAATCAGACTTAAAAATTTGACCCCAGTATAACCTAGGCTTCTTGTAAACTCTGTGTTTGTCCTCCAGAGGTTTGTTCTGTAAAAGCTTCCTCCACCTCAGACCTTGTTGCTTCAGCTTTATTTCTCCTTAATCATTTAACCAAATGGTAAATAGCCAAGTCATACTCTCAGATTGCCAAGTTTATATGAAACTGGTTAAAAGACTTTTTAGATGGCCCTTCCCAACATAATGTGTGCACTCTTGGCACCAAACAAAATTGAGAGCGACCTGTAAAGGAATGAAAGAAACAATTGATTTGTACAGGCAGCATTGTACAAATTTACTTTTTGAATAAATGCAACAGTCGGGAACCTAGCAATTTTCGTTTAAATTTTCACTGGTGGATAGCATAGAGCAAAACTGAGCTGTGTGGGATTTAGGCAGACCTAATCAATCAATGACAGATTACAGCTAAAGCCACTTCCATACCCATTAAACCAGGACAAATGCAGAATTGCAACTGAACAACTTCTAGTTTTAAGCCAACAGTGGGACTTCCTAGTTATTTATCAAAGTCAGTCATCGTAAGCAGCGTGCCTTTCTGTGCAATTGTACATCGCAGTAGGCAGAACTGACTGTAGGCCTAGAATGAAAGAACTGTTTATGCCCTCAGCTGTGGTGCTGTAAGCCCTCTGGAATTTACTGTAAATCACACAGCTTTTATTGCAAGATTTACTAGCTTATCCTCTGTAGGCTCTATTCACTGAAAGCTTGTCCCTATTAGGATGTTAGCCTTAGTCCATAAAGGGACTTACTACAGACTATCAAACATGAGAGAAAAACCAAAGATTTCATTTTTCAATTTTCCAAACCTAAATTCCTCTCCAGTTATTCAGCAAGTGGTGCTCAACTAAATTATAGCCCTCACTTTTCTCAATGGAGTTATACACTTATGACATTACTTTTATTTTCTGTGCCAGTTCCAGGCAGCCTCTCCTAACTGTAATTTTATTACTACCTTCATTTTTTAATTTAATGGAATTTCCAGATGCTGAAACAAAAAGTGAGACAAATTGCAATGTAGATTTTACAGACTCCTGCTCTAAAATTATTAATTCAAGGACTTTTCCAAATTTTAATGGGAAAAATCTTTTATGACTCAATACTGCAAGTTATATCTGTCTTGATGATTACACAGGGTCCACTGGCACAGTTTGACAGTCTATCAATAAAGATAAAGTACTTTTTACAGCAGGAAAGATATTCGAGAACTGCAATACTAACAAACCATTTCAATAAATAAATTGTGATGTATAATAATAATATAAATTCTTATACCATGTGACCTTGCTTTTCTTACCATTAATACTATTAACCTATCAATAAGTATTACTTGATACAATAATATAATGGTAATCTAAGTATGTCATGAATTTTATGACTATTTGATATATAATTTTTTAGCTGTAACATAACTGTTATTCAATTTTATTTTATTTGCATATTCAGATTTTTAATCAAACGCCACTGAAAGATGTTCCTAAGTACTCATATTCACACATAGCTTCCTTTATAGAATTGCATATTTCATTGCAAGACCAGCTGAAATATGTTTCGATTAAAAATATATTACTTCCTTGAAGCCTGCAAGATTAGAGCAAATAAAAATTTGTAAACTGTATCAAATTTGTTAGTTTTTCTTTAGTAGCCCCTCATCCACATGCATCAACATATCCCACATCTCAATTAGGTTGAGTCACAAGAGTACTATTTATCTCTCAAATGTAAAGGCATCCCTTTCCATTGAAGTCTGGCCATACCATTCCCCTGGAGACACATGGAAACAACATCATCAAGCCCTTCTTGAATGGTAACCATATTTATCATTACAGCCTGTCATATTAAATCAAACCAGACAAAGAACATCAAATCTTTATCGTTACAAATAAATTGCTAGAATGTCCTTTTTTTAAAAAAAAGCTATCATCTTTTGATTTAAATTATGCAATCACTCTGACGTGTAAAGTGGAATTTGCAAGATCAACAGTTTCATGAGCATAGACTACAGTGCTACCTTTCAGATGAACTCTGCTTTTTTAAACTCAGATCAATATAATATAATTTGGATAATTCTCAATTGTCAGATGTAGTACAGTGTATACATTTTTAAAAATTATTTGAATCATATAGCAAAAGGTCAGGCAAATGTCTCATAACTGATCCACAATTTCAGTTGTATTGTTGTGAATTGTACATTTAATGTAGAGGCTGCGATGCTCTAGGTTCAGATAAAATGGATAAATTAGATGTGTAGTTTTTAAATACCATTCACCACCCATCCCCCACTCACACAGTATTTCCTGAGGGTACTCTTAATGTTACAAAAGACCATTCATATCTCAATGTAGCCAGTCAAGGGTTATTTAGTATCAGTTAGACTGAACAGTTAAAATTTACTGGTATGTATTTGCATGAACCTTTTTGAAGCAATAAATACAATATTACCCTGTTTGTATTACGATTGTTTTATCCTCAGTAAAATGTCAGAGGAATTGCTTCAGTAAATTCTCTGTAATTTAGACTGATATTAGAGCATTCATTTTGTAGAATTTTGATTTTGATTGTCATCAATAAAGTTTATACTGTTGTATATGTTTTTTCAAGGGGTAAATAGAACACTTATTATAGATTAACATATGTTTTTCCTGACATCTTCTATTCATGTTACCAGAGTAAAATTTACCAAGATTTCCCAATGGAGTTGGACTGCTCTAAAATGTATCTCCTTTCACTTAAATGCATTTTCTTTTTCCTGAAATTGTCAGTAACAACCCATTGACATAGGCAATTGTTTTCCTGGAGTCCTGGGATAAACCACGATTCTGCTCCGGGATATTGGAGACCTTTAGGTAATGTGAGCAGGGTTTATTGATATTAAAACCTGGAAATTCCAATTCACTTACAAATCAGGAATAAATAATGTGATGCGAGTATCTCCTGTGACTACACTTGCATGCTGTTTACTCCCAATATTGGCACATTGTGTCAATTCAGTGTGAGCTCCCACCCACAACAGCAGGCTGTCCATTGGGGTATTTGCAAGAGGTGAACAGCTGAGGCCCAGAATAAATGTTTTCAGCAGTTACTTAACTATACATCTTCTCACCTGCAGTACAAATGAAGAGGTTTTGAGCAAGAAGAGTCTGCAATAATGGAAGATTTTCATTGGTGCACTGCAAATGGAACTTATGCTGTTAAACATGTCCGAGTCAGAATACAGTTTGATTTGGAGGAGAACTAGAAGGTGGTGGTGTTCCCTTGCACTTGTCCTAACTTTTTTCAATTTGTTCATGGGATGTGGGCATCGCTGGTTAGGCCAGCATTTATTGCCCATCCCTAATTGCCCTTGAGAAGGTGGTGGTGAGCTGCCTTCTTGAACCACTGCTGTTAGGAAGGGAGTTCCAAGATTTTGACCCAGCGACTGTGAAGGAATGGCGATATAGTTCCAAGTCAGGATGGAGTGTGGCCTGGAGGGGAACTTGCAGGTAGTGGTGTTCCCATGCATCTGCTGCCCTTGTCCTTCTAGGTGGTAGAGGTCGTGGGTTTGGAAGGTGCTGTCTAAGGAGCTTTGGTGCATTGTTGCAGTGCATCTTGTAGATGGTACACAATGCTGGCACTGTGCGTCGGTGGTGGCGGGAGTGGATGTTTGTAGATGGGGTGCCAATCAAGCGGGCTGCTTTATCCTGGATGGTGTCGAGCTTCTTGAGTGTTGTTCAAGCTGCACCCATCCAGGCAAGTGGAGAGTATTCCATCACACTCCTGAAGGTGAGTTACTCACTGCAGGATTCCTAGCCTTTGACCTGCTCTTAAAGCCACGGTATTTATATGGTTACTCCAGTTCAGTTTCTGGTCAATGGTAACCCCCAGGATGTTGATAGTGGGGAATTGAGCAATCATAATGCCATTGAATGTCAAGGGGAGATGGTTAGATGCTCTCTTGTTGGAGATGGTCATTGCCTGGCACTTGTGTGGCACGAATGCTACTTTCCACTTATCAGCCCAAGCCTGTATATTGCCAGGTCTTGCTGCATTTCTACATAGACAGCTTCAATATCTGAGGAGTCACAAATGGTGCTGAACATTGTGCAATCATCAGTGAACATCCCCACTTCAGACCTTATGATTGAAGGAAGGTCATTGATGAAGCAGCTGAAGATGTTTGGGCCTGGGACACCACCCTGAGGAACGCTTGCAGTGATGTCCTGCAGCTGAGATGTTTGACCTCAAACAACCACAACCATCTTCCTTTGTACTAGGTACGACTCCAATCAGCAGAGAGTTTTCCCACGATTCCCATTGACTCCAGTTTTGCTAGGGCTCCTTGATGCCATACTCGGTCAAATGCTGCCTTGATGTCAAGGGCCGTTACTCTCACCTCACCTCTTGAGCTCACCTCTTTTGTCCATGTTTGAACCAAAGCTGTAATGAGGTCAGGAGCTGAGTGGCCCTGGCGGAACCCAAACTGAGCGTCACTGAGCAGGTTGTTGCTAAGCAAATGCTGCTTGATAACACTGTCGATGACACCTTCCATCACTTTGCTGATGATTGAGAGTGGACTGATGGGGTGGTAATTGGCCGGGTTGGATTTGTCCTGCTGTTGCTGTACAGGACATACCTGGGCAATTTTCCACATTGCCGAGTAGATGCCAATGGGCCGAAAGCGGGAACAGGTTACTGAGTTGGATGATCAGCCAATAAATGGCAGAGTAGGCTCGAAGGGCCAAATGGCCTACTCGTGCTCCTATTTTCTATGTTTCAATGATGTGGCAATTGTGGGATGGACAGATGGACAGGAGGCACCTCTGGTGACCCATGGAAAGGTAGGTTTCGACTGGGGGAATTCCAGAGGGACTATGGGGTGGGAAGGAAACCTGAGTCAGGAAAGGACCTAGGGTTCGTTGGTGGGAGTGGGGGGGTGGTGGGGGGGGGGCATAAGAAAATGTATAAATAAAAAGAAAATGTTTTTGGGCCTCTGCTTCAGGTGCCTGTAGTTGATTGTAAGAGAAGCTAGCATGGGCTCAGCATATGGATCATGGGAAGGCTCAAAAACACAAGGGAACTCAGGAAATGGTTTAAAGGCACACAATTCACTGAAACAACTTTCACTTGAATTTCCTTGCTAAGAAAATGTACTGCATCAGTGTTGCAGCACTGCTAATGCATTGAAAACATTGAGGAAATTCACTCCTTATGCACTCAAGAAGTGAGCTGACATTTTGGAACAAAACTTGAGACATACTGCAGACGGTTTCCTGAGCATTGTTGAAAATCATTACAAGGTATCAGATCTGGGATAAAAATGGAAGTTTTAAAGTTCCCAGATCATTGGAGACAAGAAAAAAATGTCATTGAAGCGTAGAAAAAAAAGGAAAGAGTTTTAAATTGACTACAACAGGAATTGTCCTGGGAGACAAAATGGAAAAAGTGCAGGCCAGTACTTTATTGCATATAATAGGTGAGGAAGCAAGAGATTCTTGATAAGTTTGTATCTAGTAAAGGAGAGGATAAATGGAACCTGCAGATATTTATGCACAAGTTTGAGGAAAATTTAATACATTAGAAGAATAATACATAGCAAACTATACATTAGCTTAAGGGGAATAACTTTGGGTATGAAAACTTCCAAACAATTTATATATGCTTCATGTAGAGTGTTATGACCAGGTGTGGAAGGGGTCTCAGGCTCCCTTTCACCCCTTCTCTGGCTTGACTGCAACAGAGTTTATTCTTTTAACAGTGATTTAGCTTACCACCTCAGTTAGCACTTGCTCACTGTTCCTCTAATTATAATTGTAAATGAACTAATCAGACAGGTCTTTTGAGTTTAAGCAAGAAAGATGTAAGTTTATTAATCTTATCACTCTAAACCGGTTAAAATTGCTAAAATACACTACGCATCCATGCTTACATTCATACGAGAGACACACACTCAAATAGATGCAGAGGGGAAAAAAAGTTGGGAGGTTGAACCAAAGTCCGTAATAAATGGAATTCAAATACTGAGTTTCAGTGTCCTTAATGGAAGTTAAAGTCTTGAAGTTCTCGCTGGGTCACACACAATTCGGGCTTGCTTCTTTGGTTTCAGAAGGCCGAAGCGTGACTTTATCCATCCTCCTTGGTGATGACTATCAGGATCTGTAGATTTGAGGATTAGCTGCAGCTGAGACCTTCCTGGGACTTTGCTGGAGTGGGAGAGAGGAGGGAGGGTCCTTCTTGGAGTTCAGTTACTGCCTTTCTTCTGAGGCACAATTCACAAACTCAGAGTTGCCCAGGCAGATATGTCATGTGACCACCTCTGTTTGAAAATAGAAGTTTTGGGAAGTTTATTTTGAAATTCAAAGTTCTACAGACATACTTCATATGGGGTGGGGGGCGGGGTGCAGTTTGGCTCTTTCAAACTCAATGGATATCAATGGCTTTTGACGACCAATATTGACAAAAACCATTCTGGATAATTGAATCAGAGCCCACCCCTATTGTTCTGGCTAGACTGTCTCTATCTCCCAGCCTCCCTTTGGCTTCTCATATGCAAATTGTGTGTGTCCATCTTTAGGTGTTCTATTCTGCTTTTAAAAAGTTATTTGTAATAATGTCCAGTAAAAAGGTCTCAGGTGAAGTTTCATATGACAATATTAATTTTTTTCTATTTGGCATGTGGGGTTTCCATCACAAGAGTAACAATAAACCTTTTGGGACAATTATAAAAAACTTATTACAAAAGAATCCCATTAAGACTACAGAGCATGTTACTTATGTTGCAGAAATACAGTTTGACAGTAGAATACAAGAAAACTTCAGAGTTGTGTGTAGCTGATGTGTTTAATTGAAACTATCTGCCTGATGACCAAGATGATCAAATAACAGTGCCTATGGGATCTGCCTTCTGATGTTATAAACAAGTCCAGGTGAGATGATAGAAACTTACAAAAACTGTAATCCCTGATCTTGAAAGGATTTCCAGATATAGGATTTGAAATAGATCCTGAGCTATGAAAGTATTGGGACTTCGAAGCTGAATTGACTATGCAAGAAAGATTTATTTTCAAACGTTACAAAGTTTTAATGCAACTGAGGATACAGAAAATGGTAAACTGTATCAAATTTCACCCCATCCCCCACACCCCACCCCCACCCCCACCCCCCACCACCCAGTCAAGGAATAGGAAAATCCAGCAAACTAGACAAAATATCCAACATCAACATTCTGGGGGAGGTGAAGGAGGGGGGTTTCCATTGACCAGAAATTCGATTACCTTGACATTTAAATGCCATGGCTACAAGAGAAGGTCAGAGACTGAACGTAGTATTTTTTTTCCAGAAACAGGAAGCGAATGTAGGGATAGTTTCACGGTCCCAAACCTGCCCCCGCACCCTTCCCCCCCCCACCCCCCCCAGGCAGAAGCAGTCACTGGCTGTGATTTTGATGGGGGCGCTCCCTTAATTGGCTTGGAGACAGGTTTGGTGACCAACTAGCGGCCACGGGGGCAGGAGCAGAGGCGGAACTTTGCAAGTGCGGATTTGATTTAAGCAGACAATAGCTGCCATTTCTTTGCATTACCTGTTGTTGCAAAGATGCCTCAGGAGAGGCAGAGGCCTGGAACCCAGTGAACACCAGCCCCTCGATTGGTGGATGTGGACCTGGAGGGCCTAATTGAGGATGTAAGGGAGAAGAGAGAGGTCCTCTTCCTGGAGGGTGGCAGGAGGCCACTCTCCCAGATCAAGGAGGCCTGGATGGAGCTAGCTGGCATTGTCAGCTGATGGAGTGTAATGCACAGAAACTGGGTCCAGTGTACAAAGAGATTCAATGACTTTATTCACTGGCAAGATGAGTGCAATGCTGAAACCTCAGGGTAGGCCTTGGGGTATTTACCCTCCAGCAGACACACCAGCTGAGGAACCTTAGGGTGCATGCTGCTCCTGAAAATGGGAGCAGTGTGTGCCCAAGACAATTACTGACCTCTCAGAATAGCCCAGAGACATAGGGCTGGATTTTATTATCCGGCCCTCATGAGCGGTGATGGGTGCAAAAAATAGCGAATGTCACGGCTGTGATATTTGCTGCCAAACCGCCGTGATTATGTGGTGGACAGCAATGTAGCATAATGACAGCTTCATTCCCCCCCTCCAATCATGTGGTGGGGGCGGCATTGGCGACACCGTTAAAGGCATCACCTGATGTTGGATCAGGTGCTGGTGCCATCTTTAAATGGCTGGCAGCCCTGCATTTACTCTCCTTGCATTAAAAAGCAGTTTACTGCAGCAACACTTCAGTGGTTTACCATAATTTTGCAACTCAGCAAGCATCCCCCTGGGCACCATGTCGGATGTCAGAGCAAGGGTGGCCCCACAATTCAGTGACGCCTCCCTGCTGATTCTCCTCTAGCCTGCAAGGGAAAGGCGACAGGTCCTCTTCCCCTGCGATGGCAAGAAGAGGTCCTCCAGGCTGACCAAGCAAGTCTGGACGGAGATCACAGAGGTCGTTAGTAGCTGTGGGGTCACCCATTGTAACTGGGTCCAGCGTAGGAAGAGGGTAAGTTACCTCCTTCGCTCAGCCAAGGTAAGTTTCACGGTTCCACATAGCTTGCTGCAATCTGCTTGTCCACAAGGGTAAAGACACACGGTTGACACAGCCATTCCAATGATAGGAAGGTCATAGCGCAATGACAGCAGGTGACTGACTGCATAAGTGAGACCAGTCTCCCTTGTTTTTATCTTAGCCCAATTGAAACTCACAACAGATAGAGTCAGTATGAGAGCAGCGACACCCCCCCCAGGTACAGAGGAGGGGCTCATGTTAGCATTGGTGTGATGTAAAGACATTTGGAACTTAACAATAACTGCATCCTTGGTCTTTCAGGAGAAGAGGGCCCAAAACAGCAGGGAGATAGCCAGGACCAGTGGCGTGGTGCCCGACCTGCAGCCTCTGTCTCTGGCTGAAGAGGAGGCACTCAAGTTAGCCGGGAACCAAGGAGCCATATCACATGTCGAGCTTGGGGTCCCAGTTGAAGAGAGTGATTGTTGACAAACAGAATGAATCAAAATTACATTTTATAGAGAAATGCAATGCTGTCATCATTGCGACATATGTACCATAACACCTAAATGTCTGTTCTATACATTGTATCTTGCAGGGCGGCACTCACAAATGCTGAGACAATGAGGAAACAATGACAACCTCTGAGGATGAGCAACATTTACAGGTTGCACCATCCCATGACTCTCCTGCACCTTCCATCAGTGCAGACACTCTCACCTCACTGGGAACTGATCGGCATTAGATTTGGGGTTACAAGCTTGCGAGAGCACAACCCACATGCCCAAGCAGCTGACTGAGGCTGAGACAGCTGAGGCCTCTGACAGTCAGAGAACTGTGGGTGCCCAGGCCCATGCTGAGATCCAGACTGATGATGAGCCTCTGGTATCGGCAGTACAGGGCATGCTGGAGTTGCAGGGAGAGGTAAGGCAACATTTGGCAGAGATTCCAGAGGCAATGCGCAGCCGTGAGCGGACAATGGAGCAGTCCATTCATGCCATGACTGCTGCCATATCCCAGGCATGTGAGCGCATGACTTCATCCATCGAGAGGTTGGCTATCCTGAAGGAGAACCAGATCCCACATGTACGTCATGACTTGGAAACACTCGCTTTAGCCATGATTTAAATCAGCAGTGGCAGTGCGAGAGAAGGACCAGGAGCCTGAGAGTGTTCCTGGCCCTAGTCCTTCTCTAGAGAACAGGGAGGTACGAACGAACCTTGAGAGGGAGGGGGAGAGGCTGCACTCCACAAGCTGGATTTTGTTGAGGTCCCAACGTCGGAATCCATAGCGGGGAGTGGGTGTGCCAGAAGATTGTACTGGCAGCAGCCCGCCATGGAGCCTGACGCTGAGCATGCCTGATCTTCCTGGCGGCGGCTAGACTTTGTGGTGGAGCCCCTGCCTCTGGGCGATGGGACCCGACTTTGAATATGTAAGTTAAGAGAATGAATACATTTAAATAAAATTGTCAGTCATCTTACCTACTGCCCAGGATCTTCTGAGTGGCAACTGGCACTCCTGCACTTTCACTTTCCCATCCAGGGAAAGCTGGCGCTACCAAGGTGGGGAAGTGGGGTATTTATGGTTTTCATTTTAGTGGGGGAGGGGGCGGTATGGGGTCAAATCTGTATTAACAGTGTAGGGGAGGCGTGAAAGGGTGACCTCTGCGCTTTGAACAGTTTGGGAGGTGGGGAAATGTCAAGTCCTGCAAATAAGTCTTTTGGGGGAGTGAGAGGGCAACTATTATCTGTAAGTGTTATTGTGGGGGCAAGGGGCAATATTTTTTATTACAGTGTACTGGGGGGAGGGTACGGTTTTAAATATTTATATTTAGCGGCAGGTCCGGCTACCCTTTAACAATGGCGCCAGGGTCTGTGCATAGACAGTTGACAACATTGCCGGTGTCGCAGAGCCCGCCCCTGTTACATGATTTGGGGGTGGCGGCCCGACTGGTGTATTATCTTGAGGCGCTGCATGGTAGATCACGGCAGCATGGCGGTGCGTGACACATGCGGCGGGCCAGCATTTTCTTTCCCCGCCGCCACTTCCTGCGACGGGAGAATAAAATTCAACCCCACCTCTGGGGTCTCCGCCTGGGACGATTCGAGCATGGACGTGGGCTCCTCAGCCCCTCCACCAGTGAGTCCAGCTCCAGCAGCCACGACACCTGAGGACAGTCCTGCACCAGTGCAGGAAGCCTTCAGGCAGCCAGGGCCCTCCAGGCCTCCAATACCCAGAGGACGACCGCCGAATTCATCCCAGGCCAAGGGGATCAGCAGCTTGCAGCCTATTCAGCCGCTAGTGCAGGGATCATACCACAAAGGAGCACCTGCAAACATTTTAAAAAGTCACCTTGACACCTGTGGATATTCATGGGTGAGACAGCTATGCTATGTTGACTATGTTAATTAATTGTGTTTTCCTGCCAATCATCAGCCTTTATTATCTGAAAACTACATTCTACCATGAAGTGATGGGTCTTTTAATTCGATCATAAGCCTTACAGTACTGCCAATGTGACACTGACATTATTAGCATGCCAATATGCATGGTTTAATTGCATGAATTATGTCACATGGGCAATGGCTCAATTTGTTGCTGCCATTCATGCTGGAGAGACATGTTACAGAGGCAGAGGACTTGAGACTACATGCATGATGGTGAGTTTTGTGAGGAAACATGTTTATTGAAATTCATGGATTGTGGAAATGCGCAATCATTAGTCTCTGCCTTGCCTCCCTTGCTCGCTACTCACCATTTCTGGCCTCCATCACTGCTCTCTGATTTTCCATGCGTGCTTGTCCTTGTGTGCCCTCTGTGTCCTCATCATCAGAGGATGTCTCATGCTCCCGTACTTTTGCAAGGCCTCCCCCCTGTGTAGTGCGATGTTGTGTAGAATGCAGCAAACTCCAATGATGCATGCAACCCTGTCTGGTGCATACTGAAGGGCTCCAGCAGATCTATCGAGGCAGCGGAACGGCATCTTCAGCATACCAATGGCCTGCTCAAGGGTCACTGGGGTGGAGAAGTAACAGGTGTTGTAGTGCTCTTCAGCATCATTGGTGGGGTTCCTCACTGGCATCAGAAGCCATGTCTTCAAAGGGATAGCCCTTATCCACAAGAATCCACCCCTGAAGGTGAGCAAGTGAGTGAAAATCAGTAGCACCTGGGACTGGCGAAGTATGTAAGAGTCATGGCAGCTGCCCGGGAAGCGGGCATACTCGTAGGAAGTGCTTTCTGTGGTTGCATACCAGTTGGACATTAATTAAATAAAACCCTTTTCAGTTTATGAAGGCGGTTGGTTGGTCCATGGGAGCCTTGATGGTCACATACACACAGTCTATCACACTTTGGACCTGTGGGAATCCCACAATGTCCCCAAATCCAATGGCTCTCTTGGCATGACTCTCAAGGTCTGTCCTGTAGTGTACATAGTCGCCGACCCTCCTGAACAGAGTATTGGTCACCAACTTGATGCAGCAGTGCACTGCGGATTGAGAGACTCCACACATGTCGCCGGTGGAGCAGAGTTAACGTTTCATGGTAATTTTGAGGGCCACAGGCATAGGGTGACCACCAAAACTCATTGGTTGCAAATCATCGTTCAGCAGTGTGCAGAGGTGTGTGATGGCCTCTCTGGACATCTGCAGTCATATCTGGCAGTTGCACTCAGACATCTGCAGGTATGTCATCCGAGCCCTATAGACTTGTTGGCGTATCTGGGCTCTTCTTCGCCTTGATGGCTGCTGCTGCTCATGCTGGGAGCTTCCTATTGGGCCCGCCTCTGGTGGAGATGCCTCATCACAGGGGATCCAGGATAACAGGGTGAATCATACCCATCTCCACCCTCCTGGTAACTTCGGCTTCCTTCAAAAGGTCAAGTACACCTATTTGGGCAAAGATTTGTGTTAATTTTGGTTCTGCAGGATTCTAGCATGAGCTCTATGGTATGGCTTGAGGTTGCTCTCACAACTTTTCAATGTGCAAGCCATCATGACCATGCCAATACCATTTGAGTAGCCTGCACTGAACCCCCAAAATAAACAACCTATACAATTGCCAGGTTCTGCTTCCCCCCGCCCACCCTCAAGAATATCCACTTGCAGAGTTCCCCCTTCCACCCCAACAGTATCCATTTGCAGAGATCCCCCCTCCAACAGTATCCACTTGCAGCGTTCCCCCCTCCAACAGTATCCACTTGCAGCGTTCCCCCCTCCAACAGTATCCACTTGCAGAGTTCTCCCCTCCCAACAGTATCCACTTGCAGAGTTCCTCCTCCCCCCAACAGTATCCACTTGCAGTGGTCCTTCCTTCCCCCACCTCCCACCGCAACAGTATCCACTTGCAGAGTTCAACCTCCCCTCACATCTGCAGATTGAGTTTAGTGGCAATCTCTGATGCTAAAAAAAAAATTCCACAAGGTAACAATGCAAAACTTACCTTCACAGGCATCGAGGACTCTTGCCTCGGTGGTGCCAGCTTTTCAAAGATGGGAAAGTGAAGGCACGTGAGTGCCGCGCATCATGCAGAAGATTGTGAATGCCTGGTAGGATTGCGGCGAATTAGGTACTAATGCATGCAAAACAGTATTTAACATATTTAAACTACGATCCCGTCGCATCGTGTCAGAGGTGCCAGCACAGAACTTCACCACCTCCGAGAAAATCGGAAACCAGCATTATGGTGTTGTGGTTCTGTGGTGGACCAATCAACACCAATGCTCCGGCACCCTGGCCAAAAAAGCCCGCCTTCCAACAGAGCAGAAAATCCAGCCTATAGTGTTGCTGAGAACCTGCCAGCACTGAAACATGCAGCTTCTAATGAATAGGAACAGTTGGCATTGGCCATAGAGGCCAGCAGTGCCTTATCTCATTCTCTTTTGTCCTCGCAGGAGAAATGGGCTCAATGCCTGAGAGAGGGCCCAGATGGGAGGAGATATTCCATACTTGCACATTATACCCATAATGGAGGAGGGAGCCAGGGACATTGCTGGAGTCACTGACATAGAGCAGGTCGGGCAAAGGGAAATAGGCATCTGTGGTGGAGATGGTGATTAGAGAATGCAAAGTGTTCATTAAAGGGGTGCATTGCACTCCACTCCATCCGACAGCATACCGAAGACTGAGCTGCATTGGGAAGCCTCAGTACTGCAGAGATGTCTGCTCTCCAAAGCTACTTCTCATGATTATTTTTGTCTCCTACACGTGCAGATGTTGAGGTAATTAAATAAACTTCACCATCTCCAGGCCAAGCACAGCAATATCAGAGCTCAGACCAAGCACCATCACAGTTCACAAATGCAGACTCCTCAGTGGGTCCTCCTATGTGGTTACTTAGGCTGGCACTGGGTGTTAAGTGCTAATGTGCAGGAGAAGGTGCCAGAGACAGAGGCAGAGGCAGCTGTGTGCAGTCCCCTAGAAGAGGGAGGACAGACATAGCCCTGCTCAGCTGGGCACAAATGTAGGGCCTCTGGAGTTACAGAAAAGAAGGCTCTACCTAGATCTGCAGCAGCAGATGTGCTCCCACATGTTGGCATTCCCTGAGGCAGTGCGGGGTCATGGGTTGAGAATGGAGGAGTCCATTCAGCTCATGTAAGTCAAAGGAGTTCCTCCATTGAGAGGGTGGCCAACCTCATGGAGAGCCATATGCAGAAGCACACAGAGTGCAATAAGAAACTGTACACTGATGATCACAGTTTGCATGCCACACTATGTAGCCTTGACTGGTCAGTGGAGCTGATGGCACAGGGATATCTGGAGGGGATGCCAGTTGTGCCCCAGCTGGTTGGCCTCCTCTCCAGCTATCTGGAGTGCCGGGCATGGTGAACAGTGCTGTGAGGTGTGAGGTCTTTCACAACAAGAGCACTGATCTCTGTGACCATTTTCCTGGAGAGTTGCAGTCTCCTGCGGCACTATTTCCAGTCATCTCAAGGTAGCTTCATCTTCGGCAGTAGATGCTATGCTGAGGATATGGACTCAGTGTTCTTCCTGCCCCTTGTCCCTCTCCTCTGCACACCTGATCCCTGTGCCTCTGCCCTTTCCCGAGGATGATGTGGCTCATCATCACCACTGGACCTAAAATCTGATAGTCACATTCCCATTGTAAGCTGCTGCCTTCCTGTGCTCAGGTGGCTCCCCCCGCCCCACCCCCCCATGTCCCAACTATGTTTGGCAGCCTTTCCACCTCCTCTTATGGTCCCACAATGCCAGGAGGCTAATAGCCCCTGCATCGCTTACTGACCACTCTACCCACAACCTGCACTGACCAAATGGCACCTGTGTACCAATACACTGTTCACCCTTTCATGTGGCCCAACTAATTCTATGGGCTGGCCATATCTGGCTCCCCGCTGTGCGCTGCCTCCATGCACCTAGTCTGCCCCAGATCCAGGGTGCAGCCCATGCACCCCTGTCAAAATCTGAACACGCCCCCCAATGAACTCTTTAACAATCTTAATTGCCATGGTTAATGACTCAGAGGGCTGCACCCGCCCCCCCACCCTGGTGAAACTTTCTGGTTTTGGGAATGGTGTAAGGAAACCAGTGCACCGGCTGGCGCCAGTATTTTCGTCCCCTACATTCCCCACCCTGCCAGGACGTGAAAATTCAGCACTGGGTTTTCTGCAGTGCATAACTCACCTGAGTCCAAAGCCTTTCTGCAACTATAAGGCACAAGTCAGGAATATGATGGAATACTCTTCCTTGCCTGGATGGATGCAGCTGCACAACTGAAAAGTTGTTCAACACTATCCAGGACAAAACTACCCACTTGATCAGTCCATCCACCACTACAAACATCCACTCCCTTCACCACAGGCACATTATTGCTACAGTGATCACCATCTATAAGATGAAGTGCAGAAACTTGCCAAGGCTTCTTTGACAGCAATTCCCAGGCCTATGACCTCGTCCACTAGAAGGACAGGTGAAGCAAGTGGACCATCACCTCACAGTTCTACTTTAACTCACACACCATCCAGACTTAGATATATATCATTGTTCCTTCATTGCTGTTGGGTAAAAATCCTGGAACTCCCCTAGCCAACAACATTCTGCAAGTAACTTCACCACATAGACTGCAGGGGTTCAAGAAGAAGGTTGACCACCACCTTCTCGAGGGCAACTAGGATTGGGCAATAAATACTGGCCTGGCTAGTATTGTACACATTCCCAAAATGCATTTAAAAACAAAAGTTGACCCCAAAGTTCCATGTCCTTTTTGGAGAGTTTTAAGTGTAAAATTGGGTTTAAGTACTCTTTTGCATTCAGCTGATACAGTCTTGGACTTGCTTTGACTGCCTGTGAAACTATGAGACCATTATTAGATTCTGATCTCGACCAGAGCTCATCGGGGTCCAAAAGGGGAATTTTCTCAATCTTGATGGATTGCAAATGTTCCACCTCCTGTGTCCCACATAGTTGTAGTCTGCTATACCCTACACAACTTTGCTATCTAAAGAAGACCTGCACTTGAATATTCCTGGGGTGGGAGCCATTGCTGTTTTAGAGGCAGAAGTGCATGGAGGAGAGCTTCCAGATATCCACCGCACACAAGATTCCTCAGTGATAGCCCAAAATGGTATCAGAGTACAACCGATCAATGGAGTCCACTCTTGTAAATAAAACAGCTTACCTTTATTGCAATTATCTTAGCTCCTTCTCTCCCACCTTTAGATAAAGGACGAAGCTGGCTGCATCTCTGGAACAACCTCCTGGGAAGCCTCTTTTTTTTTAGAATTAGAACATTACAGCGCAGTACAGGCCCTTCGGCCATCGATGTTGCGCCGACCTGTGAAACCATCTGACCTACACTATTCCATTTTCATCCATATGTCTATCCAATGGCCACTTAAATGCCCTTAAAGTTGGCGAGTCTACTACTGCTGCAGGCAGGGCATTCCACACCCCTACTACTCTCTGAGTAAAGAAACTACCTCTGACATCTGTCCTATATCTATCACCCCTCAACTTAAAGCTATGTCCCCTCGTGTTTGCCATCACCATCCAAGGAAAAAGACTCTCACTATCCACCCTATCTAACCCTCTGATTATCTTATATGTATGTCTCTATTAAGTCACCTCTCCTCCTCCTTCTCTCCAACGAAAACAACCTCAAGTCCCTCAGCCTTTCCTCGTAAGACCTTCCCTCCATACCAGGCAACATCCTAGTAAATCTCCTCTGCACCCTTTCCATAGCTTCCACATCCTTCCTATAATGCGGTGACCAGAACTGCACGCAATACTCCAGGTGCGGTCTCACCAGAGTTTTGTACAGCTGCAGCATGACCTCGTGGCTCCGAAACTCGATCCCCCTACTAATAAAAGCTAACACACCATATGCCTTCTTAACAGCCCTATTAACCTGGGTAGCAACCTTCAGGGATTTATGCACCTGGACACCAAGATCTCTCTGTTCATCTACACTACCAAGAATCTTCCCATTAGCCCAGTACTCTGCATTCCTGTTACTCCTTCCAAAGTGAATCACCTCGCACTTTTCCACATTAAACTCCATTTGCCATCTCTCAGCCCAGCTCTGCAGCCTATCTATGTCCCTCTGTACCCTACAACATCCTTCGGCACTATCCACAACTCCACCGACCTTAGTGTCATCCGCAAATTTACTAACCCACCCTTCTACACCCTCTTCCAGGTCATGTATAAAAATGACAAACAGCAGTGGCCCCAAAACAGATCCTTGCGGTACACCACTAGTAACTAAACTCCAGGATGAACATTTGCCATCAACCACCACCCTCTGTCTTCTTTCAGCTAGCCAATTTCTGATCCAAAGCTCTAAATCACCTTCAACCCCATACTTTCGTATTTTCTGCAATAGCCTACCATGGGGAACCTTATCAAACGCCTTACTGAAATCCATATACACCACATCCACTGCTTTACCCTCATCCACCTGTTTGGTCACCTTCTCGAAAAACTCAATAAGGTTTGTGAGGCACGACCTACCCGTCACAAAACCGTGCTGACTATCGCTACTGAACTTATTCTTTTCAAGATGATTATAAATCCTGTCTCTTATAACCTTTTCCAACATTTTACCCACAACCGAAGTAAGGCTCACAGGTCTATAATTACCAGGGCTGTCTCTACTCCCCTTCTTGACCAAGGGGACAACATTTGCTATCCTCCAGTCTTCCGGCACTATTCCTGTCGACAATGATGACATAAAGATCAAGGACAAAGGCTCTGCAATCTCCTCCCTAGCTTCCCAGACAATCCTAGGATAAATCCCATCTGCCCAGGGGACTTATCTATTTTCACACTTTCCAAAATTGATAACACCTCCTCCTTGTGAACCTCAATCCCATCTAGCCTAGTAGCCTGAATCTCAGTATTCTCCTCGACAACATTTTCTTTCTCTACTGTAAATACTGACGCAAAATATTATCATCTCTTATCATCACTTATGTGCCACTGTCATGGTACTCTGAGGAGATGGCTGGACGTCTGTCATGTGCTGCTGCTCTGACAGCAGCCAGCACTGTTCCATAGGACTTGGGGATCTATGGCCCCACTGATTAGTGGGATGGCTTGTGTAATCTATCAGATCAACACTCAGGTTCTGAAAACCTGAGACACAGCAATCTGCATCCTGACTCCCATGATCTGCAAGACACAAGTACAATCTGCACTGACAAAATAGACAAATTCTGGGTGGTGAGTTGTGCCAGATCTATGTCAATATGTCAGGAGATGCACCCACCAGTGCTCTACAGAACCAAATTCACCAGATTTTCATGGATCAACTTATTTTTATATCCAGTCTAGGATCTTCAGTGTAAATTGTGAGTAATTTGCCAAATTAGTCAGAAATTAGAGTGCAACCTTGAAAAAAGCCAGTCTGGCTGAAGATTGCAGTGTCCAGCTGTGGGAGCTGTTACAACCGAGGTTGGAGGAATGCGATACCTTTCTCTAGTTCCACTACTCCACCTGTCACAACACATATTTAAATGTTTTACGTAGTTATGGATACGGCCAATAATATACTTTATTTTAGTTTCGGAATAAAAATCCATCAACCAGTTTTCTTTAATAAACAACAAAATTATTGATTTATTTTCAAACAAGACTTTTTCAATAAAGGTGCAAACCTTATTACCATACAGTTTGAAATATGGAAGTAAAAATATCTATCCTTCTAAAATAACCTAACACAAACACACAGACACACACATACACACCGGGTAAAGAATAAATAAGGAAGCTTTCTCTGCAGAGATCAACTTCACAAAAAAAAACTTTGGCCAAATAATTGTTAATTCTTGAAGAAAAAAAGGATAAGATATGAAATGTTCCAGATTACTTTCGGTCTGGTATCCTGGTACATGTTGACGGGTGTCACTAGACACATACAGTTGTCACTGGGATCTTTTCAGAAGCAGTTCTGTTCAGGAGACGTTGAGGAGTAGTCTTGCAGGCCTTTCGGGAGAATTACTGCATCCGTGGTTTCAGCTATCACACTGGATTCTCAGATTTTTCAAAACAGGTGGAAAAGGATGAGTTGTGTGGCTTCTCTCAGCAGGATGCACATCAACTGAGCATTCAAACATCTCCAATCCAAAACAGAAAGCCAAAAACTCCTGATCACCATAGCCCTAAACATGTGACTTCTCTGTAAACAACTCCAATAGCCAGCAAGGCTCCTTAAGTTTATTTAGCCCTTCATTGTCTCTTCCAGGGCTTTTTTAAACGAAGTCTCAAGTGTCCATACAGTGACCCTTTAAAAAAAAACAAGTTCAGGCACCTTATCAGGTATTTTCCAGAGTCTTTTAAACACAAGTCCTCAAAAAAATATTAATAATGGAAGCACCTTCATGACGCCTCCACCCTTGGAGGAATGGAACACCATTTTTAAGTGTGATCTACATGGATTTTAGGAAGGCATTTGACAAGGTCCCACATGGCAGACTGGTCAGTAAAATGAAAGCCCATGGGATACTGGGGAATGTGGAAGGTTGGATCCAGAATTGCCTCAGGGCCAGGAAACAAAGGGTAGTAGTCGACGGATGTTTTTGTGAATGGAAAGCTGTTTCCAGTGGTGTTCCAGAGGGCTCAGTGTTGGGTCCCTTGCTGTTTGGACTTAAATGTGGGAGGCATGATTGGGAAATTTGCTAATCACACAAAAATTGGCCGTCTAGTTGATAGTGAAGAGGATAGCCGTAGACTCCAGAAAGATATCAATGGTTTGGTTGAATGGGTGGAAAAGTGGCAAATGGAATTCAATCCAGGTAAGTGACACGTAATGCATTTGGGAAGGGCAAATAAAGCTAGGGAATACACAATAAACAGAAGGGGTAGAAGAAGTGAGAGATTTTGGAGTGAATGTCCACACGTCCCTGAAGGTGGCAGGACAGGTAGTGGTGAAGAAGGCATATGGAATGTTTTCCTTTATTGGCCAAGGTATGGCATTCAAAAGCAGGGATGTAATGCTGGAACTGTATTAAACACTGGTTAGGCCACAGTTGGAGTATTGCGTACAGCTTTGGTTACCAGAAAGGACATAATGGCTCTGGAAAGAGTACAGAGGAGATTTATAAGAATGTTGCCAGGGCTCGAAAGTTGCAGCTGTGAGGAAAGATTGGATAGGCTCGGGTTGTTTTCCTTGAAAAGAGGACGTTGATGGGTGACTTAATAGAGGTGTACAAAATTATGAGGGGCCTAGATAGAGTAGACAGGAAGGACCTTTTTCCACTAGCGGAGAGGTCGATTACCAGGGGGCATAGATTTAAGGTGATTGGTAGAAGGATTAGAGGGGACAGGAGGAAATCTTTTTCACCCAGAGGCTGGTGGGTGTCTGGAATTCACTGCCAGAATGGTGGTGGAGGCAGAAACCCTCAATTCATTTAAAAGGTATCTGGACATGCACCTGAAATGCTGTAACTGGCAAAGCTATGAACCAGGTGCTGGAAAGTGGGATTAGATTGGGCAGCTAGCTGTTTCGGCCAGCACGGACACAACGGACTGAATGGCCTCCTACTGTGCCGTAAGTTTTCTGTGGTTTAATTATAAAGTAGACAAAAAGAAGATTTAAACACATTTACACACTCATTCTCATTCACTTTTTACCTGTAACTTAAACAGTTCTACCCTGTACCAACTTTGTACTCAGATAACTCAAAGCAAAGTTAAATTCTAGACAAAGCATCAGCAATTACATTGTTCTTCCCCGCAATATAGATAATCTTTAAGTGATAGGGCTGCAATAGTAAACTCCATTGAAATAGTCTGGCATTCTGGTTTTTGAATTTTTCCACAAAGGCTAGGGGGTTAAGATCAGTATACATCAATGTCTCCCTGTAGCCATGATGGACATATACTTCAAAATATTTAAGAGCTAGTAGTAAGCCCAGGGTTTCTTTTTCCACTGTAGAATATCTCTTTTGGTGTCGATTTAGCTTTTTGGAAAAGTATCCCACTGGCCTTTCTATGGTCGATTCATCTTCTTGTAACAGGATGGCACCTACCCACAGGTCACTAGCATCAATCGTTACCTTGAAGGGCTTCATGAAATTTGGGGCAGCCAACACTGGTTCATTGATCAAAAATGCTTTCAGCTTCTCAAAAGATGCTTGACACTCCTCTGACCACTTTGGCTTGCTTTTGTAGCAAATCCATCAATGGAACAGCTATAGTGCTGAAATTTGGTACAAACGTGGGGTAGAAACCACACCCCCCCCTCCCCCTCAAAACCTCACTTAGTTTAGTCTTAGAGGCAGGGAACTCCACCAATGCTTGTATTTTTGCTGATCTGGGCAACACTTGTCCTTGCTCTACTATATGCCCTAGGTATACCCGCACTTTTGCAAATTCACTTTTGGCAAGGTTTATCACCAAATCAGACGACTGTAATTTTCTAAACAGAGCTTCTGATTGTACCAAGTGGTCCTTCCAAATGTAACTGTAGACCAGCACATTATCAAGGTAAACCACACAGTTAGGAGCACTGGCTACCACTTGGTTCATTCATCACTGGAAAGTTGCTGGAGCATTTTTTTAACCCGAATGGCATGAATCAGCATTGGAAAAGACCATCTGGTGTGACAAAAGCTGATATTACTTTAGCTCGGAGTGTTAAAGGAACTTGCCAGTATCCCTTTAACAGATCTATTTTGGTAAGAAATGTGGCACTGCCCACTCTGTCAATACAGTCTTCCAAGCAAGGAATTGGTTAGGAGTCTACATTTGTTACTGCATTAACCTTTCTGTAGCCTATGCAAAATCTAGTTGAACCATCAGGTTTAGGCAGTAACATGACTGGGGAACTCCAACTGCTTTGACTGGGTTCAATTAGGTGGTTTTCCAACATGTATTGGATTTCTGCTTTCACCTGGGCTTGTTTCTCTGGACCTAAGCGAAAAGGATGCTGTTTTATAGGAGAGGATTCTTCTATATCCGCATCATGTATGGTTAAAGTTGTACATCCTTGTTTGTCCCTACAGACTCCTTAAAATGCTGTGAGTAGCCTTTTTAGGTCTTCTTGTTGCTCTGCATCTAAATATGAAAGCATAGCATCTGGCGGCACAGTGGCGCAGTGGTTAGCACCGCAGCCTCACAGCTCCAGCGACCCGGGTTCGATTCTGGGTACTGCCTGTGCGGAGTTTTCAAGTTCTCCCTGTGACCATGTGGGTTTTTGCCGGGTGCTCCGGTTTCCTCCCACAGCCAAAGACTTGCAGGTTGATAGGTAAATTGGCCATTATAAATTGCCCCTAGTATAGGTAGGTGGTAGGGGAATTGAGGGAAGGTGGGGATGTGGTAGGAATTTGGGATTAATGTAGGATTAGTATAAATGGGTGGTTGATGATCGGCACAGACACGGTGGGCCGAAGGGCCTGTTTCAGTGCTGTATCTCTAAATAAATAAATAAATTTCCCTAATGTTACGACCAAGTGAGAAAGGGGGTCTAGGGGTTCCTTCTCAGCTTTTGCCTGGCTTGGCCGTAACAGGGTTTAATTTTTAAAACACCGTGGTTTTAGCTTCCCCTCAGTGAATCCTTGTTCACTACTCTCCAATTGTAATGGCAAAGAAATCTACCGGACATGGTTTCTTAGATTTAAACAAGAAAGGTATAGGTTTATTAACCTTCAAACTCTACTTTGGTTAAAACGACTAAAAATATGTGACCACACTCACATGCATACGAGATAAACACACACGCAGATAGAGACAGAAAAGGAGAAAGAATCAAGGGGAAACATTTGAAGCAATAGCTGGAGTTCATTTACAGACTTTTGAGTTCAATGTAAAGTCTTTGGTTGCAGTTAAATTTTGCCATCTCATTGGGGCTCAGTACACACTTTCAAACTTGTTTTGATGGTTTTCTGTCTTCTTGAAATCCAATTGCTGTCTCTTCTTTTCGTGAGAGAGAGAGAGATAGAGAAAGAGGGAGATGCTCTCTCTTCAAGTTCAGTTGCAGTCTGGCCTCAAACTATTCTGTGAACACAATTCAAATCAAACCAGGACCAGCAGGCCAGTCATGTAACTAGCTCTTTTTTGGGGGACAACCTGCCCAGCAAGGTTTTGTGGATTCTTTTAATCTGAGTAGACATCCTCAGTAGCGGGCTGGAATGTTAACTTTCACACATTCAGTGTCTGGTGATCAAAATCCAATAGGTTAATTGAATCAGGGAGCAGTTCCTTTGTCTTCTCCAGGCAACTGCCTCTTAGAATGCAAATGTTTCCAGCCGCTGTCCTGTTAGAATGTAGGTGCAGCGTGTTTTCAGTCCAGTAAGAATTTAAAATTAATGTCCCATATGACAAAATTAATATGCCTCATTCTTGGCAGGTGTGGTTTTCATCCCACTAACAATTCAGTATTGGCTAACTGCATAGTAGGAGGTTCATTTTCCTCCTTCTGCCTCATCCTCACTATCCCTTTCATCCTTCACTGTCTTTACTACCTGACATACTTGTTCTTGCTTATCCTCCTTCCGGCGGTGATATTGTTTGAAAATACTGATATGACCGATTCTTTTTCCAGTGATCTGGGGTGTCAATCAAATAATTTACTTGACCAATCCTGTTGACCACTGAACCATGCTTTCAGCAGTTCAACCTGTAAAGGCAGTAATACTAACACATCATCCCCTAGTTGAAGTGTTCGGGTCTTGGCATGCTTGGCTGCCCATTTCGTCATGGTTGTTTGGGAAGCTTTAAGGTGTTCTTGAGCCACTTTGCAGGTTCTCGTGAGCCGTTCCTGGAATACGGATACATAATCTAACATGGAAGGTTCGTCCCTCTGTTCTAAAAACCTTTTTTTCATTAGTTTCAGAGTACCTCTTACCTCATTTCCATAAACTTATTCAAAAGGGCTAAAACCGGTAGACTCGTTAGGTGGCAAACAGAAGAAATTCCAGCCCTTTATCCCAATCATGGGAATATTCATGACAGTATTCCCTGATCATCATTTTGAGGGTGTGATGGTACCGTTCTAAAGCTCCTTGTGTCTGTGGGTGGTATGCTAATGACTTTAACTGTGTTATACCTAACTGCCTGAGAAATTTTAGACAATAGATTGGAACCCAGATCTGACTGGATCTCAACCGGTAATCCATATTGAGTGAAGAACTGAGTTAACTTCTCTACCACTATCTTAGCAAAAATTGTTCTCAAGGGAGTGGCCTCTGGGAACCAAGTAGCCATATCCATAGTAGTGAGTATATAGTGATGCCCCACTTTTGTTTCCAGTAAAAGTCCCACACAGTCTACCAACACCCTACTAAATGGTTCCCCAAAAACTGGTATGGGAATTAGAGGTGCCGGTTTTATTGCAGGTTGCAGCTTTCCCACAATCTGGCACGTATGACACGTTTTACAAAACTGCACTGTGTCCTTGTGAAGACCTGGCCGGTAAATATGTTGACTTATATGTGCTTGAGTCTTCCGGATCCCAATATGTCCCGCCATAGGAATTTCATGGGCTATCCTTAATATTTCCTGGCGATATTTGGTGAACCACGATCCATTCTTTGCCTGCAGGTCTGTGAGGAGGTTTCCACTTCCTGATCAGAGTCCCATTTTTAATATAGTAGCATTTCAGAACTCCCTCTGCCTCAGCTTTGGTTTGAGCCGATTGTGCCACCTTACCTAACTCTGGATCGGCTTACTGAGCCTTGATCAGAGAAGACTTACTGAATATTTCCTTCAGAGTATCCAAATCCCCAAAGAAAGTTTCAGCTAGCCAAATATCTCTGTGGTGCCAATTTGACCTCCAATGATGGAACTTGTTTAGCCATTGCTCAGGTCACTACACATTAAGGAAAAATTCCTGGAACGTTTTCTTCAACTACTTTGTCTCGTTGACTTCACTTAATCTTTTCTTGACTACTGGAGAAGCTACTACCTTCGCTCCAGCCAAATCATTCTCCAGGAGTAGGTCAACTCCGTCTACAGACAAACTATGGACAACTACAGTTACCGTTCCAGATATTAGGTCACACTCCAGGTGCACCCGATACAAAGGTACGGGTATATACTCCCCACCGATACTGTTCATTTGGCATTTAATGCGTTCTCTGGTGGAAAAGTCATGCCTTGCCCCAGCAAAAGAGTTTGGGTGGCTCCTGTATCCCTAAGTATAACTATAGGTTTACTCGCCTCACTTGAGGAATAAGGAGTTACTTTTCCTTTTGATAAAATTCCTTATAGCTCTCAGGTATCTTGTTCATATCCCCCGCACTCACAGCAGTTTTTTTATTTGGCCTTACAGCTGCAGTCAGAGCTGCAGCTTGATCTACTATAGTCTTGGTCAGGGCCCCTTTCTCTGCATTGGCCTTCTGTACCCCAATAAGTCTCATGCATTTACCCCGTAACGTCCAGCATTCTGCATGAAGATATCCCACCTTGTGACAATGGAAACACTTTGGCTTTCGGACCTCACCTCCGCCCTCAGCAACTTCCTTTCTGGCCTGAGGAGGAGATCCTGGGGCATTCCCAGCTGTCCCTTCACATCCCTGGCTATTTGCCTTCCTTTCACCCTCTCATCTTCTATCCTTCTCGGGTTTGTGGGGGTGACGGAAAAAGGATTTGGGCTTGTGGACAAGCTCATAATCATCAGTCATCTCAGCTGTCTGTCTGACTGTTGAAACCTTCTGGTTCTCTATGTGTTTTCTTACTAATGGAGGGAGTGAATTTTTAACTTCCTCCAGCAGAACTATTTCCCTAAGGGTCTCATACCTCTACCTTTACTGCCTGCATCCAATGATCAAAGTTAACTTGCTTTACCTCTCAAATTCTATATAAGTTTGCCCAGGTTGTCCCCAGAGGTTACAAAACTTCTGCATGTAAGCTTCAGGGACCAACTCATTAGGAGCGAGAATAGGCTTTTTTGCCAACTCATAATCTACAGAAGCCTCCTCAGAAGCATAGCATAAACTTCATGAGCTCTGCCTATCAACCTGCTTTGCATGAGCAATGTCCAGTTTTCTTTCGGCCACCTCATTTGTTTAGCTAGCTTTTCAAAAGAAATTAAAAATGCCTCTACGTCTCATTCATCAAACCTCAAAAAGGCTTGCACAAATCTAAACAGCTCCCCACTGGGTCTTGGGTCAGAGTTAGATTCTTCCTCATCAGAATTTTCCCTGGAGTCAAGATCACCCTTTTGTTTTAGTTCCAGCCTTTTAAGCTGGTATTCCCTTTTTCCCTCCTGGCTCTCTTCTTTCTCCTTTTCTCTTTCCCTTTGCCATTCTAGTTCCAGCTTCTGAAATGCTCTTTCTTTTTCCTTTTCCTCTCTTTCTCTTGCCCTTTCTTTTTCCTTTTCTTCTCTCTGATGTGCTTCTCTTTCAAGTTCAAGTTTTCTCATTTCTTTTTCCTGTTCAAGCTGCTTCATCTGCAATTAAATTCTAACTAATTCAACTGATTTACTGTCTGGATTGCCTTTTCCTTCTTCCAATTTCAAATGCTGTCCTATTACCTCAATTATGTCTGCTTTCTTAGCCCCTGCTTTTAACTCTAACTCCTACATTTCTGCTAATGCTATTAGCCTAGCCTTGATTAAGTTTTGCAAATCACTCAGGGATAAATCCTCCCTCTCCAGAAACGTTGTAGCAACTGACAAAGCCATTTTGGTTTTCAATACGTATAGCAAAATTCGCCATAAAAATCTTAATCAGCCTTAACCTCAGCAAGTCCCAGCACTCGTATTTGTCTGTGGATTTCGAATCCCGGACGAGCCCCCCATTATATGTCATGACCGAGGTTGGAGGAATGCACTGTCTTTCTCTAGTTCCGCTACTCCACTGGTCACAATATATATTTAAATGTTTTACCTAGTTACTGATACGGCCAATCATATACTTTATCTATATTAGTTTCAGAATAAAAATCCACCAACTAGCTTTCTTTAAGAAACAACTCTTATGACCGAGGTGGAAACAACGTACTGTCAATTCAGTCCCAGTACTCCACAGGTCAAAGCATATTATTAAAGTTGTCCCACCTACTGGAAATTAGCCAAATTAAACTCTTTATTAACCCCCAGAATAAAACAGACCAAATCAGGTATCTTTAAACAACAACAAATAAACTATTTATTAATAAACTAAATCGTAACCACTATTGAGATAAATCTATGTCTAAAGACTTTATTACTTCTTATTTCTCCTAACCTTCAAGCACACACACATACATTCAAAGACAATTTTTAAATTGGCAGTCTGTCAGTAGAAACTTTGCTGAGAATTCCAGAAAACACAAACTGGAAACAGGGATTCATTCCTGAGGCAGAGACTTCTTAGATTGGAAGTAAAAAGTAATTTGCTACCTCCAACAATACAAAGATTTCCTTTCCAGGGTTTTTTTTCCCCCTCTCCAGGTGAAACACAGCCTGTAGACCAAAGTAGATTTTTCTGCTGAGAGATAGACAACCTTTTCCTTCAGTGAAGCATGCTTTGCTGGTCTTCAGATCAGACTGGTTCTAGCCAATTTTTTACCCACAGTTAACTGAAACAATACAGCATGTGACCTCCTCTGTCCTGCTGTTGCCTAGGAAACAGGCTTGCTGCTGGCACCCACTGTTCCAGAGAGAGAGAGAGAGAACACCTCTCAGGTACACAGATCCCCTTAGTTTTGAAACTAAAGAAAAAAACTTCCATGAGACCTCCGTCCTTGGTGAAATGAAACACATTCTTGAATACATTTATTACAATACAAAACGGAAACTGAGAAAAACACTCTAAACATTTTTTCCCATTCATGCTCCCATTCACTCTACTGATAATTAACAGAATTTTTCTTTGTGCCATCGCCATTCATGTAACTTAACAAGGTTAAATTTGTGACAGTATCAGTGATAGCATTGTTTTTCTCCGATATATGTACAATCTTCAAATGATAAGGCTGTAACAATAAACTCCATCTTAATATTCTGGCATTTTGGCTTTAAATTTTTCCACAAATGTTAATGGGTTATGGTCAGTGTAAATTAGTGTTTCTTTGTAGTCTTGGCGGACACATACTTCAAAATGTTTGAGAGCCAGCAAAAGTCCCAATGTTTCTTTTTCCACAATGGAATACTTTTTTTGGTGGTGATTTAGTTTTCTTGAAAAGTACCCTCCTTACAATGCCCGATTCATCTTCCTGCAATAGGACTGCACCAACCCTCAGGTCGCTAGCATCAATTGCTATCGTGAAGGGTTTAGCAAAATTTGGAGCAGCCAACATTAGTTAAGATTGCCTTTAGCTTTTCAAAAGCTGCCTGGCATTCATCTGACCATATTACTCTGGTATTCATTTTCTGTAGCAAGTCGGTTAATGGAGCAGCCACAGCACTAAAATTCCATACAAACTTCCTGTAAAAACCACACATCCCTAAAAACCTCATTATTTCACATTTAGTTTTAGGAATAGGGAACTCCACTAAGGCTTGAACTTTTGACGTTTTTGGCAATACTTGTCCTTGCCCTATTATGTGTCCAAGGTAAGTTACTCTTACTTTTCTGAATTCGCTTTTTGCCAGATTTACCACTGCTTGCAGTTTTTTAGACAGAGTTTTTAGCTGGTTTAAGTGTTCTTGTCAATTGTTATTGTATATTAGTACATCATCCAGATACACCATACAGTTGGGAACACTGGCCACCACCTGATTCATTAATCTTTGAAAAGAGGCTGGGGCATTTTTTTAGCTCGAATGTCATCACCCGGCACTGATAAAGACGTCTGATATTTCTTTAGCTCGAGGACTCAAAGGAACTTGCCAGTATCCCTTTAACAAGTTGATCTTTGTAAGAAACCTAGCACAGCCCACTCTGTCAATACAGTCTTCTAAACGAGGAATTGGGTAGGAGTCTGCCTTGGTTAATGCATTACTTTTCTGTAGTCTATGCAAAGTCGGGTTGATCCATCAGGTTTAGGTACTAAGACTATTGGTGAACTCCAGCTGCTTTGACTAGGTTCAATTAAGTTGTTTTCTAGCATGTACTGGATTCCTGCTTTTACTTGGGCCATTTGTCCAGACTTAAGCGGTAAGGATGTTGTTTTAAAGGTACAGATTCCCCTATCATGTGTGGCTGAGGTTGTACATCCTGGCTTATCCCTACAGACTCTTTTAAATGTTGTGAAAAGCCTGGTTAGGTCTTCATGTTGTCTTGCATCTAAGTACAAAAGCATGTTGTCGAATTTTCCTTGCCATTCTGTATTCGCTAACCGGATAGTTGGAGGTTCAATCTGAGAATTGTCTAGGACTCCTTCTACCTCATCTTCACTATCCTTTTCCTTCTCAACAGTCCCCATTACCTGACAAACTTGTACTGGTTTGTCCTCCTTCCTGCGATAATATTGCTGTAACATATTGATGTGGCACAACTGGTTCTTCTTCTGGTGATCAGGGGTGGCAATCATGAAATCTACCTTACCCACTCTTTTGATCACTTTATATGGGCCACTAAACCATGCTTTTAATGGTTCATCATTTTACTGAAACAACACCAAAACGCCATCCCCTGTTTGAAAATTGCAGGTCTTTGCATTCTTGTCTGCCTATTTTTTCATATTGGCTTGGGATGCTTTAAGGTGTTCCTGAGCCAAACCGCAAGCTTTCGTGAGTCTTTGCCAGAACGCAGATACATAGTCTAGTATCAAAGATTCATTCCTTTTAATCTAAGATTCTGTCTTTGATGAGTTTTAGAGGACCTCTTACTTCATGTCCGTAAACCAATTCGAAAGGACTAAAACTTGTCCGGATGATCGGCTGAAGATTTTAACTGTCTGATACCCAAATTGCCCATGACTTCTTGAACTATCTTAGACATGAAATTAGGACCTTTATCTGATTGAACTTCAAGTGGTAATCCATATCTCGTAAAGAATTGGGTTAACTTTTCTACTACTATTTTAGCAGTCATCAAAGGAATGGCCTCTGGAAATCGAGTAGCCATATCCATGTTAGTATGTATGTATTGATGTCCTGCTTTTTTTTTGGCATGGGTCCTACACAGTCTACCAATACCCTGTTAAATGATTTCTCAATCACTGGTATGGGAATTAGTGGTGCGGTTTTATGATAATTTGCAGTTTTCCCACTATTTGGCATGTATGGCACGTCCTACAAAATTGCCTCACGTCTTTTGTAAGGCCTGACCAGTAGTAATGTTGACGTATACATGATTTAGTCTTCTGAAACCCCCTATGTCCTGCAAAAGGAATGTGATGTGCTAATCTTAATAATCCTTGTTGATATTTAGGTGGTACTACTATCTGTCGAACGACCGTCCAGTCTTTGTTCGCAGGTTTATGAGGCAGTCTGTATTTCCTCCTCAAAACCCTGTTTTGAATATAATAGGCGTCTGGAACTCCTTTTGCCTCAGCTTCTGTCAGAGTCATCTGTGTTATTCTGTATAGCTCTGGATCAGCTTGCTGTGCTGCAATTGTAGAAGATCTGTTAAACATCTCATTTGGATTATCTAAATCCCCAAATAAGGTTTCAGCTACTCGGCTATCTGTTTGTGGTGTCACTTTTACCTCCAACAATGGAACCTGTTTAGCCCATTGCTCAGGTGACTACATATGCAGGATATATTCCTGGAACGTGTTCCTATAATTGTTCTGTTTCTTTAACTTCATTTGTTTTTTCTGTAATTATAGGAGAAACTGATACTTCTGATCCAGCCAAATTATTTCCTAGGAGTAGATCAATTCCCTCTACTGGTAAACTATGGATAATTCCTACAGTTAACATCTCAGATATTACATCACACTGTAAGTGCACTTTGTATAAAGGTACGGGTATATGCTCCCCGCCAATTCCATTAACTAAAACTTTAGCATTCAAGGCGCTCTCTGGTGGAAACATTATACCTTTCCTCAGCAAAAGTGTTTGGGTTGCTCCTGTATCCCTGAGTATAATGATAGGTTTTCCTGCCTCACTTAAAGGATATGGAGTTACTTTTTCCTTTGACAAGAATTCATTATAACTTTCGGGTATCTTATTCTCAAACTCTACACTCACTTTATTTGTTGTATCTGGTTTTATAGCCACCGTTAATGCTACAGCATGGTCTGCTGTACTCTCTGTCAGAGCTCTTTCAGAGCTTTGTGTACCCCAACAAGCCCCATGGGTTTACCTCGCAATTTCCCAGCATTCTGAACAAAGATGACCTATCTTGCGGCAATGATAACACTTTGGCTTGCAGACCTCACTTCTACCCTCAGCACCTTCCTTTCTGGTCTGAGGAGGGGATCCTGGGGCATTCCCAGCTGTTCCTTCTTGTCCCTGGCTACTTGCCTTCCTTTCACTCTCCCACTTTCTATCCTTCTTGGGTTTATGGGGGTGATGGACAAAAGGTTTTGACTTATTCACAATCTCAAAATCATCAGCAATTTCCACTGCTTGCCTAGCTTTTAAAACTCTTAGGTTATCCACATGAGTTCTCACTACTGAAGGAATTGAATTTTTAAACTCTTCCAAGAGAATCAATTCTCTAAGGTCCTCATATGTGGTTTCCATCTTTAATGCCCTTATCCAACAGTCAAAATTAATTTGCTTCACCCTCTCAAATTCTACATATGTCTGCCAGCCAATCTCCGTAAGTTCTGAAACTTCTGACAGTAAGCTTCAGGGACTAACTCATATGCAACGTGAATAACCTTTATTGCCATCTCATAATCTGCAGAAGCCCCTTCAGGAAGCATGGCATAAACTTCATGAGCTCTGCCTATCAAACTGCTTTGCATCAGCAGTGTCCACTTTTCCTTTGGCCATTTCATTTGCTTGGCTATTTTTTCAAAAGATATGAAAAACTTTGGATGAGCTTGTATAAATTTGAACAGCTTTTCACTGGGTCCTGGACTGAATTCAAATTCTTCCTGACCAGAATTCAAGACTATCCCTTTGTATTAGTTCCATCACTCTTAATCTAAATTCTCCCTCCTTCTCCCTTCTTCTTTTTCAAGCTCATGTTTTCTTAATTCTTTTTCCGCCTCAAGTTTTCTTATTGCTATTTCTTTTTTCCTGTTCAAGGTTTATCATTTCTAACTGAATCTTAGCCAATTCCACTGCATCATTCTGACTTACTGTCTTCCTGTCCTCTTTTTCTTCTTCATCCAATTTTAAATGTTGGACTGTTACATCAAATATTTCTGCTTTTTTAGCACCTGATTTCAACTCTAACCCCAATTTTGCTGCCAAACCTTTTACTTTATTCTTAGTTAAAGTTGTTAAGTCACTGAGGGACACATTCTCCTTTCCCAGAAAAACTGTTGCAATGGCTAATGCCATTCCAATGGTACAGCTTTACCCTATTATACAAGAAACCTGGTTCATAGAGTCATAGAGTCATACAGCACAGAAACAGGCCCTTCGGCCCATCGTGTCTGTGCCAGCTATCAAGCACCTAACTATTCTAATCCCATTTTCCAGCACTTGGCCCGTAGCCTTGTATGCTATGGCATTTCAAGTGCTCATCTAAATACTTCTTAAATGTTGTGAGGGTTCCTGCCTCCAGCACCTCTTCAGGCAGTGTGTTCCAGATTCCAACCACCCACTAGATGAAAAAGTTTTCCCTCAAATCCCCTCTAAACCTCCTGCACCTTACTTTAAATCTATGCCCCCTAGTTATTGACCCCTGCGCTAAGGGTAAAAAGTTCATCCTATCTAACCTATCAAAGCCCCTCATAATTTTGTATACCTCAATCATATCTCCCCTCAGCCTTCTCTGCTCTAAGGAAAACAACCCTAGCCTTTTCAGTCTCTCTTCATAGCTGAAATGCTCCAGCACAGGCAACATCCTGGTGAATCTCCTCTGCACCCTCTCCAGTGCAATCACATCCTTCCTATAGTGTGGTGCCCAGAACTGTACACAGTACTCCAGCTGTGGCCTAACTAGCATTTTATACAGCTCCATCATAACCTCCCTGCCATTATATTTGATGCCTCTGCTAATAAAGGCAAGTATCCCAAATGCTTTCCTAACCACCTTATCTACCTGTGCTGCTGCCTTCAGTGATCTATGGACAAGTACACCAAGGTCCCTTTGACCCTCTGTACTTCCTAGGGTCCTACCATCCATTGTATATTCCCTTGCCTTGTTAGTCCTCCCAAAATGCATCACTTCACACTTCTCAGGATTAAATTCCATTTGCCACAGCTCCACCCATCTTACCAGCCCATCTATATCGTCCTGTAATCTAAGGCTTTCCTCCTCACTATTTACAACACCACCAATTTTCGTGTCATCCGCGAACTTACTGATCATACCTCCTATATTCACGTCTAAATCACTAATGTACACTACAAACAGCAAGGGTCCCAGCACCGATCCCTGCGGTACACCACTGGTCACAGGCTTCCACTCGCAAAAACAACCCTCAACCATTACCCTCTGCCTCCTACCACTAAGCCAATTTTGGATCCAATTTGCCAAATTGCTCTGGATCCCATGGGCACTTACCTTCTTAACCAATCTCCCATGTGTGACGTTATCAAAAGCCTTACTGAAGTCCATATAGACTGCATCAACTGCTTTACCCTCATCTACACATTTCGTCACCGCCTCAAAAAATTCAATCAAGTTAGTCTGACATGATCTCCCCCTGACAAAGCCATTCTGACTATCCCTGATTAATCCCTGCCTCTCCATGTGGAGATTAATCCTGTCCCTCAGAATTTTTTCCAATATTTTCCCTATCACTGATGTTAGACTCACCGGCCTGTAATTACCTGGTTTATCCCTGCTACCCTTCTTAAATAATGGTACCACATTTGTTGTCCTCCAATCCTCTGGTACCTCTCCAGTGGCCAGAGAGGATTTGAAAATTTGTGTCAGAGGCCCTGCAATCTCCTCCCTTGCCTCACATAACAGCCTGGGATACATCTCATCTGGGCCTCAAGATGTATCCACTTTCAAGCCTGCTAAAACAGCTAATACTTCCTCCCTTTCAATACTAATATGTTCAAGTATATCACAATCCCCCTCCCTGATCTCTACACCTACATCGTCCTTCTCCATAGTGAACACAGATGAAAAGTAATCATTTAAAACCTCAAATATGTCCTCTCGCTCCACACACAGATTGCCGCTTTGATCCCTAATGGGCGCTACTCTTTCCCTGGTTATCCTCTTGCCCTTAATATACTTATAAAATGCCTTAAGATTTTCATTTATCTTGCCCGCCAGTGTTTTTTCATGTCCCCTCTTCGCTCTCCTAATTACTTTTTTAAGTACGGCCCTACACTTTCTATACTCCTCTTGTGCCTCCATTGTTTTCAGCACTCAGAATCTGCCATAAACCTCTTTTTTTAACTGATTCAATCCTCTATATCCCTTGACATCCAGGGTTCCCTGGACTTGTTGGTCCTACCCTTCACCTTAATGGCTACATGTTGGCTCTGAACTCTCACTATTTCCTTTTTGATTGACTCCCACTGATTTGATGTTGACTTTCCTACAAGTAGCTGCTCCCAGTCCACTTTGGCCAGATCCTGTTTTATCATCTTAAAATCGGTCTTCCCCCAATTCAGTACTTTTAGTTTCGGTCCATCTTTGTCCTTTTCCATAATTACCTTAAATCTTACAGAGTCAAGGTCACTATCCCCAAAATGTTCCCCCACTGACTCTTTAAGAACATAAGAACTAGAGCAGGAGTAGGCAATTCAGCCCCTCGTTCCTGCTCCGCCATTCAATACGATCATGGCTGATCTCATCTTGGCCTCAACTCCACTTTCCTGCCCGTTCTCCATAACCCTTCAACCCATTTCTAATTAAAAATCTGGCTATCTCTTCCTTAAATTTACCCAATGTCCCGACATCCACTGCACTCTGGGGTAGTGAATTGCACAGATTCACGACCCTTTGAGAGAAGTGATTTCTCCTCATCTCTGTTTTAAATCTGCTACCCCTTATCCTAAAACCATGACCTCTCGTTCTACATTGCCCCACAAGATGAAAAATCCTCTCTATGTCTACTTTGTCAATCCACTTAATCATCTTATATACCTCAATTAGATCTCCTCTCAGTCTTCTAAACTCCAGAGAGTAAAGGCCTAAACTGCTCAATCTCTCTTCATAAGACAAGCTCCCCATCTCTGGAATCAATCTAGTGAACCTCCTCTGAACTGCCTCCAATGCAACTACATCCTTTCTCAAGTAAGGGGACCAAAACTGTACGCAATACTCCAGGTGCAGTCTCACCAATGCCTTGTACAGTTGCAGCAACACTTCCCTACTTTTATACTCTATTCCTTTAGCAATAAATGCCAAAATTCCATTTGCCTTCCTTATCACCTGCTGTACCTGCAAACTAGTTTTCAGCGAGTCATGCACGAAGATACCTAGATCCCTCTGCACCGAAGCACTCTGAAGTTTCTCTCCATTTAGATAGTAATTTGCCTTTCTAGTCTTCCGACCAAAATGGATAACCTCACACTTATCCACATGAAAGTCCATCTGCCAAATTTTGGCCCATTTATCTAACCTATCCATATCCATTTGTAGATTTCTTATTTCTTTATTGCAACTTACTGTCCCACCTATTTTAGTGTAATTTGCAAATTTGGCTATAGTACCTTCTATCCCTGCATCCAAGTCATTAATATAGATTGTAAATAGTTGGGGCCTGAGGACCGAACGCTGTGGCACCCCACAAGTTACATCTTGCCAACCAGAAAAGGACCCATTTATCCCGACTCTCTGTTTACTGTTGGTTAGCCAATCCTCTATCCAAGCTAATAACTTGCCCCTAACCCCATGTGAACTTACCTTGTGTATTAACCTTTTGTGCAGCGCCTTATCAAATGCCTTCTGGAAGTCCAGATAAACTACATCTACAGGATCCCCATTATCCACTTTGCTTGTTACAGCTTCGAAGAACTCTAGCAAATTAGTCAAACACAATTTACCCTTCATAAAACCATACTGACTCTGACGGATTGCGTTTTGACTTTCTAAATGTCCTGTAATTGCTTCCTTAATAATGGATTCTAACAATTTCCCAATGACAGATGTTAAACTAACTGGTCTATAGTTTCCTACTTTCTGCCTCCGTCCCTTTTTGAATAAGGGCGTTACATTAGCTTTTTCCAATCCACTGGAACCTTTCCTGCATCCAGAGAATTTTGGAATATTATAACCAATGGATCCACTATCTCCAATGCCACTTCCTTTAAGACCCTAGGATATAGGCCATCAGGCCCTGGGGACTTGTCTGCCTTCAACCCCAATAGTTTGCTCAGTACTTTTTCCCTAGTGACGATGATTGTTCTAAGTTCCTCCCTTTCTATAACCTTTGCATTACCTGCTACTATTGGGATGGTACTAGTGTCCTCCACCATGAAAACTGAGGCAAAATACTGATTTAGTGTCTCTGCCATTTCTGTGTTCTTTTCTATTAACTCCCCAGTCTCATTCTCCGATGGACCAACATTCACTTTAGCTACTCTCTTCCCTTTTATATACTTATAGAAGGTTTTGCTATCCGTTTTTATACTTTGCGCTAGTTTTCTTTCATAATTTACCTTTGCTCTTTTTATTACTTTTTTAGTAACCCTTTGTTGATCTTTAAAAGTTTCCCAATCTTCCAGCCTGCCATTGGCCTTTGCAATATGGTATGCCTTATTTTTTGCCTTTATGTTGTTCTTAAATTCCTTGCTTAGCCATGTATGTTTTTTCCCCCTCCTAGAATCTTTCTTCCTCTCTGGAATATATTTTAGTTTGGATAAATTGAATATCTCCTTAAACATCTGCCACTGCTCGTCAACTGTCCTACCTTGTAGTCTTTCTGCCCAGTCCACTAGGGCAAAATCTGTCCTCATGCCTATATAATTACCTTTGTTTAACTCCAGAACGCTCGTGTGGGTCTCCAGCTTCTTGCCCTCAAACTGATTTTGAAATTCTAGCATGCTATGATCACTTTTCCCTAGAGGATCCTTAACAATGAGATCATTTATTAATCCCACCTCATTACACAACACCAAATCTAGAGTAGCCTGCTCCCTGGTTGCTTCCACAACATATCGCTCCAAAAAACAATCTCTAATGCATTCAATGAACTCTCCCTCGAGGCTACCCTTGCCAATTTGACTAATCCAGTCTATTAGCATACTAAAATCACCCATGATTATTGCAGTACCTTTCTTACAAGCCCCCCCCTTGTCCGGCTTCATTCCCTAGGATTAGGTCCAGTACTGCCCCTTCTCTTTACGTACTGGCTTAAAAAGCTCTCCTGTATGCATTTTAAGAATTCCGCCCTCTTTAAGCCTTTCGCACCAAGACTATCCCAGTTGATATTGGGGAAGTTGAAATCCCCTACTATTACTACCCTATTATTTTTACACCTCTCTGAGACTTGCCTACATATCTGCTCCTCTATCTCTCCCTGCCTGTTTGGCGGCCTATAGTACATGCCCAGCCCAAGTGGTTGCCAGCTTTTTGTTTTAAAGTTCTACCCATATGGCCTCATTTGAGGAACCTTCTAAGATATCAACCCTCCTTACTGCAGTAATTGACTCCTTGATCAACAGTGCAATGCCACCTCCTCTTTTACACCCTCCCCTGTCATGTCTGAAGATTCTATACCCTGGAATATTGAGCTGCCAGACCTGCCCCTCCCTCAACCATGTCTCTGTGATAGCAATAATATCATAATGCCATGTGCTAATCAATGCCTTCAATTCATCTACCTTACTAGTAGAACTCGTTGAATTAAAATAGATGCAATCCAGCATTGCATTTTTCACTTGTGCCTTAACAGGGCTATATTTGCTTTGCCTTCCAGACTGACTCATTTTCTCTTCTATATTTGACTGTGCATCACCTGCTACTGTAACTCCATTCTGTATCCCATTCCCCTGCCAAATTAGTTTAACCACCTCCCCCCCCACCCCCTGCCCAACAGCACTAGCAAACCTCACAGCAACGATGTTGGTCTCGTTCCGGTTCAGGTGCAACCTGTCCAACTTGTACAGGTCCCACCTTTGCCAGAAACAGACCCAGTGATCAAGGAAACTAAAGCCTTCCCTCCTGCATCACCTCCTCAGCCACGCATTCATCTGCTCTATCCTCCTATTCCTATACTCACTAGCACGTGGCAGTGGGAGTAATCCAGAGATTACAACCTTTGAGGTCCTGCTTTTTAATCTGCTACCTGGCTCCCTAAATTCTTGTTGCAAGACCTCATCCTCTTTCTACCTATGTCGTTGGTACCAATGTGTACCACAACTTCCGACTGTTCACTCTCTCCCTTCAGAATGTCCTGCAACCACTCCAAGACATCCTTGACCCTAGCACCAGGGAGGCAACATACCATCCTGGAGTCTCGTTTACGGCCACAGAAACGCCTGTCTGTTCCCCTTATGATTGAATCCCCTATCAATATGGCTCTCCCACTCTTTTTCACCCCCTCCTGAGCAGCAGAGCCATCCGTGTTGCCATAAACTTGGCTGTTGCTGCTTTCCCCTGGGAGGTCATCCCCCCCAACAGTATCCAAAGTGGTATATCTGTTTGAGAGAGGAATGGCCACAGGGAACCCCTGCACTACCTGCCTGCGCCTACTACTCCTCCTAGTGGTCACCTATGCCTTTTCTGCCTCTGCAGCCATTACCTGCGGTGTGACCACCTCGCTAAACGTGTTATCCACAATGTCCTCAGTATCGCGGATGCTCCACAGTGAGTCCATCTGCAGCTCCAGCTGCGCAATGCAGTCAGCTAGTAGCTGCAGCTGGACACACTTCCTGCACACATGGTCGCCAGGGACACTGGAAGTGATTTCCCACATAGCGCAGGAGGAGCATGCCATGGGGCTGAGCTCTCCTGCCATGACTTAGCCTTAGATTAAGCTCCTTAGTTACTCCCTTTTATTTTGAGTACTAATTACGAAAGGGAGCTTATTCTACTCCAAACACTACCTAATACTATCTAAATTCTTTACTTTTACTTCAGCTATTGAAAGTAGTAAAAAAGGTAGAAATACTCCCCTTGCAACACGTCACTTTCTGAACTGTGATGTCAGTCCTGAAACTCTTTCACTGTCCCTGTGAGAGTGTGTGAGAGAATGCCTCTTTTAAGCTACTGGAACTCCCGCTCGTCGGTGCCTGTCTCCTTGCAGGTCCGCTCTGTCTCGCTCTTTACCTGGTCACTCACGGCCTCTTATAAGCTGCTGGAACTCCTGCTCACCAGTGCCTGTCTCCTCGCAGGTCCGCTTGATCTCCTTTTATTTTTTTTCATTCAAATTATTATTCCCCTTATAATTAAGGTAATTGGTGTTGTATTTGGATCCTGGCAATCAAGCTCCCAATTAATATGTCACGACCGAGGTGGGAGCAATACACTGTCAATTCAGTCCCATTACTCCACAGGTCATAGCATATTATTAAAGTTTTCCCACCTACTGGAAATTAGCCAAATTAAACACTTTATTAACTCCCAAAATAAAATGGACCAAACCGGGTATCTTTAAACAACGACAAATTAAATATTTATTAATAAACTAAATCTTAAACACTGTTGAGATAAATTTATGTCTAAAGACTTAATAACTTCTTATTTCTCCTAACGTTCATGCACACACACATACATTCAAAAACTAACCGTTAACCAGTTTTAAAATGATGTTTTAAATTAGAGCTGTTTCTTAAAAATTAATAAATAATTGTGTTGTAAGTCCTGATGAGTTGCGTTCCTGATTCCGTGAGGTGTCCCAGAATCGAATAGTCAGATACCACTCGAAGTCTCCAGGCGAATTTGACGAACAGTCTATAATGAATAGGTGTTCAAAGTACTTCAGCTGCAGCAGGCGTCACACAGTTCTTTGAACAAGGAGTATAGCAACAGGTCTATTTGGATTTTTAAATTGGCAGTCTGTCAGCAGACATTTTGCTGAGAATTCCAGAAAACACAAACAGGCAACAGCGAGTCACTCCTGAGGCAGAGACTTCTTAGATTGGAGGTAAAAAGGAATTTGCTACCTCCAACAATACATAGATTTCCTTTCTGGGATTTTTTTCCCTTTCCCTGTCTGATCCTGCCGGCGGTGGTGAGGCTCTGTGGCGGCCAACCCGCCGCTGGGCAACGGGACCACAATTTGAATATTCAAATCAGTAAAATTAATTAACTTACATACACTTACCTTAGATCTTGAGGGCCCATCGCAATCTATGGCATGTTAGCCAGCACTCCCATGCCTTCAGATCCCCGTCCAGGGAAATGAGGTGTGACACTGGTGGGGAGGGGGGAGGAGGTGGGTAGGCTCATAGAATTCAGCCCACACATACACAAACACACACACACACACACACACACATATACACACCGGTTAAAGAAAAATTAAAGGAGCTTTCTCTGCAGTGATCAACTTTACGAAATAAATTTTGGCCAAATAATTGTCAATTCTTGAAAAAATGGATAAGTTATCAAATGTTCCAGATGACTTTAGGTCTGGCATCCTGATACGCCTAGACAGGTGTCACTAGACACATGTGATTGTCACTGGGATCTTTTCAGAAGCAGTTCTGTTCAGGAGACGTTGAGGAGTAGTCTTGCAGGCTTTTCGGGAAAATTACTATATCTGTCGTTTCAGCTATCACACTGAATTCTCAGAAGATTTTTCAGAACAGGTGGAAAAGGATGAGTTGTGTGGCTTCTCTCAGCAGGATACACATCAACTGAGCACTCAAACAGTTCAAGTTCCAAAACAGAAAGCCAAAAACACCTGACCATCATAAACCTAAACATGTGACTTCTCTGTGACCAGCTCCAATTGCCAGCAAGGCTCCTTATGTTTATTCAGCCCTTCATTGCCTCTTCCAGTAAGTGCCTTTTTAAACCAAGTCCCAAGTGTCCTTAAAGTGACCCTTTAAAAAAAAAGTCCAGGCATCTGCTCAGGTATTTTCCAGAGTCTTTTGAAAAAAAAGTCCAGGCATCTGCTTAGGTATTTTCCAGAGTCTTTTAAACACAAGTCCTCAAAAAAGGAAGCACCTTCATGACAGAGCAGCAGATAAATAGGAAAGTGTTTGGCTCACTGGGGGTAATTTCAACTGTGTGTTGAAAGTTCATGGAAGTAAGTATGGGAGAATTGTAAGTTGAGCTGCCAATTGGCTAGCACCCGTTTTACACTGTCACATGATGTCAAAATGATCCCCAATGAGTTGATTGTCAAGTAGTTGCACTGAATGGCTGATATGGGACTGTGTCCCACTTTTCAAGATCATTTTCCACTGGGGTATCTAGCTCAGTCAGCTAAATAAAGGATCTAGGTGCAAGAAGAAGGAACTCAATAAATTAAAGAAGCCCAAGAGTTTAATTGTGATTGATAATTGCAAACCGGATACATAGAATGGAACCGTCAATGTCTGTGGGAGTGTTAACAGGCAATACTGGATCAGCAGTCCGATTTTCCATTCCATTGACTTTCAACAAAAATCACAGACCAATTTGTTTTAGATAGTGGACCTCAGTTTTAATGTATTAAATTCAGGAAATTTAGTAAAGCCTATGTATTCAAATACACAATCTTTTCATCAACAGATCCACAATCCAATGGGAAAGACAAGAAAGAAGCTTGAGTTGCAAAGGAAATGTTGAAGAAAGCGAATGGCCAGCAGAAGTGTTGACGAGCTATCAAATGAAGCAATTCTTCTCACTTCAAGACACCTACTCAAATCTAAACTCATTAAAGATGGTTCACAACTGATCAAGTGCAGCAAAAGTAAGCAAAGTATAACTGAAGATCATACATCATAAAGCCAGTGTTCTGCAAAAGAGAAATCACAAAAGAACAGGTGACAAAAAGCTGAAGAATAGAAGAAATCTTATCAAAATGTGCAAAAGGTTGAAGCCAGTTCAAGAATAGCTAACTGAAGAAACTGAAATGGCAGAACAACAAATTCCCAATCTACAGTTAGTAAAATTGAACTAGCATAATGACGCCCAACCAGAATCCAAAAGCCATGATAGATAAGACTTCCGGGAATGGATTATATGGTTACAGGCACCTAGTGCATCGAACCACATAATGTTGCCACTCCCCATATTATTGAAAGCAGAGGTCTGAGGCCTATAACATATCTGAGAAATTCAATGTGGCCCAAAACAGGCAGCAAGCAGAAAGGCAACTAGGAGCCTGCACACATGGGTAAAGTTAATTGGATACCTGACTTTCGTTCAAATTTAGCAGGCTAATGTCTTGCATATCTGGACAGCACTGTGCTGGTGGGGCTACATAGAGGCCATTTAATCAGCGCAGGATGTAGCAATAGAAAAATTATAATAATAGAACAATAAACCATGTACAATTTATAATTCATTTGAATTTGTAGTTTAAAAACCGTCCCAAAAATTCATGGGATCAGGAAGGGCAGCAGAGAAGATTTCCACCCAGGAGACAAAACTCTGGGATAAAATCTGTTTCTGCTGAGATTCTACCCCTTTTGCAGTGCTCTTTTAAATTCTCATAAGGGCATGAATCGTCAGGAAGTTTAAATGTTGGAAAAATAGCATGATTTAATTTGTTATCCATTATTAAACACATTTAGCGCTTGGGGACGCAAGAGGTGAAGATGCAGGAACAAGAGGTCATCTCTGGAGCTGCTCCAGCTACAATTGGACAAGTTACATTAAAACATCAAAATACAGTCTCATGGAGCTGGAAAACAGAGAAGAGGCATTGGAGGAGGATGGTGAGTTCTCCCATGTCAAAAAATGCAGAGAGCAGGAGGCGGGATAATGCACCATTGTCACAGTCACAGAGGATCTCATTTCTGATGTTGATTACAGTCATTTCAGTGTTCTGGCAGGAAAGGAAACCTGATTGGAAAGATTCAAACATGAGGATGCAGAAAGAATTGGCATGGATCTGGGAGGTGAAAGCACATTCAAGGATTTTGGAGAGGAAAAGGATGTTGGTGATGGGCCGTAATTTGAAAAGACTGAGGGATCAAGAATAAAATTTTTGAGGAAGGGGTGATGACAGCAGTTTTGAACAATGGGTACAATACCTGAGGAGAGCAAGCCACTTACAATGCCAGCCAGCATAGGGGCCGGGAAGGGAGTTTAATGAGAATGGGGTCAATTGAGCATAACAAAGGTCTCATGGATGGGTTTACTGACAACTATGGTAAGAGACGTTGGACTATAATTTTCTGGTTAACCTCTTTCCCTTTCTTGGAACTACGATTCAGTCCTTTGGTACAATACCCAGTTCTATGAATTTTTGGAATCTCCTCTCAGTTTCTTTCCATATTCTGGAATGTTCAGCATTTAGAAATTGGTGACTTTTTTTCACTTTACATCTCGTTTAATTTTTAATGTAGATCAAGTTAAAATGGTTCTGTATAAATTGGTAGGAGTGAGCACTGGTTCAGTAACATCCGGCCTCTGAGTTGGAAGGTTATGGGTTTAAGCCCTACTCCAGACAGCCCCAGCATGTGGAGGCCGAAGTTTTGTCTCCGCAGTCTGAGTTGACATCCAGTCGAATACTCGTGTTCAAAGGGATTAAAATGCAGCCCCCAGCCCCGATCATATCTAGCTAGTCCTGCTGGTAGGAGGTTGTGAGACAGGTTAATGAGCTGCACACATAAAAAAGTCTCTGTTATGGAAACAACACAAAGCATGATCTACTCGATATAAAAGCAGTATAGAATCAGAGAATCATAAAATGGTTACAGCATTGAAGGAGGCCATTTGGCCCATCAAGCCTATGTTACTCTCTACAAGAGCAATTTAGCTAGTCCCACTCCCCCTGCTCTTTCCCCATGCATAGCCCTGTAATTTTTTTCCATTCAGATGCTTATCCAATTCTCCTTTGAAAGCCACAATTGGCTCTACTTCCACCACACTGTCAGGCAGTGCATTCCAGATCGTAACCAATCGTGGCATAAAAAGTTTTTCTCATGTCACCTTTGATTCTTTTGCCAATCACTTTACATCTGTGTCCTCTGGTTCTTGACCCTTCCGCCAATAGGAAATGTTCCCCTCTACCTACTCTGTCTAGACCTTTCATGCTTTTGAACATGTCTATTAAATTTCCTCTCAACCTTCTCTTCTCTAAGGAGAACGACCCCGGCTTCTCCAATCTATCCAAGTAACCAAAGTCCCTCATCCCTGGAACCATTTTCGTAAATCTTTATTGCACCCTCTCTAAAGCCTTCACATTCTTCCTAAAGGGCAGTGCCCAGAATTGGATGCAAGACTCCAGCTGAGGCTAAACCAATGTTTTGTAAAGGTTCATCATAACTTCCATGCTTTTATACACTATACCTCTATTTATATCACCCAGGATCCCATATGCCTTTGCCTCCATGTGTAGGTCTCCTTTTTGGTCCCTAATTAGCTGCATCCCTCCTCTTACTATTCTTTTATGATTTATGTGTCTCAAGAAGACATTTGCATTCCATTTTATGTTAGCTGCCTGCCTCTCCTCATATACTCTCTTTGCTCCTCTTATTTCCTTTTCCACTTTCCCTCTAAACTTGCTGTATTCAGCCTGCTTCTCATATGTATGTAGAAGAAGTAAGTTACCTCAAGTGCTGCTAGACATGGAAGATAAAGAAGATAAGATGAAAGAGGATATTTCCTCTATCATCGTCACATGAACCATGTAGCTGGGTGAGACTGCACTCGTCTGGTTCCATTTTTAACTACCTAATCGTAGCCAGAGAATTGCCATCAATGGCTTTTCTTCCCATTTCTGCACACTTACCTCTGGATTTAACCTTGGTCTTGTCCCTTTCCCATCTACATGCTGCCTGTCAGCAATATCAATCAAAAACACATGTATGCTGACGACTCCCAGCTTTATCTCAGCATTACCTCTTCAACCCCGCCACTGTCTCTAAGTTGTCAGACAGCTTGTCGAACATCCAGTACTGAATGAGTGGAAATTTCCTCCAATTAAATATTGGAAAGACCAAAGCCATTGGGCTGAATTTTATTAGCATGCAACACATCACGGCAGCACACTGTGAACTCGGTGGCCTTCCAACATGGAAGCACCGCCACTGAGCTCCCATGATATTTCGTACAGGGGCACATTTAAATGGAGGGGGTGGAGCGACCTCCCCCGATGACGTAGAGGGGGCGGCTGCTGTGACTCCGGCAACAGCGTCTGGCGCCACCATGCAGGCGCCATTTTTAAAAGGCTCCAAGCCCTTCGAAGCAATTTAATTGTTTAAAGGGACAGGTTCATTTACAAATTGAAATAAAAATCTGTTCACACCTGCAATCCCCTTTCCCAGCCCCCTAATGTATAACCAGTTAATTTCTTTTCCTATCCCCTCCAAAAAAGTGAGTTGTTACATATGACCTTCCCCCCACCCCCGAGCTTGATTCCTTTTGACCCTAAACCCCTTCCCATCATCCTCGCAAGCAATCGGAGCAGTTTTCACTGCACCCACCCCCCCCACCCCTCCCACCCTGATAATTTCAATCCTCCCCACTCCCCACCAGTGTCTTACCTCGGAACTGCATACGCAGTTCTAAAGGAACGCGAGATGCGGCTGGCTCCCGTAATATCGCTGTGGGACGGCCGCCTGTTCCAGGTAAGTTCATTAACATTTATTTGCATGAGTTTTAGTAGGGAAATGAAGGCCCCGCCACTTGGCCTCTCCCGCAAGCATTTTACGGGCCCCCCGCCATGACCCATGACGTCGAGGGGCTGGTAAATTCCAGCCCATTGCCTTTGGTCCCTGCCACAAACACCCTCCCTCGCCTGTTATATTTGACCCCAAGATGAGCTTTCAACCCATATCTGCGCCATCACGAAGACCACCTATTTCCATCTCTGAAACATCACCTGACTCCACCCCTGCCTCAGCTCTTCCGCTGCTGAAACACTCATCCTTCTCTTTGTTACCTCCAGACTTATCTATTCTCATGTACTCCTGGCTGGCCGTCCATATTCTACTGTTTGTAAACTTGAAGTCACATAAAGCTCTGCTGCCTGTGTCCTAACTCGCACCAAATCCCGTTCCCCATCATCCCGTGCTCACTGACCTTCACTGGCTTCCGGTTAAGCAATACCTCAATTTTAAAATTCTCATCCTTGTTTTCAAATTCCTCCATGGCCTGGCTCCTCCCTATCTCTATAACTATAATCTCCTCCAGCACTACAACCCTCCGGGATATCTACACTTCCATAATTCCAGCCTCTTGAACATCCCCTATTTTAATTGCTGCACCATTGGTGGCCATGCCTTCAACTGCCTAGGTTCTAAGCTCTGGAATTCCCTCCCTAAACTTCTCTGCCTCTTAAGACACTCCTTAAACCCACCTCTTTGACCAATGCTTTGGTCATCTGCTCTAATATCTCCTTATGTGGATCGGTGTCATATTTAGTTTTATAATGCCTCTGTGAAGCATCTTGGGATGTTTTATTACATTAAAATGCTATATAGACAAGTTGTTGTTGTTGACCCAATGTAGTGGAACTGTAGCTCAAATTCTTTAAAAAAAATTGAAAGGCTTCCATTTTGAAAATTGTTACAAAATGGAATAAACAAATACATGTTCAGTTTCATTTTTTGAAATTTTGCAACCTTTTTGTATAATGGTATCCAAACTATGGCTGTGGACTGAATGCTGCCACCAAGACCCAGCAATCCAGCCCTCAAAGCGCAATCAATTCAGTCTTTTTTTTCAATTGCTGTTTTGTCCTGTTTGAATGTTATCAACCTAGAGGTTTGCAAAAGGCTGTTCTTGGTGCCTCATTTATGAATAAACCCTGGAGCTTTATCAGTGTCAGTAAATGGAGATACTGACAACATTATGGAAATGTGGACTTAAATGTTATTTGTGGCCACTGAAGGTCCATATTACACAACTTATGTGCCTCAAAAAACCAAAAAGCTTGGGCACTCTGCTTTATAGTGCTATTTAAATAAATGATAACAGTAGCTATAATATAACAAAAGCTGGTGGTACCAGCTCAGTTCTGTTCCCTTCTTGTTGAAATATTTCAAATGCAAAATAAATTGGCATTGTTGACTAAAATAATAGCTCAATAATTACTTTTACTTTCAGATTGAAAACCAACTTTCAAACAGGTGCACTCCATACGTAAGCAACAAAATAGCATGCCAGTAAAGATCCGATATTAGTGCCTTCAAACATAACTGCAATCTAGAAAAGAGGAGGGGATTCAGAACATCTGGGTCAGGGCTTTAAAGGTCTTGCAATGGAGCTGTACTATAACCCTTGTGCTAATGGTATGAGTCTGGAATTCATACCTATCAGTCTGTACTGGAAGCCTTACTTTTAAAATTGTGCCCTTCACATAACCAGTTACATGTAAATATATTCACTGCAAATCATGACAGAATGTTTAATAATTTAGTGATTCCAGTACTGCATCACCTACGATGCTTATGCATTGTAAGGAATATAATATTAACTCCTTCTGTGCATATAAGGCCAAATATAACCAACCATTTGCTATTTGAGCAGTAGGAAAGAACAGCTGACTCTAATCAATCCATATTAGTTTCTTTCCCCATATCTTTATGACCTTTATGTCCTGCTTAACAGCCACTGAGTTTGGTGTGCCAACTTCATGCCTCTGAGATTCCAGCTCCTCTTTGTGTGTTCAAGATCCCATGGGAACTGGAACAATTAGAATACAAAGGGTACAAGTAGAAATATTCAGTAATCTCCAGTACAGCCATTTCCAAAACTATTGTATATATTTGGCAAAATGTTTTTAACATTTTACAAACCAGCCTACCATTTGCCATCCTTTCTATGTCCTGCATGTCTGCTCACTAACGATCAGCTTCCATTTCTTACGCACCCAGTGCTACAAGTCACCAACATAACTCTTTTTATTACAGATGTCTCCCTTTTGTCTCTCAGTCCAAAGATTTGACTGATGCAGGGGTTCAAAGATTCATAGAATGCTTACAGCACATGAGGAGGCTATTCGGCCTGTCATGCCCATACCAGCTCTCTGCAAGAGCAATTCAGCTAGTCCCACTCTCGCGCTCTTTCCCCATAGCCCTGCAAATATTTTCTCTTTAGGTGCTTATCCAAATCTGTTTGGAAAGCCTAATTGAATCTACCTCCACCACACTCTCAGGCAGCGCATTCTAAATTCTAACCACCCACTACATAAAAAAAGTTCTTCCTCATGTTGCCATTCCTTCTTTTTCCATTCACGTTAGATCGATGTCCTTTAGTTCTCAACCCTTCTGCCAATGAAAACAGTTTCTCTCTATCTACTCTGTCTAGACTCCTCATGATTTTGAACACCTCTATCAAATTTCCTCTAAACCTTCTGTTCTGAGGAGAACAACCTCAGCTTCTCCAATCTATCCAGGTAGCTAAAGCCCCTCATCCCTGGAACCATTCTCATAAATCTTTTCTGTACTCTCTCGAAAGCTTTCACATTCTTCCTAAAGTGCAGTGCCCAGAATTGGACACGATACTCCAGTTGAGGCTAAACCGGTGTTTTATAGAGGTTCATCATAACCTCTTTGCTTTTGTAATCTATGCCTCTATTTATAAAACTTAGGATCCCATATGCCTTTTAACCTCTTTCTCAATCTGCCCTGCCACCTTCAACGATTTGTGCGCATATACCCCCAGGTCTCTCTGTTCCTGCACTCCCTTTAGAATTGCACTCTTTATTTTATATTCTCTCTCCTCATTCTTCCTACCAAAATGTATCACTTCACACTTCTCTGCATTAAATTTCATCTGCCACAAGTCCACCCATTCCACTAGTCGACGTCCTCTTGAAGGCTAGCACTATCCTTCTCACAGTTCACAATACTACAAGTTTTGTGTCATCTAGAAATTTTGAAATTGTGCCCTGTACGCTCAAGCCTAGGTCTTTAATATATATCAAGAAAAGTAGTGGTCCTAACACCAAACCTGGGGAACACCACTGCATACCTTCCTCCAGTGGGAAAAAACAACTGTTCACCATTACTCTCTGTTTCCTATCACTCAGCCAACTTTTTTCCCTGCTTCCACTGTCACTTTTATTTCATGAGCTTTAACTTTGCTGGCAAGCCTATTACGTGGCACTTTATCAAACGCTTTTTGGAAATCCATGTACATCACATCAACCACATTACCCTCTTCAACCATCTCTATAACCACATCAGAAAGCTCAGTCAAGTTAGTTAAACATGATTTATCTTTAACAAATCTGTGCTGGATTTCCTTAATTAATTCACACTTGTCCAAGTAATGGTTAATATTGTCACTGATTATTGTCTCTAAAAGCTTTCCCACCACCAAGGTTAAACTGACCGGTTTGTAGCTGCTAGGCTTATCCTTACATCTTTTTTTGAACAAGTGTGTAATATTTGCAATTCTCCAGTCCTCTGGTATCTAAGGAGGATTGCAAGATTATGGACAGTGCATCCACAATTTCCTCCCTTATTTCTCTCAGCATCCTCGGATGCATCTGATCTGGTCCTGGTAACTTATCAACTTCAAGTACAGCCAGCCTTTCTAATACCTCTTCTTTATCAAATTTTAGCCCATGCAGTGTCTCAACTGCCTCCTCTTTCACTATGAATTTGGCAGCATCTTTTTCCTTTTTAAAGACAAATTCAAAATACTCATTCAATACCTCAACCATGTCCTCTGCCTCGATGAGTAGATCCCTTTTTTGATCCTTTATCAGCCCACCCCACCACTTACCACCCTTTTACTATTTGTATATCTATAGAAGACTTTTGGATTCCCCTTTATGTTAGCTGTCAGTTTCTTCTCATACTCTCTCTTGGCCTCTCGTATCTCTTTTTTTACTTCCCTTCTAAATTTTCTATATTCAGCCTGGTTCGCACTAGTATTATCAACCTGACATCTGTCATACGCAACCTTTTTCTTCTTGATCTTACTCTATATCTCTTTTGTCATCCAGGGAGTTCTGGCTTTGCTTGTCCTATCTTTCTGCCACATGGGAATGCACCTTGACTATACCTGAATTATCTCCTCTTTAAAGGCAGCCTATTGTTCCATTACAGTTTTGCCTGCCAATCTTTGATTCCAATTTACCTGGGCCAGATCTGTTCTCATCCCACTGAATTTGACCCTCCTCCAATTAAGTATTTTTACTCTAGATTGCTCCTTGTCTTTTTCCCTAACTAATTTACCTTACGATACTATGATCACTGTTCCCTAAATGTTCCCCTACTGACACTTGACCCACTTAATTCCCCAGAACCAATGCCTTGTGCCTCATTGAGCCAGAAACGTACTGATAAAGAAAATTCCCCTGAACACACTTCAAAACTCTTCCTTCTCTCTGCCCTATACACTATTACTATCCCAGTCTGTATTAGGATACGTAAAGTCTCCATTATAACTACGCTATAGTTTTTGCACTTCTCTGTAATTTCCCTGCAAATTTGCTCCTCTATATCTTTTCCACTAGTAGGTCACCTATAGAATACAGCCAGTAGTGTAATGGCACCTCTATTGTTTCTTAACTATAACCAAATTGATTTTGTCCTTAATCCCTCTAGGACATCCTTTCTCTCTAGCACTGTAATATTCGCCTTAATTATACTGCTATCTCTTTTCCTTTCTTTCCTTCCTGAACACCTTGTATCGAGGAATATTTAATACCCAGGTCTGTTATTGCCACGACATCATATTCACAGTGGGTACAGATGTTGACACCTTCTGTTATTTTAGTTAAATGGTCATCCTTCATGTGTAGACCTAGGCAGCGAATATTAGCAGGCTAGTGGGTAAAGTACTCACACTTTACTGTGCATGGAAAATCAATGAATAGAAAATAACAGGCAAATTTTCTGATGAGGCTTTTTCCTTATCTTACATGCTTAAGAGCATGTAAGGTTCTTTCTGGTGATGCAGGACTCTGCAAAATTTGCCTTTATACCTAAGCATGAGCAATGGGCCTGGGGCTGAAGGTAACGCACCAAGTCACCTGCTGTTACCACCTGATGTCCATGCTTAAGCACTTGTAGCACAGGCCACACTGGTAGCAGTTAGGAGCAGGAAATATGGCAGATTTTGTCTTGCATTGTCGAGGGCAATTTTACCCCTTCTCTCCTTCCCTGCCATTACCTCCTTGACTGAGATCAACTAATTCAGCACAGATCAGTGATCAGATCTGGAATGGTCAAGATCTATATGGTGATGTGGTGCAGTTCTCCATTGAAACAGTGAAAGATTCCCCTTTTCTTTAATAACAGCTATAAAATACTTTTATTCAGTGACATATATTTTGTAATGTTTGGTAGATGCAACTAAAATGTATCTGTGAAACATTTTACAATATATTGCGACTTTATGAATGGTTATTACAGTTTAAATGTATAGTCTTGGATGCCCATATATGGAGCTAAAAGTGGCATTCAAATAATTTCTCATGAATAGAACAGCATAGTCTGTGGCAAAAAACAGAATGAAAAAATTTCTCTTCAATTTATATTTTGTTAAAAACATTAAACCCCCAAAATAGGGAAATAGTCTAGTTAATTTGAGTGTAAAAATGTTACTACAATCTTGAAAGGGACAAGAATTCCTATTTTAGTATGTATAGTACATCACAGTGGTAATATTAGGTTTTGCTGTGTTAAGTTGCCCCAGGCTTACCACACTGCAACTTTACACCTATTTCAAAAGAGCATCTTCCAATGTGCCATGGAATGTTCTATTCTTTTTAGTGTTGAACTTAGGCTTCTTTGGGATAAGGCAGCCACATCAGGTGTTGAACTTGCATTAGGCTTGTGCTGAGGCCCCAGGTTCACTGGAGACTGCCCGAATGTAATTCAGCTATGACTGCCTCTACCACAGCTATCAAAGGCAACAGAATTACAATGGTACTCCCTGAACTGCAATCAGCCCAGGACGTCAGTAGTGAAAGCATCATAAGATCTGAAGTACATGCACTTCAGTATAAAGCCCATCCTAATTTTTAATCAAGTTATGTGACATTGCAATGGTATTAAATTATACTGGTACATAAATAATCCCCTTATACTTAAAGGACTTAGAAATAGACATCAATATACTTCTACCCCAGATTTTACAGCAAGTGACTGATATTAGTGTCGCTGCAAGTACAGTCCCCTGTGTTTGTGCTGAAAATTACTTCTTTAGCTTCAAATGTGATACACACTCTACTCCATAACAGTTGACCTGAGTACAGTAAGATAAATACAATATTTGAACAGTATAAATCCTATTGTTTAAGCAAGGTGAACTGACCTTTCTATCTTTTATAACATATTTATACATTTTTATAATATTATGTTTGAAATGAAATTCCCAGCTGATAATATTTTGAATTCTTTAAGAATGACCAGGAGCACACATTTTCTATTTGTTCATACTTTATTACACAAACACCACAGAGAATTCCACAAAATGTTATTTGATCTCCAAAGGTTTGTTAAATGATTGCAGATGACTGCAGTATCTAAAAATCACTCACAAAGAATTGGATCATTATTACTGTTCATGGTTACCCACTGATATAAATTTACCAAATGAATGAATTATGTATTTCATGTTTTCTGTTATCAGGCTAGATGTTCTCATTTTAAGAATTGTCTAGCTCCTATAGCATTGCAATAACTAGGCCATTTAAGCACTAATTATGCCTCCACTCTTTCTTAAAATGACTAAATCAGCATCTGTTCTATAATTATCATTAGTGAGTGTGTATAGGTGCCATGTAGCATGTAAGAAATGACTAAGTAGGAATATTTTAAATATGAAGGTCAATAAAAGTGTACCAGTATAATGTTAATGTAATCTTTAAACATTCTTAAGCTCTGATTGAAATATAAATGGATTGAGCTTAAATGCAAGAGGATATTTTTATGAAGGTATGTTAGATTTCTGTTTGTTCAGTGTTTGATTTTTAAGACATAATGTATCAAACAACAATAACTAAGTAATGAAACCGCAATTTATGCTGTATTAATGTCACATGCATTACATATATTACTGCTTGCAATAAAAACACATAATGTTCAATTCTGATGATTCTTCTGATTCTCCAATTTTAGGCGAAAATTGTAAAATGTCTGCAAGGTTCTATGGTTTGACATCCAGGTTTATTTTTGGAATAATTTCAGCAACAATCATGCAATGTAATTAGTTAGAGTGCAAGTAACCGTATTGTGTAATGGCTATTTTTTTCTTCTCTAATGATGGGTTCCAGTTGAGAAATGATGGCACATTCTTGATAAAAAAGTAAAGTTGTTGTGACCATAATGTTTTAATAAAATCTAGTATGGAGAACATTGATTGAAAACTGATGTATTTCTCACTTTTTTATAAGGATGACAAAATAAGGAAAAAATAGAATCTTTTAGCAATAAAAATACAATATATTCCACAAAAGTTGACCTAGGATTTCACAGTTGAACTCAAATTTTGAAATTTTGGGAAAGATGTTCAAAAATGTGCACTTAAAGTAATATAAACTCATAATGATAACAATGCAAAAATAAAAGCGTGCAAATAACTGTCCATGAATCGGGAAAGAATGTACTTTCATATACATAAAAGTTGACATTATATTTTGCTCTATGCAATACCTGAGATATGACTGCTGTGGTGTTACTAATGTGGTAGCATTTTTTCCTGGGTTCACAAAGATCCTTATCAATATGCTCAATCCACAGATCACAGGACTAGACTGTACTGGGTGCCACTCTAACACTGCTTAAATAATTATCTACATTAACCTCCAGTGCTGAAGATGTGGTGGCTGCTTTTGGTACACCTGGTTCCCTAGGCCATTGGTGAGTTCACTCATCCAACAACTTTTGCTTATGGAAATCTCATAGTATAACCTGCCATTCTAATGACACTGCCAGTTCAAAGTTTCAGAAAGTATCATTTGATTAACTGGAATACGCAAGAACATTATTTAGGCTGGCAGCCAATCACAAACCATTTTTTTTATTAGGATGGTCATGAACGCAAGAATAAAGAAAGGATTGCTGAAGGCAGAGAAAAGCAGGCAAATTAATAAATATAGCTAGATAATATTTCAGTAATAAAACCGCTGCTAACATTGTAGCAACATTTCTACTGTGATATTATGTGATTCTTCAACCTGGTTTTTGAGTGTGAAGCAAACAGTTTTAAGTGAAAAGTAAACAGAGAATATACAGCAGGCTAATCAGCATCTGTAAAGAGAAGAGACAGGTTGTGACCATTTGGGTGTGTTTTTTTTTATTTGTTTCATGGGATGTGAGCATTCCAGGCAAGGCCAGCGTTTGCTGCCCATCCCTAATTGCCCTTGAGAAGGTGGTGGTGAGCTGCCTTCTTGAACTGCTGCAGTCATCTGGTGCAGGCACACTCTCAGTGCTGTTCGGGAGGGAGTTCCAGGATTTTGATCCAGTGACAATAAAGGAACGATAATCTATGTCCAAGTCATTATGGTGTGTGGCTTGGAGTGCAACTTGCAGGTGGTGGTGTCGAGCTTCTTGAGTGCTGTTGGAGCTGCACCCATCTAGGCAAGTGGAGAGTATTCCATCACACAACTGACCTGTGCCCTGTAGATGGAGGACAGGTTTTGGGGAGTGAGGAGGTGGGTTACTTGCCACAGAAATCCCAGCCTCCTGACCTGCTGTTGTAGCCACAGTATTTATGTGGCTGCTCCAGTTCAGTTTCTGGTCAATGGTAACCCCCAGGATGTTAATATATTGTGTATATGATGGATGTTGTGTATCATTTATAAGACTGAACAATAGAAAGAATGTCAGAGGGGAGTCGGGGAGAGAAACAACAGATACACCAATCACAGAGGGTGAGTTAATGTGTTAAATAACTTGTAAATTGCTTTATAGAAAACAGTTAGGCGATATGAAGGTAAGATATTGCAGACATATAGGGTTAGATTTTAACTTCCTCTGCCCATCAGAAACTGTGTGGTACTTAACTTAAAATAGTGGTAGTAGGCTTACTGCACCAATCCACCCTGACACATTGTTTCTCAGGGAATTCCGCTGAGTGGCCAAACCACCTGGGTCAACTGGGAGCCTTATTAATACAAATTAGGATCCTATGATACGCATAGGACTCTGATGCCATTTTAATTACTCATTCATTGGAGCACCCACTATGGGTGTTTGCTCAGTAACCCTGGCAGAAAAGCAAAAGAGGCCTTTCTCGATAAGTGCAAACAAAATTTTTGTGAGGTGTTCTGATGAGCGGTCACAGCCCTGAAATGTTAACTCTGCTCCACTCTCCACAGATGCTGTCAGATCTGCTGAGTATTTCCTGCATTTTTTGTTCTCATTTTAGAGTTCCAGCATCTGCAGTATTTTGCTGTTATCTTTTACTCAGCCCGGTTAGTCTCCAAGGCACCCAATATTGCACCAGTGAGTGCAACGGGAATAAAAACAAGAAATGCTGGAAATACTCAGCAGGTCTGGCAGCATCTGTGGAGAGAGAAGCAAAGTTAATGTTTCAGGTCAGTGACCTTTCTTCAGAACTGACAAATATTAGAAATGTAAAAGATTTTAAGCAAGTAAAGTGGGGGGTGGGGTAAGAAATAACAAAAGAGAAGGTATTGATAGGACAAGGTCACAGAGAATAACTGACCAGAAGGTCATGGAGCAAAGGCAAATGGTATGTTAATAGTGTGCTGAAAGACAAAGCATTAGTGCGGAGAGGGTGTTAATAGATTAAAGCACAAAGCACTCCAAGCACAAACATTAAATTTTTTTTTTAAAGCAGAAACAGTGGGTAGGCGCAGTAGAAACAAACTAAACACACTAAAAAACATAAAATAAAACAACCAAATAAAAAAGAAAAAAAGAAAAAATAACTAAACATAAAAAGGGGGGCCCATCATGCTCTGAAATTATTGAATTCAATGTTCAATCCGGCAGGCTGTAGTGTGCCTAATCGGTAAATGAGATGCTGCTCCTTGAGCTTGCATTGATGTTCACTGGAACACTGCAGCAATCCCAGGACAGAGATGTGAGCATGAGAGCGGGGTGGGGGGGAGGTGTTGAAATGGCCAGCAACCGGATGCTCGGGGTCATGCTTACGGGCTGAGCGAATGTGTTCCGCAAAGCGGTCACCCAATCTGCATTTGGTCTCCCCAGTGTAGAGGAGACCACATTGTGAGCAGCGAATGCAGTATACTAAATTGAAAGAAGTACAAGTAAATCGCTGTTTCACCTGAAGGAAGTGTTTGGGGCCTTGGATAGTGAGGAGAGAGGAGGTAAGTGGGCAGGTATTACACCTCCTGCGATTGCAGGAGAAGGTGTCGTGTGAAGGGGACAAGGTGGTGTGGGTAATGGAGGAGTGGACGAGGGTGTTGCGGAGGGAACAATCTCTTAGGAATGCTGAGGGGAAGGGAGGGGAAGATGCTTTTGGTAGTGGCATCATCAGATATTGAGGTGCAACAGGATGTCCATTTGTCATCAGCAGGCCACTACATTGCATGTTAATGAATCTTGGCTCAAAATATCTAGCATTATCATGTAGCTAGCCAGCAGCTGCTGTATTAAAATGGACCCTATAGAAAGAACAAAAGAAAGTGAAAATAGTAGGGCACAGGTGGGTAAAAAGACAGAAGGCTAGAAGAATGCAGAGTGCCCGGTAACATATGAGATACTGTTTATGAAGCTCTCCCATTCCCATTCTCATTCTGGCCTCATTCTTTGGCCTTTAACACTGTTCCAATGAAGCTCAATGCAAAGTTCCAGAACAGTGCCTCATCTTTTTATTAGGCACAATGCAAACTTCTGGGCTTAACACTGACTTTAGTAACATCAGAGTTAGCTCCATCCTTCATTTTCTTCACATTAGTGCATGCTTGTGATATGGGAGGGTCTGGCCAAGGTTAGGAGAAGGGAAGGCAGCTTCGCGTTTTAGTTGGAGACCCTCCCTCAGAGCACAGTGATGCTGATGGTCTGAGCACATGATGTTGGCCCAAATTATTATTTTTCTCTTCCCACAATTGGCATATATACCATTTTTCATGTGTTTTAATGTTACGTCTGCTGCATTTACAGGGTTTTTTCTGTTTGTTTATTTCCCAGGCTTTGCTAGATGAATCTTTCCTTTGCCTTTTCCATTATTTGAACATTTTTTTTCCTTTCTCCCCCCATCTTTTGGTTTCTTAACTCTCTATTTTCCAGAAGGCCAAAATGGTTATTTATTTCTTAGCATTCAGTCTGGGGAAATGGACACGCCCAAAATGTTATAACCTGCCCTTACTCTTTACAAGCGCTCTTTGACCAGCTGTGCACTTCAACATTTTCGGTTTTTATTTCAGATTTCCAGTATTTGCAGTTTTCCTTTTCATTTTAAAAGATTCCTGCCCTGGGAGTCCAAAACCCTCTGCAAAAGTTGATGATTTAAGTGTTACACTTTAAATAAAAAATACTTATTACAGTGAAAATGCAAACATTTCTTGGCACTTTCATTATATAAATAGCACATCTATGTGATGCAATATTTATACAACTCATGAACTCAATTTGATGAAATACATCTATGAATTTATGTTACACAATCTGGTCCTTTTATACAACATCATATCATCAACTAAAGGGTATCTTCGAAGGAACTGTTACAGTTCCAATTCCAGTCTGGCAGTAGTCCAGCTGGGCTTTAATTCCACCGTTGGTAATAAATTTGTGGACTTTATTTTTGTATTGCAAAGGGTTTGTGTCCTTTTCCCTACAAACTTCTTGGTTCATCCTGCCATTGTTCTAATTTTTGAAAAAATAATCTTTAGAAAGCTATTATAATTTAAAATCTTGCTGTATTTCTAGCAGAAACCTTTTAAATATCTCGTTGAATTTGTAAATAGAAAATATTGGAAATGCATTATTTTCAATAACATTTTCAGTTCTTATTTCAGATTTCAAGCAGTAACAAATTTGTTTATGATTTCAATAGTTAAGATTTGATGTGATATACTACAAGTATTCTCTCACAAGTAATGTACTAACATAGCCACTGGAGAATAACGGGATAGTTCGAATTTCTGGACTCTATGGTGATAATTAACAGTATGGTGTTAAATAGAACGATATTTTTGTTATTCGCTTCAGTGTTTGATTATCCAGTTTGCACGGTAACAGACAATACTGTTGTTTTCTTCAGTCTTCATTTTGTACTCTTCAATTATGATGACAAGCGGATGTTTCACAATCGTTAGGCAAAATAAAATTTAGCCTGTCTATGACAAACGTACTTAATTCAAAACTTGAACTGTGTCAACACAATGCAAATTAAATTTACAGGGGAACACTATATTAGTTCAGCGAGTTACTTTTTAAAAAATCGGTGGTTTTAAAAATGTACTTATTCAGATAAGTGATAAATGGAATATTTCCCGGGATGAGAACCAACATTAACCATTCAACAAGGTGAAAAGTATTCTAAGCCATGCATTATATCCACATATGGTTCTGGGTTCAAGCCACACTCCCTTCAGCATAAACTCGGCTGATATTCCAGTGCAGAAGAGTTTGCGTTTAAGACTTTGCAACAGTGTAATCTTGTTAAGAAGCAGTGACTCTCCCACAGTTTATCAGAGTAAAGTGCTCAAATGAATGAATTGCCTGCTCTTTCACTCCTGTCTTGTTTGAAATTGCCTCTCGGACTCTGACGCATGCGTGTCCCTCGCCTCGGCCGAGGCAGCTGTTTTGGGTCTGAATTCCAACATGGCAGTCTTCCGAGCGCACTGGTTTGAAAACTTGGAATGATTTCAAATCCTTGTCACCCTCACTTAACTCGAGCTGCCGTTTCCCAGTAAACACGGGGTCGATGTTTCCAACTTCCGCGGCAACCCTCTGAGCAATCCCAGGTAAGACTTTATTTCGTACCGATTGGCAGCAACATTTCCATTTGAACCCCGTAAAATCGAAGCGATCGCAAGGAGATTAGGGCATGGAGATAGAGAGAAAAAAAAACCGCGCCTGACTTCCCCAATGTTTATCTTCAGCCGGAGATCAGTTGCATGATTTATAGACTGTGCAAAACAAAGGAAGACTCGGACTTTTCCTTAAAGTAAGTGGCTTAATTGCAGTAGTGAGAATTCAAGAGTTCACCCCCCCCCCCCCGCCCCCCCACATGTGCATGTTCTCTCCGATCAGAGTTATTCTGCTGTCGAGTCGGGCAGCAGTGAGAGTAAGAGTGCTTTGCAGCTTGGTTTGCTAGGGAAACAACTTCTGAGGAAAGCAGGAGTGTAAATAAAGGCAGATCTTCTTGGCGTGGTATATACTCGGGATTTGTTTTTTTAAAAAAGGCACTCAAGTGTCAGACCCGAGGCTGAACCTGTGCTGTAACTGTTGGGAGCTGAAGAGATAACCACATCATCTATTTTCAGGCTGGAAAGGAAGCATGGTGGGCGTATTGTGCCGTGGAACAGAGGAGAGAGAGAGAGCGAGATGTATAATCTAATGGTATATACAGTACAGTGATCCTATTACTGTCCTCCCCGGAGCTTCTTGTTAGTTTCCATGGAAGTGAGTGAAATTGACAGCGACTTGGATTCGTGATCATGTGGTTGTATTTTATGTGTGTGTGGTGTGCGCTCTGTCTTTCCTCTCGTCTCAGATCCCTTTTTGTTGATGTCGCTTTCCCCCTAATTATATGCATGTAGGTTAAATGAATACCTGACGAAAGGGCCCACGTTTCAGTAGTGAAATTTGATAGCCAAGAGGGGGGAAAAAAGTGGCGAATGAAAACCCAACCGTTGGAATTCTGAATGTGAATCCAATTGTGTGGCCGCAAGAAATGATCAGTAGCGCGAGTGTTTATGGTATGTTTTTTTGTTGTTGCATTTTGTCATTTGCAGAAGCATCTGAGAGCGGAAGCCTTTTTCACCTTAAAGATGTTTAATGTGCACGATTCATAATTTGGAGCTTTAGAGATTCTTCCGATCTCATGCTAAACCTGTAATATATATTCATAGCGGATTTGGCAGTGGTGTGCCCAAGATGCTGTGGAGAGGCTATCGCGTTTATAAATTTTAAATCGGGGGCAGTACAAGTGATGGGAGCTGGTATTTGACGGGAATGCGATTTTTCCGATTGGTATTCATTAGTGAGAAATTCACAGCGAGCGGCCAGCACAAAACAGCAGGTTAGGGTTAGCCAACGGTTGCCTGTGCTTAACAATCATATGATTTAGGATTTATTTTAATACGGCTGCGCCATTTGCTCAAAAACCTATTGCCAACAAAACTTGAACCCATCAATCAATGGTAGTTTATGAAACCATATGCGAGCTGAGACTGGGTAACCAATGCTGCTTTCCTAGGATTTTATGTGAATTTGGATGTCATTTAATTGCAATACGTCGATACAGATGTGTTCACAGCCATAGTAAACCCAGAGTGGTTTGAGTCAAAGACAAGGGAAATAAAATGTTCCGCCAGTTAATTGTTGGAAAGTCAGAAATTGAAGATAGCAATAAAGATCTTACGCTGTTAGATATTTGTAGTAAAGTATAATTTTTGCGCTTAGTTTATTTTAACAAGACATTTACAGGAATCCTTCTAATCAATAGCACCGCCAGTTAATGTTGGTGTAAAAGACTATAGTGTTCGTGGCTGTCTGTCGAAATAAGACTAAAAACTTACTAATTTCACTCGACCCACAACGTGTGAAGGCACTATGTCAGGGTCACTTTTTGTCTCTTGAGGTGGTCAGTAAATGGAAGTCCTTCAGTTGCATCACGTAAACATCGGTGAAGTGTATTTGCACATATTGATGATGACACTTGCCTACCCCACCCGACCCCTTTCCACATCCAGGACAGTTAGTCCTCGCATCCTCATGCAAAATGTGATATTTAAATCAGCATGCGAATAAGGTGCTGGGAACTTCACTGAAGTATTTTACATGAGAGCGAATTGCCCTGGTGTAAATATTTGAAAATAATATGTTTTTCCTTGTACTCATGAGTATAGACCATATACCAGCTGCATACATAGCAGAATGTTTATGTTGTTACGTGTTTATACAACTGAATAAGATGTATAATTAACAAAGAATTCATTTTAGAAAGGTGCTAAAATCAACCCCAGTATGGAGCAATTCCTAGTTAGCTAAGTTTGAATGTAAGGAAATGTTAGTTTGAGTAGGATATTGCACCTTCAAGAATGCGGAAGACACTTTGTTTTTGTATCTGTGTGTATGGAACAGAACAAATGAAGAACTTGCAGTTATACAGAAATGTAACCAGATTGCCACATTTGTAACCTTCACTGCATCTTCAAATGTAATTAATTTGAACTTTGTTAAGGAACTGATTTTTTAGGTGTGTGTACTTGATTGTTTTTAAGTTAACCAGTAAAGATAATGAATACTTGAGCAGGTATATTCATATACAATGCATTTGTTCTGTACTAGTTACAAGCATAATGCATTTTACAGTATCAGTAGGTAAGACTGCTGGAGTAAAATACCATCAACCTCAGCTTGTCAGCTGTAAGCAAATATGTTAAGTGTTGTGTTTGTGCTTTAGATTAGAAAGAAGAGACCCAGGGGAGCTAGCATCATGCAAATATAACAAATCTTATTTCTAATATGCATGATGTTCACCCTTCCAGCAGCTGGATATGTTTTCTTTGTTTTATTTCTGTGAGTGCTGACAATTTTTGTACAGATCTAGGTTGGGCTACATTATAAAGTGAAACCAGCTGTCTGTCGCTGCTCTGAGGGATGTGTTTGCTCTGCTCCGAAGATGAAGGACCACAAATCCTTGACACAGTTCCCTGACATGATCAACATTCAGCTGCTGAGATTGTCTGCTTGGTCAATTTTTTTTTTGTTCTGACTGACAGCATGCAGCACAAACAAATTAAAGGAAAAAGTTTGAGCACAAATGCAATGCTTTCCTGCACCCCCCCCCCCCCCCCCCCCCCCCCCACCACCCTTCCACCCTTCTGTGGAATCTCTGTGATTCTTTTTGAAGCACCAGCTCCTCAAAGTACGTTTGACTAGTGAAATATTCACTCTAGTAAGGGAGAAGGAAGCAGAAAGAGTGTTTCTTTCCAAACAGTTAAGGCAGAAGCATTGTGAAATGATGCTTTAGGAAGGAGCAGAATTTTGTATGTTGCCTATTAGTTGCTTACTTTACAATTTAAAAAAAGATCAATTCATGGCAGAAAGTGGAGTCTGGATTGTTTGTGTGCAAATTGGGAATTGGCCAGAACAGCCAGTCCCCAATGGAAAAAAAGGGAGCTTTAGTGGTAATGCTTTTAATCTGGACTTGTAGAGGATTCATGAGCATCCATAGATTTACACTAGTAATTATCATATCCCAAGAGGCAGAGGAAGGCATTTGCCTAAAAACTGATGTCTTCATTACAGTGTTTACATTTTAATTGAACAGATTACAGTTTCTGGTGTGTACAGAGTTGCATTGTGGGTGACCTTGTAAAATATTCAAGATAAACTTTTCAGCAAAATAAAACCTAACTTCAGTTTTATGGTATAAATATAAAACAGTGAGAATCAAGGGATATTAACTTTTGAAATATTTGCAAGTTCTTAAATCCAAGCAGGAGGATTTTCAGATTGTCTTCTTTATATTTCAATATTCTGCAGAGTTCCTGTTTTTGCTGTCCATTGAATGCTTTATACATCCAGGCCCTGAAGCATTGTGTGGCTACATAGTTGGCAGTGTGCCAGACATTGACTGCAGGAGCCTTGGTACCTGAGAGCTTATCAGTTCTCTGGTCTGTAAAAATGTGATGAAAATGTTGGTAAACTGCCATAAAGGTTTAGGGAATGTCGGAAAAAGGTCCGTGTAATCAGATTCTAACTCCAGCCTGAGACACCCTGCACTGGAAATAGCTGCCTATTGACCAGAAGTGTGCTGGTGGAAAGGCTGCTTGCTGACCAGTGCATTAGTAAATCAACGAACTGTTCCAGTGACCACAGATTGCTTTGGTAACAGGGTCGCTATTTATGCGAATATACAATGCTAACTTTTTTTTATGAGATATGGAAACATATGTAAAAGAATTGCAAAATAAATCTGATGACAGTGAAATAATGGGACTGTTACCTAAATAGCCAAATGTTAAGCCACAACTGCTTTGGCCACAATGATTCTCTTCTGTATCAACAAAGTGTGATTTCATTTGATCCAAAAAAATCAAAGAAGCAAATTCCAACCTATTTGAATTAATTGCACTGCTGCTAGGATTCTTAACTTTCCTTAAACCCTGACAGTGATCCGCAGATGAAGTTCAAAGTATTATCAAATTCTGGACCCCGTATTTTATTTCCAGCTGAAGTGATTTTAGTTCAAGGTTACATTGTTATTGCATGATCATTTTTTCTTCCAGTTCCTTTGCCTTGTTCGATAACAAAAGCATTTAGGAATTTTATTGTCCGTCTGTTTCTAGAAACATATTTGTCACTCCAGTATTTCATTACAAAAATTTGTTCTCTTTTAAAATTCATTGTTTTGCTGTCCATGACAATAATGGGTGTTTAATTACTCAATAAGAGATTCCATTTTTACTGCAGGCTAGACAAACGGTATTGATTTTTTACTTTGCTGCAATATGAAACTGAAAAACACAATTACAATTCTTTGCCTTGTGAAGTGCATTAGTCCTGGTGAAAATCAGACCTTCTAGTTACAGAAACCAACCAGCTGAGACTGTATAAACATTTATTTTATAATACTTATGTTTTTAATGCAAAGCTTGCATATTCGCAAATGTTTTATGGAAATAATGGTTTTGATGTCAGTGTATTTACATGAAATTACTGGTGATCCTTACCAAATCTGGCCTTATATTATGTAGTTCAACATAGTTCTTCATTGCAAATTCTTTTTAAAAAATGCTTTAATAGCTTTCATATTTTAATGATACCGCCACCATAATTATACTGAGCAACATTTCACTACAGTTGGTTCAGGGATGACGGTATGGAGGCTTATGTTAATGTTTTCCCCCATTTCTCATTAATTTCCTCCATTCCCCTCCTCTCCTGAAAGCATTGACTTCTTGTTGTAGTGTGGATACATAGGCATCAGTTACTTCCAGTACTCTACCAGGGTGGCTGTTATTGACATGTGAGCCTTGACAGTGTGTGTTGGTAGGTTATTTTGACAACCATATGTGCACTCAACTTCAACAGGAGTTATTGGATCAAGAGTATGAACCATGGCCGTTTAATTCCTAACTCAGAGGTGTTGTAGCCAACATAATGCTTCAGTACCTTTGGCAGAGACTAATTTAGCATGGACTGGGATCAAACCCAGAATCATCCTGGTTGGTCTGGTTGCTGCTCACTGGATTGGCTTATTGAACAGTCTGGGAATCTGTTAATCTTTATCTTGTATTTTGCTTTAAGTTTATTCTTAATAACAAGTGATAGAATGATTGTTGCCCTTAAAATTTGAGGATGCAGAATAATAAAAAGAAATTATAAGTCAAACATGGCATAAATTGAAAGGACTGTGAACAAAATGGGGTTAATATATGAGCCTGATATTATGTGAAATAAGTGCTTTTGGATCATGTACAGTTAAGTAGGGCATAGCCCTGTGACTATAAATTTTGTTCAGATTTTAGATTTGTAATATAAAAAGTGAACAGGCAATTTTAGCAGTGAATAATTTCATAGACTATTTGTGTGGTGTAACATTTAGATATCAGGTTTAATTTCACTTCAGTAGTTTAGTAGGGTCACTAATAAATAAACTTGTTCTGTGTTTTCAAATCCTATTTAATCACTTTTAGAATTAAGTAATTTTTTGTTTTCTTAATATGGTTTTGTTAAAATTGTAAATGGAAAATGCTCTGTCTGGTGGCTAATATGCAGTACAAAAAGAAAAAGCAAGATGATTGCGGGTAAAACAGCTTACTGGTAGTACTTCTCTTCCTGAAGGTGTGTCCCATCACTGCTACTTTTTAATAACTTTATGACCATTTGCTTCCAGATTGTCTATGTTCTTCTTGGTCACAGCATTCATTAGTTGCCTAGTTCACCTTTGTTCTCAGCAGACTTGTGAAATGACCTCATATTTGAGTGACTGTCGATAACAAATTGCAGTATCTTCGCCATTCAGACCAAGAGTACTGTGGCTGCTAAAGACTTCTTCAAACCAATAAATGGCTGTAACATCCACTTAATTTTTTAATTAAACTTTAAAGCTTGGAAACTTAATTACTATTTAATACTAGGCAATTAAAGTGTGTGGTCAGGGCTGTCTATATAAAACGCATCAATTTGAACCTGCCATTTGATTAATGGCCTTGCCGATGTAGAAAGTGCACCACAAAAGAGAGCTGCAATAGGGTCATATCTTTAATAGCTGTGTAAAGTGCGTTTTAGCTGTTATTCTCTGCAACAATTGACTCAAAAATAATATATTACATAGGTTCCATTATCTTCTTTATAAGCTCACACAGTTTTGTTTTGAATTCAGATTAATTTTAACACAAATTTATTTTATGGTTAATATATGTAGAGAGTTGTAGAATTTTTATATGACAAAAGCTTTAAGATATTCAAAGTAGCAAAAAAATCACTAGTTAGCAACTATACACTGCTCTGATTGATTTCTTTGGACTGTGTTTATATTTAAATAACATTTCCTATTTGCTCCAATTCTACAAGTATTTGTTTGTAATAGTCATTTTTTTTACAAGATCCAAGTAAACTTACTATCTTCATGACAATCTCTATACAGTACATTTTTAGTACATCTGAAGCAGATATGTTTCTAATAGAAAAACATGTAAATAAGAAAGAAAGCCTGAATTAACAATTTATAAGACATAAAATCAAATAGTTTTTGCATTAGTACAATGGGCGTTTTGAAGGATTAAGAGCTTGACCTTATTTTAATTCCTCAAATAAATGTTTCTATTTTTTAACATTTATTTTCAAATTATTAGTCCATTTATATGAACATAAATAAAGCTCGTGAGTGAGAAAACTAAGATATTCTGTATTTAGCATTAATGAAGTATTAGTTGCACATTCACCAATGTGATCATATTCATTAGCATACAGGATTCCATATTAATACTGTAATTGGTAGTCACTTTATGTAAAATCTGTGGAAGATCAAATCTGGCTAGTATGTTTAACCATTGCAGTAGAGTTGGAATGAATTAGTTCACATTATTTCAGTAGCCACTGTTTACAATGTATCAAGTCCATATTCACAAAACAGCTGTTTGGATTTCTTCTGCTCAACTATCTTATAGTGGCAGTGGGAAGCTTGACCTACACACACTTTCATAAATAAGGGAATCCAAATCTTAGATATTGTAATGAATCGTGGTTTAAACTGCAGAATTTTAAAGTAAATTTTATTTGCTAAACACCAGGAATAATTGGTTATTTTGAGTCTGTTATGACTTGTCATTTATTCAAGTGCAAATGTCAAGTTGTGACCCATCTGCTTTCCTCTTTACCACAGTGAGTTTAGGATTAGGGGACGACCCTCTTCTGTGTTGTTGTAAGCAATGCTATTAATCACATCCAGTTTCTATACAGAAGATGCAGTCAAATCCTGTTACTCCTCTACTTCAGCAGCAGAAACCCTTGATTCAAGTTTCAACAGAGTGTATGTTAGCCAGCATTGACCTGTGTTTCTGTTTAAACTAGGATGCTGTGATATGATTTTTTTCATTGCTACAATAATCACTTAAAATCAAAGCAACATATACATGATTGTGATATGGTGGCATTCCATTAGTCCTGCCATTTACCAGAAATGGGGATTGTTTATGCATGGGTAAAATGGCCTTGTCACAGGTGTCATAACCACTTTTGCTGCCAATTTATCCTGATTGGCAGAATTATTAAGGCTTAATATTTTCACAATAAGGAATATAGATTGCTGTGAACATGTGAGGATTATATAACCTAATCCTGTGTATCGGGGGTGGGTAATGTGGTTGCATCCCCAGTTTGATTTATCTTTATTTTTTGTTCAGTCCGTGAAAGGTCACATCTGCATAAAATTAAGTTCAAAATATTCACCAGATACAATTAACTGTGAATTTTAAGCAGCATCATAAAATAGTTATCGGTATTTAATGAACATATTTAGCAGTTGTTGCGACCAGGTGAGAAAGAGGTCTAGGGGTTCCCTTTCAGCCTTCACCTGGTCTTACCATAACAGGGTTTAATTTTAACACTCCATGTTTTCAGCTCCCCCTTGGTGAATGCTAGTTCACCGCTTTCCAATTAGAAGGCAAAGAAACCAGCACAACAGGCTTTCTCAGGGTTAAAAAAGAAAAGTTGAAATTTATTAAACTTAAACTCTAATTCGGTTAATGCCTACGGATGCATGACTCACCCATGCGATACACACATGCAAATAGAGACAGAAAAGAGCAGAAGAAAAATAAAGTGGAAAGGTTTGAGGCAATATCTGAAGAGTTGTTGTGGTTCTTCGAGCTCACTGTAGAGACCTTGACTGTAGGTAGATCTTGCTTTTTGTTGGGGCCCAGTATTCTTCTTAAACCTTGTTCGCTGTAGGAGACTTTTCTCTCATGGGGTTCATGTGTCTTCAGTGGATTCAGAGGCTTGTGAGAAAGAGATGGGAGCAGACAGGAGAGAGATCTTCTCAGTCCAGGAGAGAATTTGTGCCCAAACTTTTTGTACAAATTCAAAAAACTCGGGTTGCCCAGCAGATTAGTCATGTGACTAGCTAGTTTGACCATGTCCGATTGTGTATTCAGCCATTTTAGCAGCCAACCTGGAATGTGAGCTCCCCACCTTCAACGTCTGGTGATCAAAAGTCCATTATGGTTTGAATGTCAGGGAATGGCTGCCTTGTCCTTCCAAACACCGTCTGTTAATATGTAAACATCCCTTCCAGCCACAGCCTATCTGTTCAACAAGTCCTCCCCACACTCCAGTAAAATCAATGTTCAAGACAACATTAATGTGCCTCATTCTTGGCAGGTAGGCCTAGCATAACACAGTCAACAAATCCAATGCCAGTACTGTATTGTGAGTTTCTACTTTATCAGAAAAGTTTGTGAAAGAGTTAACAGTGCTTAATTTAAAGCATATGTAGCATCGAGGCGTGAAGTAAATTTTGAAACAAAAATTGTCCAACTTTCATTGAAACAACAATACAGAATCCTGATTTGCATTGTTATTGAACACTACAATATTTTGTAAGCTGAAGTCCAATTTTAAACTAGTGTTTGTAATCACAGCTAGACATTTAATGAGCTGGAATGAATAGCCATATTGCAATCTAAATTAGATTATCTAATAGTTTTATCTCAGATGTGATGTCATTGGCTAGTGCACGAATGTAATATGCCATGGATAGGAAGGTGATGGTTCATGTCTGGATTTCATTATTGGACCAGATCCTGATCTTTGCTGGTTCACTGGGAAAAACATTGAGTTGAGGCCAAAAGTTTACCTGAGGATGATGGAGGGAAAACTGGGGAGTGCGTCCCCTTGCACACACTCCAGTAGCCAGTTACAGAGCAATATTAACAAAAGCGTTTAAATGGGTCACCTCCTCGTTGGCTCAGCTGTGGAACTAAGAGTTAGAGGATGGAGCAGAACATGTAGCTATCGGTCTCTCTAATATTACATTTCTATTCCTAAACAATGCATCCTACTTTGGCCCAAGAATAATCTCTTCATGTAGAGTGATGTGTACCAAAGTACAGCCTACCTCATGTTGCTTTTTTTTATGGTGTTCTTTTAAATGCCACAGAATAACAGAAGATATTAATTGAAGAAAAAAGTTATATACACGGCTCTGCTCTTGGAAATGTAAGCCATTTTAGTCTTGATTCAGCTTTAATATTGGCTGTTGTTGGACTTCAACAAAAGTAAACACTGCAGGGGCAAGTGTTGCAGAGCATGGCTTTGATAGGATTTCTTTTGCGTGTTGGAAAGGTAAGAAGCTCACAGAAAATGCATTACAGATCTGCCTGACATTGTACATGTTGCACATTGTTATATACACCACATTGGTAGATCTGATTTATTTGCAGCCATTTATGTTTCTGCCTGGACTGCGTTCTAACATTTTCACTCAACCAAGGTCACCAGTTGCAGCTTTGATTCTTTCCTTTTTGTTCAAGTTTGACACAGATTGGGGGAGATGACTGGCCTCACCTTTTTTGGCATATCTTTATCTCCCTTTGTTTCAGAACCTCTGTTCTTGGATTTTCATTCCTGCCCTTTTTCTTGCATTGCATTTACTGCTCTTTTTTATGTTACCCAAGTCTGAATTAAGTACACTCATCAGTTTACCTCAAAAAAAACTGCTGTGAGAGTCTGGACATGAGTGACATTTTCTTATGGGCTGGGAATTATGGGATGTCCTGTCACTTGCAGTTTATTGTTCAGTAATCCACTGAACCCTTTGGGTATTTTGTTTTTAATCATTATTTTAAACTTATGTTCTAGTGGGACTCAGAATAACCATAGGTTACAATTTAACACATTAAACATATCTGTAATAAAACACTTTTGTATTAGTTTCTGAATTCTATGCCTACTTATATCACCACCAATAGAGCTATGTAATCTTCCATTACTCCAATGAATGCATGTTCCATGAATTGACTGCTCACGGGCCAATTTACTTACATGTTGCCTCTGTGTGGTTAACATTCGCAATTGTGGAAAAACCGTGGTAATATTTCTATATTCTGTTGTTAACTCTGCCGCATATTAATCAAGTTTAAAGTATGAATGCAGTATATATGCAATCAACAATTTTCCTGTGGGAAAATTTAAGATCTGTAAATTTCTGTTGAGTGTGACTTGAATTTTGCTGCAAACAACTTAACGTTTAAGATCCTTTAGGTCCCCAGGCTGAACTTCAATCAGCGATCAACCGCATTAAGTTGGCGTATCTCATTCATTTTCAAAGGGATATGCCAACTGAAGACTGCTGAACACTTACTAGAATTGAGCCTCTAGGACTTTGAAAATCTTAACAGGAAATTTAGAATGCCCACCTAGCATATTAGAAGGCATTCAGTTCAGAGTCATCCCTTTTATAGCTTCCTAATAAAAAGCTGATTTCTGCACTTGGTGCCTTTTAGAAGTACAACATTTGCCTTTTTGCACTCAGGATTAGTGTGACAAGTCATTTCCTGCAATTCTATCAATTTTAACCAGTATGACAAAATTATGTTAAAAGTGGGAATTTGAAACATCCCAAGTACATGTTGGATTTATCTGAGTAATTAAAATTTCAGTGTGCACCATAGAAATGTAATTTCTTAAAGAATATTGTTGCTGGATAAAATGTCATGTAAAATGCCTTATTTCATCTTCTTATGGAAATACACATTTCACTAATTAATAATTTTCATTAAAATTTAAGTAAAATTCAAAAGAAGAAGGGGGGGAAAGAGTTGTTAAGTGTTGAATGGCAGCGGATGAAGGATCTTCTGCTCTTTGACAATTTTTTTCAGAATTTACTATATTTGAGTTTTTGACAAAGGTTTGCTCTGCTTTCAGTTCTTACAGTTTTCTTTGTAAATACACATTTTAGTTAAAAATAATTCAATATTGAACTCCAATGTTGCTCAATTCAATAGGACTTGTCCCAAGAAGTAATAGCAACAGCAAAAGAAAATCTCCATTTTAAGCTATTCTGTTTCTGAGAAACTGTTTTAAAGAGTGCTCTATCTGAAAATCAGAACACTATGATACACCCAAATCATGAGGAAACTTTTCCTGTATACCAATTTTTTTCTTTTTATTATCCCAGTCTGTTTATTTTAATTTCTTCTTTTTATATAAAACAATGAAAATTTCTGTATATGTTTTCAGTCACGTGTACACTGGAAAAATACATTTATACTTCCAATCATTACTCTGTCTTGCTGCCAGTCTCTTTACCTGCTTTCTTTTTCACTTCTCACTCTCTCTGAGAGTAAAATTATTGTTCACCAGTAGTGCTTAATGAGCTCATAGTAAATTGACAGTCTGTTTTGCATTGAAAAGAAAATCAGGCACAGAGTAAAACAGACTGCCAATTCGCTATGAGAATATTTTGTGCTACTAGCATGGACGAATTTAACCCCCATTATTTCTCTTCCATTTTTCCTTGTAGCTGGTTTGCTTTCCTCTCCTCTCTTTTTTTTACCTTTATGCCCATTAATCCAGTTCTCCCTCTTGTTCTTTTTGCTGTTTCTTCCCTCTTTTTGCCCTTCCCTTTTTTCATGGACTGACTCATCAACTGTGAGAAGCCATCAGTTAACCTGTTTAAACATTTCAGAATAAATAATGTTAAGGTTAACAATAATTCTATATAGTTGCGTAACTTACAAAATGGATTCTGATAATAGGGCAGACACTTTAAAAATGAAAGTTTGCTGAATTAAATTTAAAGTCATAGTTTTCATTTCTGTCTGCTCATAGTCTAACCTGTCAAGCAAGCCATCATTGCAGTGACACTGGGGGATTGGAACCACTATCCATTGTTTACTTTAAACTGAGTACAGGTCATGCATTTTAGATGTTGTCTTTGATTTCTGTGCAGTGGAGAGAGGAAAAAGCAGGGTAATATTTTCCTGCAAACCACCCCCCCCCACCCCCCGACTGCTGCCCCATCCAATTTAAATGTTTTCACTTTTCTTTATTTAGCTTTTTCTCATGCTGTGGCTGGGAAGATGGCAGGTGAGCTGTTCCCATGCCTCTGATAAAGCTGCTCTTATACCCTCCAATTTTTGATCCTTCCAGCAGTGAAACATCTCTTCAGCGCCTCTCCTGGACACTCTCTGGGCTAAATTTTACGCTGCCCCAGCTGGCCAGATGGTGGCAGCGTAAAATTGAGCGGCAGGCTCCGGGAGGCCTACCCGCCCCACTCCCGCCTCTGGCCAACTTTACGGCGGTCGGGTGGAGGGGGGGGGGGAAACAACCTGCCTGCCCGAGGCCAATCAAGGCCCTTAAGTGGGCACTTAACGGCCAGTTAAAGGCCCTCGCCCGCCTCCATGGGTATTTTACCCATGGTAAGCGAGCGTGCTGGGGACATGAAAGGCTGCTCAGTGATAGCTGCCAGCCTGTCTGTGTGCCGGGGGTGCTATGGCAGTCAGGCACAAGGTGCCCGATTGAGGGGTGCCCCCACCTCCCAACCCACCCCTGGGGCCCAAGACGCCCCCCCCCCCCCTTCCCCCCTTGCTTTGCCGGGGTGCTCCTGATTCCCTCGGCGAGGCATCGGCAACCTACCTTGGATCTCGGCTCCATGGCATCCTCCTCAGTCGGCTGGGCTGCAGTCCCAACAGCAGCCACTGCTCCCAGTGGCGATGCTGGGACTAAGAGCTGCCGGCTCGCTGATTGGCAGGCAGCTCACTGAGGTGGGACTTCCTCCCTCAGGCGAGTGGAAGTCCCGCCTTGGGACAATTAAAGCCCGGGGACCCATAAAATGCGGATCAACGTTTACGTCAGTGGCGAAATGCCATCTGCCTATGGTAAAATCTAGCCCTTTGTGTGGGGATCTGTTGGCTAAATTCTTGTCCAACCACCCTTACGACACAACCCATTGGAGCGCTAATAGACAATGCTGCTGTGACTGATGGTGATTGGGCAGCTCTGATTCAAAGCTATAAAAAAACTAGTGGTAGCAATCTTAAAAAACAAAAATCTACCTTTCTGAAATATGTACGATCTTTACAGCATCATTGCTCAACATATAGGAGGGATTGTATTGCAGAAAATTGTGAAATTTTAAATAAAAGAAAGTTTGTATTTTATCGGTTTGTCAGTTTAGTAAAACAAGTTTTAGCCGCTGTTCCATTTACTAAATCCTATATCATTCAGAGGTGATTTAGAGTTTGTGTATATAATATACTTGTAACAGGTACTCAGAAGCAAGTAAAATAATCCTGTATGAAAAATAAGTATTAGCAAATCTTAAAATTCATAAACAGCAATTCTAAATAAAATTCCGTGTATTTATTTTTAGTCCACAATGAAATATAAATTCTTGTAGATTTTTAAATTAGTTGAGGATTCTGTCAGTAGTCTAAACACAGATGTTAATCAAGTTACTGTGTTAATGTTGGCATATTGTTAATGCATAAAATACTAAAACAGCCTGTTTGAATTAAATAAAGAACTGGATATTTATCTGATAATTATATTGATGTGAAAGCTCATTTCTGATGACTTTATAGGGAAATTATTAAAAAAGTGCGTTGGCAGCAGCGATTTCTGAAAGTCATTTTTATGCAGTAGCCAGTAGACAGATACCTACATAGCATTTCCCTGAGGTTTAATTTAAAGTCTTTTTAGTCTTGCTGATCTGGTCAACAGCAATATGTGAATAAAGCAAATGTACTCCGCGATATAAATTATTATTCATAAATGGGCATCTTAGGCCAGTCTTACCATGTAATTATGGTTTCTTTTACATAAAAATGTCAACATTCCTGGAAAGGAACAGACTGGAAATGTTTCAGCCATAGAAAAGGATTGCAGTAGAAATGTTACTAATACAGTTTCTCTGTCAAACACCAATAGATGTGCCTTTGAGATTGACAAGAAACACAGAAACAAGACACTAGTCATCTTTTGGATGCTCTGTTTTATAGAATAAGGAATACATTCATTTTCACTCTCATAGTTAGGCCTGGGTAATTGCTCAGTGGAGAAGAACACATACGAAGCATGTAGTGAACAGATTCATTTGAAAGGATGAAGCATACACTGCTTTGTGGAATTTGCTATTTAACAGTAGATGAATTATGAGTACAGTATCTTAAACAGGGAAGTGAATTATTTACAAATAACCTCCAGTAATGCATTTTTATCATTTCTATAGGGATATGATTTTTGTGTTGTGATGAGATTTAAATGGTATGATTAGTTGCTTGATCTCAAATTTAAGTTATAGATTTCAAACCTAAATGCCTCTGAAAACAGTTGGTTCAAAACAAAACAAATCATTTACTGATTTTCCCCTCTGTTTCGAATGTCCAGTTTTATATTGTACTTACAGACAGTATCACTCTGACTGGATCTCGACGGAACATGACTTGAGAACAGTGGTATATGGAAAATATATCATTTGGAGTCTGGACTTCATGCTCATGTGTGCCTGCAGAACATGTGAGTCATTCAATTCAGTGTCACTCATTAATTGTTCTTTTCCAAACACCTCTGCTCTGTGTCATGTATCCTGTAAAGTTTCAGTGGATAGTATGATTGCAGACTGATTACATGTTAAGACGTTAATGTCACCCGCAATTTCCCATTAGACATTACAGTTTGGTATATTTGATGTGTGTTGAAAGGAAAGATAAGGTTATCCATTTACACATTTTCTCACTATTAAATGACTTTTGTATAGTTTTGCCTCCATCAATTCATAATGCTTCTTTGTTTTCAGTACTGCTTTAGAAATCTTGCATCTTCTATCCAGAAAATGTGAACACATTCATTAAGTATTTGCTAAAAATCAGGTTTGCTGTTGGAGCTACTCAACTTTAATGTTTAGAATCCAGTCTTCCTTAAAAAGATGGAACTATTGGACTGTAGACCCTGTTTTTTGTGGCATTTGAATCCATTTTGACTTTCAGTAATGTAATTGAAAATAATGTTGTTTTATAAAAATGCAATGTTGATTTTGTGGTTTTAAATTTGTTCCTATCAGGGGAATAGATTGTAATGCAAAGTATTTCTCTCAGTTTTGGTGGTGGACGTAATCTGAAAAAAATAGCCCGAATTGGCTCTGAACTACACCCATTTTTTCTCTAGCATTAAGCACGGAGAATACATCAGCAGCATTTGAATGTGCCAGATATATGTATCACTTTCTGTGAAATGATTAAAATGGTAGTACTGATCAATTCAAAGCTCTGACATTTAAAGCAATATATGAGCCTGAGAACAAGCATTCATTGTTCATTGTTAGCTGGTGCTAATTCTAATAGTGAATAGAAAATCGGATTGCATGTTCATTCTTTTTCAGATTGACAGTATTAATTACTGCAACACAAATCAAACTGCTTATTTTACTGAATTATAAAGTTACATTGATTTACAAGCATCTTTGAAACATTCTTTTAAAAATATATATTATTTCCTGGTAGCTACCGTATATGGAAAAGATTTGTGATTATTCCAGTTTAGTGAATGACTGCATTTCCGGAGCTGAAAAGTTTCATTGTGTTCTCACATACTTGCCTTTTACCATTAGCTTTAATAACTGTATTCTATTGCTATCAGTTTAAATGATCTGCATTTGATTTGAAAATTGCAGTAAGTTCCAAAAGGTGAAATCTTATCATTGTGGGCAATCTCTGGAGAACTAGAACATTGACCAGATGACTTGCCTGCTATTTCCACATCATCCTATTTACAGCATTGGAATGCACATGAACAAATCGGCTCATTGCAACAAGTTCCCCTGTTGATGAATTTCCAGCTCAACATTAAGGAAGAGTCGGGAACACTTGCAGATGTTTGTGGAAATTCCCTTTGACTCTGGTGTTGTTTGGAGTTTATGCATACATCACATCAATTGTGAAAAGTTGCAGGCAAAATCTCAGCAAAAGGAGAATAAGTTTCAGAACTGATTTTGAATTGAGCAAGTTATAATCAGTCACTCTCAGAGCATTATTATTAAAGATGTCATTTCTTTTTACTAAATTGTTTTGGCTGCAAGTCAAAACTATAAAAAGTCAAACAGCAGCTTCTGTGTTTCTTTTACAGATGTCTTGCAAACTTTGTGTCTAATTTTCCAGTAATCTGCTTCTGTTCATAATAAATCCGAATAGTACATTTACAGATTATTAATGAATCTACATAGAATTTGTGACAAGTACTGCAGAAACTATTAAAGATATTGAATGACCAACAGCTTAAAAGTATTTGTTTTAAAAAAGTACTATGCAATTTTGTCTTCTGTGATGTTCAAAGTTGGATCTGTAGAAGTGTTTTGTACCAAATAAGTGCAATTATGCAGTCAAGAGTTTTAGTTGGTCAATATAAGTGGTTTGGTTGTTTAATATTTGCAGAGATAGTGTCAGTTTAGTTGGCTGCCATCAGCATAGTGCCAGATGTGTGTTATTAAAGCTGAAGGGTTGGATAGGTGGGAGTGTTGGAAGTTAACAAGGCTGAGTGTTACATGCTGAATAGCCTACTGACTGATAGAAGTTTGTACAATGTGTACCAGTTTTCATTTATTCATTAAGTGACTGAAATGTGAAACAAATTGAGAACCTCATTCAAATTTCTGATGTCCGTGATAAAATTACTTTGTATTGTGATATAGCTGTATAAGGTTTTTGGATTTTTGATATTTTTATCTATATATTTCATGCAAATGAAGGCATTTTGATACAGAAGAGATGCAGAAGAATTATGTTTACAAAAATCATATTGTACCACCTGTCCTGAGAACATAGTTAGACTTCGACCGTAATCCTGTTTTTGGTTTGTCTAAAGTTCATACCAAGTCTTGGGTGCAGACAGAATCCTATTCTTGTCCACTAAATAGTGCTTCCTATATTTGATTGAAGTTCAGCTTCAGTTTCTCTCTTTATGGCAGAGTCATGGCAAAATGGAATTAACATTGTTCTGTGTTTTTGGCAGTTGTGACTCTACCTTTTAGTTCATAAGTGTTCCTTTGCCATTAAAAACCTTGGAGTGCTGGACAAGATCTTGAAAGTTACAAAAATAAATACGAACTGCATTTCCTTTGTAAATTAAAAAAACATAATGCGCCAAGGCATGTTCAGTGATTGTCTGGTTGTATTTATGATAAACATCAGTAGAAATAGAAGGGAAAAATTTTGGCCGGAATTTTACAGCCCTCCCAATGAGCGGGCGGGTGCTGGGGAGGGGCAAAAAATAATGTGGGAGGCGGGGCTATTCTCGACGCCTTCGCACCTCCGCTGCAATTTTACGCAGAGCAATTGTGGTGAGAAACAGCCGGCCCGCCCCAGGCCAATTAAGGCCCTTAAGTGGCAGATTAACTGCCACGTGAGGGCTTCCTCCTGCCGCCTCTGGTATTTCACCCACGGCGGCCGGACGGCAAAGGCCCCAAGAACCCCGCCTGGGGTTGGGGGGGTGAGGGGGGGCCCTCCTGATTGGGCACCCTGTACCTAATGGAGGGCGGCCTCCTAAGGCCCAACCACGCCCAATGCACAACAGTTCCCACCCTTCCCCGCCCCCCCACCCCGCCAACTGGCCCCCCTTGCCTCGCGGGACCAGGCCGATTGTCCTCGGCGAAGCCTCAAAAACCTATCTGAGTTCCGGGGCCATCCGTCACCTTACTTGCAATGGCTGGGTGTAGTCCCAGCAGTAGCCACCCCTCCTGGTGGCGCTGCTGGGACTAAGAGCTGCCGGCCCACTGATTGGCCGGCAGCTCCGTTAGGTGGACATCCTTCCTCAAGGAGGTGGAAGTCCTGCCCAAGACCATTTAAGGGAAGTGAAAAATCCCAGCCTGGCTCCCGAGGCCTGGTGGAGGCGGGCTGGCACTGACTTTTCGGCCAGTGGGCGGGGCCTCCCACGCAATGTAAAATTCCGGCCCCTATTTCTACAACGGCTTAGCGTGTTTCCAGGAAGTATCCCAAAGAATCATGTTGAAGTGCAGTAAGTATTGTTACATAGGCAGTCACTTTGCAAATAGAAAGATTTCACACCACAGTAATAAGATGAATGAGTAGTTCATCTGTTGTTTTGGTGCAGCTGGCTGAGGAAGGAATTCTGCACAATACACTGACAGAGCTCCTTAGGGTCATTTTAAATTTTGGTAATAGTGTAAAATGGGTGATAGTGGATTGGTTATCCATTTGATTTCAATGCAGAGGTAAATCATGCACAGTGTACAACGGGCAGCCAATCCAATATTGCCCAATTTGCACTATCGCCCGAAATTAAAATGACTTCATCTGGTTCTTTGAATAGTGGCACCAGAGGGAAACCTAGCACTGCAACAATGTAGTACTCCTCAATGATGCACTGGAATGTCAACCTAGATTATAAACCCGAGTCCAGGAGTGGGGCTTGAACCAAGATCTTTCTGACTTGAAGGCAAGAGCGCAACCACTGAGCTGAGCTAACACTGAAATATACACAAATATTAGCATTGATTTTAAACCTACCCACGTGCCGAGAAAGGTATGGGGGGAGGAAGGGGGCTTGCAGTTAAAAATAGTGGCAGGTCATGCCAAAATTCCCAATGTGTTCCCACCACCAAAACCCCCCACCCCATCCCTGACTCATCTCAGGACAGGTATGGGAAAGATGCTTACCCCAGGCAGGTGGAGGCCTACTTTACAGTCAAAAGCCACAGTCCAATATTGTCTTCAGTATCACAATGCCATTTTAGCTAAAACATTTGGGTGGCCAGCACAGTGCCAAAACTGACCGCGGGAATTGGCGGCAGTCATTGGTGAGGCCAGAACAGGCTACTAAGAGTACTTAAATTTATCTTCTGTGCGGAATGCTTCCAGGAACCTTGCAAGGAGTCCTTGGGCCTCCCTAGCCATGTCCTAGCATCTCCCTCCCAGCACTAGCATCACGTGTGTAAACATCTGTCCCAGACTAACTTTGTGATGGGATCCATTCTTCTGGGTCTCCAGCATCTTCAGGCATCCACCCCATTTTCTGCTCCCACCTGCCAACCCTGATATCACACTAGCCGGTTTCAGGCAAGAAACAGAGCTGCAGTATTAAAATGAGGCCCAGGAGTTAAAATGTCCTGGGCCTTAATCTGAAGTTTTCATGGTCATTTCCCTGTGCTGCACTCCACCCTCTCAAAATGAGCTCCAAGTTAAAATCGACCCTCGTGGGGTTCTTTTGTCCAAATTTTAGGGGATAGAAACATTGGTATCCAGTAATGAGAAGAATCCTGTGTGCCTGTAAAATGCCTGAGATGAAACAGAGCAGTTGCACATTACTTGATTGAACAATTATCGAGTACTGCAACAGACCAAATTTCCTCTAGTTTAAATAAAGCTAGTGGTTTTCTAGTGAGGCTCCAAAATTGTTGGTAAATGCTGTTAAGCTTCCACAGAACATACTTTGTGTAGTGGTGTATGGTATACTTAGAAAGCATTAACTTTTGCATAGATCTGCTGCAATCATTGTGACACTGATCTTTGCAGCTCAGAATCTGTAATCAGGAACAGAGCTGAGTAGCTCTTTAGCAAGGGAGCTGTCTTTATCCTGGGAAGAAGCTTTGTGTGACCTGCTGCACAAACATTTCCCAATTACAGGGCTTTTGAAATCACAGGATATAGTAATTGACAGGCAGAGAAACAAATCATAAGTATATCAAAAGCATTGACAATTACTGATTTTACAAAGCAAGCAGTGAGTGCAGTGCAGTACACAGAAAGCTGAGGCTTGCTAAAGCTTGGAATAGTAATGCTGCTAGACTTTTGTCTCCATTCAACAACTTGTGCAGTGACATAAATACAGTATATGTTTATGCCATTAGCAGATTATGCCTTGTCACAATGTAATTCTGTTTGATTGATAATACGACTAAACTAACCACAATTGCATACTATTCTATATATTTTAATATGTTAGCACATTTCTTTGTTATTGATACAGTCAGCCACTTCAAATAGATTTTGATTGACAATTTTTTTGTAGAAAAATAAGACTGATTAATCTAATCACAATAAAGGTACAAATGGTCACAGATTTAAGCACTTTTCGAAAGCTATTTAACACTTTGTAGATTCTGTCCTGCTGCAAGATATTTTATAGCTCTTCAGTTGGATTTGTTTGGCATTCAATAAAAATAAATCATAACGTATAGTTTAATCAAATAGCCATAGCAACAAGGTTTATTGACTTTCAGAAATGGCTATAGTTGAATGGGGGAGGGGTGTTGGGGGATAATGCACCTTCCCCACTTATAACTTGGCTCTTTCATTGACCTGCAAATAAAATTAGCACGCAGCGTGGAGCCCATATATCAGGTATAAAAATTGCTGGAAATACTCAGTAGGCCTGGCAGTGTCTGTGGAGGGAGAAATAGTGTTAATGGGCTGAGTTTTAGTTTGAGTTTCAATCTGGGTTGGGTTGGGTTGGGAACCCGCAGGTGGCTGTGGCGGGACCCTGGAGGAGATTTTCCAGGAGGCAGTCAATTAAGAGGCCCTTTCCGGGACTCCCATCCAATTAAAGACAGTGGGCAGGCTCTGCAGCTGGGCAGACTAATGGGAGCTCCCTACTGGGAGAGGTGGGCACGGCTGTTGTAGTGGGGGAGGTGGGGGGGTGCCTGTGGGTGCCTCAAGATAGAGGCACCCTCTGAAGATTTGTAAATGATGCAAAATATACCGTCGCCACAGCTGCCAGACCATCACAGTGGGGGAAGGAGCCCCTCCACAGAATGGCCTGTGGCCACAGCTGTGGCCTTCGCAGTCCAACAGATCCATGCTGGGCTGCTTTGCAGGTTACACCTCTGCCACATCCCAGCCTGCCCCTGGGAGGCTGGCACTATTTAATCTATGATCTCCAGCCACATTGGGTAGCCTGTCCATCATCTGAAAAATCCAGATGGCGTGTGCAGGGTACCCACAATTGGCTACCCACCATTGAATGCATAGCCGTCGCCCTCCAGAAACCCTCTGAAAATAGATCAGAGGCGGGAACATGCTGCAAACCGGCATGCCAGCTGGAAGCGAGAAATTGCCGGCACGCCTGTCTCCAAGTTTGGATCAGCCTCAGAATGAAAATTCTGCCCAACGTTTCAGGTTATTGATCTTTGATCTTTTATCCCTATGGTGACTGCACCCATAGATTGGATCTCCCTGTGAAAGCACATGCCCACAGCCATTTTCATGCTTTGCGTTTAGTTTTCTATTGAAATAATTAAAAATGACAAATATAGCAAATAGAAACAGAATAGCTTGAGAAGACACAGCAGGCTAGTCAACATTGGAAAGAGAAAAGATAGATGAATGTTTCGATGGGAACACATTACCAAAATTAGTTCTGCGTTGTCAAGGAGCAAAGGCCAGCTCTCTTTGACTGAAATTAGAAAGCAAAAGTAGCAATTCTTGTTTTTTTAAAAGTACATTTTAGCATTGGTGGCCTAGTCCAGGCATGGGGAAATGCAACCTCTCATGATCTAGTGATGATGGTGGAAGAAATGCACTGTTTTGAGTTGTCGACCTGATTGTTCCTGTGGAAGCTGTGTGACGTCTGTGTTCAGGGCTTTAATGGTAAGTTGCTGTCTGCTTTCAGTCCCTGGCTGTGTAAATGTGAGTATGTGCCTGTATTTGCTAGTGGTTGACCAGAAATTTGAGGGATGTCTATCTTCTCAAATGATCCAGGGACTCTCTTCTGTCAGCTTGAGGAATTGAGGTTAGTCTTCATCAACACTTCACAAAAGCTTGAATTTTACATACACTGTCCTGAGAAGGTTTCAACTTGGTCAATAAGACTTCAGTCTTTGGACAATACATCATACAGGTGCATGATATGACCAAAGGAAGGTGATAGGAAATCATTGGCATCTCCCACTGCTCAAAGCTCATGTTAAGCTACTTAGACCTATGTTTTTATAGCCAGTTCTGGTTCATGACTCACTTCCAAATCAAACTGCATCCAGGGGAGATGAGTTTTATTGAATCCTTAGTTACGACTCTGGTAGCATTTACACAAGATTATTTACTCAGAAGCTAAATCCAGTCTGCAGCAAAACCCTTCTGGGAATACACCATTTAATAAAACAGAACAGTGCTTTAAGAATAACCTGTGTGCCAGTCCTTGACAGGTAGATTTCAGATTGAGGCAGGTGATGTTCTCATTATACCTGTCCAAACAAATGGGTGATTTTCATTTAGAAATAGCCCTCCAATAGTTAATAGACAGATACATTTCAAAAAAAGCACCCAACCCTTAACTGGTACCTGTCCAAACAGATATTAATCTACACATTCTTTTAGCTGGGTAATATCTGTGGGATGTGAAGATTTTGTCGTAGCTCTTTCATCTTATATTCGAGGTTGCATTTATTAATCTTGAAAAGAGAGTCTGTTGCAGGTCTAGTTTGCATTTCAGGAATCCCATCTCATTTATTCGTCTGTTATTATTTATTCACTTTCACTGTTTCCTAGATTTTGTGCTGGTGAGCTCAGAAGTGAACCAAGCAGAGATTGAAGGATAGATACAGGGGCCAAAAAAAATCATGGAGCAGGAAATATGATAGCATTTACTCTTTGCATATCAAAATTCAAGGTCAGTTGAATCTGAAAAGGATCATGCATAAACACTCTATAACCACTGGGATTCTATAACATATTCTCTGGATTGGCATACTTATGTAGTTTTGTACATGTATTTCCATGAACATTTTACCAAGTATTGGCCTAAGACTACAAGTCAGATTAAGTCTTTTATTGATTTTATTTTTTCTCCGCCTTCTAGGTTGCCCGATATCTGAGCTGGGAGGACAAGCAGACCACTTGTTCCCATGCCTCAGTCAGTGCTGCTCTGTAATTGGCTGTTAGAGGTGTGTATGAACTCCCCTGTTGAGTTGTCCTTTTATTTTCATTCACACCCTATAGGGAAGTACCTAACGTTCCCCATGGCTCTTCAATGACTCAGACCAAGATTAGAATTCATTGTTTGTGAAATGATCTGATTGTACCTTTTTTATATAAATAAACCCCCCCAAACACTTTCTTACCTCATTCTCAAATTGCTTTCACTTATTCCATTCATTATACCTTAACCACAGATTCTTCGTTATTAAGAATAAATAAAATGCCATGGTGCTTACAGTGAGAATTGGTCCCATTTTGATTTCCCCTGTATTTTTCTGAAGTTCTGTTGTCAATCTCCTGTTTAATTTCAGTAATTGACTTTATTATGTTTTGATGATTTAATTCTGAAAATGTAAAATCTTCTGATGCCAAATTTGATCAAATCTGATGACATGTAATTCACAACAGCTTTGTGTCCCTAATACAGTACTGAACTTCCTCATTTATCTTTTTCATTGCCTCAACTGTTTTATATTTGCAAAGTAACAGACTTAGTAACAGTATGTTGTGTTCATGTCCAAACCTGCTTCCTTTAACTGGAGATTTTTTTCAGACTGTGCTCTTCAGTAAAAATTATTTTTTCTTTGTTTTATGAAGTGATGATCAATTAGAGAGAAAGGAATTTTGTGTTTTTTAAACTACATTTCGGTTCCAACAAAATTATCAAAACCAAAAACCTGTGTTTAATTGCTGTTTTGTTCAAAATTTAATAAATCAGTCCAGCATCTCAAAGCTCTGGTTAATTGTAGTACACAATCTTCACAACTGATGCAAGCTATGTTTGTCCAATAATAATGACCTGTGGCGAAAGCAACAGTTTTAGTAGAAGCAACATGTAGACTCCATGATAGCAGCTGTGTGTTCTGTGAGCCTTGTCACCTACAGCTATGGTCTCAGCCTCAGTGGAGGAGATTTTCTTCTTGTACCTTTTTTTTGAGAAGGAGAATGAGGATTTTAAATAAAACTAAAATCAAGCTCTTAGTGTGGTGCTTAAGGGCCTGTATCCAGCACTGCCTCAAAAGGTCTCCAAAAACATATTTAGGTGAAACCAGGGAGATGCGTTTGGCCCTCCATTTAAGGCAGGGATCATAAATTTTTATGGGCCAAGTTGGGGATGGCAAGATGACCTTAAAACAGCCAGTAAGTGTAAAATTTTATTTTATAATTTGCTTCTTATATCATCATTTGGAGAGGGTTTGCTCAGTTTTGAGATATAGAGCTGTTCAGCTGCGGCTCGGTAGTTTTATATGCAGAAGAGAGGCTCAAGACGACATTTGCAAATCCAAGAGGTTGCCAACCAACAGGGATTGACAGAAGACATGAGGCCGAATTTTTAAACGGCTGTGGAGGTGGGACCAAAAACAGATAGGCCCGTAATTTCCTGACACTGGCCGGAGTGCCAGTTTGCCGACATATTCCCGCCTCTGAGCCATTTTAATAATGGATGGTCCGGTGGGGGAGGGGAAAAGTTGTGATGGTTACCTGCCCACAAGTGGCACGTAGTGAATTAAGTCTCTTAAAGGGCTTATTAAGGATGCAGTGTAGACATCGACTGGAATTTTTCAGTGGGCAGTTGCCCCCCCCCCCCCCCCCCCGCCCTCCCCCTCCCCGATTGAGGCCGAATCCTGGCCGAAGGATGGAGGCGGAATCCCAGGAGCAGACCGGGAGGCCAGTGCTCCATGTGACATTGTTACCTCCCCACTGCCTATGGTTTTAATTGTGAGATGGCCACAAGCCACCCCATGGAGGGGCTTCCCTACAAGGTAGTGGTCTGGCAACTATGGTCAGTTTAATTTTTACCCAATCAAAAAGTCTTCAGAGGGCATCTCCATCTTGAGGTGTCCTCTCCTTTTACATTGGCAGCTCCCACCTCTGACAGTGTGGCTGGTGATCTCTCATTGCTGGATGGCCTCCTATTGGCCCTCCAGCCTCGGGAGCCTGCCCACCACCCTTAAATTGGATGGCAAGCATGCACCCTGGCCACTAATTGGCCAGCTGGTCAAAAATCATGTCGTGCCTAAGGTGCTGATATGATGCAGGATCAAGACCCGAAAATACACCCAACGTTGGGGTCCTGACCCCAGAAAAAAATCCAGCCCATGTTGTTTCATCCTAGTATTCTGGGAATATAGTGGGCCAGGTTTCTCTGGGAAAATAACGGCAAGTTTAATGCGCCTGCCGTTATTAGTTTGGAAATAGCCCAGTAATCTTTGGCGAGGATCAGATATCCTGTGAATTGTGAATTGAGTCAATCAAGTTGCTGGATCCTTTGCAGCTCCACTGCTAAGCTCAAAAAAATGTCAGTTCACCCTCAGCCTTCCCGTGAGTTTCAAGAAATTGCTACATTTACACATTAATTCCCAGTTAATCTCACCCAGAATGTTTGGACTGATACTTACCTGCATAAGTACCCTTTTAATGATGAGGCTTATGTTCTTGCAATGTCATTCAGCCTCTCTGGCCCAGGGAGTGAACAGTTGAAACTGAAGTCTCATTCCTGCAGGTAGTGAACTGTTATTAGAGATTTTACATTTTTGATGCTTTTTCTTATTTTCTCTTTCCGTCTGTTCTTACTCTTAATCCAGTTCTTTCTTTCCCTCTCTTTATTTCTCTTTTTGTACCAGATTTGACTCTACTTCACTCTATTTCCTTCCCTATCATTCCTGTTTCTTTCTCAATCCTTTAACCTCATTGATTCCATTGTTCACCAAGGTCCCCGTTGACCTCGCCACGTTATCAGCTTGCACTTCCAGCAAATCATGCGTGAAGAATTTTTGCCCTGCAAGTTGAGCTAAGAAGTTTGTGTTCAAGTAATCTACAGCTGATGATTATAGTAGATTCAAATTATTCTCAAAAAATGAAGTTTTCCATAAAAGAAGCTGAAATTCTAAGAATTTTAGACATTTTGCTTCATGAAATAACTGTGACTCATCCTATTGACTGAAAATATAACATTGACTGTAATATATGTCAAATTTTCTGAAATAGGCAGTGCCCAAGCTCCTGACAAACCACTTGCATGTTAATGTCCTTAATTTCATCCTCTGATGAAAGATTAAGTATCCCACAGTGGAAAGATGTAATATAATTTATTTAGCAGAACTTGAAATGTGTTGTTCAATATAGCACAACTTTCTGGGCTTAATTTCATATATTTATTTGCCATTCGGTTTCGTCTGCTTTCATTTGTAACTGTATATGATATGTAATTATAGATGTATAATGGAAAATCTGAAAATAAATTGTGACAACATTTTTCAGGTAAACCAAGTAAAATCAAATCAGTAAATTATGTTGTGCAGAGACAATCATGGAAGAGATCATAGGGAATAGTTATTAGAAACTAGACAAGGGTGTTTCAGGAAAAGTCTTCAAAATGAACACCAGTTGCTCAGTGTCATATGATGGTGGCATAAAACCAACTTAGTGAAAGCAGTTTACTATATTTTACTTAGGATTAGAACTGTTTCCAAATATGTTTTCCTGCCATTGCTCTCATTGCTAAGAATTCAACACTCAATTCCAAAAGCACCACATTATCTGTATTGGCTTCCATGTGAATATGGAAATAAACATTTTTTTCTGTCTATGCTGTTCATTAATGTGATGAAATGTGGCAAAAAGGTAGTGAAAAGATAAAGCAGCAGTCATTCCTGCAGTAATTGTCTGTGATTATTGAAATCGATTTTAGCTACTGTAAAATGTAGGTGTCCTTGTACAGTAAAAGTCAAGTTTGAGGACTCATGGGTGTCTTCATCATCAAGGTAGACACAATCCATTTAGCCACCTCTGCTTCACCATTCCCTTTTTCCTACCTCACCAATCTCCCTCCAATTCCCCCTCACCCTGTCACTGAATCACCTCTCTCTTTCTGCATCTTTTTCCATCTCTCTGTCTCTCTTCCATGCCACCCATACTCTTGCGTTTATCTGGACCATGAGACCTATCTCTTTCTCCCTTGATGCCATTCCCACTAAACCCACTGATCTGTGAATTTCCCTTCCTGCTCTCCATGCTAGTTGTAAATTGTATCCTGTCTTCAGGCATAATCGCCCTCTATTTCAGAACTGCTGTCATCATCCCTCTTCTCAAAAATTAACCGTTGATCCCTCTGTCCCTGCAAACTACCATCTCCTGTCTAACCTAGTATCATAGCCTAGTGATTATGGTACTGGAATAGTAATCCAAAGGTTCTGACTTCAAATTCCAAGATGGCAAGTTGTGAAATTGAATCCAATAATCCTGGTTATTTCTGGATTAGCACCAGAAAAAATAATTATGAAAGCTGCTTGATTGTAATAAAACCCAAGTGGTTTATTAATGACCTTCATGAAATAAAAACCAGTCTGGCACAAACATGACTCCAGTGCTAATAAATAATGAATTGCCAGTATTGCCCACGTCCCAAGAATAACAAAGTAATACCCTTCCTTTCCTATTCGAAGTCCTTGAACATGTTGTTGACTTTTAGATCTGCATTCAACTCTCCCGCAACTCCTTTTGCAACCTCTACTCAGGTGTCTGTCCCTTTCACAGAACTAAAATGGCCCCAATCAAAGTCACAAATATAATTTTCTGCAACTGTGTCCACAGTGCAGTATTCCTCCTTGTCCTCCTCAGCCTCCCTGCAACCTTCGACACAATTGTCTACACCATCCTCCAAAACCTTTCTTACATTGCCCAATTCGGTAGCAGTGCCTTCAGTTGGTTTGACTCTCCAGTTGTAGCCAGAGTATATGTAGCAATGTTCCCCAAGAATCCATCCTGGACTCCCCCTCTTTCTCACTTACATGCTGCTCCTTGGGAACATCATCCATAGACAAAGGATCAGTTTCCACAGCTATACCCCTACTGCCATTGAGCTGTTAGACTGCTTGTCCAACATGATATTGTGGATGAGCTACAATGTCCTCCAGTTAAAAATTAGAAAGATTGGAGCCATCGTCTTTAGCCCCGCCACCCCACCATAAGCTCCTTACTCTTGCCAATGTCTCCATCCATTCCCTTGTCACTGACTCAGGCTGAATCAGACTGGTTGTAACCTCAGTCTCTAGAGCTAAGCTCTGCCCTCGTTGTTGCTCCATCAGTATGATCGCCTACTTCCACGTCCTGCCATCGCTTCCACCCTTAACTCAACCCACTTACTGTTGAAATCCTCATCCATGCATTTCTAATCTCCATGCTCTCTAGGCTGCCCTCCCATCCATCACCCTTCATAAGCTTCACCTCTTTACTGCTTTTGTTCTATCCTGAACCAAATCCCACTCACCCATCACCCTTGGCCTCCCTGATCTACATTGGTTCCTAGTCACCCTACGCTTCAAATATAAAATTCTCATCCCTCTGTTTAAATCCTTCAATGACCTCACCCTTCTCTATCTCTGTAACATTCTTCAGCTCAACAATCCTCTGCTAACTTGCCACTCCTGAGACTCCCCAGTCTTGTGCATTATCCCTCCATTTCCTCCACCAATCACAGTTGTTCCTTCTACTGTCTGGGCCTTATGCTCCAGAATTCCTTTCCTAAACATTACAGCATTCCTACATTACAACAGTGACTACACTTCGAAAGTATTTGATTGGCTGCAAAGTGCTTTGAGACGTGCGATGGTCGTGAAAAGTGTTATATAAATTCAAGTCATTCTTTCTCACTTCAAACAAAAACAAAATACTGTGGATGCTGGAACTCTTAAATAAAAACAAAAATTGCTGGAAATACACAGCAGGCCTAGCAGCATCTGTGAAGAGAGAAACAGAGTTAACATTTCAGGTCAATGACTTTTCATCAGAATTGGAAATAGTTAGAGATATAACAGATTTTAAGCAAGTACAGAGGCAGGTAAAGTGGAAAAGGGAGGAAAGAACAAAAGGTAAGGTCTGTCATGGGGTGGAAGGCAGGAGAGATTAATTTACAAAAGGAATGAAATGATGGTGCAAGGCAAAAGAAGATGGTAATGGGACATGTAAAGAGACAATATATGAGTCTAGAGAAGGTGTAAATGGGAAAATAGAATCATTACCAACAGCTGCCATCCAAAAAGAAAGGTGCAGAGGTGATAATCTGAAATTGTTGAGCTCAAAGTTGTGACTGGAAGGCTGAAAAGTGCCTGTTCAAAAGATGAGGTTCTGTTCCTTGAGCTTATATTGAGCCTCATTGGATCAGCTTAGGAGGCCGAGGACAAAGAGATCAGAGTGGGAGTAGGGCTAAGAATTAAAATGACAGGCAACCAGAAACTAAGGATCACGCTTGCCTACTGAACAGATGTGTTCCACAAAGTGTCACCCAATCTGTGTTTAGCCCAATGTAGAGGAGACTGCATTGTGGACAGTGAGTACAGCATACTAAATTGAAAAAAGTACAAGTAAATTGCTGTTTCACCTGGAAGGAGTATTTGGGGCTTTGGACACTGGGAAGGGAGGAGGTAAAAGGGAAGTTTTGCATATCCTGCGCTTGCATGGGTAGGTACCATGGGTAGGGGAGAGGGTGTTGGAGTGATTGAGAAGTGGACCAGGTTGTCACAGAGGGAATGGTCCCTTCAGAATGCTGGAAGGAGAGGGGAAGATGTATTTGGTGGTGGCATCATGCTGCAAGTGGCAGAGGACGATCTGTTAAATGTGAGGTTGCTAGCATGGAAAGTGAGTTCAGTATTGTGATTCTGGGGGTGGGGTGGGAACAGAGGTACAGGAAATGGAATGGACCCAGATGAGGTCCTTGTCAACCACGATGTGGGGGAGGAAATCCTCGCTTGAGGAAAAAAGAAGACAGACCGGAAACAGTGGTATGGAAGAAGGCATCATCAGGACAGGTATGACGGAGAAACTGGGAGAATGGAATAGAGTCCTCACAGGAAGCGGGGTGAGAGGGTTTATTCCAAGTAGCTGTGGGAGTCATTGAGCTTATGGTGGATGTTAGTCATCTCTCCACCCCCTTTTTCTTTAAGACCCTCTTCATAACCTTTCAATTTGAACAAACATTGGTCACCCATCCTAATATCTCCTGATTTGTGCTGAGTTAGCTGATCTCAGCTGGGGTGATACTGAGGTGCTGCAATTGGATTGCAATGTCCTTGGGCTAGTGAAAGAAAAATCAGCCAGTGTTCCTGATTGCTACTCAGGGATCCGTGCTGAAAATATGTGCATGTGAGGACAGGATTAGGTTTAGCTGTGGGGCCTTTATGGTTGAATAGTTTGTGACATTTGCTGTTCACGCTCACACATCAAGAATAACTGCTTGAGCAAAGCAGTGGATGCTGCTGACATCTATAAAACTGTATCCCAGTAGGAGTTACTACCTTTTTGAGATAACGAATAAACCTTCTCTAAGTTTCATTATGTTGTGCCTCATTGGATTATAGTCACGTTCTTTTTTCCTTTTCCTGGTTCTACACAAACTACTGCCCTCCATCCACCTTATTCGTTCCTTTATTATTTTAATAATCATAGTTTCTACACTGCAGTGCAACTTGCGGTGTCAATGCATCACAACATAATCTTTCTTTGATCTATGCTGCATGTTTCAAGGCAACATGGGATGCCAGTGTGGTAACGTGAGGTCATCACACTGCTGTCCGAGTGAGTGCCTGTTATGGTGGATTTATTAGTAGTACCGAGAGTGAGCCGTACCTACCAGAGCCACCAGTATGAATATGATTCTATCTCTCTGTGCAATAAATACACCAGCAATGTGCCAATGTTTTTGTCGTATTGGGACTGCCTCGTGTAAGTGTGCAATCTGGTTTTCTTATTTCTTTTGATCTGGGGGTTCATCTGCTGTCTTTAATTGTATACTAGGCTCGTTTGGATGTATGCAAAGCCTTACTGTCCAAGAAGGCTACATGTTTTGGGGCATTGCAACCCTGCCAAATAGTGCACACTGCAGAAATGTTTCTGAATTTGGACCTTCACCTCCATTTGCAGAGTTTACATCTGATACAAAATCTCACTAAGTACAGTGAATTGTAAATGTTTCCTTTTGGCAAATGCGTGCTTAAGGATAGATAAACGCCATTTCCTTGTTAAACTTGATAATCAGTGGTTTTGATATTTTACCATTTTCAATGCACATTATTGAGATTATGCTCGAAGTGGACATGTGTCCAAATAAATGAAGTGGAGGATGTCTGTTAAGCAAAATGCAGTGTTGTGTGATTTTGATATTAATTGTGTTAGATTGACCAATAACTTCAATTTAATTGTTGCACCAGAGACACTGTCATTTCTACCCCCACTCCCGAGAGACTCCTATTTACAGACTCTACAATCTAAAATACAACCTTCCCAACTAGTATGGAAAAAGTGCTAGATTGTGACTGATATCTATCCTAGTTATGACAGGTTGTGCCTTTTTATCTGCATACTGTAAATACTTGCCCAACAAAATGTAATTATCACTATTATCTGCTTATATTTCCAAGATGGTGGTCAATTGGGGTGTTTATGTGGACAGTCTCTAAGTTGGATACTGGTTTTAAACAACAACATTATATTTTCTAATATGTACACGTTAGTAATAAATGTTAATTTCAATTCTAACTTTAACTATGCTGTCATATATTTTACATTTTTTTGTTGTATTCCCACATATCTCCACTTTTATAATTAACAGTGCTGCTTCCATATTAAATGCATTATGGTATGTAAGAATGTGAACCCAGACAATAAAACTCCAGTTTGGTGACAGCACCGTTTTGCAATCTGTTGGTTACATAGCAGCTTAACATTTATAATCATAGTGAAAATTGGCTCTTAAGAACTTGTTACAGATTTTTTTTTAACATGGGGATTTATTGAACATAGTTACTTAATAAGCATCTTTAGTATTGTAAATCGATGAAAGCAGTAATGAGTCTGATGAGAATGAATTTCAATTACAGTGCTCCCCTAGCATAAAATTCTTTTTTGATGTGGTGGAATCCAGCTACAAGGCATCACGAGAACAGCCACCTCTGTGTTTCCTTTCAGCTGTTCCATAATGAATAGTGAATTGTGCAAACGGCAGTCCAATTTACGTGGTGGGAAATTGGATGGACATACTGGAGGCGCAGTCATGTTTGCTTAAAAACAGCAAAGAATACAGAGATTAATAGTACTAAATAAGGTCAGCTTTGTGTTGTTTGCTCTCTGAGCTAGGGTGGTGAAAATATTACTTTCAGTTGCAAGAAAAAGGCTTGTTAATCCTAGAAAATAATTCTAAACATTGCTCACTCAAATACAGGAAATTCTTATAGCCCATCACAGTGAAGGGGATAAAAAAAAAGCTAACTTTATGTGACTAATTTTTGCATGCTTTGCTGGAGATTGGCATTTACAAAGCATAAAGAATGTGCTGTAAAATGTTGTAGGTTTTTATCATTGTGCAGAAAGCTCGACCACCAAGCGCTGTTAAATTATACAAAAGTGCATTCTTTCTGAGTCTTTTGAGGTGCTAATCAGTGGAATGTGAGCCGAGGCCCTCGAGCCAGTCAGAAACTATTTCATTATTGGGATGTTGTGTAATCAAACTGTGGCCAAAATGGTGCTGGAGACTTTCAGCACAGTTCCCTTCCAAACTAACAACCCAAATGTAATTTAGTTTTGTGTGTTTGTGTGTTTGGTATTACTGGTAATATGCTGCGAAAGGGATCTCTGGTTTTAAGCAATAAGAACAAATAGCCTACTTACTGTTGACTGGTGCACATGGAGGTGACAGTTTTTTGAATGCAGGATCGGATGTATCACTTGGACCTCAACCTCTACCACTACCACCCACCCCACCCCACTCCACTCTACTTCCCTCCACCCTCCCCCCCCCCCCCCCCCACCAATAACTAGGGTTCTCTCTGACAACGAGCCTCAGCCTTTCCTGCTGCAGAATGAACTTTGCTCCTCTTGTGCAGAAGGCAGCACAACATGAGTAGTTAGTTTCTGGATTCTTTTACATGAGCTGCGAGGCTACTCTAATGCTGCCAGAAGCTCAGAAATCAATTCCAACAGTTGACTGTCTTGGGATGATTTGGGAGTATGCACGCGACAAGAATAGAGTCCAATGCTAAATTAATAATCCACCAGTGCCTCCACCACAGACCACTTGGCTACCCTTTTGTTTGTTTAAATGTTTATAGTAGCTCTGATGTGGAGGAGGGAATTTTGCACATGGGTAATACTTGTGTCCATAACTTGAAATGTTTGCAGTGAAGCTAGACTTGCAAACAGTTATGCTTTGTCCGTATCCACAGAGAATGGGCAGAGCCCGTCAGCCACGGTTCAAGCTATGGTTGAATAGTTTTAAGTCAGTCGTAGTGCTTCATTTTAATTTTCAGTTTCCATTTCTTTTGCATTTGATGTTGTGCGATTGCAGATGTACCTGCTGTAAACACATACTTATGGAGAAAGGGTTCTGTGATTGTTGGAGGTGCCTCTTTATGCAAATGAAACAGAATAGAAATTAAGTAATTTGCTCCAAGATGTAATGTAATCTGCAAATGCAAGGTGTGAAAGTGTGATTTAAAAGGAACACTCTTCTGCCTGAATTTAAATTAGAATCTATTAGCCTAAGAATGCAAGTTCCTCAGTTACATTATTCTTCATTAAAATCATGGTAGAGGTAGGGTGTCTTCACATTTAATTTTGATCAATTATTCGCGCACATCGCTCTTTAATGCTGTTCATCTAACTACTCTAGTCCCATTTATAAAAATCAAAGCACGCTGCTAAATGGGTATTCACTATTATGCTAAAAATTCATAATTAAACTTAAAGAAGCGTGTTAGTCCACAAGATGAAATAACAATCTATTCGGATGGGCCATGAGAATCACAAAGTAAATTTTGTTGTTGGGTAAAATGGCTCATAGTGAACTGTGGCTGTTTCTAATGATTTAATTACAAGTACTAATTGCAGAGACAATACAAGACATTTTGACAAAATTGAAATTGAAGTTTTGTATATTCTGTTTATGCATTCGTTTAAGAAAAGATTCCTTCCACGGCAGCCGCATATTGAAGTCCAAAGGAGTATTGCTAACAAATTTTTTTATAGCAAAATCAATTATATTTAAGCTGGTACCAAACTTGTGGTAAATTGATAATTAATTAATTTTTGTTTTATTTTCTAGCTTTGAAATTAAAATAAAACTGGTTATATTTAAAATTTTAAACAGTGATCTCTATTTTCAGGATATTTATATCTCTGTAACTTTAATGGGTGGGTATGATATTTTTTCAACCTTACTTCCCTGAAATGCTGGTGTTTTATTCTCTCTCTACTGCTCCCTGCATTTTTCAGCCAGAGAGCATATTCAGTCTTTGTATTTTCATACATTTCTTTAGTGCTAAGTTGGAACCATGACAAAGGTGCCAGCTATATTGTGATTTTCTTTGAATTAAACCCTGTAAATTAACACAATTAGCAAAGCATCATCCTGTTAATTAGCTCCCAGTGTCTGGTGCAATGGTTTGCTAATGCCAGAGAGGGTGTCAGATGGGAATCGACATGCTGTTCTGTTACCAGGCAAACAGTATGTTGCATTTGTTTAGTAGAGCAAGGCTACAGCAGCCGCATCTGATGCCTCATCCTTGCTGTGAACAGCTAAAGAGGGGGAGGAGATGAGGAAGGGGGTGGGAGCTGTAAAAAAAAAAGACAGTAATAATTCAGAGTGGAGCAGTGCCACAGATGCTTCAATTCAGCTGGGCCTCCCCCTTATCACAGAATCTGTGCCAGAGGGTACTGGACTGTTTGTGAAAAATCACTTTTTGTTATATGATCGAGATTAAGGGAGCCTGTTGATACAGCTGCACCAAAACAGTAATGTGTGCCATGTTCAGGTAAGACTTGGACAGAGTTAGCTGATATTTTTGGTAGTCCTCTCTCTATGTATTTGAGGATTTGGGGGAATGAAATATAACATGCCACAGATTGCCACGGATACAATGTAACTTTAAATATCTCTGCTCAGCTTGATAAATAATGTTTGAGTTTGTGTGAGAACGGCAGGATTAGGCTGCCCAGTGCCTTTTGTACCCTGAAGGCTGCTAAAGAAAGAGGACTGGCAGACAAGTGACGCTTGTTTTTTCAGAGCTTCGACAACAGGACTAAGAAGCAAAAGGGCCAGTTGTAATTCATGCCGAGTTGTAGGCTTTGTGTGATGAAAGCGATGGAGCGCTGCCTGGGAGATTGCTTTGCTGCTCTCTGTGAAGCAGATTTGAAACTGTCTCAGACCATTCAGATGAGAGTTGGATTATAGAATGACCTGAAATGTCTGTGTCATATTGTACTGCACAGGGTGCATTATACAGCGCTAACTAGGTGTTCAGTATAAAATCAGAAAGGTATCCTAGAAGTGATATGTCAGCTGTGTCTCATTTTATATTAAAAAGAAAACAGAAACTGTATTAAGAAGTGACCAGCAAGTGCTGGTTCTCTGATTGCTGTTCAGTAACAGGGTCTGTTGTGGAATGGAGTAATTAATGTTGTTTTTGTAAATTAAAAAGACAAAGGCAGTGTTACCCTTGTATTGCAAGCTTGCCACAAATGATTTTGCAATGCTTTTATATATAATGATCATGATATACTTAGACAACACAAGAATTATTAGTTAATGAAACCAGTAGTGCCATTGTTTAATGTAAATTTATCATAAAATAAACTAAAAAGGTTGTGCAGGCACAAAGTAATTTAAAGCTAGATGCAATTTAAGAGTGCACTGGGCCCCCCAGTTCTGTCATAATTCCTTCCCATGTAGGTAGAAGTTGATGAAGGTTACTATAAAAAATATTTTATTCCTTTGTTAAATCCCTCCTGAAGAGATGTAACTTTTTCCAATTGGGATTTGGTTTCAGTCACACAGTTTGTGTACTTGTGCTGCTGACCTTCATCTCCAAGTACCTGCCAATCATCGAGCCTGTGGCGAAGGATGGAAGCTGATAGCATGACTGGACATTCTTGATTATAGTCTTCATCGCAAGGTGGATGCTGTTTAGAAGGAAGTTTTTCACAGTTAGACTCCTTTTGATGCTTGCAGTGCATGCAGAAATGTAATTATTGGGGATCTTCACAGCATTATCTTAAGTAAATAAAATTTATGATAAATAAAAATTGGATACTTAATGAGACATTTTTGCTGACGGTGAGAAGTCAGCAGTCATGCAAGTCCATTAAGTCACAGTGTAAATTCATGTAAACATTCAGTGCCACAATAGGTTAATCAGCATTCAAAGCATCAGTTTTTAATGGATGAAAATGTTGTCTTTTGCAGGCTTGAAGATGCAGTGGACGCCAGAGCATGCCCAGCCTCTGAGCCAGTGGCCGGAACAGCACTTTGACATCTCCTCCACCACTCGTTCACCAGCCCACAAAGCAGACGTGTTCAGAGGCCATCTGCAACGCACGTATCAGTACGCCTGGGCCAACGATGATATCTCTGCACTGACTGCCTCAAACCTCCTGAAAAAATATGCAGAGAAATACTCTGGAATTTTAGAAGGCCCCAATGAGCGATCTATCTTAAGCAGCTACTCCGAGGGGCCACCAGGACTGGTTAATGGACGGAAAAACGAAGGCGAGCCTTGGCAACCTTCAGTGAACTCTGAAGGTGTTTACCCTATGAGTTGTGTTCCTGATGTCATAACTGCAAGTAAGTCAGGAGTGACCACTACCCTTCCACCAACAGATGCTTCTGGAAATATAGGGAGCTCTCCTGGAGTAGCCAGCAACCTGCCAGAACCAAGCTATTCCAGCAGTACTTGTGGCAGTCTCCATTCTGGGCTCCCACCAGTCGGCGCATCTCAGGAATATGCAACAGCTTATAATGGCTCTTATCTGCATTCAAGTTATAGTGGCCAGTCAGCCCCAGCACTTCCATCACCTCATCCATCACCTTTGCACAGCTCTGGCCTTCTGCAGCCTCCTCCTCCCCCACCTCCCCCTCCACCTTCCCTAGTCCCAGGCTATAGTACAGGCTCCTCCAACATTTCTGGCACTGTGTATAATTACCCTTCGGCTGGCTACCCCCCACAGACTCCTGTTGGCCCTGGATACAGTCCTGGTGCAGCCCCACCTCCCTCTGCTTATCTGCCATCAGGCATTGCTGCTCCAACTCCTCTCCCTCCAACCACTGTACCAGGCTACAGTTACCAGAGTCATGGCTTGCCACCAATTGCTCCATCACCACTTAGTAACAGTTCAGCCAATTCCCTGAAAAGAAAAGCTTTCTACATGGCTGGACAGGGAGAAATGGACCCCAGCTATGGAAATTACAGTTATGGACAACAGCGGACTGCGCAGAGCCCTATGTACAGAATGCCAGATAATAGCATATCAAATGCAAACAGAGGAAATGGCTTTGACAGGAATGCTGAGTCAGCATCTCTAGCATTTAAACCAACAAAACAGCTGATAGTCACTGATCAGCAAAGAAAATTCAGCAGCCAGTCAAACAGGGCCCTCACACCTCCCTCATACAGCGCTGCTAAAAATTCCTTGGGACCATCAAGATCAACCGAATCTTTTGGAAAATTCACCGCGCCGGTAATGAATGAACGTAGTGATGAGCACAGACAGCTCCTCCCACATCCAATACAGGGCCCAGGCATTCGCCCAGCTACCTCATCTAACCGGCCAGCTGATGAACAGTTGAAGAACACTGACTCACACCTCATAGAACTTGTAACCAATGAAATTATAAACCAAGGGCCTCCAATAGACTGGAGTGACATAGCAGGACTTGAAATGGCCAAGGCAGCTATAAAGGAGGAAGTTTTATGGCCCATACTGAGGCCTGATGTTTTCACCGGACTCAGCGCTCTACCTAGGAGCATCCTTTTTTTCGGTCCTCAAGGAACAGGCAAAACGCTATTGGGCAGGTGCATTGCTAGTCAGCTGGGTGCTACCTTCTTCAGAATCAATGGCTCAGCACTTATTTCAAAGTGGCTGGGGGAAGGGGACAAAATCATTCAGGCTTCTTTCCTTGTGGCACGCTGTCGTCAGCCCTCTGTCATTTTCATCAGTGAAGTTGATTTGCTTCTTTCGTCACAAGTGAATGAAGAGCCCAGTCCCATCAGTCGTATTAAAACAGAGCTCCTCATGCAGCTGGACACTTCAGTGACCTCTGTGGAGGATCAGGTTGTGGTAATTTGTGCCACCAGTAAACCAGAAGAAATAGATGAAGCTGGTCGCAGATACTTTATGAAACGACTTTTAATCCCATTACCTGACAGTGCAGCAAGGCACCAGATGGTAATACACTTGCTCTCACAGCACAACTACTGCCTCAGTGACAAGGAGATTGCACTGATTGTGCAGCGTACTGAGAGCTTCTCTGGCTTGGATGTGGTTCGACTGTGTCAGGAAGCAATGGTAGGCCCTCTCCATGCCATGCAGGGCACAGACCTTTCAGCCATCATGCCTAATCAGTTAAGGCCAATCACTTACCAAGACTTTGATAATGCTTTTTGCAAGATCCAGCCGAGCATTTCCCAGAAAGAGCTGGATGTGTATGTTGAATGGAACAAAATGTTTGGCTGCAGCCAGTGATAAGCCTGTGAATATGCAGTGATCATTGGTCACAGTAATGTGCTACATAGGGATTAGAAACCCCTTTTTCAGTAGTATTACAGTTGAAAAAGGTACTGAGGAGACAACAGTGACCTTGGCATATAACTGAGAGTCAGGGTAAACTTGAAGGAAGAGCGCAAAATGTCAGAGCTACTCAAATGTAAGCTGTATATGGAAAAGCTTATGTTGATGCTTAGTTCTGCTCAAACAAGACGCTCACCAAGGTGCAGAGAAAAGTGGGTTGTTTTCAAAGGACAGGAACCCTCTGTGTTGATTCCATTCTGCTGTTCTTGAGATTCAGTTGCTGTCAAGTGCCTGAAGTGGTGCTTTATTTTTTTGTTTGCCTCACAATTCAGTAGGTGGCATGTGCTAATACAAGAGCTTTAACTTTAAACAGTTTTGAACTAAATGTTTATTGAGAAATAACCAGTTGTTATAGGAGGTGGCTAGCCAGCTTTTGCCATTCTTAGGACAACAGTATTCCTCAATCCTGTCTGTTCTGCAGTATCACCTGAAAACAGTTAAAGCAGGGTATTGATAATCTGGACCTTAATTTTAGCAGTTCAGTTCTTTTAATGTTCTGTCCGCAAATACTCAGGAAAGTGATTGTGATTTGTACCTCAAAGGAATGTGTTGAAAGCACTATGTACTGCTGAGAGTCATAGGCTGGGTTTCTCATTACTAATATTACTGTATGTTTACCTCAAAAAAAAATAGCGAGGAGATGACTTTGAATGTATCCAGGTTTATTCTGAAGTGGACCGTCACGACCTTTTACACTGTTTAGCTGTTCCAGGCTTAAACAGAAGGATGAATCCTTATTGTGAAAGTGATTGCTTTCCAACTTGGGGGTAAATTCAGCCCAAGCTCCTCCTTATCTTAGTGAACTTTAGCAACTGACAATAATGTTTGTGATCTTACAGTAGCTGCAGTACCCAGTCAGGAGGTGCACATGTCAATTGAAAGCCACTTTAATAATTAAGTATTTGGGGAAATAATTTTTCATATTCTTTATTTGGTGGTTCACTACTATCTGAAAGGCACACTTAGCTGTGAACTATGACTGTTGGCCTTCAAGCCACTGCCAACTGGTTACAGTTGTAGCTTCTAGGTTATTGAGATGGGGGTGGGGAAGGATTCATTATATGTCAAAGTTGGAAGGTCATGGGTCACAGAGCTACATGTGGCAGGCAGTTGGCTGGCTGCTGGATAAGCAGTAGCTAAGCATGAAAATGAGTGCAAGATTTTCAGTACACTGAAAAAAAACTTAACATTTTGTGTTCGGTTTCAGATTAATTTAACTATCATTCCTCATAGATGTGCCCAAGGAGGAAGTGTGTCCTGCTTTCTGTTCTACCTCAGTTTTGTTATATTCTCTCTGAAAGCAGATTATTAGAGGGTTTTTGGAAGTCAGATTACACTTTGGTATGCTAACCTGCAGAACAAGTTTCTGTGAGCTGCTAATTTTCCCTCAAGTGAACTTCACAATTTCCCTCCTTCAGCCGTACATACTGTGGAGTGTTCTTTCTGGAACAACTATTAGCTGGCATGTGTGGCATTTTTATCACCCCTCCTGTGTTGTCTTTCTTTTTATCCTTTAATGCTTTATGTGCAACTTTTTGTTTTTGACAGCTGATTGATGTTGGGTAATGTCTCTGAACAGGAGTAGCTTAGGCTGCAGCTGCCCCAAAGCTTGTGACTGCATGAGCAGAACAGTCTCGCTCGCTGCTGAATGTATTGTTTATTTCCAATTCTTTATTTTATACAGTTAAATAACTGTTGCAAAGCACTGGTACTTTCTGTTGCCATTAAATAATGTAAGTTTAAAAGCATTTTTTTTTTAAATCTGCACTGAAAATGCCAAACTAGAAGATAAAGAAGTTAGGTTTTGCCCCATGTATTATTGTTGTGGAAAAAAACTCATTTTAATTAGAATTTCAGAGTATCCTTCTCACAGTTTTTTTTTTAAACAAGCTACAGTCTAAAATCAATATTTCTCTTAAAGTTTGCCAATGCACTGTGCTGACCCTTTTTGTTGTCTTTAGGTTAGCCATTAATTTTGGTGTCTGCTTTCAAACTAGATTTTTATTTCAATTTTGATGCATTTATTGGAAATGATGAAGTGAAACTTAATTCAATAATTCCACCTAACCCACCAATTGGAAGCCAATAATGGGTTGTAATATTTTGTTTAGCTTGGATTCTTTTGGAGTGAAATCAAAGTGTAATTACAGACATCAGCGCTGTGGGCCATTCCACCCTAATGTGCCACCTAGATGTGACATTGTGTATCCATGTAATATCAAAACAGGCTTTAAAATTTAAAAATTCATAGCATTTCAACCAATGCATGCCATCAGACTGCAGTTATTAAAAAGATAAAATTAGCATGGGTTTTCCACATATGTACTTACTCATTTATAGTCTGATGTGAATGCAACGTGGGAACCAAAGTTTGTGGCTTGTTGGTGGAAAATATAATTTGTTTTGCCCCAAAATAAATTTCATATTTTATCTCTTTTTAAACATTTTATCTTTTGAATTATCAATTTGTGAAAAGTAAAAGACCAGCTTACATGGGTAGAATTTATTTGTTTCCAGAATTTTCTTAACAGCCCAGTATTTCTAACAGTCATTTAAATTCTGACCGTCTAAACTAATTAACAGAATGCAAAATTAGTTTTATTTGTGAAAGCTCTTTAGTCAGCACTCATGCTCTTGAAGTGTAAATAGGTTTAATGTTGTGCTGGAGGTCATTCAGCCAGAGATGCTGGAGTGTGTCAGGCAATGAAAGTCTGTATTATGTTTTTCAGTCATTGTTAAATTTTACACAAACACCTTATAGCACAGAAATAGGCAGCATTTAATTACAATGGCACATTCTACCTCCTTCCCCAATCCTGATCAGCTGTTCCTGTTACAGCACACAGTCATTGCCTGTCATTCTAAATTCTTCCCTGTTCTTAAATGTAACACTAGTAGTGTAGCACAATACACAGCATTGTTAAAGGCAGTTCAATTTAAAATGGAAGGATGGCACATCTGAGTCCTTATGATAGCTACAATGTAGGCAGTTTGGGTCCACCATGCTGCGGGACTGAGAAAAATGAAATGATAGAACAGAATGTTCAGCATTTAAAATGGTCCTACTGAAGTGTTTTGAGCACAATCATTCCTGTTTTAACATCATAAAGCTACTATTGTGAAAGAGCTTAAAAAATTATTTGCTGTTTAGCCACTCAAAATTTTCTTTTATCCTACATCTGTTGTAAATTCAAACATTGTTGCATTCTTTGTAACCATTTCTACCTCATTGCTACATATTGTACATGTAGTATTTATTATTTTATGTCCTTTTTGAATGTCATGCATTTGTAAAATAAAAGACTTGTCCTTGAACTTGGAACAGTCTACCTCAGAAAGACTGTCATTACACTGAACAGTATTATCAACCTAAATGATAGGAAGCATTAGGAAAGTGTGGCCGTGTAGATAAAGCACACCTACTGGTGATATTGTTGGACTGGAAAATGTTACTCATGACCAGACCATTTTTGTAGGATGTTTGTTACTGTATATGCCTTTTTGTGTAGCAATAAGTGCTACAAATAATTTGTGTCATATTTAATTCTGGCCCATCAAATGAATAATAATTAAGGATTGTGCTAAAATTTAAAAAAAACTTGATGCCTAAATTAACTTTTTTTTAAAAAGGAGATAACCACCTATAGACATAAAAGTCCTATACAGTATCATAAAATATAAATATTTTCAGCAGGTTTTAAAATATATGTATATATTATTTTGTATCTGCTGAAACCAAATTTGTCTTTACCGCACTGTGTAAAGACTTCCCCATCATTTAGGCTGCACAGTATCATTAATTAAGAAAAGGTCAATTAATAAATTCACATCATTTGTGAACATTATTTGTGTAATTGAAACATTTCTGGTTTAAACAGTTTTTCAGTTGCTGATGTGATGGGATCATTATATGGTTGAATGTATGTGCATAGGAAACTGCTTTACAATTAAATTGGAGATCTCGACTGAGTTCCTGAAATTGTTGCAATGCATTTTGTCCTCATTGGTGCAGTATCATTGTAAACCTCTGCATCTCAGTCCTAGGAAGTAGTAAGGCACTGTAGTCTGGAAATTCAGTGCTGAATCCTATTATATTATCTAGCCACATAGAATCTTTCTTTTCATAATTACTTGCTACCACAGGGAAATTATTGGAGTAAATTTTCATATAGAATAACTAGTTTAAGTAGTTACCATTAAAAGAAAATTTGTGGTTCAAGGCAGATATTTTTATGAAAAGTTTTCTCTATTGTACAATTTGTTGTATATGGCTATGCTACTAAATATGGAAACAGAAAAGAACAAGCATACCTCAAATAAAATTCTGAATATGAAAGGTTGTGGATTTCTATTTACTTCACACACATGCAAGGCAGAGTGATGCAATAAAACTATGAGAAAAGCTAGCCCTTTGGAGGACTGCAAAACTTTCTCCACCATATCCAAATATAACAGAAAGTTTAAATTTTCCCGGGCCATTATTATGTAGCGCCTGTCATCTTGCTTCACAATTATTTCTAAAGAAAAAGCGTTCACTTGTTTGTGTAGTTGCAACATTCTACGATTGCTATTGGCTGATTGTACAGTAACTTTCGAACCTCTGCTATGACTATTCCGTGTGGTCTGAAACTGGCTTTTACATGGATGAGAACTGAACCAAATTCAAACCCTGAAATATCCCCATTGACTCAGTTCATTTGAGTTTAGTTGCGCTGTCCCTTTAATAAATGATATGGAACATGTGTGTTCGACCATTAGATTCCCACTTAGCAGGACAGGTGATGGACGAGTAGCTGCCGTTTCATGTCCGAAACCAATGCAGCAAAGGTAGATCTTATTGTTTTAGTTTGTCAATAAATGTTTTTTTCCCATTAATTATGTTTTCTTTTAACCTAGTGAGATAGTGGATGGTTGTGGTATTTCAATCTAAAGCAGGAGCCTGTTTTCCAAGGTAATGTGTACAGGAGGGTATTTAATTCTTAGAAATCTAGTAACAAAAATACTTAAGTTTTCCCAGGACATCTTGTGCATTCAATCCCTGGAAATCTAGTGGCAAGCATGCATCCATGTTCCCTGGTGACATTGGAATGCTGATCAGCCTGGGGGAGGGGGGAACGTGTCTGCATCTGATCCCTGCCAGTGTAGAGGTGAGTATGTCTGTATTCCCCGGTGGTTCAGGGAGACTGCTCTGCTGGCCGCTGGAATCAGTATTTGATGTTTTTAGATTTGGCTTTACAAATACCTTCATTTTATGACCCGCATTCCTTCTCGAGTCAAATCTTCCGGATATCTGAATTTATACCCCAGAATACTTATTACATTATGTAAGATATAGATTTACACTCTTCCAAGCAAATTTCCAATCTGAAATGTGATGTTAAAACAGCACGGCTGCTGAGAAATCAAAGAAGGCCTTCCAGTCTTCAGTGGGAATTTTTTAAACTTAAAATTCAATTTATCATATAACAAATATACATTGTTAAGCATAGATCAACACAACTGCTTGTGCTCAGACATCTACATGCATTGTGTTGCGCTTCATTTTTGATAAACTTCTGAAGGTTCTTTTAGTAGCTGCTCCAGGTTCATTAAAATGTAATTAATTAATGATTTGCTGCTGAACATGTTTTTTTTTAAAACTACCCAACAGCTTGTCTCAGTTACAAAAACCTACACCAAAAACTGTTTGCATACTCCAGTATTTATTGGTGTATCTCTAATCAGCAAACAATTTTATGCAAAGCCGGGTTAGTCATTTGTAGTTTTTTTTGTTGGAAAGGCGCATTATTAGCTTCATAATGTTGACTCTTATGTTATCATCAAAATCAGAGACATCTGTATTTCTTTTCCTGTCCTGCTGATGAGAAGCCACGGATTTTTCCTCTACTCCCTTTCTAGAACCTCAACACTTCCTGCTCCTTAGTCCGAGCTGAAAACAGAGCTGCTATCAGCCTCAGTGGCCTGGAATTCCTGGCCTTCAGGCCATGCTCACAAGCAGTATACTCAGCTGTAAGGAATTCTCGTAAAATGTATACATACACAAAGTATTACTTTCAGTCAAGCACAGCATTCATGAGAAGGTGCAGTCTAAAATGAAAGCACCTATGGGTGTCCACAGAGCTGAGATAACAGAATCTATGCTTGTGTCAGGCAAATTACATTCTGGTTATTAGTGGCTAGTTTGTAAATATCAAAGATCCACTTGTTACACTCCTTCAAGCTGTATTTGCATGCTGATGAAATGCATGTGGATGTCTGTGAACTGCAGGGTTATCTGTAGTGGAACAGTGCTGAGCTCAGAAATCAGACAGTCGTTCATCTGACCGACTCAAAAGTCCGTGCCGCAGACCTTTCTATTCACTTTCTTCTCAACAATTAAAATATGCAAAGTGATAATTTTACTTAAGTAGCCTTAAATGTGCGATCTATTTAAATGTGAGGAAAATTGCCCGAAGCTTGCTGCTGTAAAAAAGAATAAATTATGTAAATTACAAAAGGACTCTACCACTTGAAAGCCTAATTTTTCTGTAATAAGCATACTGTTTCATTTAATTTTTTGCCTCTTATTAAAAGTGACAGTTCCTTTGCACTGTCTGATGGCTATATCTGACACTGGGTAGAAATGACTGCAAGACTAAATGCTAAAGCATTTTGGTAGCTTTTAGATGATGGTTACATTCACAAAGTAATTATGCACTGGAGAGTAGAGAAATAAGGTTTAATTACACAGTAATCGCTTATGATGGACACAACAGAAGTGTGAACACCGCCAGACTGCAATCCATCAATGACAAACCCCTGGCCACTTTTAATTCTTCCTCATTTGCATCATAACCTCCGCACAGAGTTGCACAAATGCTGTTAAATGTTAATAGGAGCTGTCTCTCCACTCAAAATGAATGCTTAAGCTGTTTCATTTTCTCAGACCTTCATAACTAGCTTCTCTCTGAGAGCAGGCATTAAGCACAGGCACTGTACATAGTCAGTGTTGTGCTAATTGGGAGCACACTTAAAGTTTTATCTCTAAAGCGCTAATAATGCACACTGCTGACAAACCTCTGCATAAGTAATGTAACTGGAGAAAACATGCTAGGAATAAAAAATGCAGCCTCGGCTGTTGTTTGGTGACTAGCTATTTGATTAAGCCCTGTAGTCATATTTAATTCAGATCCTCTGGGAACTGGGACAAAATTACATCTTCATCTCTTCAAACATTCGGCCATCTTTAACTATTCAGCTGATCATTTTTATTGTTGCCTTTGGATCTGCTTGTGGTGCAAAGGGACAATGATGTCCACTATTCCTCATTCCATAATCCTGCTGTTGCCAGCACTCAGAACTCCCTGATGTCCTGCCACTTTATTTTTTTCCTTCTGGAAGAGATGCAACCTCCCTTCACTTCACATTCCAACATGCAGGTCTACTTCATGTGGTCATTATTAGCTGTGAGACAACAGAAGAGTCATTCCTTTCTTTTCTGTCAATTCTTAGATTTTTCCATTTTTCAGGACAGAAGTCATGACACTGTAAGTGGCCCTTATTCTATTAGGCACCAGGCAATAATTCTTGTCATGACAAGAGAGGCCCCCGCCTGCCTACTTCTCTGTATTGCCTGTAGCTGTCCACTTCATAGAACAGAGACTGGCATGGTAATTGCGAGCAGTCTTGCTTAGTTTAACTATGTATTCTGAATGGTGACAAAAAGCCCTCTTCCTATATCGAGATTGAGAATTATCAACATCTTTCAGCACATAATGGTGAGGCCTTTATCACTTCAGGGCTGCTGATAAGGTTAAGAACACTAGACAAACCACTCATTAGTGCAAAGGTTCTTCTACATTAAAGACTGCTGCAAACTAGAGCCTTTCTCTGTCACTGCACGCGACAGAAAAACCACAACCGCTGAAGCAGCCAATGTATGAGAGCAAATTGGTGATGTGAGCCCTTCATACAGCTTGATGGAGAAGATATTCTGCAGAATAAGAATCTTCGGATGCTGTTTACTGGAGGTCAAATGCCTATGCGGTCAAGATAAACAGGAATTAAAATTGCTCCCAAAATCTAATTACTAATAAATATAACCTCAATTAGCATGTGTTAATTATGATAACTTAGCTTTCTTTGGACTGTAAGTAGGAGCAACAATAACAGTCAATATTTCTTTTATTATTAGTTTGGCAGCAACTGAACGTCCACTGCTGGTGTCATAATAGACTACAAAATTTCAGCCAGAAATAATTGGAGAGAAATATCATCAATGTTTTTTTAAAACATAAATCCGAGCATTTTGTCACTCATTGCCTCTTGTCATGTTTTCCCAGAGCTGTAGTAAAGCATTTATACTTTTTTTTAATTAATCATGTAATACTAAAAGAAATGGCATATCATTGCACTGATCTTTTAGTGGGCAGTAGGTTTCAATAATTAGTGGAAACTGAACAGATGAGTTTAGAATCCCATTATACATCCCAGCATTAGCAAACGTTACCATTACATCATATTAAGGGAATTTATTTTAGCAATCATATAGCTAGAAGGAAAAATATACATCTATTAAAAACTATGAAGAAAGTATAAATTATTCTGCTAATTCTGGGGCAATAAAGGTAAGAGCTATATTTTGTAGTATTTTTATTTACATTTTCTGCTTCTAAATGTGCTGGGTTTTATCTGTCAGGAAAATAGTTCAGGAATTATGCAGTTCTGATGAGAACTGCTATCCTACAGTTGGATAATTGGATTTTTATATATACTACTTCTGTTGAAAAAAATTGACAATTTAATATACAGTACATAAAATTTCAATTACATTTTCAAACTTAAAACAGTTAATGTTGCACTGTTACCTTGCAAACATTGGGGTATGTCAAATCACATGAAGTTGAGATCTATTCTTGAAAAGATCATATTCTCTCAATCTTGAATAGCCAGGGACTCAAATTAATGGTCCAAAATATCTTTAATGTGGAAAATCATTCTCATTACTTACAATATACACAAATTATTAAATTAGCTGTACAAAAGAAATTTCGTTCAACAAAAATATTTTATAGTATAATTTTAGTCGATGGCCATTTAAGATCAAATTATCTGCCTGCCTTCTCTCACAATAACTACAGCACTATGCAAATTACCGTGTTAATGTGAGTATAGTCTTCACGGATGCAGATCAAATATTTAGCACTTCTAATCAGTTAGCGGTAATTAACTGTGAGGAAGATTTGTGTGCTGCTCTGAGTTTTAGTCACAGAGAGAAGCCTTTAGGACCCGTGAAGACTTTACTGCAGCAGTGACAGTAGAGATGAGCAAAGAGTACAGCTGGGTGTAAAGGTCAGCATTGGAGTGCCTGGGGTCCAAACAAGAAGCAAGGAAGGATTTGTATGAACTGGGAGGTCTTAAAAGAGATTGGGGTGTGGTCAGAAACACAAGAAAGTGCACAGCAACTGTTAGAGGCCAGTGAAAGGAGAGGCTGGAAAACAGAAACTGAAAGTGAAATCAGCAGAGGGGGCTGACAATGGAGGAGAAAGGGAAGATTTGTGTGACAGAGAGGGATGGCCTAAAAAGCTACCATTAAAGATTTAAAACAAGTGTACAAAGAACAGCAATACAGCTGGGATTTTACGAAGCTCCTGACATTGGGCTCTGTGATAGGGGGAGATCAAAAGCTTGTTCCGGCAACAACCCGCCATGGAGCCCGATGCCGGGAGGGCCGGGCCCCGATCTTCCTAGTGACGGCAAGACTCTGGGTGACAGGACCCAGATTAAAATATTTAAATTAGCAGAATGCATACGTTTAAATAAAATTGGGCTGAATTTTTATAGCTGTGTTGTTCTCGGTGGCGAGCTTCCAAGACGGTGCAACGCACATGCATCCAACACGACGTCTCATTAGCATGGAGGGGGTGGAATGCCCGCCCCCGATGACATAAAGGGATTGGTCAATCCATCCCCAGCAACGGCGTCCGGTGCCACTGCGTAGCTGCTGGCGCCATTTTTAAAGGGCTTCAAACCCTTACCGGTAATTTTAATTTTTAAAGTAACATGGAGGGAACAGTAAAATTTATAAATTTAATAAAACATTGAAGCCCCTCTCCCACCCCCCCAATGACCACACAATTTATTTATGGCCCTCTCCACCCAAAAAAAACTATTCTTCCCAACCCGAACTTTCCTCCTGAACTTTGTTACCTGTGCCCTTCAACCCCTTCCCACTATCCCCTCAACCAATAGTCAGAGTTTTCCCCACTCTCCCAAGCCCTGAAAATTTCACTCTTCCCCCTCCCCACCAGTGTTACACCTCGACTCTCCAAACAGAGATCCGAAGGCGTGGGACTTCCAGCAACGGGCTGGAATGTCGGTGTGGGAAGGCCGCCACGACGAGGTAGGTTATTATTTATTTATTAGCATTCATTTTAATAAGTAAATAATGTTTATTTGCCGAGCAACGGGGGGACTGCTCCGAGGTCTCGCCGCTGCCAGTAAAATGGGCGGGGCCTTCCCGACACCGAGGCCCGTGGCGGACCTCTCCTGGAGGTATTTTCCGGGCCCCCCAACCACAACCCCTCATGTCGGGGGGCTGGTAAAATTCAGCCCATTGATTCCAATCTTACTGTTGAGCCGGCACTCACAGGCCTTCACATTCCCATCTGGGGATCACAGGGGCACCGCTGTGGTGGGGAAAGGGGGAAACTTAAGATTTTTAATGCGTGGGAGCAGGGGGACGGGGTCAAATTTACATCATGGGTGATGGGAAGGGGTGACCTGTGCACATTTTGATCAATTTTGGGGGTGGAAAGGTTAAGTGTGGAAGGTAACTGTTTTGTTTGGGGGCGGGGTGGGGGGGGTGGTGGTGGGGGGGGGGGTGGTTGCAAACAGGACAAATATTGTTATTGAGAAGGGAGAAGCAGATTTTTAATCAGTGGATATAACGCTAAAAATTTAAATTAGTCGGCAGGGTTTTAAAACTGGCACCAGCGCCTGTGCACAGGCAGCTGACGCCATTGCTGGCATCGGAGAGCCCACCCCCTCCATGTGATTGGAGGAGGCACAACCAGCATATTATTGTGGGCCGCCACAAGGAAAATCATTGTGGTATGGTGGCACATGGGCTGCCATTTTTTTCGTGTGCCGCTGCACCCGGTGGCGATGCATAAAATCCAGCTCACAGTTTGCAAATGTAGAATAAAAACAGAGACACAAGAGAAAAAGACAGAAATTAGGGAAAGGGATTCAGCTGCAGGCCTTCAATTAAGAGAGTTTACGGAATCTCATAATTGTTAAAATTTCTGAATTTTATAAAATCTACTTCGAGATTTCCTTCACCTCATTATATTGGAGGAGGTGATGGCGTAGTGGTAATGTTACTCGACTAGTAATCCAGAGGCCTGGCTATTACCCTGGGAACATGTGTTCAAATCTCACCAGGGCAGCTAGTGGAATTTAAATTCAAATAAATCAAATCTGAAATTGAAAACTAGTCTTAATAATGGTGCCATGAAACTATCATCAATTGTCATAAAAACCCATCTGGTTCACTAATGTCCTTTAGAGAAGGAAATCTGCTGTCCTTACCTGGTCTGGCTGACATGTGACTCCAGACTCACAGCAATGTGGTTTACTCTTAACTGCTCTCTGAAATGGCCTAGCAAGCCACTCAGTTCAAAGGCAGTTTGGGATGGGCAACAAATGCTGGCTTGCCAGTGACACCCACATCCCATGAAAGAATAAAATATATTGATCAATTCCCGATCACAAACAGAACAACATTTAGTGGCTGGTATTCGGCATCGAATAAAATCAAACAAACTTCTAAAAAGTGAAAATGGAGAATTTTCATCAGAAGTACCCTGGTAAGTTTATGTAGATTGGTTCAGATTCACAATTTCTTTCATGGCGAGTACCTGACCATAGACAGGCTGTCAGGGAAACACTGAGAGGAGATAAGGTCTATCAGTTTGCAAATCCCCTTGGGGCACTTTCATACACATCCTGGTGGACTCTTACAGATGAACACTGGCGGAACCATGGAAGCCTGCCTGCCCTTTCCTTCAGCAAGAGACTGGTAGGTGATGTGGCAAGACTGAAAAGAAGGAAAGAGACACTGCAAAATGTTGGGATGCATTTTACACCACAAGATCGAATATGAGAAATAGCTGTTTGAGGTTGTGGTTGAAAATGATACGCCAGTACCTAATAGTTACAGAAACTGTATTATATTAATATTTATATATTTAGGTATGCATGCCACTTTTAAAGGCCTGGAGATTTTTCCACATTTCTGCCCAGATAGCCACAAAATGTGGGCATGAACCAATTATGTGGCTTAAAAGATCACAGAATTTTGGGCTTCAGTGAGCTACACAGAGAACTACAATACGTCAGAGTCTGCTCGACCTTTTATGTCCATCCATTAATTAATTTTTTTATTTATTTAGAGATACAGCACTGAAACATGCCCTTCGGCTCATCGAGTCTGTGCCGACCAGCAACCACCCATTTATACTAACCCTACAGTAATCCCATATTCCCTATCACCTCCCTACACTAGGGGCAATTTACAACAGCCAATTTACCTATCACCTGCAAGTCTTTGCCTATCATTCAATGAGCTTCCGTATACAAAACTGGCTACGTCCTTGACTCTCATGTGTGAATATCCTCCAATTAACATTTGTTCAGAGCTGGGGTGGATGTCTCTCAATATTGCATCGAGTGGGACTGGCTAGATAGATCCGCAGAGAGCCGGCATGGACTTAATGCGCCGAATAACCTCCTTTTGTGCTGTAAATGACTCTATGGGGGAATTTTATGCTCTCCCCATGGCCGGTTTGGAGGTGGGGAAATCATAAAATTTGGTGGGATGGTGGGGATGGGGGAGCCCCGCCATGATCCCAGCTCTGCCGAAATGTAGTCCTGTGACTGGCCTTTCCATCCCGCTGCCAACTGAGGCCCTTAACTGGGAATTAACCCCAATTAAGGGCGCCTTCTCGCCACAGCTGTAAATAGCCGTGCGGCGGGTGGCCCTGCCACTGCAGGAAGCAGGGCATGAGAAACAGTGCAAGCTGCTTCCTGGCTCCGGGGGTTGGGGTGGGGGATCCCTTGTTAAAAGGCACCTGGACAAGGGACCTGGCACCGGGATGGGGGAGCACACTGAGAGCCACCCCTTTGCCCCTGCTACTGACTCCCCTACACTCCCCTCCCCCATGACCCCCACTCCGCGAGACCCCTCGCACCCTGACCTACCTGTGGCCTGGGTCCAGCAACACTCCTTGGCCTCTGGTAGGTGCTCCTCCTTCAGCAGCCACCACCTCCGCAGTCGCACTGCAGCTGCTGGCCTCTGATTAACCGGCAGCTCTCTGAGGGCAAGACTTGCTGCGATGGGGTCCTTGTTCCTGTGGAAGGATTACCGTTGTCCATTTAAGTGCCTGATTTACACTAGATTCAGTGGACATTCCAGAGAAGAGACGATGTGGGGATCTCGGCGTTGTTTTTTCCGGACGTCGAGACCCCCGTCACCAGAATTAAATCCCAACCTATGACTCTATAATTTCAGGCAGACCAGGAAAGTCATTCATCTGGTATCTTTATTGCAATGTTTGAGTGTTTCTAAAAAATTATCCTCACTAAGACTTGCTCTTGTCTGTTCCGTTTAATGCATTTTTATGATAAAGTGTTAGTCCCACAAAAATTGAAAAGCTTCATTCATGCACCTCTCTGACCAAATGAAAATCTTTAAAAAAATCTTACCATTGGTGCTTTTGTAAGTTGCCTGCAACAATTCCTTTTCGGACACAGCAGACCTAGTACCAATGGGCATAGCTTGTGCAGTGCATGTTCTGCTCGTTGACTCTGAAAATTGTGTTGGGATGCTCAGATAATTTGTAGATCTATTAGGTGTTGTTTCATATCAACAATGAGAATAAAATTTAGTGAGAATTGTCCGAGGACTCGATTTGCTTGCCTTAGTGAGGTGTGCCTGAAACAGTCAGGTGCTCTGGCCACCCATTTCCAGGACTGGCTGGAAATGTTGGCTGTCATATTGGGAACGGGAACGAGGCAGTAAATTCAGCACCATGATTTCCGGAACGCTGCCACCCTATTCCCACTTGGCAGAGATAGTGAAAATCGGTCCCCATCTATTTTATTTTCAAGACATTTCATTTGAGTATCTGCAATTCTCACTAAATTTTATTCTCATTGTTGATATGAAACAACACCTAATAGATCTACAAATTATCTGAGAAATTTTAATGAAATTAATATGTTTGCAATTTCCCAACAAACTGACATAATTAAAGGGGCACTTGAGATTAAAGTTATTTCTGTCAATTTTTGGACTCAAACCAGGGTCGCACTCATGTCAGAAAAGGCCTTGCTCCAACAGAGCACTCAGAGGGTCCACAGAATTCCTGGAGACAGGCCAAAGAATTGCCTGTGTGTTTCTAGAGTTGAATTTAACCTCCCCCACTCCCCCAGGATTCTGATGCTCTATTGGGACTACTTTACTGCCAATTTGTATTGGCAGCAAGAAGACCCTATGTACCTAGGCAGACTAGGAGCTGAGAGGCCTGCAGCAGCCCCTTGCCTTACTGAGCCTAATACCAGTGCTAATCTCTGCCAGGGAGCCCCTGGGTCATGTAAATTGCCTGGAGGAAGAAATTCCAGCAAACTTGTGGCTGTATAGTGGCAGTACAAGGGTATGATGATCTTGTCCATAACCTGGCAAAGATGACAGCCCAGATAAATTGGGCATTTTAAAACCCATGAAGAAAAGTGCTATTCAGTTGTATTTACTGAGAAGACTGGAAACATCAGGTGAGAGAAAGAAGACTCTACTCCAGTTTTTTCTGTTATTGTTTCATTTCCTTATTTCTTTATAACAACATAATTGATAACTACAATGAAAATCACAGATGAAAAGAATCAATCACAATCTAGTTTAAGGTTAATTTTCAGCAAGGAAAATTGAAACACCAAAATAAAACATCTTGAACAAATATGTTTGACATCTCTTGAGTTTGGCTAACTTCATAATTCATATTTCTTTTTCTCTTCCATGGTTCAGGAATGTAAAAGGTCTAAGCGTGGCTGTATTTTGGCAATCAAGAGCGAGAGGGCTATTGGATCAGTTCAGATAAGTAAACCAATGTTGTAGTCCTATTTTGTGACTGTTTGCCAAAGTATAATCAATTCTTGATTAAACAATAAAATATATTTCTCCTCTTACTGATTTACCACCTGTGGCAGGTAATGAACTTCTTCAATATCTGAAACAACTAATTTGTTGTATTAAATAGCTTGCTCCAAAATAAATCTTTGAAATAGATAATTTATCATACTGAATAAGTTGATTAGCACTTACCTACAGAAATCTATTAATTTTAATAGATGAAGGATAATGTCCTAATATTGTAGTTTCTAGCCTTCGAACTATCTTTCTCACACATATTCTTTTCTGTCTCCTTACATAAGTTCTTAAAACAATAAGTTAAAAAAAAAGATTTTAGATAAAATCAAGTTACATTGACCAAAGAAAAATCATTTTAACAGGCTTTTCAAAAATATTTTCCTCCATTCTGCTCTCAGGCACTAGCCAAACTGCACAATGATGCAACAATTTGAGTCATAAAGGTTGTAAATTGAATATGATCCCAGGTTTGGATTTCAATATTAGTCCTCCAAAAATATAGCTACATTGTTTTCATTTGGTGTAGTAACACATTTTGCCATGGAAAGTTAGGATACAAGTTCATGCCCACAGTTCTCCATGTCTTGAATTGGACTAGATCATCACTGGGCGAGCACTAAGTGATGGGAAGCATTTTGCCATAGTGAGGGGTGAAGAGGAAAACTGAAGGGCTGAATTTAGTGAGCACGTCATGGGTCCTGGCGGTGGACCCGGAAGTGGGCATTGTACCCACTAGTCACATGTACAGCCAGACCACCGCAATCATGTGGCGGCCAGCCAATTATAATAATGAATTCCCGGGGCCGGGCCAATCACGTGATGGGGGCAGGATTCAAAGTAACGAATACAGCATCAGATGACTCCGGAGCAGGTGCTGGCGCCATATTTAAAGCCCTGCCAGCCCTGCTTGCATTGCTGACTTTTATTCATTTGCTGTTTCGTGGTCTCGGGTGAAACCAGTGTTGGAGTGACTCCTGGACCCCCCCACCCCCTGGTGAAGGAAGCCGCAAGATGGCAGAGGCCAAACACTGGGTGGCCTCACGGTTTTGCAATGTCTCGCTCAAGACTCTCCTCCAGGCTGCAAGGGAAAGACGGGAGGTCCTCTTTCCCAGTGATGGCAAGAAGAGGTTTTCCTGCCTGACTAAGCAAGCCTGGACAGAGATTGCTGAGGAGGTCAGCAGCCAGGACGTGGGTTCGATGCCACAAAACAGTCAACAACCTCCTTTGTTCCACCAAGGTGATTGCTCCTTTCCGCTCTCCTTTTTTAGGGATTGCATGTGGCTACGTGAGAGGAAGCAGGATATGGGGAGGAATGCACCATAAAGGTGCTGACAAAAGGGGGTTAAGCATCACTTCATCCGGTCAGATGCATGGCTGCATCTTGGCCACAGGCCACCTTCTTTCACAACTCACCCCCGTTAACTCCCCTGAGAGCTAATGTGAGGATGAGCTATATAGGATACCCCAGCAGGGAATGAGGGCTGCCACTAGCATAACTGTCATGTTGATCTTTCTGTGAAGTATGACTATCTCCGATAACATCAGAGAGACATCGCAGACTGGCGGAGGAATACCAGATGTACAGCCTCTCTCGACAGCTGGGGAGGAGGCACTGGGATTAGCGGGGACCCAGGGTGATGGTGAGATTGGAGTATCTGCGCAAGAGAGTGAGGATTGTCTTCAAACAACACACAGTTCACTTCAAGAAATCTATGCCATGCATGATTGGCATGATGAGATCTGCACAGCCTAACCCACACATTTGTGTTCTCTCATGCAGGTCGGCGTTTGTAGGAGACTCCAGCAGAGGGGGAAGATAATTCAACCTCAGAGGGGAATGAGCAGTCAGAGGATGCAGCATCCAATGACTTTCCTGCACCTTCCACCAGTACAAATATTTTTACCTCGGTGGGTTTCTGCCCTGCTTTGGAATCAGAGACACAAGCTGGTGAGAGCACAACACACATACCCGAGCAGCTGGCTGAGGATGAGACAGCCGAGGGCACTGACAGCCAGAGGACTGTGGGTGGTCAGGCCCATGCTGAACCCCAGGCTGATGACGAGCTTCTGGTGTTGACAGCACAGGGCATGCTTGCTGGTGCTGCAGAGAAAGGTAAGGCAACATTTGGCAGAGATGCCAGAGGCCATGCGCAGCCATGAACAGATGATGGAGGTCCATGCATGCCATGAGTGCTGCCATGTCTCAGGCGTGCGAGCGCTTTGCTTCCTCCATCAAGAGCTTAGCAACCCACATGGAGAACCAGATCCCATCGATACACACAGGCCTGCACACCATCACCTTGACCCAGCAATGGCAAGGTGAGAGAAGGACAAGGCCCCTGGAGTCTTCTCCAGCACCTTGTCCTTCTCTGCTCAGTGGGGAGTTCAAGTGAGCCTTGAAAGGGAGGAGGAGAGGCTGACCTCAACCGTTGGGGGCTCTCCTCAGGGCGCTCTGCGTGTGGACACTGGCTCCTCAGCTCCTCCACCAGTGAGCCCAGCTCCAGCAGCTGTGACACATGAGAAGTGTCCTGCACCTGTATCGGAAACCCTCAGGCAGCCGGGGCCTTCCAGGCCTCAGGTAGCAAGAGGACAGCTGCCAAAAATCATCCCAGGCCAAGGGTCAGCCTGATCAGCAGCCTGCCTCCAGCCCAGCTGCTAGCGCAGGGGTTATACCTCATATAAGCACTCGAACGTGTATGAAGAAAACTATCTAGACACACTTGGGGTTTCACAGGTGTTCAATGTTTGACATTTGTTTTGTCTTATAAAGTTGTTTTGTTTTTGAAATTATCTTTCATTGTGAAAAATGCTTATTCTTTCATGCCTTAATTGTGAGATACTGACTTCACCCCTTCCTCTTACTGGCTGTCAGTGTAGGCACAGCTCTCATTTGATTAGCATCTCCCATGGACCGCAGTGCATGGTTAAGCTGGATGCTGTGCACAGAACACAAATAGAAAGGAGGCAACAGACTGAATGCATTGAGGTAAGTTTTTATTGATTTCACACTGAGAGGCCATCATGGTGGCTGGAAGAGGGAAAGTATGAGACTGCCTCTTGCCTCCTTAGCCTATCACTCAATGTGCTTGGCCTCCGGTCAAAGAGGTTCAATATCCAATGTTGCCTGCTCATCACCCTCCTCTGCATCCTCCTCATTGTTTCAGGAGTGTCGTTCAATCATGTCCTCATCTTGCAAGACCTCACCCCCCTGCAGTGCTAGATTGTGCAGTGCACAGCAGACCACTATGATATGCAAGACCCTCACTGGGACATACTGCAGGGCTCCACCAGATCGATCTAGGCAGCGGAATCTCATCTTCAGCAGCCCAATGGCCTGCTCACTGGTCACCCAAGTGGAGTCGTGGCAAGAGGTGTACCTCTCCTCTGCTGTACTGCAAGAGTGGAGCCGGCAAAGCTGTGGCACCTGGGACTATTGAAGTATGCAGGTATTGTGGCTGCTTCCCGGCAAGTGGGAACACACCTGCAGGAAACGAATGAACGTTGATTCAATGGAAGCCCTTCCTGTTGTTGAAGGTGGCTGGCTGGTCCGTTGGAGCCTTGATGGCCACATGTATGCAGTCTATCATACCCTGCATCTGGGGGAAATCCAGCGATGGCCCCGAATCAAATAGCCCTCTCAGCCTGACTGTCAGGGTCGGTCCAGAGGCGCACATAGTCACCTACCCTCTTAAAAAGGGCATTGGTCACCTCCTTGATGCAGTGTTGGGCTGCTGTTTGGAAGATGTCACACATGTCCCCAGTGGATCCTTGGAATTAAGTGCCATGATGATCTTCAAGGCCACAGATATAGGGTGACCACTGAATGTCATAGATCCCAATCGTCCTGTAGCATGGCACTTAAGTCAGTGACAGCCTCCCTGGAGAGCCATAGTCTTTACTGACAATGCTCGGATATTTGGAGATAGCTGATTTGAGTCCGATGTACTCTCTGGCGCAGGTAGGCTCTGTTTGGCATGGCTGGCTGCTACTGCTCTCATCATGGAGCTTCAAGGGCAGGTGCAGCTGCCTCCCGGCCCTCCCTCCATCGGAGGTGCAGCATTACGCCACAGGAACCCAAAGATACAGGGTGTATGAGACCCATGTCAGGTGATCAGTAGGCCTCCAGAGCACTGTCCTTACAGAGACAAACCTGCCTTGGCACCTGGCCCTCTCACCTAGCAGTATGTCCACCTGACCAACTTACCCAAGAACAAGCCCTCACCCCCACCCCCCACCCCCCGTGCAGACCACCTGAGAACAAGGCCCCCCCACTACTGCAACCTTAGACCAATTCCCCCACTACAGCCACTTGAGAACAAGACCCCCATTACTGCTTCCCGAGAACAAGCCCCCTGCTACTGCCAGCTGAGACCAAGCCCACCCAAGCAGAGCACATAGCACTGTAGGCCAACAATAGCCTCCAATCCCCCCATGCAGTACTGGTCATGGCTGCCCACCCATCACAGCACTGAGGCCTCGCCTCGGTGCAACCAGCTTTCAACGGCCGGGGATCTGAAGGCGCGTGCGAGCTGCCCATCATCCCAAGCCCCCGTTGAATTGTGATTAATTACATGCTAATGTATTAAAACTAACTGTTCTACAATTTAAATTGCAGTCCAGTCGCATCAGGGTGGCGAAATCGCCTTGGTGCTAAATCCGGGTTGGATTTCCAGCCAGACGCATCCAATGCTATTCTCCAGCCCCACCAACATCCCCTCCCCTCCACCCCCCCCCCCCCCACCCCCATGCCTCCATTCCAACTCCAAATGGCCTCCCTAAATTCAGCCCAAAGAGTGATTATTGGAAGCCAGTTATACAGCAGTATTTGCAGGCATATGGGAATAGATCCCTGATGACCTTCTCAGCTGGGAAAGGCTGTAGAAACAATCAAAAAGAAGATTGGTTATGAACTAAAATATGAAAGAAGAATGACATATATCTAATTAAATAAGCCATGTTTCAGTCATGGCTCAGTGGGTAGTGGTCTAACCTCTGTATCACAAGGCTGTGGGTTCAAGTGCAACTCCCAGAGATTTGAGCGCAAAAATCTAAGGCGGCACAGTGGCGCAGTGGTTAGCACCGCAGCCTCACAGCTCCAGGGACCCGGGTTCGATTCCGGGTACTGCCTGTGTGGAGTTTGCAAGTTCTCCCTGTGTCTGCGTGGGTTTTCTCCGGGTGCTCCGGTTTCCTCCCACAAGCCAAAAAGACTTGCAGGTTGATAGGTAAATTGGCCATTATAAATTGTCACTAGTATAGGTAGGTGGTAGGGAAATATAGGGACAGGTGGGGATGTTTGGTAGGAATATGGGATTGGTGTAGGATTAGTATAAATGGGTGGTTGATGTTCGGCACAGACTCGGTGGGCCGAAGGGCCTGTTTCAGTGCTGTATCTCTAATCTAATCTAATCTCTAATCTGACACTCTAGTGCAGCACTGAGGGACAGCTACACTGCTGAAGATGCTATCTTTCAGAAGAGACTTTAAATTGTCTGCTCTCTCAGGTGCACATAAATGGCCCTAATTGGAAGAAGAGCAGGGGAATTAACCCCAGTATCTTGGCCAATATTTATCCCTCAATGACTACCACCAAAAAAAAAGATTATCTGATCATTATCACATTGCTGTTTGTGAGAGCTTGCTGTCTGTAAATTGGCTGCTGCGTTTCCTACTTTACAATAATTACTACAATTCAGAAGTACTTAATTAGCTGTAAAGCACTTTGGGATGCCCTGAGGTCATGGAAAGCACTATATAAATGCAAATCTTCCTTTTTGTTTAACAAATCATTATTATGGCTGAAAGAAAACAGTATCATTCAGTATTTTGAACACAATTATATTCTTTTAAAATTGCACCATGATAAATATGCCATAGAAATGGTTTGACTACTTTAAATATAAATCACATTGTTTTATTCCCTATTGTGTTACAGCAGCTACCTGAAGTGGTGGGAACTGCTAAGTGACTTGTTTACATTGTGGCACTGGTTATATTTTGTGTAAAATCACTATCATGCGGGCTTCAATCTATTGCTGTTGATAAGACCACTCTAATGTCAGACTTAAAAATTGCTCAGGAAAATACTCTTGTCCCTGATGAGACAAGTCTCCAGTCAAGCGTCTGTAGACAGTACATGAGCAAAGGCCTAACCACTGCTGTGAGTTGTCATTCCTGGAATATTCAGCAACCCACACAACAGTGGTATATAACCACTCTACAAATCATTGGGTGCACCACTGCTCTTTATGTCTCAACAACAGAGTTAGAGACAGGTTTCCTCCTTTGTTTGTAAATTTAAAACTAAAGTAATTAATACATTTCAGAGGAATATTGAAGAGCTTAGTCTTAGAATATTTTCAACTTTTCACAAATGTTGCTATCTTTCATATCACTCACATTCTCCACAATCATATTAAAAATAATGTAATGGGTGCAGTCAGTGACTATATAGCTAGTTCTTTAAATGATTGATATTGACTAAGAAATTCATATATGTTATATAATGCTTTTAGTGTTGAGTCTAAGTAATAGATTTTTGAAAAATGTCTCATCGCAACATCTAATATAAATGATTGAAATTATACTTCAGAGGTTTGGTTTTTCTCACATCCTTATACATTTTCGTGCTTTCAAATAGTTGTCATATTAACCCCTTCTCATTGATTGTTGTTTTACATGCCCCATAGGAGGGTTAATGCCTAGCAGCTGTATCCTGCTTGCTAGGAAACACAACATGTGTAAATTATTAAACTCTCTTGGCAACTCCCAGTCTTTCAGGCACCTAATACTATTACCCAACCCACACTAGTAACATTCCTGTGTAAACATGTTCATTTTTACTGCTTGCAAAGTTGTTTTCTTGAGCAGTTCATGATAGTCTCTCTTTTCCATTTTTACAACAATCTATGAGTGTGTATTTCCATCACTTAAGAAATTTTAAACATATGCATAGGTCCAGATTAAATGGTCGATTGAACAATATGAACTAAGAAACCGTTCCCCTGTTGCAGTACTCTGTACAATGATACACTTCATAATACCTCATATCTCTTCCAAAAATCTTTTATTTTTCTACCCCTTTTAGACCTTCAAGTAAAGCTTTTGGAGACTAGAACAATGGCTATTTGTAGTACCTACCAGTTCATTTCACTGTTAAAAACTTCTAAAATGCAGAGGTCCATTTAAACCCAAACGATAATGTATTTGGATATCAGTAAAGAGTCACAGTGACATGTATATGACTAATATTAACATCTGTTTCACTTAAACAAGAGCAAAGCTTGACTTTGGCGGGGGAGGGTGACGGGGTTGGTGGTTTAGTCGTTAAGCTAACATTATTTTTTAAATTCTTTTTATTTGAAATGAAATAATAACTTGAAGTTTCTTGGAAATTTGCAGCAAATTCCATCATCTAGCACTTTTAGCCAGGATAAGGAATCCTATGCATAATAATGAAGTGACTTGTCACAGTAACGGTATAGCCAGTCTTCGCAAATACATGTAGATAGGGCCATGTTCTAATCATCTTATTCAACATAATTAATTAATAGACAAATGCCTAACTCATTTGCAAGATTGCTCTAGCATTCCCCAGTTCTTTAATGTATTAGAAGAAATTGAGAGATTGCATTATAAACATTGGAAGTGCCTTCAAATTTTGCAAATAATTAACTTTTAAAAAGTTTTAAAAGTTCTTGAAAGGTCGTTCTTTTCTGAAGATTGTTACAGCCAACAGTGTATATAATGAATTTTCGTACAATCAGATTCTCTTTCAAATGATTTCAAATGACTTCCTGATTTACTTTTTTTATCTAAAGTGGTAAAAATATCAATGTGGTCACCAAAGAGTTCTTTCCTAAAGCTCCATTGGCAACAGGAGCTGGATTCAATCTATGACATCACTGCACTCCAAGCTCAGGTCAATTAGAATCTGAGAACACCTTTTCAACCAATTATAATTCAGTCACTGCATCAAGTATTATTGAATTCAGAATGTTACAAAGGAAGTGTTTGGAAAAAGAACATACAGAATATTTCTTTAAAGTACTCTCTAAATAAACTGTAAATGTCACGCTTGACATATTTAGCTCCTGGACACTGAAATTCTACTTTGTGACTCAGAGCCTGCTAGAAATTTCGAGATTTGTTGCAGCCAAAATCGATAAGTGAACATTGCACAATGATCCTTTTCTGAATAGAAATTAAAATATTCCATAGTTTCATCTATTAAGCCAAACAATGCTTGTATGCATGTTGTAAAGACATCCACCATAATTGTTTAAATGTTACCAGACCTAGGATATCGTAACTAAAATATATAAAATTCCAATTTATGTGAATTAATAGTTTTAGTAAATATTTATTCATTTTAAAATAAGGAAAGTACACGTGACTATTAATTCAAAGAATAGGTACCGGGCAGAAAAAGTGATATTGACTGTCTTTTGCAATTGCTGATAACATTTAGAGCATCGAACACCACATGCGAGATATCGAAAATGTTTATAGTTTTCAGAATTTTTAGGTAATAATGGCAAAAATGCGTATTGAGATACATACAGATAATTGTTTGTGTACCATTAAATGGAAAGTTTGCATGTTAATAATGTAATTCTCATGTCCGTTTGTTCTAAATGCCATTAGCTGTGGTTCGAATTTGCAGCTGATGCTGAAAGTATGCTGAGCTTAAAGCTATAGTTTAACAAAAAGAAGCAGATGGCTGCCGCGAAGGTCAAATCAGATGGAGAAGTTTGTCAAAATGGGATGACAAAGGCAATCTGTAAACTGTTATTGCGCCTACCTTGAGGTGCTGAAAACATTTTGAAATTACAAAAACACTGGAGTCGTCAGTACGCTGGTAGAAAAGGTAGCCTCGAGTGCTTCGGCTGTATGGATGAATGCCAGATGTGGAATCCGACATATCTGAAATTAATGATATTAAGCATGCTTCCCTATATGCCCAGTAATAACTCTATTATGATTGATACAAACCACAGACACTTTATCTAGCATAAATATAATCATCTGTCATGCAGTATATTAAATCATCAATTTCTGCATTATGAGAGCCGTTTAAGGTAACTAATCATCTGTCTAGTTCTGGTGTCTTTGAGGCTGATCCGATAACACAGAAGACTGCTACCACACCATGACAATCTAACCCTGGCATGAAAGGACTGAGAAAGACCCATTACCACTAGAAACCCTGTGGCAATATCAGAGCTCTTTTTCTACATAATCCACAGCTGTAAATAAACCACCCTCTGCCGCTAAGTTTATTGATCACAGATAGTTCCACACTTGTGTCAAGCAAATTCTCAACAGAATAAAATGTTGCTTTATGTTTTGTCTTGTCAAAATATTAAATTGTTCTGTCATGTAGAGTCAGGCTTTCAGAGACTGCAGTGACAGTGTAATCTTGCATTAGTTCTCTCTATTGCCAAGTTCACCTCACAAGATCATTCCAATAGTGTCCAATTATGCTCTTTAAAGTTCAGACTCGGCTCCCTATTACGCAACCCAGGAACCTGGCTACAGCAGTCATGATGGATATATCATTATTATTGCTTTACCCACTTGTTTTAAGTTATGTGCTTAGTCAAGTCAAGCAGTTACAGCTTGATAAAAAAATATGAAAAGGCCTTTGGAATTAGAATTTTCTAATTATGACGCTGGTGTTATTCCATGGGGTTTAGTTTCTGCTCTGCACTGTTTTTAGTGTGCTGGTTACCATAATGATATTAAATTCTAATCTGCACTATTTTAATATAACCATGAATCTATTTATTTTCAACAGGTTAATAACTGTATTAAACCCTAAATATTTGCCTGCAATGAAGGGAAGAGGCCAAAAAACATGACAACCTTATTTTTTAATGGTATATCCAACTAGACTTTTATTTCAAGAATTCAGTTAATCATTATATGTTGCATCTATCATGTTAATTATTGTACCATTAACTAAAAGAAGTACTATAAAAATGATATATTGGAGATGAGCTGTGGTGCTTCTTGATAATGTACCTATAGTAGTACAGAAGAAATAGCTAAAATCCACATCATTTATAATGATCACTTTGAACTTGGAACAAGACCTGAATGCTATGATAACAATATAACTTTCTAGTTTGCTGCATCACAAATTCTGAAACACGGCAATAAACCTTAGCAGCAGAGCTGAGAAGTTCCTGCCTGCAGGTACAAATAACAACCTGTACCTTGTGGCATTCCTTTTAAGAGGATCAAGCTCCTGGTAGGCATCAGGAGTTTGGAGAGGAACTCTTGCTGTTATCACAATGGTAGTTTCTTTTCTGTCATAAGATGTACATGAAGATAATACAATTACATCTTATGTTTAGCATGTAAAATGAGGGAGTACAGAGACACATTTCTGTTTACACAGCTCTCACCCCCACTGGCTGCAGGTTACTGAGCATGTCCGGATCCAGATGCTTCCAAGAGGTCACTTTATAGCTTTATAATCTAATTTTTATTTTGTCGAACACCATAGGTGTGAATTTGTCCTCAAACTAAAATACATTGGAACTAGACAAAAACAAGTTTAATATTTTAAAAATTTCCTTGCACCCCTATGTTACTGTTTGCAACTCCTTTCTTTGTGGCTCATTATGGCTGATAATGGTTTAACCTTGTGAGGACCACGGACAGACATCCTAGAAAATGGGGGTGACCTGGTTATGCCAGGTCGCTGCCCTTTCCAGGATTTTCCTATTTGCCTAGTAAGGGTTGAGACCTCCATCCACTCCTTACAAGGCAAATGATGGCCATGGGGCAAAGCCTGTGACAGGGACTCCCTATCCCGGGAGTTCCTGCTCCCTTGACTCAGCCATGACCAGTATATCAGTGGAAGATGGTATGTTGAGTGAGGTGAGGTATCCTGGCACCAAATCAGTGGATGTGGGCTCAGTTGGTGGATTCAGGCCAGGAATGGCCCTGGCAGAAAGCCCCCTGATTTTTTTTTAATAAAAGGGGAAATTAGCAACTTAACATTGCAGAGAGGGAGGGAAATCTGAGCAATTTTCTCGTAAAGGTAGGGGGGCACTGGAGTTTTCAGTCACCCAATGCAGATAGGCACCAGAGACGTGCCCAAAGCAATGTTTGCATTTGCCAGTCCCAAATTAATGGGGTTCCCTCCCACCAGTCCTGCAAAGTTTTGGTAGGGTGAGTGTTGGAGTGCACTGGTGGACATGATCCTGCCATAACCTCTGAGGTTGCGACCCATGGATTTTCAACATTAATTGAAATATTCCTTTAGCTCGGGCAAGCTCAGGTCAGAGACTGGGAATTCTGCAGCGAGTAACTCACTTCCTGACTCCCTAAAGTCTGTCCACCATCAACAAGGCACAAGTCGGGAGTGTGGTGGAATACTCTCCACTTAGCTCGATGAGTGCAGCTCCAACAACACTCAAGAAGCCTGACACAATCCAGGACAAAGCAGCCCACTTGATCAGCATCCTATCCACCACCTTAAACATTTACTCCCTTCACCACCGGCGCACAGTGGCAGCAGTGTGTATGATTTATAAGATGCACTACAGCAACTCACCAAGCCTCATTTGACAGCAACTTCCAAACCCGTGACCTCTACCACCTAGAAGGACAAGGGCAGCAGATGCATGGGAATCCATGAGAAATATAAGGATGATAGAAAAGATGGTGAAGAGGCTGAGACTATTTTGTTAGAGTTAAAGAATAAGAGGGAGACTGTTAGTCTATTAGGAGTTTATGACCACTGGAAAGGAGTCAGAGGTTGATAAATGTAGACACATTCGGGAAGAATGCAGAAATAATAATGATTGTTGCTGAAAATAGAGACATTTTGTCAAACCTTTTGGTCTTGCACTCATCAGGACAATTCACACGAATGCCAATGTAAGGGAAATCAACAAATTTAACAAAGAAGGGGAGAGATTTCAACAATGCATCCAGATTGCTTTCTAGATCAATATATTTTATTCAACATGGAAGGAGGCAGTGTTATATTTATTTGCAGGAAATGAAGTGAGACAAATAGGTAATATATAAAGTTAGAAAGCCATCTAAGAAACAGCCATACCATTACTAAGATAAATATAAATCTGAGAAAGAGAGCAAACAATTAAAAGTAAAAGTACTTGTGCAGGAAAAAAATCTCCAAGATAAAAGACTAGCCCAGATAAATTGAAAAGAAATGTTGACAGATAAAATAATAATCTAACAATGGGAAGTTTTCAAACAGGACTAGGGTACAAATTGTACCCATCTCAGAAGATCAAAGGGAGGGCAGCAAAACTGGAGATCCTGAGATATGCAGAGAAATTAAAATAAAAATTATAAACGAGGCATGTGACAAATTTAGGAATAATGACATAAGGGGGTGTACAAAGGGATATAGATAGGTTATGTGTGTGAGTAAAGACCTGGCAAATAGAGTATAATGTGGGAAAGTGTGAAATTGTCCACTTTGGCAGGAAGAATAAAAAAGAAGCACTAGTCTAAATGGTGAGAGATTGCAGAGCTCTGAGATGCAGAGGGATCTGGGTGTCCTAGTGTATGAATCGCAAAAGGTTAGTATGCAGGTACAGCACGTAATTAGCAAAGCTAATAGAATGTTATTGTTTATCACGAGGGGAATTGAATACAAAAGTAGGGAGGTTATGCTTCAGCTATACAGGTATTGGTGAGACCACATCTGGAGTACTGTGTACAGTACTGGTCTCCTTATTTAAGGAAGGATGGATATGCATTGGAGGCAGTACAGAAAAGGTTTAATAGACTAATACCTGGAATGGGCAGGCTGTCTTATGAGGAAAGATTGGACAGGCTAGGCTTTTATCTGCTGGAATTTAGAAGAGTAAGAGGTGACTTGATTGAAACATATAAGATCCTGAGGGGTCTTGACAGGGTGGATGTAGGAAGGATGTTTCCCCTTTTGGAAGAATCTAGAACTAGGGGTCACTGTTTAAAAATAAGGGGTCGCCCATTTAAGACAGAGATGAGGTGAAATTGTTTCTCTCAGAGGGTTGTGAGTCTTTGGAATTCTCTTCCTCAAAAGGCGGTGGAAGCAGAGTTTTTGAATATTTTTAAGGCAAAGGTAAATAGATTCCTGATAAGCTAGAGGGTGGAAGTTTATTGGGAGGTAGGTGGAAATGTGGATTAATCAGTTCAGCAATTAACTTATTGATTGGCGGAGCAGCCTCCAAGGGCAGAGTGGCCTACTCCTACTCCTAATGCATATGTTCGTATGTTCATATGTAATGAAACAAAATAAAACAATCAGAATATAGAAAATGGAGGGGAAGCAAAAAGATTGATAAGTACCATAAAGGAACGAGGAAAGGATTTTATAAACCGATAAAAATACAGGAATAATTAAAGAAAGGGTAGGATGAATTTGAGTTGAAAAGTTAAATTTTCTTGTCAAGACTGAAGAAATGGCTAAACTACAAATTGAGTAATTCACATAATTTTTCACAGCAGAGTGTGGCTGTGGGAGGAGGAAGAGGACATGGAGCAATTAGATAGGATAACTAACTATAGATGAGTAAGTCAAGCTGAAAAAGGCTGATGGAACTCAAGGTAGAAAAGGCATTGGGCCCCTAATGGAATATTTCCTAGTATGCTGAGGGAAGTCAGAGAATCTGGCCACAGTCTTTCAAACATCCTTGGAATTGAAAATTCTGCCAGAAGACTGGAGGAATGCCAATGTGACACCTCTGTTCAAGCGGAGTGACAGGATGAACTGGTAACTATACACCACACAGTTTAATATCTGTGGCGGGCAACATTCTAGCATTCATAATATAGGATAAAATTAATGCTTGCTTAAAAAGATGTGAATTAATTAAAATGAGCCAGCATGGATTTATAAAAGGCAAGTCATGTCTGACAAATTTATTAGAGCTTCTCGAGGAAATAATGGAGTGTACTGATAAAGGAAATGCAGCAGTTGTTGTGTATCTGGATTTTAAAAAAGTGTTCAGTAAGGTCTTGTATATGCTGGAAATTTGGCTAAAGAACAAAAATCAGAGAAAAGTGGGTAATGGATTCTTATTAGATCATGGCAATGTTAGCAACGGTCTCCCCCAGAGGTATGTGTTATGACCATTGCTCGTCACGATATATATCCAGGCTCGGGTATAGGAGAATACGAGGCTTAATATCAACAGTTAAAATGACAGAAGAATCAGGAGTGCTGCCAGTTAGGAACAGTAAGCAACTTCAGGAGGACACGGTCATTTTACTAGAATGGGCAGATAAATGTCAGATGAAGTTTAATGAGAGATGATACATTTGAGAGGAAGAAGAAGGGCAGATCTTTCTTCACCAGAACTTTCACTGGAGTCAAGACCACCCCTTTGTTTTAGTTCCATCTTTTTTAAATTCCCTTCCTTCTCTTTCTCTTTGAAATTGTAGTTCAAGTTTTTATATCTGTTTTACCTGTTCAACCTCAAGCTGCTTCATCTGAAACGGAATTTTAGCTAATTCAACTGCACAGCCATCTGGTTTGCCTTTTTCTTCTTCCAATTTCAAATAGTGTGCTATTACTGCAGTTATGTCTGCTTTATTAGCCCCTGGTTTTAAGCCTAACATGAAAAATTCTGCCAAATCCTTTAGCCTAGCTTTGGTTAAGTTTCTCAAATCACTCAGGAATACACCCTCCTTCCCCAGAAAGGTTATGGTAACTGACAAAGACATTCTGGTAGTGTAGACTTTATTGTACAAGAAATCTATTTTTTTTTACCTTTCCTCTTTTCAATTGTTGTTACTCCATTTACAATTGCATGTCGTCAGCGTTCGGTTATCCTGGACAAACCCCCAATTATATGTTACAGCCGAGGCGGGAGGAGTGCACTGTTTTTTCTAGTTCCACTTCTCCACAGGTCACAACATATATTTTTTTAAAATGTTTACCCAGTTACCGATGCGGTCAATTATATATTCCACTGTTTATCCCAGAATAAAATACACCAACCAGGTTTCTTTAATAAACAACAAAATTATCAGTTTATTATAAAACAAGACTTAACCAGTAACAAAACAAAGCATTAACACACGGATTGAAATAAGAAAATTCCCTTTTTGAATTCCCCACACACAAACTCACACACATGTACTGTGAAAAATGCAGAAATTCTCTCTGCAGAGGTCTGTTACAAAAAAAAAAAATACATTGGCCAAATACTTGCTAATTCTTGAAGAAAAAAGAGAAGATATGGAAAGATGTCAGTTGTCCCTTTTTGGTCTGGCATCCTAAATACATGTAGACAGCTGTCACTGGGATCTTTCTACAGCAGTTCTTTTCAAGCGATGTTGTGGATCAGTTTGGCCGAATTCCCAGGAGAAATGCAGCATCCAGGCTTTCTGGCAGGCTTTTCAGGAGAAATGCAGCATCAGTTTCTTTATTTCTTACACTTGATTCTCAGGAAGTTCTCAAAGAAATTGAAGAAGGTGAGCTGATGGTGATTGCTTTCTTGGCAGGTTTTCTCCAACTCTCTTCAAAACAGTTCACACCACAACACTGTCGGCGAGACATTGGTCATCCAAATTTCTCTGCCCCCCTCACTCACTCCAACCTGTCCCCCTCTGAACTTGAGGCACTCCGTTCTCTCAGGTCTAACATGGTCATCAAACCTGCAGACAAGGGTGGTGCTGTTGTCATATGGCGTACCGACCTCTACCTTGCAGAAGCTCAACGCCAACTCACGGACACTACTTCCTGCCTCCCTCTGGACCATGACCCCACCACCGAACATCAAGCCACCATCCAAAGGACTGTCACTGACCTCATCTCCTCTGGAGATCTTCCCTCTACAGCTTCCAACCTCATAGTCCCTCAACCCCGGACAGCCCGCTTCTACCTCCTTCCCAAAATCCACGAACGGGACTGTCCCGGCAGACCCATTGTGTCAGCCTGCTCCTGCCCCACTGGACTTATTTCTTCCTATCTAGACTCTATCTTTTCTCCGCTGGTCCAGTCTCTTCCCACCTACATCCGTGACTCTTCTGACGCCCTACGTCATTTTGACAATTTCCAGTTTCCTGGTCCCAACCGCCTCCTCTTCACTATGGACGTCCAATCGCTCTACACCTCCATCCCCCACCAGGATGGTTTGAGGGCTCTCCGCTTCTTCCTGGAACAGAGGCCCAACCAGTCCCCATCCACCACCACCCTCCTCCGCCTGGCTGAACTTGTTCTCACATTGAACAACTTCTCCTTCAACTCCACGCACTTCCTTCAAGTAAAAGGTGTCGCTATGGGTACCCGCATGGGTCTTAGTTATGCCTGTCTTTTTGTGGGATATGTCGAGCATTCTTTGTTCCAGTCCTACTCAGGTCCCCTCCCCCAACTCTTTTTCTGGTACATTGATGACTGTATCGGTGCCGTTTCCTGCTCCCACCCCAAACTGGAAAACTTTATCAACTTTGCTTCCAATTTCCACCCTTCTCTCACCTTTACATGGTCCATCTCTGACACTTCCCTTCCCTTCCTCGACTTCTCTGTCTCCATCTCTGGGGATAGGTTGTCTACTAATATCCATTATAAGCCCACCGACTCCCACAGCTACCTCGACTACACTTCTTCACACCCTACCTCCTGTAAGGACTCCATTCCATTGTTCTAGTTTCTCCGTCTCCGACGCATCTGCTCTGATGATGCGACCTTCCATGACGGTGCTTCTGATATGACCTCCTTTTTCCACAACCGAGGATTCCCCCCCACTGTGGTTGACAGGGCCCTCAACAGTGTCCGGCCCATTCCCCGCACCTCTACCCTCACCCCTTCCCCTCCCTCCCAGAACCATGACAGGGTTCCCCTTGTCCTCACTTTCCACCCCATCAGCCTCCATATCCAAAGGATCATCCTCCGCCATTTCCGCCACCTCCAGCGTGATGCCACTACCAGTTGCATCTTCCCCTCCCTTCCCCTGTCAGTATTCCGAAGGGATCGTTCCCTCCGCGACACCCTGGTCCACTCCTCCATTACCCCCACCACCTCGTCCCCGCCCCATGGCACCTTCCCCTGCAATCGCAGGAGGTGTAATACCTGCCCATTTACCTCCTCTCTCCTCACTATCCCAGGCCCCAAATACTCCTTTCAGGTGAAGCAGCGATTTACTTGTACTTCTTTCAATGTAGTATACTGTATTCGCTGCTCACAGTGTGGTCTCCTCTACATTGGGGAGACCAAGCGCAGACTGGGCGACCGCTTTGCGGAACATCTCCACTCAGTCTGCAAGCAGGACCCTGAGCTTCCGGTTGCTTGCCATTTTAACACTCCCCCCTGCTCTCATGCTCACATCTCTGTCTTGGGATTGCTGCAGTGTTCCAGTGAACATCAACGCAAGCTCAAGGATCAGCATCTCATCTACCGATTAGGCACACTACAGCCTGCCGGACTGAACATTGAATTCAATAATTTCAGAGCATTACGGCCCCCCATTTTATTTTCATTTTTAGTTATTTTTTCTTCTTTTTTTACATTCTTTTTTACATTTTTAACAATTTTTTTTGCATTTATTTCATTTCATCTTTGTTCAGTTTGCTTACCCACTGTTTTTTTTCAGGTTTGTACTTGCTGCTGTTCAATATTCAGTGCATTAACACCTAATCTGTACTAATGCTTTGTCTTTCAACACACCATTAACATATTGTTTGCTTTTGCTCCATGACCTTTTGGTCAGCATGTGGCCTGGTCCAATCTGCACCTTCTCCTTTGTTATCTCTTGCCCTACCCCCACCTCACTTGCTTATAACCTGTGACCTTTCTAATATTTGTCAGTTCCGAAGAAGGGTCACTGACCCGAAACGTTAACTCTCCTTCTCTTTTCACAGATGCTGCCAGACCTGCTGAGTGCTTCCAGCATTTCTTGTTTTTATTTCACACCACAACACACTGTCCAAAGTGAAACCAAAACAATATATTAAGAGTTAACCTTCCTGTCCCCTATAAATCTTGACTGGTCACATCTCTGTAAACATCTTCCCCAGGTCACCAAGTTTCTGTTATTTATTGCTTAAAGCACATGACTTTTTTTAAAACAACATCTCAGTGTCCTTTCAATGAACTGTCAACAACAAAGCAAAGGCCAGCTTCGATGAAATCTTCAGCCTTCAAATTAATCGGTCTCCACAATTTAAATATAAGTCCTCAAAAACATATACTCAACAAAAAATATAGAAGCACTTTCATAAGAGTACATTATCAAATGCCTTCTGAAAATCTAAGTATAGTATATCCACCGGTTCCCCTTTATCCACAGCACATGTTACTTCTTTAAAGAACTCCAATAAATTGGTTAAACATGATTTCCCTTTCACAAAACTATGTTGACTCTGCCTGATTATGTTGATTTTTTCTAAGTGCCCTGCTATAACGTCTTTAATAATAGTTTCTAACATTTTCCCTAAGATAGATGTTAAGCTAACTGGCCTGTAGTTTCCTGCTTTCTGTTTCCATCTCTTTTTGAATAAAGGAGTTACATTGGCTATTTTCTAATCAAATGGAACCTTCCCAGAATCTAGAGAATTTTGGAAAATTAAAACCAATGCATCAACTATCTCACTAGCCACTTTTTTTAGGACACTGGGATGAAGTCCATCAGGACCCGGTGACTTGTCAGACCGCCGCCGCTCCAACAATTTGCTCAGTAATTTTCTTGAGTTCCTCCCTCCCTTCCATTTCCTGATTTACAGCTATTTCTGGGATGTTAATTGTATCCTCTATAGTGAAAATTGGTGCAAAATATCTGTTCAATTCATCTGCCGTCTCCTTATTTTTTTCATTCGTTCGGGGATATGGGCGTCATTGGCTAGGCCAACATTTATTGCCCATCCTTAATTGCCCTTGAGAAAGTGGTGGTGAGCTCCCTTCTTGAACCGCTGCAGCCCTTGCAGTGTAGGTATACCAACAGTGTATTAGGAAGGGAATTCCAGGATTTTGACCCAGCAACAGTGAAGGAATGGCAGTATGGTTCCATGTCAGGATGGTGTGTGGCTTGGAGGGGAACTTGCAGGTTGTGGTGTTCCCAAGTATCTGCTGCCCTTGTCTTTCTAGTTGGTAGAGGTCCTGGGTTTGGAAGGTGCTGTCGAAGGAGCCTTGGTGAGTTGTTGCAGTGCATCTTGTAGATGGTACACACTGCTTCCACTGTGTGTCGGTGGTGGGGGGAGTGAATGTTGAAGGTGGTGGATGGGGTGCCAATCAAATGGGCTGCTTTGTCCCGGATGGTGTCGAGCTTCTTGAGTGTTGTTAGTGCTGCACTCATCCAGCTAACTGGAGTGTATTCCATCACACTCCTGACTTGTGCCTTGTAGATTGTGGACAAGCATTGAGGAGGCAGCAGGTGAGTTACTCGCCACAGAATTCCTAGCCTCTGACCATCTCTTGTAGCCACGGCATTTATGTAGCTGGTCCAGTTCAGTTTCTGGTCTATGGTGACCCCCCAGGATGTTGATAGTGGGGGATTAAGCGATGGTAACACCATTGAACGTCAAGGGAAGATGGTAAGATTCTCTCTTGTTTGAGATGGTCATTGCCTGGCACTTGTGTCGCACAAATGTTACTTGCCACTTATCAGCCCAAGCCTGGATGTTGTCCAGGTCTTGCTGCATGTGGACATGGGCTGCTTCAGTATCTGAGGAGTCGCGAATGGTGCTCAAGATTGTGCAATCTTCAGCGAACATCCCCACTTCTGACCTTATGATGGAGGGAAGGTCATTGATGAAGCAGCTGAAGATGGTTGAGCCTAGGACACTACCCTGAGGAACTCCTGCAGTGATATCCTTGGACTGAGATGATTGACCTCCAACAACCACAATCATTTTCCTTTGTGCTAGGTATGACTCCAACCAGCAGAGAGTTTTCCCCCTGCTTTCCATTGACTCCAGTTTTGCTAGGGCTCCTTGATGCCATACTCAGTCAAATGCTGCCTTGATGTCAAGGGCAGTCACTCTCACCTCACCTCCTTATTTTCTCTTATTAATACCCCAGACTCACTTTCTATACGACCAACGCTCACTTTGTTAACTCTTGTTTTTTTTTGAATATCTTTAGAAACTCTTACTATCTGTTTTTATATTTCTAGCTAGCTTTCTCTTGTACTCTAATTTTTCCCACCTTATCATTCTTTTAGTCATTCTTTGCTGTTTTTTATATTCTGTGCAATCTTCTGACCTGGCACCCATCATTGTGCAATTATATGCTTTTTCTTTAAGTTTGACACTATCTTTAACTTTTTTAGTTAACAACAGATGGTGGGTCCTTCCCTTGGACAATTGTTGTGTTATTGAGTATAGAAAGTCATCGCCCTTGTCAGTAAATAAGTCAGTGGGTATCTTGACCATGGATGTGATGGAACATCATGAGGATGAAGTTGCTGGGTTGGCTGGGTTGATGCTCCTGACATGCATTGTACAACCTCACTGCTCATTCTAGGTCACCATTGATTCATGGCCAATAAACTGTCTCATGTGCAAGTCATCTTGACTTTTCAAAGTCCATATGACCTTGATGTAATCGTGTAAGGATATCTTGATGAACTGTTTTTGGAATCAACACTTGTCTAACTTTAAAATGACGCCACTGGATATTCCTAATTTGTCATGCTATGGCCAAAAGGTTCTGAGGTCTGTGGGAACCTCTTGCATTGCATCTGGCCATCCACTGATGATGAGCTGCCATAATGCCTTTAGGACAGGATCTTTGGAAATCTTTTCTGGGAGCTCTTCGTATTTTTTTCTGTCCAAATTGCATTAGGTCAATGTTGAATACAGCTTCTAGCTCTACAACTATTTCTTCTACTTGGACATCTAGGGCCATGTATTCTCATTTCTTGTGGTTGGGTAACCTGCTCAGTGTGTCAGACATATCTACGAGGTTTCCAGGTTTATATCAAACCTCACAATCGCACATTTGTACCTTAATTAATAGCCTTTTTAATTGAGGTGGTGCACTGGGAGTGGTTTTTGCCAAATCATTGTCAACGTCTTGCTATCAGTCTCGACAACAAAGTGTTTGCCAAATAAGTATGTCTGAAATCTAGTGATACTGAATACTATCGTTAATGTTTCTTGTTCTATGTTCGAATAATTCGCCTGAGTGGGTGACAAACCTTTGGGATGAAATGCAATTGGTCTACCTTCCTGTAACAGACATGCTCCAAGACCTTTTTGTGAAGCATCTACCTCAAGTGTACTTTCTTTCCTTGGGTCGTAATATTGCAAACATGCTTCTGCAGAAAGCGACCATGATAGCGAATTGATGGCATGCTGAGGATCTTCATAGCACAAGAATGGCATATCTTTCATGAGAAGTTCATGCAGTGATGATGCTTTCTCAGAGAAATTCGAGATATAGGGAGTTAAAAGGTTAAACCCAAACATCTCTGTAAATCTTCCTTGTCTTGAAGAGTAGGCATTGATTGTACATCCTCAACTTTACTGGGATCCGGTCGTATTGCAGTGTCAGAGTAGATTGACCCGAAAAAGTTAATGTGGCTCACATCGATAGCACATTTTTTGCTAAGAAACATGAGAACTTCTTTTCTAGCTGTGTCCATTAAGATGTGAAGATTATTGTCATACTCTTCCTTAGTACTTCCCATGACTGCTATGTCATCCGCAATGCAAACACATGCAGGAACACTTTCTGTAATGCAATCCATATGCTGTTGGAGCAGACTTACTGACAGACCAAATGGTAACATTAGAAAATAATACTTTCCAAATGGTGTTCTGAAAGTTGTTAGTTCCTGTGAATCTTCAGAAAGGTGGACTGACCAGTATCCAACTTTGAGAAAAACTTGGCTCTCGCAAACCTTGGATTTAACTCTTCCAAAGTAGGAATTTTGTAAGGACTTCTTTGAGTGCTTGGTTCAATCTTCTCGGAACTTGGTATAATCTGATGGTACCACCTTTCGTGATTACAGTGGATCTAGAGCTAAACCAGTCAGTGTGTTGCTGAACTAGCGAATAATTCCATGTTGTTCCATTGTATCAAGCTCATCTTTTAGCTTGTCCTTGATGTGGACACTGCACGTCTGTGATGGACCTATGAAAGGAACTGCATCATCTTTCAGATGAAGAACAACATCTCATATAAAACTGCCCACATTGTCAAATCTATCTGGGTAATTCTGTTGCAAATCCTGAATGAATTCAATGGGGCTACATTTGCCTTGATTGTGTAGCATTGGCACATTACTGATCTCGTGAAGCATCATGATTTGGAGTTCACTGCAGACTGGGTTCCTGCTACTGCTGGACCATTGATGTCAACAACATAGAAGACTTGTAGCGACCATGTAGAATTTCCATTTCTGCACTCCAATGTCAATGCTCCTATGCAGCATATTGCTGAACCATTACATGCAGTGAATCTATCTCTTGTTGGCTGTAACATACACTCCCACTTCCCTAGGTACATGTCTTTGAGTATCCGCAGTGGTACTATGTTGGAGCTTACCCCAGCACCTATTTTCAGTCATAGCTTGGGTTTGCCACTCTTGTTCGGACACATGATTTTGAATGTAGTGAAGGCTTCCAGTTGTGTGATAGCATCCATGTGGTGTCTGTCACTGTGCGGAAAGCTTGTTCATTTTCAGTGCCTTCTTTGTTGTTCAGATTATTGCCTATGTCATACACATGCCTGTGTTTAAATTGGTATTTGGTGAGCTCCTTTTTATTCTTATCACCAGGCAGTGTCTGTTTCTTATTGAGCTGTGGCTTGCTGTGGCCACTTCTTCACTGCCAGACTTTCAGCACAGTCTTCCAGTGTCCCTTTAGACCACACACCTTGCAGGTATCCCTGAATGCACAACAGTTTTTTTGGCTGATTCCTTAGACCGCACTTGCTGCAAGCCTTGCTCTGTCGAGGTGCCTTGGCTACCTCTCCAATGATTGTCGCTGCTCCAAGCACTTGTATGTATTGCCTGCTTGCAGCTATGACTTCGTACATTCTGCCATCCTTGAGCAGACTTTCGGAGTCATATCCTTTTTCCTTATCAAGTAGATCTTTTTGGAAAGCTTCTATTGGAGTTAATACAATTACCAGCTCCATTATCCTCACGGAGAGTTCTGTGTCTGAAAAATCAAGGTCTTTCCCTTTCTCCCAGCATTTACTGACTGACTGATCAATAGTTTCTTTGGGCTGTTGTGTAAAGGCCATCAGTTCCAGTTGATGAATCCTGAAATTGACCTTGACCTTGACCTTCAGTTAGTCTTCTAACATTGTCTGGAGTTTCAATGGGTCTTTCTGGTCTGCTTCCAAAAGTCCAGAAGTGTTGATGCGATGGAGTCCTTCATTGCCAATCGCAATCGTTATCTTAATTACTTGCTTGTTGAGTTCTGTGTAGTTCTTCACAATCAGTAGTACACCAGCTAGAGAAAGCACAGATAAAAAGTTTTTTAAAAAAAGTGTCACAGTAGATCTTGTTTTTCTTAACTCCACCCCCTACCCCACCAACAAATAATTCTCCAAAGTCAGACAGGATTATAAAGGTAATTAACTATATCCCAAAATGCTTCACAGAAGCATAATCAAAAAATGGGCATTGAGCCAGAGGAGATATTGGAAAGGATGATCAAACAGCTAGTGAAAGATGTCACCAGTTTGCACATTGGCTGATACTACTGTTGATATTCGCCTGGAAGGAAATGCAGGTGGAAAGGTTGCGGGACCTTGACTGCAAACTTATGGTTCAAGTTGCCTACAAATATTCTCGCAGCATAAGCCACAGATCCTCAACTGGATCCCTACTGAGCCTAAGTCCATGAAGTCAGTTCTCCGCTGTTATTGCTTGCTAAGCATGCCATGGGCTGCAGCTATTGGTGGAATACTGTCGTTCCTTCACTGTCGCTGGGTCAAACTCCTGTAACTCCACTCCCCCACCACCTCCCCCCCATTCACCCCCCAACTAACAGCAGTGTAGGTGTACCTACACCACAAGGACTGCAGCAGTTCAAGAATGTGGCTTACCACCACTTTCTCAAGGTCTGTTAGGGATGGGCAATAAATGCTGGCCTTGCCAGTGATATCCACATCCCATGAATGAAACAAAAAAGGCGTCTGTTGGCCTTCCTAGCTTGTTTTCTTTTCATTTTGTATCATTTCAATTATGAAATGTAATTAAGCCATTTCAAAACCAACTCCCAGCATTAATTTTAACTTAACTTGTCAACCTCATGGTATACCTCACCTAGATGCCTCATCCTTCCTCAAAAACAATGTATATTTATATTTGAAGAGTTCCTTTCACATGTCCCAGTTTTTCAGCTATTCATGTTTGACTGAAGTCTTGTAAATGATCAAATTATGGTTGGCTTTCTGACTTATTAGCAGAAAACACTCAACAATTTATATGCTATGTAAACATGCTTGCTATTGTGACAAAAAAGATCCTCCAAATTTAAACCAACGAGGGAACAGGCCATCTTAGATTTAGCAATGGGCCTGAACTACTCAATAATCCAACAGTAAGGGAACACGAGGGGGAGGGGCTGCAGGGGGTGTGCGAGGGGGGAGCTGAGAGGGGGGTGTGAGGGGGTGGGGGGAGGGGGGTGCAAGGGGGGTGAACTGGGAGGCGGGTGCGGGGGGGTGAGCTGGGAAGTGGATGCAGGGGGAACGGGGTGCGGGGGGTGAGCGGGCCAGCCCACAGCCTGCACTTGTCCTGGTGCGGCCACTACGTGAACGATGCATCCACCTGGAAGGAGCTGGCCAGGGATGTGAAAGGCGATCCGAGTGCCCACGAGGCGGTTGTCGAGGCTCAGGGCTTCAATCCGGCCTCGGTCGTCCTTCCGGCGTCACTGCTGGGAGTGGGAAAAACACCCCCCTCACTCCTCCCCCTCGCATCCCCTCCTCCCCCCCCTCACCCCCTTCCCCCCAACTATCCCTGAGCAGGGGCCCTAACAACCCCACTGCCTTGTGAGCGTCTCGGGAGAGACCAAGGCTAAGGGCGTAAACCCTAACAGAAAATCCGGAGTGGAACCCCAAAGGCGGTCATGTGTCACCTTTGGCATGTTTCCGGCAGTTCCTGTAGCCAAACCGGTACCAAATGTCGTGCTCTGCACTCCTTTGGACCCCATCAGTGAGGCCTAGAGGCAGGTTTTGATGCTTGGGCAACTCAGTTCCGAAGAAGGGTCACTGACCCGAAACGTTAACTCTGCTTCTCTTTCCACAGATGCTGCCAGACCTGCTGAGTGGTTCCAGCATTTCTTGTTTTTATTTCAGATTTCCAGCATCAGCAGTATTTTGCTTTTATCACAACCTCCATACATCCGGCCAGGCATGCGCCATGGAGAGGTCACTCCACAGTCACCTCACAGCGACCAAAACAACACGGAAGGCAGCAGTCCTGTGACATTGATCACAAGTCGTGGGAGTCAGTTGCCAGTGATCGCCAGAGCTGGCGGACAGCCATAAAGGCGGGGCTAAAGAGTGGCGAGTCGAAGAGACTTAGCAGTTGACAGGAAAAAAGACAGAAGCGCAAGGGGAGAGCGAACTGTGTAACAGCCCCGACAACCAATTTTATCTGCAGCACCTGTGGAAGAGTCTGTCACTCTAGAATTGGCCTTTATAGCCACTCCAGGCGCTGCCTCACAAACCACTGACCACCTCCAGGCGCTTATCCACTGTCTCGAGACAAGGAGGCCAAAGAAGAAGGAGGGTCAATAGTTTCTTTGGGCTGTTGTGTAAAGGCCATCAGTTCCAGTCGATGGATCCTGAAATTGACCTTAACCTTCAGTTAGTCTTCCAACATTGTCTGGAGTTTCAATGGGTCTTTCTGGTCTGCTTCTGAAAGTCCAGAAGTGTTGATGCGATGGAGTCCTTCATTGCCAATTGCAATCATTATCTTAATTGCTTGCTTGTTGAGTTCTGTGGCTGCAAGACCTAAAAAGCATAACCCCATGCGCTGTTTGAAGAGTTGGAATTTGTGGAGGATATCTAGAACCTTCCAGTTCATTGCTGGGTATTTTGTGGTCATGCTGCCAAAACTTTTTGCTTGCAAGAATTCTACTGCAAAAGCTTTCCCCTTTAATTATTTTCTTTTTAATAGCTTTCCTTGAAGGAAAAAACAGTGCAGGTCTGTTGTGCCTGCAGCATTGGTTCTCTGCCATGCCCTGAGTTCTGTGGCTGCAGTGCGGTCTTACAGCCTCTGCTTGGGGAGACTCTGCCCACGACGCTCTTTTGTTGGGAAAACAATGCATAATGGCAGTGCAGTATCAGAGCCCCAACTCTCTTTCCTTTTCTTGAGCCCAATTTTGCCCAATTACTGCCTTTCCTGCCAACAACTGTTCAAATAAACTATCGCCTTCGTTTACTCACAACTCTCCCAGAGTACCAATTTTTGAGGATGGTCTTCAAATTTGACCCTGTGTTGCTCTGCTGCTGTTTCCTCCAGGGATCTGCAGTGTTGTAACAGGCTTTATTGATTTCCACGGAAGAAACTGTTATCCTCGATGCCATGCATGTGATTGCTGTCCTGCGTCGAACACGGTTACTGGCACTTTGAGACTCTCTACATCGTTGCTACCCTGTTGTGTTCCACTGCCACCATATTGTGTTACTGAGTTCTCAACACAAACGTACCAAACAATCTGAGGTTGAATGGTAACTTGAATAAAGAATTCTTATTACAAAATAACAGAATTACAGGAGAGCTCTAAGTTACATGTGCTGACTGTTGACTAACAGTGCACCAACTACTATAACATGTTAGCTTGCATCACTCCCTGTGATGATGTACACTAAACAATTTATATATTCAACAGTATGTTAACTCATACTCAAGCAGTTAAAGCAATATCACAACAACAGTGACTGAGCAGTTGGACAAGTATGAGCTGATTAAAGAGAATCAGCATGGAATTGTGAGGGTAGGTTATGTCTGACTAATCGAGGTGAACCTTTTGACGCTTTCACTAACGTGGTGATTAGAGGAGTGATTATGAATGTTTTCTATCTGAATTTGTTATGACCTGGTGAGGAAGATATCTCGGGGTCCTTCTCAGCCTTCACCTGGTCTTACCATAACAGGGTTTAATTTTTAAAACGCCGTGTTTTTAGTTGCCCCTTGGTGAATCCTTGTTCACCGCATTCCAATTATGAGGCAAAGAAACCAGCTCAAACAGGTTTTCTTAGGTTTAAAGAAGAAAAGTTGAAATTTATTAAACTTCAATCTGGTTGATGCCTACAGATACACGGCATGCCCATGCTAGCATGCATATGGGATACACACGTGCAAATAGAGACAGAAAAGAGTAGAAGAAAATAAAGTGGTAAAATTTGAGGCAATGTCTGAAGAGTTTTTATTACGGTTCTTTGAGCTCACTGTAGAGTTCTTGATTGTAGGTAGTTCTTGCTTTTCATTGGGGCACAGTGTTCTTCTTAAACCTTGTTTGCTGTAGGAGACTTTTCTCTCTTCGGGTTCATGTGTCTTCAGTGGATTCAGAGGCTTGTTGAGAAAGAGATGGGAACAGACAGGAGAGATCTTCTCAGCCCAGGAGGAAACAGTATTTTGAGTTCAAACTCTCTGGGGCTAGTTCAAAAGACCCTGGAGCAGCCAGTCATGTGACCAGCTGGTCTAACCAGTCCTCGATTGTATCACCTTAGCAGTCTCTGGAATGCTCCTCTTACACACAATACCTGGTGATCAAGGTCCATTGTGGGTTGAATCTGTCAGGGAATAGTCTTTTGTTCTTCCAAGCATTGTCTGTTAATATGCAAATGTATTTTTCCAGCCACTTGTTTAAGAAGTCATTTTCTCGGTCCAGCAACAGTTTAAAATTAATGTTCATGAAAACATTAATGTGCCTCATTCTTGGCAGGTGGGGGCCTTGCATGACACCTTCACACCCAGCGGAATGAAATGCGATTTGAGAAAAGCACATTTCATTAAAAGGGTTGAGAGAAAATATAAGATACAGAAAAGAAGCCATGCATTCCTCTCATTCATTCACAAATCCTAAAATTTATTAAAATTGTCCCTTTTTTGGTATCCCAATAAACATGTGTTTTTTATGGGTAAGTTTCTCTTCTGTTTGCCCACTTCCATGGCTGCCTAAGGTCTTTGTTCCTGCTGAGGTAATTTTTTTTTTCAGGCGAGTCAGTAGGTGGAGGGTCTATCCTGAACTCTCTTTCAGGGCTTTTCTGAGTCATGCAAAGGCTTTTGATTTTGGGGGATGGGTGGTTCTCTTTGGTTCTGACCGTGGGGGAGGATTCTTTGCTAATCTCCCTTTTGTCCCAGAGGACCCTCCTGTCAGCAGGCATTTGTGCAGACTGTACTGCACTCCCCTGTGGCACTTCAACCAGGTGAGGCATCACCCTCATGATTTCTCTGCTCCTTAGAGGTCTTTCTTTGTCACTGTACGTTCCTGTACATGCTGTTAGCAACTCTGGTGGGGTGCTTCTAGTGTCTGCATTTACATAAGAGGATGTGGGGTCTACCTTTTCATGTTTTTTGGGGTTGGCTGACCGGACAGTAGGGGTTTTCATCTAGGATTCCTCCTGGACTTCTTTTAACCTGCCCTCTTGGTCACTTTTTCCCCTTCCCTGTCTAACCTTTTGCCAGGTTTGTGCCTACCTGTCCCTTTTTGTTCTCGGCGGGGGTCCCTTACAGTTGACCAGCCCTCTGTTGGAGGGTGCTCCTAACACTGGTACAGGACTTAGGGGTGCAGGTTTCACTGTAGGTTGGGGTTTACACTCAACCTGGCACATGTGGCAACTCCTGCAGTACTCCACCACATCTTTGTGGAGTTTTGGCCAGTCAAACTGCTATCTTATGCGGGCTTTGGTCTTTCCTATACCAGCATCTCTCTGGGATCTCTGCGGCACCACTAACTGGTGAACTACTGCCCACTCCTTGCTCTCATATCTGTGAGGAGAATTCCATTTCCTCATCAGTACCTCATTCTTTAAATAGTAGCTATCAGGGACTCCCTCTGCTTCACTTTTAGACTGGGCAGCCTGTGCTATCTTTCGCAATACTGGGTTGGATCGCTTAGTGTCAGCTAGGGAAAATCCATTTAATTAATTCCCTGGGCTCCTTACTTTCCAAAGAAAGTCTCAGACAGACAGACCTGGTCATCTGCCTGCAGTGCCAATTCAGTCTCCTCTGGGGGAGCTGGTTTGATCTTGGCCTGATCCACTACACATTCAGGGAAACTGCAGGGGACCATCTCCTGCCATGGCCCTGTCTCTCTGACCTCCTGCAGCCTTTCTTTCATTACTTGGGAGAAGGGGTGGCTACCACCTACACCCCTGCCAAATCATTACCTAGGAGCAGGTCAACCCCATCCACAGGTAAACTAGGGACAATCCCTATGGTCACTGGTCCCAAAACTAGGTCGCACTCTAGGTGCACCCGGTGTACAGGTACAGGCATACACTACGGTCCAATACCATTCACCACCATTCTAGTGTGCACTGCACTCTCTGGGGGGACAGAACAGGCATTTTCCCAGTAAAAGGGATCTAGTGGCCCCCGTGTCCCTGAGAATCACTATGGGCTTGCTTGCCCCACTCAAGGGTTATGGTGTACTGTCCCTTCAGACACAAAACCCTGATAACCTTCAGGAATCCTATTAAATTTTCCTGCACTTGCAGCCATAAGCTTCCTAGGTCTCACTCTTACTGCAGTTAAAGCCACAGCTTGTTCTACTGTGGTTTCCATCAAGTTCTCTTCACTGAGCGGGTGGGCCCTGATTAACCTTACAGGTTTTCCCTTTAGTTTCCAGCAGTCAGCTTTTGAATGCCCTGCTTTATTACAATGGAAGCACACAGGTCTCCGGGTCTCACTCTTGCTCACAGCACCTTCCTTTTTGGCTAGAGGAGGGTCCCCTGTGTCTCCTGCTTTTCTTTCTCTCCCAGGACTGCTTGGGCTCCTATCACCCTCTCACCCTTCTTGAATTTGTGGGGGTGAAAAGGAAAGGTTCTCCCCAGAAAACTGACTTATAAATTAAAGCAAACTCATTGGCCAGAACAGCCGTTTGCCGGGCTCTCTAAACCCTCTGCTCCTCTACACAGGTCTTTATAGAGAGTGGGAGAGAGTGTTTAAATTCCTCTAACAGAATTACTTCTCTGAGATTCTCATAGCTGAGCTATACTTGAAGAGTCGTCAGCCACTGGTCAAAAGCTAGCTGCTTACTTCTTTCAAACTCCAGGTAAGTTTGATTAGCTTGTATCTTGAGGGTTCTAAACTTTTGGCAATAGGCTTTGGGTACTAATTCATATGCCCCGAGGATAGCATTTTTTGTCAGTTCATAATTTGATGAACTCTCATCTGGCAACAGGGAATAAACCTCATGGGCTTTTCCAGTTAGCTTGCTTTATAGTCGAAGAGGCCAGGTCTCAGCTGGCCATTTTAGCTGCCTTGCCAGCTTCTCAAAGGACACAAAAATCCCTCTACATCTTCGTCATTGAATTTTGGAATTAGTTGAGCTAGTTTTAGCAATCTTGTACCCTGAATTACGCTCCTCCATATTGGCCATGCTTTCACAGGGGTTACTCTGTCGATCCCTACTTAACTCAAGCCGCTTCAGCTCTCTTCCTTTGCATTCTTTCTGGAAAAATTTTTTTCTCTCTCTCTCTCTCCTCTCTCTCTCTCTCATTCCTTCTCCTGTCTTTCATTTTCTTCACGTTCCTTCTGGAAGGCTCTCTCTTTCTCTCAAATAAAAGCAAAATACTGCGGATGCTGGAAATCTGAAATAAAAACAAGAAATGCTGGAATCACTCAGCAGGTCTGGCAGCATCTGTGGAAAGAGAAGCAGAGTTAACGTTTCGGGTCAGTGACCCGAAACATTAACTCTGCTTCTCTTTCCACAGATGCTGCCAGACCTGCTGAGTGATTCCAGCATTTTTTGTTTTTATCTCTCTTTCTCTCTCTCTTTCCTCAAATTCAAGTTCCCTCTGTTTCAGTTGTATCTTTGCTAACAATACCCTGTCAGAGTCTGCTTCTAATCCTGTTTCTACTTCTTCAGATTCAAAGGAAAAATGGTTGGCCACTTGTCTTCGGAGTTCAGACATCCTAACCTTGCCACGTACAGTGATCCCACACGGCTCAGCCATTTTCCTCAACTTATCCCAAGTTACTTCACCCTGGCTTGGGGAGCTACTAGCTTCAGTCGCAGACATGTTATTATTCAAGCACACACAACCACAAGAAAACCTGTATTGAAATCTTGCTCTTTTTTGATTAGGAACAATTTGGCTTCCCACATCCAATTTCTCTTGTTTGTCTGTGAGTAAAATCCAGGATGGTAGCACCCAAATTTCTGTCATGACCTGGTGAGGAAGGTGTCTACGGGTCCCTCTCAGCCTTCACCTGGTCTTACTGTAGCAGGATTTAATTTTTAATAAACCGTGTTTTAAGTTCCCCCTTGGTGAATCCTTGTTCACCACTTTCCAATTATAAGGCAAAGAAACCAGCACAAAGAGGTTTTCTTAGGTTTAAAGAAGAAAAGTTGAAATTTGTTAAACTTGAACTTAAACTATAATTCGGTTGATGCCTACAGATATACAACGCGCCAACGCTAGCATGCATACGGGATACACACATGCAAATAGAGACAGAGAATAAAGTGGAAAAGTTTGAGGCAATGTCTGAAGAGTTTTTGTTATGGTTTTTCGAGCTCACTGTTGAGTCCTTGATTGTAGGTAGATCTTGCTTTTCGTTGGGGCCCAGTATTCTTCTTAAACCTTGTTCGCTATAAGAGACTTTTCTCTCACGGGGTTCACATGTTTTCAGTGGATTCAGAGGCTTGTGAGAAAGAGATGGGGGCAGACAGGAGAGATCTTCTCAGTCCAGGAGGAAACAGTCTTTCTGAGTTCAAACTCTCTGGGGCTAGTTCAAAAGACCCTGGAGCAGCCAGTTAGTCATGTGACCAGCTGGTCGAGCCAATCCTGGATTGTATCACTTTAGCAGTCTCTGGAATGCTTCTCTTACACACAATACCCGGTGATCAAGGTCCATTGTGGGTTGAATGTGTCAGGGAATAGTCCTTTGTCCTTCCAAGCACTGTCTGTTAATATGCAAATGTCTTTATCCAGCTACGGCTGATTTAACAAGTCATTTTCTCAGTCCAGCAGCAGTTTAAAATCAATCTTCATGACAAAGTTAATGTGCCTCATTCTTGGCAGTTGGGGGCCCAGCATGACAGAATTCCAGAAGGCTTTTGATAATGTTCTGCTCAATAGATAGTAAAAATGAGACCGCATGGAATTAGAGGTGACCTTGCGATATGGGTTGGTAATTGGCTGGGTGAGAATAAATAGAGTGTAGGGATGAATGGGACAATCTCTGATTGCCTGAAAGTAACAAGTATTTCACAATATATATTAATGACTTGGATGAAGGAATAGAGGTCTAGAATGATCACAGCATCAGAATGTTGAGGCCCTAGGCCCACCCAATATTGGGCCTTGGGGGTTTCATTTACATGAGACTGCAAGCTATGGAAACCTGCTGCATGTCTCCTGGCAGCTTGCCAATGAAGAGGATTGCAATTTCAGGTTGCTGAATTGGTGGCAGCACCCCTCAGGTAGGTCCTGAGAAAGAGAGCAAAGCATTCGAGAGGGAGGGGTGATTGGGGAGAGGGATAGGCATGGATGGGAGAAAGGAAGGGGCCACCAGGAATGGAAGGACAGCTGAGAAGATGGCAGCAGGAATCGAGAGAAGGAAGGGGTGCAGCACTCATGGTGGGTGATTGGGAGCCAGCAATGGTCTTCAGGGCTGCAATAGAGCCAGGAAGTACACTTCTGCTCCTCCCACCTGCACATTCAGGTATATTTATGTTACAAAACTTACCTTTTTGGTGGCAGCTGGGAGCAGTCCCTTTATGGGTCACTTGTTAGGCTGCATTTAGACTTAGTTTTATTGAATGCAGCCAGCCCAACACTAGCTGTGCTAAGAGGAAGCCAGTTTGGAAATGGGGGCATCAAACAGACATTAATCCTCTTATTTTCATCCACTTTGGATCTGAGAACAAAATTTTATGTGCAGGGTATATGCCTGCTACACTGTAGGAGGAGGCTGCCACGACAAAGCTGGAAAATCCTGTGGTGCCTCAGTAGGGAGGAGCCACCATTAAATGGAGGCAACACCCACCTCTCACAACACTCTCAACAATTGCCTTCTTTCTATCCCATCCTTCATCATGCAATCATAAGGACAAACTGCAACACCTCTCTTTCTCATTCTTAATACACTGACCTCTTCCTTTGCTGCCTTAACATCATACACAAACAGAATTCTTTTCTGACATCCAGACATGTGCAGAACCACAAACTCCTCCTAGGGCTCCTTCTTCACTTCTCATTTCACACTTTATATTAATTTCCTCTCCATCCTCATTCCATCTTGCTTGTTCTCCAGCTCTCAGAGCATGCACTGCATTCATTAACTCTTACCCTCTCCTCCTGCAGGACAAAACAGCACATCATGCCAGGGACTGGATTGAGCCCAGGGGAAGAGTGCTCAACATTATAAACCTCATTCAAGCAGATTAAGAAGCCCTGGAGGTCAGTGTTGCAGGCAGAGCCATGAGCACTGGGGAAGGCAAGACAGGGTGTCCACATTACTTGTAATCACTCATTCACCTCAGCAAATATTCATCAAGCTTCACAACTGCAAGCTGCACTTTTTAGACTGTCACCTGATAATGTCCAGCCTCTCAGTGCATGTCCCTTTTCTCTCACCTCTAGGTCCTTCTCGCCAGCAAGAGGCTGTAGAATAAGACACATTGGAGGATGACAAACCTCCTAAGGAAGTGTTCCATTTCCCTCAAGCAGCAGTACAGATATTGGCACTCCATGTGGGTTAGAGAGTAAGGCTAGGGGGTCTGCACCTGGTGTAACACCCAGCACAAGTGAGTTCATGGTTGCTAGGACAGCCCACGAGACAACTCGCTAGAGGACGAAGTCCTCTTCCAGCCCTACTGAGCTGGACAGAGATCAGAGCTTCGGCGACCCAAACATGAAAAGGAAACTACTTGCCTCTCACAAGAAGTAACTCTAAGAAGTAAGTAAGGAAGAATCTACTTCCAGCCTGTGTGGTTATTTCATATGACATTACCACTCTAAACTCTACCCTGGAATGTGTCATCACCTCCAGGGATGCTGGGACAGCCCATGAGTCAATTGACTAGAGGACGAGGTTGCCCTCACAACATGTGCCATTGTCACTACCCTTTCTGGCTTTGCTGGAAACTCAAATGGTTGCTATTCATACTCTGGGCTAAAACCTGCACTTTTCCTTGGAGAGATAGACAATTACCTTGGAGAGATAGGTGGAGGAAATTAATTAAGGCTTTCAAGGAGTAGCTTATCTTTTGCAGTCTGCTCATGTATAGTTTGGTGGATGTGATGAGCCCCATGGGAGTGGGAGTGGTGCAATGGAAGCATCATGTTAGGATCTCAGTACGCCTGCTCCTTCACCATCCACCTCAAACAATATCCACCATGGCACCAGCAAGTGAGCTGGACGAGACCAGACTGCCTCAGCAGCAGCTGAGATGCAGCAGTCTGCAACTGAACTGCTACAGGCTTGAGCACCCAGAGGCCCCTGGGCACAAGCATCTCCACTGCCCCAATATGAAGAACTGTAGCCTTCCAACAGCTTTGTTGAGGCCACTAGGGATGCACCTTATAGGAGTGGAAGAGTTAGGAAACTTTTTTTATAAGAAAGACTCACGGGCCAGATTTTATTCTGGCAACGGGGGCCAGGCGATGCGCTGGAAGGGCTGGGGCAAAAATACCTTGGCCGTCTGACAGACTCCTGTTGCTGAGAGGTTTATGGGGTCGGGATCGCCAGGGTCAGTCAGGCAGGCTCTGGCAACGGAATGGAGTGGGGGTGGGTGTTGGTGAGAGTGCGGGGGTTCTTCCCGGAGGGCCTCAATTGGCCTGGGGCAGAAGGCCATTCCTTGCCTTCCCTGCACCAGACAAAATGGCAGGGGGCTCAGGCAATATTTGGAATGGTGGCCCGTGCCATTTTGTTTGCCCAAAATTCTGCCCATGTAGATTGACACTTGGGTGAGAACTGCATGGAAGGCAATTACGTTTGGCATTAAGTTTATTACCTTAATCACATTTGACACTTTGGTCTGCAGTGTGGTTTTATGGGAGCTTCTGAGTGTGCATTGTCAGTATGTCACTGATGCAGAAGTTGACTGAATAGTTTGAATGTTCTTTAATGCAGTATGAAAGAAGTGAAGGATGTAATGGAACGGCTCTGTGTAAGCTTTCAGTGCAGGGAAATGAGCCAGAATCACTGAGCAATTAACCCATCCTTCACATCTCTTGCTGCAAGGCATTCAGGTGGCCCTCCTTCTTCTACTGCTTCTTTACCTGCCCCCCTGGTCTTCCTCATCCAATGAGGTCTCTTGCTAAGCCTCCCCCAAATGTAGACCTGCTATCTGTGCAACACATATCACACCAATGCGATGCAGGGGAGCCTTTGTGGGCTATATTGTGGTGAACTACTATGGTGTTCTGATGAGCTTTTCCCAGCCTTTACCAACCTTCTGCTGCTAGTTTGCCTCAAATTGCACCCTCTCGTACAGGCTCTCCTGTATTCCTGTCCAGAATTTGAAGAGTTTTAATTTCCTGTGGAGTCTTCCATCATAGTGGTTTGTAGACCAACCTTTCCTTCAGAGGGAGACACTACAGTAGGGGTGATTTTCATGTGTAGCGTGCATCAGGCAGGCAGCAGAGGAACTGATGACATTGCCTAACTGATGGCACCAGCTAGAGTGTCTGAAAACTGTTCATGTTTAGAGTCATCTGCAAGCTGCCAGTGCTCAACATCCAACATCTACACTACAGAGCAGAGTTGGAGGTATCACCTTCGGGACGGCAGAGTGAACCCAGGGTTGAACATTCATGGCCCTTCTGGCTACACAAATATAAGCAGCACCATTTGCTTTCAGAACAGCCTGCAACATTTCCTTTGAGGAATGTAGATTAGGCTGCTGTATATCCACTATCAATGGGCATTACATGCGTGTCGCACACTCTTCCCATTTGTACTTGAGAATTGCTTGGTGTCCTATGATTGGTATTGAATCCTGATATAAATATTTTAATCAGCTTCACACTTATTTTGTGCAGGATCGCTGGCTACCCATTTCAAGATACATTCGAAAAATGAGTGGTGCAGGCCCTGGGCAAACAGTGGCAGTATTTTAAATAAAAATTTGTCTGTTTACTGCTCCATTTTTCAGTGTGAATTGGATGATAGGCAAACAAAATTCTTCCCCACTGTTACAGATCTGCAAAAAGTATGGACACTTTTTCTCATGACAGTGAATGATTCCCATGATGATGACAATTGAAGGTGTACTGTCCCTTTAAATGAGGTGTCCTTGAGAACTAGCAGTTGCCCTTGTGGCAGGCAAAGTGAGTTTAAAGAGTGGCTCATGAGTGTTGATGGTGGTTGATTTGGAGAGGTTGCCCTTTGCATTAGTAAGTTCCCCTGACACCCAGGTGTGGAAAGAAAAAGAGCAAGAGAGGTCAGGAGGTGAGTGAAGGCTCAATTAGTGGTGACATGGGTATCTTGACTTACCTTGACCACCCTTGTGAGGTCATTGAACCTTTTTCGGCACTCTGTAGTAGCCCCTAAGTTGCTGGAAGTTGCACTTACTGCCATTGCTACTTCCTTGCAGACTGTACTACTCCCGTACAGTCTTATTGTCCAAGAGACTATCCCTTCTTGCCCTGACTGTTGCCAAAAGATCTGTCTGCTGCAATGCTAAAGATTTCTGTTTTTCAGTCATTTTGTAGTGCCTGGAGCTACAAATTCAAGGACGTCTTCAACTAGAAATCAAAAAATTATGACATAGAAGGAGGCCATTCAACCCATCCTGTCAATGCTGCTCAACATAGAGATACCCAGCCTAATCCCACCATCCTGCTGTAGCCCTACAGGTCACAGCTCTTCAAATAGACATCAAGTACTTTTTAAATATGTTGAGAGTTTCTGCCTCAACCACGCTTTCTGGCAGGGAGTTCCAGGTCCCTACCACCCTCTGGGTGAAAAAAATGTTTCCTCATCTCCCCTCTAATCCTTCTACTGATTACTTTAAATCTACGACCCCTGGTTTTTGACCCCTCTGCTAAGGAAAATAGATCATCCCTATTTACTCTATAGCCCCATATAATTTTATTCACTTTAATTAAGTCACCCCTCAGCCTCCTCAGTTCAGAGGAGCTCTTAATCTAGTTGCACCTCTTCAAAGGCTGAACCAGAATGGTTTTTCCCTTCCTCTTTAAAAACTTTAAGCCAATGAGGGGAGTTTTCTAAGGGAATTAGCAAAGTTAAGAAAGGAAATAATGGTGAAGTTGAAGCAGTTTCACATTGGTGAGTAGAGGGATCACCATATCGTTAAATATGCCAATGAGAGGAGAATTTATGCTGTTCTCTTTTGGTGCTTCATTGTACTGTGCCATAGAATGAAAGAACATGGGTCAACATCGGTTTCCTTCCACAGCCAAAAGACTTGCAGGTTGATAGGTAAATTGGCCATTATAAATTGCCCCTAGTATAGGCAGGTGGTAGGGGAATATAGGGACAGGTGAGGATGTGGTAGGAATATGGGATTAGTGTAGGATTAGTATAAATGGGTGGTTAATGGTCGGCACAGACTCGGTGGGCCGAAGGGCCTGTTGAAGTGCTGTATCTCTAAATCTAAATCTAAAAATCTAAATCTGCAATTTCATTTAACTACTTTTTAATTTTGGCTGTGTAAATAATGGAGGGAAAAAACTTACATTTAAATAGAGCCCTTTATGACCTCTGGACATCCTTAAATGGTTTTGATATATCCTTTCTTAACCTCCCTCAAAACTAATGTGTCAACTTGGGTTAAGTGCTTGTGACTTTGGAGTGGGGCCTGAACCCATGAGCTTCTGGCTCAGAGGCAACAATGGGCTTGTTAAAGGAGGCTGACAAAGATACTTAGCGGAGATCACCACTTTCTCACATAAAGGGATCACTGACCTAGCTTTTCTGCTATGTTGATGTTGCTGCCGGAAGTGTTTGACAGTGTGCTCCAATTGTGACTCCATCATTTTTCCATGGTTCAGGGTTATTCTTATTTACAGGGCAAGCTCCCACAAGACACTTCACACTCTTTCCATACCCTACAAATGTGCCTTCACTTATAGCCTAACATGAAAGGAAGCAAAGGACTTATCAGTTTCATTCAAGAGTGCTTACTGACATGTGGGTTACATTCCAAGTAGAAGGTCTTCATAATATACACTTTCTTCCTAAAAAATAACTAGAGAATAGCTACAGATGGTGGTACCCAGCCTCAGGGTTTTCACCACTTACGAGAAAGAGGCTGTGAAATCTCTGGGTAAGCATATAGGAGAAGCACTGCAAGATTGGGAAGTAAAAAGGGAGGTGCCAGCTGCAGGTTGATCCTAATGCTTATCTCTTCAGCTCCAACAAAATGCCTATATTTGTCACTATAATATAGTGTAAATGGTAAGGTTGTACCTTGTATGGAAAATACCTTGGCCATGCTAAGGTTGTACCTTGTATGGAAAATACCTTGGCCATTGTGTTGCTCATCCATCTTTTTTTCTCTTCTTTTTTGTACTCTCCAAGGTATGCCATAGCAATAACAGTGGAAGAGCAGCAAGAAGAACATGCCCCTATGCTTCAGGGCCACTGAGCCTCTCTTTATCAACTCCGTCATTCACTTTCTACAACCTAAACACCAGCCCAGAGTCGTTAGTAGTAGTGAGTAGTTAGTGTGCCAGAATGAAGTGTACAAGGTGACGGACATAGGAGTAGTCCATTCAGCCCCTCAAACCTGTTCTGCCATTCAATCAGATCATGTCTGAGTTATACCTGAACTCCATTTACCCACCTCTGATCTATATCCTTCGATATCCTTACCTAACAAAAAACTGTCAATCACAGTCTTGAAAAATTTCAATTGATCCGTATCCATCATCTTTTGGAGGAGAGAATTCCAGATTTATTTGTGTGAAAAAAGTGCTTATTGATTTCATTCCTAAATTTCTTAGCTCTAATTTTAAGATTGTGTCCCTTGTTCTGGATCCCCCACAGTGGAAATAGTTTATTTGTATCTCTCCTATCGGGCTGGATTTTATAATCTCGGCAGTGAGCTTCAAAAATGGCGGGCTGCATATCGAAGAGCCGCTGCAATCTCAAGCGCGGTGGCTCATTTAAATAGCCGGGGCAGGCCGCCTTCCCCCCCGCAATCACGTGGAGGGGTCGGGCTGTCCATCCCCGGCAATGGCGTCAGCTGCCTGTGCGCAGGCGCTAGCGCCGTTTTTAAAGGGCTGTCAGCCCTACTGGCTTATTTACATTTTTATAGACAAATTGAATTAAATAAAATAAATACATTTCTTTTGCCCCTCTCCCATCCCCCAATAACAATTTACTTATTTGCACCCCCCCCCCGAAAAACACTTACCTTTATCAACTGATGTTCCCCCCAAACAGCACAAATTTAAATTACAACCCTTCCCACCATCCCCGACATCCATGATGTTAATTTGACCCTGTTCCACCCCTCTCAACCTCACAGTTAAACTTACCTCCTCCCCCCTCCCCACCAGTGTTGCGCATCACCCCAGATGGGGATCTGAAGGCACGGCAGTGCCGGCTGCCGGGGTGAAGATCGCAGCGGGCCATCAAGAGGTAACGTAAGTATATTTTAAATTTATTAATTTCATTGATTTGAATATTGAAATTGTGGTCCGGTCGCTCAGCAGTGGGGAGGCCACCATGGTGCCTTGCCGCCGTCAGGAGGATCAGGCCAGGCCCTGCCCGTGTCGATGTCTGTGGTGGGCTTCATCTGAAGCCATCTTCAGGCTCCCCCCCCCCGCCACGGATCCCGATGTCGAGGGCTCCTTAAAATCCAGCCCATTGAATCATTTGAACATTTTAAGCACAGTGATTAGATCACCCTCGACCTTTTAAACTCAATGGAATACAAGCTAACTTTATGTAATCTGTACTCATCATTTAACTCTTTAAGGCCTGACATCAGTGTGGTGAATTTGCCCCAAGTGAGACAAATATATCCTTCCTCCAGTTCGGTGCCCGAAACTAAACATAGTGCACAAAAGACCTAGAGCAGCTGGGGGTGGAACATGAGGAGGTAATCACCATTGACCGGAGGGTCAGGAGACATCTGGCCTTGGCTGAGGAGCATCAGGACCCAGATTTCCAGAATCCTGTATTTAAAATAAGGATATCATAAATCAGCAAACATATGTACAGGCACTGGGGACAGTATCCTTGAATGTTCTGCAGATGGTGGCTGAGTTGGAACAGTCAACTAACAGCATCTGGAGTACCCTGATGGATATGTGTTTGGCACTGCAGACAACCCTGAAGTAAGTGACAACTCCAGAATGAGCTGCAACACACTTTCTCCTCTGTCCAACGGAGGACCTGGTAGCAGTTGCACCTTTTGACGCTGAAGCTGAGACTGCTGGCATGAATACCTTGAGTGTCATAGAGGGCTGCCTCTTCCAACTTTCAAGACACTGGAGCTGAAATACAGAAAAAAATCTATCAGGGCCTCAGTGATCAGATTGATATCATTCAGGCAGCTTTTCCAGCCATAATGACCTGACAGGTATATGTTACTATGATAATGCTGACTCTCCTGCCAAATCTCTTAGATGCTTGCAAATTTGGCAAAAAGTAGCCAGGGCCAGGCTTCCCCTGTAACTAGCAAATGAGACTAGGATTGAAAAGAGACACAATGGTGCTTTACGGAACTCCTGAGCCTCTAAAATGTGAGAAGTGCACGCTTATTACAAGCTGGATGTGCCATATTGCAAATGCCAAAAAAATCAGCAGGCAGTGCCCACATCCGAAACAGGTGTTACACCCTTTGCATATACAAATAAGGAACCAAATGCCTGTCTACAAGATCAGTTTGTTCAAAGCAGCTGGCATCAGTGCTAGCTTTGGCTGCACTCAGGAAAAGCAGGTCTACATGCGGCCTAACAGATGGCTCCTAAAGGGAGCTACTGTAAGATTATAAAGTGTACTTTATAATGCTATCTGTCCTGTCCAGGATCCTGATCATTGCTGCTACCTCCACCCACCTCCTAGCCACCTCTACTTGACCACTACTACCTCCCACGCGATTGCCCCTGCCTCCCTTTCCAATTGCTTTTCACCCTCCTAATCAAGCACTCTATGGCTAATGGAGGTGCACCCCCAGCAGCAAGGGTCGCCCCAACGGCAACAACCCCTCTTCCTTCACCAACCACCGCTCTCCTAACACCCTCGCTGAGGCTTGCCTAACTGGTCCTGCGACCCCTGACCTAACTTACCTTGGTCCGAGGGTGGCATCCATGCTACTTCTCCCGGTTGAGTACAGTCCCAGCAGTGGCCACTACTCCTAGTGGCGCTGCTAGGACTGAAGAGTTGCCAGCCCTCCGATTGGCCAGCAGCTTCTAGAGGCGGGCTTTCATCCTTTTAAGGGATGGGAGCCATGACGGCAACTCATAACTGCCTGATGGACATAAAATCTAGTTGCGGCTCCATGCAACGGCCAAGGCGGGGTTGCCCCCAGCTTTCCAGCTCATCGAGGCCACCACCACTCTGACAATATCCCGGCCAATATGTGCCATTTATTCTGGTGCAAGGATAGAGAATGCCTTGGGATAACACGTAGACTAATGTTTATGAAACAGGAATTGTGGTTATTGCAAATGGGATGGAAATATCTGGATGTGTATTATTTGATGTTTGGTAGGATCCACAGTTAACACTTATGGACAGGGGAGTATAGGTGTCTCGCTGCTGCCTATGGGATGTTCTGTGCAGCTTCTTTATGGAATGGCTGCCTAATCCCCCTCCTGGATTTGTACATCTTCCTCCTCCTTCTTCCAGGAGTCCTCTGAACTGCAGAATTATAGAACATGCGACAAATGATAATGATTGTGTCAACTGGTATTGTCCCTGAGCAAATGCCTATGGGGCAATGAATGAGAGGTGGTGTGAGTAGAGTAAGAAGGAAGAACTGGAGATGAATGGTATCCTCTAGCCTGGGTAAAACCTTTGACTTTACCTCCTCACTCCTTCTATGTCCTCTGGGCTAATGATTTTTATGATGACATCTTCAAAAGCACTCTAAGGACTTAGTATTTTATGATTTCTTCTGTTAATGAAATATCTTGGCTTGCAAGTAGACAAGCAGACTTGAGCAGTTAAAAATGTCAAATGCACTGTTACGGCCAGGTGAGGAGGGGGAGGGGTCTCAGGCTCCCCTCTTGCCCTCCCTCTTGTTTGACCGCAACAGGGTATATTCCTTTTAAACAGTGGTTGTGCTTACCATCTCTGTGAGTGTTTTACCTTTTTACCTTTACTGTGATCGTGAAAGAATCATGCGGACAGATCTTCTTGAGTTTAAACAAGAAAGAGGTAAGTTTATTATACTTAACACTCTAACCCCGATTTAAAAATACTAAAACAAATACGCTACACATCCATACACACATTCACATGAGAATCACGCACACATACATATTGGTTACAGAGGGAAAAATGGGTTTGGTGGTTGGATTAAAGTCCAGAATAAATGGAACTCAAATACACAGTCTGTAAAGTGGATAATTGGTAGGCCTCGGCTGAAGCTGTATTCTTAAGTCCTCACTGGTCAAAGTGCACTTTGTGGTTGGCCTGCTTTGCTCAGGGATTTCTTGAAGGCAGAATTGTAGTTGGCTCTCTTCCCATGGTTGCTGGCTGTAGCAGTTTGTAGGCTTGGAGGGACCACAGTCGCAGATGGTTTTCAAACTTGATGTTTTCTGAGGAGAGAGAAAGAAAGAGAAAAGGAAGCACACAGCTTTCTCTGCTGCTGCAGTCTCAGTTACTGCTTGTCTTCTGTGCGTGTAACAAAACTCCTCTTTCTTCAGAGATGGACAGATAGTCACATGGTTCTCTCAATCTCCTTTGTTTTTAATGAGATACAAGGTTCAGAATTGGCTCCACAGGTTCCCGGTTGTCAATATTTATGCTCGGAGGAGTTTGCTCTTTCAAAGTCAATGTGTCAGGATGGCCTTGACTGTTGTGCTAATGAAACACTTCATTACTTCATTATTTAGAGCAAGCCATTGTTCTGGGTCCAGGGCTTCTCAGACTTCTATCTGCAGTTGAGCCTTTGAATGTGCAAAGGTATTTCAGATACAAATTGCGGTGGCCATCTTGGCTGCCAGTTTCTTTTTTTAAAGTTACTGTAGGATTTTTTTTCAATTAAAAGTCTAATGTAAATTTCCAACCAATTAATTAATATTTCTCATTTGGCATATCGTGTTTTCCTGACAGCATCTATAGTGAAATTCATATTATTACTGTGTGTCCTTTGTGAATGTGATTTCATGCACATGCATCCTGCAGCAAGATTCATATGTGCAGATTTTTGGAGTGAAGTAATTTAAGGACGTGACAGTGAGAACAATTACAAGTGTAAATTGTTGCAAAAAATATTGTCTGCTCCAGGCTGGTCATGCATTGAAGCATTCAATGGACTGTAAGATAATGTGAGGGTGACAGAACATTTTGCACCATGCAGATTTTACCCAGATACTCAGTTTAAGGTATTAGTGAGCACGTTTACCATGGTGGATCTGGTGAGATTGCTTTTTTTTCCTGTAATTGCAGTTACATCTTCTGGGTGGTTAAGGCAGCATTAATGGGCAGTGCCTCGACCTTCACCTCTGTGCATCACGTTTATGTTGGAGATACCTTTGGGTGCCAAATGGTGCTACTCTCCTATGCCAAACTTCATCCAACAAAACCTCTAGAGAGGCATCAGCAATCCATGGTTCTCTCTTAGTCCTCTGGTCTATGTTTCTGATCACCTAGAAACTTATGCCTCCAAAAATATCCTAGCTTTTAAATTGCCTTTGAATCCCTGTGACCAAACTGGAAAGCCCACTTTTCCAAAAATGAGGTCCCAATGATAGGTTCTATCTATGCCCAGGAGCTCATTAGAAATATATAAATACCTCGCCCCAGAAGATTCAATAGGATCAGGCATATTTCATTCCAAAGCTTTGGGAAATTTTCTCCTGCCTCCTGCATGTACCCTTGTATATATTGTTATGATCAGGTGATAAAGGGGCCTAGAAATTCCCTCTCAGCCTTTGCCTGGTGTAACCGTAACAGAGTTTAATTTTAAAAACACAGTGTTTTTAGCTCCCCCTCATTGAATCCTTGTTCATTGCTTTCCAATTGTAAGGCAAAGCAATCAATCAGACAGGTTTTCTTAGATTTAAACAAGACAGGTGAAATGTTATTAATCTTAAACTCTAATTCGGTTAACAACTATGAATATGCAATGCGACCATATTAGCATGCATACGCGATAAACGCACATGCAGATAGAGACAGAAAAAGTAGAAAGAATAAAGGGGAAAAGTTTGAGGCAATAGCTGGGTTTCTATTTACAGTCCTTTGAGTTCGATGCAGAATCTTTGGTTGCCGGTAAGTCTTGCCGTTTCATTGGGGCCCTGTGAACACTTTAAAACTTGTTTCACTGTAGGAGTCTTTTCTCTCTTGAGGTTTAAGTGACTTCAGTGGATCCAGAGATTAGTGAGGGAGAGAGAGCCAGACAGGAGAGAGGTTCTTGTTCCAAGTTCAGTTGCAATCTACAGTCTGACCCAAGCTGTCCTGTGAGCAGTTCAAAACCAGACCTGGGCCAACAGGTTAGTCATGTGACTCACTGTTTAAACAAACTCCTGCATTTGTGGATTTCAAAGCTATTGATGGTGGGGGCGCGGGTGAGGAGCGGAGTGTAGTGCTGTCTCTTACATGGACAAGATGTGCCCAGACCAATCGCTGTTAATTGAATCAGTGAGCAGTTCCCATTGTCTCTCCAAGCACAGTCTCTTAGTATGTAAATACTTTCTAGCCACTGCTGATCTCTTTAATCATGTCATCTCTTCACTCCAGCAACAGTTTAAAATTAATGTTCATGTGACGAAATTAATATGCCTCATTCTTGGCAGGTGGAGGTCTTCATGACAATATAGATTAGTTGCGAAAAAATTCTGTGGAATCAACAGAAATATTATGTGATTTCTATTGACCTTATATGTTTGTAATTCAATTGCAGTGTCGAATAACATCATGAACTGTATGAACAAAACTTATGTAGTTTACAGATTCAGACTATTCCTGATAATTCAATTGTAATTGTATTGGACATTAAAATTAACAAGTAATTCAAATCAAACATGATTTAAACATATGGATAATTAGGAATATATTGCTAAAATGTGAATAGTCAGATAATAATTAGCAGATAACTCTATTTAAGAAACATTACATTAAGAGTAGACCGAATCAGCAGATGCTCAAAAATGAATCAGAATCTTTAACTCTTTCCATCAAATCTGCTTTTTTGTTTAATAGATAGTTGCATTATGGAATGAACCTTAGCTTGGTGGTAGTATGCCAATCTTTGAGATGGATGCTTATGGGTTTACAGCAGACTCTACACTGTCCTGTTGATTGGAGACAAGAAATCTGGGCGTGGAATTTTGATTATGCCGCACCCATTAAATGGGTGTCTAAGTATGAAATATAGCATGGATATATGCATGCTTATTCACCATTGGAAGTGTTCCACACATCATAGCCATACTGTCATCAGAAAAGTTATTGGACAGACTACTGACACGCTCAAGAAACACTTCCGCTGTCTGAACTGTTTGGGAGGAGCTTTGCTGTACAGTCCTGAGCAAATATCCAAATTTGTGGTCATGTACTGCATGTTAAATAACTTGGCAGGATCTGGACAGCAAAATGTATAGAAGCAGAAAAAGCAATATCTCTTCCAGCTTTACCATTCACCACATTGATGACTCTTTCTTTGCCAATAATGGCCAGCATGTTTTCTTCCACTGGGGAGAGGATGTGCAGGCGGATTTGGCCTCCACGGATGGTAGAATTTGGTTGGGAGTAATGTATGACCTTCTCCTAGAAGAAAGAACGAGGAAGTTTGTGGCATCTTGTGAGGTGTTTCGAAATTGTGCCTGTCATAATTGAATAGTTCATATGTAGTGTCTAAGATGTGAGATGTGGGGAAGTGGGATTTACAGCGGTGGTGTGAGAAGAGGAAGGGCAGAATGCGTGACTGGGAGGAGAATGAGGTGGGTTGAATTGGTGCAGTGATTATAGGAGCCTGAAGTGAAGTGGAGAGGGAAATGTTATAAGTAGTGAGGCTGTATGTTGTGCAGGTATGAGCAGAGAGTGAGAGAGCAGGATTCTTACCTTGACAACTCTGGAAGGTTATTGACTTTTTTCTACAATACACACATATCTTGATACCTAATTTCCTGGCATTAACCTCCTCAACAACCTCTCCTGATTAGTATCAGAGGTATTTCCTGGAGGGCTCCTGGTGCAGGTGGGAGGAGAGAAATGGGATCTCCCTCCTCCTGTCCAAAACACTGCTCCAAACAAACTGGGTGCCCAGTCACGGTCTCTGGAAGCCATTTTTCCACTTGTGAAGTTTACCTGCTACCTGCAGGTTGAGTCTACCTCCATGTTGAGGGAACCATGGACATCCAATCACTCTACACTTCCTTTCCCACCATGATGGTCTGAGGGCTCTTCACTTCTTTCTAGATTGATGCCAACTAGTCCCCATCCACCACCACCACCATCCTCTGCCTGGCTGAACTTGCTTCTCCTTTAACTCCACTCACTTTCTTCAAATAAAAGGTGTTGCTATGGATACCCACATGGGTCCTAGCTCTGCCTGCCTTTTTGTGGGATATGTGGAACATTCTTTGTTCCAGTCCTATTCAGGGCTCCACCATTACACTGATGACTGTATTAGTGCTGTGTCCTGCTCTTGCCCTGAGCTGGAAAATTTCTTCGACTTTGCTTCCAATTTCCAACTTCACTCACCTTCACGTTGTCCATCTCTGACTCCTCCCTTCCTTGACCTCTCTGTCTCAATTTCTGGGGATAGGCGATTAACCAATATTTACTATAAGCCCACTGATTTCCACAGCTACCTTGACTACACTTCCTTAGACCCAACTTTCTGTAAAGACTCTATTACATTCTCCCAGTTTCTTGGTCTCTTTTGCATCTGTTCAGCTGATGCTACCTTCCATACCAGTGCTTCCAATATGTCTTTTTCCTCAACTGAGGATTCCCCCTATTGTGTTTGACAGGACCTTCGACCATGTCCATTCCATTTCATGCACTTCTGGTCTCACCCCTTCCCCTCCTTCCCAGAACAACGATAGGATCCCCCTTGTCCTCACCTTCTACCCAACCAGCCTCCACATCCAAAGGATCATCCTCCACCATTTCCTCTACTGCCAGTGTAATGACACCACCAAACACATCTTCCCCTCCCCTCCCCTTTCATTATTTCAAAGGGACCATTCCCTCCACACACCATGATGTACTGGTCAGTCACTCGCACGTCCTCCCTCCCTTTCCTACAACACCTTTCCATGCAAGAACAGGAAATGCAACAGTTGCCCTTTTACCTCCTCCCTTCTCAGCATCTAAGGCCCCAAACACTCCATCCAAGTGAAACCGCGATTTATTTGTAGTTCTTTCAATTTAATATACTGTACTCACTGCTCATGATGTGGCCTCCTCTACACTGGGGGGAACAAATGCGAACTGGGTGACTGCTTTGTGGAACATCTCCATTCAATCCGCAAACGTGACCCTGAGCTCCCAGTCGCTTGTCATTTTAATTCTTCATCTTACTCCCACTCTGACCTTTCTGTCTTTGGCCTGCCACAGTGTTCCAATGAAGCTCAATGCAAGCTCGAGGAAAAACAGCTCATCTTTCAACTGAACACTTTATAGCCTACTGGACCTAACACTGAGTTCAACCATTTTCGATTGTAACCTCTGCCAAATTTTCTTTTGCGCTTTTTTGATGGTTTGTTTCTTTTCTCTTGTTTCTCCCTTGTTTTCTTCACGTTGGGTGTTCAGATGGCAGCTATTCTGCCATTCACACCTCCTCTAGACACTTCTTTTGTTTCTTTACCTGTCTTATCACCACTCCCTTTGGCCTAGCAACATGAAACCTTTTGTTATTTAATCTCACCTGTCCTCCACCCTATCACAGACCTTCCCTTTTGTTCTTCTACCCACCCTCCCTTCTTTCACTTGCTCAAAGCTATTACATTTTTACCTTCTTCCAGTTCTGCTGAAAGGTCACAGACCTGAAACGTTAACTCTGTTTCTCGCTTCACAGACACTGCCTGATCTGCTGAGTATTTCCAGCATTTGTTGTTTTTACCCATGTTGAGGGGTGTTGGTTGCTTTAAACTGGAATCAGTAAAGCCCTATTACACTAGAATGCCCACCCCACCCCACCAAACAAGCATGCAGCCAATGACTAGTGTGGGAAACCCTGACTGCATGCCTGAAACATAATAATGATCTGACAGCGTCAATTTTATGTGGTTCTCTGACCACATGAGCAGGTGCATGCAAACTTGCATTCCCCTTCCTGCCTGCCCCTTTTCAGGCATGATCGAATTTCCAGGCCGTTGAATACTGGGTTAACATCCAGAGGGGCACGTGCATCCTTGGGCAGTGAAGTAGTGATTTTCCCCAGTTTACCTTCTCCTAGTGAGGAGGTGTGAATCAGGCTGTAGCTCTGTTCATGTGAAAAGGGATTTTAATTCAGAAACAACCAAGAGCATGAATGCTAGATGTAAAATAGTGGAAGAATTGAGTTGCTGAGGCATGGAAGAGAAGGAAAGAGATTTGCTTGTATTGTTTTTCAAATCACTTTGTAAAAATCATATATTGAGTGTGTACTGGTAGTCAAAGGTTTAATTATGTTGCTGATTGTTAAATTGTTTGATATCCTTAAAAGGGCACAATCATCTACTGTGACGCTTGTTGGCAAGCATTTGATAGAAGACTAAAATTCACTGTTAGTATGCTTTCAAGCTGTAGATACACCAACTTGTAAATTGACACATCTTATTTATTTATTTATTTATTTATTTATTTTTAGAGATACAGCACTGAAACAGGCCCTTCAGCCCACTGAGTCTGTGCCGACCATCAACCACCCATTTTATACTAATCCTATACTAATCCCATATTCCTACCACATCCCCATCTGTCCCTATATTTCCCTACCACCTACCTATACTAGGGGCAATTTTATAATGGCCAATTTACCTATCAACCTGCAAGTCTTTGGCATGTGGGAGGAAACCGGAGCACCCAGAGGAAACCCACACAGACACAGGGAGAACTTGCAAACTCCACACAGGCAGTAGCCAGAATTGAACCCGGGTCCCTGGAGCTGTGAGGCTGCGGTGCTAACCACTGCGCCACTGTGCCACCCCTTATAATAGTAACTCTTTACATGGATCAATTTGACCCGTGACAGAAATTGGTCCTCTAAAATGGTCCTCTCATTGTAACATAGAATTTTTATATATGCTTGATAGATCTGAAGAAGTATTCCAGAAATGAGTTGGAAGATAGTCTTCTCTTTTCCTGCATACTTTAATTTTGCAATTGCTCTTCCAAGAATATAGAAATAAGCCAAACTTTATCATCTCGTTATATATAGCAATGGGAGCCCCTATTGTGTGGGGTGGTATTAATGTGAGAGAAGGATCTTTGTATACATATTATTAAAAGCATAGAATGGCTTCTGGAGAAGAATGTGGAAATAACGCCAAATTCATGTCTGGAACTGATCTATTTAAACAGTCTCCATAAAATCTAATACACATCATGTAGGGTTGCATCCATGGGCATCAGAAAATTTATTCCAAATAAGTTTATGTACAGTGTCTATTTAACTGTTTAATTTATTTGAAAAATTTGCCAATGTATTGTAGCTCATTCATAACTTTCAAACTTATCATGGAAGAAAAAAATTCTATGGAATCTGGGCCCTTTTTATGCTATCATTTTATAAAGAAATCTTTAAGAATAAGTGTGTATGCCCAATTCGAGTAGTTTCTGTAAATTAATACTATCTGCTGCTAAAGAAAAGAAAGACTTACATTCATATAGGACCCTTCACGATGTCAGGATGTCCCAAAAGCACTTTACAACCAATGAAAGTAATTTAATGCAGGAAATGCAGAAGCCAATTTGCGCACAGCAAGTTCCCACAAACAGCAATCTGATGATAAGTTGATAGTCTTTTTATTCAAATGATGTTGATTGTGGGATAAATATTGACCAGGACATTATGGATAACTCACCTGCTCTTCTTTGAAATAGTACCATGGGATCTTTTACATCCACCTGACAGCGCAAACAGGGTTTAACGTCTCATCCAAAAGATGACACCTCCAGCAGTGCAGCATTCCCTCAGTACTGCAATGGAGTGTCAGCCCAGATTTTTTGTGTTCAAGTTTCTGAAGAGAGACAAAACAGATTTCATTGCAGAATGTATTTCAAGCGCACATGAGGGCAACTTGGCTTCCAGACTTTACTGTGCAGGTATTTGCTTTTAATAAAAACATCACATGGAAAATGGAATTAGGAAGTGGAACAAAGCAACTAAACAAAATATATTAATTTTAGTTTAATTAAACTTCCACTTTCTCAGAAAATGCTTGAAGGTCTAAAATTAGTTCTTAAAATGCCACATGAAATCAGTCTAAAAACATTTTAAATGCATCTACTAATGGCTGTGATAAATGTTCCATAGTGTTTAATGCTAGCATAGGCACGTTTGAGTTAATTACATTTTAATCAGTTCTCTGCCCCCATTCCAGAGTGAAAAAAGATGCAACATTCATTATGTCCATAATAATATACTTTATCACATTGCTTATTATTTCTGCAAACTGAGGTTATGTTTTAAGAAATAATAATGCAGATTAAAATGCAAAATCTGGTCATCTCATATAAACATGATTATAACATGATCATTGCAGAACCAGAAATTGTAGAATCCTTCACACCAATAGGACATTTTAAAATATCGACAACACTGAGACACTTGTGCTAGATAAATGCAGACATAAATATATGTATTAATATTTTCACTTCATGCAATTTCCATGCACATAACTACATCAGTAAATAAAGAATGGCTTCTTCTTGTTGAAAGGATCAATAATTGACGAAGAAAATCCCACAATTGTGCTGTGAATACTACTAATAATGGTGAATATGCACATCTAATATGTAATATACATATATAGAAAGATAGATAGAGAGATGGTTGCAATCTGTATGTGATGAATCAAACTTCTAATTTGTTTGCTAGAATGAGATCAATGATTTTTGTAGGTTAAGTACATTTCTGCTGCAGATATCTACTCATACTTAGAATTCCAATACCCTGCAATATTCTGTGAAAATGTTCAACACATATGTCATTTAATAAATCAGTTTCTTTTTATTTTTACAGATGTAAGTCATTACATTTAATCAGTTAAATAAAATCAGACATCAAATGTCTATCGCAAGAAACCTGTATCTAATGATTTGTGCTAATAGGATGCCCTTCTACTTGCAGAACTTACAGAACACTCTCAATACATTCAGAGCACATTCAAAGACAGGGGACCAAGTGCTACCTTCACAGCTTCATTATCATTCTCAGGTTATTCCATGCCAAATGAATCAGGAACGCAAATGAATTAGTGAGAATTAAGGAGCCTCTGTGGTCTGAACCCTTTCCAAATCTCAGAAAAGATGAAAGGAGCAGAGTGATGCTTTCTGTCCCTCTGTGCCAGGAAATGGAGCCCCCATGCCAACACAGCTTCTCAAGAGTCCTGCAGAAATGCACAGATAGTTAATGTTGCTGAATGTCTTATGACCGTAGGTTCAGCCATGTGGGAGAAGTTTTACAAGGCTACAGAATCAAATCCCCCTCACTCACAATTAATTGCAAGTGAATAGTTTTTGCAGCTCGCTGTCAATGATCCTAGTGTAAGCATACTTCCCTCTTATCTCTACTGCTTACAAATAATCAAAGGTATTTCTATTCTTTTAGAATCTAAACTGCTAAAAAGGCAGAATACTAAATGCTTGATAAAATAAGGCACCTGAATGTTCGAATTACATTTACAGGAACATTTTAAGATTATGTTCACTGGGATATATTACTGTACCATTCTACAAATCTGAGCTTACAAAAGCAAGGATTTATTGTATGTTGTGCAGTTGTAGTAACTCATGCAGTAGTGCAGTGTGTCTTCTTGCCCTTGTGCTGTCCAAAACTGACCAGTGAATTCCCAAGGGTCCTCTCAGGTTTCTGCATTCTCATTTCATCAGCTGCAAAATATCTGTCACTCATGTCCCAGGCTGAACAAAATGACATCTGTCAGTTTTGGAGCAAGGATAAATGAATGCTTCATGACATTCTGCAACTTCAAGCCGTTCTTCATTGCTGCCACCCAATATGGCCATTTGATCATGCTAAATTAGTCTTCATAATTAGCATCAGAATTTATAAATCCATATTCTTTTAAAAGCAATTATTGGTACATTAATAGATTTTATATTTTTATATTTATTCATTAAAATTCTAATCAGCTATTCTTACAAATAAAACATGAGTATCTAAAAGTGGCCTATGCTGTAGTAGTACAGGAATTTGCAGAAGTATTTTAAAACCATTATCTTCTGAATTATTGGAGAAAGAGTTAAATGTGAATATAAACCTGCAAGAGGAGTACCCCTTCAAACCCCATGAGACATTGCTTATGACAGAAGTGAATCTGATTTTTTTTTTGTAGAAAAAGTGAATCATCAAATCTTTACAGTTTGACATCTTAAGAGAGGTATCACTGAAGGCACAGGGTAACTGAACACCACAGCAAGGCTGGTAAAGGTAGATTTCTAAAAACATATGAACATTCTGACAGGGAAAGAGGGAAGAATTTAAAATTCAATAAGATTTACTAATTTTAAGTGGTCCAGAATAGGCAACAATTATGGGGAAATAATTTGAATATAACTACATCAAAGTCAAAAGCTAGCCAAGAAAAATCACTGCCCAGAGGACAACATCCAAACCAGCTGCAGGCTTTACCAGATGGCAGTGGATCTACTTGTTTCATAAGTCAAAAATCTAGTAATGGTTGGCATAGTTACTGGTTTAACAGTATGTATTTACACCAGGATAAAAACATTCGTAATACATTTCATTTATATAATTAATGTGAAATTTGTCCAAACAATTGTATTTTCTGGGTTACAGCCATGGCAATTTTCATTTGGTCTAAGTTTTGCTCTTCTGGCTAGGTTGAGGAGGCTTTCCGAAGTACCTCAGTTTCCCTCTTGCTATTGACAAAACAGAATAGCATCAAAATAAAAGACACTAATCAGATAAAAGAAGCAATAATATCTGTTCCAATCATCTGAGGAGTGGGTCAGAATGATAATTCACCTTTGTATTCAAGTTAAAGTATTTGCAAACCAAAAATTAATCTAAAAATCTAATTTCTATTACAATCGAATAATTTTAAGAAATGCTCCATCCAATTCTAACTTAATGAGTAAAAGGTGACTTCTGAATATGAGGAAATCATTTAGGTGTCAGTAAATTATTTGCCTGTTTTTCTTGTACATGGGGGAGAAATCTGGATTTTTCGCTGAATTTCTACTATTCCAATTGTTCACCTCATGTTAAACTGGGTGGAAACATTTTCTGAACAGTTGTAAAATCTGTCAACATAGTTGATTAATGGGCAAATGTTATCTACTTACTTTAGATCCAATCCAATCACTCACAACTATAACAATCTACATGTGCAGAACTTAGACCAAATGAACATTTGGCTGTAACTCAGAAAATACAATTGTTCAGACAAATTTCACATTACATATATAAATGAAATGTATTACAAATGTTTTTATCCTGGTGTAAATACATACTGTTAAACCAGTAACTATGCCAACCATTGCTAGATTTTTGACTTATGAAATATAAAATGTATATCATGGCAAATAACAATCTTGCAAAGTATACTTGTTCAAAATCTTCCCTGAAAAATGACCAACCAGCAACTGTAAATTGGCATGACAGTGGTGGGTGGGGGTGGGGTGGGTGGGAGGTGGTGGATGTGGCACCATGACTACCCAATGCTTGTCTGATTCAATTTTAAAATTAGCCTGTAAATGGATGAGCAGCCATCTGTCTGAAACAGTGGGAAGCTGCTTATATATAGTTATATGCTTATATAAAAAAATTTGTGGTCCTATATTGGCTGTTGGACCCCAATTGCAATTTATAGGCACAAATTGATTGAGTGGAGTGTCACACATTTGTACCATGTGATGATCAGCCTAGCCAGAAATTGTTAAAGGGACTACTGGATAAGTCCATAAGTGGTCATCCTGTAACCCCAAAAACCTGCTGCCTGCTGTCAACCACCCCCAACCATCCGGGTTTGCCTCCCCACATCCAACTGGCCTGCCTTCCCAGCATTGGCAAATTGCACCGGGTTGCCCTCTTGATGCCTGCCACTCTGCAGTAGCATACTAATGAAGTTGGAACCTCAAAACTGCTTAGGCCTTATGCCAGCATGAATGGATGGATGGGGCAGGTGCTTGGCCAACTGAGTGTCCTTTTTTGTTCCTGAGCTGAGCTTCCGACCATATATCCACTTCATCACTAAGACCACCTACTTCCACCTCCATAGCATAGCCCGTCTTCACTCCTGCCTCAGCTCATCTGCTGCTGAAACCCTTATCCATGCCTTTGTTACCTCTAGACACAACTATTCATTTGGTGTCCTGGCTGCCCACCCACCTTGTACCTTCGGTAAACTTAAGCTCATCCAAAATTTTGTTGCCTGTGTCCTAACATGCACCAAATCATGTTTGCTCATCATCCCTGTGCTCACTGACCTACATTTGCATCAGGTTTAGCAACACCTCAATTTTTGAAATTCTCATCTTTGTTTCAAATCCCCCCATGGCCTTGCCCCTCCCTATCTCTGTACCTTCAGCCCTACCACCCCTGAGATCTCTTCCAATTCTGGCTGCTTGCTCTTTCCTGATTTTTTATCTCTCCACCATTGGAGGTTGTGTCTTCAGCTACCTATGCCCTATGCTCTGGAATTTCCTCTCTAAACATACCTGTCTCTCTCTCTCTCTCTCCCCACTCCTTTAAGATCAAGCTTTTGGTCACATGTCATAATGTCTCTTATGTAGCTCGGTATGATAGTACTCCTGTGAACCATTTAGGGATGTTTTACTATGTTAAAGACAGTACATAAATGTAAGTTGTTGCTATTTTTGGGCACTACTTAAAAATCGATATTCAAGGCAAAACTTCTACATTAAACAGGGAAAACTGTTCATGTGTTAAAAATGGATTGTACACTGATTAAAATTAATATAAATATTAATTTGAATGTTATAAAAGAGCTGTAGGGGTAAATTGGGAATGAAGATTCTGATGGGGGGAAGCTATGTGCTGTTGTACAACAAATAGGTGTTATAGTTACTATTAAACACACTTTTGTACTTAGGTATCTGTCTAGAATTTGATTGGAAGAAGTTGAAAATCCTATTATCCAGTGCTGTACGTGTGTTTTAACAATTGGTGCTTGAACAAAAATACCTTTAGTTGACAGAGAGTTCGAGAGCTGAGCTGTTTTCTACCAGCAAGTCAGGTCTGACTAAGTGACCCTTTGACTCATGAGGAGAATCAGGCAGAAAACAGTATTCCCATTCGAGACCTAGAAGTTGAGAAATGAAGGTGATAATCTTTTTTTCATGTGTAGAGTGCACGATTTATATGGAGCACAGTTTAAAAGTATCGTTAAAGCATAATAGCTGAATGCAAAACTATGGTTTGTAAAAAAAAAGCCTCAATGCTCAAACCATTAAAACTCTTCAGATGAGTGTCTTAGACATTTAATATGAAGTAAAGAATTTTTCCCATTTAGAATGAGGACAATTTTTATCAAGTTCAGAAAATCTTGTTTGGTAGCAGTGAATTGATGATTCCTCCAGTATAAATTGCATGGGTATAAGTACATTTCATTGAGTTTGTTTTAATCTTAGTTGTTCAGCTTTCAGTTTCAATTGTCAGTGGTTTTCAAGCCACTGTATACAGCCCTCAATATGTCTGAATCTTATTTTATTATTATACTTTGTTTAATGTTCAGAGATATTTCATTGTTGTTCATTTTTCTGTAAGGCTAGGTGATTGATAATGGATGCAAGCTGTTCTGAGGAGTATTTGGAGGAGGGGTTTGGAACATGACAGGCAAAATGTGTAAACTCATGGCATCATGATCTGGAAACTCTGGAGAGAGATATCAAGGCCTAGAAATCAGATTGTGCCAAAAACAGGCACTCAGGGGATGGGACGCACACTGCCCACACCAGTTAAGGTCAAAACATGCAATATTCTTGATGCCTGCTAATTGTAATCATCTAGGCATGCAGCCAGTGCTACATGTGCTAGTCATTGGCTGCATGCCTCTCAGGAATGGGCTGTTTTTGGATGTCCATACACTGCTTAAAGGCAGCTGGTGCCTTTTAAAGGGAAGCTGCATTGTGTCTGCAGACATCCAGGAACAATTTGAGTAATAAATGGCTGAAGGGGTAAGTGAGTGGAGATCAAGATTTATCAATGCTGGAGGCTTTGGTGTAGGCAATGTGAGGGAGGAGGGACATCCTCTTGCCCTCCAAGGGGCAGAAAACCCTTCAGGCATCTACTGACCAGACAGAGGGAAGAGATCATTGAGTATGTCAACATTAGGAGCACTGCACCAAGAACATGGCTGCAATGGACCTATATCATCATTCCTTCACTGTCGCTGGCTCAAAATCCTGGAACTCCCTTCCTTACAGCACTGTGGGTGTACCTACCCCACATGGACTGCAGCAGTTCAAGAAGGTAGCTCACCACCACCTTCTCAAGGGCAATTAGGGATGGGCAATAAATGCTGGCCTAGCCAGTGATGCCCTGTCCCATGAATGAATAAAAAAAAGTTGGAAAAAGTTCAATGATCGAACTCAAGTTGTTAAGGTAAGAACACTGCTGTCATACATACTGATCACAGCTGCACCACTTACAGCCTCATTACTTATAATATTGACAGCACACTGCTCTCTCCCACTACCCTTCACTTGCCTACAATCACTGAACCACCACAATCAGTATAACTCCTTCCCCTCATCCTCACACGCTCACACACTATTACAACGCTCACATACCCACAATTGGGGCGGCACAGTGGCGCAGTGGTTAGCACCGCAGCCTCACAGCTCCAGCGACCCGGGTTCAATTCTGGGTACTGCCTGTGTGGAGTTTACAAGTTCTCCCTGTGTCTGCGTGGGTTTCCTCCGGGTGCTCCGGATTCCTCCCACATGCCAAAGACTTGCAGGTTGATAGGTTAATTGGCCATTATAAATTGCCCCTAGTATAGGTAGGTGGTAGGGAAATGTAGGGACAGGTGGGGATGTGGTAGGAATATGGGATTAGTGTAGGATTAGTATAAAATGGGTGGTTGATGGTCAGCACAGACTCGGTGGGCTGAAGGGCCTGTTTCAGTGCTGTATCTCTAAACTAACTCACATCTCACACACAGACTATCAGCTATTTTACTATGATAGTTATATTCTCCAAACAGCACAGGACTCTCTCTAATGCACCCCTCTCTTTCGTGCAGGAGAATATTTCACACATCATCAGGCTGTCAAAGGAGGAGGAAGAGCCCGCCTGCACACCCTCTCCCCCTTCAAGAGAATGTGCTGATTATCATGCAAAGGATCACGGTGGAGGCCGTGACCTGTGCCAATGTTGAGGGAGACGGCATGTGCGGTTTCCTCATAGCTAATCCTTTTTGTCTCTTTGGACTTCTCCTTCACTCCACACAATCTGCATGACAACCTGTAGGTGCTTTTAACACCCACTCTTTCTCTCTACTCCCTCTCACACCACAAACTAACCCTTGCCCATGTTTTTCATTTCAACTGCTGAGAATGTTAACAGTAACTGTAGGATTTTAAGCACTCCACAATTGGTGCTTGGCCTTCAATTGGCAAGGTCCAAAGCTCTGAAATGCTCTCCATAAATCTCATGGCCTATCTTTTTTTCTTTCCTCCTTTAAGATGCTCCTTAAAACCTACCTTTTTGACCAAGCATTTGGGCATCTTCTCTAATATCTCTTCATGTCCATCAGTGACAAATTTTGTTTGACAATGCTCCTTTAAAGTACCTTGGAATATTTAACTATGTTAAAGGCGCTATATAAATAAAAGTTGTTGTTATTTCAATGCCCCTCAGCCAGTGGAGGAAGAGAAGCCAGTATGAAGATGCACTGTCGCTTGTCATTCAGATACTGGCACCGGGTAGACTTCAATGGCTAGGTTAGAGAAACTATCCACATGTGGTGACTTACCGGGTACCAGTGAGCAGGAACTAGGCTGAGGGATAGGAGGCCACAGGTACCAGCTTGCTGGAGGGCGAGGACACATACTAATTCTGCTGTAGAGAACTTATATGCTGACTTTGAAAGCTCAGACAACTGAAAAAGATAGGAATAAATCTGGAACTGCTAAGTGCACTGGCTAGCCTGCCAGAGGCTCTGTGCACAATTCCATTAAGCATGGAGAAGTCCAGCTCCAAATTGGCTCGAGGCTTTGCACAGAGCATGCAGACCAGTCTGTCCAACTTGCTTCGAGCGATTTGCTTTATTAACAACACAGTGGGACCCACCATGATGGAGGTTTCACTGACATATCTGGCAGCTTCCTTGGCAGCATAGACTGCTGCTATCTTGTCTCTGGGAGCCAATGACAGCAGGGGCGTCCAATGTATCACAGTAGTCCTGCAGTCAGTTCTTTCACAGAGCCATAGGAGTACTGAGGTGCCATCCCATCAGGGAACGACTTTGGCTCATTCCAGGTATCAATCCAGTAAACCTCCTCTGAACCGCCTCCAATGCACTTACATCCTTCCTTAAATAAGGAGACCAAAGCTGCACGCAGAATTCGAGATATGGTCTCACCAATGCCCTGCATAACTGAAGCATAACATCCTTACTTTTATTTTCAATTCCTCTCGTAATAAAGGATAGCCTTCTTTATGACTTGCTGTACCTGCCGACTAACTTTTTGTGACTTATGCACTAGAACACCTAGATCCCTCTGCACCTTGGAATTCTGTAGTCGTTCTCAGTTTAAGTAATCAGAAAAGGACCCATTTATGCATTCTCTATGTTTTCTGCCAGCCAGCCAATTTTCTATCCATGCTAATATGTTACTCTACACCATGAGCTCCTATTTTGCACAATAACCTTTATGTGGCACCTTGTCAAATGCCTTCTGGAAATCCAAGTACAGAATGACAACGGGCTCCCCTTTATCCACAGCACATTTTACTCCTTCAAAGAACTCCAATAAATTGGTTAAACATGATTTCCCTTTCACAAAACCATGATGACTATTCCTGATTACCTTGGGTATTTCTAAGTGTCCAACCATAGCCTCCTTAATGATCATTTCTAACATCTTCCCTACAACAGACGTCAAGCTAACTGGCCTATAGTTACCTTTTTTTCTGTCTCCTCCCCTTCTTAAATTTATATTTGCTACTTACCAGTCTGATGGAAGCTTTCCAGAATCCAGCAAATTTTGAAAAGTTAACACCAACACATCTACTAGTACCTCATTAGCCACCTCTTTTAAGACCCTTGGAGAAAGCCCATTGGGACCCGGGGACTTGTCAATCTGCAGCTCCATCAGTCTACTCAGTACCGTTTCCCTGTTGAAAGTAATTTCACCAAGTTCCTCTCTTCCTTCCACCTCCTGATTTACAGCTATTACTGGAATGTTTTTGTATCCTCCATTGTGAAGACAGAAGCAAAATATTTGTTCATTCCATCCGCCATTTCCTTATTAACTACTATTAACTCCCCATTCTCACTCTCTAGAGGACAAACACTCACTTTACTTACTATTTTTTCTTTTTAAATACCTCTAGAAACTCTTGCTATCTGTTTTTACATTTCTAGCTAGTTTCCTCTCATACTCTTATTTCTTTCTCCTGATTAGCCTTTTAGTCATTCTCTGCTGCTCTTTATATTCTGACCAATCATCTGACCTGCCACCATAGAAACCTATAAAATTCTAACAGGACTTGACAGGGTAGATGCAGGAAGGATTTTCCCGATGGTGGGGGCGTCCAGAACCAGGGGTCATAGTCTAAGGATACAGGGTAAACCTTTCAGGACTGAGATGAGGAGAAATTACTTCACCCAGAGAGTGGTGAGCCTGTGGAATTCGCTACCACAGAAAGCAGTTGAGGCCAAAACGTTGTATGTTTTCAAGAAGGAGTTAGATATAGCTCTTGGGTCTAAAGGGATCAAAGGGTATGGGATGAAAGTGGAAACAGGTTACTGAGTTGGACGATCAGCCACGATCATAAGGAATGGTGGAGCAGGCTCAAAGGGCTGAATGACCTACTCCTGCTCCTATTTTCTATGTTTCTATGTTTCATCTTTGTGCAAGTATATGCTTTTTCCTTAAGTTTGATGCTTTCCTTGACTTATTTAATTAACCACAGATGGTGGGTCCTCCCCTTCGAATTTTTCTTTATCGTAGGAATGTACTTATTCTGAGTATTCTGAAATATCCCCTTAAATGTCTGCTACTGCTTCTCCATTGATCTATCCCCAGTTTACTTCAGCTAGCTCAGCTTTCATGCCCATATAGTTGTCCTTATTTAAGTTTGAAATACGAGTCTGAGACCCACTCTTCTATCTTTCAACTGGATATAAAATTCAGTAAAATAGGAGTGAAGCAACACCTATTTATCAGAATGGACCACATTCAGATGCCATCATGTAACAATGGTTCCCATATCCTGGCAGATTGTATGAATCACAGCAAGGGAAAGAGCCCTTAGTCACCTGACTGACATCCCAACCTGACAAGTTTCTACCTTAAAAGGTTCACTCTGGAGACAGAGGGGCAGAGCAGCCAGAGATGGTCTTTTCCAGCCAGAACAGCTATGAGGCTGTTCCAGCTATGGAGAAACCCTGCTGTTAACACCTTTTAACTACTGCAGCAGAGAAATTGCAAGGTGACTTTGGAACTCTCCATCTGCGAAAGTGAACTGAGATTTCCACCATCAACTTTGGATTGAGGCTTAACCACAAGGAGCCTGCAACTCTTCATCCTTTTCAAGACTAAGAACATTCAGGCCTGCACCATTGAAAGATTTCCTCTTGAAAAGCTTCAAAAAGTTTTCTTAAAAGAATGAATTATTTTACCACAATTGGCCACAAACTGCATGCTACCACTCGACGCTCTAACTTTTCTTTTGTATGTGTGAGTGTGTGTGAATGCGTGAGTGTGTGAAGTTGCAAACATTTTTCGCTTATTGTGTAATGTAAATATTTATCTTTCTTTTTTAACCTACGAGAAATCCTACTTTTTGTCTATTTATTTGACCCTTAACACACTCGGACTAAAACACTATTTTTTAAAACACTATCTGCGGTCAGTTGTAAGGTGAAAACTGGAAGTCACCCAAACCACTTCCCACCTGTCCATAACATATTGGGGGCTTGAAGCTGTGTTCTGAAACCTCAGATTATACAAGTGATTTGGAAAGTGGAGGAAAATTGATCCCTAAAATTGTAAAACTTAAACAAGCAGGTTTTCTTGTATTCTTTTTTTCTCTATGTTGCTAAAAACAAAAGATATGGCCACATTTGATGCTAAAGTGTTTGTAGAGCAGAGAGAGGTATCCTATGATACATTAAATCAATCAGTATTGAGGATTTAAAAACTGTAGCTACCCAGGTGGGAGTCACTTACAAACAAAGAAACCTAAAATACTTAAGAATCTAACTGGCCATCTTAATTTTATCCAGGAACCAGAGGAAACAGGTATGGAACCTGAGTCTGAAAAATAGCACTAGTTAAAATCCTAGCGGACAAGGAACTTGGCCTGCAAAAATTAGAATTACAAAAGGAAAAAAATGAAAGCGAGATGCAGTTTCAAAAGGAAAAAGAGAGAGATGCAAATGAAAAAAAGGAAACAGAGATGCAGGTGCAAAAGGAGGCAGTAGCAAGACAGTTTGGGCTTGACAAGCTACAAGCACAAAATGGGAATGCCCCCAGCAATTCAAATAGTAACCCCAATCTGGAGTAAAATTTTGATGCTTCAGACACTCATGATTAGTGCCACAATTTAACAAGGAGGAGATTGAGTTGTATTTCATCTCTTTTGAGAAAATAGCTAGCAGGCTAAAATGGCCAAGAGAATATTGGACTCTCCTGTTACAAAGTGAATTAATGGATAGAACTTGTGGAGCTCATTCCATGTTACCAGAAGAAAACTCCCTGGATTATGACCAGGCTAGAATTGTTAACTTAAATGCATATGAGTTATTCCCTTAAGCCTATCACCTAAAGTTTAGAAATAGTTAAAAACATGGCTTTTGATTGCTGAATACAATTCTCAAGTTAGACTCTCATATGAAAATTTGAGAGAAGTGATTCTACTAGAATTTAAAAACAGTATTCCCATCAACATAAAGACCCATATTGAGGAACAAAGGGGCAACAGGATGAGAGAAGCTGCCACAATGGCAGATGATTATGAGCTCACCCATAAATCCTTTCATCAAGTAAAATCCTTCCATAGTAATCCCCAAAAGTCTGTAAAGGACAGAAAGTGGGATAGTGAGAAAAGATGTGGTACTAGTGAAAAGGAAACTAAGAGTGAGAATGCCAGGTGCCCTCCACCAGTCCGGAAAGGAATTGCAGAAGGCAGGAATGTTTTCCACAGAACTGTGTGTTCCCATTGTAGCAAAGCAGGGCCTGTGAAAGCCGACTGCTGGAAATTGAAGCGGAAGCCAGTGAGTTTTGTGGGTGTTCACAAGGCTCGCCTAGAAAAGGGTGCCCCATCAGGAAGCAAGGCAGGCAAGACGGTGGCCGTAACCACAGTGATGGACCCTTCAAAGAATACCACCATAGGTGTGGCAGAAACAGAAAAAATTTCTGAGGGTTACCAGGATTTTGTTTTAAATGGAAAGGTGTCCCTGCACCCCTCTGATGAGACAGGTAAGTCCATTGTTCTGCTCAGAGATACAGGGGCCACTCAATCTTTAATGCTGGATAAAGGCATCACCTTTCCACTACAAAGTTTTCTAAAGGCAAAGGTTCTGGTTAAAGGCATTGAAAGTGCATACATGTCCGTAACCCATATCAGGTCCATTTGCAGTGTGACCTAGTCTCTGGGCCAGTTACAGTAGGGATTGTTCCTGTGGCTAGAATAAATTTGATGCTAGGCAATGATTTGGCCAGAAGTAGGGTGATAGCATCTCCAATGTTCTTTGACCAGCCAAATGAGGCCAAGAAGATGGAACAAATACAGGAGGAAGTCCTTGGAATATTCCCTGACTGTGTGGTAAACAGTTCAATGGCTAAGCAAGTTCCACCAGATTGAGCTGAACCAGTAATTCAGCCAGAGGACCCAAGATCTGGCTGGCTAAAACATTTTTTGGAGATTTAGGGGAGAAGGAGTTTTATAGTAGGTCATCTTTAACTGAAGCCCAACAGGCAGATCCTTATTTAAAAATCCTTATTTAGTTTGATCTTAGAGTAGGTTAATAGGTTCGGCACAACATCGTGGGCCGAAGGGCCTGTACTGTGCTGTTCTGTTCTATGTTCTATGTTTAGACCACCTGTGCTGAGGCAGAGAAAATGCCTGAATGTTATTACTTTAAAAATGGAGTAATAATGAGGAAATGGAGACCTCCTCAGCAACCTGCAGAGGAGGACTGGATAGTAGTCCACAAAAATGTAGAACCCAAAATTTTGTAGGGAGATTTTGAGGATTACCCATGAAATCCCAATGGCGGGGCATGTGGATGTCAGAAAAACCCAGGCACGGAAAAGTTAACACTTCTACTGGCCTCAATCCACAAAGGTGAGGTTCAATTTTGCAGCACCAACCACACCTGTCAGGTTGTTGGGAAACCACAGCCTACAATCAAGACTGCTCCACTAATCACCATTCTCACTTTCAATTGTGTGGGACCCCTACCTAAAACTAGGATACGTTACCAATACCTCCTAACCATCATTGATATGGCCACCCAATTCCCAGAATTCATACCCTTGAGGAAAATTACAGCTAAAGCTGTATTTGAGGGACTGACCCAGTTTTTCACCCGATATGAACTGCCCAAAAAAATTCAATCCAATCAAGGAACTAATTTCATGTCCTGAAAGTTCCGAGAGATCATATGCAGTCTTGATATTGACTAGCGGAAATCTTCAGCATATTACCCACAATCTCAAGGGGCTCTGGAATGATACCATCAAACCCTGAGAATCATGATCAGGGCATATTGCTGTGATTACCCCCATGATTGGGATAAAGGAGTAGCTTTTTTGCTATTTGCCACCAGAGACTCACCAAATGAATCCACAGGCTTCAGCCCATTTGAATTGTTTTTTGGACATGAGGTGAGAGGCTCCCTGAAATTGATCAAGGAGATATTCCAGAATCAAAGGGAGGAAACTTTGTTGCTAAATTATGTATCCACTTTCCATGAGAGACTTTTTAAAGCCTGTAGTGTAGCGAAAGAACACCTGAAAGCATATCAGAAAAACATGAAAAGGCAGGCAAACAAAAAGGCTGCAGCCCAAGAATTTAAACCAGGGGAACAGGTTCTGTTACTGCTACCATTACAGAGTGAATCCCTAAAAAGCCAGGTTCAGTGGTCCATACGGAGTAGGGAATGAAGTCAGTTAAGTGAACTACCTATCTAACACAGCAGACCGGAGGAAAAGCAAAGACTGTGCAGCATAAATATGCTAAAAAAGAACAGAGTCGGGAAGCAGATAGACCAGTGAGTGTATGTCAGGTAGTGAGAACAGTGGAAGAGGACAACACTAGTGAAGACGAACTAGGAGAGGAACAGAACCCAGAAAATTCTCAACTTGAACCCCCTACTGTAAAATTGGAAAATACCAAAATTTTAAGGAGACGAGATACCATATTTGACTTTCTATCTGACCAGCAGAGAAAGGACCTAGCAACACTGCTAAGGGATTTTGAGGAAGTTTGTAGGGACAAACTAGATTGTACCTGTCCAAGTATACATGACGTAGATGTGGGAGAGACCCCACCAATAAAACAAAACCCTTACAGGCTGAGCCCCGATAAATTGGCTCAAGTCTGCAAAGAATTACAATATATGCTGGCCAATGATTTAACTGAACCCAGTCAAAGCAACTGGAGCTCACCCATTGAACTAATTATCAAATCTGATGAATCAATCAGACTTTACAGTGATTACCGCAAAGTTAATGCAGTAACCCGAATAGACTCATGCCCAATCCCTCATATTGAGTAAAATAGATTTATTGAAAGGAAAGTGGCAAGTCCCCATGACTACCCAAGTGTTATGACCGACCGCTCCACTCAAAGCCCCCAATCAAAATATACGATTCTGATTGTGGTGGGACCAATTCAATCCCATCGCTGCACAGATCGGCTAACATATCATTTAAAACTTTCCAAATTAAAGAAAGACCCAGCCAAATTGTACCATCTACCAACTCCTGAATGAGGCTAACCAAACCAGGTGTCTTTAAATCAATAAATTAACTCTTTAATTAGAAGAACTAAATTCTTAAACACTATGAAGATATAAACAACATTTAAAATAGAAAACGTTAGGGTCGTTGCAAATTAACAGTCCAATGTTGCTCGAAGTCCACACAGGATGTTGCTCGAAGTCCTCACAGAATGTTGCTTTCCTTCTCCAGTGGATTTCAACAATTAACGACTTGCAAACACTTTCAACAGAATCGATCTAACTTTAGAGTTTTTGAGGGATAAAATATTGTCACAGTCTAACTTCCCTTTCTTCAATTTAAATTATCAGAGATTTCTGTTTCAGCTTGACTTTTTTTTAGAATTTTGAGAGATAATAATAAAACAGACTAAAATCCTATTCCTTCAGTTTAAATGGTTGCGAGCTCTTTCTTCAGGTGCCAACACCAGCTGTGTATTCTGTGTCTGTGTGTTCTGTCAGAAAAAACTGTCTTTAACTAAAAAGCCAATTCAAAACTGAATTGTACCAAATGTACCGCATGAGACTCACACCCAGTGACTGTTTCCATGGTATCGAGAATGCACCCTTTCTATAACTCCTAAGCCTTGCCGGCTCTTAAAGCAATACTGATCTCTTGCAAGCCTGAAAGGCAAACAGCATATTCTGAAAAAAAACTACAGACCATGACACCTCCGCCCCTAGCATCATGTGTTGCTAAGGTTGTACATCCTGGCTTATCCCTACAAACTTTTTGAAACGTTGTGAAAACCCTGGTTAGGACTTCACGCTGTTTTGCCTCTAAGTGTAAAAGCCTATTGTTTAATGTTCCTAGCCATTCTGTATTCGCTGATTGGATAGTTGGAGGTTCAATTTGAGAATTTCCTAGGCCTACTGCTGCCTCATCCTCACTATCCTTTTCCTTCTCCACAGTCCCGATTACCTGACATACCTGTACTGGCTTATTCGCCCCCCTGCGGTAATATGGTTTGAGAAAATCGGGGTGTCAATCAAGTAACCTACCTTACCCACTCTTTTGATCACTCTATATGGGCCACTGAACCATGCTTTCACTGGTTCTCCCTGTGATGGTAACAACGCTAATACTTCATCCCCTGGTTTTATGGTAGGTTGTGGTTTTATGACCATTTGACAGGTGTGGCATGCCCTACAAAATTGTCTCACATCCTTTGTAGAGATCTAATAATGTTTGCGAATGTGTGATTTGGTCTTCCGAATTCTCCTATGTCCTGAAAAGGGAATGTCATGTGCTAACCTTAATAATCCATGTCAATCTATCTGTTCAACAACTGTCCAGTCTTCGTCGGCAGGTCTATGAGGTGGTCTCCATTTCCTCCTCAAAACCCCGTTTGCCACATAATAGCCTTCCAGAACTCGTTTCACCTCAGCTTCTGACAGAGCTGTCTGTGCTATTTGGGAGATCTCTGGATCAGCTTGCTGTGCTGCAATGAAAGACAATCTGTTAAACATCTCATTTGGATTATCTAAATCCCCAAATAAGGTTTCAGATGCCTGATTATCTTTTTGTGGTGCCTCTTTTACTTCCAACAATAGATCCTGTTTAGCCATTGCTCGGGTAACTACACACGCAGGCAATATTCTCGGAACTTGCTCCTGTAATTGATCCGTTTCCTTAATTACACTTGGTTCCTCTGTAACTATAGGAGAAACCGATACTTTTGATCCAGCCAAATCGTTTCCTAGGAGTAGATCAATTCCCTTTACTGGTAAACTGTGGACAACACCTACAGTTACTATCCCAGATATTAAGTCACTCTCTAGGCATATTTATACAAAGGTATGGGTATGCATACCCCGCCAATTCCATTAACTAAAACTTTAGTGTTCAAGGCGCTTTCTGGTGGAAACCTCATATCTTTCCCTAGCAAGAGTGTTTGGGTTGCTCCTGTATCCCTGAGTATAATGATAGGTTTTCCTGCCTCACTTACAGGATACGGAGCTACTTTCCCCTTTGACAAAAAAATCACTATAACTCTCAGGTATTTTATTCTTAACCTCTACACTCCTCTTAGTTTTAGTATCTGGTTTCACATTCACAGCTGTCATTAAAGCTATTGCCTGGTCTGCTATCCTCCCAGTCAAAATCTTTTCCTCTGCACTTACTTTGCATATCCCAACAAGTCCTATGGATTTACCTCGCAATTTCCAGCATTCTGAAAGAAGATGGCCCGTTTTGTTGCAATGATAACACTTTGGCTTGCGAACCTCACTTCGACCCTCAGCACCTTCCTTTCTGACCTGAGGAAGTGATCTTGGGGCATTCCCAGCTGCTCCTTCTGGTCCCCGGCTACTTGCCTTCCTTTCACTCTCCCACTTTCTATCCTTCTCGGGTTTATGGGGTGACGGACAAAATAGGTTGGCTATTCACAAGCTCAAAATCATCAGCAATCCCTGTTGCTTGCCTAACTTTCAAAACCTTCAGGGAATCTATATAAGCCCTCACTACTGAAGGAATGGAGTTTTTAAACTCTTCCAAGAGAATCAATTCTCGAAGGTTCTCATATGTGGTTTCTGTCATTAATGCCCGTATCCAAAGGTCAAAATTCATTTGCTTCACCCTCTCAAATTGTAAATATGTCTGCCCAGCCAATCTCTGTAAGTTCCTAAACTTCTGACGGTAAGCTTCAGGGGCTAACTCATACGCAGCGAGAATAGCCCTTTTTTCCACCTCATAATCTGCAGAAGCCTCTTCAGAAAGCATGGCAAAGCTTCATGAGCTCTGCCTACCAACCTGCCCTTAATAAGCAATGTCCAGCTTATATTTGGCCATTTCATCTGTTTGACTATTTTTTCAAAAGATATGAAAAATGCCTTTGCGTCCCTTTCCTCGAATTTAGGAAGAGCCTGTATAAATTTAAATAACTTCTCACTGGGTCCTGATCTAAACTCAGATTCTTCCTGACCTGAATTTTCCCTGGATTCAAGACTACCCTTTTGTCTTAGTACCATCGCTTTTAACTTAAATTCCCTCTCTTCTCTTTCACTTTTTCTTCGAAATGCTCTCTCTTTCTCACTTTCCTCTTTTTCCAATTCAAGTTTTCTTAATTCTTTTTCCTGCTGAAGCTCCAGTTTTTTCATTTCTAACTGAATCCTAGCCAATTCCACTGCATCGCTCTCAGACCTACTACCCTCTTGTCTCTCATATTCGCTTTCCTGTTCCTCGTATTGCCCTTCATCTGTATTACCATCATCACCTTCTACTACCAAATCCAGATGTTCAACTATTATTTCAATTATCTCTGCTTTGTTGGCACCTGATTTCAATTCCAACCCCAATTTCGCTGCCAATTCTTTTAATTTGTTCTTAGTTAAAATTATCAAGTCACTCAGGGAAACATGCTGCTTTCACAAAAGCTCTGCTACAACCACGAATGCCATAAAAATGGTATAGACTGTACCTTATTATACAAGAGACCTGGTATTTTAATTTCTTTGTAATTGGTGCCAGAAGCTGGCTGAGCGTGTCTACCCTGAGACACAGTGTGGCTTTCGAGCAGAGAGATCCACCATTGACATGCTGTTCTTCCTTCGCCAGCTACAGGAGAAATGCCGCTAACAACAGATGCCCCTCTACGTTTCTTTCATAGATCTCACCTCGTCAGCAGACATGGTCTCTTCAGACTACTAACAAAGATCGGATGTCCACCAAAGCTACTAAGTAACATCACCTCATTCCATGACAATATGAAAGGCACAATTCAGCATAGTGGTGCCTCATAAACCCCTTTCCTATCCTGAGTGGTGTGAAACAGGCTGTGTTCTTGCACCTACACTGTTTGGGATCTTCTTCTCCCTGCTACTCTCACATGCGTCCAAGTCTTCAGAGGAAGGAATTATCCTCCACACAAGATCAGGTGGCAGGTTGTTCAACCTTGCTTGTCTAAGAGTGAAGACCAAAGTATGGAAGGTCCTCATCAGGGAACTCCTCTTTGCTGACGATCATGCATTAACATCTCACACAGAAGAGTGTCTGCAGAGACTCATTGACAGGATTGCGGCTACCTGCAATGAATTTGGCCTAACCATCAGCCTCAAGAAAATGAACATCATGGGACAGGACATCAGAAATGCTCCATCCATCAATATTGGCTACCTCGCTCTGGAAGTGCTTCAAGAGTGCACCTACCTAGGCTCAACTATCACCTGTCTCTCGATGCAGAAATCAACAAGCGCATGGAAAAGGCGTCCGCTGCTATGTCTAGACTGGCCAAGAGAGTGTGGGAAAATGGCACACTGACACGGAACACAAAAGTCCGAGTGTATCGAGCCTGTGTCCTCAGCACCTTGCTCTGCAGCAGCGAGGCCTGGACAACATATGTCAGCCAAGAGCGACGTCTCAATTCATTCCATCTTCGCTGCCTCCAGAGAATCCTTGGCATCAGGTGGCAGGACCGTATCTCCAATGCAGAAGTTCTCGAGGCTGCCTACATCCCCAGCATATACACCCTACTGAGTCAGCGGCGCTTGAGATGGATTGGCCATGTGAGCCGCATGGAAGATGGCAGGATCCCCAAGGACACATTGTACAGCGAGCTCGTCACTGGTATCAGACCCACCAGCCGTCCATGCCTGTGCTTTAAAGATGTCTGCAAACGCGACATGAAGTCCTGTGACATTGATCATAAGTCGTGGGAGTCAGTTGCCAGTGATCACCAGCGCTGGCAGACAGCCATAAAGGCAGGGCTAAAGAGTGGCGAGTTGAAGAGACTTAGCTGTTGGCAGGAAAAAAGACAGAAGCGTAAGGAGAGAGCCAACCGTGTAACAGCCCCGACAACCAATTTTAACTGCAGCGCCTGTGGAAGAGTCTGTCACTCTGGAATTGGCCTTTATAGCCACTCCAGGCTCACTTCACAAACCACTGACCACCGCTAGGCGCTTACCCATTTGTCTCTCGAGACAAGGAGGCCAAAGAAGGAGAATTGGTGTCAGATTTAGATCCCAACAATCAAGTTTCCAATTGATAAGATCCCAGACTCGAGAGCAATTAATCTGATGCCAAACGCAAGACCCCAATTTAAATATGTTATCCCAGAGACGGGTAATTACTATGATTCCAAATGTGAGCCCTCCAGATTAGTCGGATTCTGATCTCAGACGTGAACCATCGAATTAAATATGATTCAATTGCGAGCGAGCCCCAGTTAAGATATGATTCAAATCCAGAAACCCAATTAATATGTGATTCAAATCTTGAGTGAGCCCCAATTGATATGTTATTCAAATCCCAGACGAGATCCCAATAAATATGTTACGACCGACGGATCCACCCAAAGCCCCAATCAAAATATATGATTCTGATTGCGGTGGGACCAACGCACTGTCAATTCAATCCCGTCAATCTACAGATCGACTAACATATCATTTAAAACTTTCCAAATAAAAGAAAGACCCAGCCAAATTGGACCATTTACCAGCCCCCGAATGAGGCTAACCAAACCAGATGTCTTTAAATCAATAAATTAACTCTTTAATTAGAAGAACTAAATTCTTAAACGTTATGAAGATATAAACAACATTTATAATTGAAAAAATTAGAGTCATAGAAACATAGAAACATAGAAAATAGGAGCAGGAGTAGGCCATTCGGCCCTTCGAGCCTGTTCCGCCATTCATTATGATCATGGCTGATCATCCAACTCAGTAACCTGTTCCTGCTTTCGCCCCATATCCTTTGATCCCTTTAAACCCAAGAGCTATATCTAACTCCTTCTTGAAAACATACAATGTTTTGGCCTCAACTGCTTTCTGTGGTAGCAAATTCCACAGGTTCACCACTCTCTGGGTGAAGAAATGTCTCCTCATCTCAGTCCTGAATGGTATACCCCGTATCCTTAGACTATGACCCCTGGATCTGGACACACCCACCATCGGGAATATCCTTCCTGCATCTACCCTGTCAAGTCCTGTTAGAATTTTATAGGCTTCTCTGAGATCCCCCCTCACTCTTCTGAACTCCAGCGAATATAATCCAAACCAACTCAATCCCTCCTCATACGTCAGTCCTGACATCCCAGGAATCAGTCTGGTAAACCTTCGCTGCACTCCCTCTATAGCAAGACTATCCTTCCTCAGATAAGGAGACCACAACTGCACACAATATTCAAGGTGTGGCCTCACCAAGGCTCTGTATAATTGCAGCATGACTCCCCTGCTCCAGTACTCGAATCCTCTCGCTATGAATGCCAACATACCATTTGCCTTTTTTACCGCCTGTTGCACCTGCACACTTACTTTCAGCGACTGGTGTACGAGAACACCCAGGTCTCGTTGCATATTCCCCTCTCTTAGCTTATAGCATCTGCCCTGCATTTGCCCACTCGCTCAATTTGTCCAAATCACCCTGAAACCTCTCTGTATCCTCTTTACAACTCACACTCCCACCCAGTTTTGTGTCACCGTGAATGGTGGTGGACAATTAAACAACTAACTGGAGGAGATGACTCCATAAATATCCCCATCCTCAATGATGGGGGAGCCCAGCACATCAGTGCAAAAGATAAGGCTGAAGCATTTGCAACAATCTTCAGCAAGAAGTGTCGAGTTGATGATCCATCTCGGCCTCCTCCTGAAGTCCCCAGCATCACAGATGCCAGACTTCAGCCAATTCGATTCACTCCGCATGATATCAAGAAATGACTGAAGGCACTGGATACTGCAAAAGCTATGGGCCCTGACAATATTCCGGCAATAGTACTGAAGAACTGTGCTCCAGAACTTGCCGCGCCCCTCGCCAAGCTGTTCCAGCACAGCTACAACACTGGCATCTACCCTGCAATGTGGAAAATTGCCCAGGTATGTCCTGTACACAAAAAGCAGGACAAGTCCAACCCGGCCAATTACCGTGCCATCAGCCTACTCTCAATCATCAGTAAAGTGACAGAAGGTGTCATCAACAGTGCCATCAAGCGGCACTTGCTTAGCAATAACCTGCTCAGTGACGCTCAGTTTGGGTTCCGCCAGGGCCACTCAGCTCCTGACCTCATTACAGCCTTGGTTCAAACATGGACAAAAGAGCTGAACTCAAGAGGTGAGGTGAGAGTGACTGCCCTTGATATCAAGGCAGCATTTGACCGAGTATGGCATCAAGAAGCCCTAGAAAAACTGAGGTCAATGGGAATCAGGGGGAAAACCCTCCGCTGGTGGAAGTCATACCTAGCGCAAAGGAAGATGGTTGTGGTTGTTGGAGGTCAATCATCTGAGCTCCAGGACGTCATTGCAGGAGTTCCTCAGGGTAATGTCCTAGGCCCAACCATCTTCAGCTGCTTCATCAATGACCTATCTTCAATCATAAGGATGTTCGCTGATGATTGCACAATGTTCAGCACCATTCATGACTCCTCAGATACTGAAGCAGTCTGTGTAGAAATGCAACAAGACCTGGACATTATCCAGGCTTGGGCTGATAAGTGGCAAGTAACATTTGCGCCACACAAGTGCCGGCAATGACCATCTCCAACAAGAGAGAATCTAACCATCTTCCCTTGACATTCAACGGCATTACCATTGCTGAATCCCCCACTATAACATCCTAGGGGCTACCATTGACCAGAAACTGAACTGGAGTAGCCATATAAATACTGTGGCTACAAGAGCAGGTCCGAGGCTAGGAATCCTGCGGTGAGTTACTCACCTCCTGACTCCCCAAAGCCTGTCCACCAACTACAAGGCACAAGTCAGGAGTGTGATGGAATACTCTCCACTTGCCTGGATGGGTGCAACTCCAACAACACTCAAGAAGCTCGACACCATCCAGGACAAAGCAGCCCGGTTGATTGGCACCCCATCTACAAACATCCACTCCCTCCACCACCGACGCACAGTGGCAGCAGTGTGTACCATCAACAAGATGCACTGCAGCAATGCACCAAGGCTCCTTAGACAGCACCTTCCAAACCCGCGACCTCTACCAACTAGAAGGACAAGGGCAGCAAATGCATGGGAACACCACCACCTGCACGTTCCCCTCCAAGTCACACACCATCCTGACTTGGATCTATATCGCCGTTCCTTCACTGTCTCTGGGCCAAAATCCCTTCCTAACAGCACTGTTGGTATACCTACCCCAAATGGACTGCAGCAGTTCAAGAAGACAGGTCACCACCACCTTCCCAAGGGCAATTAGGGATGGGCAATAAATGCGGGCCTAGACAGCGACGCCCACATCCCTGAATGAATAAAAAAAATCTGCAAATTTGGAGATATTACATTTAGTTCCCTCATCTAAATCATTAATATATATTGTGAATAGCTGGGGTCCTAGCACCAATTCCTGTGGTACCCCATTAGTCACTGCCTGCCATTCGGAAAAAGACCCATTTATTCCTACACTTTGTTTCCTATCTGCCAACCAATTTTCTATCCATCGCAAAACACTATCCCCAATCCCATGTGCTTTAATTTTACACACTAATCTCTGATGTGGGACTTTTTCGAAAGCCTTCTGAAGATCCAAATAAACCACATCCACTGGCTCCCCTCATCAACTCTACTAGTTACATCCTCGAAGAATTCTAGTAGATTTGTCAAGCATGATTTCCCTTTCGTAAATCCATGCTGACTCTGTCCAATTCTACCACTGTTCTCCAAGTGCTCTGCTATAAAATGTTTGATAATGGACTCCAGAATTTTCCCCACTACTGATGTTAGACTGACTGGTCTGTAATTCCCTGCATTCTCTCTACCTCCCTTTTCAAATAGTGGGGTTACATCAGCTATCCTCCAATCTGTAGGAACTGTTCGAGTCTATAGAATCTTCGAAGATGACCACCAATGCATCCACTATTTCTAGGGCCACTTCCTTAAGTACTCTGGGATGAAGACCATCGGGCCCTGGGGATTTATTGGCCTTCAATCCCATCAATTACCCCAATACCATTTCTCTACTAATACTGATTTCCTTCAGTTCTTCTCTCTCGCTGTGTTCCCCAACATTTCTGCTATGATATTTGTGTCTTCCTTTGTGAAGACAGAACCAAAGTATGCATTTAGTTGGTCAGCCATTTCTTTATTCCCCATAATAAATTCCCCTGTTTCTGACTGTAAGGGACCTACATTTGTCTTCACCAATCTTTTTCTCTTCACATACCTATAGAAACTTTTACAGTCAATTTTTATGTTCCCCGCAAGCTTGCTCTCGTACTCTATTTTCCCCTTCTTAATCAATCCCTTGGTCCTCCTTTGCTGAATTCTAAACTGCTCCCAATCCTCAGGTCTGTTGTTTTTTCTGGTGAATTTATATGCCTCTTCCTTGGCTCTAATGCTATCTCTAATTTTGCGCCAGACAGGAATAAACAATTGTTGCAGTTCATCCATATGCGCTTTGAATGTTTGTCATTGCCTTTCCATCATCGTCCCTTTAAGTAACGTTTCCCAATCCATCATAGCCAACTCGCGCCTCATACCTTCGTAGTTTCCTTTTCTAAGATTCAGGACCCTAGTCTCAGAATCAACTATGTCACTCTCCATCTTGATGAAGAATGCTATTATAGTATGGTCGCTCATCCCCATGGGATCTCGCACAATTGATTGTCAATTATTCATCTCTCATTACGCAATACCCAGTCTCGGATCGCCTGTTCTCCAGTTGGTTTCTCAATGTATTGGTCCAGAAAACCATCCCATATACACTCCAAGAATTCCTCCTCGACAGTATTATGACTAATTTGATTTGCCCAAACTATATGCAGATTAAAATCACCCATAATTACAGATGTTCCTTGATCGCATGCATCTCTAACTTCCTGTTTAATGCCATTCCCAACATCACCACTACAGTTTGGGGGTCTATATACAACCCCCATTAATGTTTTTTGCCTCTTAGTGTTTCTCAGCTCTACCCATACAGATTCCACATCGTCAGAGCTAATATCTTTCCTCACTATTGTGTTAATTTCCTCTTTAACCAGCTATGCAACTCCACTGCCTTTTGCTTTTTGTCTGTCCTTCCTAAATACTGAATACCCCTGGATGTTCATTTCCCATTCCTGGTCACCTTGCAGCCATGTCTCCGTAATCCTGACTATATCATACCCGTTTACATCTATTTGCGCGATTAATTCATCTACTTTATTGCGAATGTTCTGCGCGGTAAGACACAAAGCCTGAAGGCTTGTCTTTTTAACATTACTTGGCCCCTTCCCACTATTTTTCACTGTGGCTCTGTTTGATTCTGGCCCTTGATTTTTCTGTCTATCACTTTTCTTATTCCCCTTACTGTCTTTTGTTCTTGTCTTTGATCTCCCCACCTCTGACTCCTTGCAAAGGTTCCCATCCCCTTGCCATTTTAGTTTAAACTTTCTCCAACCACTCTGGCAAATACTCCCTCTAGGACATCAGTCCTGGTCCTGCCCAGGTGTAACCGTCCAGTTTGCACTGGTCCCACCTCCCCCAGAACCGGTTCCAATGTCCCAGGGATCTAAAACTCTCCCCCTCACACCATCTCTTCAGCCACGTATTCATCCGATATATCCTGCTATTTCGACTCTGACTAGCACGTGGCACTGGTAGTAATCCTCAGATCACTACCTTTGAGGTCCTACTTTTCAACTTACTTCCTAACTCCCTATATTCTGCATTTAGGACTGCATCCTTTTTTTTCACCTACGTCGTTTGTACCAATATGTACCATGGCCGTTGGCTGTTCACCTTCAGAATGTTCAGTATCCACTCTGAGACATCCTGATCCTAGCATCAGGAAGGCAACGTACCATTCTGGAGTCTCTTCTGCGGCCACAGAAATGCCTATCTATTCCCCTTACAATTGAATCCCCTATAACTATTGCATTCCCACACCCTGTTTCCCACACTCCCCTGTGCAGCAGAGCCAACCGTGGTGCAACAAATTGGATTGTTGCTGCTTTCCCCTGAGAGACCATTCCCCCCAACAGTATCCAAAGCAGTATATCTGTTCTGCAGGGGAATAGCCACAGGAGATTCCTGCACTGCCTGCCTAGTCCTCTTGCTCTGCCTGGTGGTCACCCATTCCCTTCCTGCCTGTGGGGTCTGAGCATGCAGTGTGACTGCCTCTCTATACGTGCTATCCAAGATACTCTCTCCCTTGTGGATGCTCCACAGTGTCTCCAGCTGCCGCTCCAGCTCCGAAACCCAGGCCTCCAGGAGCTGCAGCTGGAGACACTTCCTGCACACATGCTGGTTCCAGGCACTGGAATTGATCCCGGCTTCCCACATAGAGCACGAGGAGCACACCACAGCTTTGAGCTCTCCTGCCATGACTTAACGCTTTAAATTAAACTTTTTGGAAGATCTTAATATCAAATAATATCAATTACTCTAGGGCCCTTCTTCCCTGGTCCACTTAACTACAGAACTCCCTAAAAACACTACTTGCTATATATGAAAATAAACTGTAAATCTTTCTTACCTTAGATACTTACTCAGCTAATTAGTGCTATTCCCTAACATCAGTGACTCATCAACTAATTACCTTGCAGCTTTCCTGTGACGTCACTGTTGGCTTTTGTTTTCAAAACTCCGGCCCGCCTGAAGAGGTCCGACTGCTCTCCGCTCCTGAAGGTCCTTGCAAATTTATAGTCCGATGTTGCTCGAACTCCTCACAGGATGTTGCTCGAAGTCCTCACAGGATGCTGCTCGAAGTCCTCACAGAATGTTACTTTCCTTCTCCAGTGAATTTCAACAATTAATGACTTGTAAACACTTTCAACAGTATCAATCTGACTTTAGAGTTTATGAGGGATGAAAGATTGTCACGGTCTAACTTCCCTTTCTTCAATTTAAATTACCAGAGATCTCTGTTTAGGCTTGACTTTGTTTTTTGAATTTTGAGTGATAATAATAAAACAGACTAAAATCCTATTCCTTCAGTTTAAATGGCTGTGAGCTCTTTCTTCAGGTGCCAACACCAGCTGTGTCTTCTGTGTCTCTGTGTTCTGTCAGAACAAACTGTCTTCAACTAAAAAGCCAGTTCAAAATTGAATTGTCACAAATGTATCGCATGAGACTCACTCCCAGTGGCTGTTTCCATGGTATCAAGAATGCACTCTTTCTATAACTCCTAACACTTACTGGCTCTTAAAGCAATACTGATCTCTGGCAAGCCTTAAAGGCAAAACACATATTCCAAAAAAAACTGCAGGACCATGACAACGGCAAAAGAAATTTCAGCATTTGTCACTCCCGATGACTAATTTCAATGTAAGGTAATGCTATTTGGTTTCAAGAACACCCCAGCAACTTTCCAAAGACTAATGAACCAGGTGGTAGCTGGTTTAAACAACTGTGTTGTCTATTTGGATGACCTGTTAGTTTACAGTGATAGCTGGGAAGACCACTTGAACCTTTTAGGGGAACTCCTTAAGGGTTTATAGGAAGCTCACCTAGTGGCCAATTTAGCAAAGAACAAATTCGCTAAGGCCAAAATAACCTATTTGGGCCACATTGTAGGCTAAGGCCAGGTGTTGCCAAGGGCAGCAAAAGTGGAAGCCCTGGTAGATTTCCTCATTCCCAAAACTAAGAAAATCATGCAATTCCTAGGAATGTGTATTTTCTACCAAAAATATTTTCCCAACTTCACCTGAGCTGCACCCTTAACTGACTTATGAAAGAAAAATGTAGAAGTAGTGTGGTCGGAGCAGTGTCTGCTCATTTTCTAACAAAGGCGATTCGAACAAATGACCCAGTATTGGTAGTTCCAAATTTTAACAAACCTTTTAAGATGGCTATTGATGCCAGTGATGTCAAAGTAGGAGCAATCTCACTCCTAGATGTGATTCAGTCCTCGAGAGGCCAATTGGCTATTTCTCAAAATAACTCAACATACACCAAAGAAAATACTCCATAATAGAGAAAGAGGTGTTAGGACTCCTACTAGCTCCTCAACATTTCAAAGGTAATTCAAATAACAGGAACAAAGACATTCAAATCTATACTAACCACAACCCCCTCACAATTCTGGAAAAATTCGAAGTTAAAAATGCCACATTGTTCCGATGGAGCTTACCTCTCTAGCAGTTCAACTTGAAAATTGTACAAATAGCTGGGAAAAGCAACATTATTGCCAACATGCTGTCCAGAATATAAAGGCTGTACTACCAGAAATCTGTAAAGAAATCATGACTGAAAGTCTGAGAAGTGCATGGGATGAATGTGTAGAGATGTGTGCTGTTCTATATCTTACTATTTTTCTTTCTGAAAAACAAGAAACAACAAAAAAAAGAAATACCAAGGAATTTCATTTTTTCCCTTTTTGCGGGGAGGTGTCATGCTCATGAAGGAAACTGATGAAATATGAAATGAATTGGAGGAATTATGAAATAAAAGTCAACTGCTGAACTGAACTATAAGAAAAGGACATATTTGTGCCACAGGCAAAATGAAGTAGAGGTCAGGTGAGCCCTCCTTTACGGTTCAGCAGACAGGTTTGTCTGTTGAAAATGAAATACATCATACACATCTGAATTAGCTTTGGTGAAAATACATTGAAACGGAAAAAGCCCATTCCATGCCAATAACTCATATCTGCAGGAATGGAGCTAACAAAGACTTTTGCAGACAGACTGACTCTGAAGCCAAGGCCAAAATAATAGGTGTGAAGTAACACCTATTTATCAGAATGGACCACATTCAGACACCTTCATGTAACAATGGCTCCAATATCATGGAACATTGTCTGAATCATACCAGGGGAGAGAGCCCTTAGTCACTTGACCGACACCCAAACCTGTTTCTATCTTGAAAGGTATCTCTCTGGAGAGAAAGGGGAAGACAGCCAGAGAAGGTCTTCTCTAGCCAGAATATCTCTGAGACAGTTCCAGCTAAGTAGGAGCCCTGCTGACAACACAGATTTACTGCTGCAGAGAAATTGCAAGGTGACTTTGGAACTCCCCATCTGTGAAAGTGAACTGAGATTTCGACCAATCAAGTGCTGTGTCTAGCCTCTCTAAGAGCGCTGTGTTAGCTAGTTTCAAAGTAGAGGGTTCAGTCTGAGAATTTTCCAGGTTTCTTTTCCCCCCTATCTCCGCCTCACTATTGTTTCCATCCTCAACTGTCCTCACTACCTGGCATACATTTACTGGTTTGTCTGGTTCCTGATAATATTTCTTTAACATATTTATGTGGCACAGCCATTGTTTCTTTCTCTGGTCGGAGGTGTTGTTTAGGTAGTTGACCTCACTGATCTTTGTCCCCCATGCATTACGGTCCACTTCACCTAGCTTTCAAGGGTTCACCCGCTCACGGCAACAGTACCAGGACCTGGTCCCCTGGTTCGAATGTCTGAGCCTCAGCACGTCTGTCTGCCTGCCTTTTCATGATTTTCTGGGAGGCTTTAATGAGTTCCTTAGCCACAGCAGATGCTGTAAAGAGTCGCTTGTGGAAGGTTGATACATAATTCAGCAACGAGGTTTCCTCCCTTTGATCTCAAAACTTTTCCTTGATAAACTTAAAGGGGCCTCTTACCTCATGCCTGTAAACCAGTTCAAATGGAATGAAGCCTGTCAATTCATTGGTTGACTCCCTAGGCATACAGCAGAAGAGCTAACCCCTTTTCCCAATTGTAGGGGTACTCACAGCAGTAGGCTCTGAGCATGGTTTTCAGGGTTTGGTGAAACTGTTACAGAGCCCCTTGTGACTGTGGGTGGTATGCCGAGGATTTCAGCTGTTTGATGCTGAGGCTATGCATAACCTCTTGTAATACCTGGGACATAAAATATGATCCTTTGTTCAATTGGATCTCTTTAGGCAGTCCAGAGCAGATGAAAAACTAGGTTAACTCTCAACCACGGCTTTTGCTGTGACTTTTATTAAAGGTATGGCCTCTGGGAATCGGGTGGCTATGTCCATGATAGTTAAGATATATAGAAAACTTGTCCTAGTTCTAGGTAAGGGTGCCACAGAATCTACCTGAACTCTGCTAGAGGGTTCATCAAAAGCAGGTATCGGTATTAGTGGAACAGGCTTGATTACAGGTTATGGTTTCCCAACAACCTGACAGGTATGGCAGGCTCCACAGAATGTAACCACATTTTTGTGGAGGTGAGGCCAATAAAAGTGCTGGCTTATCTGGGCCTGTGTCTTTTGGCAATCCTCAAAATTTCCCTACGATAGTTGGGAGGAACTAAAATTTGGTGGGCCACTGTCCACACCTCCTCTGCAGGTCACTGCGAAAGGTTCCACTTTCTCACCCTGACCTCGTTTTTTAAGTAATAGCATTCGGGAACCACTTCTGCCTCAGCCTCAGAGCAGGCAGTCTGTGCTATCCTTTTTAAGTCGGGGTCTGCCTGCTGAGACTTAATCAAAGAGGATCTTTTATTTTTATTTTATTTAGAGATACAGCACTGAAACAGGCCCTTCGGCCCACTGAGTCTGTGCCGACCCGTTTATACTAACCCTACAGTAATCCCATATTCCCTACCACTTACCTACACTAGGGGCAATTTACAACAGCCAATTTACCTATCACCTGCAAGTCTTTGGTGGTGGGAGGAAACCGGAGCACCCGGCGAAAACCCACGTGTCACAGGGAGAACTTGCAAACTCCACACAGGCAGTACCCAGAATCGAACCCAGGTCCCTGGAGCTGTGAGGCTGCAGTGCTAACCACTGCGCCACTGTGCCGCCCCTGCTGATCACCTCCTTCTCCTCTCCTAAATCCCCGAAAAAAGTTTCGGCCAGCCAGGCCTCTGGGTCACTTGTCTGAATTACTGGCTTAGCTTTCTCTAGTGGGGCTTGTTTGGTCATGGACCTGGTCACAACGCAGTCAGAGAATATTCCAGAGACTTCCTCCTGTAACTGCTCTGTCTCCCTGACCTCATTTGGCTTGTCTAAGAGTACTGGGGAGGGGCTATCAGTAGGAGTAGGATGTGACAAAATCCTCGAGTCAAATCATTACCTAACAGCAAATCTACTCCTGCTATAGGCAGACTAGGGACAATCCCTACTGTAACCGAACCAGAGGCTAGGTCGCACCGTACGTGGACCCAATATATGGGTACGGACAAGTACCCACCTTCAATGCCTTTTACCAGAATCTTTGCATCCACCAAGCTCTCTGGTGGGAAGGTCATGCCTTTACCCAGCATTAAGGATGGGGTGGCCCCTATATCCCTGAGCAGGGCAATTGAATTGCTTGGCTCAGAAGAGAGGTATGGGGACACCTTTGCCTTGAAGACAAAATCTTGATAACTCTGGAGGATTTTGTCGCATCCTACTGCAACAATGGCGGTATTCCTAGAGGGGTCACTCACTGTGGTTAGGGTTATGATCTTGTCTGCTGTGTCAACCGTTAGAGCACCCTTTTCTGACTGGCCTTATGAACCCCAACAAAACCCATTGGCTTCCCTTCAATTTTCAGCAGTTGGCTTTCACATGCCCTAATGTACTACAATAGGATCACATAGGTCTTCAGGAATCATTCCTACTCTCTGCACACCTTCCTTCCTGACTTGTGGAGGGCCCCCACATTCTCACTTCTATTCTCCCATTTGCTATCACCCCATTGCCAGTTGTTCTCCCACTTTTTGTCCTTCCTGGATCTTCAGGGATTATTAAGGGTTTTCTCTGATTAAAGCGTTTGTGCATGAGTTCGTAATTGTCCACCATTGCAGCATCATCACTCACCTTTTGGACCCTTTGTTCCTCAATATAGGTCTTGATATCAAATGGGATACTATTTTTTAATTCCTCTAATAGGATCACTTCTCATAGATTCACATACAAGGGTTCTAGCTTCAAAGATCTCATCCAGTGATCAAATGCCATGTGCTTAACTCACTTGAATTCAATGAAGGTTTGGGCAGGCCTTTTTCAAGTATTCTGAATTTTTGTCAAATGCCTCAGGGACTAACTCATAGGCATTTAAAATAGAAGTTTTGGCTTGCTCATAATCTAAACAGCTTTCCTCTAGTAGCATGGAGTAAGCTTCATGGGGTCTTCCCACTAATTCACCTCATAGAAGGAGTGTCCAAGACTTTTATGGCCATTTTAACCTGTGAGCAACATTCTCAACAGAGATAAAGTATGATTCAACCTCATCCTCATTAAATTTTGGCACTAATCATGAGTATCTCATGAGATCAAAGCTTTGCTCCAAATTGGAGTCAGTATTTGAATTGCTGGCAGTGCCTTCACTTTGCAATTTCAGTCTTTCCCTGTCTATCTCAAACTGTCTTGCCTCGCTCTGCCTTTGCACCTCTCTCTTGTTGCTCTTTTTCCCTTTGAAACTCTAATTCCAATTTTGCACAGCACGTTATTTTTCCATTTGAATTCTAGCTAAAGCAGTTTTGTCAATTTCAGGTTCCATGCCTGTTTCTTCTGTTTCTGTATCAATGTTAAAATGATTAGCTAGCGTTTTAAGGATCTCGGGCTTCCTTGCTTTCAGCCTTAAAGTTACTCCCACTTAGTTAGTTACAGCTTTTCGCACTCAACATTTATTGGATTTAATCTGCCCCAAGATAACTCTTCCTGTTCTACAAACACTTTGGCATCGAAAATGGCCATATCTTAAGTTTATCACAATGAAAATATGAGAAAACCTGCTGATTTTTTTTTTTTACAATTTTAGCAATCAATTTTACCTCCTGTCCAATTCACTCATTTAACTTAATGTTTCAGATGCTGGACAACCACCCCACATTCCCCACCCCAATCTGTTATGGACAGGTGAGAAATGATAGAGATGGTTCCCCCCTTTTCACTTTTCCACTGACCGAAGATAACAAGTTTTTAAAAAAAGGCGTTTTTTTTAACACCTGAGTGCTTTAATTGTCAAGAGCAGACAAATGACAGGTTTTCTCGTAAGTTTAAATGAAAGATATATATTTACTATACAACACCCAAAATATTTGCAACACCCACACTCACACTCATACAGTTACACACACACTCAAGAAAAGATAGAGATTATGAATACAAACATGTGTTAGGTCTGATGATTTTTAAAGAGTTCTCCGTTAAACTTGCTTTTCCCTGGGATGAAGACTTGAAATGGTGCAGGCCTGTATTCTTTTCCCTTGTTGACTGAAGAAAGACTTGGGAGGTTCAGAAAGACGGATGCGCTGTTGCAGACTGATCTTGTTATAATCCAGCCAAAGGTCAATGGCAAAGTCCTGGTACGATTTCTCAGGTACGGAATTCAAGACCAAAGTCCAGTCTCTGCCTACCTGTAGTTTAAAACTGGCAATCTTAGGCAGGGTCCTTTCTCTTCAATGGCATAGATGGATCTCCTTTGTCTGCCCAGAATATACCTTTATTAAAGCTTCTTATCAGAAACCTAGTTTCTGTCATGTGACCATAGCTTCTCTTATTGTCCTTAGAAATAGTTTCTGATGGTGAGGCCATTGTTAGACAATGAGTCCAGGTGTCATTCATTCTCCTCTCACCTTTATAAAAGTAGGGTTTTTCAGACCCATTCTTTGGAACTTGCATTTGGAGTCAGAAAGTCTGTGTCAGTATTGTTAACCCAATCTGTTGGAGAGAAGCAGCTATTACCACAGAAAAGGTCAATTGTATTTTAATGGTTTCTCAGGGATGTGTCCAGAAAGGTCATTTGTATTTTAATGATTCTGCAAGACCTGTCCAGACATGAAAATTAGCTCAGAGTTCCTGTAGTTCTTTATGTATTGGCACCTGACATCTTACTCTATTTTGTTTTACAAGAAAAGTGTCTGTTTTCGGTTTTATTTCATAAGTTCATTTTGTGGTTCATAAGTTCGGATTGCATGAGTGTGACACTATCACTAGAGTGGCTTGGTAGCACCACCACAGACAAAGCTGGCCAAGTCCAAGATTGGAGGCTGGCCAGGACAGCACATTTATAGTCAAGCCTAGAGTAACAAAGGCATGGATAAGCGTTTCAGAAGCAGATGTGCTGGGGCAGGGCAGAGTTTGGCGATGTTACAGAAGTGGAACTAGATGGTCTTATTGATCAAGCTGTTATGTGGTTGGAAGCTCATCTTGGGGTCAAATATAATACCAAGGTTGCCAACAGGGGGAAGAATGGAGTTGGTGGCTAGTAAAGAGTTTGTAGCGGAGACCAAAGTTAATGGTTTCAGTCTTTCCAATATTTAGCTCTAGATGTGGGGTGAGAGTGACTGCCCTTGACATCAAGGCAGCATTTGACTAAGTAAGGCATCAAGAAGCCCTAGCAAAACTAGAGTCAATGGGAATCGGGGAAAATTCTCCATTGGTTGGAGTCATGTCTAGTACAAAGGAAGATGGTTGTGGTTGTTGGAGGTCAATCATCTCAGTCGCAGGACATCACTACAAGAGTTCCTGAGGGTAGTATCCTGGGCCCAACTATCTTCAGCTGCTTCATCAATGACTTTCCCTCCATCATAAAGTCAGAGGTGGGGATGTTCGCTGATGATTGCACAATGTTCAGCATCATTCACGACTCCTCAGATACTGACACAGCCAGTGTGCAAATGCTGCAAGACTGGACAATATCCAGGCTTGGGCTGATAAGTGGCAAGTAACATTTGCACCACACAAGTGCCAGGCAATGACCATCTCCAACAAGAGTGAATCTAACCTTCTCCCCTTGATGTTCAATGGCATTACGATTGCTGAATCCCCCACTATCAACATCTTGGGGGTTACCATTGACCAGAAACTGAACTGGACCAGCCACATAAATAGCTATAAGAGCAGGTCAGAGGCTGGAAATTGTACAACGAGTAATTCACCTCGTGACGCCCCAATGCCTGTCCATAATTTACAAGGCACAAGTCAGGAGTGTGATGGAATACTCTCCACTTGCCTGGATGGGTGCAGCCTGAACAACACTCAGGAAGCTCGACACTATCCAGGATAAAGCGACCCGCTTGATTGGCACCCCATCCAGTACCTTCAATATTCACTCCCTCCACCACTGATGCACAGTGGCAGCAGTGTGTACCATCTGCAAGCTGCAATGCAACAACACACCAAGGCTCCTTCAACAACATCTTCTAAACCCACGACCTCTGCCACCTGGAAGGACAAGGGCAACAGATGCATGGGAACACTACCACCTGCAAGTTTCCCTCCAAGCCACACACCACCCTGACTTGGAACTATATCACTGTCGCCAGGTCAAAATCCTGGAACTACCTTCCTGTCAGCACTGTGGGTGTACCAACACCATATGGACTACAGCGGTTCAAGAAGGCTCCTTACCACCACCTTCTCAAGGGCAATCAGGGATCAGCGATGCCCACATCACATGAATGAACAAAAAAGAAATGTTGGACAAGCAAACTGACAATTTAGAGGCTGTGGAGGGGGTCAAGAAAGGTGATGGAGAGGTAAAGCCAGGTGTCATCAGCGTGCATCTGGAAACTGACACTGTGGGCAGAATTTTCCAAGCCAGGTCGACACGCGTTCTGATGCACGTGTGGGGTGGGAAAGTCCCATAAATTGACATTGGGTCAGGATCCTGACATCATTCCGCCCTCTTCCAGCTTTTCATGGGGTGAGTTCTGAGTCCTGCAGGGAACTTTTGTGGGTCTGGCAGGAATGCTATTGAGGTGATTAAAAAGGCAGCTAAGAGCCTTTTTTTAAATTCATTCATGGGATGTGAGCATCACTGGCTATGCCAGCATTCATTGCCCATCCCTAATTGACCTTGAGAAGGTGGTGGTGATCTGCCTTCTTGAACTGCTGCAGTCCATGAGAGGTAGGTACACCCACAGTGCTGTTAGGAAGGGAGTTCCAGGATTTTGACCGAGCGACAGTGAAGGAACGGTGATATAGTTCCAAGTCAGGATGGTGTGTGACTTGGATGGGAACTTGCAGGTGGTGATGTTCCCATGCTCTTGTCCTTCGCGGTGGTAGAGGTTGCGGGTTTGGAAGGTGCTGTCTGAGGAGCCTTGGTGCGTTGCTGCAGTGCATCTTGTAGATGGTACACACTGCTGCCACTGTGCGTCGGTGCTGGAGGGAGTGGTGGAGGGAGTGAATCAAGCGGGCTGCTTTGTCCTGGATGGTGTCGAGCTTCTTGAGTGTTTTTGCAGCTGCACCCATCCAGGCAAGTGGAGAGTATTCCATCACACTCCTGACTTGTGCCTTGTAGATGGTGGACAGGCTTTGGGGATACAGGAGGTGAGTTACTCGCCGCAGAATTCCGAGCCTCTAACCTGCTCTTGTAGCCACAGTATTTATATGGCTACTCCAGTTCAGTTTCTGGTCAATGGTAGCCCCTAGGATGTTGCTAGTGGGGGATTCAGCAATGGTAATGCCATTGAATGTCAACGGGAGATGGTTAGATTCTCTCTTGTTGGAGATGGTCATTACCTGGCACTTGTGTGGCGCAAATGTTACTTGCCACTTATCAGCCCAAGCCTGGATATTGTCCAGGTCTTGCTGCATTTCTACACAGACTGCTTCAGTATTTGAGGAGTCGCGAATGGTGCTGAACATTGTGCAATCATCAGCAAACATTCCTACTTCTGACCTTATGATTGAAGGAAGGTCATTGATGAAGCAGCTGAAGATGGTTGGGCCGAGGACATTACCCTGAGGAACTCCTGCAGTGATGTCCCGGAGCTCAGATGATTGACCTCCAACAACCACAACCATCTTCCTTTGCGCTAGGTATGACTCTAACCAGCAGAGGGTTTTGCCCCTGATTCCCATTGACTCCTGTTTTGCTACGGCTCCTTGATGCCATACTCAGTCAAATGCTGCCTTGATGTCAAGGGCAGGCACTCTCACCTCACCTCTTGAATTCAACTCTTTTGTCCATGTTTGAACCAAGGCTGTAATGAGGTCAGGTGCTGAATGGCCCTGTCGGAACCCCAACTGGGTATCACTGAGCAGGTTATTGCTAAGCAAGTGCTGCTTGATGGCACTGTTGTTGACACCTTCCATCAATTTGTTGATGATTGAGAGTAGACTGATGGGGCGGTAATTGGCCGGGTTGGACTTGTCCTGCTTTTTGTGTACAGGACCGACCTTGGCAATTTTCCACATTGCCGGGTAGATGCCAGTGTTGTAGCTGTATTGGAACAGCTTGGCTAGGGGTGCGTCAAGTTCTGGAGCACAGGTCTTCAGTACTATTGCCGGAATATTGTCAGGATCCATAGCCTTTGCTGTCTCCAGTGCCTTCAGTCGTTTCTTGATATCATGCGGAGTGAATCGAATTGGCTGAAGACTGCCATTTGTGATACTGGGGACTTCAGGAGGGGGCCGAGATGGATAATTAACTTGGCACTTCTGGTTGAAGATTGCTGCAAATGCTTCTGCCTTATCTTTCGCACTGATGTGCTGTGCTCCCCCATCACTGAGGATGGGGATATTTGTGGAGCCACCTCCTCCAGTTAGTTGTTTAATTGTCCACCACCATTCACGGCTGGATGTGGCAGGACTGCAGAGCTTAGATCTGATCTGTTGGTTATGGGATCGCTTAGCTCTGTCTATTGCATGCTGCTTATGCAGTTTGGCATGCAAGTAGTCCTGGGTTGTAGCTTCACCAGGTTGACACCTCATTTTGAGGTATGCCTGGTGCTGCTTCTGTCATGCCCTCCTGCACTCTTCATTGAACCAGGATTGGTCTCCTAGCTTGATGGTAATGGTAGAGTGGGAGGTATGCCGGGCCATGAGGTTACAGATTGTGGTTGAGTGCAATTCTGCTGCTGCTGATGGCCCACAGCGCCTCATGGATGCCCAGTTTTGCACTGCTAGATCTGTTCGAAATCTATCCCATTTAGCACGGTGATAGTGCCACACAACACGATGGACGGTATCCTCAATGTGAAGGCAGGACTTCGTCTCCACAAGTACTGTGCGGTGGTCACTCCTACCAATACAGTCATGGACAGATGCATCTACGGCAGGCAGCTTGATGAGGACAAGGTCAAGTATGTTTTTCCCTCGTGTTGGTTCACCCACCACCTGCCACAGACCCAGTCTAGCAGCTATGTCCTTTAGTACTCTGCCAGCTCGGTCAGTAGTGGTGCTACCGAGCCACTCTTGGTGATGGACATTGAAGTCCCCCACCCAGAGTACATTTTGTGCCCTTGCCACCCTCAGTGCTTCCTCCAAGTGGTGTTCAACATGGAGGAGTACTGAGACATCAGCTGAGGGAGGGCGGTAGGTGGTAATCAGTAGGAGGTTACCTTGCCCATGTTTGACCTGATGCCATGAGACTTCATGGGGTCTGGATTCGATGTTGAGGACTCCCAGGGCAACTCCCTCCCTACTGTAGACTACTGTGCCACCACCTCTGCAGGGATAATGATTGCAGTGTCTGGGACATTGTCTGTAAGGTATGATTCCATGAGTATGACTATGTCAGGCTGTTGCTTGACTAGTCTGTGGGACAGCTCTCCCAACTTTGGCACAAGTCCCCAGATGTTAGTAAGGAGGACTTTGCAGGATCGACAGGGCTGGGTTTGCCGTAGTCGTTTCCAGTGCCTAGGTCGATGCCGGGTGGTCCGTCCGGTTTCATTCCTTTTCATTGACTTCGTAGCGGTTAGGTACAACTGAGTGGCTTGCTAGGCCATTTCAGAGGGCATGTAAGAGTTACCACATTGCTGTGGGTCTGGACTCACATGTAGGCCAGACCAGGTAAGGAGAGCAGATTTCCTTCCCTAAAGGACATTAGTGAGCCAGATGGGTTTTTACAACAATCGACAATGGTTTCATGGCTATCATTAGACTATCTTTTAATCCCAGATTTATTAATTAAATTCAAATTCCACCTTCTGCTGTGGTGGGATTCTTAACCCATGTCCCCAGATCAATACCCTGGGTCTCTGGATTACTAGTCCAGTGATAATACCACTACGCCACCGCCTCCCTCGTGTATTCCTTCTTTCCATGAATTCCTTCTTTCCCAACGACACACAAGTTCCCTGCTCTGTCTGCATCTCACCAAAGCCATCAGGATGAGTGCACAGCACGAAGAGCTTCTTCAGTGAAAATGACAAGCTGGGAATGCTTTGATCAGTGAAACTGAAGAGCTCCAGCCAGGGCCATTGAGAGACTGCTGTTCAAAGTGCTTCTCTTAGAGAGTGCTATCACTGCTTTGTGGAAGGCACTTCACCTGTCTAGCACTTTACTCACCTTCAGCTGCACTTCTCTGCTGCCAGCCTTCACCATAGCATGGGAGCAGCTTATGCAGCTTCACCTTCCACCCTTGCTAAGGAGAAGAGCAGAAGCCACACCATCGCCAACAGCTCCAGGAGCAACACCAGCAGCACCAGCCACCTTCTCCTCAACCACATGCCCCCCCATATAGCAGATGGAATGGACACCAAGATCTAGCTGGAAAGAGGGGAGCCCCCCAAACAGCTCTCTCAATATGTCTGAGCACCAGTACCTCAGGCTCTCATGGCAGATCACTGCTGACAACTACATCCTCCTGGAACATGTCCTCCATCCTCATGGAGCAGGCAGGCATTGCCACCTTCCCCATCTAAACCTGCCCCAACCCCCTACTTCAGCTCACTGTGCACTCTTCTCCTGCATTGTGAGGACTTGCGATGGTTTGTGTGGCGAGGAAGGAAGGGCACCATTTGTGGAGACTGGCTGTGAGGCATGAGTATGAGAAAACAATAATCTGAGGGTGAGTGTGAGTTTTAGCTGTTTGGATGGAGATGTGAGGTGCCTGCAGAAAGATGAATGAATCAAGCTGCAAGGTGTGTTGACCTGTTGGGTGCTGTGCAGGAGAATGCCAGGCAAGTCAGAGTGTGGGGCTTGGTACCTGAAAGTGTTTGCCACTCACCTGTCATGCCCTCCTGAGTTCCTGGATCCTCTTGGTGCACTGTCTCCAGGTTGGAGGGGCTGCACTCCTGCTGCTGATTTCCCTGGCCACTCCCATCCATGCCTGCTTAGTTGGAGAGGTTGTCTTCTTTCTCCTGTCCTTGGATAAGCTCACCTCATTGCAGCCCCTCAGATCCTGCAGCAGGACCACCAGATAAGAATGAGAGATTTGGGGAGCAGCCTTCCCAACTCTGTCTTCCTGTCCTGTGGTTGCTGAAGCCTCAAAAATCCAAGTTCAAGTGAGCCCTTTTAACTCAAGCTGTTGCCCCTTTAATTAAAAATCTTTCCTTTGGCAGAATGAACCCAACATCTTACCTGCCCTCCCTAATTGGTCAGGGTGCCCGGAGGCGGGATGGTAATTAGCTTGCTCTGGAAAAGAGAAATGACCAGACATGCAAATCAGAGAGTCGGGTTCCTGAACCAAAAATTGTCCTGCCGTTCTGGCAGAGACTAAGGTATGAAGATTCCACCCTGTCTTTTTGGAGGATGCTGTGAAGGGCCAGTATGTAGATGAGAAATAGGAGATAGCCAAGGCTAGATCCTTGCAGGACACCAGAGGTAATGGTGCAGGAGTGGGCAGAGAATCCATTCCCTGGCTACAATTAGGTAAATAAGAATGGAACCAGGCGAGTGTAATCCCACCCAGCTGGACGACAGCTAAGAGGCATTGTAGGAGGATGGTGTCGTCAACAGTCTCAAAGGCTATAGACAGGTTGAGAAGGACTAAGAGGGATAGTCTACCTTTGTAACAGTCACTTGTGACTTTGATAAGAGCCCTTTCAGTACTGTGATAGGGGTGGAAACCTGTTCGGAGGGATTCAAACATGGAGTTCCAAGAAAGATGGCACAGATTTGGGAGGCAACAAGGTGAATGTTCAAGGTGAATGTTCTGATGAAGGGTCACTGACCTGAAACATTAGCTCTGCTTCTCTCTCCACAGATGCTGCCAGATCTGCTGAGTATTTCCAGCATTTCTTGTTTTTATTTCAGATTTCCAGCATCTGCAATATTTTGCTTTTATTAACGTGTTCAAGGATTTTGGAGAAGAAAGGGAGGTCGATAGATGGGGTGGTAGTTTGCAAGGATGGAGGAGTCATGGTTTGGTGTTTCAAGGAGAGAAGTGATGATAGCAGACTTGAAGAAGAGTACCTGAGAAGAGAGAACCTTGAACAATATCAGCTAACATGAGAGCCAGGACGGGAATTTGGGTGATCAGCGTTTAGTAGAAATAGGATCAAGGGAGCAGGAAGTGGAGAAGTCTGAGAATTTGAATGCAAAATTTGAGAAAAGATCCAGTGCTCACTACGGAAAGCAAGGAGTAGACATGTTCAGGGGATGGGCAGTGGAGGTATGTAGATAAGATAGATTTATAACATTGGAAATTGAAAGAACTGATAAAATGCTGATTATAGAATCTAGAATCTAGTGTTTTCCTTTGGAATCCATTTCTTTGCTTTTATTCCCATCCCACAGTATTTTAATAATCATCTTAACCAGGCTCATAGATATTGGAAAGACTGTGAGTAAATATCTAAATACTAGATAATTAATTTGTAGCTTGATATCCATATTGCACTGACTGTATAAAATATGCAATTTCTAATTAATTATATTGCAATTGGCTTTGCAGGAAGATCTGAAAATACCAGTTACCAGCATTTACCCAACTGAACCCAGTTGACTATCAAAGTATGTTGTTTCTTTACTAGACTATCAGAGTTTAATTTTTATCCTGATATATGGTTATAGGTTTCATACTTAACAGCTACAAAATGTATTTATGATAGCATTCAAAATATAGAGTCTGCACATGCCTGTTCAGCACACCTTTTGGCTATATTGGATTTCATAGAATGCTTTAAATTATGCATACTGATCTCAGCATCGATATTGGGAGAAGTGCATTTGCCTGCATGTTGAGATAACGATCTGAAATTTTTGAAGCCTTAGACAGGGCAAGCAGGGAGCTAAGATAATAGTCAGGTATCTAAATTAGTCATTGGAAAATGAAACAGAGCAGAATTCGAGAGGAAAAAGTGTATGACTGGAAACCCAGAAAAAATCATTCAGAATTAAAATGATAAATTAAGATCTGACATAATAAACAAGCTCTCCAGAAATCTATCATAGCAGCCTGGTTTCAGTGGTCAGTGGCAAAGCAAAGGAGCTCACAGCTGACCTTGAAGAAAGCTTCCCACAAAGATCTAGCCATCTCTGTGGCATGATTTTCCCCTTTCCCAACAGCTGTTTAAATCTGGTGCCAAGTCAAGGGGATCTCCAGGCATGCGGCAGCAGTGATGTCAGCAAGCAGGTAAGCAGCTAATCACATTGAAGTATTCACATACAGCAAACCAGGAAGTTGAAAGCACTTAATATCCTTCCATTTTAATTTAACTTTTCAGATAACAAAATAAATAATTATGATTGGAGCAAAATAAAGAAAAAAAAGAATATTTATATGGAATTTTGTGTCAGTATGGAGAAATTTGACAATCCACAAATATAAAATTAGCTTTCCAGGTTCAGTGAGAGTATTTAGCAGTAATTATGAAATTAGTACACTATTTAAAACCCAGTTTCACCTCATTCAACAAGGTGTAACTTTTCCAATGATTTTTACAGTGAGACTTACAATGTAAGTGTTAAAGTTCTCACCAATTCAATTAATTTCCATTGATTACCATCTGGGGGTAGTGATGGGGGAAGGGGTGCAGGGGTGCCTCAACAGTGTACTCTCTGGAGAAGCATAGAATCGCAGACAGCAACTTCAGGATTTCCATGTTATTCTGTGCATGTGAGAATTCCAGGAGTTGCTGTCAGTTTCAGAGGAGAAATGATCCCAAACGCGTACAGTTTCGCCATCATTACCACCAGAAAATCCAGGCCATCATCTTTTGGTTTGACCTTTGCTGGGTATAGAATTAAGGGCAGTAGTATCAAGTCTGATGATTAACAGAAGAATCCCTTGAGTAAAGATATGCAATCAGAATAGATCTGACCGCAGATGAGATCTGAATCGAGCAATTTGGTCTTGCTTAGCTAAGCTTAGCATGCAACGATCTACTATATGAATGCAATAGATTTGAAACCAATGACCATTGGTTGCGTGGGACAATGAGAAAGACTGCGATATGGAGACTTACTGTTATTTGACTAGAATTATCTGAATCAAAAGAAATTTAAAAAGAGTTCACAAAAGAGTATTTTATAGGTATGTTTAAGATCCATAGTTTAATGAAGAAGTACAGGTGGGTTCAGAAGCATTGCAACATTATGGCGAATAGAGATGTTAACATTCCAAGGAATATCACAGGTGTCATGAACGTGCTTCCATTATTAATTTTTTTTGAGGACTTGTGTTTAAAAGACTGTGGAAAATACCTGAGGAGATGCTGGACTTGTTTTTTTTTTCACTGGAAGGATACTTGGGACTTTGTTTTAAAACAAACACTTACTGGAAGTCATATGTCTTAAGCTAAGTAAACAACAGGAGCCTTGCTGGCTATTGGAGTTGTGTACAGCAAAGTCACATGTCTGGGTCTATGGCTCAGGAGTTTTGTTTTTTATTTTTGAACTGTTTGAATGGGCAGTTGGTATGTATTCTGCTAAGAGAGAAGTCACCCAACTCATCCTTTGCCACCTGTGTTGAAAAATCTTCTGTGATAGCTGAACCCACTGATGCAATAATTCTCCCGAAAAACCTGCAAGACTATTCCTCAATGTCTCCTGAACAGAACTGCTCCAGAAAGATTCCAGTAACAGCCGTCTACATGTACCAGGATGCCAGACCGAAAGTCATCTGGAGCATTTCATATCTTATCCTTTTTTTCTTCAAGAATTAACAAGAATTTGGCCAAAGTATTTTTGTTTTTGTAAATTGATCTCTGCAGAGAAAGCTTCTTTATTTTTCTTTAACTGGTGTGTGTGTGTGTATGCGTGTGCATGTCTATTGGGTTATTTGGAAGGGAATATATTTAGACGTTCATATTTCAATCTGAGTGTTAATAAGCTTTGCATCTTTATTGAATACGTTTTGTTTTATAATAAATTAATAATTTTGTTGTTTATTAAATAAACCTGGTTGGCAGATATTTTATTCTGAAACTAATTTAGATAAAGTATATAATTGGCTGTATTGGTAACTGGGTAAAACATTTAAATATATGTTGTGACCAGTGGAGTAGTGGAACTAGAGAAAGACAGTGCATTCCTCCAACCTCCGTCGTAACACAGATCACTGGGAGAAAAAGTTCTTCCACGTCAAATAGAAAAATCATCCTGAAATCTGTGGGTCTAAGAGGATTGGAGTATAAAGACACAGATATTATGCTGCAGCTGTACAAAACCCTGGTTAGACCCCACTTGGAGTACTGTGAGCAGTTCTGGACACCGCACCTGAGGAAGGATATATTGGCCTTGGAGGGAGTGCAATGTAGGTTTACAAGAATGATACCTGGACTACAGGGGTTAAGTTATGAGGAGAGATTACACAAATTAGGCCTGTTTTCGCTAGAATTTAGAAGGTTTAGTGGTGATCTCTTTGAAGTTTTCAAGATATTAACAGGAAAAGACAGGCTAGATAAAGATAAACTATTTCCACTGGTTGGAGATTCTAAAACTAGGGGGCATAGTCTAAAAATTAGGACCAGACCATTCAGGAGAGATGTTAGGAAGCACTTCTTCGCGCAAAGGGTGGTAGAGGTTTGGAACTCTCTCCCACAAACAGCAGTTGAAGCTAGTACAGTTGTTAATTTTAAATCTGAGATAGATTTTTGTTAAGCAAAGATATTAAGGGATATGGGCCAAAGGCAGGTATATGGAGTTAGGCCGCGGATCAGCCATGATCTCATTGAATGGCGGGACAGGCTCGAGGGGTTGAATGGCCTACTCCTGTTCCTATCTTCCTATGTTCCTATGTCCTATATTAAGAAATGTGGGTGTTCGAGCTCACCTTGATCTGAAAGGTATCCATGAGTCTAGTGATCTTCCTATTTTTGTTGAACAGAAGTGAGAAGAACAATCTGCCAGATGACTGAAGAATGAATAATCTATTGCATCAGACCATCAATATCTTACTTTCCTGGGCGGTCACAAAGTTTTTTTCAAAATTAATCACCTACAGGTTATAAGACTGAATAGGTCTCATTATCTCATTGTAGGAAATTGGCAGAAATTATCTACAGCAACAAACTTTGGCCTTCAATTACCAGAGCTCCACTTTAAGGGCACTGTGTTGAGGAATAATTGCAGTCTTTCATCTGAGGTCAAACATTCAATTTCTGATAAACAATGTTATCATTTTATTCAGTGAAGGAAAGAAGCCCAGTGATGTTGGTTACCTAACACACAACCACCGCTGAACAATCTGCACTCAACAAAAGACTCAGTTTTATCCCCTTACGCCCCCACCTCAATGAAGTTTGTGCTTGGCATGACTTTGACCTCATCTTCCATTACCTTCACCTCCAGGCTCACTTCTTTGACCAGGAGTCCTCCCCCTGACCAGCAGACTCATTCACTTGCCTCCAGCTTATCCCTCTACCTGGACCCATCCCTCTCTTGATCTTTTCATTGAGAATTGTTGGCGAGACATCAGCCATCTCAATTTCTCCACTCCCCTCACTCACTCTAACCTCTCTCCCTCTGAACTTGCTGTGTTCCATTCTCTCAAGTCTAACCCTGATATGGTGATCAAACGTGCTGACAAGGGTAGTGCTGTTGTTGTCTGGCATACCGATCTCTACCTTACAGAGGCTGAGCACCAATTCTCAGACACTTTTTCCTATCTCCCCCAGACCATGACCCCACCACCGAATATCAAGCTATTGTTTCCAGGACTGTCACTGTTCTCATCTCCTCCTGAGCTCTTCCCTCTACAGCTTCCAACCTCACAGTCCTGCAACCCTGAACAGCCTGCTTCTACCTCCTTCCCAAAATCCACAAACAGGACTGTCCTGGTAGACCCATTGCTTCAGCCTGTTCCTGCCCCACTGAACTTAGTTCTTCCTATCTTGACTCTATATTTTCGTCCCGGGTCAGTCTCTTCCCATCTACATCCGTGAGTCTTCGGACGCCCTATGTCATTTTGACAATTTCCAATTTCCTGACCCTAACCACCTCCTCTTCACTATGGACTTCCAATCTCTCTACACCTTTATCCCCACCAGGATGGTCTGAGGGCTCTCTGCTTCTTCTTTGAACAGAGGCTCAAGCTGTCCCCATCCACCACCATCCTCTTCGCCTGGCTGAGCTTGTTTTCACGTTGAACAACTTTTCCTTCAACTCCACTCACTTCCTTCCAATAAAAGGTATTGCTATGGGTACATGCATGGGCCCTAGTTATGCCTCTCTTTTTGTGGGATATGTCAAACATTTCTTGTTCCAGTCCTACTAAGGCCCCCTCTCCCAACTCTTTTTCCGGTACATTGATGACTGTATCAGTGCCGTTTCCTGCTCTCACCCCGAACTGGAAAACTTCATCAATTTTGCTTCCAATTTCCACCCTTCTCTCACCTTTACATGGTCCATCTCCAACACTTCCCTTCCCTTCCCTTCCTCGACTTCTCTGTCTCCATCTCTGAGGATAGACTGTCCACTAATATTCATTGTAATTCCACCAACTCCCACAGCTACCTCAACTACACTTCCTCACCCCCTGCTTCCTGGAATGCTCCCAGTTTCTCTGTCTCCGACGCATCTGCTCTGATGATGCAACCTTCCACAACAACGCTTCTGATATTTCTTCCTTTTTCCTCAAGCGATGATTCCCCAGCACTGTGGTGGACAGGGCCCTCAAACGTGTCCAGCCCATTTCCTGCACCTTTACCCTCACTCCTCCCCTCCCTCCCAGAAACGTGACAGGGTTCCCCTTGTCCTCACTTTTCACCCACCAGCCTCCACATCCAAAGGATCATCCTCCGCCATTTCTGCCACCTCCAGCGTGATGCCACCACCAAACACATCTTCCCCTCCCCTCCCCTGTCAGCATTCCGAAGGGATCGTTCCCTCTGCGACACCCTGGTCCATCCTCCATTACCCCCAACACCTCGTTCCTTTCCCACAGCACCTTCCCATGCAATCGCAGGAAGTGTAATACCTGTCCTTTTACCTCCTCTATCCTTACCGTCCAAGGCCCCAAACACTCCTTTCAAGTGAATTTAGTATACTGTAAATCGCTGCACACAATGCAGTCGCCTCTACTTTGGGGAGTCCAAAGGCAGATTGGGTGACCACTTTGCGAAACACCTTTGCTCAGTCCGCAAGCATGACCCTGAGCTTCCGGTTGCTTGCCATTTCAATTCACCATCCTGCTCCCATGCCCACATTTCTATCCTTGGCATGTTGCAGTGTTCCAGCGAATATCAACACAAGTTCAAGGTACAGCACCTCATTTCCCGATCAGGCGTTCTGGACTGAACATTGAATTCAATAATTTCAGAGCATGGCTGGTCCTTTTTCAATATTATTTTATTTTGTTTTATCACTTTTTACCATGGTCCTGCCTTAAACTTGTTTTTTCATGTTTGTGCTTTGGCACAGAGCTGTTCATTATCCTGTCATTAACACTCTCTCTGCACTAATGCTTTATCCTCACCAGTCAATTAGCACACTCCCTTTGCCTTTGCTCCATGACCTCCTTGTCAGTTAATCTCTCCTGCCCTCTGTCTGTCACACACCTTTCCTTTTGTTCTCTTCCCCCAACCCACCCCCGCTTCTCTTGCTTAAAACCTATTACATTTATAGCCTTTGTCAGTTTTGATGAAAGGTTAACTCTGCTTTTCTCTCCACAGATGCTGCCAGACCTGCTGAGTATTTCCAGCTCTTTCTGTTTTTATTACACAACCATAGCTACTTTATCCCACATCGCTGTTCTCATTTGTACTCTGTGGAGGATAACAAGCCATATTATTTGTGCCAATAATATGAGAGTTTTGAGTGCCAATGTGTTACTTTTCTCAATTATCTTAATGCTTCAGAATGAAAATCTAAAAAAGTGTGGTTATCACTGAAAACATGCTAAGAGATGGTGTTTTGTTGCTCACTGGACCATATTTTCATATACAGACTCACCTGGTCTTTGGAAAGCCTGAAAGGGTATAAGAAGATCATAAACATGCTGGACATGCCCCTGTGGTCAAGGACGCAGCATAATTGCCTCTTCCTAAGAACACAATGCGTTCTGAAAAACAAGAACTCGCTCAAAAAGTCATGAAGATTGTCACCTCAATACAGGTTTCACAAATAATCATTGTAAGTTACTCCTGTTTTACAATGGATAACATGATTTTCTATGGATGGACCTAAATCATCTGTCAATGATTTATATGCTGGAATTTTACACTTTCCCCCACTCCCCACCCCCCGCAGGAACGGGCTGGTGGCAGGGCATGGTTGTAAAATTGAGTGGGAGGTGGGGTGGGAGGCGGGGGAGCGTTCCTGACACATTCTTGCCCTGCTGCAATTTTTCAAGGGTGGGGTGGGTGGCGGCAGTGAGAAATGGCCTGCCTGTCCCAGGCCAATCAAGGCCCTTAAATGGCCAAATAACTGCCACTTATGGGCCTCCTCCCACCACTGCTAGTATTTTACCAGTGGTGGGAAGGTGGCTCAGGCTATCCAGGAGGCTGCCAAGTAAAACCTGGCGGCCTTCTTGTGGGTGGGGGGACCTTCTGATCAGGCACCTTGTGCCCTACGGAGGGCCTTCCCCCACAACCAACTGCCTCCACTGCACAACACTCGCACCCCCCCCCCCACCTCCCCCACCAACCGACCCCCCTTGCCTCACCAGGGTCTGGCCGATTGCGCCTGGCGAGAGTCCAGAGACTTACGTTTTTTCGGAGCTGGCGTCATCGATTCTGCAGTGGCTGTGTGCAGTCCCAGTAGTGGCCACTGCTCCCAGTGGCACTGTTGGGACTGAGAACTGCTGACCCGCTGACTGGCAGGCAGATCCATGAGGTGGGACCTCCTGCCACAGAGCAGTGGAAGTCCTGCCTGAGGCCAATTAAGGGCCTAGGGAACATAAAATCCTGGTGTGCATCTCCGTCCCAGCGGAGGCGGGATTGCCCCTGACTTGTTGGCCAATGGGTGGGGCCTCCCACCCAACGTAAAATTCCAGCCAGAATCTTAAAACACAATTGGGCGACGTGGAAGTTTACCACCATTTGCAACTTCCAGCATCCTGCTGGCTCTAAGGATATGTTGACCAACATCTCTGCTCACAGCTTCCTGCTGGCTCAGCCTTTTCTTAGAAATTAAATAACATGGATTCTAACTAGAAGTTAACAGCTATACAGCCATATCTGGGAAATAAAAGGGGACAAACCAACCTGCAAAGAGGTAACAACCCATATGTAAAACAACTAGTTATGCAGTTTAGAAACAGTATAAATATTGGAACCGCACAATGGATCTTTAGATTTGTTGGATTCACTCCAGCATTTCTCATAGTAAAGGTACAGGCTACTGTGGCATGGCGACGATAGTTCTCCTGTTAATTGGGATAAAGGTATCTCGCTAAACCTTGTAGTTTCCTACTCGGTGATTTACGATAAATGTTACTTTAAATGTTGATGGATATCTTAAATATTTTACTGTAACATCTAATTCTAACATCTAATTCTGTTCTCTTGAGCATCCCCGATTTTAATCACTCCACAACTGGTGGTTGTGCTTTCAGCTACCTAGGCCCTAAGCTCTGGAATTCCCTCTCAAAATCTCTCTGCCTCGCTATATCTCTTTCCTCCTTTAAGGTACTCCTTGAAACCTACCTCCATGGCCAAGCTTTTGGCCATCTGTCCTAGTATCTACTTATGTGGCTCAAATTTTGTTTTAAAATGTACTTGTGAAACATCTTGGAATGTTTTATTACATTAAAAACCCAATATAAATACAAGTTGTTGAAGATGTGGAAGTGGAGAAAATCATTACATTTTGTGTGGCATTATTAAAAAAAGGTGACTTAACAATGTAACATTTTGTCAAACACACACTTGCATACTCTTGGTGAAGTAAATTTCTTCAACTTCTACCGCTTCTACATGATGCATCCCGTGTGGTTTCAGCAGAGGTAGAAGTAGGCTGCTGAACTATGCCTACTGAGACACTTTTGGCCAATGATCTTTGGGTTTTGGAACCCCTGAGGGCCCCATTAAGATTGTTCGATGCTCCTGCGTAGGGGAAGACTCAGACAATAAGTTCTAAATTGTGGGAAGAGAAATTTTACAAAGCTGAGAGTTGGTCTGATGAAAGTGCGCTGGATACAGCTACTTGAAGGAAAATCAGTGGCAAACCAGTGGGAGGCATTCAAAAGCAAGATTCTACAGGCACAGTGTAGACATGTCTCCACAAAGAAAAAGAGTGGTACTGCCAAACCTAGAGCTCCCTGGTTATCTAGAAGCATACAGGATAAGATAAAGCAGAAAAAGAAAGTTTATGACAGTCACAAAAAACTTATACTTTACAAAACCTAGAGGAGTATATAAAGTTACAAGGTGAAGTAAAAAAGGAAATTAGGAAAGTAAAGAGAGGACATGCAAAAATATTGGCAGGTAAAATCAAGGAAAACCCAAAGATATTTTATCAGTACATTAAGAGCAAGAGGATAATTAAGGAAAGGGTAGGGCCTATCAGACAGGTACAAGGTAACTTATGCATGGCTGCAGAAGATGTGGGCAGGGTTCTTAATGAGTACTTTGTCTCTGTCTTCACAAGGGAGAGGGATGATGCAGACATTGCAGTTAAAGAGGAGGAATGTGAAATATCAGATACAATAAGCATATTGAGAGAGGAAGAACTAGAGGGTCTGGCATCCTTGAAAGTGGATAAATCACCAGGGCTGGATGGATTGTATCCCAGGTTGTTAAAGGAAGCCAGGGAGGAAATAGCAGATATTCTGAGGATCATCTTCAAATCCTCACTAGATACAGGAAAGGTACCAGAGGATTGGAGGTTTGTGAATGTTGCATCATTGTTTTAAAAGGGAGCGAGGGATAGGCCAGATAATTATAGGCTGGTCAGTCTGACCTCAGTGGTGGACAAATTATTAGAATCAATTCTGAGAGATAGGATAAACTGCCACATAGAAAGGCACAGATTAATCAGGGATAGTCAGCATGGACTTGTTAATGGAAGGTTGTGTATTACTAACTAATTGAATTTTTTGAGGAAGTAACAAGAAGGATTGATGAGGGTGGTGCAGTGGATGCGGTCTACATGGATTTTAGTAAGGCATTTGACAAGGTCCCACATGGCAGATTGGTCAGAAAAATAAAAGCCCATGGGATACAGGGGAATGTGGCAAGCTGGATCCAAAATTGCCTCAGTGACAGGAAACAAAATGTATTGGTCGACGGATGTTTTTGTGAATGAAAGGTGGTTTCCAGTGGCGTTCCACAGGGCTCATTGTTGGGTCCCTTGCTGTTTGTGGTATATTTTAATGACTTGGACTTAAATGTGGGAGGTATGACTGGTAAATTTGCAGATGACACAAAAATTGGCCTAATAATTGATAGTGAAGAGGATAGCCGTAGACTCCAGAATGATATCAATGGTTTGGTTGAGTGGGTGGAAAATTGGCAAATGGAATTCAATCCAAAGAAGTGTCAGGTAATGCATTTGGGGAGGGTAAACAAAGCAAGGGAATACACAATAAACAGGAGGATATTTAGATGAGTAGAAGAAGTGAGAAACCTTGGAGTGCATGCCCACAGGTCCCTAAAGGTGGCAGGAGAGGAAGATAAAGTGGTGAAGAAGGCATATGGAATGCTTTCCTTTATTGGCTGAGGTATAGAATACAAAATCATAGATGTTATGCTGGAACTGTATAAAACGGTGGTTAGGCCACAACTGGTGTATTGTGTATAGTTTTGGTCACCGCATTACAAGAAGAACATAATTGCTCTGGAGAGAGTACAGAGGAGATTTACAAGAATGTTGCCCGGGCTTGAAAATTGCAACTATGAAGAAAGATTGGATCAGCTAGGGTTGTTTTCCTTAGAACAGAGGAGGCTGAGAGGTGACTTAATTGAGGTGTACAAAATTATGAGGAGCCTAGATAGAGTAGACAGGAAGGACCTATTTCCCCTAGCAGAGAGGTCAATTACCAGGGGCACAGATTTAAGGTGATTGGTAGATGGATAGAGGGGACATGAGGAAAGACTTTTCACCCAGAGGGTGGTGGGTGTCTGGAATTTACTGCCCGAATCTATAGTGGAGGCAGAAACCCTCAACTCATTTAAAAGGACCTGAAGTGCTGTGACCTGTGAGGCTACGGACTAGGTGCTAGAAGATGGGATTAGAATGGGTGGCTAGTATTTTCAGCCAGTGGAGACACGGAGGGCTGAATGGCCTCTTTCTGCACCATAACTTTTCTATGGTTCTATGGTTCTACATTAGGAGTTGAGGCAGAATGTTGGGTACTTGGTCAGGGGGGTACAATTGGTGAAAAGTTGAAGCACTTTGGGTGGAGTTCCCATTTCCATGTCCCCTTTCGCTATCATTGCTATTCTGGACCAGCACCACATCGCTTCTGCCACTCTGCTGCAAATCAGATTGGTGAAGATCAGGTGGAAGACAGGTTAGGAACCAAAGTTTGCATGGCTGTGGCAATGGCCTGCATGATCTCATCTGAGAACCTTGCTTGAAGCTCCATGGAGGTGGACTCCCTCTCCATGGAAGATATTTTCACACTTCACCAGTAGGATTCATTGTCGGCAAAAGATGGTGCAAAAGGTAATCCATTGGGTTAAGCTTGTTTGGCTGACACGTACCACGGAACTCGTACTCTTGTAGTTTGAGTATCCAATGCTGTATTCGAGTAGGTGGCTTGCTATATAGATTGTTGAACAGGCTCACTAGTGGCCTATGATTCATTTCAAACTCCTTCCATACAAGTAGAGGTGAAAGTGTAGGATGCTCCATGTGACTGAAAGTGCCTCACTCTCTGTTTGTGAATATTGTTGTTCTACGGCTGTTAACAATCTGCTTGCCATTGCAACGATTGATGGGTGACCTGCTTTGTTTTTCTACACGAGAACTGCTCTTAAGCCAACCTAACTCGCATCCATGACTAGCTGGGTGGTTTTCTTGGATCAAAGTAGGCATTTGTGCAACTTGCTGACAACCATTGTTTCATCTGATGTTCTGCTTGTTTGTGCGATTTAGTCCACTCCCACTTGGTAGTCACTTTTGTTGGATCATGTGGAGGAGCAGACAACGTAGCGCCGCCAGGAATCAAACCATTACAGTATGTGGTAAGCCCAAGCAGACTCTGGACTTGCATGTAGCACCCTTCAGTTTGTCGATACTTGTGAAGCGGTCAGCGTATTGTTCGAGAACGTTGTTGGTACGTGTAGGAACTGCGTATGTGACTGCAATCATGTGCAGATCTGCTGCTGTGTGGAAACTGATGAGCCTGTCATTTGCTCCTAATATGACTTAAAATGCAACATTTGTTCTGGTGTCTTTGAATGCAACTGGCGTTTCAAAAGTCCCAAGAACTTTCAGTGGTTTTTACTATTGTAGGGGAAGATTTTTGTATTCCCTGATTTGCAAAGGATGGGGCAGTCCTGAAGCTTGTCGAACGTTTTATTTCCCATAACGTTGACAGATGCTCTCCTATCTATAAGAGCAACTACTTTTGGGCAGTCAATGTGGCTTGTAGTTGTGTCCAGAAGAGAGCACAAAAGCATATTCAGGGTCATCCATCTCTACATCGGCTACATTCTCTCACCCTTTTGGTGTGGTATGCTTACATGACTCCCTTTCGGTAGTATTGGTCTTAACAATTGATTTTGCCGATGAGCAGCAAACACAAGTAAAATAGTTGCATTTCCCACAAGCTTCACACTGCTTGCCAGCAGCAGGACATACTGTCTGATATGGATAATAACCGCCACAGTAGAAGCATTGCTTGGACAAGTCATGATCCTATTTGCGAGATTGCTGTTGTTGCTTTGCAGGTGGTCACCTGGCAATTGAACGATGAACACTGTTCACAGGAGTGGGGCTTGAAGTGGAGAGGCAACCTTCAACTATTTGTGTTTTGATTTCCCATTCGACACGTTCGACGTCACCAGAGTAAAAAAAAGTTTTTAAACAAGTAAAATACCAGTGGCGGTGGGAGGAGGTCTTTAAGTGGCAATTAATTGACCACTTAAGGACCTTAATAGGCCTGGGCCAGGAAGGCCATTAGCCACCTTCCCTGCTGCTTGCAAAATAGCAGTGGGAGCGAGTAGGTGAAAGGCATGGCGCATCCGCCTCCCATGATATGACACACCCTGCTGCCTCCCTACAATAGTTGTCTTGCACAGGTGTACGTGTCTCAAAAATATTTTCCAATTCTTCACCTCCATAGTGGAGAAGTAAGGCCTTTTTTCTGTTATCGGTGATTCCAAAGTCCACCATTGCACCCTCAAATTGTCACAGCCACTTCTGCCAACAAGGGAACACAGAGGACGGCTCGAAGTTCATGTCAAAATGTGACAGGTTGGGCATAGCCGTCGCCATCTTGATCATCAGAGCAGCGATAGTGCACAATCAAGTGTCCAGGATAGTGTTCCTCAGGCATAATCACACCAACTTCATCAAAAGTAATAATGGCGAGTGAAAGAAACAAATGCACATTTCATGAGGTGCTACAATCCTGCAATAATTTCTTCTCTAAGGTTTAAGCAGAACAGACTATCCTTGCATTGGTGTATGAGACAAAACGGCTGTTCTGCATTAGCTGTTGTGTGATTGACTGAAAGAGTGATGTTCCTTTAAGATCTTAGTATGCTAATGAGCTGAATACCAGGATGCAGCCATGTGACTTCTTGCCAGTCTCACTCTGTAATTGTAACACCAAGAGGCAGGTCTTGTAAATAGTAGCTCTGTGCCGTATATAGTTGTTAACTGTTGATAAACCTGTTTTGATATCTTCAATCAACTGAACTCCACGCATCTCATTTATGTTGCATCAGACAACATGAAAAGCTTCTCATTACATGGTGGCAGCTGAAGTGAAAAGACAAAATCCAAGATGGAAGTCCACAGGAAATCAGCTTTAAAAACTACTTACAGCTAAAAGAGAGAAAGTTAAAAGAAATACTGGCCCAAACAGTGTAAAAAGGAAAAAACTCACCTCCATCTGTAGAAGACAGAGCTCTGAACAACAGGCTGCAAATCAATCACTGTGATCAGGTGAGTCAGTGCGTTGTCAGTAGAAGAATCCCAGTTTAAAAAAAAAGAGAAGCCTTGAAGACCCCGTAAGATTGATTTTTTTTATCTCTCAAAGACTCCCTGGGAGAGTAAAACATTCAGGGAAGACCCAATTCCTCCCCCAGGCAGATTAGGTCCACGCCATTACAGGAGTGCCCGACAGCAAAAGGCTCGCAGCTGAAGCTATAAAAAGAACCATCATCAAACCACTCAGGTGGGAAGAATTGCCTCTTGAATGGCTGTATAAACAAACCCTAGCAAAAAACAAAACAAGAGAAAGGCCTATTGCACAGCAGTATAAACAGACAGGCTAGAGTGCTGGAAGCTAGATTAACAGACAAGGTGCTCCTGTCAATCAAGCCAGCCAGTCTAAAGAAGAGAGCTTTTTTTAAGGGAAAGCAGTACAGAGTCACAGTTCAAGGTCTTAAAGCAACTCTTAAAGCAAAAGGAACAGCAGGAACAACAAGAACAGCAAATGTCCCAACATGAACTGGAAATCTTTGACATCCTATCCAAGTTCAAACTGTTCCAACAGAGAGTGCAATTATGCTTTACAGACTAAGTAATTGCAGAACCAGAAAAAACAGGCTGTGAAAATAATGGTAGCGGTTGGAAATGAGGAATTACACAGAATCGATACCTCAGGCATATCTGAACAGGACCAGAAAGATCTGCAAAGGTATGGAAAGTGCTGGAAGATGAGCTCAGATTGAGAGTGAATTTTCTAATTCACCATCTAGAATTAATGTCTTACAGGCAATAGCCACAGGAATCAATAGACCAGTTCATCAGCAGATGCCGTAGTAAGGACAATGAATGCAATTTCTCAGAAGCTGAGCTGGCAGGCCAGATAATGGAGCTAGTGATTATATCAACACCCATTGAAGGCATTTCAGAAATACCTCTTGGGAAAAAAAGAAAGGTCACAACATTGATGCAGTATTGGAAGAAGGCAGGAAATACAAAGCCATTGCAGCTGGAGAACAGCACCTGCAAGCACTAGATGCAACCAACAGTATCAACACCATAACCAGGTCACAAAGAGCAAGCAAGCTGTGTGGTAACTGTGGTCTATTCCACTCACAGCGAAATTGCCCTTATTACCTTTATTATTGACTCCGTCTAGTGACACACTGTGCATGTTACACAAAGCATGTATGGAGGCCTCAAATGAATAATACTTTACATATTAAATGAACTATAAATGAACGATACACTACACCTGCTACCTTTACCTTCCCTTGCAGTCTCTTTATGTGTGTCCTACTTCTTTATTTATTACATTCATGCTGCCAAAGGAGAACAAAGGATCAACAGTGGGAAGCAGACACTCCTCCTAGGTCAAGCCCTGGCTCATGAACCCATGTAATCAGATCTCTGTGGTCATGGTGCAAAAATAAGGATGCAGGAGGAGGCACCGAGGATCATCTCAAGATCTGAGGCAGATCGCAGGAGTCATTGCGAGGTCCATCCTCAGCGCTAATATGCAAGATGGATTTGACACAATATATCACTATCTGGAGTGGGCGGTCACACCACAAATTTGCATCCATCCCACCAAAAGAGAGGAACGATGGAAAGTTGCTTTCAAGAGCTTTGGGACTCATCTCTCAGGGTCTGCAGGATCTAACTGATAATATTTGATTTACTCTTTCACTGATCAGTGGACACTCTGATCCATGGCTCAGCACAAGTGGCCAAAAATCTGCTTTTATCATGCCATTTTGTCTCCTGATGACAACTCAAGTGGCCCGACCAGATGCCTGCTCTGGTAAGTATCTGGATATGGTACAGGCTACAGTGGCGATATAACTTGATGAAGAGTACTTCCAACACTTAGAAGCCTTGAGGTGAGATCATCTTCATCTGAAGAGGTTCATGATACCATAGCCCAGCCAAGCACCACTGACATAAAAACAAGAAATGCTGGAAACACTCAGCAGGTCTGGCAGTATCTGTGGAGAGAGAAGCAGAGTTAACATTTCAGGTCAGCGACGCTTCTTCAGAACCCTTCTGAAGAAGGATCACTGACCTGAAATGTTAACTTTGCTTCTCTTGCCACAGATGCTGCCAGACCTGCTGAGTGTTTCCAGCATTTCTTGTTTATATTTCAAATTTCCAACATCCGCAGTATTTTGCTTTTAAGCACCACTGACATTCTGTCACTCAGGATCACCTCAGCACAATAGCAGTATAGGTTTCAGGAAAAGATTTAGCAGGATAGGCATTGTGGTTAAAAGAATTGCCTCTTGTAAATATATATGTGCATAGTAAAGCCAGGTGATAGGAAGTTAGTCTGTTCCTTGTGTTTTTTCTGTTTGAGAGAATGTTGAAAATAAAGACTATTATTATACTGCTTTTCATGACCACCATAACGTCTCAAAGCACTTCAGAGCTAATGAAGTACTTTTGAAGTGTCGTCATTGTTGTAATGTAGAAAACGTGGCAGCCAACTTGCGCACAGAAAACTCCTACAAACAGCAATGTGATAATGACCAGATAATCTGTTTTTTGTGATGTAAATTAAAGGATAAATATTGGCCAGAACACCAGGGATAACTCCCTTGCTATTCTTCGAAATAATGCCATGGAATTTTTTACATCCAGGCAAGCAGGCAAATGGGGCCTGAGTTTAACATCTCATCCAAAAGGCAGTACCTGCAGCATTGCCTCAGTACTGCACTGGAGTGCCAGTGTAGATTTGCTTAGAGTGGGACTTAAACCTGGAACCTTGTGACTCAGAAGCAAGAGTCCTACTAACTGAGCCACAGCTGACACTGACATGGCTTGATAGCAGTTTGCAATAGGAGACAGAATTCCTTTTATGCCTGCTTACTGAACTGTTACTTGCTTAAGCAGACCTCTTCTGAGACTCTATCGAATGAGTAGTATGATTTACAGAGACTGGGGGAGGGTGTCTACTCCTTCTCCTCTGTTGGTGTACCATTATCCCACATGCTTCTGTCATTTCCTCTTCCTTTATATATATGAATGCCCACAGTGAACTCCATAGCATGGGCTTCATGACAAGATTGGAATGTAATAGATTTCTCTTCCTGAAATTGCTGAAAGGCAGTTTGCAGAATCCGTTCTCAGTTGAGCAGTGAAGAAAAGATTTTTCTAATCACTTCCATCAAAGCTGATCTTGCAAAATAGAGAACATTTCAAGCCTGTGAACTCAACCACTTCCTGTTTAATAAGTCATGTCTATACCTTACCCTTCTTTCAACTTAGATGCAATTCTAGTGTAAATGACGGATTTTCAGGGACTGCTGTTTTTGCCCTTGTTATCTTGTCATTTACACTTTGGAAGTGAGCGCACCTTTTGTCAGCAGCCAATTTTCTCCAATTCAGCATATATTTTATAATAGGTGTAAATCTGGGATGTCTGACTTAAACCCTAAATTCCAGTTTCCCCACACTACTTTCGTACAAAACAAATTTCTAGAGTTTCAGGCTTTCCTTTTTTTTCCCCAAAAGGATTTGGTAAATTGCCATTGTGATAACACTTGCTGTAACCCACAGCAGGGCGCAGTGATTAGCACCGCAGCCTCACAGCTCCAGCGACCCGGGTTCAATTCTGGGTACTGCCTGTGTGGAGTTTGCAAGTTCTCCCTGTGTCTGCGGGGGTTTCCTCCGGGTGCTCCGGTTTCCTCCCACATGCCAAAGACTTGCAGGTTGATAGGTTAATTGGCCATTATAAATTGCCCCTAGTATAGGTAGGTGGTAGGGAAATATAGAGACAGGTGGGGATATGGTAGGAATATGGAATTAGTGTAGGATTAGTATAAATGGGTGGTTGATGGTCGGCACAGACTCGGTGGGCCGAAGGGCCTGTTTCAGTGCTGTATCTCTAAACTAAACTAAACTAAGACGGTGTGCTGAAGAGAACATGCACAATTATTTTTTGAATAATAAGAGTAGGGTTTAAATAGAATTATTCCAATCAATGTGCTTTAAGGCGTCTTGATTGAAAGACATTTAAATTGACATATACTTGTAGTCCTCAGCCATAGAAATGCAAAAATAATTAGAGGAACTGCAGTTCCATACGGTGCCATCAGGACTGGGCTGGAGGTGAAGGAGAAAGTATCACGCTATCCTTGTCAGCTGCAAGGGTAATTACTGCTGGCTGAAATTACTCAACATTTGTTTATAAGCTCCCTAGAGCATGCTGTAAATAGATTGTCTGTTATAGTCCAATCACATTAAAACGCTGCTCCTTGCAAACTGCTACCTCCTGTTTGCTGTAAACTAGATGGACTGGGCTGAGCTGGCTGTTCACTTATTGAGTAGTAAGCACTGAAAGCCATGTAAAATGCAACGGTCTTTTATTATGTACATCCTGACCAATATTTCATTTGTTCTTAGTAATTATTGAAAACTGCCATGTTTTATCATCTTTATTAAGCACTTGCTTGTTCTTGAATGGAAAAAAAAACTTCCTGCAGCTGAAGACATTTAGTGAGTGCTGCAAGCTATCGTGACAGGTATAGCTGGGGTTGTTTCAATGCCTCCCTGGAAACCAGTCAAAGTGAATCACATCTCACAGCAGCCGTGTCTGATCTCCTGCCTGAGATGTCTTCCTAATAATGGCAACTGCGGAGGTGACTCACTGAAAATAAGGGCTTTGAAGCAACTGGACATCCATCATTACTCTCTGGAGCAATATTAGATTCAGCTAATGGGCACTCACTTCTTCATTATGGTATTAATTCTTTAAATTTTCAAGGTGATTCCATTTGTAAAATGACAAAGCTCAACTACTCCAGAGGAAAAATAAATCTGTTTCCATCCCTTTGTATGCTTACAGGCATTGCTTCTAAAGTCTTTCAGGGTACAGAAATCTTATAACATCGGATCTCCTGTGAGATACAATGCTGTCCAATAACTGTACCACCTGCCATTCGGCTTGTCTCACAGTCATGCTCAACCTTTGTAAAACAGTGTTTAATGACTATAACATGGATGTTGCTTTACCAAAGCTATATGAAAGAAAACAGGTCTGTAAAAGCTTAAACATATTCCATAGCTTGGAGAAGCATAACAGATTCTAGTTCAAATCAATAGAATGGTATAAAGAAAGACTGAAAAATGACCAATGGACAGGATTTGTGTAAAAGAATAAATCAAAAAAATACTTACTTGCACAGACGAGGTGAGAGTGACTGCCTTTGACATCAAATTGACCGAGTATGGCATAAGGTGCCCCTAGCAAAACTGGAGTCAATGGGAATCAGGGGGAAAACTCTCTGCTGGTTGGAGTCATACCTAACGCAAAGGAAGATGGTGGTGGTTGTTGGAGGTCAATCATCTCAGCTCCAGGACGTCACTACAGGAGCTCCTCAGGGTAGTGTCCTAGGCCCAAACATCTTCAGTTGCTTTATCAATGACCTTCCTTCAATCATAAGGTCAGAAGTGGGGATGTTCGCTAATGATTGCACAATGTTCAGCACCATTCGCGACTCCTCAGATACTGAAGCGGTCCATCCAGAAATGGAGAAAGACCTGGACAATATCCAGGCTTGGGTTGATAGGTGGCAAGTAACATTTGCACCACACAAGTGCGAGGCAATGACTATCTCAAACAAGAGAGAATCTAATCATCTTCCCTTGACATTCAATGGCATTCCGATTGCTGAATCTCCACTATCAACATCCTGGAGATTACCATGGACCAAAAACTGAACTGGAGTAGCCATAAATACCATGGCTACAAGAACAGGTCAGAGGCTAGAAATCCTGCAGTGAGTAACTCACCTCCCGACTCCCCAAAGCCTGTGCACCATATACAAGGCACAAGTCAGGAGTCTGATGGAATACTCTCCACTTGCCTGGATGGGTGCAGCTCCAACAACACTCAAGAAGCTCGACACCAGGACAAAGCATCCCGTTTGATTGGCACCCCACCCACAAACATTCACTCCCTCCACCACCGATGCAAAGTGGCAGTAGTGTGTACCAGCTACACGATGCACTGCAGCAACACACCAAAGCTCCTTAGACAGCACCTTCCGAACATACAAACACACGAATTAGGAGCAGAAGTGAGCAATTTGACCCCATCAGCCTGCTCCGCCATTCAATAAGATCATGACTGATCTGTTTGTGTCTCGAATTCCACACTCCCATCTACCTCTGATAACCTTCGATTCCCGAACAAGAATCTATCTACAATAATATAATAAAAGCAAAATACTGCAGAAGCTGGAAATCTGAAATAAAAACAGAAAGTGCTGTAAAAACTCAACAGGTCTGGCAGCATCTGTGGAGACAGAAGCAGAGTTAACATTTCAGGTCAGTGACCCTTCTTCAGAACTGAGAATCTATCTACCTCTGCCTTAAAAATATTCAATGTCCCTGCCTCTACCACCTTCTGAGGCAGAGAATTCCAAAGTTGCGCAACCCTCAGAGAAAAATAATTCTCCTCATCTCTGTCCTAAAAGGGCGATCCCTAATTTTAAAACAGTGCCCCCTAGTTCTGGACTCACCTACAAGAAGAAACATCCTTTCCACATCCACCTTGTCAAGACCATTCAGGATCTTATATACATTTATAATACATTTACATCCTTCCTTAAATAAGGGCTCCAAAACTGCACACAGTATTCGAGATGTGGTCTCACCAATGCCCTGTATAACTGAAGCATCACATCCTTACTTTTATTTTCAATTCCTCTGGTAATAAAGTATAGCATTACATTAGCCTTCTTTATGACCAGCAATCGCAGGAGGTGTAATACCTGCCCATTTACCTCCTCTCTCCTCACTATCCCAGGCCCCAAACACTCCTTTCAGGTGAAACAGCGATTTACTTGTACTTCTTTCAATGTAGTAGACTGTACTCGCTGCTCACAATGTGGTCTCCTCTACATTCAGGAGACCAAACGCAGACTGGGTAACCGCTTTGTGGAACACCTCCGCTCAGTCTGCAAGCAGGATCCCGAGCTTCTGGTTGCTTGCCATTTCAACACTCCCCCCTGCTCTTATGCTCACATCTCTGCCCTGGGATTGCTGCAGTGTTCCAGTGAACATCAACGCAAGCTCGAGGAACAGCATCTCATTTACCGATTAGGCACACAACAGCCTGCCGGACTGAATATTGTGTTCAATAATTTCAGAGCATGACGAGCCCCCCATTTTACTTTTATTTTTAGTTATTTTTTTCTTTTTTCTTTTTTAATATATTTTTTGTGTTTATTTTATTTTATTTCATCTTAGTTTGTTGAGTTTGCTTACCCACTGTTTTTTTCATGTTTGTACTTGTGGCTGTTCAATTTTCAGTCCGTTAACACCCTATCTGTACTAATGCTTTGTCTTTCAACACACCATTAACATATTGTTTGCCTTTGCTCCACGACCTTGTGGTCAGCTATTCTGTGACCTTGTCCTATCTACACCTTCTCCTTTGTTATCTCTTGCCCCACCCCAGCTTTACTTGCTTATAACCTTTCACATTTCTAATATTTGCCAGTTCTGCAGAAGGGTCACTGACCTGAAACATTAACTCTGCTTCTGCTGTACCTGCAGACTAACTTTTTGTGACTCATGCACTAGAACACCTCGATCCCTTTGCACTTTGGATTTCTGCAGTCGTTTTCGGTTTAAGTAATTGCTTTTTTATTCTTCCTGTCAAAGTAAACAACTTCACATTTTCCCACATTATACTCCATCTGCCAGATTTTTTCCCACTCACTCAACTTATCTAGATTGGTCTGCAAGCTCCTTATGACCTCTTCACAACACACTTTCCTATCTATCTTTGTGTCATCTGCAAATTTAGCTACCAAGCCATCGCTCTCCTCATCTAAGTCATTGATATAAATTGTAAAATGTTGAGGCCCCAGCACAGACCCTTGTGGAATGCCACTTGTTACATCCTGCCAATCAGAAAAGGACCCATTTGTGCCTATTCTCTGATATCTGCCAGCCAGCCAATCTTCTATCCATGCTAATAAGTTACCCCTACACCATGAGCTCCTACTTTGCGCAATAACCTTTTATGTGGCACCTTGTCAAATGCCTTCTGGAAATCCAAGTACAGTATGTCAACAGGCTCCCCTTTATCCACAGCGCATGTTACTGCTTCAAAGAACTCCAATAAATTGGTTAAACATGATTTTCTTTTCACAAAACCATGCTGACTATTCCCTATTACCTTGAGTTTTTCTAAGTGCCCAGCTATAGCCTCCTTAATGATTGATTCTAACAGCTTCCCTACAACAGACATCAAGCTAACTGGCCTATAGTTACCTTTTTTCTGTCACCGCTCCCCCCGCCCTTTCTTGAATAGTGATTATATTTGATACTTACCAGTCTGAAGGAACCTTTCCAGAATCCAGCAAATTTTGAAAAGTTAACAATAACGCATCTACTACCTCATTAGCCACCTCTTTTAAGACCCCAGGAAGAAGCCCATGAGGACCCGGGGACTTGTCAGCCCGCAGCTCCATTAGTTTGGTCAGTACTGTTTCCCTGGTGATTGTAATTTCACCAGGTTCCTCTCTTCCTTCCACCTCCTGATTTGCAGCAATTACTGGAATGTTTTTTGTATCCTCTATAGTGAAGACAGACGCAAAATATTCGTTCATTTCATCCGCCTTTTCCTTATTATCTACTTGTAACTCCCCATCTCACTCTCTAGAGGGCCAAACACTCACTTTGCTTACTCATTTCCTTTTTAAACCCACGACCTCTACCACCTAGAAAAACAAGGGCAGCAGATGCATGGGAACACCACCACCTGCAAGTTCCTCTCCAAGTCACAAACTGTCTTGACTCGGAATTATATCACCATTCCTTCATTGTTGCTGGCTCAAAGTCCTGGAACTCCTTTCCTGACAGCACATGGACTGCAGAGGTTCAAGAAGGCCGCTCACCACCACCTTCTCAAGGGCAATTAGGGATGGGCAATAAATGCTGGCCTAGCCATATCCCATGAATGAATAAAAAAAAGATCTTTTTCTTAGATGCAAACTTAATATGAAAACTGGCTCAAAGAACCAAATAAATCCAAATTCAGTATAAAATCAAAACACAAAATGCTGGAAATACTCAGCAGGTCTGGCAGCATCTGTGGAGAAAGAGTCAGACTTAAAATTGCTGGTTGATGACCTTTCATCAGTCATTCATTTTTTGCCTCTATCTTGAAATTACTCAGACATTATTGTTTGTCCACATTAACAAGATGCTGCCTGGCTTGCTTAGTACTTCCAGCATTTTCTGTTTTTCTTTCAGATTTCCAGCAACTACAGTATTTTGCTTTTATTTTAATAAGGCCATTAAAATTTTTATTTGCTTTTTAAGTCCTTGTTCATGACGAATGCATAGAAAATAGGCAAAATCGCTTAGTTGTAATTTCAATCACACATCAAATTTTCTCCAGTTGAAGCTAACCTTAAAGCACCAGAGGGAGTCAGCAGAGTTCAAGGGGTCTGTAGGACAGGAGCTATCATATTAAACACGTCAAAGGAGGGAGATCTCACAGCTCAGCAACTTGGTTGCAGCATCAATTTTGACATTGCTGGAGTCATGAAGGAGGAGCAGAAGTAGCAATAAAGGACAGCTTGGACTTTTGAGCAACATTGGATGCAAACGTCTATACTTGCTATTGCTCAGTGTAGTTTCAGTACTGTCAGCTGCACGAGTCTCAATGGGGAACAGAGTGTGTGGACATTGCACTTTACCAGTGACACAATCAATCAACTGTGCCATCATCTAGGATCAGACTTGCAGCTAAAAAGCAACATTTCAATGGCTCCACCAGTGGAAATGAAAGTGAGCATTATACTAAAATCTATACCTTCCAGGTATCATCTGCAGACCTCACTGTGATTAGCCAGTATGCAATTCACTGTTACATACATAGGCAACAGATGTCCTGTCTGGATACACATCTGCATACATATAGTTCAGCACCAGGATGCTGCAGCAGCTGCAGAGGCAGACTCATTTCTTTGAGATATCTGGCATTCCCAAGGCTCCATTGATTGCACCTGCATCACCATTCATTTACCTGAATACAACATCCTCCCTTTTAACAGAAAGGCTTACTGCTATAGCCACAAATACAGAATTATACAGGTTAATGCTCACTTTTGTGCTCATGGAGCGAGCATTTTGAAGCAATCTAAAATTCTAAAACTGCATCAGGAGGCAAACAAGATACATGACTGGCAGTTGGGCGACATGTCAAATGAAATCTATCAGCAATTCCAGTGCCCATCAGGAAAGTGTATTCAACAACATACATTCTCAAGGCAGAAATCTTTGGGTTCTCAAGGCAATGCTTCTGATGTTTGGACACTCGGAAGCAACTTTGTATATGCCCAGTGAGAGTTGGCAGAATATCTGTAGTATTTTGCATGCTACATGATATTGCAACTGAAAAATCCATACAGGTCCTTGCTGATATGGTACAGTAACAAGAAAGTCACAGGAATAGGCTAAGTGCGGACACAAGTCTCTTGCAATACGATATCCAGTGCCCAAAACAGAATATATGTATCTGGCAATTATCAAGTCTTTTTCCTCTTGATGATTTCATTGGTCGCTTGCAACAACTTAAAATGTTCAAAATATTGTTTTCATGAAATTGATTCTCTATTTCCATTTTTTGCACAATCCTAAGAATAACTGCATTGTTTAGAATGAGTTAAATTTTTATAGTGTTTGGCATTGCTTTTATTTGTACGAGTGCATGTGCAGACTTTTTAGTGTGATGTGCTCTTTGATGTCCCTTGTACTTTGTATAATAGTGTGGTGTGCTCTATGTTGTGTACTACTTCTAGCCATGTCCTAATAGAAGAAATAACAATTACTGCCTCCCTCATCTGTGATGTGTAACTCACCCTAAATTCCCTCCTGAAACTCACTCCAATCTTACAAAGTGTTTATCTCTGAACTGTGCCTGTTTCTGATGGTATGAGTGACACAGAGGTGAATACTGCTGTCCTTAGGTACCAGTTTCCTCCTCCATGGTATGTGGTCTTTGTGTTAAAAGATATGGGTAAACGATGGGCATGCAGACTTTGTCATATATTGCTGATGCATTCATGCAAGTTTTGCAGCAGGCGCAAAGACTGCTTTTAATCAATATCCCTCAGGCTCTTCTAACCTCTGCCTGGCAGCTTTCTGACAATGGATACAGGGTTTTATTTGCTCAGTGGCAACACTAGTTTTCAGAATGTTATCTGTCACCTAGTCTTCTTCAGAATATATTGCAGAGACAAGGAAAGGCTGCAGTATACTGTGTATATTGCTAGGTATAAGCGAATAAAATTTCACATTTCAAGTGAAGGGGTGGTAGAGGCAGGAACCCTCACAACATTTGGCCGAAGGGACTGCTTCTGTGCTGTATAACTCGATGACTCTATGACTCTAAGTACCTTGCCAAGTCGACTTCCAGAAAGTTGAGTGGCTTCCTTTGTATTGTCAATTATATCTGTGCATATGAGAGTTATCAAAATTTCTCACCAGCATTTTTTCATTTCCTGATAACATTGGTAGTAATCTGCAATGTTCATAACAATCTGTAATGCCTCATCAATTAAACAGTCTTTTCATAATCCCCCAGTTCACTCCATGAATTTGAATTTGAACACTCCACAGCTGGATTGACCTACTATACATTACTTTCTAATTATACATATTCTGATTGCCTCCATATTTCTGCTTCCTTTGCAATATGTCCAATCTCATCACAAAAACAAAAGTAAATTAACATACTTCACAATGCAACTTTGTGCTGCCTTCACATTTCAATGATTCTAGTGTGCAGCTCAGCGCAAAACGTGCTGCTGGCTGGCTGCATGCTCAGCATGGGCCCAGCAGCGTGCTTAGCTCGCACATCGTACCGCTAGTCTACACTTCTTAAAGGCAGCCTGCCCCTCTTAAAGGGGAGGTGTATTTAGGCTAGAACAGCTGTTGGAACATGGTCTGGAAGTCTTTGCTTGAAGGACGAGGACTGGTAATAGTGCAGCAGAGCAGAAAGAGGGTACTTAAATTCTCAGAGGCCTTAGTGATGGAGGTTGAAAGCAGGAGAGAGGCCATGTTTTCACAGGGGCCAGGAGTCCCTCAAGACACACTCTGTGAAGGGAATGGGAGCAAGTGGCCAGGGAGGTCGATTTCTAGATTCTGATTTCAAGGATCTAGCTGCATTGCTGGGAGAAGCTGAATGACCTCACATGGATGGTCAAGGTCAATGAATGCATCTTCAAATAACGCCTTCTACCCACTGCACCACCCTCCCATTCTGCGCAATGCACCACAGCCCCATCACTAACACATCAGCAACCAGGACTCGCGCTTCCCAACATTCAGATGCTCCACCTCACCCTTACACACTTACCTTTGCTACCAACTTCACAATCATCTTTCACAGCTTCAACATACCTCCAGCTATTCAGCTATAACAGGTATATCACCCAAACACATTACAACACATTCCCTGACATTCTTCTCTCTTTCAGGGCAAGGTTGCATGCAACTCCAAGGACAGGTGGGAGACAGGCATGTCTGCATCTCCTGAGTCCCTTGGAGGAGACAGTGCTCAGCATCATGGGCCCAGCTGTGAATGAAGCCATTGCATCCAGCGTTGCCAAGGACATTTAGAATGACTGTATGTTCCTGCCTTATGCACTTTCTCCCACTTCACCCTAATCCTGCTATCTGGCGTGAAGTGCAAGCTGCAGGTGGTGTGACCATGGATCTCTTGCATGCCACCCCTCCCCCCTTCCCTCATCCCAGCCATCCCCTTCTGCATTCTTGCTTTCAGATACCCAAATTTTGCCACCTGGCCAGACAATGCAGCCTCACCATGAAGAGCAAGAGCAAATCCAAATCTCTGATCAAGAAGTACTGTCACTTGATCTGCCACTTGCAGCCACCAGCTCAGATACTGACACTGTGCATAGTTTGAAGGGTAATATAGAGTTGGGATCAGCACATGGCAAGTCACCAGGCACGAGTGGGCTGCAGCCAGGTCAGGGAGAAATGATAGCACATGTGTGAGCTCACTGGAAAGTGAGGTTGCATACAAGTTCTGCTGCAGAGGACTCACATGAGAACATCGATGGGCAACATAGAGGAGAACGCTGGTGGGCATGCACAAAGAGATGCTTGGTGCATTAGCAGGCCTGTCACAGAGTCTATTGTTACTGTCAGGAGCATGGAGAAGTCTGGCTTCAGTTTGGCACAGGGCTTCGTGCAGAGCTTGGAGCCCATCCTTTCCAGCATGGAAGTGGTGGCCAACTCCAGCACTTGTGGACCCAGCTGTGATGCAGAGTCTGGTGGCTCTGTTTCCATTGCAACACAGGCAGAAGCCACCTAATATCTCAGCACTGCAGGGGAAGCTTTGAGATCATGAGATAGAATCTTGTAGCCAAACAAGCCCAGCTTGGTGCCATGTAGGCTCAGACTGCTGCCCACATGGCTCTGGATACGAGGGCTCAAAGGGGCTTGCAGGCTGTCACAGGAATCCAGCATTCTGAGCTCCAGCAGATTACTAGGATAGCTGATGCGCCATTTCAGGGGAGTGGCAGTGGATGCATGGTGCACAATCCTCAGGATGACAACATTTGTGCCTCCACTGCTGCCATTCCACCAGTGCCCCTGCTGATGTCTCTCAGCCAGCCAGCCCAGACTGCTGCTGCCTGTGCCTAAGTGGTGCGGTCCAAGTCCATGCCCTCAAGGCCCGGAGCTGCTCAAAGTCATCCTGCAAAGCCACGTGCAGGCTTCCCCACTGAAAGTCAACAGCTTTCTCCAAGCATGCTGCAGCCACTGGGGGAGCACTGTGTAGGAGCCTTAGGCCAGCCAAAGCCACTGACAACACAAACGCTAAGGGAATGAACAAGGGCGAATAATTCAATTTTATAGACATTATTCGAAGTGTTGTTGGTTAAAATAGTTATGAAATGGATTTTTTGTAGTGTCTTTTATTTCTGGTTTTTGGCTAAGAGAATGCTGTGATGGTCTGTAGCACATAGATTGAACAAAGTGATTCCGAACAACGCAGCCGGCCACTGACGTCATCAGGCTGCGCCAAGGTACGCACATGCGCAGATGGTCTCCTGCTCTCTGTGCGTGCGCTGCGTTCCGACGTGCCAGGACTGGTTAGCGCATGCGCCGATGACGTCATCGCATGACGTGTGCATCTTTGGGCAACGCGCCTGGTCGGCCTCTGCGCATGGCATTACACGGGCAGCAATGCAACGCTAACGCTCAGCTCTGCTCCCCCCTCACTGCTCTCTCCGGCCGCTCCGCTCCCTCCCTCGCTGCTCTCTCCGGCCACTCCGCTCTTTCGGCTGCTCCGCTCCCCCCACCCGTCCCCAGATCGCTCGCTTGCCCATTCCCCGGCCCGCTCCGCTCCCCCCCCCCCTCGCTGCTCTCTCCGGCTGCTCCGCTCTTTCAGCCGCTCTGCTCCCCACCCCGTCCCCAGCCCGCTCGCTTGCCCCCTCCCCGGCCCGCTCTGCTCTCCCCCACTCCCCCACCCCCGTCCCCGGCCCGCTCCGCTCCCATCCCCAGCCCATTTGCCCCCCTCCCCCCCCCATCCCCGGCCCGCTTGCCCCCCCGTCCCCGGCACGCTTGCTTGCTCGCTCTCTCCCTCCCGCCAATGTGTGCTGCCATGTGTTTAGGTTGGGTTGCCTTCGTGTGATTATTTGAGCAGTGCCATCTTTATTCCTGGCAGCTGCCTGAAGTCGCAGACTGTGACGTTTTAGTGGCACATGCTGCATTTGTGCATGTGCCACTGCAATGCCACTTAGTGGCAGCATTGTCAGCAAACGCAGCCTAGATTGAAAGGTGGGGAATTGTGGAGCAATGGTGACATGGGGATGAAATCTCAGTGGAACCGGAATCTGAGTATCTGCTCATGGGAAGACTGTCCGGAGCGAAGGAGTCTCTTCTTCCTCCTCCTCCTCCTCCTTTTCCTCCTCCTATTCCTCCTTCATTTCCTCTTCCTGCCCCTGCCCTCCGAAGGCCTGGTGACAAGAACTCTGCCCTAATGAAAGCAAGGTTGTGGAATTGCAGCAGATCAGCATGAACTTGGAGACACATTCCAGAGAGTTCTGGAGGGCTCCCCCTGAACAGTCCAGGCAGCGGAACCGTTGTTTCAAGAAAACAATAGTTTGCTCCACAACACTTGGCATCACAGCATAGTGTCATTGTAGGCATGCTGTCCATTAATGATCACCTGGCAGAGAGGAGTCATGATCAATGATCCCTTTAATTTTTGCTTTGGAGTACATGGGTGATTTCATTAAGTGCACAACCTCTTTAAATTTTGTGCGCAGATGTACTTAAAGCAAACGCCGGTGCACTCCAAAAAAATTATTAGAGAGGGCATTGGTCATGGCCCAGGTATAGAGTGGGCATCCCTTGTCACTCAATGGCCAGCCTCTAGTTCTTTGTGATGGTTCAAAGTTGGCAGGTACAGCTGGCTGGTGCAAGATAAATGCATTGTGGCCACTGCCAGGATAGTGGGCATTCACTAACAGAATCTTCTGGTCATGGTCGCATGCCAATCATGGGGTGGTAGCCTATGCGGTTGCAGTGGATCTCTACATTAATATGTAGGGCCCACAGAGCTATGAGCATGCAGCTGATGGTACCCTGCACCATTGGGAATCCTGCTAGCTTGGCAAACCATGTGCTTGCTCCTCCTGCTTGTCTCTAGTAAGAGAGAAGACAACATAGCCCCTTGTCCTTATGTACTGGGCCTGTCACCTCCCTGATACAGTGATGCACAGTGAAGTGTGAAATGTTGGAAATGTCAGTTTCTCTCACCTGGAAGGATCCACTGGCATTAAAATTGAGGACCAGTTATCTTTACAGCCACTGGCAGTGCCGTCCTCATCCTGCTGTGCCACTGCATGTCCAGTTGCTGAAAGTGGCGAGGGCATTCACTAACTTGAAAATTAGGCACCTCAGAGTCTGCTCCTGGCTGATTTGGAGGTCGGAGATGTGCTCGCTCAAGACCCTTGGTGGGCATGGCTTCCTTTGAGAGACCACCTCCTCTTCCCTATGTGCATAACTTCCCCTCTCTGCTGCCTCTGCTCCTCTCTAAGTCAAGCTGCAGCCCTAGAAGAACTGCAACTATAGCCCCCATTTCTGAAAGCAGGCTTTCTCTTGACAGGGCTTCCAACTCCCCTAACCTCCTTGCGGAGTCCAGCATCACTCTCTTGTGAATCTAAAAACTTCTGTCAACTTCTGCAATAACACTCAACACAGTACTTCCATTCACACTGCAGTCACAAAAAAAGTCAAAGGTACCTCACCTCAAAGTTGAGTGGTGATCCTTTTAAATAGTGCTAGCGGGAGGTGGGTTGGAGGTCCCTTGGGCAGCCAAATGTATGTTCAGCTGGGAGTATTTAAGAGAGGACATAAACAGGACCAAGGAGGTTCAAAATGGCAGGTCAGGTACCAAATCAGCATTAGAGACTGTTTGAGGCTACAATCCGTCCACTCTGCATTCTTCCAGCCTGCATACAGCATGCCCGCGCTAACATCCTTACAGGCAGTGGTTGTACCATGTCGCTGGGAAGCACTTTGTTCAATGTTTTTAGAGTTCCAGGCTTCCATAGCACCCAAGCCAAGTGGTTCTATGGAGCCAAATTTTTCAGTCAGACTCTTTGGTACCCAAGACAAGCAACCCCAGAAAAGCATGATGCAGGCAGTAAGGGAGGAGGTAACTCAGGCAGACGGTGCCATCACGACCATTCCATACATGAAAATACAGTGCCAGAAATACATTAGTAACCTAATGAGGTTGGCCAAGATAAGTGATGGCATGAGTCCCCATCACAATCCTGAAATAATGTTGAAATCATGAGTCACCTCACATCATCATTGCATCAAGAATGGTGCATTATTAATAACTTTAACAAAGCCTTAATCAGCAAAAATCAGTGTTTCACACAGTTTTAAGTCATGTCTATTGTTAGAAGAGTAGAAATACTTAGATAAGGATCCTGAAAATCCATGGGCCACAATCCCAATGGTTGCAACAGAATCATGCCTGCCAGTGCTGACCTTGCCAGAGCTCATGGAGCCAGTGGGACTGCTATTATGGGGCTAGCAGGTTACAAGTGTATCACACTGAGCTCTTGTCAACATTTTTAAATATAACTCTATGTTACTGATCAGTTCACTTTAAATTTCAAATAGTTAAATCACTGTCAGTCTTTGAATGTTATCCAGATGTTACAATCCAGATGTCACCACTATCACCAGATTTTTTCTTGGATTTAGTATCTCCGATCACTACTGTAAGTGCATTCTCTATGATTCAGAGAGCAGTTTTATCTGTCCCATATCCAGCTAAATAAAAGGAAAATCTAGGGATCATAACAGAGAACTCTTACAATATATACTGGCTATTGGAAAAAAGCATTTGGCTCTGGATGATGATTGTCCTCTCTTCAAAAGGCAGACTGGATACACACTCTTATCAACTCAAAATGCAGGCTTTAGATGAACAAATAGTTCCAGTTACCTAATATAAATGAACAGTAAGCAGTATAACAGTGAAATATGTATTTCTTTGCCTTCCTTGATACATAAAAAATATTAAGGTTACCATTCGCCTTCTTGCTCACTTTCAACTTGCATAGCCTCAAATCGTGAAATATTGTAGCTGTGACACTTCAAACTCACCGTAAGGGTTATAAAAAGAATGCTAAAAGTTTTTTTCAGAAAAAATATTAGTGCAAATTTCAGCAACATGAAGCAATTGTCCAGTCAAACCGACATAATAAAGCAACTAAAACGGTATTGTGGGCATCATTTAAAAAACATGCTAACAGCTCTTTTGTTCATAGAGCTTTTCTTGCTTCAAGTCCAAATAGCCACTGAAAGAAAAAAGGGCAAACCTAGATCAAACTCTATCAAATTTGGGGCCTTAATTAAACTATGGCACATAATAGAAACAAGTATTGTAGCATAAAAAAAAGGAATTGCAGTCAAGGCAGAAATGGGTTCTAGAGTTGCTTTTCCAGTTCTGTGGTGTCCCTGTGTACATGATGTAACTACTCTCCTGGTACACGGCATGGCTGATCTGCTCCAAATTGTCATCTTACCCCACTGACTCAAACAAAAATAACCAATTAACGTGTATGTGGCGGTTGATTGTTGTGAAGTGAAACAGTGCAAACTGGAATGTAAAAACAACAATTATACAAGGTTTGACAGATTTGTTTTTGCCACAAATAATTCAAAACTTTTAACTAAAATTAGAGTTCATGATGATACAACTCAGAATTGAGTGGGAACACATAGCAGTATACACTAATGTCAGGGAAAATACAGTAAGAAATGATAAATTCACCTTCTGACTCTTTATGCATGGTTTCCTAATTGGTAAGTTCACCTCATGTGCCCTCAAAAAGTATGCACACATTTAAAATTCATATTACATTTAATGATCACTCACTGTTGCATTGTAAGTGATGATGCGATTTTGCCAGACTGGGTGATGCCAATGCGATGCAAGGAGTTCGGCTTTAATTTGAGGCTCAGCAGACACTATAAAGATTATATCATTTTAATTTGTCTCTTCTTCATCAGACTTCACACAAAGGGATAGATTTTAACTTTTGGCTGATCAACCAGCGTAATGTGTAGGGAGCCCACCTGTCCTAGCATTGACGAAGTCAGAGCCATTTTGAGGCCCAGGCCTCATTTAAATAGAGTGAATGAGTTGCATACCCCAAATTGAAATTCTGGTGCAACTTGTTGGATTCTGGCTGATTGTGGAGGGAGGGAGCTCAAGGTGTTAGCCACCTAGATTATTTTTGATAAGCTAGATGCTAATTCCTGCTCCTCCTAAACCCCTACCCGTACAAAAAATTTAAATTTATCCTTCTGGGGGTTCTCAGCAACTCCAGCCTCCATAAACATGATCTCATCCAAAACTCTGCTGCCAGTATCCTAACTTGCACCAAGCCCTGTAAGCCCTGTTCACCCACCACCGCAACCCCCGCCCCCCCCTCCACCCACCCCCCCCCCCACCCCCGCTTTGTTCACTGCCCACATTGGCTCCCAGTCCAGTGGATCTTCAATTTTAAAATTCTCAACCTTGTTTTCAAATCCCTCCAAGGCCTCACCCACAAAAACTCACTGCATAAAATTATTTTTCCTCATATTACCTCGGCATCTTCTGTCAATTGCCTTAAATTCGTATCCTCTGGTTATCGAACGTTGTACCACTGGAAACAGTTTTTCCTCATTTATCCTTCATGATAAGTAGTTGAGGCAGAGACCCTCAACTCATTCAAAAGGAGTCTGGATTTGCACCTCAAGTGCCGTAAGCTGCTGGGCTATGAATCAAATGCTGGAAGGTGGGATTAGAATAGGTGGATTGTTTCTCGGCTGGCACAGACACAATGGGCCAAGTGGCCTCTTGCTGTGCCTTAAACTTTCTATGATTTTGAACATGTCTACTAAATCTCCTGTTAACCTTCTCTCTCTAAGGAGAACAATCCCAGATTCTCTAGTGTCTCCATAAAACTGAAATCCTTCATCCCCCAATACCATTCTAATAAATCTTCTCTGCACCTTCGCCAAGGCCTTGACACCCTTCCTAAAGTGTGCTGCCCAGAGGTTCTAATCAGTGCTTTATAAGGAGTCAGCATAACATCCTTGCTTTTGTACTCTATATCTCTATTTAGAAAGCAAAGATCCTGTATGCCCTTTGAACAGCACGCTCAAATTCTCTTGCCACTTTGAAGAGTTGTGTACATATACTCCCAAGTCACCCCATTCCTACATCCCCTGTACCCAATTTAAAATTGTACCATTTAGTTTATATTGCATTTCCTCATTCTTCCTACTAAAATGCGCCATTTCACACTTCTTGCTGTAACTTCGGTGGAAGATTAGAAGAATCCCCAGAAAAACTGTATCAATTCTATATAAGTAATTTCTTTGCATGTTTAATATTCTTTTTCCAAAGTTAAGGTGGGAGGTTGGAAGAATTAAGGTGTCATCTACACAACTATTTTGCAAGTTTATTAACATCTTCTTGGATTTTTGCTGCAATCTTCCTCAGTATTAACAAAACATTTTGAAATTGCACTTCTGATTCCCGAATCTAAATCATTTATGTAAATAGTAAACAACAGGGGGTCCAGCATCAATCCTTTTGAAACACCACTTTCTAACTTTTGCCAGTGTGATTAACTATCCTTAAACCCTAATCTCTGTTTTCTGTTTTGGAGCCAGTCCCACTGGTTCATGCTAGGACTTTTCTTTCCCTTCAACCCAGTTCAAGCTTATACTTGTCCACACCCTCCCGCATTCAAATATTGATTCTACTTGCCCACCTGAATTCAACTTAGTACTATTTTCTCCCTCTAACCCAGTTCAATTTGGAACTTTCCTGACCCTTTCAGCTGGTATTTTCTTTCTTTTCACCCTCTCAGTTAATCCTGGCATTCCCCTTTCTCACTCATCCCAAAGCTCCCACTCCCAGCTTCTCATCACTGTCATGAGATTCTTTGTGTTATCTTAAGCAACACAATGAGATACGTGGATTCCAGTTCCTTGCAGATCTCTAGATGGTTTATTAACAGCTAAACTAATATATACAATGCATTGTGTGCTGGTGGAGGCACAGAGTGTCAAGAAGGGAGTTTGGTAATTGAAGGAGTTTGGTAAGGAGGGGAACATAAATTAAGAAGAAAATAAATTTGAGTGCACAGAGTGTAAAGTGGTAGTTTTGTGCATGAAGGAGGGGCTCCTTTCTTTCTTTCTTTCTTTCCTTCTTCTACCTTTTTTACAGTTTCCAGTAGCTGCTGCTCTCTTCGGTACAGGGGAAGAAGCTGATTGGTGAGTAACTGGTAAGTTATTTTACTTCTCATTGTAATAAAACGTTTTTAAAGTTATGTTATGGCAGGTCAGCTTGGCCAAGTGGAATGTACTTTCTGCGGTATGTGGGAAGTCATGAGCACACCATGTGTCCTAGCTGAACACATCTGCAGGAAGTGTCACTGGCTGCAGAAGCTTGAGCTCCAGGTTTCAGAACTCAAGAGGTGGCTGGAGTCACTGTTGTGCATCCGTGGATAACATGTTTAGGGAGGTGGTCACACCACAGGTTAGGAGCATGCAGGCAGAGAGGGAATGGGTGACTACCAGACAGTCTAAGAGAACCAGGCAGGCAGTGCAGAATTCCCCTGAGTCCATCTTGCTTGCCGGTCGTTTCTCCATTTTGGATACTGGTGAGAACAATGGTTCCTCAGGGGAATGCAGCCAGAGCAAAGTCTGTGGCACCACAGGTGGCTCAGCTGCACAGGAAGGGAGGAAGAAGAGTGGAGAGCAATAGTGATAGGGAATTCGATAGTCAGGGGATCAGGCAGGCATTTTTGCGGCAGTAAACATGACTCCAGGATGGTGTGTTGCCTCTCTGGTGCCAGGATCAAGGATGTCATGAAGTGGCTGCAGGACATCCTTCTGGGGGAGGGTGAACAGCCAGAGGTTGTGGTCCACATTGGTACTAATGACATAGGTAGGGAAGAGGGATGAGATCCTGAAAGCAGATTATAGGGAGTTAGGAAGGAAATTAAAAAGCAGGACCTCCAAAGCAGTAATCTCAGGATTACTCCTAGTGCCACGTGCTAGTGAGCATAGGAAGAGGAGAATTGATCAATTGAACATGTGGCTGGAGAATTGGTGTAGGAGGGAGGGCATCAGATTTCTGAGGCATTGGGACTGGTTCTGAGGCAGGTGGAATCTGTACAAGATGGATGGGCTACACCTTAACAGGACCAGAACTAATATCCTCATATGGAGATTTGCTAGTGCTGTTGGGGAAGGTTTAAGCTAGCTTGTCAGGGGGGTAGGAACCTGAGGAGTAGCTCAACCTGGAAGCAAGGAAAGCTGGTAATAGGAGGTAGAAAAGTAGCGAGTGACATTAGAAGGCAGGTGAAACAAAGGCAAGCATCAACTAAGCTTAGAATGCAGCATAATGTCAAGAAGACAAGGTTAAGGGCACTCTACCTGAATGCATGCAGCATTCTCAATGAGGTAGATGATTTAAAGGCCCAAAATAGAGGTAAATGGGTATGATCTAATTATCATATTGGAAATGTGGCTACATGATGACCAAGATAAAAAAAAAAGGACAGAACTAAAGACTCTGTATCTGAATAAACATAGCATTTGAAACAAAACAGATGAATTGAGAGCGTAAATAAAGATAAATAAGTATGGTCTGACAGCCATTACAGAGACATGGCCACAGGACGACATGGATTGGGGCCTGAATATTGAAGGGTACATGGCATTTAGAAAGGACAGGAAGATAGGAAAATGTGGAGGGGTAGCTCTGTTAGTTAATGATGGTATTAGCGCAATAGAGAAGGATGACCTAAGTTCAGGAAACCAGGATGTAGAAGCAGTTTGGGAAATCATAAAGGCAAGAAGTCACTTGTGGAAATGGTGTACACGCCACCTAACATTAACCACACTGTAGGATGGGGTATAAAGGAAGAAATAATAGCAGCTTGTCAGAAAGGTCTGGCAATAATCATGGGGGATTTTAACCTATATATAGACTGGAAAAATCATATGGGCCAAGGTAGCCTAGATGAGGAGTACATAGAACGTGTTCGGGATAATTTCTTGGAGCAGTACATTCTGAAGCCAACCAGAGAGCAGGCTATACCAGACCTGGTATTGTGCAATGAGATAGGATTAATTAATGACCTTATAGTTAAGGCGCCCCGAGGTAGCAGCGATCATAATATGATTGAATTTTACATTCAGTTTGGGGGAGGGAAGAGTGGGTCCAAGACAAGTATTTTAAACTTAAATAAGGGCAATGTGAGGGCATGAAAGCAGAGCTAGCTAAAGTAAACTGGCAAATTAGATTAAGGTACAGGTCGATAGAGATGCAGTGGCAGACATTTAAGGGGATATTTCAGAATACACAGAATAGATACATTTCAACGAGAAAGAAAAATTTCGAGGGGGGAGGGCGACCCGCCATCCATGGTTAACTAAAACAGTTAAAGATAGTATCTTCTTTTCTTTTGGGCCTCCTTATCTCGAGAGACAATGGATACGCGCCTGGAGGTGGTCAGTGGTTGGTGAAGCAGCGCCTGGAGTGGCTATAAAGGCCAATTCTAGAGTGACAGGCTTTTCCACAGGTGCTGCAGAGAAATTTGTTTGTCGGGGCTGTTGCACAGTTGGCTCTCCCCTTGCGCCTCTGTCTTTTTTCCTGCCAACTACTAAGTCTCTTCGACTCGCCACATTTTAGCCCCGTCTTTATGGCTGCCCGCCAGCTCTGGCGAACGCTGGCAACTGACTCCCACGACTTGTGATCAATGTCACAGGATTTCATGTCGCGTTTGCAGACGTCTTTAAAGCGGAGACATGGATGGCCGGTGGGTCTGTTACCAGTGGCGAGCTCGCTGCACAATGTGTCTTTGGGGATCCTGCCATCTTCCATGCGGCTCACATGGCCAAGCCATCTCAAGCGCCGCTGACTCAGTAGTGTGTACAAGCTGGGGATGTTGGCCGCCTCGAGGACTTCTGTGTTGGAGATACGGTCCTGCCACCTGATGCCAAGTATTCTCCGGAGGCAGCGAAGATGGAATGAATTGAGACGTCGCTCTTGGCTGACATACGTTGTCCAGGCCTCGCTGCCGTAGAGCAAGGTACTGAGGACACAGGCCTGATACACTCGGACTTTTGTGTTCCGTGTCAGTGCGCCATTTTCCCACACTCTCTTGGCCAGTCTGGACATAGCAGTGGAAGCCTTTCCCATGCGCTTGTTGATTTCTGCATCGAGAGACGGGTTACTGGTGATAGTTGAGCCTAGGTCGGTGAACTCTTGAACCACTTCCAGAGCGTGGTCGCCAATATTGATGGATGGAGCATTTCTGACATCCTGCCCCATGATGTTTGTTTTCTTGAGGCTGATGGTTAGGCCAAATTCATTGCAGGCAGCCGCAAACCTGTCGATGAGACTCTGCAGGCACTCTTCAGTGTGAGATGTTAAAGCAGCATCGTCAGCAAAGAGGAGTTCCCTGATGAGGACTTTCCGTACTTTGGACTTCGCTCTTAGACGGGCAAGGTTGAACAACCTGCCCCCTGATCTTGTGTGGAGGAAAATTCCTTCTTCAGAGGACTTGAACGCATGTGAAAGCAGCAGGGAGAAGAAAATCCCAAAAAGTGTGGGTGCGAGAACACAGCCCTGTTTCACGCCACTCAGGATAGGAAAGGGCTCTGAGGAGGAGCCACCATGTTGAATTGTGCCTTTCATATTGTCATGGAATGAGGTGATGATACTTAGTAGCTTTGGTGGGCATCCAATCTTTTCTAGTAGTCTGAAGAGATCACGTCTGCTGACGAGGTCAAAGGCTTTGGTGAGATCAATGAAAGCAATGTAGAGGGGCATCTGTTGTTCACGGCATTTCTCCTGTATCTGACGAAGGGAGAACAGCATGTCAACGGTCGATCTCTCAGCACGAAAGCCACACTGTGCCTCAGGGTAGACGTGCTCGGCCAGCTTCTGGAGCCTGTTCAGAGCGACTCGAGCGAAGACTTTCCCCACTATGCTGAGCAGGGAGATTCCACGGTAGTTGTTGCAGTCACCGCGGTCACCTTTGTTTTTATAGAGGGTGATGATATTGGCATCGCGCATGTCCTGGGGTACTGCTCCCTCGTCCCAGCACAGGCATAGCAGTAAACCCTGTCACCAGGTTTCATGGAGGCACCCAAGATCGCGTCATTGGCACCAGCTAGACCTCATTGTCACAAGGCGAGCCGCCTTAAACAGTGTTCAAATCACACACAGCTTCCACAGTGTGGACTGCGACACCGACCACTCCCTGGTGTGCAGCAAGGTTAGACTCAGACCAAAGAAGTTGCGTCATTCCAAGCAGAAGGGCCACCCGCGCATCAACACGAGCAGAATTTCTCACCCACAGCTGTTACAAAAATTTCTAAATTCACTTGTAACAGCCCTTCAAAACACTCCCACAGGGGATGCTGAGACCAAGTGGGCCCACATCAGAGACGCCATCTATGAGTCAGCTTTGACCACCTATGGCAAAAGTGCGAAGAGAAATGCAGACTGGTTTCAATCTCATAATGAAGAGCTGGAACCTGTCATAGCCGCTAAGCGCATTGCACTGTTGAACTACAAGAAAGCCCCCAGCGATTTAACATCCGCAGCACTTAAAGCAGCCAGAAGCACTGCACAAAGAACAGCCAGGCACTGCGCAAACGACTACTGGCAACACCTATGCAGTCATATTCAGCTGGCCTCAGACACCGGAAACATCAGAGGAATGTATGATGGCATGAAGAGAGCTCTTGGGCCAACCATCAAGAAGATCGCCCCCCTCAAATCTAAATCAGGGGACATAATCACTGACCAACACAAACAAATGGACCGCTGGGTTGAGCACTACCTAGAACTGTACTCCAGAGAGAATGCTGTCACTGAGACTGCCCTCAATGCAGCCCAGCCTCTACCAGTCATGGATGAGCTGGACATACAGCCAACAAAATCGGAACTCAGTGATGCCATTGATTCTCTAGCCAGGGGAAAAGCCCCTGGGAAGGACAGTATTACCCCTGAAATAATCAAGAGTGCCAAGCCTGCTATACTCAAAGATAGTATCAAACTTAAAGAAAAAGCATATAATTGTGCAAAGATGGGTGGCAGATCAGAAGATTGACCAGAATATAAAAAAACAGCAAAGATTGACTAAAAGATTGGTAAGGAAGGTAAAATTAGAGTATGAGAGAAAGCAAGCTGGAAATATAAAGACAGATAGTGAGAGTTTCTATAGATATTTTAAAAACAAAAGAGTTAACAAAGTAAACATTGGTCCTATAGAAAGTGAGTCTGGGCAATTAATAATGGATAATAAGAAGATGGCAGATGAATTGAACAGGTATTTTGCATCAGTCTTCACATTTCAGAATTAGCTGTAAGTCAGGAAATGGAAGGGAGGGAGGAACTCTAGAAAATTACAATCATCAGGGAAATGGTACTGAACAAATTGTTGGAAGCTGTGGGCTGACAAGTTCCCGGGTCCTGATGGACTTCATCTTAGGGTGTTAAAAGAAGTGGCCGATGAGATAGTTGATGTGTTAGTTTTAATTTTCCAAAATTCCCTAGATTCAGGGAAGGTTCTGTTAGACTGGAAAATAGCGAATGTAACTCCTTTATTAAAAAAGCGAGGGAGACAGAAAGCAGGAGACTACAGGTCAGTTAGCTTAACATCTGTCTTAGGGAAAATATTAGAAGCTATTATTAAAGATGTTATAGTAGGGCTCTTGGACAAATTCAAGGTAATCAGTCAGAGTCAACATGGTTTTGTGAAAGGGAAATCATGTTTAACCAATTTATTGGAGTTCTTTGAGGGAGTTATATGTGCTATAGATGAAGGGGAACTAGTGGATGTATTGTACCTGGATTTACAGAAAGAATTTGATAAGATATCACATCAAAGGCTATTGAAAAAAATAAAAGCTCATGGTATAGGGGGTAACATGTTGGCATGGATAGAAGATTGGCTAGCTAACTAGGAAACAGAGAATAGGCATAAATGGGCCATTTCCAGGTTTGCAGATGACACAAAGCTAGGTGGGAATGTGTGTTGTGAGGAAGATGCAAAGTGGCTTCAAGGGGACTTAGGGAGACTTAGTAAATGGGAAAGAATGTGGCAGATGGAATATAATGTGGAAAAATGTGAAGTTATCCACTTTGGTAGGAGGAATAGATGTGCAGAGTATTTATTAAATGGTAAGCAATTAGAAAGCGTAGATGTACAAAGGGACCTGGGTGTCCTTGTCAATAAATCACTGAAAGCTAACATGCAGGTACAGCAAGCGATTAGGAAGGCTAATGGTATGTTAGCCTTTATCGCAAGAGGATTTGAGTACAAGAGTAGTGAAGTCTTGCTTCAATTATATAGAACCTTAGTTCGACCGCACCTGGAGTACTGTGTGCTGTTTTGGTCCCCTTACCTTAGGAAGGATATTATTGCCATAAAGGGAGTGCAACCAAGGTTCACCAGACTTGTTCCCGGGATGGCGGGACTGTTCTATGAAGAGAGTTTGGGGAAATTGGGCCTGTATTCTCTAGAGTTTCGAAGAATTGAAACCTACAAAATACTTAAAGGGATAGACAGGGTAGATGCAACTAATATGTTTCCTCTGGTTGGGGAGTCTAGAACCAGGGGACACAATTTCAAAATAAGAGGGAAGCCACTTAGGACCGAGATGAGGAGAAATTTCTTTCCTCAGAGGGTTGTGAATCTTTGGAATTCTCTACCCCAGAGGGCTGTGGAAGCTCAGTCATTGAGTATGTTTAAAGCGGAGACTGACTGATTTCTAAATACAAATGACATAAAGGGATATGAGGATTCTTTTGGGCCTCCTTATCTCGAGAGACAATGGATACGCGCCTGGAGGTGGTCAGTGGTTTGTGAAGCAGCGCCTGGAGTGGCTATAAAGGCCAATTCTAGAGTGACAGGCTTTTCCATAGGTGCTGCAGAGAAATTTGTTTGTCGGGGCTGTTGCACAGTTGGCTCTCCCCTTGCGCCTCTGTCTTTTTTCCTGCCAACTACTAAGTCTCTTCGACTCGCCACAATTTAGCCCTGTCTTTATGGCTGCCCGCCAGCTCTGGCGAATGCTGGCAACTGACTCCCACGACTTGTGATCAATGTCACACGATTTCACGTCGCGTTTGCAGACGTCTTTATAGCGGAGACATGGACAGCCGGTGGGTCTGATACCAGTGGCGAGCTCGCTGTACAATGTGTCTTTGGGGATCCTGCCATGAGGATAATGTGGGGAAAAGGCATTGAAGTGGATGATCAGCCATGATTCTATTGAATGGCGGGGCCGACTCGATGGGCTGAATGGCCTACTCCTGCTCCTATGTTCCTAGAGCAAACTATATACAAAGCTTTTGTCCAGGAATTTACAGTGCAGAGTGAACATGGCTTCTAGTCACATGACTATATCCTGGTACTTAGCTCGCTAGCATACTGATTTCTTAAAGGGACGTCACTCTTAAAGCCATCATACAACAACCCTTTTCTTTCCAAAGATAAATCTTGTAAACTACAAGTAAAAACACATAAATTGGATAGTGTCAAAAATAGTTATACAGGGAGAGAGGGTATAATATTTACAAGTATAAATTTGGTATTGTGAAATTTACAAGGGCAGAACCTTAAGAGTCCATCTCTTGTTTTGGTGGTTTGACAATTCTTCCAGATTTTGTTATGATGTAATCTTCTGGGGATGTGGATTTCACCCCTGGCTGTTTTTGGTTTGCAGACATGTTGTCAATGTGCTGGTTGTTATCCTGTTGTAACATCACTGCATGTCGGTCATGCATCATCTTCATTCTCCCTTGTGTTTTGAGCAGTGTCCCCTGCATCTTGGAGAATTTGAGTCTAAGCTGCTGCTGTTCTTTCTGAAGTTTCTCCCTCTCTGCATTCAGTTTCTGTTGCCCTGCCATCAGCCTGCTAACATACTCTGTTGCCTTTCTCAGGATGACTACTTTTGAGGCCTTGTCATTCTTGGAAAGCTCCGGCGTCTCATCTCAAAGAGTCAACTGACAATGCTTCAACTCATTTCTCCTCTGCCTCTTCAGGACATTGTGTGTCCTTCGCCTCTCCTCATCCTCTGCATCTGAAGGCCTGAGGATCAAGGTCGAGGACTTGTTGGGGGAGGGGTACTTGGCCTCATGGAGGTACCTGCCCATCCAGCTCATTTTGATGCTGGCGGTTCTCTACAGAGCAGAGGTGAGGGTGCGGCATAGTTGTGCAGCTGCTGGATTTCCAGAGTGCACCGTATGATGCCGGCCAGATTCTGCGAGCGGGTCCAGTCCTTGGAGATTTCCCATTGGCAATACTCCCCACTGCCAGCCTTTGCTTCTCAATGGTTGCAACGTTAATCTCTTCTTCTGACTCACTGGAGCGCAAAGAAACACTGCCTGTTGACAAAGAACTTTCACCATCTGAATTTGGGTCCTCGTTCCCTTGGTGTGGCATCTCTGAGAAGGGGCATTTACTCTCCAAACCAGAACCACTGGGATCCTGGAAGAACTGTGACTCAATCTCAGACATCAGGGGGCTAGTCATAGGGAGTGTATCCTCTCTGAGGTACAGAACAGCTTCGTCTTTGAAATCTCCTATGGCATCGAAGCTGTCCGGGTACATTTGTTGTAGGTCATGGACTGACTCAATGTGGGTACCCTTGGTCTCTTCTGCTGGAATGGGTATCATTGTGATCTTGTGGATAGTCATGATGTTGAGGTCCTTACACGTTGGTAGTCCTGCAACTGCTGGTCTGCACATGTCTACCAGGTAAAATATTAGTGGTTTGCATGCTGACTTGCCATAGTTGCATTGCATTGTCAGTGTGCCACTGCAAGGGATAGGTAGCCCATTGTATGCAGTAAACTTTGCAGTTGTTGGTTGTATCATTAATTTCCAATGTCCCTGGCACAGATCCTTCAGGATTCGGACTGGTAGGATATTTGCACTTGCTCCCGTGTTAATCTTAGCCCTGAGTGTGTGTTTGCCAACTTTCTTTGGGCATATGATATTAATAGTAGCAAAAGATTCCAGTTGTTTGACTTTATCAACACAATGGGCTGAATTTTTCCAGCTTCAAAAATGGCGGGATGCATGTGCGAGAGTTACTTTGTGGAGCCGCCGTGCTAAATAGTGCTATTTAGTCAGACTGCACCCCCGCACCCCCCACCACAGATGCGGGCGCTCCGTCCCCAGCAACGGCATCCATCACCACCGCACAAGTGCCGGCGCCATTTTCAAAGAGTTCAAGCCCTTCCAGTTCATTAACATTTTTGAAGTAATAGGGAGTTTGAATTAAAAATTAAAAACTTAATAAAAGCTTTGATACCCTCTCCCACCCCCTCCAATGACAGAACAGATTATGACTTACCTCCCCCCAGCAACCCCCCCCCCCCCCCGCCCCCCCAAAATACTTAACTGTTGGACCCAACCTTGTCCCCCAAAAGTTTACACACTTTGAACCTTACCCTTTCCCAGCACCCCTTAGACCAATCAAAATGGTTTCACCTGCTCCCCCCACTCATGCCCTGAAAACCAACCTCCTCCCCACCAGTGTCCTGCATCGGAACTGGCCAGAAAATGGCAGCGGGATGGCTGATGGGAGCAGGTAGGTAAATAATTCATTAATGAACATACTTAAATCCTGCTCCCGTCGCCAAGCGGCGGGTGGGCCGCCACAAGGCCTCGCCGCTGCCAATAATATGGGACAGGCTTTTCCGATGTCAAGGCCCATATCGGGCCTCTCCCAGAGGCATTTTCTGGGCCCCCCCCCCCGCCATGACCCGAACATTAGTTGGGGGGCTTGTAAAATCCAGCCTAATGTGTCAGGTTCACAATGTGAAATGCCTGCTCAGCTTCTGGCTGAAAATCTCTCCACTCTGAATCTTGTCTCAGGTCAATTTTGCTGTGGACTTTGTGTATCGGCTTACATTTATGCAGGTCTCTGGTGAGCTCCTTGCTGCTGCCATCTTGCTGTGCCTGACTTCTGTTTGTTTCTGTCACATTGTGACTTCTGGCTGCGTCTTTGGAGCCAGATTTCTTGCATAGACGGGCCCTGTGTCCTTTTTCACCGCACCCCTTGCACAGATCTTGAAATGCTGGATAACTTTGCGGTGAGTGGGACAAACTACACTTACCACACAGCTTGCTTGCTTTCTGTGACCTGGTTACCCTGCCGATACTGTAGGTTACACTAGTGCTTGCAGATGCTGTTGTCCAGCTACAATGGCTTTGTATTTCCTGCCATCTTCCAGCAGCGCATCAATGCTGTGACCTTTCTTTTTCCCCAAGAGGTCTTTTTGAAATGCTTCAATAGATGTTGAGCCAATCACCAGCTCCATTATTCACTCCGATAGCTCAGTTTCTGAAAAATTGCCCTTACTACGGCATCTACTAATGAATTGATCTGTTGATTCCTGTGGCTGTTGCCTATAGGACATCAATTCCAGGTGATGAATTCTAAAATTCACTCTTACCGAAGCTGATCTTCCAGCACTTTCCATATCTTTGCAGGATCTTTCTGGTCCTCTTCAGATAAGCCAGAAGTATTGATTCGGTATAACTCCTCATTTTCAACCGCTATCAATATTTTCACAGCCTGCTTCTCTGGTTCTGCAACCCCTTGGACTATGAAGTATAACTGCATTCTTTGTTTAAAAAGTTTGAACTCAAATAGGATATGATATTCATATGAATAGCCTTCTATTTCATTCTGGGATATTTGATATCCATCCTTCTGCTGTTCTTTTGCTTTCTGCTCTATATTTAACTTTGTTCAGCTCTGTGTGTTCCTTCAGCACTGTACTTATTATGACTTTTCCGTTTGTGGCTTAAAACCTGTTTTCGAACTTGTTCAATTAGCTCTGTGCTGTTCCCCCTTTAAGAAATTCTTTATTTTAGGCTATCTGCCTTGACAGAGTGTAACAGTTGCTTGACAGTGTTCTCTGTTTTTTCTCTTTCAGCACTTTGCTTGTATGTTTACACAGCTGTATGATAGCAGTTCAAGGGTTTTCCCCATTGCTTTTTTTGCTAGAGTTTATTTATCTTCTTCACATTTGTCTGGTGTAATGGTTTTTTTCAGCTTGACAACTTCAATGGAGAGTTGAGGGGTCTCTCACTTTTTTTACTATCGGACTTTTTTCTCAGTTCAGCGCTTTTCAGGGTTTTCCCCCTTTTCTTTTCTCTTGCTCACATACAGTCTTTAGAAAGCGAATTTTTTAATAACTCATCAAAGGCTTTTTTTTTAACCGGGATTTCTCAATCGTCAGCACAATGTCTCACCCTAGTCACATGACTACATCCTGGTACTTAGCTCATTAGCATACTGAGTTCTTAAAGGGATGTCACTCTTAAAGTGATCATACAACAACCACCAAAGGATAACTCCTTATTTTTCCCATATTCCTCCATTCAAACCACTGCTCCCAGTTTCTCCTCTGCCCTCCGGAAGCATGGCTCCAAGCTTTTGTGCTCTCTCCTGATTGCTTCTGTGTAACTCTAATCACTTCATGCTATGGGCAACAATTCTCGATCTCACAGCAATTCCTGCTCACGGAATGCAATGATCAGAATTATTGATACCAATAGGCAATTAGGAGTAATGTTGAGGGGAGAGCGCCTGATGTGTGATGCTTTTTGCCTGCAATGCCGGCAAATAGACCGACCCCTAAGGCGTCAACATTCCAAGTCAAACATGGAGTGTTGTTATGAATGCGTCTTGTTAGTTATGCCTTCCTGTTGCAACAAACTCAAACAAAAGCCTAAACAAGGCATCTAGAAATCCCACACAGCCCTTGTTGCACAGCACCGATATTGGTCCTGCTCCTCTATATCACCTTTTAAATCGGTATACCTTATAATCTTGCTTTCATGTGCAGTTTCCAGCCCATCCATCCTAGTTCGGTCAGTTCCCTTTTAATCATCTTCTCCTGGGTTCAACTGCAGAGCACAATGTCCAGACATCAATTTATCTGCATAATTTTGTGCAGCTGTAATTGTTTCTAGAATTTTCAGTAACAATGTAGCCCTGTTTTATGATATGGATTAAAACATAACAGGCACAGCATTCATGAAGTAATTAATTGTGTGAGGTGCTCTGAAGCATTTTAATGTGATAGGAAACTATAAAATTGCAAGTATTATAATTATTGTTATGGGGTTTGCCATTTTAAAGTGACAATAAACAGCAGTTTATGATATTTAGGATCAAATGGATTTAACTACTGATCTGGGCTCATTTGTTTGATTCATTTACAGTTATTTCAAGTGGAAGACTTTTTTCATCTCTTGGGTATCCTCAATAAAGCTATATTTTCATTTACATCTGTCTCCCCATCCTCCCATCTGTATATCACCCAGTTTTCAATCTGTGTGGTGCTCAAACTCCATCAGTGCAGCATCCGTATCCAACAGCTACTATTAAAGGCAATGTGAAACTGTTTCATTGTCGAAGGAACAATGAATGATGGGACAAACTCTCAATTATATATTCAGGCTACTGATAGTGGTCTCTGGTTAGCTGCATGAGATGACAAATTACCTATTGGGTGAGGTTTTGTCATATCCTTCGAACCTTGCAAAAATATTAGTCAGGTAAGTCTTGACCAACGGTTGCATCTGTAATATTCATATTATATTTTGAGAATGCTTTCCACTTGTGCAAAACAAATCAAATCAAATCATGGATAGGCACGCAAAGGACACAGATTTTCACACCTAGATTAAGCGGAATTCCTGATTGTTTTCTATTTCCTAATCATACGAGATAACATGGTAAATACAGATGAAGAAGGATGTAGAAAAGCTGTAGAAAAGTGGAATATTTGGCTCCTTCCACCTCTGGAAAAAGGAAGAGAACTTTGGATAAAGTAAGGCAAGACTCATAAAGTACTGTAAAGAGACAGAGGGGATATGTTATAACTTGTATCTTAAATTATGTTCATTATTAGACACTTTGGGGTCTATTTTGATTTTTGGGTGAATGACTGGTGAAGCTATTGCATCCATCTTCAGCCAGAAGTGCCGAATGGGTGATCCATCTCGGCCTCCACCTGAGGTCCCCAGCATCACAGATGCCAGTTTTCAGCCAATCCAATTCACCCCACATGATATCAAGAAACGGCAGAAGGCACTGAATACTGCAAAGGCTATGGGCCCTGACAACATTCCAGCAATAGTACTGAAGACTGGTGCTCCAGAACAAGCTGTGTCCCTGGCCAAACTGTTCCAGTACAGCTACAACACTGGCATTTACCCAGCAATGTGGAAAATTGCCCAAGCATGTCCTGTACACAAAAAGCAAGACAAATCTAATTACCGCCCCATCAGTCTACTTTCAATCATCAGCAAAGTGATGGAAGGGGTCATTGACAGTGCTATCAAGTGACACTTGCTCAGCAATAACCTGCTCACTGATGCTCAGTTTGGGTTCCACCAGGGCCACTCAGCTCCTGACCTCATTACAGCCTTGGTCCAAACATGGACAAAAGAGCTGATCTCCAGAAATGAGGTGAGAGTGACTGCCTTTGACATCAAGGAGTCCTAGCAAAACTGGAGTCAATGGGAATCAGGTCAAAAGCTCTCTGCTGGTTGGAGTCAGACCTAGCACAAAGGAAGATGGTTGTGGTTGTTGGTGGTCAATCATCTCAGTCCCAGGACATCACTTGCAGGAGTTCCTCAGGGTAGTATCCTAGGCCCAACCATTTTCAGCTGCTTCATCAGTGACCATCATAAGGTCAGAAGTGGGGATGTTTGCTGATGATTGCACAATATTCAGTACCATTCGCAACTCCTCAGATAATGAAGCAGCCCATATCCAGATGCAGCAAGACCTAGACAATATCCAGGCTTGGGCTGATAAGTGGCAAGTAACATTCACACACAGAAGGGCCAGGCGATGACCATCTCAAACAAGAGATAATCTAAGCATCTCCCCTTGACATTCAATGGCATTACCATTGCTGAATCCCCCACCATCAACATCCTGGGGGTTACCATTGACCAGAAACTGAACTGGAGCAGCCACAAAAATACTGTGGCTACAAGAGCAGGTCAGAGGCTGGGAATTCTGCAGTGACTAACTCATCTCTTGACTCCCCAAAGCCTCTCCATCATCTACAAGGCACAGGTTAGGTGGGTGATGGAATACTCTCCACTTGCTTGGATGGGTGCAGCTTCAACAGCACTCAAGAAGCTTGACACCATCCAGGACAAAGCAGTCTGCTTGATTGACACCCCATCCACTACCTTCAAGATTCATCCCCTTCATCACTGACACACCAAAAGGTGTCCTAGTGCAGCTTGAAAAATAGAGGCTTCAAAATAGGTTGGGGACCTCCAGCAAGGTGAGTTGAGGCATGTAAGGGGCCGGGATTTGCAAGCAGGGAGGTTAAGGGTCCCAGGGTGGCCAAAGCCAAGATTATTTCTGTGAACCAAGAGGAGCACTGGAAGAGTTTCTTCACACTGTGTTTTTTGTCATCTCATTTCTACCTCAGCCTACACACTCTGAAGACAAACTGCAACTATTTTTATAGCCACTCTGCTCTCCCTTCACACTGAAAGCTAATATTGTCCTTCTCTTTCATTTCAGGTGCTGGAAATGTTGGGCCTGTTGTATCAGTATCAGAAAGAGGAGGCCTGCCTTCCTGAAGATGTAGCATCACTCAAATTTAGTCCTGGTATGCACCAGCTAAAATTATTGGCATCACACCTAATCTAGAAGCTATGCTAGAGGCAGGGTCTTCAAATGATATATCACTGGGCACAAGTCTGAAGGAACTAAAGTAGGGGGATAGGATGCCACAGGTGCCAGTTCACCTGAAGGTGAGATCACGCTTGAGTAAATGTAGTATTTAGACGCTGACTTTGAGGGTCCAAACTTCCGAAGAAGGTTGATGGGCATATAGACCAGGAAATGCTAGGTGTATTGAGCAAGATGCCTGCAAACTGGTTGAGGGCATGGAGGAGTCCAGCTCCAAATTGTGTCATGGCTTTGAATAGAGCATGGGGACGATACTGTCCAACGTGGAGCAAGTCGTCAGCTCCATGACCATGACAGTGGTGCCCACCATGATGGACTCTCCAGTGACAGGTCACATCAGGGTGTTGATGGGGGATTTTCCCTTTTCCGAGCAATAAACTATTTCCAAATCAGAAAAAAAGCAGTCCAGTACCAACACACAACTATTACTTGTGTAATGGAGAAAATAGCCAAAATAAAACTCAGAAGTTAACCAGCAGCTTAAGAAGAGAAATCAGCAATTAACCTGTACAGAATGGATGAGGGCTTTAAATAGCATTCCTGCTGAATGTTAGTTCATTGCTGAATCTAGTGCCACAAAATATTGGACAAGTTGGTCATATTTTGAGTCAGGCACTCAAGAGTCCGATAACAAGCATAGAACTTTTGTATGATCAGGTTAATGATGTTTTTGCATACTTCCAGCTTTTCTCTAATAGATGGAAGCATATGCAATAAGATTCTGGAAGTTACTTCAGGCCACTGCCTTAAAAATTCAGGAGTGCTTATTCATGGCTGTGGCCTTTAAAGAGCATCTGTTAGGCTGCAGGTAGGCCTGGTTTGCTATATGCTCGCTGTCTCAGGGCAAACCAATCTTTCAGTGGAGTCTCAAACAAGTGTTAAGCTCCTTATTTACATATGCAAAAGGTCCAATGTCTGTTTCGTGTCAAGGCCTTGCATGCCAATTTTTCCCAATATTGCAGGCAGCACACTTACCCAAAGTCTGAGGGATCCCTTTTTCCATGTGAATGTTGATGCGTTGGGCACTGGACTGCAATTTCAATTCACCAACCTAAGCGGAAAGCCGCAGTGAGTTTCAGGCCAATCTGATGCAGGTGCTCAGGACTAAAAGGGGCTCAAGAAGATACATCTTTGTTTGCTTTTACTTTCCTTGTGGAGCCAGGAGGAACAGGAGTGCTCCTCTAGGTTCAATAAGGAAAGTCTAGGCCTCCCCGTCACAGACACACATCCCCTTCCTGATTGCAAGCCGCCCTGGGTTGGCCCCAACACCCGATCTGGCCACTTGCTTAATTTAGGCAGTTTTCAGGATTTGAGTGAGGCCCAGGAGTTAAAATATCCCAGGCCTTATTTCTGGAGTAGCAGTTGAGTTTCTAACTCACACAGCCTTGACCATCCACCCAAAACTGTCCTGGAGTTAAAATTGGGACCCGAATGTGTGTGAAGGATAAAGTGAGGAAAAGAGAAACAATGAAGTTAGACATTAGACAAATAGAAAAATCTAACAGACATAAGTAGAAGTAGAGAAATGAGAGAAAAGACTGACAAAAATATAAATAAGTGCTCATCAAATTATAGGGCACAGATAAAAAGAATGGAATTGAGAGGAAAGACAAATAGGTACTGTCCGCAAGAAATCCTGAATAGAAAAGTTTCTGATTTGTATAAAAGCAAAACTATTCAGAGAGGCCAGAAGGCCAGACTAAATAATCCTCAGACTTAGCGTCCAATTCTGAATCACATATTAACTGCTGAGATTTTAATGTAAATATGCCATTACACTGTCATTACAGTGATCAGTCTGCATGGCTCACAGGTCACATCTCAGCCACTGTTAATTTTGCAGGCAAAAGCTTTTTTTCTCTTTTGAAATGTTAATAACTTTCTATTAGTTAATGTAGCGTGACTAAAATTCAGATTAGATATAATTCACTTTAATATGTGTGACTGGCTACCTTGCTGCATATGATCATTTAGCAATGGTTTCCAGCTGAATACATGATTGTGGATGGGTCTAGTTACATAGGTAAGTTTAAGCAGTATCTTATCAAATGCATTAATTTTTGATATCTATAGAACATATATTGTAGCATGAGTGTTCCCATTACTAGTATGATGGCTGTAGCAATCTTACATATACTATGAATCTATTTCTCTCTCCACCATTTGGTCTGTTGTGAGAGCAGCTTATCTCTATGCAAACCCTTTAAGCACAAACCAGGCCATTTTTTAAAATAACTAATCAGTGATGCTCCAAGATCAGCCAACAGGAGGCACAATTTGTGCAGGTCAAGTGAAGCCTCTTAAGTTTCTCCACTACTTTAGATGAAATGCCTCACTCCGACATAATATTTAAGCCTGTGGCACAGCTAAACACTGATACAATCATCCAACTGAGGCAAGGGTGAATGAGGGATCGTCCAGAACTTAAACATTCTACAAGGAAGTCAAGTCACTGGACAACCTCATTGTTATATCACTGACCACGGTGGCATTCACAGCTTTGTGATTACAGTGGAGGCAAATCATTTAAACAAGCAAGCGATTTTTTAAACAGATGACATTTAAAATGTTGCAGGGATGTTTGCTACATTCTGACTTAGCTAAAATATATTTTAAAATAAATCCAAACGGAGCATTCAAACCAATGAGATCATAATATCTTGTATAGACTAGGAAATTCCTTGAAGCTCCTCCCACTCCACTGAATTACTTTGTTGGGTCTGCAGCAGAAATGCCATTTCCATTAACTGGGGTTTTCACCATGATCCCAGCAAAATAACTCTGATAGAAATTCCAGATAGTGGGAGGAGAACTGGGACAATTAAGTAGGGTTGCTATTTGGGATGGAAACTGACTCCCTGGGTTTCTACTTCTCCAAAGGCCATTATATTCTGGGCACAGATGCTTTTTCTGTCAATTCCCATAGTGATAAAAGTCACCTTTAGAGGCATGCCGAAGGGTATTCCCAGGCTATCCAAGCAAGTCTCCCAGCTTGCTCCTGATAGGCCAGCAAAACCTATGCCAATTGAAGGTGCCTATAGTTTAGAAGCGAATATTAACTAATCCCGGTGGGGGTACACTTCACTTCCTCAGCAGCAAGCACAACTTTATGAAGCAAGTATACCATTTTGGATACTGTTGAGGGAGATGGCTCACCAGGGGAAGGCAGCAGTAGCCAGGTTCATGGCAACGTGGCTGGCTCTGCTGTTCGGAAGGGCTGGAAAAAGAGTGGAAGGGCTATAGTCATCGGGGATTCGATTGTAAGGGGAGTAGATAGGCGGTTCTGTGGTCGAAAATGAGACTCCAGAATGGTATGTTGCCTCCCAGGTGCACGGGTCAGGGATGTCTCAGATCGGCTGCAGAACATTCTGAAGGGGGAGGGTGAACAGCCAGTTGTCATTGTGCACATAGGCACCAATGATATAGGTAAAAAACGGGATGAGGTCCTACAAGCAGAATTTAGGGAGTTAGGAGCCAAGTTAAAAAGTAGGACCTCAGAGGTCGTAATCTCAGGATTGCTACCAGTGCCACGTGATAGTCAGAGTAGAAGTGAAAGAATAGTCAGGATGAATGCATGGCTTGAGAGATGGTGCAGGAAGGAGGGGTTCAGATTTTTGGGACATTGGAACCGGTTCTGGGGGAGGTGGGACTATTACAAATTGGACGGTCTACACCTGGGCCGGACTGGAACCAATGTCCTTGGGAGTGCTTTTGCTAACGCTGTTGGGGAGGGTTTAAACTAATGTGGCAGGGGGATGGGAACCAAATGAGGAGGTCAGTGGACAGTAAGGAGGTAGTAACGAAAGCCTGTAAGGAACTAGATAATGAAGTCAGCGTGACTAAGGGGAAGAGTAGGCAGGGAGCAGATGATGAACGCAAAGGGAGTGGTGGTCTGAGGTGCATTTGTTTTAATGCAAGAAGTGTAGTAGGTAAGGCAGATGAACTTAGGGCTTGGATTAGTACCTGGGAGTATGATGTTATTGCTATTACTGAGACTTGGTTGAGGGAAGGGCATGATTGGCAACTAAATATCCCAGGATATCGATGTTTCAGGCGGGATAGAGAGGGAGGTAAAAGGGGTGGAGGAGTTGCATTACTGGTCAAAGAGGATATCACAGCTGTGCTGAAGGAGGGCACTATGGAGGACTCGAGCAGTGAGGCAATATGGGCAAAACTCAGAAATAGGAAGGGTGCGGTAACAATGTTGGGGCTGTACTACAGGCCTCCCAACAGCGAGCGTGAGATAGAGGTACAACTATGTAAACAGATTATGGAAAGATGTAGGAGCAACAGGGTGGTGGTGATAGGAGATTTTAATTTTCCCAACATTGACTGGGATTCACTTAGTGTTAGAGGTCTAGATGGAGCAGAATTTGTCAGGAGCATCCAGGAGGGTTTTCTAGAGCAGTATGTAAATAGTCCAACTCGGGAAGGGGCCATACTGGACCTGGTGTTGGGGAATGAGCCCGGCTAGGTGGTTGAAGTTTCAGTAGGGGACTACTTTGGGAATAGTGATCACAATTCCGTAAGCTTTAAAATACTCATGGACAAAGATGAGAGTGGTCCTAAAGGAAGAGTGCTAAATTGGGGGAAGGCCAACTATACCAAAATTCGGCAGGAGCTGGGGAATGTAGATTGGGAGCAGCTGTTTGAAGGTAAATCCACATGTGATATGTGGGAGGCTTTTAAAGAGAGGTTGATTAGCGTGCAGGAGAGACATATTCCTGTGAAAATGAGGGATAGAAATGGCAAGATTAGGGAACCATGGATGACAGGTGAAATTGTGAGACTAGCTAAGAGGAAAAAGGAAGCATACATAAGGTCTAGGTGGCTGAAGAAAGACGAAGCTTTGAAAGAATATCGGGAATGTAGGACTAATCTGAAACGAGGAATTAAGAGGGCTAAAAGGGGTCATGAAATATCTTTAGCAAACAGGGTTAAGGAAAATCCCAAAGCCTTTTATTCATATATAAGGAGCAAGAGGGTAACTAGAGAAAGGATTGGCCCACTCAAGGACAAAGGAGGAAAGTTATGCATGGAGTCAGAGAAAATGGGTGAGATTCTAAACGAGTACTTTGCATCGGTATTCACCGAGGAGAGGGACATGAAGGATGTTGAGGTTAGGGACAGATGTTTGATTACTCTCGGTCAAGTCGGCATAAGGAGGGAGGAAGTGTTGGGTATTCTAAAAGGCATTAAGGTGGACAAGTCCCCAGGTCCAGATGGGATCTATCTCAGGTAACTGTGGGAAGCGAGAGAGGAAATAGCTGGGGCCTTAACAGATATCTTTGCAGCATCCTTAAACACGGGTGAGGTCCTGGAGGACTGGAGAATTGCTAATGTTGTCCCCTTGTTTAAGAAGGGTAGCAGGGATAATCCAGGTAATTATAGACCGGTGAGCCTGACGTCAGTGGCAGGGAAGCTGCTGGAGAAGTTACTGAGGGATAGGATCTATTCCCATTTGGAAGAAAATGGGCTTATCAGTGATAGGCAACATGGTTTTGTGCAGGGAAGGTCATGTCTTACCAACTTAATAGAATTCTTTGAGGAAGTGACAAAGTTGATTGATGAGGGAAGGGCTGTAGATGTCATATACATGGACTTCAGTAAGGCGTTTGATAAGGTTCCCCATGGTAGGCTGATGGAGAAAGTGAAGGCGCATGGGGTCCAAGGTGTACTAGCTAGATGGATAAAGAACTGGCTGGGCAACAGGAGACAGAGAGTAGCAGTGGAAGGGAGTTTCTCAAAATGGAGACGTGTGACCAGTGGTGTTCCACATGGATCCGTGCTGGGACCACTGTTGTTTGTGATATACATAAATGATTTGGAGGAAAGTATAGGTGGTCTGATTAGCAAGTTTGCAGACGACACTAAGATTGGTGGAGTAGCAGATAGTGAAGGGGACTGTCAGAGAATACAGCAGAATATAAATAGATTGGAGAGTTGGGCAGAAAAATGGCAGATGGAGTTCAATCAGGGCAAATGCGAGGTGCTGCATTTTGGAAGATCCAATTCAAGAGTGAACTATACAGTAAATGGAAAAATCCTGGGGAAAATTGATGTACAGAGAGATTTGGGTATTCAGGTCCATTGTTCCCTGAAGGTGGCAACGCAGGTCAATAGAGTGGTCAAGAAGGCATACGGCATGCTTTCCTTCATCGGACGGGGCATTGAGTACAAGAGTTGGCAGGTCATGTTACAGTTGTATAAGACTTTGGTTCGGCCACATTTGGAATACTGCGTGCAGTTCTGGTCGCCACATTACCAAAAGGATGTGGATGCTTTGGAGAGGGTGCAGAGGAGGTTCGCCAGGATGTTGCCTGGTATGGAGGGCACTAGCTATGAAGAGAGGTTGAGTAGATTAGGATTATTTTCATTAGAAAGACGGAGGTTGAGGGGGGACCTGATTGAGGTGTACAAAATCATGAGAGGTATAGACAGGTTGGATAGCAAGAAGCTTTTTCCCAGAGTGGGGGATTCAATTACTAGGGGTCACGAGTTCAAAGTGAAAGGGGAAAAGTTTAGGGGGGATATGCGTGGAAAGTTCTTTACGCAGAGGGTGATGGGTGCCTGGAACACGTTGCCAGCGGAAGTGGTAGACGTGGGCACGATAGCGTCTTTTAAGATGTATCTAGACAGATACATGAATGGGCAGGAAGTGAAGAGATACAGACCCTTAGAAAATAGGCGACATGTTTAGATAGAGGATCTGGATCGGCGCAGGCTTGGAGGGCCGAAGGGCCTGTTCCTGTGCTGTAAATTTCTTTGTTCTTTGTTCTTTGTTCTTTTTGCTGCTGTGCATACTTTGAAATCTAAATGACCCTGTCTCTGGGATTTGGGATGGGGCTCAGCAGCAAGGCATCTTGGTGAACAAAAGCCCATCCCAGTAACAGTTTCACCTCTCCCCCCAAAAGGATCTGAGGAATTTTTAGGCTTATTTCTTTTCTCAATTTCTAGAATTATAGTAGCTTAGTAAGTAACCAATTTATTCTCAATTGCATTGCACTAATTCTTCTTCAGAAGTTGTGAAAAATATTCTTAAACTGGGTTTATACAATAATTTTCCAGAAAGTTCAAATGACTCTCTAGATTTCTGCCACATTGGACAATCTCACACATAAATATTTCACTTGGCAGACTTAAAGAACTTCTGCAAGAATGAAGCCAAACATAAACAGCAAAATATTAAATAACATTTAATTTAGAGCTCCTAAAGTGATGTCTTAAACTCAACCTTTTGCATAATTATATCAATGATTAAATAGAAAGGAAGAGAGAAAGAAAGTCTGGCATTTAAATCATGACTTTCACAATCTCAGGACTTTCCAAAGTGCTTTGCAGCCAAGGAAGTACTTTTGAAGTGTAGTCACTGTTGAAATGCAGCAGCCAATTTGCACACAGCAAGGTCTCACAAACAACAATGTGATAATAGCCAGTAAAGTTGTTTTAGTGATGTTGGTTGAGGGATAATTATTGGCTAGGACAATCAGAAAATAAAAAGCTTGCAAATGCTGGAAGTGGGCAATAAAAACAAAAATGCCAAATTACACTGCAAGATCAGTCATCATCTGAACAGAAAATACTGGTCAACAGGAATAAATTTCCTCCTTTCTTTCAGTGTACCTAATGTGCAGTAATAGTGTAGGAAATGTTTTAGTGCGGAAATTCAAATAGAAGCAAGATCTGTTACATGTGCACACTTTATAAGCCATTCCATGATCCACCTGCTGACTCACTGTGGCATCAACTGGATATTTCAGAATGGGAATCAGTGTCGTGAGCAGCTGCAAGTTTTCTGGTTTTGTACTGATATTGCACTCTGGGTAACTTAGGCTGAGGTAAATAAGAACATAAAAACATAAGAAATAGGAGCAGGAGTAGGCCATTCATCCCCTCAAGCCCACCCCGCCATTCAATAAGATCATGGCTAATCTGTCCCAGACCTCAACTCTTCTTTTGTGCCAGCTCCTCATAGCCCTCAACTCCCTGATATTTTAAAAATCATTCTACCTCCTCTTTAAATACGTTCAGTGATCTCGCCTCCACAATCTCTGAGGTAGAGAATTCCAGACATTCATTACCCTCTGAGAGAAGAAATTCCTTTGCATCTCAGTTTTAAATGACTGTCCCCTTATTCTGTAACTATGTCCCCTAGTTTGAGATTCCCCCACTAATGGAAACATCTTCTCAACATCTACCCTGTCAAGCCCCCTGAGAACCTTGTACGTTTCAATAAGATCACCCCTCATTCTTCTAAACTCTAATGAATAAAGGCCTAACATGTTCAGCCATTCTTTATAAGTCAACCCCTTCATCCCAGGTATCAGCTTAGTGAATCTCTTTTGAACTGCCTCCAATGCTAGTATATCCTTTCTTAAATATGGGGACCAAAACTGTACATATACTCCAGGTGCAGCCTCACCAACACCCTGTACAGTTATAACAAGACTGCCCTATTTTTAAACTCCAACGTCCTAGCAATAAAGGCCAAAATTCCATTTGCCTTCTTAATTACTTGCTGCACCAGCACAAGAAGACCCAGATCCCTTTGTGCTGCACTTTTTTGAAGTCTGTCTCCATTTAAATAATAGTCTGCCTTTTGATTCTTCCTACCAAAGTGCATGACCTCATATATTCCTACAGTAAACTCCATCTGCCAAGTTTTTGCCCATTCACTCAACCTATCTATATCCCCTTGCAGATTCCTTATGTCCTCATCACAACATGCCCTCCCACCTATTTTTGTATCGTCAGCAAATTTGGATATATTACACTCTGCCCCCTCTTCCAAGTCATTAATATAGATAGTAAATAATTGAGGCCCAAGGACTGATCTTTGCGGCACTCCAATAGTTACGCCTTTCCAACCTGAAAAAGACCCAGTAATCCCAACTCTCCGTCTTCTGTGAGTTAACCAATCCTCAATCCATGCTAATACATTACTCCCAATACCGTGAGCTCCTATCTTGTGCAATAACCTATTATGTGGCGACTTATCAAATGCCTTCTGGAAATCTTTATACACTACATCTACCGTTCCCCTTTATCAACTCTGCTTGTTATATCCTCAAAGAGCTCTAGAAAATTTGTCAAACATGATTTCCCTTTCACAAAACCATGTTGACTCTGTTTGATTGTGTTAAGCTTTTCTAAATGTCCTGCTATTTCTTCCTTAATAATGGACTTTAGCATTTTCCCAACGACCGATGTTAGGCTGACTGGCCTGTAGCTTCCTGCTTTTTGTCTCCCTCCCTTCTTGAACAGGGGCGCCACATTAGCAGTTTTTCAATCTGCTGGGACCCTCCCAGAATCCAGTGAGTTCTGGACTATTTCGACCAATGCCTCCAGTACCTCTGCAGCCACTTCCTTTAAAACCCTTGGATGTAGGCCATCAGGTCCTGGTGACTTGTCTGCCTTTAGTCCCATTAGTTTGTCAAATACTTTGTCCCTTGTGATAGAGACTGTTACAAGAGCTTTCCTCCTGTTAGCTCCTTGTTTATCTGATATCCTCCACCGTGAACACCGATGCAAAATATTGGTTTAAATTATCTGCCATTTTCCTGTTCCCCGTTATAATTTCTCCAGTCGCATTCTCCAAGAGTCCCACGCTCACTTTAGCTACTCTCTTTCTTTTTATATACCCGTAGAAGCTCTTGCTGTTTGTCATAGAGTTATACAGCACAGAAACAGGCCCTTTGGCTCATCGTGTCTAAGCCAGCCATCAAGCACCTATCTATTTTAATTTCATTTTCCAGCACTTGGCCCATATCCTTGTATGCTATGGCATTTCAAGTGCTCAGCTAAATACTTCTTAAATGTTTTGAGAGTTCCTGCCTCTAACAACCCTTCAGGTAGTGTGTTTCAGATTCCAACCACCCTCTGGGTAAAAAAATGTTTCCTCAAATCCCCTCTAAACCTCTTGCCCCTTACCTTAAATCAATGCCCCCTGGTTATTGATCCCTCTGCTAAGGGAAAAAGTTTCTTCCTATCTATCCTATCAATGCCCCTCATAATTTTGTATACCTCAATCAGGTCCCCCCAAGTCTTCTCTGCTCTAAGGAAAACACCCCTAGCCTATCCAGTCTCTCGTCACAGCTGAAATGCTCCAGCCCAGGCAACATTCTGGTGAATCTCCTCTGCACCCTCTCCAGTGCAATCACATCCTTCCTATAGTGTGGTGACCAAAAGTGTACACAGTACTCCAGCTGTAGCCTAACTAGCGTTTTATACAGCTCCATCATAACCTCCCTGCTCTTATATTCTCTGCCTCGACTAATAAAGCCAAGTATCCCATATGCCTTCCTGACCACCTTCTCTATCTGTGCTGCTGCCTTCAGTGATCTATGGACAAGTACACCAAGGTCCCTCTGACCCTCTGTACTTCCTAGGGTCCTACCATCCATTGTATATTCCCTTGTCTTGTTAGTCCTCCCAAAATGCACCACCTCACACTTCTCAGGATTAAATTCCATTTGCTCCACCCATCTTACCAGCCCATCTATATCATCCTGTAATCTAAGGCTTTCCTCCTCACTATTTATGACACCATCAATTTTCATGTCATCTGTGAACTTATTGATCATACCTCCTATATTCATGTCTAAATCATTAATGTACACTACAAACAGCATGTGTCCCAGCGCCGATCCCTGCAGTACACCACTGATCATAGGCTTCCACTTGCAAAAACAACCCTCGACCATCACCCTCTGCCTCCTGCCACTAAGTCAATTTTGGATCAAATTTGCCAAATCGCCCTGGATCCCATGGGCTTTTATCTTCTTAACCAATCTCCCATGCGGGACCTTATGAAAAGCCTTACTGAAGTCCATGCAGACTACATCAACTGCCTTACCCTCATCTAGTCACCTCCTTGAAAAATTCAATCAAGTTTGTTAGTCACGATCTCCCCCCTGACAAAGCCATGTTGGCTATCCCTGATTAACCCCTGCCTCTCCAAGTGGAGATTATTCCTGTCCCTCAGAATTTTTTCCAATAGTTTCCCTACCACTGATGTTAGACTCACTGGCATGTAAGTACCTGCTACCCTTCTTGAATAATGGTACCACATTTGCTGTCCTCCAGTCCTTTGGTACCTCTCCTGTGGCCAGAGAGGATTGAAAATTAGTGTCAGAGCTCCTGCTATCTCCTCCCTTGCCTCACATAACAACCTGGGATACATCTCATCTGGGCCTGGGGATTTATCCACTTTTAAGCCTACTAAAACAGCTAATACTTCCTCGCTTTCAATGCTAATTTGTTCAAGTATATTCCAATCCCCCTCCCTGATCTCCACACCTACATCGTCCTTCTCCATAGTGAACACAGATGAAAAGCAATCATTTAAAACCTCACCTATGTCCTCCGGTTCCACACACACATTGCTACTTTGGTCCCTAATGGGCCCTACTCTTTCCCTGGTTATCCTCTTGCCCCTAATATACTTATAAGAAACCTTGGGATTTTCCTTTATCTTGCCCGCCAGTGTTTTTTCATGTCCCCTCTTCTCTCTCCTCATTACTTTTTTAATTACCCCCCTACACTTTCTTTACTCCTCTAGGGCCTCTACTGTTTTCAGTGCTTTGCATCTGCCATAAGCCTCCTTCTTTTCCTTATCCAATCCTCTATATCCCTTGACATCCAAAGTTCCCTGGACTCGTTGGTCCTACCCTTCACCTTTATGGGAACATGTTGGCCTTGAACTCTCACTATGTCCTTTTTGAATGACTCCCACTGGTCTGATCTAGACTTTCCTACAAATAGCTGCTCCCAGTCCACTTTGTCCGGATCCTGTTTTATCATATTGAAATCAGCGTCCTTCCCCCAATTCAGTACTTTAATTTCTGGTCCCTCTTTGTCCTTTTCCATAACTACCTTAAATCTTACAGAGTTATGGTCACTATCCCCGAAATGCTCCTCCACTGATACTTCTACCAGTTGTTCGGCTTCACTCCCTCGGATTAGGTCCAGTTCCGCCCCTTCTCTTGTAGGAATTTCTACATGCTGGCTCAAAAAGCTCTCCTATATGCACTTTAAGAATTCCGCCCCCTTTAAGACTTTAGCACTCAGTCTATCCCAGTTGATATTGGGGAAGTTGAAATCCCCTACTATTATTACCCTATTATTTTAACACCTATCTGAGATTTGCCTACATATCTGCTCCTCTATCTCTCCCTGACTGTTTGGAGGCCTGTAGTACTCGCCCAGCCAAGTGATTGCTCCCTTTGTATTTTTAAGTTCTCGCCATATGGCCTCATTTGAGGAACATTCTCAGATATCATCCCTCCTCACTGCAGTAATTGACTCCTTGATCAACAGTGCAATGCCACCTCCTCTTTGATACTCTCTCCTGTCATGCCTGAAGATTCTATACCCTGGAATATTGAGCTGCCAGTGCTGCTCTTCCCTCAACCATGTCTCTGCGATAGCAATAATATCATAATCCCCTGTGTTAATCAACTCCCTCAATTCATCTGCAGTACTAGTAAGACTCCTTGTGTTAAAATAGATGCAATCCAGCCTTGCATTATTCGCTTGTGCATTAACAGGTCTATATTTGCCCTGCCCTCCAGACTGACTCAGTTTCTCTTCTATATTTGACTGTGCATCCCCACTACTGTAGCTCCATTCTGTATCCCATCCCCTTGCCAAATTAGCTTAACACCCACCACCCCCAATAGCACTGACAAACCTCCCAGCAACGATGTCGGTCCGGTTCCAGTTCAGGTGCAACCCGTCCAATTTGTACAGGTCCCACCTTTGCCAGAAACAGACTCAGTGATCCAGGAAACTAAAGCCCTCCCTCTTGCACCATCTCTTCAGCCACGCATTCATCTGCTCTATCCTCCTATTCCTATACTCACTAGCAAGTAGCACCGGGAGTAATCCAGAGATTACAACCTTTGAGGTCCTGCTTTGTAATCTGCTGCCCAGCTCCCTAAATTCTTGTTGCAGGACCCCATCTCTCTTTCTACCTATGTCATTGGTACCAATATGTACCACGACCTCTGACTGTTCACCCTCTCCCTTCAGGATATCCTGCAGCCACTCCGTGACATCCTTGACCCTAGCACCAGGGAGGCAACATACCATCCTGGAGTCACGTTTGCGGCCACAGAAACACCTATCTGTACCCTTACGATAGAATCCCCTATCACTATAGCTCTCCCACTCTTTCTTCTCCCCTCCTGTGCAGCTGAGCCACCCGTGGTGCCACAGACTTGGCTCACTGCATTCCCCTTAGAAGCTATCTCTCCCAACAATATCCAAAGCAGAAAATCTTTAGTGCAGGGACTCCTGCATTACCTGCCTAGTTCTTCTACTCTGCCTGGCAGTCACCCATTCCCTTTCTGCCTGAGCAGTATTTATCTGCGGTGTGACTACCCCCCTATACTTGCTATCCATGATGATCTCAGCTTCGCGGATGCTCCATAGTGTCTCCAGCCACCGCTCCAGTTCTGAAACATGGATTTCAAGGAGCTGCAGCTGGAGACACTTTCTGCATATGTGTTCACCCTGGATAATGAAAGTGTCCCTGACTTCCCACATTGCACAGGAGGAACACTCCACGGTGCTGAGCTGCCATGCCATGACCTACCCTTAATTTACTCCCTTAAATTACTCAAAAATTAGAGATTATTTACACTAGGCATATTTCTTGCCAATTTACTTTCATAATCAATTTTCTCCCTCTTTATTAGCTTTTTCGTCATCCGTTGTTGATTCCTAAAAAATTCCCAATCCTCTGGCCTACCACTAGTTTTTGTTGCTTTGATTAGATTAGAGATACAGCACTGAAACAGGCCCTTCGGCCCACCGAGTCTGTGCCGAACATCAACCACCCATTTTTATACTAATCCTACACTAATCCCATATTCCCAACAAACATCCCCACCTGTCCCTATATTTCCCTACCACCTACCTATACTAGTGACAATTTATAATGGCCAATTTACCTATCAACCTGCAAGTCTTTTGGCTTGTGGGGGGAAACCGGAGCACCCGGAGAAAACCCACGCAGACACAGGGAGAACTTGCAAACTCCACACAGGCAGTACCCGGAATCGAACCCGGGTCCCTGGAGCTGTGAGGCTGCAGTGCTAACCACTGCGCCACTATGCCTTAGTTTTTGATTGGATACTCTCCTTGACCACCCTTGTTAACCACGGGTGGTTCAGCCTTCTCATTGAGTCCTTCTTTTTGACGGGGATAAATTTTTGCTGAGCATTATGAAATATCTGCTTAAATGTCTTCCACTGCTCATCCACTGACCTCCCCCTTAGTCTATCTTCCCAGCCCGCTTTAGACAACTCTTTCTTCATACCTCTGTAATTGCCCTTGTTTAAGTTGAGGACATTGGTTTGAGACCCGAGTTGCTCGCCCTCAAACTGAATTTGAAATTATACCATGTTGTGATCGCTCCCCCCTACAGGATCTTTAACTATGATTGCAATGGCTATGATCACCTGATCCAGGCAGAAATGAGGAGCTTGTGAGTTTAGCGAGTTTGAAAACATTGTATAGTGACTTCTAAACCTCAGAAATGCTTTTTAAAACCATTTTGTTTTTGCCTTTATTTCTGTCAATACCTGCACTTGATTCTGACTGCCTCACAGGGTCAGCAGCAAAAGACTTTCAGACAACCCTGCACTGGGAAATTTTAGGAGCAGATATGGCTTTACTTATGGGGAATATAACTCTCTGCCCTTATCATGGAAGAAGAGCAGCGAAGGATAGAGCTAAGAAGAGTTAGTACTCAGTCTACCAGGTATTGTCTCTGCTGCACTAGTCACATGAGGGCCTCTGCAAAAAGAAGAACACACTACACCAAAGATGCAACGGAGATCTGCAATCATGTTCATTTGCTCAAACTGCTCCCTCTATGGTGATAAAGATGGCCACTGCACTCAAATTCTATAACACAGGGTCACTTCAGGCATGAACTGTGGATATCCGCAACATGAGTCAGACAGCAGAATAGACAGGTAGTCATCAGATTATCGACCCTTTTTACAACAGAGGAGCCCAAAACACAGGCTTTCCTTCACAGCAAAGCAGCAGAGAGAAAGGGCTATATCATATGATAAGGCCCAAATTGCATTGAGAACGCCCATTCAGCCACCTCAAATGGAAGGGAATCCACTCCCTCAATGTCTAGAATGTGTCTAAGAACAGTCAGACAATCCTTGTGGTATCACAGTGTGCAATACATTGCTATGATGCTATCATCTTTTGTCATTTGGCCTTGTCTGACCTCTTCAAAGAACAGAATCAGATCCATGGGTGGTTTCTGGTTAACCAAATACTCCTTGCTCCCATGGTTGATAATCACAATCTTTAACAGGAGTAGAGGAGTGCTACAATGAAGCACATGTAGCTCCCAGACTGATGATGAAGAGGACCACTGGAGTGCTGAAAGTGCACTTTCACCATCTGAATAGGTCAGGAGGGAATTTGGAATATGCTCCCGATCAGCTATCCAGAATAGTGACAGCTTGTCATTCACAATTTTGTCATTCAGGAAGTGCTGTGTCGAACAGGAAGCCCTGGCTTCCGTGGTTCCAGAAAGACATGAAACAGTCATCAGGATGATGAGCATTCAAGCAAGTCCTTGCCAACTACAACAAGAAGCACCAAAGAACAAATCCTCTCTGAAGACTCTGTTTAACTCAGTCTATCTTTGACACTATAGCCTGACTTCCTTCACCCCGCTTGCAAATAAAAATTATTTCAATACACAACTATCCTACCAAATGACAACATATCAGTTGAAGATTTCATCAATAATCATCACCTGAGTGAATAAATTAGCCCAAGTGAGTGTGCCTTTCCTGTATGACTGTAATCTCCATGAATAAGGTACTTAGTCTATTTTAATACACTAGTTGTAAAGTACAAACACTCTGTTTTTTCCTAACACATTGCTTCCCCCTGTTGCTTACATAATCCTTTCTAACTAGTGCTACTTCTAAGTGCCATATGAGGGCTTGGATCACAGGTGGTGGGTGGCTCCTCATATTGTACAAAAGAGCTATAGAAATGAATTGGCCCTTATCTCATGACAGCTGCCTCCTGGCAGCAAGGTGTTGTTGGCTGCATCTCCAGAGGGTGTTCCTGGGCAGCCTGGCTTCATCTATGTTATACTGGAATGGTGCTCTGAGGACGGAGATTGGAGTGCTGGCATGTGCTGTTCTTCAGGTAGAGGTCATCACTCCACTAGACCTTCAATTTGCAACCCCACTGATCAGTGGGATAACTGGTTTAATGGCAGCTATCATATACTGAATGCCTGGAGACACAGCAGTTGCCATAGTTTGGAAGCTCTGATACATGCTGCTCTCCAATCTGTGCACTATTTCCTCCAAAGTGACAGTCCATGCTTTCATGAAGGTAGAGGCACCAATTGTAGCTTCTCAGTATGGTGTCTGCTACAGATTCCAATGAAGTTGCCTTTCGCTGCATTGCTGCCTGCAACAAAGAAAAAAGCTTCACTGATGTTGTGCAAAAGATCATTATAAACTGGAGTCAGCCCTGACAGTTGCCACACATCCTCGGAGAGTGACCTTGATGTTCCTCAAGCATCCTTCTTTTCAGACAAGCACCCATGAATTCCGGATTCCACAACTCCAAAGCCATTGGAGTCTTCTCCTCAAGCCCTGCTGGAAAGGTGACACATCCTCATCCACACTCTACTCCTCCAGTTCCCTCTTGCTCTGTGAATCACCAGTGTCACGTCCTCACTACCACTACCTAATTCCCTCCCTGCTGGAGGAATCTGAACTGCTGCTTGGGAGCGAGGAAGCAAGTCATGTAGGGTGGTAAGTTGACAGGAATTGGTTGAGAGGAAGGCAAGGTGAAGGAGCTGCATGTATACGAAGCCCTGATTCTCATAATCCTCTTCTTTATAATAATCATCATCATATGTGACAAACAAGAACTATCTCGCATCTCCTCCACCTGCTCATCAATATTTTCATTATCCTCCTGTTTCCCCTATTGCTGTGGTGGATCTGAAGGAAAGGAGGCTCAAGAATCGGTGAGGATTACTTCCTTGAGATTAAGAAACTAGAGAAAGGGATGGAAGGGTCTGTTGATGTGATGCTTCTCAGGGATGCTAGAGGAAAAGTGAAGGTGCTCTCTCACTAACCTGGGGTCGACAATACACCGCCGATCTCACCATCTCCAATGGCAAGAACAGAGTGAGTGCCCACAAGCTCCATTGTCTTCTTTTCAAAGACAGTGAGGAGTTTAAAGGTGGGAGTGCCCCTAGTAAAGTAAAGTATCAGTAAAATACTGTGCTCTTCATCTGCATGGAACCCTATCCTGTTGCTCTGTGGTCACAATTCATGTTTGAGTGACCATTATTCTGTGCAAGTGCAATGAACATATTGGAAAGGCATACCATGAAGTTATTTGAAAGTGAAGCAAAAGAGCCAAGCACTGTTCCTCTCTTACCTGTTTATCCCCAATCAGCTGGCTGAAATGCACGCTGAACTGACATATTCAAATCTGCGCTGCAGTTTCATAGGAACATAGGAAATAGGAAGAGGAGTAGGCCATCCATTCAACTAGATCATGAATGATCTTCTACCTCAATGCCATTTTCCGCACTATCCCCATATCCCTTGATATGTTTAATATCTAGAAATCTATTGATCTCTGTCTTGAACATACTCAATGACTGAGCCTCCACACTCCTCCACAGGGGTAGTGAATTCCAAAGATTCACCACGTTCTCAATAAAGAAATTCCTCCTCATTCCAGTCCTAAATGGCCTCCCCTTATTCTGAGACTGTGTCCCCTAGTTCTAGACTCCCTCCCCGCCACCCCCCCCCCCCCCCCCCCCAGCCCCACCACCCAGGGGAAACATCCTTTCTGCATCAACCCTGTCAAACCTTGTAAGAATTTTGCATGGTTCAATGAGATCACCTCTCATTCTTTAAAACTGCAGAGAATACAGGCCCAGTCTCCTCAATCTCTCCTCATAGGGCAATCCCACCATCCCAGGAATCAGTCTGGAGAACCTTCGTTGCACTCCCTCTAAGGCAAGTATATCCTTCCTTAGGTAAGAAGACCAAAACTGTACACAATACTCCAGGTGCGGTCTCACGAAGGCTCCTGTACTCAAATCCTCTTGCAATAAAGGCCAACATACCATTTACCTTTCTAATTGTTTGCTGCATCTGCATGTTAGCTTTCAGTGACTTATGAACAAGGCCACCCAGGTCCCTTTGGACACCAACACTTCCCAATCTCTCATCATTTAAGAAATACTTTGCATTTCTGTTTTTCCTACCAAAGTGGATAACTTCACATTTTCCACATTATATTCCATAATGTATGATGTAATTATATTCCATAAACCTGTCTAAATCCCCTTGAAGCCTCTTTGCATCCCCCTCACAACTCACATTCCCACCAACTTTAGTGTCATCAGCAATTGAAAATATTACATTTGGTCCCCACATCCAAATCATGGATATAGATTGTGAATAGCTGGGTCCCAAGCATTGATCTTTGTGGTACCCCACTAGTCACAGCTTGCCAACCTGAGAATGACTCAATTATTCCTAATCTCTTTTTTTTGTCCATTAACCAATTCTCAATCCTTGACAATATATTACCCCTGATCCCACGTGCTCTAATTTTGCTTATTAACCTCTTGTGTGGGCCTTCTGAAAATCCAAATATACCACATCCACTGGTTCCCCTTATCTATTCTGCTAGTTACATCCTCAAAAAACTCCAACAGCTTTGTCAAACATGACTTCCCTTTCATAAATCCATGTTGATTCTGTCCAGTCCTACCAGTATTTTCTAAGTGTCCAGTTATCACATCCTTTATAATAAATTCTAGCATTTTCCCCACTACTGATGTCAGACTAGCATGTCTGTAGTTCCCCGTTTTCTCTCTCCTTCCTTTCTTAAATAGTGGAGTTACATTTGCTACTTTCCAATCTTCTGGAATGGCTCCAGAATCTACAGAATTTTGGAAGATGATCACCAATGCATCCACTATCTCTACAGCCAACTCTTTCAATACTCTGGGATGTAGATCATCCGGTCCAGGGACTGATCAACTTTCACTGTCATTAATTTCTCCAGTACTGCTTTTTTTACTAATACTAATTTCTTTCAGTTCCTCGTTCTCGCTAGTCCCTTGATTCTTTAGTATTTCTGGGAGGTTTTTTGTATCTTCATCCGTGAAGCCAGATGCAAAGTATTTGTTTAGTTTCTCTGCCATTTCCTTATTCACCTTTATAATTTCCCACATTTGTCTTTGCTAATCTTTTCGTTTTTATGTACCTATTGAGCTAGTTTACTTTCATATTCTATTTTCTCCTTCTTTATAAGTTTCTTGATCCTTCTTTGCTGTATTCCAAAATGCTCCCAATCCTCAGGCTTACTACTGTTTTGGAAACTTTATAAGCCTTTATAAGCATTGATCTAATACAATCTTTAACTTCTCTTGTTAGCCATGGTTGGATCACTTTTCTTGCTGGGTTTTTGTGCCTCAAAGGAATATAAATTTGTGATAAACCATGTATGAATTATTTAAATGCTAGCCATTGCCTTTCTACCGTCATAGCTTTTAATGTAGTTTCGCAATTGCTGCAGCATTATTTAAGAAGGGAGGGAGTGAGGAACCAATCCCTAGAAATTTCATTATGCTGCCCACTCCCCATCAGAGGAAATAGTTTATCTGTATCACCACCATTGAATCCTTAATCATTTTAAATACCTCAGTTAGATCACCCATAACCTTCTTAAAACGAGGGAATACAAGCCACATATGGATGTAAATGGAATAGTGTAGGTCAGATGATCGGCGCAACATCGAGGGCCGAAGGGCCTGTACTGCGCTGTAATATTCTAATTCTAATTCTAATTCTAATTTATGCAACCTGTCCTCAAAATTTGACCCTTTAAGCCCTGATATAATTCTGGTGAATCTGTGATGTACCTATTCCAAGGTCAGTGTATCATTCTGATGGTTTGGCGCCAAAACTGAGCACAGAACTCCAGGTGGGGTCTGACCAAAGCTCTCTCCATCACTTCATTTTTGAATACCAAACAAAAAGACTATAAAGTAGGCAACTAAGAAGAAACTGTCAGAAGGAGACACAACATTGTCAGATAGAAATCCTGGGTATTGGCTGAATACACTGCCTCAACATAATCATGAAGAAAGTGGATCATAACTTTGTATTCTTCTGGAGCTATGGTCATGGTGAACATTAAATTGGAACTGTTCTAACTATCTGGGCATGGAGGGGTTAATCTTTATAACTACAGGTTTTGGCTTGGTGATTTAGCCTTTGACAATGGATACACAGAAAACCCAACATTGAAAGCTTTGAAGTAATTGATCAGTGGGGCAACCAATCCCTGGCAATCTAACAATGAACATCAATCTTTTCTCTTTGTGCTGCTGGATTACTCAGTTGGGGGCAGGGTTCACCTTATTCCTAGCTGGAAGCCATATGTTTATGTATCAATTTTCCTTAGTAATTGGCCAGTAGATTTCAGACTAAAGATCTAGGGCTGAATTTGGTCAATTCCAAATAAGTCCCACCGCTGGGGCTAAAAGCAAGAGCCGACCCCGCTCTCGCAGGCGGCGGGAACTTGGGGCAGTGGACCTTAGGGCAGTGGGACCTAGGGGTGGCATTTTGCAAGCTGTGGCCGATTAACAGGCCACCACCAAGGCCAGCATCCAATTGAGGATGGTGGGCCATTCTCCAGAGCTGTTGGCCCTCTCAGCAGCCTCAGCAGCGTCACTGAGGGTGCAGTATGAGGGAGGGAGCACTTCAATGCAGAGGCATCCTCAAAGACATGTAAAGTTTCCTGAGGAAACTTGGGCCAGGCAGGCCAGTCCTGGCGATCGGGTTGGTGTGGGGGGAGGGGGCGGGTGAGGTTGGTTATTGCAGTGACAGCGACTTAGGCACAGGGGAGACCATTGCTGCTGGGCGGCCCCACTGTTGGCCAAGAGCACCTATCAAGGAGGGCCCCACCTCAGAACTTGCTGGGAGGCCGCCAGGGTTTACCTGGCAGTCTCCTCACGCAGTGGCAGGCCCTCCCAATGCAGGCAAAATGCCCACAGGGCCAGGAAGTGGCCCTTCGTTGGGTTAATTGGCCACCCGGTGGGCAGCCGTGCCACTAAGCTTTCCACTGTTAACAATATGCCATGGCGGCAGGAAGATGTCAGAATCCCCTCTTGACGCCTTCCCCTGCCGTATTACCAGTCCTCCTGCCTCCCAGTCCATCTCCAAAGGCTGTGAAAACTCAGCCCCTAGTTTCAGCTTTGTACACATCTGAACTTTGTGAGCTTCTGAAGAAATGCTAAGAAATGCAAATTCTCAGCTTGATGTAGCATAGACTTATAACTTGTATTACGATGGACAGTCTTGCTGGAAGAAAGGTTAATCAGCCCCAAGAGGATAGATCTTTTCTTTTGTCATATAGATTTTGACAGTTTTAAAAATATCATCCTGGAAGTTTTAGGATGAATTTTAACTTGCATCTATCTTTACCAAGGAAGAAGAAACTGCCCAAGTCATAGGGAAAGAGAAGGTAGTTGTGACACTGGATGAGCTAAAAATTGATAAAGAGGAGGTATTATTAGAAAGGCTGGCAGTACTTCAAGTTGATAAGTCACCATGTTGGAGAAAATCCAGATTGTGCCTAATTGTTGAACAAATTCTCTGGACTCAGACATTGAGAACAAACACTTTATTGCATGATATCATGGGGGGCCCACCTTTCCTAAAGGCGGTCCAGTGCTACTCCCAAAGAGCTACAGATCGCCGTGGATTTATATAGTATAACAGAGGCAGAGCTAACAATTTCACAATTAGATAAACGCCCACAAGATGATCACAACACCGCCTACGTGACTGGGCACCATGCAGAGTCCGAGGTCAGCAAAACATCAGTTTCAACAATAACAAGCTAGTTCCTTAATTCAATGCCCACTCCAGACACCATATCTGGCCGTAACGTCTGATTGTGGTTAGCTGCTCTGTCTACATTTTATGACCGTTGGTTAGATTAGCTACAAGCTGTGTCCTGTTTTTCTGTTTCTACAAAGTCAAGTAACAACTAGCAAGCACAGCAAAACTTCTCCAACACACCAGGACTGGATGAGATGCATCCAAGGATACTGAAGGAAGTAAGGATGGAAATTGTGGAGGCACTGGCCATAATCTTCCAATCCTCCTTAGATACAGGGGTGGTGCCAGATGACTGGAGAACTGAAAATGTTACACCCTTGTTCAAATAAAAGGGTGTAAGGATAAGCCCAACAACTACAGGCCAGTCAGTTTAACCACAGAAGGGGGAAAGTTTTAGAAATGATAATCGGAGACACAATTAACAGTCACTTGGACAATTGTGGATTAATTAAGAAAAGCCAACGTGGATTTGTTAAGGGCAAATTGTGTTTAACGAACTTGAGAGAGTTTTCAATGAGGTAACTGAGAGGTTTGATTAGGTAAATGGGATTGATGTGTTGTACATGGGACTGTGTTTTATTCTGGCAATGGGGACCCCAGCAGCAGGCCAGAAGGCAAGGAAAGACACCCGAAGCCAGTTCATGGCGGGCAGCCAATTAAGGGACAAGCTTCCGCCTCCAGAGCTGCCGACCAATTGGAGGAGAACTGGCGCAATACCAACAATGCCACTGGGAGTGGTGGCCACTGCCAGTACTGCAGAGGGCCCTGCAGTACAAAGACTAGAGGAAACCCTGGGACAGGTGAGTGGGGTCGGAGGTGGGGGGTGGCTGGTGAGTGGGGTCGGAGGTGGGGGGTGGCTGGTGAGAGTGCCGGGGGTGGGGGTGTCATCCTGGGGGTGTGGTGATTGCCACTCAGTGGGGGGAAGGGGGGGTGCTCTCTGGAGACCCTGAATCTCCCCAAAAGAGGGGACCCCCTCCGAACCTGCTAGGAGACCATCAGGCTTTACCTGGCAGCATCTCCCCGTGGTGGCAGGCCTCTCTGTCTTCCACAAAATTGAGGTGAAGGTGGGAAGAAACCCTTTAGTGGCCACCTAAGAGCCTCAATTGGCCTGGGGCGGGAAGACCATCCTCAGCACCCCCCACCTCTGTGCCCACCTCCAAGGGCAGGACAAAATTCTGCCATGGACTTCTAAAATGTCAAAGCCCATGGAACAAAAGGGACAATGACAGCATGAATATGAAGTTGGTTGAGCGACAGGAAACAGAGTGTAGTGGTGAACAGTTGTTTTATGGACTGGAGGAAGGTACAGTAGGGTTACCCAGGGGTCAGTGTTAGGACTTCTGCTTTTCTTGATCTATATTAATGACCTAGACTTGGGTGAACAGGGCACAATTTCAGAATTTGCAGATGACAGAAAACTTGGAAGTACTGTGATCTGTCAGTAGGATATAAATAAACTTCAAGAGAACTTTGTCATGCAGGCCCCCCCCCCACCTGCCAAGAATGGGGCACATCAATTTCACCACATTAACATTGATTTTTAAACTGTTACTGGAGTAAAGAAAGAACGTGCTTTAAAATAAAACACCAGACCCTTGACTGGAAAGACATTTGTATAGTAACAGACAGTACTTGGAAAGGACAAAGAGGCCACTCCCTACTCCAATTTAATCCACAACAGACTTTTGATTACCAGACATTGAAGTTGGAGAAGCTAGCATTCCAGGTTGACTGCCAAGATCCTCCCAATACACTGGAAAAGACCTCTTGTGGCTGGCTTGCCACCACCTCTCCTGTCTGCTCTCATCTCATTCTCCTCAGCTTCGGAATCCATTGAAGACATATGAACCCCGAGAGAGGAAGTCTCCTAGAGTGAACAAGGTTTAAGAAGAATACTGGGCCCCAATGAAAAGCAAGATCTACCTACAAGCAAGGACTACCAGCAAGCTTGAAGCACAGTAACAAAAATCCCTCTTCAGAGATTGCTTCAAACCTCTCTATTTTTCTTCTGCTCTTTTCTGTCTCTATTTGCATGTGCATATCAGGTGGCACTAATCCATATGCATTAACCGAATTAGAGATTAAGTTTAAGTTTTAATAAATTTCACTTTTCGTCTTTAAACCTAACAAAGCCTGTTTGTGCTCTTTTCTTTGTCTTATAATTGGAAAGCAGTGAACAAGGTTTCACCAAGGAGGAGCTCAAAACACAGTGAGTTTTGAAAAAAACCCTGTTACAATAAGACCACGTGAAGGCTGAGAAAGACCCCTGGACACCTTTCTCACCTGGTCGTAACAGAAATTTGGGAGCTCGTCTGGGATTGACCCACAGACAAACGAGAGAAATTGGAAGTGGGAAGCCAAATTGTTCCCAAGCAAAAAGAGTAAGTTTTCAATACAGGTTTTCTTGTGGTTGTGTGTGCTTGAATACTAACATGTCTGCAACTGAAGCTAGCAGCTCTCCAAGCCAGGGTGAAGTAACCTGGGATAAGTTAAAAGCGCTGTCTATGGAGGAGTTGAGAAAAATGGCTGAGCAGTGTGAGATCACTGTACGTGGCAAGACTAGGAAGTCTGAACTCATAAGGTTAGTGGCCAACCATTTTTGCCTTGAATCAGAAGAAGCAGAAGCAGTGTTAGAAGCAGACTCCGACAGGGTATTGTTAGCAAAGATACAGTTGGAACAAAGGAAACTTGAATTTGAGGAAAGAGAGAGGGAGAAAGAAGGAGCTTTCCAGAAGGAACGTGAAGAAAATGAAAGGCAGGAAGGAGAGAGAGAAAGAATATTCCAGAATGAATCCGAAGAAAGACAGCTGAAGCACCTTGAGTTAACTAGGGGGCGACAGAGTAACCCCAGTGAAAGCATGGCCAATATGGAGGAGCATAATTCAGGGCTGGGTACAACATTGCTAAAACCCGCTCAACAAATCCCAAAATTCAATGAGGACAATGTGGAGGCATTTTCTGTGTCTTTTGAGAAACTGGTAAGGCAGCTAAAATGGCCAGCTGAGCTCTTTTATGTCAAAGCAAGCTAACCGGAAAAGCCCATGAGGTTTATTCCTTGTCGCCAGATGAAAGTTCATCAAATTATGAACTGACCAAAAATGCTATCCTCGGGCCATATGAATTAGTACCCGAAGCCTACTGCCAAATGTTTAGAACCCTCAAAAAGCAAGCTAATCAAATTTATCTAGAGTTTGAAAGAAGTAAGCAGCTGGCTTTTGACCAGTGGCTGAGGGCTCTAAAAATTCAGCTCAGCTATGAGAATCTCATGGAAGTAGTCCTGGTAGAGGAATTTTAAAACTCTCTCCCATTCTCAATAAAGACCCATGTAGAGGAGCAGTGGGTCCAGAGAGCCCGGCAAGTTGGTTTTCCAGGGGAGAACCTTTTCTAATCACCTCCACAAATCTGAAAAGGGCAAAGGGTGGGAATAGACTTTTGGTTACCAGACATTGAAGGTGGAGAAGCTAGCATTCCAGGTGGACTGCTAAGGTGCTCCCAATACACAGAAGAGACCTGGTCAAACCAATCAGTCACGTGACCACCTGCTGGCCAACCAGGGGAGCTTTAAATTGGAGAAACAGTGTTTGAAGTCAAATAGCTGTTTGCTCCTGGACTGGAAAAGACCTCTTGTGGCTGGCTTGGTGCCGCCTCTCTCCTGTCTGCTCTCATTTCGTTCTCCCCAGCTTCAGAATTCATTGAAAGCATATGAACCCCGAGTGATTCACCAAGGGGGAGCTCAAAACACAGTGTGTTTTAAAACAAAACCCTGTTACAATAAGACCAGGTGAAGGCTCAGAAAGACCCCTAGACACCTTTCTCACCTGGTAGTAACAACTTAGACAGGCTGGTGGAATGAACAGACAAGTGGCAGATGAAATTTAATGCAGAGAAGTGTGAAGTGATTCATTTTGGTAGGAAGAAGAAGAAGAGGAAATAAAAATAAAGGGTACAATTCTAAAGGGGGTGCAGGAGCAGAGGGACCTAAGGGTAGATGTGCACAAATAATTGAAAGTGGAAGGGCAGGTTGAGAAAGCGGTTAATAAAACATATGGCATCCTGGGCTTTATAAATATGGGCATAGAGCACAAAAGCAAGGAAGTTATGCTGAACCTTTATGTAACTCTTGGTCGGCTCAGCTGGAGTATTGTGCCAATTCTGGGCATTGCATGTTAGCAAGAATGTGAATGCATTAGAGAGGATGAAGAAAAGATTTACAAGAATGGTTCCAAGGATGAGGAACTTCAGTTACGTGGACAGATTGGAGACATTGGGGCTGTTCTCCTTAGAGAGGAAAAGACTAAGAGGAAATTTGATAGAGGTGTGCAAAATCATGAGACGTCTGGACAGAGTGGATCGGGAGAAACTGTTCCCGCAGGTGGAAGGGTCAAGAAACAAAGGCCACTGATTTAAGGTGATTGGCAAAAGAAGCAATGGTGACGTGAGGAAAAAACTTTTTTATGCAGCGAGTGGTTAGGATGTGGAATGAACTGTCTGAGAGTGTGGTCGAAGCAGATTTAATCGTGGCTTTCAAGGGAAGTGGATAATTAACTGAAAAGAAAAAAAATTTGCAGCGCTACTGGGAAAAAGCAAGGGAGTGGGACTAGTTGAGTTGTTCTTGCAGAGAGCCAGCATGGACACAATGGGCCAAATGGCCTCCTTCTGTACTGTAACCATTCTATGATTCTATGATTCTATGCAGGAGCATGTGGGTTTGGGAGCAGGTAGGCGTTAAACCAGAGGAAAATGACAGCGTGTCGGGAAGTCAGTTCCAACCCACCCACTTCTGTATTTACCTGCAGTGAGTTAGGCTGCTTGCGAGCAACCTCCTCAAGAGAGATGGGTTATTAATTCCAATATGTTATTCAGTCAATTACAATTTTATCAACATAGCTTTTGCAACTTAATTGTGAACCCACGAGTTTCCCAGGCTTTGTGGAATTTGCCAGTAAAAGCAAGGTGAGAACACAATGGCTGAATGTATGACAGGGAGATATGCCAATCAGTACTGAAAATTCACAGATTCTTTTCTCAGCTTGTATAAAAAGCTTTGTTCACAGTGCTTGTCCTAAGAGGTTACTTTGACAACCTTGGTGGTATATATGTCTGATCTCTATTTTGGAGCTCTCATCTATCAGATCATCATGGGTGTCACTTATGCTGGTTTATTTTGCACCTCTGAAGAGGACCGAGATGAGCAGCAGGAACAGCATCAACACCAGCACCAGCACCAGCAGAAGCAGCATAATCAGAAGTAGGAGGAACAGCAACAGCCTGCTCCTCACAGACCTGCAGGTCCTAAGAAGAGAGGGCATCAGCAAAGAATTACAGATCGCAGGAGGTCATACCCATCACAGGTTCTAAAGGCAGAGGTTAAGCTTCCTTGACATGTCAGAACAATGTCTCAGGCTTTTAAAAGCTAAGGCTTTTACATCAGGTGTTGCAGACATTTAGGGCCTTCTGGAACAAGACCTCCTGTGAAGTGGACCTGGTGGCCTTGCTTTATCACTGGTTGCCAAAGTCGCCACCGTCCTCATATTTTTTGCCTCTGGATCCTTCCGGACTCTGCTGGAGACATTTGCAGGATCTTGCAGTCAGTCTCCCACAAGTGCATAAGTTTGCCAGGGCAGGCAATTATGCCAACTTTGCCACCAATAATGCCAGTCTGAATGAGTGGGTGCTCAGGTTTGTGGCTCTGTCTGGCTTCTCCCAGGTGCAGAGCATCATCGACATGTGGGGCATCCCACATGTCACCCCTGGATCAACCAGGAGTATTCATGAGCTTCAAGAACTTCCATTCCATCAAAACACAGTTGGTGTGCAACCTTGAAAAGATGCTTATGCAGGTGTGCACCAGATTCTAGGGAAGCTGCTATGATGCTTTTGTCCTGTAACAGTCCACTCTCCCTGATCTTTTCACGCCTCGAAGCAGACTTGCTGGCTGGCTGCTCGGAGACAAGTGATACCAACTTAAAATGAGGTTGATGACACCTGTGAGGCCCAGGAGTGATACAATGAAAGCCATATGACAACCAGCTGTATCACTGAGCAAGCCATCAGCACGCTGAAGAAGCATTTCAGGTACATGAACAAATCTGGAGGTGCCCTTTAGTACGCAGCAGCCAGGGTCTCCAGAATGGTTGTGGTGTGTTGTGCTGTGAACAACATTGCACAGCAGGAAGATTTGGACCTGCAGGATGAACAAGGCACAGAGATTAATCTGTGGAGGAGGAAAAGGAGGAGAAGGAGAAGAAGGCAGAACATGATGCAGCCAATGCATCAGCAGCAGCGCATGTTGTTGTTCGGCTGCCCAGGATGCCCTCATTATATTGGATACAAAATTGGCTCAGTGGCAGGAAACAAAGGGCAATTGTTGACGGCTGTTTTAGCGACTGGAGGGCTGTTTCCAGTGGCGTTCTGCAGGGCTCAGTACTGGGTTCTTTGCTTTTTGTGGTGTATATTAACAATTTGGATGTAAATGTAGGAGGCGTGGTCAAGAAGTTTGTGGATGACACAAGATTGGCGGTGTGGTAGATAGCGAGGAGGATAGCTGTGGGCTGCAGGAAGATATTGATGGTCTGATCAGATGGGCAGAAAGGTGGCAAATGGAATTCAACTTGGAGAAGTGTGAGGTGAGGCATTTGGGGATGTTAAACAAGGCAAAAGAATACACGATTAATGGAAAAATACTGAGAAGTGTAGGGGAAGTGAGGCACCTTGGAGTGAATGTCCACAGATCCCTGAAGGTAGCAGGACAGGTCAATAAGGTGATTCAGAAGGCATATGGAATCCTTTCCTCTATTAGCCGAGGTATAGAATACAAGAGCAGAGAGGTTATGCTGGAACTGTTTAACTCATTGGTCAGGCCACAACTTGAATACTGTGTGCAGTTCTGGTCACATCATTACAGAAAGGATGTAATTGCACTAGAGAGGGTACAGAGGAGATTTACGAGGATGTTGCCAGGACTAGAAAAACGCAGCTATGAGGAAAGATTGGATAAGCTGGGGTTGTTCTCCTTGGAACAGAGAAGACTGAGGGGAGATCTGATTGAAATGTACAAAATTTTGAGGGGCCTGGATAGAGAGTGGTGATGGGTCTATTTGCCTTAGCAGAGAGGTCAGTGACGAGGGGGCATAGATTTAAAGTGATTGGTAGAAAGATTAGAGGGGCGATGAGGACAAACTTTTTCACCCAGAGGGTGGTGCAGGTCTGAAACTCACTGCCTGAAAGGGTAGTTGAGGCAGAAACCCTCAACTCATTCAAAAGGAGTCTGGATATGCACCTCAAGTGCTGTAATCTGCAGGGCTATGGACCAAATGCTGGAAGGTGGGATTAGAATAGGTGGATTGTTTTTTGTCCGGCACAGACTCTATGGGCCATGTGGCCTCTTTCTGTCCCCTAAACTTTCTATTATTCTATGATTCTATGACTCTATCGCAAGGTTACTAAGGTTCCATCAGTGCACCCATCAAACAAACACATGTAAAAGTCACTTTACCCCCCACACTGCCCTGTTATTCACCCAACACAAAGCAGTCCTGCAAACAAGCACAAATCCCTTTCACAGCCCCCATTGTTCAGCATCAATTCATCTTACCATTCATCATAAGTAAAAAGGCCACCTGCCAGGCAGCAATCAAAAAATGGGCAAGATGGAAAGTGGTGGAAAGAAATAATAGTTACATGGCTGAAAATTTAACATTCTAACATTGTAGGTACTTGAGAGCAAATACAAATCTTTATTCTTCCTTTTCCCAGCACGTCCATGTGATGCAAGCCCTGTGGCTTCAGCAGAGGTAGAGTCAAGCTACTCAGATCCCTGTTCTGACTGCTGAGATGCTCTTGGCCAAAGTCCTCTGTGCTTTGAAGCCCATAAGCGCTCTGCTAAACTCTGCTCTACCTGCATTTGTGCCAGGGCAGACTTGGCCATCGGGATATGAGCCAGCATGTGGGGTTCTGACTGGGATGGTGTGGTGGGGGGGGGGGGGTTCTGGGGAAACATATAAGAAGTGTTTGAGCTGAGTTTCCACTTTCACGTCCTCTTTCATTATCATCCTTCTCATGGCCCACCTGCAGTTCCCAGCTAGCAATCAGTTGGAGGGCACTTTGCTGCAGATCAGTGGGACGATAAACGGCCGAGGCTAGGTGTTATCATCCTATTTAAGGTAGTATTCATAATGTGCAAGCCATTGGTGAAGGCCTGCATTTATTCATTTGATTGCTGTATTTGATATTCCAGGCCACTCTTTCCATGGACAAAGACATTATCACAAAGGCCAGCATCTCATGCAACTCCTCCAATTGTTCTGCAAGCATGCACAGTGCGGTTGGAATGCCTGCCAGTATATCGCACATTCTTTGCTGCTGTTTCATAAGTATCCTTTTCATCGATGGCCCCAAGCTAGAGCAATTGTGTCCAGCTGAGCAGAGCTTAGGGTATCCAGCAACCTCAGACGCAGACTTTCCACTGCTATCTCTGTTATCACCATTTGCTCTTGCTCACTTGTGATGTGTAAGTCAACAGTTGAACACCCAACAATCTGTCTTACTGGTCCCACTGTGAGTATCTGAGCTGGTGCATAGCCTGCATGAGTCCTGAGACAGTGCACCCTCAGAGTGAGTGACCTTCTCTTAGGAGTTGCCATTGTATTCCTGGACCACCTCCTGCGGGATGCTTGAAGGCCCTGCAGGAGAATAGAGAGATGAATGAGTACTGTCAAGGTAAGAATGTTTTCTGCGATCATTGTGCACTTGATCATATTTCACACACTGCTAACATCAAGTCAACATGAGTCAGTGTTGTATGCCATGTGGCTGTGTGATAATTAATTCTGTCACCAGGTAGCTGGGAGGCCCCCATTTCCCAATCTATGATGGCCAAGCTTGCTGAGACCCCACTCAAGTCCCATGCCTGTGGTTCCCTGCTTCTTCCTCATGTTTTGTGCTCTCTTCATCTGCAAATAGGGACAGAAGAGACTTATGATTAAAAATAATGGTATGTGTTGAACGGATGAATGGGGAGCATTTGTTGAGGATAGTTATGAGAAAGAGGTAAGACCTCTTATAAAGATGAGGGTGAGTGTCAGTGAGATGGGATATGAGGAAGTACATAGACAAAGAACGATCAGTGTTCTTGCAAGGTAAGTTGGTGTGAGGAGTGATGTGCTTGAGTAAGAACATAACAACATAAGAACATAAGAAATAGGAGCAAGAGTAGATCATATGGCCCCTTGAGCCTGCTTCACTATATAATAAGATCATAACTCCACTTTCCTGACCACTCTCCATATCCTTTTCAAAGATTCACAACCCTTTGAGTGGAGAAATTTCTTCTCATCTCAGTCCTATATGATTGTTACCTTATCCTGAGACTGTGCCTCTGTGTTTCAGATACTCTTGCCAGGAGAAACAACCACTCAGTGTCTATCCTGTTAAGCCCCTTCATAATCTTGAATGTCTTAATGAGATCACCTCTCATTCTTCTAAACTCCAGAGTGTAGTACCAATTTACTCAGCCTCTCATCATTGGACAACCCTTTCATTCCAGGAACCAACCTTCACTGCACTGCCTCCAATACAAGTATGGAGATATGGAGACCAAAACTGCACACAGTACTCCAGGTGTGGTTTCACCAAAGCAATTGTAGCAAGACTTCGTTATTCTTGTTCTCCAATCCCCTTGCAATAAAGGACAACATACCATTTTCCTTCCTAATTGCTTGCTGTACCTGAATGCTAACTTTTTGTATTCCTTGTATGAGTACACCCAAGACCCTCTTTGAACATCAACATTCACAAGTTTCAAGCCTTTCAAAAAAAATTCTGCTTTTCTATTCTTACTACCAAACTGAATAACCTCACACTTCCCCACAATATACCTCATCTGACACCTTGTTGTCCACTCACTTAACTTGTCTATATCTCTTTGCAGTGTCTTTATCCCCTTCTCACAACTTACATTCGCACCTAGCTTTGTATCATCAGCAAACTTGGACACATTACTCTCGGTCTCTTCGTTTAAGTCATTAATATAGATTAGATTATATTATGCAGAGGCCCCAGTACTGATCCTTGTGGCACTCCACTAGTTACAGCCTACCAACTTAAAAATGCCCCATTTATCCCTAGTCTTTGCTTCCTGTCCTCTATCCATGCTAATATATTACCCCCAAATCCATGAGCACTTATCTTACAAATTAAACTTTTGTGTGGCAGCTTATCGAATGCCTTTTGGAAATCCAAGTATACTACATCAACTGGTTCCCCTTTACCTCCCTTGCTAGTTACATCCACTGTCATGCCAATGTGCTTTGTTGAATTTTTTTAATCCACTGACTGTTTAAGTTTAAGGGAATAGCCTGCTCTTTTTTAGCAAGAAGAAATACACTGCTAACTACCATGCTTGAATCACTGGGTTAATTAAATGTGACAAACCACCCCCCATCTGTGGTTTTAAGCTGGTGTTTCTCTACAGTAGCAAGGAGAAGCATCTGGACTCTGACACATGCAGACCCAAGTGGGGGTCTCTCTTTCTCTCTCTCTCTCTTTTCATTCCAGCTTGCCAGCTTCGAACTCTGCCTGCTGACTGACCACCACTGCATACTCTGGTTACAATCAGAAATCCCTTTGGAGGAAATCATCTGCATTTCTGTCTCCAATAGATCCATCGAATCAATTGTCTATCTCTTCAAACTAAAAGCCTACTGAATTCAGCTAGAAGCCAGCCGAATCACCAAACTCCAGAGACTGTATATCCCCTTTTTATGGACTCTAACTGGACCAATCTAACCTTCCCCACTCTGTAACCTATTGGTGTGTGTGTGAACCTCTAGTGTGTGTTTACAATAGAAAGTTGCCGCGTAGTTTATTATTTTACTTAGTTCGGTTTAAGTACAATAAAGTTAACCTATTTGTTAAGCTCAAGTAAACCTGTCCGATTGGGTCTTGTTATGATCATAGCAAAAAAGTAATCAAACATCTACTGAATTGTCCAGTACATCCACTTTAAAAAAGAATTAAATCTTTGTGGTCAAACAAGGAAAGGGAAAAGAGGAAAACCCCTCAACCCCACCTCACCTGACCGTGATACCAGAAAAAACTCTAATAAATTTGTCAGACACATTTTCCCTTTCATAAAATCATGTCGACTTTGTCTGATTATGCTATGATTTTTTAAGTGCATTGTTAAGATTCCTTAATAATAGATTCCAGCCTTTTTCCGATAACTGATTTCAGGCTAACTGGCCTGTAGCTCCTGTTTTATCTTTCGCTCCTTTCTTGAATAGTGGAGTTACATTTTCTAACTTCCAATCTGCTGGGATCATGCTAGAATCAAGGGAATTTTGGGAAATCATAACCAGTGCATCCACTATCTCTGCAGCTACCTCTTTTAGAACCCTGGGACGTAGGCCATCAGGTCCTAGGGATTTGTCAGCTTTTAGTCCCTAAGTTTCTCCAATACTTTTTCTCTGCTGTTATTAAATACCTTAAGTTCCTCACTCTTATTAACCCCTTTGGTTACCCTCTATTTCTGATATGTTATTTGTATCTTCTACTGTGAAGGCAGACACAAAATATTTGTTCAATATCTCTACCATTTCCTCATTCCCCTTGATAATTTCTCCTTCTCTGCCTGCAAGGGACCAGAGTTTACTTTAGCTACTCGCCTTGTTTTTATATACTTGTAAAAGCTCTTACAATCTGTTCTTATATTCCTGGCTAGTTTGCTGCCATTCTATTTTGCTCCCTTTTGGTTGTCCTTTGCTGCTTTCTAAAATATTCTCAATCTTCAGGCTGACTATTATTCTTTGCAACATTGTTTATTCTTTGAATCTAATACTATTTTTAACTTCCCCAGCAAGCCATGCATGGACCTATCTTGCTGAGTTTTTTTTTCATGGAATGCATTTTTGTTGAAAACTTTGAATTATTTCTTTAAATCCTTCCCACTGTTTATTTACCACCATGCCTTTTTGTCTATTTACCCAATCAATATTAGCCAATTTACCCCTCATACCTATGTAATTGGCTTTGTTTACATTTTAGATTCTTATTTTGGACTAGAGTATGCCAGTCAAACTTAATATTGAATTCAATTGTATTATGATCACTTTTTTCCAGCAGATCTTTTTCTATGAGATTACTAATTAAGGGTTCCACAACATATTGTTCCAGGAAGTTGTCATGAAAGCTTTCTACAAACGTGTCTTCCAGATTCCCTTAGCCAATTTGATTTGTCCAGTCTGTATGAATATGAAAGTCCCCCACAATTATTTCATTGCCTTTGTTACAAGTTCCAATTATTTCTTACTTAATATTTTGCCAACAGTATAATTACTTTTAGGGGGCTTATCTACTACTCCCATCAGCATTGCCCCTTGTTGTTTCTAATCTACACCCAGACTGATTCTACTTCCTGACCTTCTGAGCCAAGATCCTTTCGCACTTCTGTCCTTATGTGATCCTTTACTATTAGGGCTCCTCCTCCTCATTTTCCATTCTGCCTGTCTTTTCAAAATGTTATGTACCCTGGCATATTTATTTCCATCTCGGTCACCTGGTAAGCATGTCTCTGTAATGGCGATTAGACCATTTATCTCTATTTGTGCCACTTGTTCATCTATCTTATTACACATCACGTGTGATACGCACGTCAGGATATAGGTGAATGTGCCATTGTACTCTCCTTTCCTGCCCCTCTTTTGTCATTCACAAGGGTGGCACTCAACTTCTGCTGTTGACCTCATGGGAAACCTCCAGCTGCACCTTCTTTGTTTCACTGGCAGGTTTCTTACTTCTGTCAATAGGGAAAATTGTCTCCGTTTCAGCTCTTACAACCCCGGGCATCACATCCAAGGAGACAACACTAAAACAAAGTGCAGCCTTTGAACGTGTGCACTCCATTCTGCCAAATTTCTTCCGTACTGCTCCCAACTCCAAAATCCATCAAATTGCATGTTTGGAGTGTCCCTTTAAGTACTGGAATTGAAATCGATTCACATAGTTTGTCATCATGCCTGCTCTAGCTAGTTCTTCAGGAAACCTGGAAATAATATGGTAATACAATTACTGGGTTAAAAGGTCACTGACGGATGTACTGCACTGACTTCCAGGTTTCCTGCATGGTACTGAACCCCACTCCCAGTGCTTCAGGAATTTAAAATCCAATCCTTCTTCTCCATTGTCGGGCATAACCCAAGCGCTGTTGAAACACTGGTTGCTGCACCAGACCACTGAAGCAATATTAGAAAATGATGAAATTGGGATTAAAGTTTGAAATATTGCTCTGCCAATACAGAAACATAGAAAATTTATGGTGCAGTAGGAGGCCATTTGGCCCATCATATCTGTGCCAGTGCGAAAGAGCTATCCAGCCCAATCCCACCTTCCAGCTCTTGGTCCATAGTCTTGTAGGTTGCAGCACTTCAGGTGCATAACCAATTATTTTTTAACATTTGGTGAGAGTTTCTGCCTCTACCACTCTTTCAGGCAGTGAGTTCCAGACCCCACACTACCCTTTGGGTGAAAAAGATTACCCTCAACTCGCCCCTAAATCTTATGCCAATTACTTTAAATCTAGACCCCCTGGTTCTTGACCTCTCTGCTAAGGGAATTAGATACTTTCAATCCACTCTAATTAGGCTCCTTATGATTTTGTATACCTCAATTAAATCTGCCCTCAGCCTGCTCTGTTCCAAAGAAAAGAACCCCGGGCTATCTAATATTTCCTTATAGCTAAAATTCTCCATTCCTGGCAATATTCTCATAAATCTCATCTGTGCCCTCTCTGTAACACGGTGACCAGAACTGTACGCAGTACTCTAACTGTGGCCAAAGTAGTGTTTTATACAGTTCTAGCATAACTTCCCTGCTCTTATATTCTATGCCTCAGCTAATAACAGGCAGGTATCCCACAAGCCTTTTAACCAAATTATCTGCCTGTCCTGCTACCTTCAGAAATCTGAGTACATGCACTCCAAGGTCTCTCTGTTGCTTTTTTTGGCCATTCCCTTGCCTTGCTTGCCCTCTCCAAATGCATTACATCACACTTCTTTGATTTGAATTCCATTTACTGCTTTTCTGTCCACCTGACCAGTCCATTGATATCTTCCTATAGTCTACAGCTTTCTTCCTCACTATCAACCACAAAACCAATTTTTGTATTGTAGCACCAGTTTTCTGGCCATTTTTATGAATCATATTTTAAATCCAAAACCCCAATAAAGAACTGTACTGTTTGGCAAGCTTGTGGGAGTGGCTTAGGGAATAGGATTGACTGGCAGGAGTTTCGAGCCAGGCTAACCTGACTAAGGTACATTCATATGCAAATGGACATTTCACACTGACAGGCTGGGTGGAAGGGAACCGAGGCCGATTGACATCATCACCATCTGACATGGTTACCGGGAACAATACCCTGAGAGGTAACTCAATAAAGCACAGTCACAACCGAAACTGGTGGAAGGCAGGAGATGGCCGGGCCATTATCTTCTAGGAGATAAGCCAGTTAAGTAAGATCGGTTTGAGATTGAAACCCATTGCCTGCTAATGGGGGCCGTCAACTCATAAAATGGCAGACATCCAGTAATCAGCAATCATTGTCTCTCCAGGTGCTAGGCCTGGGAGCAGGAAAACAAAATATAATTTTTCACAAACATTTCAAAGGTTATGAGTCACTCCAGGCCACGGTGGAGGAGGCACCGTGGGGGACCAGACAGATCACCTGAGTCAATACGTTGATCAGTATTGGCTGGAGAAAAGGTGATGGGTTTTGGATATATAAGGAGCCGGTGCTGCACTTCTCTCTTCTCCTCGGCATCAATCTACAGCGGGTCTCCTGAATGGGGCTCGGCTCGATTCAACAGAACACTGGCAGAAGCTGAGCGCTGCTCTTCATCCCTCATCAACAGACCTTGACTCAAACTGGAACTTGGATACTGTGTCGGTGGTATGGAACCAGGAATGAGATGTACAAGAAGAGGCTGCAAGCAAGACAACAGGCAATTGGGATGAGCATATTGCCTGCGCCTACACATCCACAAGACCACTTAACTGTGTGAGGGGGCGATTGTAAGTTCCAACCAAACCTTCGAGGGATTTAGTGCTAGGGGCCCTGTGTTAGTTTATTTCACAGGAGGGTTCTTTTATTAGGCCGTGGTAATTTAGCACGGTAGGGCTTGTTGGACAAGCCAGGGTTGTACTGTTTATGAGTGTTATTGTTAATCTTATTCAACACAATACAGTTGAGCCCGAAAAACGTGGGTCCGAGTCTGATCTGTCCATATAATCCCTATCGTCCAGAACTTGTAGTCAGAGGTTTTTGGTACGCCGGAGAGAACCACTTACAGTATCATCTGCAAACTTCTTAATTATGCTTATTTAAGTATAAATCATTGATATATAGCACAAAATGCAAGGGACCTAGCACTGAGCTCTGTGGAACCCCACTAGAAACAGCCTTCCAGTCACAAATATACCAATTTATCTTTGCTTTCTGCCACTGAGCTAATTTTGGATTCAACTTGCCACTTTCCCTTGGATCCCATGGGCTTTTACTTTTCTGACCAGTCTGCCATGTAAGACTTTGGCAAAAGCGTTGCTAAAATCCATGCAGACTACATCAAACACACTACCCTCATTGACCCTCCTTGTTACCTTCTCAAAAACCTCTATCAGGTTAGTCAGCAATGACTTTCCCTTAACAAACCCACGCTGATTGTCCTTGATTAATCTGTGCCTTTCTAAAGTTATACTGTCACTCAGAATTTTTTCCAATAATTTTCCCACCACTGAGATTAGGCTGACCAGTCTGTAATTAGTTGGTCTATTCCTTCCTCCCTTTTTAAACAACAGTACAGTGTTATCAGTCCTTCAGTCCTTTGGCATCCTTCCTGTAGTCAGAGAGGACTGGAAAGTGATGGTCAAACCCTCTGTTATTTCCTCTCTTACTTCTCTTAGCAGCCTGGGATACATTTCATCTGGGCCTGGTAACTTTACCCACTTGCAAAGATGCTAAACCACTTAATATTTCCTCCCTCACTATGTTTATACCAACCACTATTACACACTCCCCCTCCTTAACTACAATGAATGCATTGTCCCCCTCTTTTGTGAGGACAGATTCAAAGTATTCATTAAGAGACATGCCCACGTCTTCCACCTCCACAGACAAGTTACCTTTATGGTCTCTATTTGGCTCAATTTTTCCTTAGTTGCCCTCTTGTTCTTTATGTATTTATAAAACATCTTTGGGTTTTCCATGATTTTTCTCGACAATATTTTTTCATTCCTTCTCTTGGCTTTTCTAAGTTCCTTCTTAATTTCACCAATGCACTTTTCTATAATCCTCTAGGCTTTCTGCAGTATTGAGCTTTTGGTAATAGACATAAGCTTCCCTTTTTTGCTTTATCCTACTCTGTATGCTCTTTGACATCTAGTGTGGCCTAGATTTGGGAGTCCCACACTTTTCCTTTGTGGGAACGTATTTGTTCTGTATCCTCTCTATTGTCTCCTTCAATGCTTCTCACTGTTCTGACATTGATTTACCTTCAAGTAGCTGTTTCCAGTCCACTTTTGCCAAATCACATCTCAACTTTGTAAAATTGGCCTTTCCCCAACTTAAAACTTTTAGTCTTCGTCTATCCTTTTCCATAGCTATGCTAAATCTAACTGAATTATGATCACTACCACCAAAATGTTCTCCCACTGATACCTTTTCCACCTACCCAGCTTCATTTCCTGAAACTAAATCCAGAACTGCTCCTTCTCTTGTTGGGCTTGCTAAGCACTGGCAAATAAAGTTCTCCTGAAGGCAGTATAAGAATTCTGCATCCTCTATACCTTTTACACTGATTTTATCCCAGTTAATATTAGGGTAGTTGCAATCTCCTAATATTACTGTTCTTTCTTTTCTGCATTTCTTAGCAATTTGCCTACATATTTATTCTTCCAGCTCACTCTGATGGCTTGTGTGTGTATAGTTTACTCCCAGCAGTGTGATTGCTCTATTTTGATGCTCAGTTCAACCCATATGACCTCATTTGATGCGCCTTCGAGCATTACAACATTCTTCACAGCTGTGATTATTTCTTTAATCAATATTGCAATGCCCCCCTTTTTTATCCCCCTCTATCCCATCTGAAAACACTGTTACTTGGAATGTTGAGCGGCTATTCCTGCCATTCTTTAAACATGATTCAATAATAGCTAGGATCTCATACTTCAAGTGTCTAGCTGTGTCCTCAGCTCATCTACCTTATTCACTAGACTCCTTGCATTGAAGTATATACCGCTAGTTCTTATGATCTTATATATCTTTTTGAACAATAAAGGAATTAAGGGATACGGTGGGAGCGCGGGTAAGTGGATCTCAGTCCACGAAAAGATCAGCCATGATCTTATTGAATGGCGGAGCAGGCTCGAGGGGCCGGACGGCCTACTCCTGCTCTTAGTTCTTATGATCTTATGATCTAACCACTGAACAATTCCTTTGGTGTCTATTTTCTAGGCTTCGATTTCTCTGTTTTGCCAAACTCGCTTACTAATTCTCCCAGTCTCTCCATCTCTGATGCACCTGTTCTGATGATGCAGCCTTCCACAACAGTGCTTCTGATATGTCTTCCTTTTTCCTCAACTGAGGATTCCCCCCCGCCCAGTGTGGTTGACAGGGCCCTCAACCATGTCCGGCCCATTTCCCGCACCTCTGCTCTCACCCCTTTCCCTTCCTCCCAGAACCACGACAGGTTCTCACTTGTCCCCACTTTCCGTCCCACCAGACTCCACATCCAAAGGACCATCCTCTGTCATTTCCGCCACATCCAGCACGATCCCACTACCAAATGCATCTTCCCCTCGCCTCCCCTGTCGCCATTCCGAAGGGATTGTTCTCTCCGCGACACTCTGGTCCACTCCTCCATTACCCCCGACACCTCATCCCCTTCCCAAGGCACCTTCCCATGCAATCACAGGAGGTGTAATACCTGCCCCTTTATCTCCTCTTTCCTCACAATCCAAGGCCCCAAACACTCCGTTCAGGTGAAGTAGCGATTTACTTTTACTTTTTTCAATTTAGTATACTGTACTCGCTGCTCACAATGCGGTCTCCTCTACATTGGGGAGACCAGATGCAGATTGGGTGACCGCTTTGCGGAACACCTTCACTCAGTCCAAAAACATGACCCTGAGCTTCCTGTCGCTTGCTATTTCAACACCACCCCCACCCCCCCGCCCCCACCGCTCTCATGCCCATATCTTTGTCCTGGGCTTGCTGCAGTATTCCAGTGAACATCAACGCAAGCTCGAGGAATAGCATCTCATTTACCGATTAGGCACCCTGCAGCCTACCGGACTGAACATTGAGTTCAATAATTTCAGAGCATGACTGGCCCCCCTTTTTTATTTTAATTTTATTTTAGTTTGTTTCATCATTCTTTTTTTTACCATGTGTCTGCCCACTGTTTTTTTCATGTTTGTGCTCTTGGCCAGGGCTGTTAATTATTCCGTCATTTAACACCCTCTGTGCACTAACGCTTTGTCTTTCAGCACATCATGAACACACCCTTTGCCTTCGCTCCATGACCTTTTAGTCAGTTATTCTCTGTGATCCTCTGTCCTATCAACACCTTCCCTTGTGTTATCTTTTGTCCCACCCCAGCTTTATTTGCTTAAAACCTACTACATTTCTAATCTTTGCCAGTTCTGATGACCGGAAACATTACCTCTGCTTCTTTCTCCACAGATGCTACCAGACCTGCTAAGTATTTCCAGCATTTTTTGTTTTTATTTCGCTTGCTAATTTCCTGCCTTCCATTTCCAGGTTTGCTTCTCTCCCTTCTGAATCTACTCTCAGGTTCCCATCCCCCTACCAAACTAGTTTAAACCCTCCTTAACAGCACTAGCAAAACCATCCCACCACAATTTTGGTCCTGGCCCTGCTGAGGTGCAACTATCCAGCCTGTATAGGTCCCACCTCTCCCAGAATCAGTCCCAATGCCCCAGGAATTTAAAGCCCTCCCTCCTGCACTATCTCTCCAAACCCGCATTCATTTGCACTATCTGGCTATTTCTATACTCGCTAGCGTGCTACCTTTGAGGTCCTACATTTTAAATTATTTCCTAGCTCCATAAAACCTGCTTGCAGGACCTCGTTCGTCTTTTTACCTATGTCATTCTTACAAATATGGACCACAACCTCTGGCTGTTCACTCCTCCCCCCCTCAGAATGCTTTGCAGCCGCTCAGTAACATCCTTGACCCTCACACCAATGAGGCAACATACCATCCTGGAGTCACATCTGCAGCCACAGAAATGTCTGTCTGTATTCCTAACTATTGAAGACTTGTGCCCCAGAACTAGCCACACCCCTAGCCAAGCTGTTTCAATACAGCTACAACACTGGCATCTACCCGGCAATGTGGAAATTGCCCAGGTATATTGTGTACACGAAAAGCAGAACAAATCCAACCCGGCTATTACCACCCTATCAGTCTACTCTCGATCCTCAGCAAAGTGATGGAAGGGATTGCCAAGAGTGTTATCAAGCGGCAATTTCTTAGCAATAACCTGCTCACTGATGCTCAGGTACCTTCAAGCACATTCCATCCTGACTTGGAACTATATCACCGTTCCTTCAATGTCACTGGGTCAAAATCCTGTAACTCCTTTCCTAACTGCACTGTTGGTGTACCTACACCCCAAGGACTGCAGTGGTTCAAGAAGGCAGCTCATCATCAGCTTCTCAAGGGCAATTAGGGATGGACATTGAAGACTTAGGGATGGACAATAAATGCTGGCATAGCCAGCGACGCCCACATCATCCGAATGAATAAAAATCACTATTGCTTTTCTGCCCACCCTCCTCCCACTGTTCCCCCTACCTCCATACAGCTGAGCCACACACTTTCATTGTACTCCCCTGAGGAACCATTGCCCTCACCGGTATTCAAAACTGAGTACCAGTTGGACAGCACAATGCATTCATGGAACTCCTGCACTACCTGCCTGGTCTTCCTTGTCTATCTGGGTGCCATCCATTCCCTCTCTACCAGCTCACCCTTAAGCTGCAGGGTGACCATCTCCAGAAATGTGGTATCCATGTAGCTAGTGACATCAGCTGCTGCTTAAGCTCCAAAATATGGAGCTCAAGCTCCTCCAACTGATACATCCTGTACATGTGGTTATCTAGGGCACGAGAAGCATCCTGAAGTTCCCACATGGCACAGGATTGTGCAGTCGATGGGTCTGAGGTGTCCTGCCCTGCTTCAATATATTAAACGACTAGCTAAACATACCAGAAATAAACTCAAGACTTGCCTCTAATCTGGCCAAAAAAAAATTCACCAGCTATTCACCAATCACGTCAAGCTCCCTTACCTCCAGGCTCTCCAACTAAAGACTGTTTTTGTTAAAAAAGGGAAGTTTTACTCACCCTCAGAGCTGCTCCTCCATACTCACTGTGACGTCAATGTTGACATCAATTTATCAGAGTTCGGAGACTCCTCTGGCGTTTGTGCCTCCCTCAGTGCTCCATGCTGACTGGTGATTTTTTGTCACTGCCACTCCTTTTTAAACACAATTGTCTTCTCCTTCAGTGCTCTGTGTTGACTGGCGATTCTCCCTCACTGCCGCTCCTTTTTAAACACAGTCAGCTTCTTCCTTGGTGCTTCACATTGGTTGTTGCTGAGTGTACAAATGCTTAATATGTTCATAGAAAATCCCACTGGTCGATGTTTTAACCAAGCCATTAAACTGTCTATCTTAATATTTAGTACTCATGCTAATAATTGGTCAATGTACTATCAAGGCTTAAGTGTCCTACATGGCATCTGAGATAAGAAAATACTGACCAAAAAACTCAGATTATTGACTTCAGCACATGGTTGGGAAAAAAAAGTCCAATGCTGTGGACTATATAACCAGTTCCTATAGTCAATTAGTTACAAAAACAAACAGATTAAGCCATCCATGTCATCCAATGATCTGTTTGTTAAATTTTCTCTATCTAATTTTTCGTTACTTTCTTTTTTATCTCATCAAATGTTTCCTTTTTGCAGTGCAGGATCATTATATTTAACTTCATTGCCCTTCTCTATTCATGGATTGAAGCTAGCTATATAATGGTCAATATTTCCCCATTGTTTTTCTTACTCTTACATCAAATTAATGACCTCACTTCATTTCCCAGAACTAAATTGATCAATGCTTCTTCCTTCATTGTATTAGAAACATGCTGATCTTGGAAACAATTCTAAGAAATATCCTCAACTTCAACCACATGTATTAAATGTATTTCAATTTCTCCTGGGATAGTTAAAGGCACCTAATATATAATCATTTTGTTCTTACATATCTTTCTGGATTTGTTGCAGATCTCCACCGACATCTCCTCTACATTTTGGTAGTAAATACCAAACTCTTTCTTTTCTTTCTTTCTTTTGGGCCTCCTTATCTCGAGAGACAATGGATACGCGCCTGGAGGTGGTCAGTGGAGTGACCTCTCCATGGCGCATGCCTGGGCAAATTTATGGAGGTTGAGAGTTGCCCAGTCGTCAAAACCCCCCTCTCGGCCTTTCTGGTGGGGTCCAAAGGAGTGCAGGACACGACGTTTGGCACCAGTATGGCTGCAGGAACTGCCGGAAACATGCCAAAGGTGACACATGACCGCCTACGGGGTTCCGCTGAATTCTATCCTAACACAATACTCTAGGACATCCTTATGTTGTAGCACTGTGAAAGAATTCTTTGCTAATGTTGCCAATTTATTCAGGCTTGTTATATAACAGGAAGTGTGGCAGCATGGATAGACAACCATCTGATAGCCAGGAAACAAATAGGGTAATCTTCACCGAACCCATGGGATCAGATAGGCATTGAATTCAATGGAAAGTAAAATCAGACAGGATATAAAATGGGCGACCAACATGATCCTGTCAATTTCCTGCCAGATGTTTAAGGTTAAATTGATCCCAAAGAATTAGGGTAAATAGGTGCTATTTGGATGTATTGATGGTTTGGATGGGGTGTACTTGGGATTGGTGCTGGTTCCACTTTTGTTCTCACTATATATCACAAATTGGACTTGGATATATCAAACAGCACATTGAAATTTGCTGATCATACCACAGTGGGAGATTTGACAAGTAATGAGGAGAACTGTAAAAGAAATCAGGAAGACAAAGACATGTCAGTGGAAGGGGCACAAAGGTGCCAGAAGCAATTTAATATTGATAAATGTGTGGCAATTACATATTGATTGCAAAAACAACGGTGTTGATTTTAACTCTGAGCAGGTTTCAGGGAGATAGGGTGGGGTTGGGTGGTAGTGAGTGTGAAAATGCACTGGTTGGCCTATGTTTCAGGTGCAAATATTTTAACTCATGTACTTCATTTAAATTTATGTGGCAAATGAGATTTACATTGCACTTCCGGAAAAGTTACAATGGGGGAGAAGGAACAGCTCCATGGAAATGCCAGGCCTATGATTTATATATATATAAATATGGACCAAAGTGATGTAAGGGGTTGCTTAATTATGCTATTAATATGTATTGAAGAAATAGTTTAATGTTCCAGAGAAAGACTCCTTCCATCCCAACAGTCACTTTCCTAACCCTCTCTCAGGAATTTTACTTTGTTTTTGCTCATGGTATTTAGATGCCAGGAATCTGTCAGATTCCTGTATTCTCTCCAAATATGATTAGCAATTAAACACATTATTACTTTGCCCCATCCTCGACATCACTCTACTGGATATTAGAATTATGCAACAATGTGTTCCTGACCTGCTTTTCTTTCTCCTCAGCTGCCCTTCCCTCAGCTGAGTTTTTATGCATGTTATGGACACGGCGATGGATTTATGTAACAGTGGTATATAAGGGGAACAAAGTTATTCATTTAAGTATGTATCTGAATTTGTTAAAGAAAATACTATTTATTAATTTGCCACAAACATTTAAAAAACACTTACTGCCTCTGCGCACATCTCTCACAAACTGCTGTCCAAATCCTTCCAGTGGGCGTGCACCAATTTTCCCCATTCTCTCACCTCCCCCATCCCAGCACTCCTTTTGTAATAGTTTAACCTCTGACTCACAATGAGCAACACCATGAAAAATCCACTAATAAATTAAATTATCAATTCATTTGTGTAATCAAATACAAACTCTTTTAAATGTTTTCATCAGGCATTTTCTTTGACCAAAACCTAGCAATTTGAATGAATTAGACAATTCACTCAGGTGAAGATGATATTATACATCTGTGTATATGCATACATATATTGGTTACTAAAATTTAAAAAATCAGCTACAACTCTCTTATCTAATGTATTGCAGCACAAATTACCTCCTTGTCTTTCTGTCCTTTAATATCCAATAAATTACAATGAGGCTTCATCCTTTAATTGCATATATTTGTTTAATGTGATTTGTACTTTCCAGAAATCTTCTGTCACTTTAAGCATCATGTTGAACACTTATAGCAAAGAATGCTTCTATAGAAAATTGTGTGTCAAAATAAATAAGAAAAAAAGCACTCGAAGTGTAAAGATATAAATGTATTGATAGCAGCCTTGCACTCTGTGTGCCATATTCCAGTTAGCTGAAAATCTCTGGACAGGACAATGGAAGGTCATAAACAATCAGGGTTATCAAAATGTGAACTAAATTGAGAATTGCAATCAAATATTCTGCAAATATCACTACTTAATAAAACACAAGAAATTATATACATAAATAGCATAGGATGCAAGCAATTGGAGCTTGTTCTTGCTGGATATATTCCAAATCCATATTTTTCTATTCAGTTTCCCCAAAGAAGCTAGAACCATGATCTATGGCTTCACATTTTATTTGATAAATGTAGTAAAAGAAAATACAGATTAATTTTCATTCTGGTTATGACTATATCAAGTTATATTTGAGACTGAACAAGCGGAATAAACAGAACTAAACATCACCTAACACTTCATTATGCACTTTGGCATCAGATGGAACAAAAGTTTGGGACTTACAGGCATATTTCAGATTTTTACCAGGAGAGGGCACAAAGTCACTTCAATTCTGTAATCTATTAAACTATAAATATTTAAATTCCATCTTCCAAGGGCATAGGGACCATCTGTATCATGACCTTTTGGTGCAATCTGTAGTGCTACAAGATATAATCTAACTAACCTTTAGAGTTCAATGATATAGTTTTGCATTCACTAACAAAATATGACAGCTAACACAATATTGATGCATGTTATGAATGTAAACATTTGTTTATATAGATCAGACTTACAAAGGAAAGCTATATGTTAAACAGTAGATATCAAATTATTTATATCCTGTGCAACACTGAAAGACATATATTATCAGTTGCTTGCTACCATTTATATCACTATCAGTTTTACTTTTCTTTTACCAAGATCTATCCACCTTTGCTACACTTAACCCTTAGACTGCTGGTAAGAACAGGAGAAGTTCTATTTCATTTGGCCAACCAGTTTTGTGAGTTTCTAGCTCATATTATGATGATAAAAATAATATAAAATACGTAACAATAAAAAGCAATTCAATATCAGTAGGAATTTTACAATTAATCACATCAGTGCTTTGCAACTAAAATACACACAGCAAACAAAATTTTAACTGAAATTTTTAATCTTCCACTTATTTCTTTTTCTGCTTTCTGACTTCTTTTCATCTTCCTGCAGTCTTTTCAATTGCTGTTGCATTCCAACTTTCAAAAACAAAGTTAGGAGGATGGGAATCCCTTTGGGTCTTCTCATTGAACTGCATGAATTAGAGGACCATTTCATGAGGGGTCAAAATCTTCAGTTTTATTGAGACCTCAGGGGGTATGTTTCTTATCATCAATACCCAAGGACTCATATTTATAGACCATGCCAGACGAGACCTGTCATCATTGCCTCCATTTCTCTGCAGAGGCAGGGATCGAGCGATGCCATCTGCTGTAAGCTGACTTACAGACTTACAGACAACTTTACGAACCAAAACGGCCTTTGCTTTGACTTGAGGTCACAATGCCATTAAGTTTCTATGCAGCAGGATCTTTCCAGGCCACCACAGGGGACAGATAAAGCTATCTGCAATTCATACCATTATAAAGCAACTGACTGAGTCTGTGTTTGCCAGGGGAGAGACCTTTATAATTTTGACATTGGAAAGGAGACACCAACTGGAGAGGACTCGTTGACATCAATAAAAAAAAATCGGGTGAGGTGAAAAATGCGCTACTGATTCATCATTGCCAGTTTCATCCCTGTGATCTATGCTACTGCACCATAAATCCCTTAAAAGTTGGGCACCTCAGATATTGGTCCTTAGGCTTCTCCGTTGATTACATTTATTTCTGCTATTTTCTCATTGTTTCCTTCCAGTTCCTCCTGCCTTTTTTCAGTGCGGAACCCTTTTGGGTTGAATTTAGTGAGCCCGTCACGTTCCTGGAAGTGAACATCATTCCACTAGTCATGCGGTTGGCTGGCCCACCACGATCACTCGGCAGGCAGCCACTTTAGATAATAGAGGAGCGGGGCCTAGCCAAGCACGCAGTGGGAGTGGGATGCGAGACGCCAAATACGGCTTTGGATGATTCCGGATCAGGTGCTGGCGCCATATTAAAAGCCCTGCCAGCCCTGCATGCATTACCGCGTTAAATTCATTTGCTGCTATCTCTTCAAAACTGAGATCGATGTTGCAGTGGCTCTGCAACCCCCACACCCTGGAAGCAGACCCCGCAGAATGGCAGAGGTGAGACACAGGGTGGCCCAACGTTTAGTGATGCCTCCCTCCAGATTCTCCTCCAGGCTGCAAGGGAAAGGCGGGAGGTCCTCTTCCCCTCCCACCTGACCAAGCCTGCCTGGATGGAGATAGCTGAGGAGGTTAGCAGCTATGGGGTCACCCCTTGGCCATGGGCGCAGTGCCGCATGAAGGTCAAAGACCTCCTTCACTCGGCCAAGATGATTGCTGTGTACCTCTCTCCTTTTTAGAGATAGAAAGTCGCTACGCAGGAGGATGCGGGACATGGCAAGGTAGGCACTATCTGCGCTGGCAGAGAGGTTAGGTATCACCTCATCCTGACAGATGCATGGCAGCATCTCGGCTGCAGACCACCTTCTTTCTCAGCTCACCCCCATTAACTTCCCTGAGAGGTGACGGGGCATGAGCTTTATAGAATACCCCAGTAGGGGACGAGAGGCTGACAGTAGCAGTACTGTCATGTTAATCTCTCTGCAAAGCATGACCATTTCCCTCTTTCCACTTGCAGGACATCAGGGTCCATAATAGGAGGGAGACAGCCCGAACAGGCAGAGTCACCCCTCTTCAGCCAGTCTCCATAGCATAGGAGGAAGCACCAGAATTGGCAGAGACCCAGGGTGGTCGCTCCATATCTGATGGAGAGACTGGAGTCTCTGAGAAAGAGTGAGGATTGTCTTCCATCGACATACAATTCACTTCTGGAGACGCACATCACATATGTTTGGCATGATGAGGTCTGCCCAGCCTAACCCACACATGTTTGTGTTCTCTCATGCAGGTCGGCGTCTGCAGGAGACTCACGCATAAGGGGGACAGCTATCAACCTCTGAGGAGGAACCGCAGTCAGGGGAAGCACCGTCCCATGACTCTTCTGCACCCTCCACCAGTGCAGATACTTTTACCTCGGTGTGTTTCCGTTAGCTGTAGAATCAGAGTCACAAGCTGGTAAGAGCACCGCACATGCACCTGAGAAGCTGGCTGAGGCTGAGACAGCTGAGGCCTCTGTCAGTCAGAGGACCATGGATGGCCAGAACCATGCTGAGCCTCTGTTGTCAATAGCATAGGGAATGCTGGAATTGCAGAGAGAGGTAAGGCAACATCTGGCGGAGATGCCAGAGGCCATGTGCAGCCATGAGTGGATGATGGGGGAGTTTATCCACGCCATGATTGCTGCCAGGTCTCAGGCATGTGAGCGCTTTGCTTCCTCCATCGAGAGGTTGGTGACCCTCAGGGAGAGCCTAATCTCACAAATGTGCGCAGACCTGCACATCATCGCCTTGTCCACGAGCTCAATGCAGCAGTGGCAAGGAGAGAGAAGGATGAGGCGCCTGGAGTGTTCTCCAACTCCGAGTCCTTATCTGGTGAACAGGGAAGTTCAAGTGAGCCTTGAAAGGAAGGAGGAGAGGCTGACCTCCAGAGCCGGGGCTCCCCTCAGCCCATCTGCCAGTGAGCCCAGCTCCAATAGCCATGAGGTCTGAGGAGTGTCCTGCACCTGTGCTGGAAACCTTCAGATAACCGGGGCCCTCCAGGCCTCAGGCAGCCAGAGGAAGGTCGCCAAAATAATCACAGGCCAAGGGGCAGCCTGATCAGCAACCTGCCTCCAGAGAGCTTCTAGAGATGGGTTCACACCTCATAGAAGCACTTGTAAACGTATAAAGAAAACCACATGGAGACACTTGGGGGTTCATGGGTGTTTGAAATTTGACATGTGCTGCATCATATTAAGCTCTTTTGTTTATGCAAGTAACATGCATTGTGTAAAACTGATTCTTCTATCATGCATTAATTGTGAGCTGCTAACTTCCCCCTTCCCCCTTAGTGGAATGCAATGTAGGCATAGCCCTCATTTGAGTAGGATCTCCCATGGGCCATAGCACATTGTTCAGCTGGATGCTAGGCACAGAACACAAATAGAAAGGAGGCGACAGACTGCATGCATTGAGGTGAGTCTTTATTGTTTTACTCTGACGGCCATCAGGTGGCTGGAGGCAGATAAGAATGAAATTGTCTCTTGCCTCCTTGGCCCGTTGCTCAATCTGTCCGGCCTGTGGTGCAAGGGCCTCAACATCCAGTGCTGCTTGCTCATCAACCTCCTCTGCGCCCTCCTCATCAGTGGTGGAGTGTCGTTCAGTCATGTCATTGGCATGCAAGGCTTCTCCCCTCTGCAGTACTAGATTGTGCAAAGCACAGCAGACCACAATGATATGTGCAACCCTTGCTGGGGCATACTGCAGGGCTCCACTAGACTGATCTAAGCAACAGAATCTCATCTTCAACAGCCCAATAGCCTGCTCGATGGTTGCTCGGGTGGAGCTGTGGCAAGTGTTGTACCTCTCCTCCGTTGCATTGCGATGGTTTCTCACAGGCGTGAATAGTCAAGTCTTCACTGGGTTGCCTTTGTCCCTGAGAATCCATCCCTGAAAGCGAGCAGGGGGCCTGAAAAGCTGTGGCACATGGGACTGTAGGCGTCATAGCTGCTTCCTGGGCAGGAAACCTGCAGGAAACACTTTCAGTGATCGCAAGCTAGTTGCAAATTTGTTGAACAAGCCCTTCCTTTTGATAAAGGTGGCTGGCTGGTCTGTTGGAGCCCTGATGGCCGCATGCATGCAATCTATCACACCTTGCACTTGGGAGAATCCAACGATGGTTCCCTCAGCCTGACTGTCAGAACTGTCTGGTAGCACACATAGAGCTGGATTTTGTAGTCCCACCACCGAGAGCGACGGTGGGCGCAGAACATGGCAACCATCCTGCAGGCGATTACGCAGCAAGCGGCCACCTACCATAATGACAGTGGCCGCCTCCCCCAATCACATGGTGGGGGCGGCATTGGCGACACTGTGAACGGCGTCACCTGATGCAGCAGCAGGTGCTGGTGTCATCTTTAAAAGGCTGTCAGCCCTGCAAACAGTGTATCCAAATGCAGAGTTGCCCCCTTCCCCAATCCATAAAATAATGCAGAGTTGACCCCTTCCTCAGTGGCACCAGCTTCTCATGGACGGGAAAGTGAAGGCGCATGAGTGCCTCACGTCAAGCTCAAGATTGGGAACGAATGGTAAAATTGTGACGAATTACACTCAAATGGATGTAAAGAGGTATTTACCATATTTAAAATAGGGTCCCGTCACATATCGGCGGAGGTGCCGCCATGGAAGATCGGAACCGGCAATCCCAGTGTCAGGTTCCATGGCGGCCGCTGCTGCTCCAATTCCCGGCCATCCCCCCACCACCACGAAACCCAACGTCGGGAGGAGAACCAAGATCCGGCCCTCTTGAACAGGGCATTCATTGGTCACCTTCTCAATGCAGCGGTGGGCTGCTGCCTGGAAGACCCCATACATGTCCCCAGTGGATCCTTGGAATGATTCAGATGCGTTAAAGTTTCGTGCCACTGAGATCTTCAGGGCCACTGGCATAGGGTAAACCCTCAAATCCCATAGGCGGTAACTTGTCCTGCAGCAGGGCACATAAGTCAGTGAGAGCCTCCCTGGAGAGCTGTAGCCTTTGCTGAGAATGCTGGTCACACATTTCGAGATAGCTGATTCTCTCTGGTGCAGGTGGGCCCTTCTTAGCATGTCCAGCTACTGCTGTCATCGTGGAGCTTCACGGGCAGGTGCAGCTGCCTCCTGGCCCTCCCTCTGTCGGAGGTGCTGCATTACGCCATGGGGGTCCAAAAAGACAGGGTGTATGAGACCCATGCCAGATGATCAGTAGGCCTACAGAGCGCTGTTGATGCAGAGATGACCCTGCCTTGGCAGCCGTGCATTTACTACTTCACCCAGCAGACTCCCTGTTGGCCCTCAGTGCCCACCCTTGCTAACCCTCTCATCCAGCAGTATGAGCAGCCAAACATCTTACCCAACAGTTTGTTCACCCTTACAGCCACCCAAACCCAAGCCCTCCACCCCCCCAACCTTGCAGACCACCGGAGACCCAGCTCGGCCGGCACCCCCACACAAGACCCCAAATCGCCTTGCAGAGGACCTGAGACCATGATCCCCCACTTGCAGAGCACCCAACATCATAACTCCCTTTGCAGAGCACCAGAGACCTTTACTCCCCTCGCAGAGCGCGCAGCACTGTAGGCCGACAATGGCCTCCGCTCCCCCCCTCTTCCCCTATGCAGTGCTGATCATGGCTCCTACCCATTGCAGTACTGAGGTCTCGGTGCCGCCAGCTTTCAAAGGTCGGAAATCTGAAGGCATGTGAGGGCTGCCCGTCGTCTACTTAATCCCAAACCCCCCATTGAATCGCAATTAATTAGATGCTAATGTATTTAAAATAAGTATTCTACAATTTAAATTGCATTCCCTTTGTGTTGGGGTGGTGATGATGCCTTGGTGCTTTCTCACTGCTGACTAAATCCGAGCCAACGTCACAACTCCGGATTTCCAGTTGGACGCTTCCGATGAGATTCTCAGGCTGCCCATGCATCCATTCCCACTCCAAATGGCCACACTAAATTCAGCCCTTTGACTTAGCATTATTCAGTGATTCTGGTGTGCTTCAGTCACATAGAATCAACACTATAAATCGATATCTCGTGAACTCATTTCATGCCTGATAACAGGTAAAGCGAGGTCCAATTTTGACTGCTTTCTCCCCTCACCGTAGTTTGAATTTTTTTAATGACTTGAATCTTAAAATTTTCTCAGGTTATGATAGATAATGTAGTTACTCAAATTAATTTTAGCTGTGCTTGCTCTGTACCTAGGTGAAGGATGTGATCTAAAATGAGGTAAAATGTTCTGCTCTTCATCCTCCGGTACCCAAAAAGACCAGTGTCCCTAAAGTCTATTCACATTTTCCCCTAGTGCCAAAGTGCCCCTAAGTGCTCACAGTCCACCATCCACATTCCCAAATCACCCTTCAACTGTCTACTATCCCAATTACCTCAACTACTCACTACCTACATTTTTATTACTTTCACCCAAATAGTAATTACTTCCCTCCCCAGTTACTGCTGAAATGCCCAAGCTGCAGCCCAAATTTTCACTACTCCATGCTCCCACCCCAAATATTAAGTTTCCCAATCCCTCAGAATCACAGAATCATTTCAGCACAGAAGGAGGCCATTTAGCCCAATGTGTCTGCACCGGCTCTCTGAAAGAGCAATTCCCTCAGCTCCATTCCCCCGCCTTCCCCCCATAACCCTGCACATTCTTCCTTTTCATATAACTGTCTAATTCCCTTTTGAATGCTTCAACTGAACCTGCCTCCACCACGTTCTAAGGCAGCGCATTCCAGACGTAACCAGGCACTGCGTGAAAAAGTTTTTCCTCATGTCACTTTTGCTTCTCGTACCAAATACTTTAAATCTGTGCCCTCTTGTTCTCGATTCTTTCACGAGTGGGAACACTTTCTCTCTATCAACTCTGTCCAGCCCCCTTATGATTTTGATTACCTCTATAAAATCACCTCTCAGCCTTCTCTTCTCCAAGGAAAAGAGTCCTAACTTCTCCAATCTATCTTCATAACTGAAATTCCTCATACCTGGTACCATTCTCGTGAATCTTTTCTGTATTCTCTCTTTCTCAAGTGCGGCGCCCAGAATTGGACGCAATACTACAGCTGAGGCTGAACTAGTGTCTTCTACAAGTTCAACATCACTTCCTTGCTCTTGTACTCTATGCCCCTATTAATAAAGCCCAGGATACTGTATGCTTTATTATCTGCTCTCTCAACCTGTCCTGTCACCTTCAATGACTTATGCACATATACAGTTAGGTCCCTCTGCTCCTGCACCCCCTTTAGAACTGTGGCCTTTATTCTATATTGTCTCTCCATGTTCTTCCTACCAAAATGAATCAGTTCACATTTCTCTGCATTGAACTTCATCTGCCACCTGTTTGTCCATTCCACCAACTTGTCTATGTCCTATTGAAGTTTGACACTATCCTCCATACAGTTCACGATGCCTCCAAGTTTCATATCATCTGCAAGCTTGAAATTGTGCCCTGTACATCAAGGTCTAGGTCATTAATTTCTATCAGGAAAAGCAAGGGTCCCAACACTGATACCTGGGGAACTCCACTACAAACCTTCCTCCAGCCGGAAAAACATCCATCAACTGCTACTCTTTGTTTCCTGTCATTCAGCCAATTTCGTATCCATGTTGCTACCGTCCCTTTTATTCCATGTGCTACAAGTTTGCTCACAAGTCTGTTGTGTGGCACTGTATCAAATGCCTTTTGAAAGTCAACTATTGATTTTGTCCCGAATTATTTTTTCTGGAAGTTTTCCCACCACCGAAGTTAAACTAACTGGCCTATAGTTGCTGGGCTTATCTTTACACCCTTTTTTGAATAAGGCTGTAACATTTGTAATTCTCCAGTATTCAGATACCACCCTGAGTCTAAGGAAGACTAAAAAATTATGGCCAGCGCCTCTGCGAATTCTACCCTCACATCCCTCAATATCCTTGGATGCATCTCATCCGGCCCTAGCATTTTATCCACTTTAAGTACAGACAGTCTATCTAATATGTCCTCCTTACCAATTTTAAAACACTCTAGTGTCTGACCGACCTCCTTATTCAACATTGCCTGAGTTGCATCTTCTTCCTTGGTAAAGACCGATGCAAAGTATTCATTTAATACCTCAGCTATGCCCGCTGCCTCCATGTGTAAATCCCCTTTCTGGTCCCTAATTGGTCCCACTCCTCCTTTTACCACCCTTTTACTATTTATATGCCTATAGAAAACTTTGGGATTTCATTTAATGCAAGCTTTCTCTTTGCTCTCTCTTTGCTTCTCTTATTTGCTTTTCCACTTCCCCTCTGGACCTTCTATATTCAGCCTAGTTCTCAATAGTATTTTATATCTGGCACACATTTTCTTCTTTATCTTAATCTCTACCTCTTTTGTCATCCAAGGAGCTCTGGATTTATTTGCCTTACTTTTCACCTTCAAGCGAACAGACCTTGAGTGTGCCCGAACTATCTTTTTTTTATTTTTTATTTTTTTTTAATTTAGAGATACAGCACTGAAACAGGCCCTTCGGCCCACCGAGTCTGTGCCGACTATCAACCACACATTTATACTAATCCTACACTAATCCCATATTCCTACCACATCCCCACCTGTCCCTATATTCTCCTACCACCTACCTATACCAGGGGCAATTTATAATGGCCAATTTACCTATCAACCTGCAAGTCTTTTGGTGGTGGGAGGAAACCGGAGTACCCGGCGAAAACCCACGCAGACACAGGCAGTACCCAGAATTGAACCCGGGTCGCTGGAGCTGTGAGGCTGCGGTGCCCATTGTTCAGATATTGGTTTTCCTGCCAACTTTTGACTCCAATTTATTCACCCCAGCTCCATTGAAGGTAGCCTTCCCCTAGTTAATTACTCTTTCCCTGGATTGCTCTTTGGCCTTTTCCATAGTCAGCCTAATCCTTATGATTCAATGATCACTATACCCTAAATGCTCTCCCACTGATACTTGATCCACTCCTTCACAAGAACCAGGTCTAGCAGTGCCTTCTTTCTCGTTGGACTAGCAACATACTGTTGTCGAAGATTTTCCTGAATACACTCCAGGAACTGCCCTTTACCCTACTATTATCCCAGTCTATGTTTGGATAACTGAAGTCCCCCATTATAATTACCCTATACTTTTTGCACCTCTGTGTAATTTCCTTGCAAATTTGTTCCTCCACGTGTTTCCCACTAGCTGGTGGCCTATAGACAACACCGAGCAATGTAATTGCTCCTTTTTTGTTCCTTAGCTCGAGCCAAATTGATTCCGTCCTTGACCCCTCTAGGACATCCTTTTTCTCCAGCACTGCAATGCTCTCCTTAATCAATACCGCCACCCCTCCCCCTTTTTCCCTTTCCTATCTTTCCTGAACACCTTGTATCCAGGAATATTTAACACCCAGTCCTGCCCTTCTTTGGGCCAGGTCTCTGTTATAACCACAACATCATATTTCCACATGGCAATCTGTGCCTGTACCTCACCAGTCTTATTAACCACACTCCATGCATTCACATACATGCACACTATCCCTGATTCAGACTTTATTACTTTCTCCCTTACTTTGACCCCCACCTAATAACGTACTATTCTCTACTCTTGTGCTATCTATCTCCCCCAGTCTTCTGTGCACCTTGGTATTCCTCTCTAATACTTGCTCCTGGTTCCCACAACTCAGACAAGTTACCTGTTCTGCTTCCCTCCAATCTAAGCTCCCTCTCAGGTTCCCATCCTCCTGACAATTTAGTTTAAACCCTTCCCAACAGTACTTGCAAATCTCCCTGTAAGGATATTCATCCCATGCCTGCTAAGATGCAACCCATCCATCTTGTACAGGTCCCACCAGCCCCAGTACCGGTCCCAATGGGCTGGATTTCACGCTGGGCGGGCAAAGGTGGTCGTTTGGGGGGAAGGGGGCGTCTCGGGTCCTGGGAGTGGTTGGGAAAGTGGGGGCAGCCCTCAATCAGGCACCCTGTGCCCGATTGCTAAGCACCCCCCCCCCACCCCCGGTGCACTGAGAGGCCACCAAGTATTACTGGGCGGCCTTTTACGTCTCCCGGACGTCCACTTGCCATGGATAAAATGACCGTGGAGGTGGCCACTTAAGGGCCTTGATTGGCCTGAGGCAGGTGGCCCGTTAAGTGTCCCCGCCCCCATCCCAGCCCACATAAGGTGGGGCAGAGGCCGGAGCCTCCCGCTCAATTTTACGCCATTCCCTCGCCACCATCCGGCTCGCTGAGGTGTCATAAAATTCTGGCCAATGTCTCAGAAATCTGATGCCCTCCCTCCTACACCAGTTCTCCACCACCTGTTCAATCGCTCAGTTCTCCTATTATTATGCTCACTTGCACATGGGACTGGGAGTAATCCTGAGACTACTGCTTTTGAGCTCCTGCTTTTTGAACTCCTTCCTAGCTCCCTAAAATCTGCTTTCAGGACCTCATCCCCCTTTTTACCTATGTCATTGGTACCAATGTGGACCATGACCTCTGGCTGTTCACCCTCCCCCAGAAGAATGTCCTGCAGCCTTTCCGTGACATCCTTGACCCTGGCACCAGGAAGGCAACACACCAGCCTGGAGTCATGTTGACAGCTGCAGAAACGCCTGTCTGTTACCCTAACTAACGAATCCCCTTTCACTACTGTTCTTCCACTCCTCTTCCTCCCTTCCCGTGCAGCTAAGCCACCTGAGGTGCGGCAAACGTGGCTCTGACTGCACTCCTCTGAGGAGTCATCACCCTCACCAGTATCTAAAACGGAAAACGAGCAGCACAGTGGCACATTGGTCAGCACCGCAGCCTCACAGCTCCAGTGACCCGGGTTCAATTCTGGGTACTGCCCGTGTGGAGTTTGCAAGTTCTCCCTGTGTCTGCGTGGGTTTCCGCCGGGTGCTCCGTTTTCCTCCCACAGCCAAAAGGACTTGCAAGTTGATAGGTAAATTGGCCATTATAAATTGCCCCGAGTATAGGTAGGTGGTAGGGGAATATAGGGACAGGTGAGGATGTGGTAGGAATATGGGATTAGTGTAGGATTAGTATAAATGGGTGGTTAATGGTCGGCACAGACTCGGTGGGCCGAAGGGCCTGTTTCAGTGCTGTATCTCTAAATCATAAAATCAAATCTAAATCAAAAAAATCAAAACCGATTAACGAGTGAGATCATCAGGGAACTCCTGCACTACCTGTCTGGTTCTCTTAGATTGTCTGGCGGTCACCCATTCCCTATCTGCCTGCATGCTCCGAAGCTGTGGTGCGACCACCTCACTAAATGTGCTATCCATGTAGTCCTCCACCTCGCAGATGCACCACAGTGACTCCAGCTGCCTCTCGAGTTCTCAAACCCGGAGCTCAAGCTTTTGCAGTCAGTGACACTTCCTGCAGATGTGTTTGCCTAGGACACACGGTGCGTCCATGACTTCCCACATGCCACAGGCAGTACATTTCATTTGGCAGAGCTGCCCTGCCATACCTTAACTTTACAGAGTATTTATTATAAGTAGAATGGTTTACCCGGTATTCACCAAAGAGCTCCTTCCACTGCACCAAAGCAGGAACCAAATACTGGAGGGTTATAAAAATAGGAAAAAAAAGTAGAAAAATGGAGCACCTCCTCCCCCTTTCACTGAACTCGCCACTCACAAAAATCTAATCTCTACACTCTTCTTGCAATCTGCATGCCGTTTGCAGGCTGCACCCAGATCTCTGTATTAATACCTTTTGAATCTGAAACTGCAGCAACCAGATTTGACTGGTCAGCTTCTTAACTAATCAGCTACTCTGCAGTACAGCCTGTTAATCCCTGCCTAAGACTGTAAGAAATTTACTTTACTTTCTTAACCCTACTTTACTTCCTTAACCATAATTTATCTAGAGGGTAAATCCCAGTTAAATTTATCTACAGGGTAAATTCCAGTACAGCTACAACACTGGCATCTACCCTGCAAAGTGAAAAATTGCCCAGGTATGTCCTGTACACAAAAAGCAGGACAAGTCCAACCCGGCCAATTACCGCCCCATCAGCCTGCTCTCAATCATCAGTAAAGTGATGGAAGGTGTCATCAACAGTGCCATCAAGCGGCACTTACTTAGCAATAACCTGCTCAGTGACGCTCAGTTTGGGTTCCGCCAGGGCCACTTAGCTCCTGACCTCATCACAGCCTTGGTTCAAACATGGACAAAAGAGCTGAACTCAAGAAGTGAGGTGAGAATGACTGCCCTTGACATCAAGGCAGCATTTGACCGAGTATGGCATCAAGGAGCCAGAGCAAAACTGAGGTCAATGGGAATCAGGGGGAAAACCCTCCGCTGGCTGGAGTCATACCTAGCGCAAAGGAAGATGGTTGTGGTTGTTGGAGGTCAATCATCTGAGCTCCAGGACATCACTGCATGAGTTCCTCAGGGTATTGTCCAAGGCCCAACCATCATCAGCTGCTTCATCAATGACCTTCCTTCAATCATAAGGTCAGAAGTGGGGATGTTCACTGATGATTGCACAATGTTCAGCACCATTCGTGACTCCTCAGATACTGAAGCAGTCCGTGTAGGAATGCAGCAAAACCTGGACAATATCCAGGCTTGGGCTGATAAGTGGCAAGTAACATTCGTGCCACACAAGTGTCAGGCAATGACCATCTCCAACAAGAGAGAATCTAACCATCTCCCCTTGACATTCAACGGCATTACCATCGCTGAATCCCCCACTAACAACATACTAGGGGCTACCATTGACCAGAAACTGAACTGGAGTAGCCATATAAATACCATGGCTACAAGAGCAGGTTAGAGGCTGGGAATCCTGAAGCGAGTAACTCACCTCCTGACTCCCCAAAGCCTGTCCACCATCTACAAGGCACAAGTCAGGAGTGTGATGGAATACTCTTCACTTGCCTGGATGGGTGCAGCTCCAACAACACTCAAGAAGCTCGACACCATCCAGGACAAAGCAGCCCGCTTGATTGGCACCCCATCTACAAACATTCACTCCCTCCACCACCGACGCACAGTGGCAGCAGTGTGTACCATCTACAAGATGCACTGCAGCAATGCACCAAGGCTCCTTAGACAGCACCTTCCAAACCCGTGACCTCTACCAACTAGAAGGACAAGGGCAGCAAATACATGGGAACACCACCACCTGCAAGTTCCCCTCCAAGTCACACACCATCCTGACTTGGAACTATATCGACATTCCTTCACTGTCGCTGGGTCAAAATCCTGGAACTCCCTTCCTGACAACGCTCTGGGTGTACCTACCCCAAATGGACTGCAGTGGTTCAAGAAGGCAGCTCACCACCACCTTCTCAAGGGCAATTAGGGATGGGCAATAAATGCTGGCCTGGCCAGTGACACCCACATCCCATGAATGAATTTTTTAAAAATGCTAACTGCATACCAGACCTTCATAAAGATAACAACACTTAAAATCCCCACTCACCAAACTCGAATCTCCACACTCAGCTTGCAATCTGTGCAACATTTCAATACTTAGTACTCACTCTCCCATTGAATCAGTCACTGTCCCTCTCTGCCCTTTCACCACTCACTCCTTTGCCCTAAGTACCCACTTGTGCTTCAAAATATTCACTATCCCCCAGAACTGCTCACTTCCCCTGCTACTACAAATCCTCACTACATTTCTCTTACTCAGTATTCTTCCCACGTTATTCAGTATTTATCCACAGCTTTCAGTTTCCCAACTTCTCTTAACTGCGTTCACATGCCTTCCAGCTCCTGACAAACTGAGCACCCCTTTCCCAAATAATATTTTCTCTCAATTACTGTCAGCAAAGCACACCATGGGGGCTGAATTTGATAGCACCCAAAAACATTTTTCGTTTCAATGATTTCAGCATCAATCCAGTGTTAACTGTGCTGTTGATAGGCTGGGGGCCAATGTCCTGAGTAGCAAGCACCACTTAAAGTTAGCCAGCACATCTTAAAGGGGAGGTGCATTGTGGCTGAGGCAGGTGCTGGCAATTATTCAGGAATGACACTGATGTGAGAAATATTGAAGAAATATTGAAGAATGACACTTCATGGCAGAGAGCCAGTCGATCCAGCAGGGCCAACAGCCAAATAGACGCCACGTCCAAACTCCTGATGGAAACAGTAATAGATGCCAAACTGCACGACATCTTCAGCAATCCTGCAGACGGAGCACAGCATAAATACATCTGGTCAAGATCCAGGATTGACTTCCTGTTTGTGTCCGAGCATTTATGGTCAGATCCACTGACATGGAGCCGGTGTTCTTCTCTGACCACTGCCTCTTTCTGGACGACTGTCACTTTCAGGCTGACCAGAGGGTTGGCATGGGGACATGGAAGTGGAACGTGAAACTGTTGACTCCAGAAACATTGAGAAACTCAAAAGGGATTACAAAGGTTGGAGAACCATGAAACCCCTCTTTGAGTCCCCGACATACTGGTGGGAAGTGATCAAAGTAAACGTCAAGAGGTTCTTCATCTCCAAAAGTTGTTCAGAATGTGTGAGAGAGACAGAGAGAAATGTCTCAACTCCAGAAAAGCATGCAGAATCTGCTCCTGCTGCATTCGATGAGATCAAGGAGGATCTCCAAGAGGTGAAGAGCCAGCAGGCCTCATTCTTTGCAGCAGAGGCCTCCAAGATCATCTTCCAGTCCAGAGACTACTCTGTTGAGCAGGATGAGATGTGCTTGTGTTTCTTCTTCCAAAAGGTACACACAAAGAGCTCTGTAATCAGCAGCCTGAAGAAAGAAAACGGCTCGCTAACGTCATCACAGCCTGACATTCTAAGGATCAGCAAATCCTTTTATGCCGGGCTGTACGACGTGAAGCCACAGACAGCCCGGCCTCCCAGATCTTTCTGTCCTCTATCATGGAGGTCTTAAATGACAGTACTTAGGAGAGTCTGGACAAACTGCTAACTCTGGAGGAGCTGACAAAGTCCGTCAGGTCCTTCGAGACAAGTAAAACCCCTGGAAGCGACTGCTTACCACTCGACTTGTATTTGACTCTGTGGGACTGAATTGGCCCAGACCTGCTGGAAGTGTACAAGACTATGCATCTGACCAGTATCATATCAGAAACCATGAGGAAAGGCATCATCACACTTATCTACAAGCGGAAGGGGGAAGAGAGCAAAAATCAAAAATTGTCCGCCCATCTCATTGCTTACTGTGGACTACAAAATTCTGTTGATTCTGCCAATCGGGTCTGCTCTGGAGTTGGTGATGCAATCTGATCAGACTTGTACTTTACCCAGTAGGAAGATCTTGATACAACCGAGGTGGGAAGAGTGCACTGTTTTCTCTAGTTGGACTTCTCCCAGGTCACGACATATATATAAATGTTTACCCAGTTACCGATACGGTCAATCTATATTTTTTATTCCAAAATGAAACACACCAACCAGGTTTCTGCAATAAACAACAAAATTATCAGTTTATTATAAAACAAGACTTAATCAGTAATGAAGCAAAGCATTCATGCAAAGAGTGAAATATGAAAGTTCCCTTTTTACCTTAGCAACGCCCCGCCCCTCTATACACACACACACCGAAAAATAGAAACCTTTTCTTTAGAGCTCTGTAACAAAAAAAAAGACAAAAAAATATTTTGGAGAAATACTTGCTAATTTTTGAAGAAAAAATTAGATGATATGGAAAGATATCGGTTGCCCCGTTTTGGTCTGGCGTCCCAAATATGCATAGACAGCTATCTCTGGGATCTTCCTAGAACAGTTCTTTTCAGGCGACATTGAGGATCAGTTCAGCAGGCTTTCCAGAAGAAACGTGACAACAGGGGTTTCTGGCAGACTTTTCTGGAGGAATGCAGCATCAATGTCTTTATTTCTTACACTCACTTCTAATAGCTTCTTAAAGAGATAGAAAAGCCAGCAGGCTTTTCAAAGAGATGGAAAAAGGCTTAGCTGGGGTGACTGCTCTCTTGGCTGGTTTTTAAAACTCCTTTCAAAACACGGTCTAAGCCCCAACTGACTGTCCAAAGTGAAACCAAAAACAATCTCAAGAGTGAAGCCTCCAGGCCCCTATAAATCTTGACCTGATACTTCTCTGTAAATATCTCCCCTTAGTCCAAAAAGGCCCTGCTGGATATTTATCTGAAGACAGGTGACTTCCAGAAAGGATTGTTTACAAACCAAGTCCCCTCAGTGTCCTTTCAATGACCCCAGTAAAAAATCCATGGAATCCTTTTCAGTTTTCCCAAATAAAACAATGTCCATAATTCTAAAATACACGATTCCTCAAAAAAAAACTTAACAAAAAATATAGAAGCACCATCGTAACTATCTCTGATAGCCTCGCACTACTTAAGGATATGATCTTCTATGTGTGGAATAGGGGGTGGTCACCTGCCTCATCAGCTTGGACCAGGAAAAGACCTTTGACAGGATATCACACATCTACATATTGGACATGCTCTCCAAAATGGGGTTTGGGGAAGGAATCTGCAATTGGATCCAACTGCTCTACACAAACATCAGTAGCGCAGTCTCAATCAAGGGGTGAGAATCGGAAAGTTTTCCAATCAAATCTGGAGTCAGACACGCCTGTCCTCTCTCCCCTATTTTGTTTGTTTGCTGTATCGAACCTTCTGCTGAATCCATCAGGAAGGATGTGGGCATAAAAGGGGTGACAGTCCCAGGCAGCGGAGGAACTCAGGTCAAAGCCTCCCTGTACATGGATGACATCGTTGTCTTCTGCTCAGATCCACTGTCGGTTTGCAGGCTGATGAACATCTGCGACTAGCCTCGGGAACCAAAATAAATCACAGCAAGAGCAAGGCCATATTCTTTGGGAACCAGGCTGACCAACAATTTGTCCCCTTCACAGTCAGTTCAAACTACCTGAAGGTGCTGGGGATATGGCTTGGAGGGGCTGAGGCATGTGCCAAAAACTGGAAGGAGTGAACAGCAATGGTGAAACATAAACTGGTCATGTGGGAGCAGTGCTCCCTCTCCATTGTGGGTAAGAACCTGGTCATCAGGTGCAAGGCAATCACAGTGTTGCTGTACATGGCACAGGTCTGGCCCATACCCCACTCCTGCACTGTGGCGGTCACCCAAGCCATCTTCTGCTTTATCTGGAGATCGAAAATGGACCATGAACATAGGGACACAATATTCAAACCACTAGATAAAGGGGAGAAAACCATACTCAACGTTGCCCTCATCCTGTTGGCCACCTTTGTGTGCATAAAGCCCCAGTACGCAAATGCCAAGTGTCTCTATGTGCTCAGTTTCTATCTGTCCCCAGTGTTGCGAAGGATGGGTCTGGCCACGTTGCCATGGAACGCTCCATTCAGTTGGACCTTCCTGTACCACCTGTCCCTCGTGGAAAAGTTTGTGCAGAAAAACACCTATGACCACAAGTCCATCAGGCAGTGGTACCTATGGAACGTCCTCGAGGCCTTGCAGGAAAAGAAGGTGGTGGATCCTGTTGAATGGTTCCCCGAGCAGACTGTCAAACTCATTTGGCAGAATGCCTCATCGCCAGAACTTTCAAACAAGCACCAAAGCGTGACTTGGCTGGTCATGAGAAGGGCCCTCCCCGTCAGATCCATCCTGCATGCCTGGAGTCTCACAGTCTCCGCACGCTGCCCTCGAGATGGCTGCAGTGGGGAAGAGACTGTTGCCCACTTCCTTCTGCCTTACAAAGTAGGTCTGGAAAGAGATGAAGTGCTTTTTGTCAAGGTTCATCCTGAGCAGATCCGTGACACAGCATTCAATGCTCTATAGGCTGTTCCCAGGGATGCACTCCGAGATAAACAACAATGACTGCTGGAGGACCATCAACTCAGTGAAAGGCACTCTTTGGTCTGCCTGAAACTTTCTAGTCTTCCAGTGCAAAGAGCTGTTCACGACTGAGTGTTATAGACTGGCACATTCCAAGGCCCACGACTATGTGCTAAGGGACGCACTAAAGCTTGAGGGAGTCGCTGCAAAGGCTCAATGAGGAAAGGCCACAGTGTAAGATCCTCCTGCCATAGTATGCTGAGGGGCTGGAAACCTGTAAAACCTCTCGGTCTATATGCATCAGAGAATGTTTTTGGTATGTAATGCAAATGTACATTGTAAATATAAACTGGAATGACAAGAGTAGTGAAGCACTTAATGTACTGTATCGAAAGAAACTGATCTTTATTGCACTTTTTGGAATGTCCAATTTGCCTTGTTTTGTAATTTCCTTTTACACATTTTAATGAATAATGAATATTTTTGGAAAAAAACTTTATGGCAGAAATCGGACTCCAAGGTTTTCGGACACTGCAGAGGAGGCCTTCATAGAGGAGGTGAAAAGTGGAGATCTACTGTATCTGCAGGGAGCCAGGAGGCCCTCCAGACATATGCTGTGAAGGCAGTAGGAGCAGACAGCTGTGGAGGTCAATGCTAGGTGAGACACCAGGTATGAGTGGCCTGCAGCCAGGGCAAGGGGCAAGGATAGCGCAGGTGCCAGCTCGCCAGAGAGAGAGGCCGCACATGGGTTCTGCTGCAGAGGACTCAGATGAGCACTCCAATGGGGCAGCCTACAGATGAAGGCTAGTAGGTCTGCAAAACAAAATGCTTGTGCATTGGGAAAACTGTCAGAAGGCCTGCAGTCAACGACAAGGAGCATGAAGGAGTCCAGCACATCCTTTCCAGCATAGAATTGGTGGCCAACTCCGCTTGCACACTTGTGGACCCAACCATGATGCAGAGTCTGATGGCTGCTGACTCAGCTTCCATTGCAGCACAGGCAGCAGCCATCCAACTTCTGAGTGCTGCAATGGAAGCTCAGACTGAGGTCATGCAAGGTCAGCTTGCTGCCATGCCAGCTAAGACTGCTGCCATCATGGTTGTGGGTTACAATGTGTCATGCAGGTGCCTACCTGCCAAGAATGAGGAACATTAATTTTGCCACATGAACATCGATTTTTAAACTGTTACTGGAGTAAAGAAAGAACTCGTTTAAAAAAAAACCCAGACCCTTGACATTTGCATATTTACAGACAGTACCTAAAAGGGACAAAAGGCCATTCTTTGACACATTCAATCCACAATGGACTTTTGATGACCAAACGTTGAGGGTGGAGGAGCTCGCATTCCAGGTTGACTGCTAAGATGGCTGAATACACAAACGGACATGGTCACACCCCTTAGTCACATGACAAATTTGCTGGACAACCTGAGTTTTTTGAATTTGAACTTGCCACAGTGTTTTGAAAGGGCAGAAAGCTCCTGGTTTGAGAACATTTCTCTCCTGTCTGCTCTCATCTCTCTCACCAGCTTCGGAATCCATTGAAGACATATGAACCCCAAGAGAGAAATGTCTTCTACATTGAACAAGGTTTAAGAAGAATACTAAGCCTCAATGAAAAGCAAGATCTACCTACAAGCAAGCACAATAACAAAAACCCATCTTTAGAGATTGCCTCAAACCTCTTCACTATTTTTCTTCTGTTCCTTTCTGTCTCTATTTGCATGTGCGTATCGCATATGCATGCCAGCATGGGGCGTGGCGTGTTTCCTTAGGCATTAACCGAATTAGAGTTTAAGTTTAAGTTTTAATAAATTTCACTTTTCTTCTTTAAACCTAAGAAAGTCTGTTTGTGCTAATTTCTTTGCCTTATAATTGGAAAGTGGTGAACAAGGATTCACCAAGGGGGAGCTCAAAAGACAGTGTGTTTAAAACAAAACACTGCTACGGTAAGACCAGATGAAGACTGAGAGGGAACCCCTAGACACCTTTCTCACCTGGTCATAACAAGTGTGAAAAGGGGCTTACAGTGTATCACAGCAGTCACAGCAATCTGTCCACCAACATATTACTAGGTTTGCTGAGGCACTGCTCAGGGGGAATGGCAGTGGTTCCATGAGCATGTTCTCTCTCAGGAAGGTAGCATTCATCCTCCCACCAGCACAACTCTGCCCGTACCCTTGCTGATGCCAGTCAACCAGCCAGCCCAAACTGCTGTTACCCATGCCAAAATGGTGCAGTCCACAGCAGTACCTTCAAGGCCAACTGCTGCTCGCGCTTGTCATCAAAGGTCATCGGCAGTCTCCTCCACTGAAAGTCAGCATCCTTCCATCTGCCATGCTCAGCTATTTAGGTAGCACTGTATAGGAGCATTAGACCAGGCAAAGACACACTGAAAACTCTAAGGAAAGGCACAAAGGTGATTATTGACTTTTGTATGCAATATGGCATGATTCCATTCATAAATTTCACAGAATAACAGAACTGTAACAGCACAGAAGGAGGCCATTCAGCCCATTGTGTCTGCACCAGCTCTTCGAATGAACAATTCTCCTAAGCCATTCCACTGCCTTCTCCCTGTAACCCTGCATGTTCTTCTTTTTCAGATAACTGTCTAATTCACCTTTGAATGCCTCGCTTGAACCTGCCTCCACCACATTCTCAGGTAGTGCATTCCAGACCTTAACCACTTGCTGCATTAAAAAGTTTTTCCTTATGTCACTTTTGCTTCTTTTGCCAATTACTTTAAATCTGTGCCCGCTCATTTGTAATCCATTCATGAGTGGGAACAGTTTCTCTCTATCCACTCTGTCCCGACCTCTCATGATTTTGTTTACCTCTATCAAATCACCTCTTCGGCCTTCTCTTCTTCAAGGAAAACAGTTCCACCTTCTCCAATCTATCTTCATAACTGAAATTCCTCAACCCTGGAACCATTTTCATGAATCTTTTCTGTACTCTCTCCAATGCTTTCACATCTTTCCTAAAGTGTGGCGCCCAGAACTGGAATCAATACTCCAGCTGAGGCCGAAGTAGTGTCTATACAAGTTCAGCATAACCCTTCTTGCTCTTGTACTCTATGCCCCTATTAATAAAGCCTAGTATACTGTATGCTTTATTAACTGCTCTCTCAACCCGTCCTGCCACCTTCAATGATTTATGCACATATACACCCAGGTCCCTCTGCTCCTGCACCCGGTTTAGAGTTGTACCCTTTATTTTATATTGTCTCTCCATGTTCTTCCTGCCAAAATGAATCACCTCACATTTCTCTGCATTGAATTTCATCTGCCACTTGTCCGTCCATTCCACCAAATTGTCCACATCTTTCGAAGTTCTACGCTATCCTCCTCACAGTTCACAATGCTTCCAAATTTCGTATCATCTGCAAATTTTGAAATTGTGCCCTGTACACCAAGGTCTAGGTCATTGATATCTATCAGGAAGAGCAAAGGTCCCAACACTGACCTCTGGGGAACACCACTACAAACCTTCCTCCAGCCCGAAAGGCATCCATTAACCATTACTCTCTGTTTCCTCTCACTTGGCCAATATCGTATCCATGTTGCGACTGTCCCTTTTATTCCATGAGCTATAATTTTGCTCACAAGTCTATTGTACTGCACTGTATCATACGCCTTTTGGAAGTTTGTTTCGGGTTGTTTATTTTGTCGTGGCATTTCTGAATTGTGGCCAAGCGGATGATTTGATGGTCAATGACAGAGGGAATGTAAGGTGTGGGACTGTTGGTGGATGGGGAATTGGAGTTGTGGTTACCTGTTTGAGTGCCTCACTGGTAGTCCAGCCAGAAAGGGACTGTCCAGGTTGCCTCCTCCATTCCTCTTCCTCCTCCTCCTCATGTTCCTGCTCCTCAGCTGCTCACCATATAGCTGGTGGCAAGGGCTGTCCCTTCATGATGGCAAGGTTGTGCAGCATGCAGCAGACCACTACAAATCTTGCCACTCGCTCTGCCGATTACTCAGTGATCTACCAGAGTGGTCCAGGCAGAGGAAGTGATGTTTCAGTATGCCAGTGGTCTGCTGTACGCCATTTCATGTGACAGCGTGGCTTTCATTGTATGCATGCTGTGCACATGTAGATGGGTTGCGCAATGGAGTCATTAGTCATGTGGTCAGTGGATAACCCTTGCTGCTAAGTAGCTACCCTTTGATTTGCTGTGGTAACTCAAATGCAGCTGGCATAGCAGCCTGCCACATAAAGGTGTCATAACTATTGCCAAGATACCAGGCATTAATCTGTATGAATTGCTGTATATGGTCACATACGAGGTGGATGTCAAGAAAGCGGAATCCCTTTCAGTTCCAATATAGAGCAGAATTGACATGTGGTACCCACAGTGTTGACATGCATGCAGTCTATGGCCCCCTGCATCATGGGGAAGGCTGGAATCCTTGTAAAGCCACATGTTCGCTCTGCCTGCTTCTCTCTGGCAAGAGAGAATGAAATGTAATTAGCTTTCTTTGATTAACGAGCCTCAGTGACTTCCCTCATGCAACAGTGGATGGCAAACCGCAAGATGTTGCAAATATATCTAGCTCCTGCCTGAAAGGAACCAGGTGGATAAAAGTTCATAGCCACAGTCACCTTCATAGGCACTGGCAATGTGGTCCATGCCCTGGTGTCAGAATGCAGTTGTGGCTGCAGCAGGTGACAGATTTTAGTGAGATGTTTTTACTGAAGTGCAGACATCTCACATATAGTTCTTTGCTGAGGTTCAGGTAGGAAAATTGCTCCCTGATAACCCTGGGAAGATTTTCTCTCCAGCTCCCTTTCCTTCTCCTGCCTTTACCTGCAGCTTGTTCTGTGCAAAAAATAACTAAGCAGGTACAGCAAGCAATTAGGAAGGCAAATGGGGGTCAACCATTTCAGACCAAGATGAGGAGAAATTCCTTCAATCAAAAGGTTGTGAATCTTTGGAATTCTCTACCCCAGAGAGTTGTGGATGCTTAGTCATTGAGTATATTTAAGACAGAAGTTGATAGATTTTTAGGGAATAAGAGAATGAAGGGATATGGGGATAGTGAGGGAAGGTGCAGTTGAGGTATAACATCAGCCATGATCTTGCTGAACGGTGGAGCAGGCTCAAAGGGCCAAATGGCCTACTCCAACTCCTATTTTTTATGTGCTTATGCACTGATGTTCTATTCTCCAAGTCATGCTGTATCCTAAGGATATTAGCTATCCGTGCCTGGGAGCAACAGGTTTGTGCAGAAGCCTTGAAATCAGAAAAAGCTCCTTCAGCACCTACCACATCACTCCCTGGAGACATTTGCAACTTGAAATAACTATAGGAAGCCCCACATACTTATAGAATTGAAGCAACAGCCAGAAGCATTCAACCAACTTGTAAATAGTTGATGATCCCTTTAAATAGTGCTGGTGAGGGGCCTTCCTGCTGCTGAACATGTGTTCAGCTGTGTGAGATTGAGAGCACATTACATAGAATGTTGAACTCTAAAATAGCACCACTTGCATCAAATCAGCATTGCACACTGATTGATGTCATGATCTACCAGCTCTGCACACGTCCGGCAGCCGTTCTCTGTACATATTGTCAAGAAAACCCCATATGTTAAATGAGAAATATTAATTTTATCAGTTGGAAACTTACATTAGACTTTTAATGGGAAAAATCCTACAGTTAGCTTTTAAAAAAAACAGCAGCCAAGATGGCCACTGCAATTTGCGTTTGAAATACCAGAACTGGAGACAAAAGTCTAACAAGAAGCCCAACCAGAATAATGCTTTGGCTAACTGAGTAGATTATGCAGATCATCCTCATTAGCAGGACAATCAAAGCTATTTTGGGGCATTCATAAGTGGAGACGTCCCTCCACGGGATAAACACTGACAACCTCACCAAAGAGAGGTTTTGTGTTTTAGACTTTGGACCTCATTAAAAACAAAGGGGATTGAGAGAACCATGTGACCGTCTGTCCACCTCTCAAAAACTGGAAGTTTTGTTACACTCACAGAAGACAAGCAGTAACTGAATGTGCAGAAGCAGAGAAAGCTGCGTGCTTCCCTTTCTCTCTCCAGAAGACATCAAGTTGAGAACCATCTGTGACTGTGGACCCTCCAAGCCTACAGACTGCTATAGCCAGAGACCAGAGGAAGAGAGCTAACTACAGTTCTGCCTCCAAGAAAGCCTTGAGCCAAGCGGGCCAACCAGAAAGTGCACTTTGACCGGCCGAGGACTTCAAGAATACAGCTTCATCCAGAAGGCTACCAGATCATCCACTTCACAGACTGTGTATTTGCGTTCCATTTATTCTGGACTTTAATCCAACCACAACATCTATTGTTCCCTCTGTAATCTATTTATGTGCGTGTGATTCTCATGTGAATGTGTGCATGAATGTGTAGCATATTTTTAATTATATTTAAATCAGGGTTAAAGTCTTAAGTATAATAAACTTACCTCTTGTTTAAACTCAAGAAAACCTGTTCGATTGGCTCTTTCACGATCACATTAAAGGAAAAAGTAAAATACTCACAGAGGTGGTAAGCACAGACACTATTTAAAAAAGGAATAAACCCTGTTCCAGTCAAATAAGAGGAAAGACGAGAGGGGAGCCTGAGACCCCCTCCTCACCTGTCTATAACAGCGTGCTAACACCCTCACCAATAGGGGATACAGTGTGATTTACCTCAAAAGTGTGAGTGTGACCATGGTTGCTATTTAGGATCTCTAAGGGCTCACATAGTGGTCAAATAAGGGGCCCATTCAATCTCACTCTGCATCTTCTGACTTCTTATGAGTAAGGCCATAGATTATCAACTAGTAATATATTAAAAATGATATAATAGATCAGGAATTATGCTCTTACATTATACTTTTTGACAAACAGAAATTTTACAAATCATTATTCTGTAACTATCCCAACTATGCAGACTTATAAAAATCTACCAAAGCTGAAATGCAACCAATAAATTGCTTGAAAAAAATTAAAAAATCTTTTCAGCCAGCATTTATTTCTGAAAACTGAAATTTCTAATGTCTAAAATAATGTTTGTAACTTAAGAAAGACACAAAAAATACATACTTCACAATAACATGATTAAATGTATCAATAAAATTGTACGTTGTGCATTTGAGTCACTTCATCCATATTTTCATTTGAAGGCCTCAGCCTTTCTTAACTATCTGGATGTTGAATTAATGGAGCTGTTTTTTCAAGTATTCGCAGCCAGCGGGAGTTGCCTGCTGGCCACATATATCCACTAATTGTGGGCTGTGCGCCAGCAAGTTTCCCAATATGCGCAGCCTACAGGTCAGACTCCCTGCTGGCACTCAACACATGTCTTTACACAGAAATGAATACCAACAAGCATAAATTTCAGAGACCTACTGTGATGAAAAGAAGATAGTAAACTACTCTGGTAGCTCTCACTTTAAATCTTTGTTGTTGTATTGAAAGTTATGACCTACCAGAAAGCTCAGTTTTCTGATACAGTCATTGCAAAAGATGCTGTCCCTGACAATTTTTGGAGGGAAGCTCTGACTTACAGATAGAATAGGATACCTCCCCAACAATTGATGCTTTTGGGAGCCAGCTGTGATCCAGGCTGGGAGAAGGCCTAGACCCCTGAAGAAAAATCTCCAGTTTATAACAAAAAAGGCAGTGTCATTTATAAGGGGAACATAAGGGTACCTATACGTTTTCCAGGGAACACTGGCAAAACCTCTGCCAGATATTCTGGGCCTTCAACTACAACAGGCACCTTCAAAGTGCTTCTAGTAGCATGGGCAGCCGCCATTCAGGGCACTGAAAAGTAAGCCAAGGATAGAAAGAAAGACAAACATACAGATGTAGGGAGACAAGCAGAAGGTGAGAGAAGGTCTTTGTTCCTCTTAATTTAGTTCTTAAAAATAAGTTACATTTTAAATGCCAAACCTCTAATTATAAACCTTTATTTTTTAAAAATCAGTAACTGCACAAGGTTTACATAGGGCCATGTTTTGATGAAAAAATTAATGGAGTCTGAACAATGCAGACCGTTATTAATGTGAAAATTGGCCAGCAAATTTTAGCGAAGAAGAGATACCCTGTGAATTGCAAATTGCCACAATTGCTGGCTGATTTGCACAGCTCTGGCATTAGCTTGGCAAAAACAGCATTTTGCCCTTAATCTCCTTGTGAGTTTCATAAAGTTGCTACTTTTGCACATAAATTGTTCACCACAGAAAGTTAAGTCCAGTAATAAAAAGCATATGTACCCTTTCACAGAATCACAGAATCACAGAATAATAATACAGTGCAGAGGAGGCCCTTCAGCCATTCGAGTCTGCACCGATGCATTAAAACACCTGACCTGTCTACCTAATCCCATTTGCCAGCACTTGGCCCATAGCCTTAAATGTTATGACGTGCCAAGTGCTCATCCAAGTACTTTTTAAAGGATGTGAGGCAACCTGCCTCTACCACCCTCCCAGGCAGTGCATTCCAGACCATCACCACCCTCTGGGTAAAAAAGTTCTTCCACAAATTCCCCTTAAACCTCCCGCCCCTCACCTTAAACTTGTGACCCCTCGTAACTGACCCTTCAACTAAGGGGAACAGCTTCTCCCTATCCACCCTGTCCATGCCCCTCATAATCTTGTACACCTTGATCAGGTCACCCCTCAGTCTTCTCTGCTCCAGTGAAAACAACCCAAGCCTATCCAACCTCTCTTCATAGCTTAAATGTTCCATCCCAGGCAACATCCTGGTGAATCGCCTCTGCACCCCCTCCAATGCAATCACATCCTTCCTATAATGTGGCGACCAGAATTGCACACAGTACTCCAGCTGTGGCCTTACCAAAGTTCTGTACAACTCCAACATGACCTCCCTGCTTTTGTAATCTATGCCTCGATTGATAAAGGCAAGTGTCCCATATGTCTTTTTCACCACCCTATTAACCTGTCCTTCTGCCTTCAGAGATCTATGGACAAACACGCCAAGGTCCCTTTGTTCCTCGGAACTTCCCAGTGTCAGGCCATTCATTGAATACTTCCGTGTCACATTACTCCTTCCAAAGTGTATCACCTCACATTTTTCAGCGTTAAATTCCATCTGCCACTTTTCTGCCCATTTGACCATCTCATCTATATCTTCCTGTAACCTAAGACACTCCACCTCACTGTTAACAACTCGGCCATCTTTGTGTCATCCGCGAACTTACTGATCCTACCCCCCACATAGTCATCTATGTCGTTTATATAAATGACAAACAATAGGGGACCCAGCACAGATCCCTGTGCTACGCCACTGGACACTGGCTTCCAGTCACTTAAAACAGTCGTCTGTCATCACTCTCTGTCTCCTACAGCTAAGCCAATTTTGAATCCACCTTATCAAGTTATCTTGTATCCCATGTGCATTTGCTTTCTTGATAAGTCTCCCATGTGGGACCTTGTCAAAGGCTTTGCTGAAATCCATGTAAACTACATCAACTGCACTACCCTCTTCTACACACCTGGTCACATGCTCAAAAAATTCAATCAAATTTGTTAGGCATGACCTCCCTCTGACAAAGCCATGCTGACTATTCCTAATCAAATTTTGCCTCTCCAAGTGGAGATAGATTCTCTCCTTCAGAATTTTCTCCAATAGTTTCCCTACTACTGACGTGAGACTCACTGGTCTGTAGTTCCCTGGCTTATCTCGACAACCTTTCTTAAATAGTGGGACCACATTAGCTGTTCTCCAGTCCTCTGGCACCACCCCCGTGGCCACAGAGGAATTAAAAATTTGGGTCAGAGCCCCTGCAATCTCCACCCTCACCTCCCACAGCATCCTGGGACACAAATCGCCCCGACCTGGAGATTTGTCCACTTTTAAGCCTGCCAAAACCTCCAATACCTTGTCACTCCCTATGACAATTTGCTCAAGAACCTCACAGTCTCTCTCTCTAAGTTCCATATCTACATCCTCATTCTCTTGGGTGAAGACAGATGTGAAGTATTCATTCAACACCCTACCAATGTCCTCTGGCTCCGCCCACAAATTTCCCCCTTGGTTCCTAATGGGTCCTACTCTTTCCCTGGTTATCTTCTTCCCATTGATATACTTATAGAATATCTTGGGATTTTCCCTCCTTTTACCAGCCAGAGCTTTCTCATATCCCCTCTTTGCTCTCCTAATTGCTTTCTTAAGCGCCATCCTACACTTTCTGTACTCCACGAATGCTTCCATTGATTTGCTCTCCTTGTATTTGCTAAAAGCCTCTCTTTTCCTTCTCATCGTACCCTGAATGTTTCTGGTCATCCATGGTTCTCTGGGCTTTCAACAACATGATAATTGTTAATGAATGCCAATCAATCTCTTGCACAGGTGGTGAACAATTATAATCGAGGCATTTCATTCCTTCATATTGCAATTTGTTTTAGGAAATTTTAAGGTTTTACATTCTTTACTTACCTTTCCTTTCTGATTTCTTATTTCTCTTTTAATCCAATCTTTCTTTCCCTATGTTAATGTCTCTTTCTGTACCTGATTTAATTCAGAATTAGAATCAAATCAGATACAGAAAGGAAATAGAGGGCAAGAAAGATTGGATTGAGAGAGAGAAAAGAGACAGAAAGGAAAAGTAAGAAAAACATTTAAGTTTCAAAGTTTGACATTTTAAAATCTCCAACAACAATTCACTGCCTGAAGAAATGAGACTCTACAGTATAAATAATTTACTTTCCAGACCAGAGAGATTGGCAGTTGTTAACAATTATCCCATTGTTAAAAGGGTACTTTCTCCTTTAATTAATAAATTCAACTTTCTGTTGTGAGTTTAATGAACAATTAATGTGTAAATCCAACAAATTCTGAAAAAAAATCACAGGGAGGCTATGGGTGAGATGCTGTTTGGATGAAAGAAATGATGGAGTGGCCTATATCAACAGCAGGTTGTGGAAATTTGCAACTCACAGAGTGTCTCAATCTCCTAAACTTGTTGGCTGGTTCACATGTTAATAATGGTGTGTGATGTTGACAGCCATTATTTTTTCAGCAAGTTCTTGTCTAATATATAAATGTAACTGTTAATGTACCCCTGTAAACTTAAGGTCATCCAAAAATCTGCTGCCCATGTCCTTACTTGCACCAAGTCCTGTTCACCCATCACCTTTGGGGTCACTGACCTACATTGGATTCTGGTCAAGCAATGCCTCAATTTTAAAGTTCTCATTGTTGTTTATAAGTCCTTCCTGACCTCGCCCCTTCCAATCTCTGCAATTTTCTCCAGCCCCACAATCCTCTGAAATATCTGTACTCCTCTAATTCTGATCTGGAGTATTTCTGATTTTAATCACTTCATCATTGGTGGCTGTGCCTTCATCTGGCAAGGCCCTAAGCTCTGTAATTTCCTCCCTAAACCTCTCCACTTTTCTTTTCTCTTTTAAGACACTCTTTAAAACCCACCTCTTTCATCAAGCTTTTGGTCATCTGTCCTAATATTGCCTTATGTAGCTTAGTGTCAAAAAATTGCTTTATAATGCTTCTGTGAAGCACCCTGGGATGTTTTGTTACATTAAAGGTACTACATAAAGAAAGGTTGTTTTTGTTGTTGTACCTGAATCACTGAAGAGAAATAAAATGGAGGTACATTTTTGTGCAAGTTACCCACTTCCCCACCTTACTTTCAATGGAAAAGCTACAGAAATCCTGGTAAAAAAAGGCAATATTTCTGCCCTAAATAAAATGGTCAATCTTATTTCATTTTAGGATCCTTACAGCCATCAAAGAGGACAATTTTTATCTCATCAGTTTTGGACAGATTTAAATGCAATCCCCAGTGGTAAAAGGACATTGTTCTAACCAAGTGTTGTATCCTGAAAATCCCTTTAAATATTGCAGAGCCTTATAAAGAGAAGGGCTAATTTGTGGTTAAGTGTGGGTTATATGCGAGTGTGTTTTATATTAAAATATAAAAGCATTTGGAAGTGCCTATATATGCTTTATACATGAACTATACTCACTCATGATAAATTGCAAAGGCTAAACTCTTGACTAGGTTAACTGAATTTCAACATTGAAGAACGAGAAAACGGGTCTCTATGTGTTCATTTTATGATAGCAGTTTCAGGTTACTGGTACTTATTAATTATCAAATGGAACTGAATAGCTGAAAGGTACAACAAAACCCATAAACATTTGCAAGAACTAAAAACCTGAAACATCCTTTGTTATTATTTGTATTATTTTTACTCAAACATGGTGGGGCTTATTTTGGTCAAAGGGTGAAAACAGGTGCTAAATGGGTTCAGTGCTAATAAGACACACCTGTTTAAAGTCTGGATTTAGCAAATAATTTTGGTCCTATGTACTGATTATCATAATTTGAACTTGCCTGGAGGTGCTAAATAGACACTTGCAGGTTTAGTATTCAAATACTGATTATATGTAGTTTTTATGGAGTAGGATATGTGAGCTCCTCACATCCACCTCCATTGAAGGGTTGGAGTGCTCTGGCTGCCACACAGCAGCACAATGCAGGATGGTTCAGGTACCAAGGGAGCGGGCATACAGGTTCTCAAATGCAGCACTGGAGGTCCAGAGGAGGAGGGATGTATTGTACCCGCAGGAGAGGAAGGACACCACATCACCCTCCCATCTCACTGACTGGTGGCAGCTGGTGGTGCTCTGCCTGCCTTCATGTCCTCCTCCAATTCCTCATCCAGACCAAGGAGGACACCTAAAAAGATGCCCATGGCCAAGCTCTCTCTTTCTCCTGGTGACTCCTATAATGTAACCAATAAGGTGGAGTAGCATGGCACTTCCTCTTTTTAGGTGATGTCCTCAGAGAATTTCCAGAATAAATGTTACTGGAATGTTGATGAAGTCTTGACAAAGTATTCTAAAAAGTCTCCTGATTTTTGTTTCACAAGTCCTCTTCACAGCTCCACCAGAAATACCCACGAAATGTTATCTCTTTAATTGATGAGTATCCCTTTTTAAGTAACGTTTGAAACTAACATAATAGCCAGTCGCTGTTAGGGGAGGGCATTAATTGAAGTGGTAGCCACCAAAATTCTGTGCAGCCACTTTGATGAGCAATAGCTGGCATTTTAAATTCCAATCAGCTGCTTAACAAGCTGCCACCTAGTGCTAGATTCAACTCATTTACCAAGATGGCTTCTTGCACTAAATGTGGGTTAGACCAGCATTTCAATTTAAGACCCCATCTTGTTACCTCTTTAGTGTCGAAAGTATGTGGTGAGAATCATCTCTAACCATGATAGAAATATAGAAGGAACTATAAGGCAACATATTAATGTTTAAAGTTATACCTAGCGTAATTTAACAATAATGCTTTACAAACCAGCAGTACTTAAAATGTAGAGGAGAGGAGAAAGCATTTGGCCAAAAGACAATAGCATGTAATACTGGAAAAATAATTGACAAGCTGCAAGCAAAAATTACTTATGAGGTCTAATGTCACTATGATGTAGCACATGAAGCAGAGTCTGATTTTAACCAGCTGAAATCAATGTTCATGTGTCAGTAATGGCCTCTTAATGGGGTTGGAAGACTTACCACCTCATTAACAGCGATGGTCCAGCCACTACCATTTTAAAAGAGACCTGCCCAAAGGAAGCCAGAGCACCCACCGGTTTCAGCAGTAGGCCTCTTTAGTATGCAAATCAGGGTGCTATGATAGAGGGCTGGACAACGTATGTCAGCCAAGAGCGACATCTCAATTCATTCCATCTTCGCTGCCTCCGGAGAATCCTTGGCATCAGGTGGCAGAACTGTATCCCCAACACAGAAGTCCTCGAAGCGGCCAACATCCACAGCTTATACACACTATTGAGTCAGTGGCGCTTGAGATGGCTTGGCCATGTGAGCCGCATGGAAGATGGCAGGATCCCCAAAGACACATTGTACAGCGAGCTCGCCACTGGTATCAGACCCACCGGCCGTCCATGTCTCCGCTTTAAAGATGACTGCAAACGCAACATGAAGTCCTGTGACATTGATCACAAGTCGTGGGAGTCAGTTGCCAGTGATCGCCAGAGTTGGCGGGCAGCCATAAAGGCGGGCTAAAGTGTGGCGAGTCGAAGAGACTTAGCAGTTGGCAGGAAAAAAGACAGAAGCGCAAGGGGAGAGCCAACTGTGTAACAGCCCCGACAAACAATTTTTTCTGCAGCACCTGTGGAAGAGTCTGTCACTCTAATATTGGTCTTTATAGCCACTCCAGGCGCTGCTCCACAAATCACTGACCACCTCCAGGTGCTTACCCATTGTCTCTCGAGACAAGGAGGCCAAAGAAGAAGAAGAAGATATAGTTAAGGCCCCAATTGTAATTTTCAGAGATATACTGAGGGAGCGTGTGCATAGCAAGCTCTGCCATTATATGCTGAACTAAACTGGCCTAACTCACAGTCTTGAAAGGAATTCTTGCTGGCTGCTCCAAAAACAGCCCCTTCACATTATCCAACTTATATTTTTCTGGAGGTAGGAGGAGCACGAGTTCTCCTGGCTCCACAAAGATACTGTAGGTGACTGACAGCCACACTGCTTTGTGCTCTTCACTTCCAGGCCCTACCTGTCGATGAATGCAGCATGCAAGCCACCCAATATTGTACCACACTGCAAAGGCCAGTTGCAGTGGGGCACCTTGCTTCCAGATTCCCAGCTGCATGAATGTGAGGCTGCAGGCCTTGAAATTTGTTTGGAATCCTTTTGGCGGGAATAGGTCAGCAGTCAGCATGCTTTTCCAGTCAGCCAGCCTAAAGTTAGAATTTAATCAGGCCAGTCAAGGCCAATTGAAGTATTCAGATCAAAAAGAAAATAATTGGGCCCAGGCAGAGGAGGAGACAAAGGAAGCAAGTGGGGAAAGAGATGGTGGAGGAGGACAGGGAGAGGAGATCGAGAGTGAGAAGAAAGTGGAGGAAGGATGGAGAAAACTATGCAACACATGAGGATGACAGGGACAGAAGAGCAAAGAAAGAGAAACTACTTCAGTGACAAGCAGATGAACGTCTCTTCCCTCCATTAGCAACAAACTTTCACCTGTAGTGGAATACACTGTTTCCTTCCCCAAGTTTTGATTCAATGCACAGAGAATTACTAACCAGGATTTAATGTTCAATGGGAGAATAAATTCACCCACTGTGGACTACTGGGGTGTCTGCAATGCCAGTCAATAGGGGCGGGACTGTACTAGATTAATGGCAAACAAGCATGCTTTATGGTAAAGATGTTCAGTGGGGGAATGGCAGATAGATACAAGGGAGCTCAAATACTGAAGCAGTCCGTGTCGAAATGCAGCAAGACCTGGACAATATCCAGGCTTGGGCTGATAAGTGGCAAGTAACATTTGTGCCACACAAGTGCCAGGCAAAGACCATCTCCAACAAGAGAGAATCTAACCATCTCCCCTTGACATTCAACGGCATTACCATCACTGAATCCCCCACTATCAACATCCTAGGGGCTACCATTGACCAGAAACTGAACTGGAGTAGCCATATAAATACCATGGCTACAAGAGCAGATCAGAGACTAGGAATCCTGCGGCGAGTAACTCACTTCCTGACTCCCCAAAGTCTGTCCACCATCTACAAGGCACAAGTCAGGAGTGTGATGGAATACTCTCCACTTGCCTGGATGGGTGCAGCTCCAACAACACTCAAGAAGCTCAACACCATCCAGAACAAAGCAGCCCACTTGATTGGCACACCATTCACAAACACTCACTCCCTCCACCACCGACGCGCAGTGACAGCAGTGTGTACCATCTACAAGATGCACTGCAGCAACGCACCAAGGCTCCTTAGACAGCACCTTCCAAACCCGTGACCTCTACCACCTCAAAGGATAAGAGCAGCAGATGCATGGGAACACCACCACCTGCAAGTTCCCCTCCAATCCACACACCATCCTGACTTGGAACTATATTGCCGTTCCTTCACTGTCGCTCAGTCAAAATCCTGGAACTCCTTTCCTAACAGCACTGTGGGTGTACCTACCTCACATGGACTACAGCAGTTCAAGAAGGCAGCTCACTACCACCTTCTCAAGGGCAATTAGGGATGGGCAATAAATGCTGGCCTAGCCAGCGATGCCCACATCCCATGAATGAATAAAAAAAAAGCTGAAGATTAGCAAGTGCATGCAGTGCAATCTATAATCTCATGGCCTGGCATAGTCCTAACCCTGCTATCAAGCCAGGGTATCAACTCTGGTTCAATGAAAAGTATAGAAGAGCATGCCAATTATATCTAAAAATGAGATACCAATCTGGTGAAGCTACAACACATATGCATGCTAAACAGGAGAAGCAGCATGCCATAGATAGAGCTAAGCAATCCGACAATGAATAAATCAGATCAAACCTCTGCTGTCCTGCCACATCCAGTCGTAAATGGTGGTGGACAATTAAACAAGTAATGGAGGATGAGGCTCCTTGAACATCTCCATCCTCAATCATGGCTGAGCTCAGCATGTGAGTGCAAAAGACAAGGCTGAAGCGTATGCAAGCATCTTCAGCCAGCAGTGCTGAGTGGATGATCCATCTCAGCCTCCTCCTAAGGTCCTCACCTCTCAGATGCCAGTCTTCAGTCAATTCAATTTGCTCCACGTGATATCAAAAAATGGCTGAGCACACTGGATATAGCAAAGGCTTTGGCTCCAACAAAATCCTGGCTGTAGTGTGAAGACTTGTGCTCCAGAACTAGCTATGCCTCTAGCCAAGCTGTTCCAGTGCAGCTACAGCACTGGCATATGTGGAAAATTTCCCAGATATGTCCCGTCCACAAAAAGCAGGACAAATCCATTCCAGCCAATTACCACCCCATCAGTCTGTTCTCAATCAACAGCAAAGTGATATAAGGTGTCACTGTCAGTGCTTCCAATAACCTGCTCACTGATGCACAGTTTGGTTTCTGCCAGGACCACTTGGCTCCAGACCTCATTACAACATTGGTCTAAACATGGAAAAAAGCGCTGAATTCCAGAGTGAGGTATAATTGACAGCCCTTGACATCAAGGCAGCATTTGACTGGGTGTGGCATCAAAGAGCCCTAGCAAAATTGAAGCCAAAAGGAATTTGGGGAAAACTCCCTACTGGCAGGAGTCATACCTAACACAATGGAAGATGGCTGTGGTTTTTGGAGGCCAATCTCTCAGTCCCACGGCATCACTGCAGGAATTCCTCAGGGTAGTGTCCTAGGCCAATCAGCTTCACCTGCTTAATCAATGACCTTCCCTCCATCATAAGGTCTTTTGGGCCTCCTTATCTCGAGAGACAATGGATACGCGCCTGGAGGTGGTCAGTGGTTTGTGAAGCAGCGCCTGGAGTGGCTATAAAGGCCAATTCTGGAGTAACAGGCTCTTCCACAGGTGCTGCAGAGAAATTTGTTTGTTGGGGCTGTTGCACAGTTGGCTCTCCCCTTGCGCCTCTGTCTTTTTTCCTGCCAACTACTAAGTCTCTTCGACTCGCCACAATTTAGCCCTGTCTTTATGGCTGCCCGCCAGCTCTGGCGAATGCTGGCAACTGACTCCCACGACTTGTGATCAATGTCACACGATTTCATGTCGCGTTTGCAGACGTCTTTATAACGGAGACATGGACGGCCGGTGGGTCTGATACCAGTGGCGAGCTCGCTGTACAATGTGTCTTTGGGGATCCTGCCATCTTCCATGCGGCTCACATGGCCAAGCCATCTCAAGCGCCGCTGACTCAGTAGTGTGTATAAGCTGGGGATGTTGGCCGCTTCAAGGACTTCTGTGTTGGAGATATAATCCTGCCACCTGATGCCAAGTATTCTCCGAAGGCAGCGAAGATGGAATGAATTGAGACGTCGCTCTTGGCTGGCATACGTTGTCCAGGCCTCGCTGCCGTAGAGCAAGGTGCTGAGGACACAGGCCTGATACACTCGGACTTTTGTGTTCCGTGTCAGTGCGCCATTTTCCCACACTCTCTTGGCCAGTCTGAACATAGCAGTGGAAGCCTTACCCATGCGCTTGTTGATTTCTGCATCTAGAGACAGGTTACTGGTGATAGTTGAGCCTAGGTAGGTGAACTCTTGAACCACTTCCAGAGCGTGGTCGCCAATATTGATGGATGGAGCATTTCTGACATCCTGCCCCATGATGTTCGTTTTCTTGAGGCTGATGGTTAGGCCAAATTCATTGCAGGCAGACGCAAACCTGTCGATGAGACTCTGCAGGCATTCTTTCCAGAAGTGGAAATGTCATTGATGACTGCACAGTGTTCAGTTCCATTCGCAACTCCTCCATTAATGAAGCAGTTTGTGCCCGCATACAGCAAGACTTGGAAAATATTCGGGCTTGGGCTGATAAGTGGCAAGTAACATTCATGCCACACAAGTGTCAGACAATGACCATCTCCAACAAGAAACAGTTTAGCTACCTCCTATTGACATTCAATGGTATTACCATTGCTGAATTCCCCCTATCAACATTCTGGGGATTGCCATTGACCAGAAACTTAACTGGAATAGCCACATAATTACTGTAGCTATAAGAGCAGGCCAGAGCCTGGGTATTCTATGGCAAATAACTCACTTCCTCCCTCTCCAAAGCCTGTCCACCATCTACAAGACACAAGTCAGGAGTGTGATGGAATACTTCCCACTTGCCTGGATGATTGCAGCTCTAACAATACTCAAGAAACTTGATGCCATCCAGCACAAAACAGCTTGATTGATTGGCAACCCAGCCATTACCTTAAGCATTCACTGGATGAATAAGGGTAGAAGAAACATAGGAACACCACCCTCCAAGTCACACATCATCCTGACTTGGAATTATATCACCGTTTCTTTACCATCACTGGGTTGAACATCTGGAACTCCCTACCTAACAGACCTGCTGGAGTACCTTTATCACGCAGCCTGCAGCGGTTCAGGAAGGTGGCACACCACCACCTTCTCAAGAGCAGTTAGGGATAGGAGATAAATGTTGGCCTTGCCAGCGATGCTCACATCCAATGAACAAATAAAATAACAGTGTGGCCCTTCCATTTGTTCTCATGCTGGCTCTCTGCTGAAATCATGCAAGTCAACTTTGGGGATTTTTATGCAGGTAATTTTTTGAACATTTAGCTTCTTTGGCTTCGGCTTTCATTTTTACTCGAACCAGCAATTTGCTCCAGACTTACACTTGAGTTTTTTTCTCCATTAGTGACAGGTTTTTAACTATTTCCATTCATTCACTTGATTTTTCCCTTTATGATGTTTACAAGAAATATAACCACGCATGGGCTAGATTTGTAACTTGCAACCTGGGCATAAAACTGGATTGACATCCATTGTAGAAACTACCTGATTTTTCTTTCTCATTAATTTCAACACAGATTAATTTTGGGAGTTGATATATGGATGGCTTATCTGTAGCATCGGTTTTACCCCTGGCCAACAAGTTGAAAATCTACTCCACAATGTTTGGCAGTTCTATATGCAACTTCTGATGATCCTTGTATTGCCAATATTATTGAATGGTTTGTGGGGAGCATTGTATGATTGCCTTTTAGAGTGACGTTCCTTTAAGATCTCAGTATGCTAATGAGCTAAGTACCCATGTGACTACAAGTCAGGGTCACTGTAACACCCAGATGAAGGTTCTGTAAATAGTTTGCTCTGTACTGTACATAATTTAGCTGTTAATAAATCTGTTAGAGATCTTCAGCAAACTAGACTCTACCCATCTCATTTATGTTGCATCAGACAACATAAAGAACTCATTACAGGGAGAGCAGCTGAGCCTTCTTCAAGATGCCATTTGTGCTGTCTTGTCATAGTAAGCTGGGTCCCATTGATATCAATGTGTCACATAACGCTGCATTCATAGCATCACCTTTGGTGCAGTACCTTTGGAATCTTGTGACCATAATAACACTATATATTTTATATTATATGTATGCATATTGTTGCAACTGAGGCAGGAGGAGTGCACTTTCTTTCTCGAGTTCCACTTCTCCACAGGTCACAATATATATTTAAATGTTTACTCAGTTACCAATACTCTTTTTATTTCAGAATAAAATCCACCAACCTTTAATAAAAGGTTTCTTTAATAAACAACAAAATTATTAAGTTATTATAAAACAAGGCTTATTCAGTAAAGATAAAAAGCATTAACACACACATTGAAATATGAAAGTTCCTTTTTGAAATTAGCCACACACACACACCAGTTAAAGAAAAAATAAAGAAGTTTTCTCTGCAGAGATCTTTTTACAAAAAAAGACAAAAAAAACTTTGTTAATTCTTGAAGGAAAAGAAGAAGATATGGAATGATATCAGTTGTCCCTTTATTCTGGCATCCTAAATATGTATAAACGGCTGTCACTGGGATCTTTCTGGAGCAATTGTTTTCAGGCAGCATCGAGAATTAATCTGGGAGGCTTTCCAGGAGAAATGCAGCATCAGGGATTTCAGTTTTCACACACTATATTCGCAGGATTTCTCAGAGAGGTGGAGAAAAGTTAAATTGGGTGTTTCTCTCTTAGCAGGCTGCTCTAACTGAACTCAAAACAGTACTCAAAAATGAAATCAACTCTTGACCACCATAAATCTTGACATTTCACTTCTCTGTAAACAACTCCCATAGTCAGAAGGCGCCTACTGTTTACTTAGCTGAAGACATGTGACATCCAGTAAATGTTGTTTTCAAACAGAAAGCACAGGTCCTTCCAATGACTTTTAAAAAAAAATAAACAACCAAAGTACAGCATCTATGGAATCACTTCAGTCCCAAATGAATCCATCTCCACAATCCTCAACCATAAGTCCTCAAAAAAATTTAGAAATAGAAGCACTTTCATAACAACATATATAGTTGAAAAATGTATTTTAATTGAGATTATGCAGTAACCAGAGCATAACCTGGTTAAATATTTTACATAATCCAAAGGCTGTTGATAGTTAGGAAGTGTGCTTTGCTGCCATGATAATGTGCCTGATTGTAAATGTACCAACATTTTCAGCAATTCAAAGGTTATATCTTAGAAAATACACGTATGTAATTACTGATTAGTGAACGATTTAGGAGTGAATTATTATTGCATTTCTCATGAATTGAATTCATTCCACAGATCTCTATTAAGTTTTCTGTTTATGCCACTTGTGCATAATTAGTAAAAAGAAAACTAGAAGATCTCTTTTGAGTAGATGTTGTTTTATCCCATATAAGTTACAATATACTATCCAGGTAACTCTCCACTGTTTGGAGTCATATCTAGTACAAAGGAAGATCGTTGCGGTTGTTGGAGGCCAAATGTCAAAGCCCAAGAACATTACTGCAGGAGTTCCTTCGAGTAATGTCCCAGACCCAAATATCTCCAGCTGTTTCATCAATGACCTTTCCTCCATTATAAGGTCAGAAGTGGGGATGTTCACTGATGATTGTGCAATGTTCAGTACCATTCACGACTCCTCAGATACTGCAGCAGTCCGTGTTCACACGCAGCAAGACTTAGACAACATTCAGGATTGGGCTGATAAGAGGCAAGTAACACTTACACCACAAAAGTGCCAGGCAATGACCATCTCAAAAATAACATAAAGAACTCATTACAGGGGGAACAGCTGAGCCTTATTCAATATGCCATTTGTTCTGTCTTGCAATAGTAAGCTGGTTCCCATTGATAGCAATGTGTCACATAATGCTATATTCATAGCATCATCTTTGGTGCAATACCTTTGGAATCTTGTGACCATAATAACACTATATATTTTATATGTATATTGTTACGACCAAAGCTAACCATCTCCCTTTGACATTCAACGACATTTACCATCGCTGAATTCCCACCATCAACATCCTGGGGGTTACCATTGGCCAGAAACTGAATTGGACCAGCCACATGAATACTGTGGCTACAAGCACAGGTCAGAGGCTTGGAATTCTGTGGTGAGTAACTCACTTCCTGACTCCCAAATGCCAGTCCACCATCTACAAGGCACAAGTCAGGAGTGTGATGAAATACTCTCCACTTGCCTGGATCAGTACATCTCCAGCAACACTCAAGAAGCTCAACATCATCCAAGACAAAGTAGGCGACTTGATCGGCATGCCATCTACCACCTTAAACATTCACTCCCTCCATCCCCAACACACAGTGGCAGCAATGTGTACCATACACAAGATGCAACTCACCAAGCCTCCTTTGACATCACCTTTCAAACCCAAGAACTCTACCACCTAGAAGCACAAGGGCAGCAGATGCATGGGAACATCACCACCTTCAGGTTCCACTCCAAGTCACACATCATCATGACTTGGATTATATCGCCGTTCCTTCACTGTCACTGTGTCAAAAACCTGGAACTCCCTTCTTAACAGCACTGTGAATGTACCTATACCAGATGGACTGCAGCAGTTCAAGAAGGTGGCTCACCATCACCTTCTCAAGGGAAATTAGGGATGGGCAACAAATACTGGCCTTGCCAGCAATGCTCACATCACATGAAAGAATAAAAAAAGGTAACTGATTTATGGTGACTCAATAAGTTAAATAACATTTTTATTTCACAGTATTATGGGAGTGTATTCAGGTTGAATTCCATGAAGTGTGCAGAAACTCTTTTCAATTATATGATCATTTAAATAAATAGTTACATTTTATCTCAATTCTGTTTGAGGCCAAGGAAGGTAGGGAAGATGTTTCAGGATGCAAGTAGGTAGGTTTTAGATATTTTGTGTAGTAATACTGCGGGGTAGGGAGGTGGCTACAGCATGCTTAAGTAGCATTGTAAGGATGGTCCTTAAGTCTGGCAGCACTTGCAGGGAGGTGGTAGGGTCTTACAAGAACAGAGAGGTATATTAGTGGGGATTGGGAGTAGTTGTGTGGTTTGGTAGTATTGGGAGAATAGTCCCAGGATAATATTGTCACAGTTTCACATAGCTTGAAGAGATCTTCTGATCACAATGGAAACCCTGGAGCAATTACATAAATAATCAGTGATGCTATTTCCCTGGAGTTTACATCATTCTTTCATCAAGTTAATGTGGGAGATTGGAGAATCCTCTGCAGAAATTCTGTCCTTTAATATTTAAATATATATATGAATTCTTAGACTGCAGACTAGCCCAAGTAAATGGCAGTCTCTATGGGCAGGTATCATTTTTTATAAGTTTCCAGCTTATATGCCCTGGCATTGAAAAAGACACAAACATTATGGTAATATTATTGTAATATTCATCCTCCACTCCAAAGTTAAACAGTCATTTGGAAAATTAATTATTTACTTCTGTTTGCCGTCTATTCTCCTTATTCAAGATTAGGTATACTTTTTTCTTTCCAGACAACATATTTTAACCCTTTTTGTTTACTTACAAAGGTCAATGTTAAAATATGTTTCATTACCTTGTTTATCTTCCTGGATCCCACTGCCCTTTCTGGAGTTGGGAAGAACTTGCAAATCATCTGCAAAGGCCATTTGTTTCAGCCAATCAAAAACCCAAAAATGAAGATTTACTTGGTCATATCATACGCATGATCAGATCACTCTCTAACACTTAACCACATATCAAAGCAGGAAAGGCTGCTGAAGGAAAAGTAAATTTTGCTGTAGCCCCTAACCATGCACCAACAAGTAGATTTGAGTATGCTGGACCAAAAGTTAATTGTAATTTTATTTATATAAGAAAGCATTTCTGATCGTCCAGAGTTAGGAATTTATTTTGGGGGGTGTCTCTAACTAGAAAGGTTTATTTTGATGAAGAAACAGGCGCTAACTCCCCACTGTCCTTCAAATACCATAAAACCTCAAATTGCCTCTTTTCTGCTCACATCTAGAGTTTAATACACTTCTCACTTGCTCTGCCTACAGTCAGTCAGCTACCTACCAAGAAACAATATCAATTGTATACCCCATCAATATTTCTGTTTTTATTTATCTGTGAATTCCACATAATGTTCTATTCTCAGAATGGTAGAATAAACCTTGTAGTGACAAAAATGGTGTTTATAAAACTGAAAACTAATCTGAAGATTTTACTCCAATTAGCTGCATTGAGTATAAGCAAACCTGCAGGCATGAATTTTAGTTCCCAATAATAACCTGTAGCATTCTATACAATGTGATCTGCATTGCAATATATTTTACCTTGTCCAAACAAAAATTCCAAGAATTTCTCTGCATGTAATTTTAAAATAATTAAGCCTATATTGAATCTGAGAATAGATGCTATTTCTGCACAATTTGTAAGTGCAATGTGATAGAAAGAGAATATTAAGAGATCTGAGTTTTTTTACAAAGGTTTTTTTTCTTTAAAAAGATAAATAAAATCTTTGTTCTGTTATCTGACATCTATTATATCTCAGGGTTTCTTCCAAATTGAAATTTCTTATGATCTTTCTGTTCCGCAAACTAAAATTTGTATCATTGTACATACTTTAAATTGAATATAAATAGGTCTTGCATACCAAGCAGAAAATTGACAGAATTTTACACCTCCTGTGTGAGTTTTTTTTTAATATTATAAGGTACAGTTATATCCATGGTCAATTAGAGGAACACTCTATTGCTTGTGGCAAATAATTTAATTGTGCATTTCATTATATATGCTGACAATAGATTTATTGTAAAATTTTATGTTTTTTTGCATGTAATACTTAAGAGCAGTTCAGTAAAAAAAAAAACTGATGTATTTGAGTGCACAATAATTGTTGAAATAGAATTATGCACCATATCCATTCTCAAATGAAGTACTAGTCATGCATGTGGTTTTCATTAATGCATGGAAATGTACACTTGAATTCCTTCAATGGTTTGATGAGACATTTTGAGAAAAAAAGTGATCTGGAAATGAAAATAAACCAGAGAGGCCATGCACTCAATGTGTGTTACAGTGTAGTGGAAATGGAAATTCTGAATCATTTCATCTAATTGTCAGCACATCTATCAAAGTACCATATTTGAGGAATATAGAAGATTGCCATAAGAGGTCTGTCACTTATATTCAGATAAAAATTTTACATGAATTTGATACAAGAATAGAGAATCTGCTTCCTGACTAAACACGTGATGTACAAGTATATTTCTGTTAATTTCCAGATGCCTTTAATGAACAAGCATCTAGCCCCTTGTCATAACTTACTTTAATAACTCTAGAGATTTTCTGTGAGATTAATTTCTCTTTGAATTAGAACAAATAGTAGCATCTTACTAGCATTATTTATCTGTGAGCACACCTATGATTCCACTTGAACAATTTGAAGCATTTTTTTTAAGGTTTAGCCTCACAAATATGGTTTAAACCTTTTCTGACCAAGTACCCAAATTCTATGCTGCAATTTTGACTAGTACTTTAATTTTCATTCTAAAGGAAAATTCTGCACAAACCAAGTCAAAATAACATATGCATCCAGAACCTAATTAACAATACCAGTGAAAAATATGACAATATAAATCGATCTGCCTGTTTATTACTTTGATTTATATTGATCATTTGCTAAATATTAAACATTAGAATTAAAGGTACATAATATTCCTCATAAAATAATGGATATTTTGACCAGAACAGTAATGGAAAGCTATGCAATTGTTGACAGGGTAACATAATTGTATCACTGAATATGGGCCTAGTAAAATAAAAATTAATAATTTCCTATGATATTTAAATAGCTCCATGTGATGACTTCATGAAAGTCCACAATACAAAACATCTCTATAGCACTCAGTACTTATAAACAGTTGTTCCAAAGCATATTACAGGGTAGTGAATAGCAAGTGGGCGCCCAGCAGGGTCAAATATGGTAGACAGGGTTAGAAGGGGACTAAAGTATGATCAAAGAGGAGGGTCAAGAGACTTTTGAAGGAAAAATGGAAAGGAACAAGGAAAATTCCATAAGGTGGAGCAAGTTAGTTGGTGGAGCAGCCACCAATGGTGAAGCGGAAGGATTAAGGAAGAAAAATGAAGGATGAACACAAGGGATTAGGCCTGGAGGATATCATCGAGTTATGGAGGGGTGAGACTGCAGAGATATTTGAAGATGTGACAGGAACCTTAATATCAATTATCAAGGATATGGGAAGCTATGGAGCTTAGCAAAGGCAAGGGGTATTACGGACGCAGGGTTTTCTGCAGGTGCAAACAAGAGACATGAGCCATGGCATTCTGGATGACTTTTCAGACACCCAGCTGGTGGAAATGAGGGAATAATTCACTGACTGTTCCTGCTGTGACTATTGCCATTTTGTCGGGGTCCTCGGAAGAGGCGCCTAATGTGGCCAACTCAAGCCAGCAGACAGCTGACTCAGGTATTTAAATTGAAATCCTGTGATTCAATAAGACTTTGAAGCCATTTTAATTGGGAAGAGTGTGCACCATACACGCTTCATCAAGTATCATCTAGTAGACCAGCTGAAAAGGAGCCCAAAGGCAAGTATATATTTATTAATGTGGCCCCAGTGCTCCTGCGTGCCCCACGAAAAGAATATGAGCTAAGTTTGCACTGAGATCACCCTTCCAGATAACAGACTTATTCCCTGATCTACCTCTTTTTTGGGCGTGGGAGCCGACCCTGCGTCCAATAGTGCAGTGGCCCAGAACCAGCAGGCTATCATAGGCCACTTGATTTCCACCACAGCCTACCAACCCTGTATCACCATGGTCTTTCAGCCTGGTTTGTGTGGCTTATCTGTCAGCATGGCCTATTGGTGCTGTCTGTCAGCATGAACTGTAGGTGTGGTCTGTTGGCGCACTATGTCTGCAAGGACTATTGGTGTGGTTTGTCGGTGTGGTCTGTCGGCGTGGACTATCATCGAGGTCTGTCAGCATGGATTATCGTCGAGGTCTGTCAGCATGGACAACTGATGTGGTCTATCGGCATAGAGTTTTTGCTTGGTCTGTTGACAAGGTGTATCCGTATGGTGCTTTGGCATGGTCTGCTGATGTGGTCTATCTGTGTAATCTATCGAGTTGGTCTGTCAGTCACCCAGTCAAAACTGCGCAGAGGGATAATCTACCTTTTGCAGATTATAAATCATGAAATGGGAAAGCCAACAAAAATCTGTCTGTGAGATGACTAAAGCATGGAGTAACCTTTTTACAGCTGGGGATAGATGGGTTAGAGATGGGAAATGTTGGAGAAATAAAAGAAAACATTGCACGTGAGGGATTACATGTGGCAGAGGAAACTGAGCTTTGGAAGCAAGGTGTAAGCATTTTGCACCAATATATCAAATATTACATTTAAAACTGAGATGCAAAGGAATTTCTTCTCTCAGAGGGTGGTGAATCTCTGGAATTCTCTACCTCAGAGAGTTGTGGAGATTAGGTCACTAAATGTATTTAAGGAGGATAATAAATGTATTTGAGTAGATAGATTTTTGAAATCTCGGTAAGTCAAGGGTTATGCGGAGCGGGCCTGAAAGAGGAGTTGAGGCCTGGGACAGATCAGCCATGATCTTATTGAATGGAGGGGCAGGCTTGAGGGGCTGAATGGCCTACTCCTGCTCCTATTTCTTATGTTCTTATATTTTTCTTTTTTCTTTTGGGCCTCCTTATCTCGAGAGACAATGGATACGCGCCTGGAGGTGGTCAGTGGTTTGTGAAGCAGCGCCTGGAGTGGCTATAAAGGCCAATTCTGGAGTGACAGGCTCTTCCACAGGTGCTGCAGAGAAATTTGTTTGTTGGGGCTGTTGCACAGTTGGCTCTCCCCTTGCGCCTCTGTCTTTTTTCCTGCCAACTACTAAGTCTCTTCGACTCGCCACAATTTAGCCCTGACTTTATGGCTGCCCGCCAGCTCTGGCGAATGCTGGCAACTGACTCCCACGACTTGTGATCAATGTCACACGATTTCATGTCGCGTTTGCAGACGTCTTTATAACGGAGACATGGACGGCCGGTGGGTCTGATACCAGTGGCGAGCTCGCTGTACAATGTGTCTTTGGGGATCCTGCCATCTTCCATGCGGCTCACATGGCCAAGCCATCTCAAGCGCCGCTGACTCAGTAGTGTGTATAAGCTGGGGGTGTTGGCCGCTTCAAGGACTTCTGTGTTGGAGATATAGTCCTGCCACCTGATGCCAATTATTCTCCGAAGGCAGCGAAGATGGAATGAATTGAGACGTCGCTCTTGGCTGGCATACGTTGTCCAGGCCTCGCTGCCGTAGAGCAAGGTACTGAGGACACAGGCCTGATACACTCGGACTTTTGTGTTCCGTGTCAGTGCGCCATTTTCCCACACTCTCTTGGCCAGTCTGGACATAGCAGTGGAAGCCTTACCCATGCGCTTGTTGATTTCTGCATCTAGAGACAGGTTACTGGTGATAGTTGAGCCTAGGTAGGTGAACTCTTGAACCACTTCCAGAGCGTGGTCGCCAATATTGATGGATGGAGCATTTCTGACATCCTGCCCCATGATGTTCGTTTTCTTGAGGCTGATGGTTAGGCCAAATTCATTGCAGGCAGACGCAAACCTGTCGATGAGACTCTGCAGGCATTCTTCAGTGTGAGATGTTAAAGCAGCATCGTCAGCAAAGAGGAGTTCTCTGATGAGGACTTTCCGTACTTTGGACTTCGCTCTTAGACGGGCAAGGTTGAACAACCTGCCCCCTGATCTTGTGTGGAGGAAAATTCCTTCTTCAGAGGATTTGAACGCATGTGAAAGCAGCAGGGAGAAGAAAATCCCAAAAAGTGTGGGTGCGAGAACACAGCCCTGTTTCACACCACTCAGGATAGGAGAGGGCTCTGATGAGGAGCCACCATGTTGAATTGTGCCTTTCATATTGTCATGGAATGAGGTGATGATACTTAGTAGCTTTGGTGGACATCCGATCTTTTCTAGTAGTCTGAAGAGACCACGTCTGCTGACGAGGTCAAAGGCTTTGGTGAGATCAATGAAAGCAATGTAGAGGGGCATCTGTTGTTCACGGCATTTCTCCTGTATCTGACGAAGGGAGAACAGCATGTCAATAGTCGATCTCTCTGCACGAAAGCCACACTGTGCCTCAGGGTAGACGCGCTCGGCCAGCTTCTGGAGCCTGTTCAGAGCGACTCGAGCAAAGACTTTCCCCACTATGCTGAGCAGGGAGATTCCACGGTAGTTGTTGCAGTCACCGCGGTCACCTTTGTTTTTATAGAGGGTGATGATGTTGGCATCGCGCATGTCCTGGGGTACTGCTCCCTCGTCCCAGCACAGGCATAGCAGTTCATGTAGTGCTGAGAGTATAGCAGGCTTGGCACTCTTGATTATTTCAGGGGTAATGCTGTCCTTCCCAGGGGCTTTTCCGCTGGCTAGGGAATCAATGGCATCACTGAGTTCCGATTTGGTTGGCTGTATGTCCAGCTCATCCATGACTGGTAGAGGCTGGGCTGCATTGAGGGCAGTCTCAGTGACAGCATTCTCCCTGGAGTACAGTTCTAGGTAGTGCTCAACCCAGCGGTCCATCTGTTTGCGTTGGTCAGTGATTATGTCCCCCGATTTAGATTTGAGGGGGGTGATCTTCTTGATGGTTGGCCCAAGAGCTCTCTTCATGCCATCATACATTCCTCTGATGTTTCCGGTGTCTGAGGCCAGCTGAATATGACTGCATAGGTGTTGCCAGTAGTCGTTTGCGCAACGCCTAGCTGTTCTTTGTGCAGTACTTCTGGCTGCTTTAAGTGCTGCGGATGTTAAATCGCTGGGGGCTTTCTTGTAGTTCAAAAGTGCAATGCGCTTAGCGGCTATGACAGGTTCCAGCTCTTCATTATGAGATTGAAACCAGTCTGCATTTCTCTTCGCACTTTTGCCGTAGGTGGTCAAAGCTGACTCATAGATGGCGTCTCTGATGTGGGCCCACTTGGTCTCAGCATCCCCTGTGGGAGTGTTTTGAAGGGCTGTTACAAGTGAATTTAGAAATTTTTGTAACAGCTGTGGGTGAAAAATTCTGCTCGTGTTGATGCGCGGGTGGCCCTTCTGCTTGGAATGATGCAACTTCTTTGGTCTGAGTCTAACCTTGCTGCACACCAGGGAGTGGTCGGTGTCGCAGTCCGCACTGTGGAAGCTGCGTGTGATTTGAACACTGTTTAAGGCGGCTCGCCTTGTGACAATGAGGTCTAGCTGGTGCCAACGACGTGATCTTGGGTGCCTCCATGAAACCTGGTGACAGGGTTTAGTGTGAAAGAACGAGTTGGTGATGCAGAGGTTATGATAGGTACACAACTCAAGCAGTCTCTGCCCGTTCTCATTCATCCTTCCAACGCCATAGCGCCCAAGGCAGGAGGGCCATGAGTCATGGTCGGCCCCAACCCTGGCATTAAAGTCCCCCAGCAGGAATAGGTGTTCGGTGTTGGGGATGCTGCTAATGATGTTATGGAGTTGTTCATAGAACTGGTCTTTAGCTTTAGGTGCGGAACAGAGTGTTGGAGCATAGATGCTGAGTAGGTGTACTGGACCAGAGGTGGTGAGCAGTCGGATGGACAGTATGCGTTCCGAGCCATTTGAGGGAGGCTCTATCATGCTGAGCAAGGAGTTTCTGATGGCGAAGCCCACTCCATGCTGTCTTGGTTCTTCAGGATCCCTGCCCTGCCAGAAGAAGGTGTAGTCTTGCTCTGCTAGAGAGCCACTCGCGGGGAGGCGAGTCTCCTGAAGTGCTGCAATGTCCACATTGAGTCTACTGAGCTCGTTGTTAATGATGGCGGTCTTCCGAGAATCGTTGATTTGTGTAAGGTCTTCCGACAGGCCAGGACACATAGTTCTGACGTTCCAGCTTGCAAAGCGAAGGGCTGGTACCTTCTTTCCATTTTTCATGTTGTTTGGTGCGGTGTATCAGTCCACCTTTCGGGCAATGACCCTGAGCTCCAAGCACCCATTGAAGCAGGCAGACTGTGGCGGGACAGAACCTTATTGACCGGGGGCTGCCCGGTTTGAGGCGGGCGGTAGCTGTCCAGTGAGGTGCAATGACCTCTCCCACCGACAAAGGCAACCCGTGGCGCCCAGTTTCTACGCCAATTTATCTGGACTTATAACCCGTAACTGCTGCCTTCCGTGTTGTTTCAATCGCTGTGAGGCAACTATGGAGTGACCTCTCCATGGCGCATGCCTGGGCAAATTTATGGAGGTTGAGAGTTGCCCAGTCGTCAAAACCCCCCTCTCGGCCTTTCTGGTGGGGTCCAAAGGAGTGCAGGACACGACGTTTGGCACCAGTATGGCTGCAGGAACTGCCGGAAACATGCCAAAGGTGACACATGACCGCCTACGGGGTTCCGCTCCGGATTTTCTGTTAGGGTTTACTCCCTTAGCCTTGGTCTCTCCCGAGACGCCCACAAGGCAGTGGGGTTGTTGGGGCCCCTACACAGGTGTAGGATGGTGCCGGTGGGAGGAGGGGATGCAAGGGGGAGGGGTAGAGGGAGGGGGTGGGGGGGGGGGTGCAGGGGAAGGGGGTGCGGGGTGAAGATGGTGCGAGGGGGGGGCGGGCTGGGACGGGGTTGTGAGGGGGTGAGCTGAGAGGGTGGAGCAGGGAAGGGGACGGGGGTGGGGGGGGTGGGGGGGGGGTGGAAGGGGGGTAAAGGGGGGGGAGGGGGGGTGGAATCTGGTGCAGGTAATAAGCCATTTCCTCAGTGCCCACCATCGACGTCCGGAAAGCTCATCCACGTCCTTCGGGAGGTGAAGCATCATTTGGCAGACTTAGAGGTGATTACATTTGCTAAGGGTTTTTTTTTTGCAGTGGTTTAAATAAAGGCATGCAGCATTGCCGACAGTGCGCTGCAGATGCTCTCCGAGCCATCTCCCGCGGGCGCTTTGAAGTTGCGGCCGCGGGGGCCGTTCGTGGATGTTTTGGGTGTTCGGGGCACCTTTTCACAGGACTTCTCTCGGGTCCCGCAGCTCCTTCTTCACCTCAATGGACTTACCGCATGCCGTGGCTGCAGACACTCTGGACTGTGAAGACAGCAGGATCGGATATTGAAGTATCGGCAGCTGTGCTCGTCAGTTACATCCGGATCAATTTCATTGAGAAAACAAAGAGCAGGTGTGGCTGGGGGAGGGCAGTGGGCCCAGGTAACATACACTAAACTAACTGTTAACTTTTAGATAGGGCTAAAATGAACTGATTTAAAGAGCCAGGGGAATTTAAACAGTTTAAGAGGGCAGATTGGGGGAGAAAACGTTAGGGATGGGAGCAGATGGCCATGGATAGAGTTGAACAGCAAGGGAGCTTCCTAGGGAGCTTCCAGCCCAGGAGCCATCTTGAAGTATGTTCTTATATTACATTTGTTAGAACAAGAGTTCTATTGGAAATCTCTTTTAATCCCACATATAACTTCCTCACCTATGCTGTCAACTGATGAAATATACATCAAAGCAAATAAGCATAATTCGGGTAATGTTTTTGCAAGGATTTTGAAAAATTAAGTTTTAACACTATGTCATGTTCTAGATGAGTCTTTGATTAAAGCCTTGACTTAAAATACTCTGTGGAGTTGAATTTCTACAGGATTGTGCCAATTATCTGCTATAACTTTGGCGTAAATGAAGTTTACGTTATTTTTCAAGAATATTTGTGGATTTTCCACTCATCGATCAGAAGAATTTTCATGAAAATCAGTGGCATATTTATTTTCCATGAGTATATGGGTTTGAATTTGCAGGTGGTCTTCCACTCTTTTGACATGATTTCGGTAAAAAGAGTTGTGGTAACTTGGAAAAGCATTGGTTTCTCGGGTCTCTGTTTCACTGAAGTTATGATGGAAGATCAGGTGAACCATTGTGAAAGCTTACCATTGTGCCACGTGCATGTCAAGGTGTCGTTACGACCAAGGCGGGAGAAGTGCATTATCTTCTCCACAGGTCACAACATATATTTAAAACTTTACCAAGTTACCGATACAATCATATACTCTACTCTTTATCTCAGAATAAAATACACCAACCAGATTTCTTTAATAAACAACAAAACTATCAGTTTATTATAAAACTAGACTTATCCAGTAAAGAAGCAAAGTGTTAACACACAGGTTGAAATATGAAAGTTCCCTTTTTAAATGCCCCACACACACTGAAAAAATATAAAGAAATTCTCTCTGCAGAGGTCTTTTACAAAAAATGACAAAAAAAGGAATTCTTTGGCCGAATACTTGCTAATTCTTGAAAAACAAAAGAGAAGATATGGAAGGATGTCAGTTGTCCTTTTTGGTCTGGCGTCTGGCTATACAGAGACAGGTCACTGGGATCTTTTTGGAAGCAGTTCGTTCTGGAGATGTCCAGAAATCATCTGGGAGGTGTTCCTATTAATGTGGCATCAGGGTTTCATTTATCACATTCTGGATTAATAGGGTTTTTTCAAAAAGGTAGAGAAAGAAGAGCTGACACGCTAGTTTTTTCAGGGTCTCTTAGAGAGAGGAAAGATGAACTGGGGGTTTCTTTTCAGCAAGCTACAAAACCAACTGCTTTTCAACACTGTACAAACCCGAACTGAATCAAAACAATATCTCAGAAGCGAAACCAATTCCTGGCCCTCTCTGACATCTCACTTCGCTGTAAACATCTCCCCAAGTCACCAAGGTTTCTGTTGTTTATTTATCTTAAGGCATGTGATATCCAGTAAAGGTCATTTGCAAACACGTCTCAAGTATCCTTTCAGTGAACTTTCAACAAAAACAAAGTCCAGCAATGAAATTTTCAGCCTTCCAAAATGAATCCATTTCCACAATTTAAATATGAGTCCTCAAAAAATATTTAACAAAAAATGGAAGCACTTTAATAACAGTGTAAGCACATGTAAATGCCCACGCATATTTATGTATGTACTTGCTTACGTGAGTGTGAATGCATGTGTGGATGTGGGTGTGCCTGCATATGTGTGTGTGTGTATATACTGCATGCATATTTTGAATATAGCTTCAGAGAAATTGTTTGAATATAATTTTATCTATTTTTTACTATAATTATTTCCATTTTTATCTGTTGCCTTTCTTCTCATTTTCTGCTTACTTACATTTTCAGAACGTAATATTTCTCCATATTATAAGGATGGCTCTTGAACTGCATCTAAGCTACTTACATATTAAGCAACTGGGATGCCTATTTAGGGCAATGAATAATCTAAATTACACAAAGCAATTATCATTTAAATTTCTTTTTTTAGCAAATTTGTAACGTAAAAAAATATTATTTTTCCTTTTTTTAAAAATGTGATACTTAAGTCCTGAGATGAGGACATACTTGTTTCCGTAACTGAATAGTCAGAGGGATGAACGAAACTGTGAATAATCACATGGCAGTACTTAACCTCACAAGAGTACACTTGCTATCAGCAGTACTTAGTCACACAAAAATTGTTAGTGCACTCCAAACATTAACTACTTTGAGTAGCTGCCATTTTCAGATTGTGTAGTACAAATGTATTGTGATGTATAATTACTATAATTTACATATTTTATATTAGATATACTTCCATTTGAATATGATAAATACTATCCTGCAAAAAGCTCGAGGAAATTTAAGTTTCAAGCTGTTACATATAGAATCACTAGCTGTTAATTTGTTAACTGTTCAACGTTGGTTAAGAAATGACTATTATATACAATCACATGTATAGGCCTGGAATTCAGGTAGGATCCCTGTGTCTGGCTGGTGAGGCCTGAGACAGCACTGATATCGGGCACTGCACCGAGGAGGAGGAGTAGCACAGAAAGACAGAGGACCAGGCACAAGCAGGGCCACAGCAGGAATGACAGGAGCAGAAAGAGGGCCAGCCTCTGGGTGGGCACACCAGGGAAGGGTGCAGATGGACACACCAACAACCGCCCGCACCAAGAAGGGCCTGTCCCCGGGATAGAGTCTTTCATACACAGCTTAACCATCTGCAGATGTCCGAGTGGTGGTGTCAATACAACTGAGGCTCTCCAGGGAGGTGGTCACTGATTTATGCATCATGCTGCAGGACGAGCTGACACCCATGGAATTTGATGGACACCCAATGCCAGGAGCCCTGAAGATCACCGTGGCTTTCAACTTCCACACCTCTGGCTCTTTCCAGGGATCCACATGTGTGGGATCTCACAGGCTGCTGCCCATCAGTGCATCAGGGAGGTAACCAATGCCATATTCAAGAGGACTGGCAACTATATGCGCTGCTGGACCGACCTAGACAGTTAGGCAGAGAGGTCCATCAGGCTTGGGGCCATTGCTGGATTCCTCCAGGTGCAAGTTGTCATCAGCTGCACATGTGGCCATCAAAATTCCCACAGACCAGCCAGCGGCCTTCATCAACAGGAAGGGCTCCCATTCCATCAATGTACAACTGCTCTACAACCATCAAAAGCCGATCCTTCAGATGTGTGCACGGTCCCCGGGAAACAGCTATGATGCCTACATACTTCAGCAGAAGCAGCTTTTCTGCCCCACCCCCCAACCCCCACATGCTTCAGGGATGGATTCTCGTAGACAAGGGCTACCCATTGAAGACATGCCTACTCATGCCTGTGAGGAGCCCTCGCACTGCAGCAGAGGAGCAACACCTGAGTGACCATCGAGCAGGCCATTAGGCTGCTGAAGATGAGATTCCAATGCCCCGATCAATCCAGTGGAGTCCTGCAGTATGCCCCAGCGAGGGTCTTGTATATTGTACTAATCTGCTGTGCTGTGCACAATCTAGCACTGCAGAGGGAGGAGGTGTTGAACAATGAAGACATCAATCACCATTCCTCATCTCATGAGGAGGATGTGGAGCAGGCTTCTGGTGGCACAGGATGAGCACCAGAGGCAGAAGGAAATGAGAGACACACAAGGGAGGGTCAGGATGATTTTATACATACCCGTTTCTTATGACTCTGATGCCCTTTCACTATTAGTGGAATGAAGACTTACCTTAATGTGGACCTGATGTTGCCTCCTTCATCTCACACTCCGTCACTCAGCACCCATGTTCACAGCATGACAAAGCTGAGGAGCAGACCAAAAGCCCAACACAAGCAGCCCATTGAGAGAGCAAGGATATAGATGACATCTGACAAGGCATCAAGAAATGCAGGGATGACTAACAGCAAGAAGTTTTACATTTATTAATTGGCACTGCCATTTAAAGTCTTAACATGTGCGGAATCTAATACTCGTGAGCATCTAAGTGCTCTTCTTTACACATTTATGTGTGCTGCTACGAGATGCAACCCTTGAGCTTGCAGGTGAGGTGGAGGCTGGCTGCTGATTGGGCTGCCTCGTGGTGTGGGATGACCATGGCGGCCGTCCTCTGGCTGCCTGTGGCTTGGAGCAGCCCAGCATGCTGAGGGGCGCCTGCACAGGTGCAGGACCCTTCTCTATCGTTGCAGCTACTGGAGGCACTGGGGTCACTGGCAGAGGGGCTAAGGAGCTGCTCTCTGTACTTGGGATGCCCTGAAATGAGCCCCCAGATGCAAAAGACAGCCCCTCCTCCTCCCTCACAAGGCATAATTGCACCTCCCTGCTCACCTGAGAGGGACGAGGACCTGGTGGAGACTCCAAGTGCCTCATCCACCTCTCACCCTGCCACTGCTGCATAGGGCTGATAGACAAGGTGATGGTATGCAGGTCTGTGCGCATCTCCGGCATCCAATAACTAGTCTGCTGGATCTGGCTCTCCATGAGGGTTGCCGAACTCTCGGTAGAGGAAGCCATGTGCACACATGTCAGATCATCCACACATGGGTGTGCATAGTCTCTGGCAGCGCTGCCAGATGTTTTCTCACCTTTCGCTGCAGCTGCCACAGGTACTGTGTTGCCAACAACTCTAGAAGCACGTCATCAACCTGTGTCTCAGCATGGGCCTGGCCTCCCGCAGTCCTCCGGGTGTGAGTAGCCTTGGCTGTCACATACTCCGTCAGCTGCTCGGGTTCATTTGTACTGTGCTCACCAGTTTGTGATCTAATCGCGAAGACATTCCCACTGACGTGATAGTATCTGTGCTGGTGGAGAGTACGGAGGAATGATTTAATCATGCACCCTCTAAGGATCCCTTCTCCTCCTCAGAGGTGGACGGATGGCCCCCACTCTCTGCAGCTGAGTGATTTTCAGTATTAGCGAGATCTGCATGAGAGAACACAAATATTTAGGGGTTAAGGGCTTCACATCTCCTCATCCCAACCATGCCAGATGTGGAACTTCATGCCTCCAATGGTGGCCACATGAGCATATGCCCTCTGTGTCACCCAGGTGCATCCTCGTGGCCCTGCATTCATTCACTCACTCTCTTGGGTTGGATAGTGCAAAAAATATAAATCACAGAGTGTGATAATGTTCTTACACAGAGGTAAACCAGATTGGTTCATCGATATTTGGAGGACTGTATGCATCACTGCTTACCAGAACATTATTGCAATCAAAGGCTACCAATCTGATACTTGACTTTAGACACCTGAGGTACAAGGAGTGATAGCAAAAGCTGCATTTACTGACATTAGACATTTAGAGAGATTTTATTGAGGAATTTAAGATACTTAAGGGTATCAGCAAGTTGAATCCTCACAAACTATTTATCATGACCATAACAGTAGCAATGATTGTATAAGGAATAAGGAACTTACATGAAATACCACCTTTCATATCCTTAGGACATCAAAAAGCACTTTAAAGTAAATTAATTACTTTTAAATGGAGTCACTTTGATCGCTAGGCAAGCATAACAGCAAATTTATGTACAACAAAGCTCCAAAAACAGCAATGAGATTAATAGTTAGTTAACCAATTTGGTTGCCGTTGATTGAGAGATAAGCGCTATAAAGGAGACTGTACAAAAAGTATTCTTCTTCAAATAGTGCTAAGGGATCTTTTACATTCAGCTGAACAAGAAAATGGTGTAATGCTTTGATCAATATATGGCACCGGTGACAATGCAGCACTCTCTCAGTACTGCACTGAAGTGTCAGCCTAGATTGCATATTCAAGTCCGAGGGCTGAATTTTCAGTTCCCCACTGAAGTGTCAGTTTCAGGACACACGTTCCGACCGGGCAATGTTAGACGGGGGGGGGGGGGGCGGGGAATGGGGGTGCGGGACATGAATCCTGCTCTCTTCCCTATTGAAGCCAATTAAAGTCGTTTTAAAGCGCTAAGAGTTTGTTGGAGGGGGAGGGTGGAATTTTGAAGGGGGTGCATGGGTTTCAGGAGGTGCCTATTGCAAATCAACCTAAAGGAGATGGGTACAGAAAGGGGAGCCCATGGGAATCACCCTGGCCCCATAAGAGGACCAATGGGGCAAAGGGGGACTCGACATTTGGTAAGGAGGTGCCCTTGGTGCTGTGTATGCAGTGGGGAAAGTAGGCACAGTGCTCAGGCACTGGATGGGGCTGCCACTCCTCCTGGCATCGCAGGGGGTAGAAGAGTAGAAGAGTAGGGGACAAGCCTGCCAATCGCAATAGGGCGGCCACCTGTCCAAAAGGAAGGAATCAACTGGCAATGGGGGCATGACGTCCGATTTTGGGCCCTGTGGTGATGATGAGCAACACCTTCTGCAGGAAGAGCAGAACACTGAGCATCAGGAAGGCACAGGAGAAGAAATGGGGGCAGGAAGCAAATGGAGGCCATACCCTCAACACAGAATCTACCACTGAAGGCAGAGCTACATGGAGATGACTGAGACCAGTGCTGCAGGAGATTAAGACGCTCCAGGCAGACGGTCACAGATATCTGTCATTCATCACCGAAGACCTCACACGTCGCGAAACTTTGAAAAAAATATTCATTCATGTGATGAGGGCGTCGCTGGCTAGGACAGCATTTGTTGCCCATCGCTAATTGCCTTTGAGAAGGTGGTGGTGAGCTGCCTTCTTGAACTGCTGCAGACCTTGGGGTGTAGGTACACCAAGGGGTGTAGGTACCTGTTAGGAAGGGAGTTCCAAGATTTAGACCCAGCGACAGCGAAGCAATGGCGATATAGTTCCAAGTCAGGATGGTGTGTGGCTTGGAGGGGAACTTGCAGGTGGTGGTGTTGGTGTTCCCATGCATCTGCTGTTCTTGTCCTTCCAGATGGTAGAGGTCGCTGGTTTGGAAGGTGCTGTCAAAGGAGCCTTGGTGAGTTGTTGCAGTGCATCTTGTATATGGTACTCACTCTGCATCAGTGGTGGAGGGAGTGAATGTTGAAGGTGCTGGATGGTGTACCAATCAAGCGGGCTGCTTTGTCCTGGATGGTGTCGAGCTTCTTGGGTGTTGTTGGAGCTGCACTCATCCAGGCAAGTGGACAGTATTCCATCACACTCCTGACTTGTGCCCTGTAGATGGCAGACAAGCACTGAGGAGTCAGGAGGTGAGTTACTCGCCGCAGGCTTCCCAGCCTCTGACCTGCTCTTGTAGCCACAGCATTTATGTGGCTGGTCCAGTTCAGTTTCTGGTCAATGGTAACCCACAAAATGTTGATAGTGGGAGGATTCAGCGATGGTAATGTCATTGAACATCATGGGGAGATGGTTAGATTCTCTCTTGTTTGAGATGGGCATTGCCTGGCACTTGTTTGGCACGAATGTTATTTGCCTCTCATCAGCCCAATCCTGAATGTTGTGCAGGTCTTGTTGCATCTGGTCATGGGCTGCTTCAGTATCCGAGGAGTCGCAACCACAATCATCTTCCTATGTGCTAGGTATGACTCCAACCAGCAGAGCGTTTTCCCCATGATTCCCATTGTCTCCAGTTTTGCTAGGGCTCCTTGATGTCATGCTCAGTCAAATGCTGCCTTGATGTCAAGGGCAGTCACTCTCATCTCACCTCTGGAGTTCAAATCTTTTGTCCATGTTTGGACCAAGGCTGTAGTGAGGTCAGGAACTGAGTGGCCCTGGCGGAACCCAAAGTGACTGTCACTGAGCAGGTTATTGCTGAACAAGTGCCGCTTGATAGCACTGTCGACGACACCTTCCATCACGTTATTGATGATTGACAGTAGTCTGATGGGGTGGTAATTGGCCAGGTTGGATTTGTCCTTTTTGTGTACAGGACATACCTGGGCAATTTTCCACATTGCTGGGTAGATGCCAGTGTTGTAGCTATACTGGAACAGCTTGACTAGGGGTGCAGCTAATTCTGGAGCACAAGTCTTCAGTATTATTGCTGGAATGTTGTCAGGGCCCATAGCCTTTGAAGTATTCAATGCCTTCTGCCATTTATTGATATCATGTGGAGTGAATTGGATTGTCTGAAGACTGGCATCTGTGATGCTGGGGACTTCAGGAGGAGACCGAGATGGATCGTCCACTCAACACTTCTGGCTGAAGATGGATGCAAGTGCTTCAGCCTTGTCTTTTGCTCTGATGTGCTGGGGTCCCCCATCATTGAGGATGGGAATGTTTGTGGAGCCTCCTCCTCCTGTTAGTTGTTTTAATTGTCCATCATCATTCATGACTGTATGTGGCAGGACTGCAGAGCTTAGATCTGATCCAATGTTTGTGGGATCGCTTAGCCCTGTCTATTGCTTGCTGCTTCTGCTGTTTGGCACGCAAGTAATCCTGTGTTTTAGCTTCAATAGGCTGATACCTCATTTTGAGGTATAACTGGTGCTGCTCCTGGCATGCTCTCCTGCACGCTTCATTGAACCAGAGTTGATCCCCCGGCTCGATGGTAATAGTAGAGTGAGGGATATGCCGTGCCATGAGGTTACAGATTGTGGTTGAATACAATTCTGCTACTGCTGATGGCCCACAGCACCTCATGGGTGCCCAGTTTTGAGTTACTAGATCTGTTCAAAATCTATCCCATTTAGCACAGCGGTAGTGCCACACAACACAATGGTGGGTACCCTCAGTGTGAAGACAGGACTTTGTCTCCACAAGGATTGTGTGGTGGTCACTCCTTCTAATACTGTCCTGGACAGAAGCATCTGTGACAGGTAGATTGGTGAGGGCGAGGGCAAGTAGATTTTTCCCTCTTGTTGTTTCCCTTACCACCTGCCACAGACCGAGTCTAGCAACTATGTCCTTTCGGGCCTGGCCAGCTCGGTCAGTAGTGGTGCTACATTGAAGTCCCCCACCCAGAGTACATTTTGTTCCCTTGCTACCCTCAGTGCTTCTTTCAATTGGTTTTCAACATGGAGAAGCACTGATTCATCAGCCAAGGGAGGCAGGGGAGGTGTGTTGTAGGTGATAATTAGCGGGAGGTTCCCTTGCCAATGTCTGACCTGTCAGTAGCTGTCAAGGACATTGTGGCCTTGAACTTGTTTGATTCTGGCTCATTCTAAGGATCAGCTGAGGATCTTAGTGACATCTCGCTATCAGCTGGACACCACTGCATTTCACAGGTCACTGATGCCTCCTTTGCCAGCTCTGCACAGTACATTAATTTCATGACAACTGTAGCCTTGCAGGGACAGAGGGCAGTGGGTTTTTCCGCCATCACTGGATTTCCCCAGGTGCAGGGCACCATCTGTTGCACCCATGTGCCCATCAAGACACCCAGTGACCAGCCATTGAGATTCATCAACAGGAAGGGCTTCCACTCCCTCAACGTTTAACTGGTCTGTGACCACAACAAGAGCTTCCTCCATGTGTGCACTCGCTTTCCTGGCAGCTACCGTGAATCCTTCATCCTCTACCATTCGACACTACCTCAGATCTTCATTCAAAACCCCAAAGTACGTGGATGGATCCTAGGAGACAGGGGATATCCCTTGAAGACATGATTAACCACCCCTCTATGAGAGCCTCAGACAGAAGCACAGGAGATACAGCCAATACCAGCTGCTCAGTAGGAGCACCATCAAACAGGACAATGGGCCTCTGAAAATATGATTCTGGGGCCTGGACAGTCCAGTGGCATCCTCCAATACTCTCCTGCAAGGGTCTCTATCATTGTGGTCGTCTGCAGCACTCTCCTTAACATAATCTTCCAGAGAGATAGGGAGGACAGAGGGACCCTGGAAGCAGACAACTCACTGAGGCAACAGCAGGAGCAGGAGGTGAGAGAGGAGGAGGAAGTGGAGGTGGAGAGAGATGACACTGAATAGAGAGGTGTCCCTGCTGCACATCGGGCTGGCTGGGCACGGCTAGGAATGTGAAGGGCTCGTGAGGATGCCATGAATGTCAGGGATCTCCTGACTCAGGAATGTTTCAACTGAGACCCTCTGACCCAGGTTGAGGGGCATGGCAAGGAAGGGAGTCTTAGATACTTATGTAATACATGCATGGAAGCTGCAGCCTGGAACATGTATTCACTTATTGCTAATGAATGAAATACATCAGAGGCTTTGCCCTCACTGTGGAGGATCCTGTTATCTCCTTCACCATCTCAAACCAGCTGTCTTGTCAGGGCAGCAATAAAAGGAGTCCCAGATATGTGGCTTAACGTGTCATCAGTTATAGTGCAAAGAGAGGAAAGCAGAAGATAGTGACATTAAGAAAACACCACAATGACCCACTTACTGCTCCACATGACGCAGTGGTCTCATCCTGCCACCCTCTGGGAAAAGGACTTCCCTCCTCTCCCTCACAGCCTCCAATATTCGATCCATGTCAGCATTGATGCAGCAAGGGGCAGCCCTGCCCCAGATGCCAGTCCTCCGGCTCTCTTGTGACATCTCACTTCCTTCGGGTGCTGTGAAAAGCTTTGACACAATCAGCAGATTTCTCCCTTAAGACAACCAGCAGCCTCAGTGACGGCTGCCGTGGGGAGTCTAAATCACTTCCACACTGCATTTGACCCAACTCCGTACCTGCCCCCACTGGCTCTAATTGGACAGGAAACCTGTCTCCATAATCAATTAAGGGCTCACCCCTGTGAAAATCTTAACTTTAATCAGTTTCCCCCGAGAGGCGGGTTTCTGACCCAAAAATAAACCAGGCTCTCGTTTCCCACCTCCGTAGTGAAAATTCAGCCCCTGGAGTGGAGCATGAGCCCATAACCTGTAGTTCAGAAGAGAGAAAATAAACAAAAAAATTGGATATAATAATTTCACCCTGAGCATGGTGAATGTTTAGAATGGATTGACCAGGTAAGTGATTAAGGCTGATAACATCAGTAATTTTAAGAAGGCAGTTACAGAGAAAATAATTTGAGGGATATAGCTAATGAACTGTGCATTCTGTTTTTGAACCCTGGGGGCAGCCAGATGGACTGAAATGGCCTTTTCCAGCTTTGTACATTCCTATGTTCCTAAGTCTACTTGTCAGGACAAGGAATTGTTTGAGGGTGCCATTCCACCTAACGTCTCTAGCTTAGCTGTCTATTTATTTTTCTTTTCAAGGAGATTTGATTCTATTGGTGTGAAATTGGATAGCATCTGCCTGGTGGTGGAACTGGGCACCAGAACTGATCCCTGCACCAGAACAGGTATGTGAGAGGCCTGATCGTAATTGGACCATGAGCTTCATTTAAATTTGAGCAGTGAGCAGCAGATACCTTATGTGCATCCCCAGGCAGCTCACCAACAAAACAAGTACCAATTTCAGGTGCCTTAACAAAAATCTTTTTATCTGTCATTCAGGTGTGAAGGTTCGCAATCTCCAACAACTCATGGGTATCAATGCCCCTCCTGATCTTTCTTCCCCTTCACTCCCCTCAGACCCCATCCCTCCTTCTAATTTTACCTCTTGGCATGTATTCTCAACACCCTCTAACTTTCCTCTCTAACTCTGAACGATCTGTCCTTAACTAAGGCCTCAGCTTCATCCCCTTACACCGCCACCTCAATGATTTCCGAGCTTGGCATGATGCTGAGCTCTGCTTCTATCGCCATTGCCTTCGCCTCCACACCCACTTCTTTGGCCAGGAGTGTTCCGCCCCACACAGCAGACACTTTTACCCATCTCCAGTATTCTCCCTCCACCTGGACCCTTTCTTCTGGCCATTTACCCTCGCTTGATCTTTTCATAGAGAACTGCCGGCGTGACATCGGCCGTCTCAATTTCTCTGCTCCTCTCACTCACCCTAACCCATCTCCCTCTGAACTCGCAGCACTCCGTTCTCTCAGGTCCAACCCTAACATAGTCTTCAAATCTGCCATTGTTGTCTGGTGTATTGACCTCTACCCAGCAGAGGCCAAATACCATTATTCCACCACCGAACATGAAGTCATTGGCCGGGATTTCAAGGGACCTGGCGGGAAAGGGAAGGTGAAAGTGGAAACGGGTGGGGAAGACCCTCCCGCTCCCATAGCAATCATGAGCCTGCTGGCCAATTAACGGCCGGCAGGTGGGGTGGCCGGCCAGTTAGGAGCCAGAGGTGGGCTTTCAGGCGGCGGCTGCATCTTCGCCTGATGCAGAAGGAATTGCTGGCACCATGTTTAAAAGGCTGCCAGCACCTGAGCCCTGATGCACACATGCATTGCTGCAGCTCTCATCCCTGCAAACATTCTCCAAGAACTCAGGCCTGCCACGATCCAGCTGCTGGTGACCCGTCTAGCATCCAGCTGCTAGTGACCCCTCCAGCATCCAGCTGCTAGTGACCCCGCCAGCATCCAACTGCTGGTGACCCTTCCAACATCCAACTGCTAGTGACCTCTCCAGCATCCAACTGCTGGTGACCCCTCCAGCATCCAGCTGCTGGTGACCTCTCCAGCATCCAACTGCTAGTGACCCCTCCAACATCCAACTGCTAGTGACCTCTTCAGCATCCAACTGCTAGTGACCCCTCCAACATCCAACTGCTAGTGACCCCTCAGCATCCAACTGCTAGTGACCTCTCCACCATCCAACTGCTAGTGACCTCTCCAACATCCAACTGCTAGTGACCTCTCCAACATCCAACTGCTATTGACCCCTCCAGCATCCAACTGCTAGTGACCCCTCCAGCATCCAACTGCTGGTGACCCCTCCAGCATCCAACTGCTAGTGACCACTCCAACATCCAACTGCTAGTGACCCCTCCAGCATCCAACCGCTGGTGACCTCTCCAACATCCAACTGCTAGTGACCCCTCCAGCATCCAACTGCTAGTGACCCCTCCAACATCCAACTGCTAGTGATCTCTCCAACATCCAGCTGCTGGTGACCCCTCCAACATCCAACTGCTAGTGACCCCTCCAACTCCCAACTGCTAGTGACCACTCCAACATCCAAATGCTAGTGACCCCTCCAGCATCCAACTGCTGGTGACCTCTCCAACATCCAACTGCTAGTGACCCCTCCAACATCCAACTGCTAGTGATCTCTCCAACATCCAGCTGCTGGTGACCCCTCCAACATCCAACTGCTAGTGACCCCTCCAACATCCAACTGCTAGTGACCCCTCCAACATCCAGCTGCTGGTGACCCCTCCAACATCCAACTGCTAGTGACCCCTCCAACATCCAACTGCTGGTGACCTCTCCAGCATCCAACTGCTGGTGACCTCTCCAGCATCCAACTGCTGGTGACCTCTCCAGCATCCAACTGCTAGTGACCCCTCCAACCTCCAACTGCTAGTGACCACTCCAACATCCAACTGCTAGTGACCCCTCCAGCATCCAACTGCTAGTGATCTCCAACATCCAACTGCTGGTAATCCCTCCAGCAGCCAGCTGCCAGTGACCCCTCCAGCATCCAGCTGCCGGTAACCTCTCTAGCATCCAGCTGCTGGTGATCCCTCCACTTCCAGCTGCAGGTGACCCCTTCAGCATCCAGCTGCCGGTAACCTCTCCAGCATCCAGCTGCTGGTGATCCCTGCACTTCCAGCTGCCGGTGACCCCTACAGCATCCAGCTGCCGGTAACCTCTCCAGCATCCAGCTGCTGGTGATCCCTCCACTTCCTGCTGCCGGTGACCCCTCCAGCAACCAGCTGCCGGTAACCTCTCCAACATCCAGCTGCTGGTGATCCCTCCACTTCCAGCTGCGGTGACCCCTCCAGCATCCAGCTGCCGGTAACCTCTCCAGCATCCAGCTGCCAGTGACCCCTCCAGCATCCAGCTACCGGTGACCCCTCCAGCATCCAGCTGCCAGTGACCCCTCCAGCATCCAGCTGCTGGTGACCCCTCCAGCATCCAGCTACCGGTGACCCCTCCAGCATCCAGCTGCCGGTAACCTCTCCAGCATCCAGCTGCCGGTAACCTCTCCAGCATCCAGCTGCTGGTAACCCCTCCAGCAATCAGCTGCTGGTGATCCCTCCAGCATCCAGCTGCCAGTAACGTCGCCAGCATCCAGCTGCTGGTAACCCCTACCGCATCCAGCTGCTGGTGGCCCCTACGGCATTCAGCTGCCGGTGACCCCTCCAGCTTCCAGCTGCCGGTTACCCCTCCAGCATCCAGCTGCTGGTGACCCCTCCAGCATCCAGCTGCTAGTGACCCCTCCAACACCCAACTGCTAGTGACCACTCCAACATCCAAATGCTAGTGACCCCTCCAGCATCCAACTGCTGGTGACCTCTCCAACATCCAACTGCTAGTGACCCCTCCAACATCCAACTGCTAGTGATCTCTCCAACATCCAGCTGCTGGTGACCCCTCCAACATCCAACTGCTAGTGACCCCTCCAACATCCAACTGCTAGTGACCCCTCCAACATCCAGCTGCTGGTGACCCCTCCAACATCCAACTGCTAGTGACCCCTCCAACATCCAACTGCTGGTGACCTCTCCAGCATCCAACTGCTGGTGACCTCTCCAGCATCCAACTGCTAGTGACCCCTCCAACCTCCAACTGCTAGTGACCACTCCAACATCCAACTGCTAGTGACCCCTCCAGCATCCAACTGCTAGTGATCTCTCCAACATCCAACTGCTGGTAATCCCTCCAGCAGCCAGCTGCCAGTGACCCCTCCAGCATCCAGCTGCCGGTAACCTCTCCAGCATCCAGCTGCTGGTGATCCCTCCACTTCCAGCTGCAGGTGACCCCTTCAGCATCCAGCTGCCGGTAACCTCTCCAGCATCCAGCTGCTGGTGATCCCTGCACTTCCAGCTGCCGGTGACCCCTACAGCATCCAGCTGCCGGTAACCTCTCCAGCATCCAGCTGCTGGTGATCCCTCCACTTCCTGCTGCCGGTGACCCCTCCAGCAACCAGCTGCCGGTAACCTCTCCAACATCCAGCTGCTGGTGATCCCTCCACTTCCAGCTGCGGTGACCCCTCCAGCATCCAGCTGCCGGTAACCTCTCCAGCATCCAGCTGCCAGTGACCCCTCCAGCATCCAGCTACCGGTGACCCCTCCAGCATCCAGCTGCCAGTGACCCCTCCAGCATCCAGCTGCTGGTGACCCCTCCAGCATCCAGCTACCGGTGACCCCTCCAGCATCCAGCTGCCGGTAACCTCTCCAGCATCCAGCTGCCGGTAACCTCTCCAGCATCCAGCTGCTGGTAACCCCTCCAGCAATCAGCTGCTGGTGATCCCTCCAGCATCCAGCTGCCAGTAACGTCGCCAGCATCCAGCTGCTGGTAACCCCTACCGCATCCAGCTGCTGGTGGCCCCTACGGCATTCAGCTGCCGGTGACCCCTCCAGCTTCCAGCTGCCGGTTACCCCTCCAGCATCCAGCTGCTGGTGACCCCTCCAGCATCCAGTTGCCGGTAACCCCTCCAGCATCCAGTTGCCGGTAACCCTTCCAGCATCCAGTTGCCGGTAACCCTTCCAGCATCCAACTGTCGGTGACCTCTCCAACATCCTTGAAAGAAAGGTACCTGAGAAATGCGCTTGTAGGCATGGCAGAAGCAAGATGAAAATTGGACCCATGGTTCAGTGACGACTCCCTGCGTGTTCTCCTCCAGGCTACTGGAGCAAGGTGGGAGGTTCTCTTTCCCAGTGACAGCAGGAGAAGAACTCCATGCCGAACCAAGCAAGCCTGACCGGAAGTCGCAGAGGATGTCAACAGCCGTGGGGTTGTCTGGAGAACCTGGCTGGAGTTCCGCAAGTGCGTCAATGACCTTGTCTGCTCTGCAATGGTGAGTACCCCAATCGGTTCACTTTGGAAGGCCGTAAATGGATAAATATGAGGGCGTGGACGGTGGGGTTGGACAGCCCAACTGACAGTGACAATGGGTGGAGGCTGCAGCATCTCCTTCCTAAGAAATGGCTACAGCTCTGTCTAGGGGAGTGAGCCTCACACTGCAGACTCTCACCAGGTGGCTCAAGAAGGATCTAATGGCACATGCATGCCATTGGCTCTAGACACAGCTGTGGGCGTGCAAGTTGATTAGGCATTGTGTTTGCTCCAGTGTGGCCACTAACATTCTCCGTCCATGTTCCCATAGGAGAAATGTGAGGTGATGCATTTGAGGAGGTCAAACAAGGCAAAGGAATGTACGATTAATGGGAGAATGCTGAGGGGTGTAAAAGAAGTGAGGGACTTTGGAGTGAATGTCCACAGATCCCTGAAGGTAGCAGGCCAGGTCGATAAGATGGTTAAGAAAGCATATGGAATCTTTCCTTTATTAGTCAAGGCAAAGGATATAAGAGTAGGGAGGTTATGCTGGAATTATATAAAACATTAGTTAGGCTACATCTTAAGTACTGTGTGCAGCTCTGGCCACCTCATTACAGAAAGGATGTAGTTGCACTAGAGAGGGTGCAGAGGAGATTTACGAGGATGTTGCCGGGACTGGAAAAATGCAGCTATGAGGAAAGATTCGATTGACTGGGGTTGTTCTCTTTGGAACAGAGGAGGCTGATGGGAGATCTGATTGAAATGTACAAAATTGTGAGGGGCCTGATAGAGAGGTCAGTGACTAGGGGGCATAAATTTATTGGTAGAAAGATTAGAGGGGAGATGAGGAAAACCTTTTTCATCCAGAGGATGGTGGGGGTCTGGAACTCACTGCCTGAAAGGGTAGTAGAGGCAGAAACCCTCAACTCATTTAAAAGGTGTCTGGATATACAGTTCAAGTGCCGTAACCTCCAGGGCTATGGACTAAATGCTAGAAGGTGGGATTAGACTGGGTAGCTCATGTTTTGGCCAGCGCAGAAACGGTGCACCAAGTGACTTCTTTCCGTGCTGTAAACTTTCTCTGATTCTAAGAGGGCCCAGAATGGAAAGGAGAGTGCCCTGACAGTGGCAGAATCACAGTGATTGTCATCCTGACGCCCATGGAGCAGGAGGCTCTACAGCTGGCAAGTTACCATGGCGGCCATTCCATTGTGGACGGTGAGGCCACAGTGAACTCGCAGGAGGATGAGTCGCATCATCAGCGGGCATGAGGGAACCCACAGAATAGCATGAGGAATGGTGTTCATGTGTCATCCACTGTGCAGACATCGATGTGAGATGAAGATCAATCTGTAGGCTCCAGTCTGGCGGGGCAAGGAGTGCTGATCATTCTATTTGCTCTCACAGGTCAACCACTAGAAGAAATAGCTGCCATTTCCGGGGGGGGGGAAAGTTGTCTACCTCTAGGGAGGTGGAGGGGCCCTCAGCGGGTGCAGCATCACATCATTCCCCCCACCCTTCATCAGCACAGATACTTGCACCTCAGTAGATATACATTCACGAGTAGAATCGGGGTCACAACCTGGTGAAAGCACCACACATTCGCCTGACCAGCTGTCGGAGGTAGTGACAGCCGAGGCCACTGACACTCGAAGGAGTGTGGGAGGCCATGCCCTTTTTTTAAATTCGTTCATGGGATATGGGCATCGCTGGCTAGGCCAGCATTAATTGCCCATCCCTGATTGCCCTTGAGAAGGTGATGGTGAGCTGCCTTCTTGAACCGCTGCAGTACTTGGGGTGTAGGTACACCAACTGTGCTGTTAGGAAGGGAGATCCAGGATTTTGACCAAGCGACAGTGAAGGAACAGCAATATAGTTCCAAGTCAGGTTGGTGTTTGGCTTGGAGGGGAACTTGCAGGTGGTGGTGTTTCCATGCATCTGCTGCCCTTTTCCTCTAGGCGGTAGAGGTCGTGGGTTTGGAAGGTGCTGTCTAAGGAGCCATGGTGCATTGCTGAACCCCAAGCTGATGTCGAGCCTCTGGAATCATCAGTGAGGCAGCAGATGCTGGAAGTCCAATGTGAGGAGCGTGAAGATCTGGGGGGATATCAGAGGGTATTTGCACCCTGGCTTGGACAGTGCAGGATTCCAGACCATGAGTGCTGCAATCTCCCTCTCATTCGAGTGCGTGGCTTCCTCTATTGAGCGATTGGTGACTCTGATGGAGAGCCACATCCAGCAGGCCAGTCAGTGGATGCTGTAGATGCGCTCAGCCCTGCATACCATCGCCTTGTCCATGAGCTCTATCCAGACTCCAGGGACAAGGCACCTCGAGTCTCCATCAGGTGCTTAACCTTCCCAGGTCAATAGGGACGTGTGTGTGCCTTACAAAGGAGGAAGAGTAGCTGCCTTCCACTTCTGGGGTTTCTCTCAAGGTTCTCCTGGAATGGACAGCGACTCCTCAGCCCCTCTGCCCATGATACCAGCACCTCAAATTGTTGTGACGACAGAAGAGGCTGCTGTGCCTGTTCAGGGGCTCCTCAGCATGCCTGGGCCTGGCAGGCCTCAGACAGCCAGAGGACGGCCACCAAGGTCTTCCCAGGCCACGGGGCAACAAGGTCATCAGCCTGCCTCCATTGTAGCGGGCAGCAAAAGGGGAGCACTACATGGAAACACTTGTGAAATAATTAAGAAAAAGCATTAGTTGCACTGGGGCTTCAGTGATGAAGGGAGAGTTAATGACAGTCTGCTTGCGTGAGATGAACTTTGTAATAAATGTTGGATTTGATTTATGTAAGTTTCCATCCATTGTTGGTGACCCTCTGTCAGTGCCAGAGTGGCACGGGTCAATCCAAGGGCTGGGGGGAGCGACCAGGGCTTGTGTGTTTATCCTTTGCATATTGTTGCAACATCAGGTGCTAGTGGCCGACACAGTCTAGGCTAAGAGCAGAGCTAAGTGGCATTAGTGTGGGCGGAATGTGGTTCTTTATTCGATTGGTTGACTACAGTGGTAGTGGTCAGGTGAAACGAGTGTATAAGAGCCTCCCCAGTCTCCTTTGCGCCTATGTCATTGCACGCTCCATGCAGCCACTCATGTCTTTCAGGACTCTGCAGCTGGTCATCAGCTTCGTCATCTTCCTCATTCGCTGAGGACTCCTCGTACTCCACAAAGTCCTCATCAGTCAAGGCCTCCCCACTCTGCAACGCCAGGTTGTGTAAAGGGCAACAAACCACCACTATCCAGGAGAATCTTGCTATGGCATATTGAAGTGCCCCACCGGAACGATCCAGACACCTAAATCTCATCTTGAGGAAACCGATGGTCTGCTCGATGATGGTGTGAGTCGCCCTATGGGTCGCATTGTAGTGTTCCTCAGCCTCCATCATAGGGTTCCTCACAGGTGTCAGCATCCATCTTTTCAGTGGGTATCCCTGGTCAGCAAGTATCCATCCATGCAGGCATGCAGGGTGGGTGAAAGGCTGTGGCACCTGGGAGTGCTAGAGAATGTAAGCGTCATGGTTGCTCCCAGGGTACCGTGTACACACCTGCAGGATCCCTTGATGGTGGTCACAGATGAATTGCGTAGGCAATTATATCGTTTCTGGTTCATGAAGGCTGCTGGCCGACCTGCGGGAGCCTTGTTGGCCACATGCGTGCAGTCTATCACATCTGGCACCTGGGGGATCCCTGCCATTGCGACGAATCCTCTGGCTCTCTGGCCCGACTGTCCACATCAGTTTGGTAATGAATGTACTGGCTGGCCCTCCTGAAGAGGGCATCTGTCACCAACTTGATGCAGTTATGTGCAGCTGATTGAGAAATGCTACACATGTCTGGATTGAACTTGAGGCAAAGAAATTCAGGGTCACAGTGACCTTGACGATCACTGGCATGGGATGACCACGCCTGCAATCAGAGCTCACCTCCTCTGCCATCATGGCACACAGAGTGGTCATGGCCTCTCGGGAGAGTTTCAGTCTATGGCGACACTACCTCTCTGACATCTGGAGGTAGCACCTCTGTTCTGTATACTCTTGCTGCAGGGTACTTTCATCTCTGCACTGGCGCCTGCTCACACTCCCCTCTGCAGCCTTCTGCCACTTCTCCATCAGGAGGCTGCCCTTGCAGGTAGCCAGGAGGTTTCTGCTGTCCCAATCCGTGAGTCCGGACCCCACCCCCCCCCACCCCCCCACCCCAATCTAAGGCTCTTCTCCTCGCTGGAGGACCCTCCTCCAGAATGAACGATGCCCATGTCACTCAGGCACTGCCACTCTGACTTGCACACCCTGCTAGTAGCTGTTCCAATCCTCCCATCTATCCAGACCCTCTCTAGTGAGCTCCCTTCCAGGAGCATGATCTCATCAAGGGGGCCTCTACCCCAAATCAATGGCTTCCCAACTCCTTTCAACTAAACAACAAGAAAAACCTTACTCCATACTTGCCAAGTGCAGCAATTGCAACAACTGCTGCCTCGTTGCTGCCGTTTAAAGGCTGTTGAGGTTCCAACACCCTGTGTGCCCCATGCATTTCCCGTTAAATCAGGTTGGGTCCCTTAAATCACGATCAATTACCTCATCAACAAACTTAAGTGCCTCTCAATTGCTCATTTTCAAAACACAAGTGGCGTCCCCACGCATCTTCCCTCCTGCCACTCATAAAATTTGGCCAAGGTGAGATGGCACGGAGGCCATGCTGACGCCATCCCATATAATTTTACAGCCCCCTCCCCCCACCTCCATTGCCATCTGCTTCTGTCATTAAATCCCAAGCATTGTTTCCAGGACTGTCACTACCTCATCTCCTCTGGAGATCTTCGCTACACGGCCTCCAAACTCATAGTTTCCCCAAGCGCAAATATCCTTGCTTCTACCTCCTTCCCAAAATCTGCAAACGGGACTGCTCTGGTAGTTCTGTTTTTTCAGCCTGTTCCTGCTCCACTGAATTGATTTCTTCTTATCACGGTTTTACTTTTTCTCCCTTTGTCAAGTCTCTTCCCACCTACATCCATGACTCTTCCAATGTCCTCTGACACTTTAACAGTTTTCTGGCCCTATTCATCTTCTCTTTGCCATGAACATCCCAATCTCTCTAAAACTCCATCCTCCATCAGGATGGTCTGAGACATATCCACTGTTTCCTTGAACGGAGGCCCAACCAGTCTTTATCTGGCTGAACTTGTTTCCACAATGAACAACTTCTCCTTTAACTCAATTCACTTCCTCCAAATAAAAGTTGTTGCTATGGGTACTAGCATTGGTCCTAGCTATGCCTGCCTTTTTGTGGGATATGTGGAACATTCCTTGTTCCAGTCCTACTCAGACCCCCTCCCTAACATCTTTTTCCAGTACATTGATGACTATTGGTGCCGTTTTCTGCCCTTGACCTAGAAAATTTCATCAACTTTGCTTCCAACTTCCACCCTTCTCTCACCTTCACATGGTCCATCGACTCTTCCCTTCCCTTTCTCGACTTCTCTGTCTCCATTTCTGGAGATAGGAGATCAACTAACGTTCACTATAAGCTCACTGACGTCCACAGCTACCTCGACTACACTTCCTCACACCCTGCTTCCTGTCAGGACTCCATTTCATTCTCCCAGTTTCTCTGTCGTGTGGCATTTAAATTCCCCACTTTGCTCTTATGCTGGCCTCTCTGTCCTCGGCCTACTGCAGTGTTGCAATGAAGTTCAATGTTGCCTTGAGGAACAGCAGATCATCTTTCTATTAGGCACTTTACAGCTTCTGGACTCAACATTAAGTGCAACAATTTCAGACTGTAATCTCTGCCCCCATTTTGCTTCTTTTTCTTGACATATTTTGTTTTTTCTTTGTTTTTGCTTTTGGATGACACACATGCGCTAGGCACATTTTTTGTTCCTTTGTTTCTTTTCTTGCCCCATCACCACTCCCTTTGGCCCTGCATGACTATCTCTTCTGTCATTTAATCTCTCCACCCTATCACTGAGCTTCTGATTTGGTCTTTTTCCCACCCACCTGTTAAGGTCAAGAGAGGAGGGGTCAAAGGGCTTCCCTCTTTTCCCTCTCCTTGTTAGACCACAACAGGTTTAATTCTTTCTTAAAGTGGATCTACTGGTCTATTCAGTAGGTGTTTGATTACTTACTTGCTATGATCATAACAAGAACCCAAATCGGACAGGTTGAGTTAACAAAGAAAGAGGTTAAATTTATTATACCTAAACCAAACTAATAAAATAATAAACAATGCACCAACTTTCACTCTCACACAGACTAGAGGTTTACACACACACAAATAGGTTACAGAGTGTCATAGAGTCATAGAGTTATACAGCACAGAAACAGACCCTTCGGCCCACCGTCTCCCCGGCATCCATCAAGCCTATCTATTCTAATCCCATTTTCCAGCACTTGGCCGTAGCCTTGTATGCTATGGAGTTTCAAGTGCTCATCTAAATACTCTTTCAATGTTTTGAGGGTCCCTTCCTCTACCACCCCTTCAGGCAGTGTGTTCCAGATTCCAACCACCCTCTGGGTGAAAAAACTTTTCCTCAAATCCCCTCTAAACCTCCTGCCCCTTACCTTAAATCGATGTCCCCAGGTTATTGACACATCCGCTAAGGGAAAAGTTTCTTCCTATCTACCTTATCTATGCCCCTCATAATTTTGTATAACTCAGTCCGTTTCCCCCTCAGCCTTCTGTGCTCTAAGGAAAACAACCCTCGCATATCCAGTCTCTCTTCATAGCTGAAATGCTCTAGCCCAGGCAACATCTTGGTGAATCTCCTCTGCACCCTCTCCAGTGAAATCACATCCTTCCTATAGTGTGGCAACCAGAACTGTACACAGTGCTCCAGCTGTGGCCTAACTAGCATTTTATGCAGCTCTGTCATAACCTAACTGCTCTTACATTCTATGCCTCGGCTAATAAAGGCAAGTATCCCATATGCTTTCCTAACTACCTGTGCTGCTGCCTTCAGTGATCTATGGACAAGTACACCAAGGTCCCTCTGACCCTCTGTACTTCCTAGGAAAGGTACATTGGTTGAGTTAGAGTACATAGAAAAAGGGGTATCCAGTCTGTGGCATTTGGTGATTCGGCTGGCTTCTAGCTGAATTCGGTGGTCCTGAGGCTTTTAGTTTGAAGAGGTAGATTACAGGTTCAGTGAGTCTCTTGGAGATAGCAATGTGAATGGTTTTCTCCAATGGAGTTTCGGATTGTAGGCGGAGTATGCAAAGGTGGTCAGTCAACAAGCAAGATTTGAAAGCTTTCAGGCTGGAATGGAGATAGAGGAAGGGAGAGAGAGGCTCATGTCAGAATCCAGTTGCTTCTCCTTGCTGCAGAGAAAACACCAGCGTAAAAGCACAGATGGGGAGGAGCTTGTCACATGACAGTCACTCAGTGATTCAAACATAACATTTAGCAGTATTTTTTCTTGCTAAAAGAAAGAGAACAAACAGTTCCCTTAAACCTCCTGTGTCTTGGTTCTTGCTGGGGAATTAGCAGACATTTTGTCTCCCTACTCACAGTCCTTTGCAATGTGCATACGAACATACAAATTAGGAGCAGGAAAGGGCCACTTGGCCCCTTGAGCTTGCTCCACCATTCAATAAGATCTTGGCTGATCTGATTGTAACCTCAACTCCACATTCCCGCCTACTCCCAATAACCTTTCAACCCCTTGCTTATCAAGAATCTATCAGTCATCCTGTTTTAAATGTCTTTTTAAAAATGTTTTAAAAAATTACAAATTCAGATCTTCAGTCAGTGAATTATCATTCAACAAAACACAATGGCGTACCACACCCCTTGATCAAAACCTATTACATTTCCAACTATTCTCAGTTCTGATGAAAGATCATCGTCCTGAAACATTAACTCTGTTTCTCTCTCCACAGATGCTGCTATACTTGCTGAGTATTTCCAGCATTTTCTGTCATTATTTCAGATTTCAGCATCTACAGTATTTTGCTCTTGTATCAATTTCAGGCTGCTGAGATGCCGGCAATAATTCTCAGGAAGGGACTGGCTTGGGAGGAGGGAATCGCAAAAGGGCCAAATGGGAGCCAGCACAATCTTTGGGACTGCCCTTGAGCCGGGAGCAGCCCTCCAGCTCTACCCAGCCAAGTGTTCTTTTTGGCAGAATGTACTTTCTTGATTAGCCTCCAGTGATCCTCTTAAAGTTGGCTGGCATGTAAACCTGCCTGTCTTAAATGCAGGAGGCCCAACCTAAAACAGGCTATTGGGATATGCAACATCTGTTGCAGGTGTGGGTCCTGGGCGCCTATCCTGGAGCCATTCCCAATATGGCGAGCAGTGCACTTCTGACACAGAATGCGTCAGATATCTGTTTGCGAGTGGTACACAATATTACTTCGAGTCTACTGATCTGTACAACACAGTTTACCTATTTATAGATAATAAAACCTGTTTGTCACAGTTTTCACAAACTATTTTAAAATAAACTAGCTTATTTTATATTTTTAAATAAAGTTCATGTTCAGCTTACTAGCCAAAAAATGTTTCAGTGAGCATAACAATTATACCAACACCTACAAATTGATATTCTTATATAAGCATGCCTTCTGGGGACTGGATCAATGAATTTGTTTTGTGATCCTGAGGCTAACATGCTTCCTTTGGTTGAAAGAACTGAGTAGGACTCAGCAAGGTGTTAGTCTTACAGGTGCAATCATGAAAGATCTTATCGCTCCTGCTTGGAAGACTCTTAACGCGATAGAGTCTTACTTTTCCTGATTTTTTAAAAACCTTATTTATGGTATAGAGTCCAACTGGTGTCATTCAAGACTTAATGAAAGCAAGTATGAGTACAATACTTAATTTACAACTTTTGGAAAAAAAAAGATGTTTTCTCCCTTACCATTTATCTTACTTTCATTAGATTTTCCTTTAAATTCTGATTTCTTCCCAGTAAAGTTTTTGTTTCTTTTAAACACTGAGTCATTGAGTCATTAATGGCCGAGAAGGAGGCCATTCAGCCCATCGAGTTCATGCCAGCTCTCCATAGAGCAATCCAGTCATTCCCATTCGCCCGCTCTATTCCCGTAGCCCTGCAGGTTTTTTTAATTCAAGTGTCCATCCAATTTCTTTTTGAAATCATTGATTGTCTCTGCCTCCACCACCCTCGTAGGCAGTGAGTTCCATTACCTTCCTCCTATTAGACTTGAATGTACTTTGTTTCTTATTTTCCCATGTAAGTTTATTTCTGCTTTTAAGTCAGCTTTTCTGCCTGTATTGCATTTGTATTTGTTCTTTCTTCATCTCTAATTTCCATATTAATTTCCTGGCCATTTTTGTTTACTTACTTACTTTTACCTTTTACTTTTTACTATCTCTATTGCAGTCTGAACACTTTTTTTAAGGTGGAGCACTGCAGAAGATTAGCCAGACAAAACTAAGAGAAATAAAATAAAGGGGTTGAATTTCCTCAGGGCTTCTCCCGCTCCACCACTGTAACTTTGGTGGAAGTCTGGTAGAAACCCTGTCTAAGTGCATAAATATGGCCCCGATTTTTACAGGGCAGAGGGAAAGGTGCAAAGAAGCCAGGTAGTGGACCATAAACCAGGTAAGGTTGAGGACGTAGAGTTCGTGCTAAACTTAACAGTCCATAAAATAGTTGTAGATTCCCATCGGACATGTGGCCAGATTGATTACCTGGCTGATAAGCAGGATTGAGAATCTGGCAGCAAGAGGCCATAACTGGAGACCCAAGAGAGTGGATCTCAGCAGAGGGTGAAAGGGTTGCAATGCATTTTCACTGGGATACAGGACTGGATTGGGATTCCCATTGCACATTCGAGGTGAAGAAAGGTTAGGAATTCCCTTTTCACGGTAGTGTGGGGAGCAGGGAGTTAAAATTGAAGCCATGGTTGCTGCTGAAGTTACAGTGGCGGAGTAGGAGAAGCCCAGAAGAAGTTCATCCTCAAAGTTCAAATTCCAAGGGAAAGGAAAGGAAGCATTTTTTAAAAATTTGTTTCATGGATGTGGGCGTTGTTGATCAGGTCAACATTTATTGCCCATCCCTAATTGCCCATGAGAAGGTGGTGGTGAGCTGCCTTCTTGAACCGCTGCAGTCCATGGGGGGTAGGTACACCCACAGTGCTATTAGGAAGGGAGTTCCAGGATTTTGACCCAGTGACAGTGAAGGAACAGCGATATTGTTCCAAGTCAGGATGGTATGTGGCTTGGAGGGGAACTTGCAGGTGGTGAGGTTTCCAAGCATCTGCTGCCCCTGCCCTTCGATGTGGTAGAGGTCATGTGTTTGGAAGGTGCTGCCTGAGTAGTATTAGTGCGTTGCTGCAGTGCATCTTGTAGATGGTACACACTGCTGCCACTGTGTGTCGGTAGTGGAGGGAGTGAACATTTGTAGATGGGGTGCCAATCAAGCGGGTTGCTTTGTCCTGGATGGTGCCGAGCTTCTTGAGTGTTGTTGGAACTGCACCAATTCAGGCAAGTGGAGAGTATTCCATCACACTCCTGACTTGTGCCTTGCAGATGATGAACAGGCATTGGGGAGTCAGGAGGTGAGTTACTCGCCACAGGATTCCTAACCTCTGACCTGCTCTTGTAGCCACGGTATTTTATGGCTACTCCAGTTCAGTTTCTGGTCAATGGTAACCCCCAGGATGTTGATAGTGGGGGATTCAGCAATCGTAATGCCATTGAATGTCAAGGGGAGATGGTTAGATTCTCTCTTGTTGGATATGGTCATTGTCTGGTACTTGTGTGGTGTGAATGTTACTTGCCAAATATCAGCCCAAGCCTGGATATCATCCAGGTCTTGCTGCATTTCTACACAGACTGCTTCAGTATCTGAGGAGTCGTGAATGGTGCTGAACATTGTGCAATCATCAGCGAACATCCCCACTTCTGACCTTATGATTGTAGAAAGGTCATTAATGAAGCAGTTGAGGATAGTTGGGCCTAGGACACTACCCTGAGGAACTCCTGCAGTGATGTCCTGGAGCTGAGATGATTGACCCCCAACAAACAAAAACTTCTTCTTTTGTGCTAGTTACGATTCCAACCAGTGGAGAGTTTTTCCCCTGACTTCCATTGACTCCAGTTTTGCTAGGGCTCCTTGATGCCATACTCTGTCAAATGCTGCCTTGATATCAAGGGCAGTCACTCTGGAGTTCAGCTCTTTTGTCCTTGTTTGAACCAAGGCTATAATGAGCTCAGGGTCTGAGTGGCCCTGGCGGAACCCAAACTGAGCGTCACTGAGTTAAAATAGAACGAATCTATTTCCCACTGCATTCCCACTTTAACGGGTGGTTTGGGTGGCAGATGCAGCTATTGCTGGTCTCCAGCAGGAGTCTCATTTATAAATGCAAGTTGGGATCCCATGATGTACATGGGGCCCAAATGGGATTTTAACCTGCTCCTGGGCTTGGTTCCTTCCAAACCCAGCCTGCCATGTCCAGCTATTAAGAAGCTAGCAAGGCTCTCTGAAGTAAGTCTGGGCCTCTGCTGTTCAGATTTCTTCTCCTCCTCCTCCTCCACTCTCCCCTCGACCTCCCCACCCCCATACTTGCAAGACCCACCCCTGCCGGACTAGAGAAAAAGATTAAACTCAAAAGGTATCCTTGTTTTAAGGAATAAGAACTTTCTTTGAAACAAAATCAAGACTGCCGACCACAGAGTGGAAAAGCTTTGATATCTAAAAATCGACTGTCAAAGGTCGATGAGTGCTACAGATTCTGCCAGAGGTTAACATAGAAGCCTGAAAATACAATAATACACATTTATTTGGCTGAAGGGAATGACCTCATACCAGCTTTAGATATTTTTGGAGGGAGAAAGTATTTCATCAGAATCCCACTTCAAACAAACTTTTCACAACATATTGAACAGTTTGAAAGCAATGCTCATAACATTTTTGTTATTCAAGTTGGTGTTAGTTGTCTCTTCTCCCTGCAGCCAAAGTTCCTCAGTGACATGTGTTTACCAATAAATCCACTGAATAAAACTGACCATAATTTCACACTAAGAAGGATAAAATTTTTTAAACTACTCAGAAAAAACACACAAGGAAATAGTGAGAAATAGAAACGTCATTGGTGCTGTAATGTGCTACTCTAAGGTTTAACTTAAAGCAGTTTGTTGGAGCAGTGGAGGGAGTTTGACTTTCCATTCATCCTTTGCTACTCTTGGTGATACCACATGTTCTATTTGATGGCAATGGCATCTCTCAGCCTAATGAGTGTAAAGATATAGCAATGGTGGATTGCCAGATTTAGAACTCTGATGCCTTATATTTCCTGTCTTATTTTGCATGGTATAGAAGCAGTCAAATAAGTAAAGCAGGGCAGAAACTCTCTCCCTGAAATGGTCACTGCAGTTGTCCCCCTACACCCCCCCCCCTACCCCCATGATCCAGAATTGCCTGCCAGTAGCATATCCTGCTACTCGGCTACCAACGCCCGAGAGTCTCCAGGAATGGAAGATTAATCTCTTGTTTAGTTTAGTTTAGAGACACAGCACTGAAACAGGCCCTTCGGCCCACCGAGTCTGTGCCGACCATCAACCACCCATTTATACTAATCCTACACTAATTCCATATTCCTACCACATCCCCACCTGTCCCTATATTCCCCTACCACCTACCTATACTAGGGGCAATTTATAATGGCCAATTTACCTATCAACCTGCAAGTCTTTGGCATGTGGGAGGAAACCGGAGCACCCGGAGGAAACCCACGCAGACACAGGGAGAACTTGCAAACTCCACACAGGCAGTACCCAGAATTGAACCCGGGTCGCTGGAGCTGTGAGGCTGCGGTGCTAACCACTGCGCCACTGTGCCGCTTGGGTACCGTTGTGAACAATCCAAGAGAAAAATCATAAGGCCATTAAAAAACTGTGGTTCCTTTCCAACTGGCATGGGAAGGTGGTGCACTGTGAAGATGGAAGTGTTGGGTAGTCAATTTTGGGAGCCTGGGGCAGGCAGTTGAAGGCAGGAGGTCATATGATGAAACCTCCAGAAATACATGGAACCAAAATTGGCAACCCTACCTGCCACATTTGAAGTTACTTGACAAGCAATCACAAAGAAGTGTGCAACAGCAATCTGAGATGATTTGCTTACCAATTTAGTACATTATTCTACTTAATAACTGCACTAATGCATCATCTCACTGGCCAGTTTCATGACTGGTTATATTTCTAAACACAGACAGCTGAAAAAAAAACAAGGAACTGTTTGTAGATTGAACACAATTGACATTAAAGCACCGCTGGACTGCATTCAGTATAATGCAATCTCCAGCTTTCCCACCACAGTGATTGATGGGCATTGCTTTATGAGATGTCTATGCACTACTTGAAATTTTCTGTTATGCTGGGAAATCTGTCTCTAATTAAGTTTCCATATATCTAAATATGTTATTACTGCCTGGCCTGGACCATTAATATAGATTCAGAATTTATTCCTAATTTCCTCTTGCTAATTTGTTTCCTCTTTCTCTGTTTCTTATTTATTTGTTAGTGCAGTTGTGTTACCTGTTCAAGTATTGCCCTTCAGGAAGTCACTCTGGCAAGACAGACTCAATGAGGGAGAGGAGACTTTAGATTCTTTCTTCAGTCCTTTTCACACTGTTAAAACCAGGTGAGAAAGAGGTCTAGGTTTCCCTTTCAGCCTTCACCTGGTCTTACTGTAACAGGGTTTTATTTTTAAACACATTGTGTTTTTAGCTCCCTTTTGATGGTGAATCCTTGTTCACCGCTTTCCAAATATAAGGTAACGAAACGAGCACAAACAGGCCTTCTTAGGTTGAAAAAGGAAGTATTTGTAAGGGCTGGAAGGCTAGGAACAGATGAAGCACTCGAGGAATATAAAGACAGTAGGAAGGAACTTAAGCAAGGAGTTAGGAGGGCTAAAAGGGGTCATGAAAAGTCATTGGCAAACAGGATTAAGGAAAATCCCAAGGCTTTTTATACATATATAAAGAGCAAGAGGGTCACCAGGGAATGGGTTGGCCCAATCAAGGACAGAGATGGGAATCTATGTGTGGAGCCAGAGGAAATGGGCGAGGTGCTAAATGAGTACTTTGCATCAGTATTCACCAAGGAGAAGGACTTGGTGGATGATGAGCCTAGGGAAGGGAGTGCAGATAGTCTCAGTCATCTCATTATCAAAAAGGAGGAGGTGTTGGGTGTCTTGCAAAGTATTAAGGTAGATAAGTCCCCAGGGCCTGATGGGATCTACCCCAGAATACTGAGGGAGGCAAGGGAAGAAATTGCCGGGGCCTTGACAGAAATCTTTGCATCCTCATTGGCTACAGGTGAGGTCCCAAAAGACTGGAGAATAGCCAATGTTGTTCCTTTGTTTAAGAAGGGTGGCAAGGATAATCCAGGAAATTATAGGCCGGTGAGCCTTACGTCAGTGGTAGGGAAACTATTAGAGAGGATTATTCGGGACAGGATTTACACCCATTTGGAAACAAATGAACCTATTAGCGAGAGATAGCATGGTTTTGTGAAGGGGAGGTCCTGTCTTACTAATTTGATTGAGTTTTTTGAGGAAGTGACGAAGATGATTGATGAAGGAAGGGCAGTGGATGTTATCTATATGGACTTTAGAAAAGCCTTTGACAAGGTCCCGCATGGCAGACTGGTACAAAAGGTGAAGTCACACGGGATCAGAGGTGAGCTGGCAAGATGGATACAGAACTGGCTCGGTCATAGAAGACAGAGGGTATCTGTGGATGGGTGTTTTTCTGAATGGAGGAATGTGACTCGTGGTGTTCCGCAGGGATCAGTGCTGGGACCTTTGCTCTTTGTAGTATATATAAATGATTTGGAGGAAAATGTAGCTGGTCTGATTAATAAGTTTGTGGATGACACAAAGGTTGGTGGAGTTGCGTATAATGATGAGGATTGTCAGAGGATACAGCAGGATATAGATCGGTTGGAGACTTGGGCGGAGAAATGGCAGATGGAGTTTAATCTGGGCAAATGTGAGGTAATGCATTTTGGAAGGTCTAATGCAGGTGGGAGGTATACAGTAAATGGCAGAACCCTAAGGAGTATTGACAGGCAGAGTGATCTGGGCGTACAGGTCCACAGGTCACTGAAAGTGGCAATGCAGGTGGATAAGGTAGTCAAGAAGGCATACGGCATGCTTGCCTTCATCGGTCGGGGCATAGAGTATAAAAATTGGCAAGTCATGTTGCAGCTGTACAGAACCTTAGTTAGGCCACACTTAGAATATTGCGTGCAATTCTGGTCGCCACACTACCAGAAGGACGTGGAGGCTTTGGAGAGGGTACAGAGGAGGTTTACCAGGATGTTGCCTGGTCTGGAGGGCATTAGCTATGAGGAGAGGTTGGAAAAACCCGGATTGTTTTCACTGGAACGACGGAGGTGGAGGGGCGACATGATAGAGGTTTACAAAGTTATGAGCGACATGGACAGAGTGGATAGTCAGAAGCTTTTTCCCAGGGTGAAAGAGTCAGTTACTAGGGGACATAGGTTTAAGGTGCGAGGGGCAAAGTTTAGAGGGGATGTGCGAGGCAAGTCTTTTACACAGAGGGTGGTGAGTGTCTGGAACATGCTGCCAGGGGAGGTGGTGGAAGCAGATACGATAGCGACGTTTAAGAGACATCTTGACAAATATATGAATAGGAAGGGAATAGAGGGATATGGGCCCTGGAAGTGCAGAAGGTGTTAGTTTAGGCAGGCATCAAGATCGGCGCAGGCTTGGAGGGCCGAATGGCCTGTTCCTGTGCTGTACTGCTCGTTGTTCTTTGTTCTTTGAAAGAAGAAAGGTGAAATTTTATTAAACTTAAACTCTAATTCGGTTAATGCCTACGGATCCATGACATGCCCAAGCTAGCATGCATATGCAATATACACATACAAATAGAGACAGAAAAGAGCAGAAGAAAAATTAAAGTGGAAAGGTTAGAGGCAATATCTGAAGAGTTGTTGTTATGGTTCTTCGAGCTCACGGTAGAGTCCTCTTGTAGGTAGGCCTTGCTTTTCACTAGGGCCCAGTATTCTTCTTAAACCTTGTTCACTGTAGGAGGCTTTTCTCTCTTGGGATTCATGTGCCTTCAGTTGGTTTTTGAGGTTCGTGAGAAAGAAATGGGAGCAGACAGGAGAGGCTGTGGCAAGCCAGCCAGGAGAGGTGTTTTCAATCCAGGAGCATTCTGCTTTCTGCCAGTTCAAACACTGTCTCTACAATTTAAAACTGTACAATAGCCAGTTAGTCATGTGACTAACTGGTCTGACTACCTCTGTTTGTGGATTGAATTGGAGCAGGGAACAAGCACTGTCTGTTAATATGCAAAAATGTATTTCCAGACAGGGGCCTGGCAACACCTTGTAACGGGCCTTTTCGTCTTCCCAGTAACAATTTGAAATTTAATGTCCATGTGGCAAAATTAATGTGCATCATTCTTGGCAGGTGGGAGCCTGCATGACAACACAGTAATTGTTTAACTGTGGTAAAGCCTGAGTAAAACTTTACAATATTAGAGCACTCATTAATTAGTCTTGAAATATTTTCAGGTACCTGTATAATCTGTTAACATTTATTGACCTTCTTTGCAACTTACACTTCCAAGCTATAACTTTGTTGCCCTAAAATTTACCACAGTAATTTACTGTTATTATTCATGATATCAGTTTATGCACTCCATTTTATTATGCATGCAAACCGGCAAAGTAACTTGTCCCTCTGTAATTTTTAAAAAGGAAGTTGTGTAGCTTTAAAATCTGCAGATTTCTATATCAGGAATTTAATTATTTTTACATAAATTTCCATCTTTAACAATGTTTCCTTTAATTAAAGTTGATCCATCTATATGTATTGTACTCTGACACTAATGATGTCACTTGATTTGTCCAATATTTTTCATTTACAAATCATATTACTAGATGAACAGAAGGGAAAGAAACTGTACTCAATGTACCAAATAAGGGTGGCAAGGGATAAATTATAGACAGTTATTTTGTCCATTATTTTGGTATTTGGATGTACATTTGTGACAGCACTACCAATGCACAGCAGAGACCCAAATCAATTCAAGACCACACACACACACACATCCATCGTTCACACCAATCATCTATGTTATTTTTACAGTAATGCCACCTCCAAGCTGCCTAATATTTTCACAGTGAAAGTGGCCCCATTACTGATGCATTGCCATCTTTCACAGGACCATTGGAAACACAACAATGCACCATAGCAACAGTGTTCATCGAAGTGCATCACTGGACAACACTCTGCTTCCTTGGAAACTGGTACAAATAGTAAAATTTCACTTAAAAAAACTAGAGGAATTGAGGAAAGCAATCAAATTATTGATTTTTTTTTCATATTTTCATTACATTTGAACTTTGAATGATTGCTGGGATTATTTTCTCACAACTGATGATGCAAACCAGCTAAAACACACAACCACTTTATAGTTCATGTATTATTTGGTGGGGTCACCAGTCAGGAAAAATATCATATCCATCGGCTATTCACTATCTTTAGGTGATATACTGGATTGTTCACTATGTGTACCTTCTGTGCATTCCATAGTTTTAAAAAGTCTTTTAAATCATATCTCTTGGCATTCCAATTCAACAGTGCTTCTTCCATTATACACCTATAAAATGAGCACAATGATAACCAATTTATCATGGCAGAGGCCCATGCTCAAGCTGCATGAGCATTCAGGCTAGTGCTAAATTGGTCAGACCTTTCTTTCAGCAGCCATAACAGCTGCTTAAAATGAACACAGGCCTCATTTCAGTATTGAAATGAGGTTCCAAGGTCCATTTCAGATATGTACTCCTAAATATATTTAGACTAATTAGAACTTCCAATGTACAAGCACGGACCAGTATTTTCAAGTCTTCAGCTGCCAAATCAGCAGTCCTTAAGGAGACCTGTTGAATGCTACTCATAACAAAGGACTCAATCTTGCTGAAATGTTGCTTTTTGTGGAGCAGAAGTGCTTCCCATGGCTTCACAAAACAACTGTGTGCTGCAGCCCCTTTTAATTCCCTCCCATGATCAAGGATATACCTCTGGGTCTCATAACTGGCCTAAATTGGTGAACCTCGCAGCTTGCAAGAATTATGATGATGAGGACCAAAGACAAATTTAGTGTAGTCCTTGGGTCTCTCATTGTGACACGCCGTTTCCCTGTGCCATCAGAATGTCATCGAGTTTGGGACATGGATGAATTTAGGCCCTGTGAAGTGGAGGGAAGAAAAGGCTAACATGTCAGTGAGGAAAAGAGGATCGCAAAATACAGATCCCAAATTTCCTCAATGCTCTTAGTGCCACTGTAGTGCCATAAAACACAACCATTCCTCAGCAGAGCAGTAGCAGGTAAATTTCCCAGGTAAGATCATTTGCATATTGAATGGTGTGAATTGTGGTACGTTAGCATTGTAAAGGTTCAGTGAGCAACATAAACCAAGAAAAATTCAGTGCAGACGTGGCACAACTTCTGTAAAGACTACAACTGTAGAGTTCCAGCTAATGCCTTTTCTTAATCTCATATAGCTGAACAAACGTTCAGCAACAGGAAGGACCACCCCCACCCCCCCAACCGTACAGCGCTATTTAAAGGGGTCATCAACTACTTTCAGGTTCATTGCTGATCGATTTCTATTGGATGTTGTTAGAATTGAGAATTGTAGAAGTGTTTGGTGGTTTCCAGAGTTGTTAAATTCGACAGGGAATGATGTGACACATGCTGTTGGACTTTGTACTGACTTCAAGGATTTTTCACAAATCATTTGCTCCCAGGTATGAGTGCAATAGTTTGCATCCCCCTTGAACTAAAATGATACATGGAAATTCAGCAGAGGGAACAGAGAGCAGGACAATCTACTGGAAGAGGGAGGAGGAGGAGGGGTAGAAGGGCTCTCAGCAGGAGACCGTATCTGCCTGACTGTTCAGGGAGCAATTTTCCTATCTAAAGCTCAGTGAGGAACAGTGGGCTGAATTTTCCCAGCCCATTGGGGTCAGGCTGGGAGGCGGGAGGGGGAGCAATATAGCAACATAGGAGAGGAGCCAGACGCCTTCCCACTGCTATGACATATTGCCAGTGATGGGCACTTAAGGGTCCAATTAAGGGTGACCCCACCCCTGTAGGCATTTTGCCCACATCAGGAGGGCCCGCCACCATAGGGGGAGACTGTCAGGCAAACTCTTGTGCCTTCCCAGTTAGCTCCCGTGGTGGGTCCTTCCTTGATGGGCACTCCATGGACCACAGAGGCCCCTGAAGCGACAGCACTGCCAATGCACCATGACAGCCCCCTCAATACCCACCCCCCCTAATCACAGCCACCTGCCTTCCTGGCCCTGGCTTCCTCCCCAAAACCTACTTGATCATCGAGGCTATTCCGTCATGAAGGCGCACTCTCCCTGGTGTTGCAACATCAGCAGTGGCCACTGATTAGGCTGGCAACTCTAGGGGTCGGGCCGCCATCCTCAATTGGATGGCGGACCCGGTGGCAGCCTGTTACTTCACCGCCTCCGACAAAATGCCGCCCCAGGGTCCTGCCACCCACTGTAGCATTGTCGCCTCCCACTCTCGGCCCCAGTGGCGAGACTTAACCCTGAACTGAAAAAGTCAGCCGTGTGTCAGATGTTTCTGCTTCATTTCATTTTGGAAAGATGTAAAGGTAACAGGGTTGTAGTGGTGGGTGATTTTAACTTCCCCAATATTGGCTGGGACTCACTTAGTGCTAGGGGCTTGGATGGGGCAGAATTTGTGACGAGCATCCAGGAGGGCATCTTGAAACAGTATGTAGATAGTCCAACTAGGGATGGGGCCATTCTGGACCTGGTATTGGGGAATGAGCCCGGCCAGGTGGTCGAAGTTTCAGTGGGGGAACATTTCGGGAGCAGTGACCATAATTCCATAAGTTTTAAGGTACTTGTGGATAAGGATAAGAGTAGTCCTCGGGTGAAGGTGCTAAATTGGGGGAAGGCTAATTATAACAATATTAGGCAGGAACTGAAGAATTTAGATTGGGGCGGCTGTTTGAGGGTAAATCAACATCTGACATGTGGGAGTCTTTCAAACGTCAGCTGATTAGAATCCAGGACCAGCATGTTCCTGTGAGGAAGAAAGACACATTTGGCAAGTTTCGGGAAGCTTGGATAACACGGGATATTGTGAGCCTAGTCAAAAAGAAAAAGGAAGCATTTGTAAGGGCTGGAAGGCTAGGAACAGATGAGCACTTGAGGAATATAAAGACAGTAGGAAGGAACTTAAGCAAGGAGTTAGGAGGGCTAAAAGAGGTCATGAAAAGTCATTGGCAAACAGGATTAAGGAAAATCCCAAGGTTTTTTATACATATATAAAGAGCAAGAGGGGAACCAGGGAAAGGGTTGGGCCACTCAAGGACAGAGAAGGGAATCTATGTGTGGAGCCAGAGGAAATGGGCGAGGTGCTAAATGAGTACTTTGCATCAGTATTCACCAAGGAGAAGGACTTGGTGGATGATGAGCCTAGGGAAGGGAGTGCAGATAGTCTCAGTCATCTCATTATCAAAAACGAGGAGGTGTTGGGTGTCTTGCAAAGCATTAAGGTAGATAAGTCCCCAGGGCCTGATGGGATCTATCCTAGAATACTGAGGGAGGCAAGGGAAGAAATTGCTGGGGCCTTGACAGAAATCTTTGCATCCTCATTGGCTACAGGTGAGGTCCCAGAGGACTGGAGAATAGCCAATGTCGTTCCTTTGTTTAAGAAGGGTGGCAAGGATAATCCAGGAAATTATAGGCCGGTGAGCCTTACGTCAGTGGTAGGGAAACTATTAGAGAGGATTCTTCGGGACAGGATTTACTCCCATTTGGAAACAAACACACTTATTAGCGAGAGACAGCATGGTTTTGTGAAGGGGAGGTCATGTCTTACTAATTTGATTGAGTTTTTTGAGGAAGTGACAAAGATGATTGATGAGGGAAGGGCAGTGGATGTTGTCTATATGAACTTTTGTAAAGCCTTTGACAAGGTCCCGCATGGCAGACTGGTGCAAAAGGTGAAGTCACACGGGATCAGAGGTGAGCTGGCAAGATGGATACAGAACTGGCTCGGTCACAGAAGCCAAAGGGTAACAGTGGAAGGGTGTTTTTCTGAATGGAGGGATGTGACTAGTGGTGTTCCACAGGGATCAGTGCTGGGACCTTTGCTCTTTGTAGTATATATAAATGATTTGGAGGAAACTGTAGCTGGTCTGATTAGTAAGTTTGCGGACGACACAAAGGTTGGTGGAGTTGCGGATAATGATGAGGATTGTCAGAGGATACAGCAGGATATAGATCGGTTGGAGACTTGGGCGGAGAAATGGCAGATGGAGTTTAATCCGGACAAATGTGAGGTAATGCATTTTGGAAGGTATAATGCAGGTGGGAAGTATACAGTAAATTGCAAAACCCTTAGGAGTATTGACAGGCAGAGAGATCTGGGCGTACAGGTCCACAGGTCACTGAAAGTGGCAACGCAGGTGGATAAGGTAGTCAAGAAGGCACTCGGCATGCTTGCCTTCATCGGCCGGGGCATAGAGTATAAAAATTGGCAAGTCATGTTGCAGCTGTACAGAACCTTAGTTAGGCCACACTTAGAATATTGCATGCAATTCTGGTCGCCACACTACCAGAAGGACGTGGAGGCTTTGGAGAGGGTACAGAGGAGGTTTACCAGGATGTTGCCTGGTCTGGAGGGCATTAGCTATGAGGAGAGGTTGGAAAAACTCGGATTGTTTTCACTGGAACGATGGAGGTGGAGGGGCGACATGATAGAGGTTTATAAAGTTATGAGAGGCATGGACAGAGTGTATAGTCAGAAGCTTTTTCCCAGGGTGGAAGAGTCAGTTACTAGGGGACATAGGTTTAAGGTGCGAGGGGCAAAGTTTAGAGGGGATGTGCGAGGCAAGTTTTTTACACAGAGGGTGATGAGTGCCTGGAACGTGCTGCCAGGGGAGGTGGTGGAAGCAGATACAATAGCGACGTTTAAGAGACATCTTGACAAATATATGAATAGGAAGGGAATAGAGGGACATGGGCCCCGGAAGTGCAGAAGGTGTTAGTTTCGGCAGACATCAAGATCGGCGCAGGCTTGGAGGGCCGAATGGCCTGTTCCTGTGCTGTAGTGTTCTTTGTTCTTTGTTCACTGAGGACATCCTCACTGAAATCTGCCACCTGCTGCAGCTACAATTGCAATCTCAGTGCAGGGTAAGGACAGCATTGCTAGTGGCTGTGACAGTGACTATGGCCATGAATTTTTATGTGTCCGACTCCCAGGTTGAAGCAGGTGACATTTGCAACATTCAATGAAAGGTTAATGACTGAAATGTTAGCTCTGTTTCTGATGCTGTCAGACCTGCCGAATATTTGTAGCATTTTCTGTTTTTGGTTCCGATTTCCAGCATCTGCAGTATTTTGCTTTTGTATTTGCCCATTGAGCCTGCCCCACCATTCAATATGATCATGGCTGATCTTCCACTTCAATGTCTTTTTACCACACTATCCCAGTTGCCATCCACTGTTGCATAAGGGACATCACTGAGGCTGTCCATGCAAAGAGAGATGAATACATTTCATTCTTTCTTGCTAGGGAGAAGCAGGTGAATTTAGCACATGCCTTTGAGAGGATTTCAGGCTTCACCATGGTACAGGGTGCCATTCACTATACGCATGGAGGCTTTGTGGGCATTGCATGGCAGCTCTGAGATGTACAGCTCTCATGCAGGCCCCCACCTGCCAAGAATGAAGCATATTAATTTTGTCATTTGAACATTGATTTTAAACTGTTGCTGGGAAGAAGGCGGCCTGTTACAAAGGGCTGCCAGACACTTAGCTGAAAAATATTTGCATACTAACGGACAGTGCTGCTGGAGTCAAGAGGACCATTCCCTGACACATTCAACCCACAATGGGTTTTAATCACCAACATTGATGGTGTAAGGCAGGGCATTCCAGAGCCTGCGAAGGTGATACAATCCACAAAAGCCAGGACTGGTCACATGACTAACTGGCTGATCCAGGGTTTTTTGAACTAGCCACAGAGCTTTTGAACTCGGAAAGACTACTTGCTCCTGGAGTGAGAAGACCTCCCCATCTGCTCCCATCTCATTCTCACAAGCCTCTGGACCCACTGAGGACACATGAACTTCAAGAGAGAAAAGTCTCCTACATCGAACAAGGTTTAAGAAGAATACTGAGCCCCAGTGAAAAGCAAGACCTACCTACAATCAAAGACTTTACAGTGAGCTCAAAGAACAGTAACCAAAACTATCTTCAGATATTGCCTCAAACGTTTCCACTTTATTTCTTTTGCTCTTTTCTGTCTCTAGCTGCATGTGTGTATCACGTATGCATGCTAGCATGGGCGTGTCGCGTATCCATAGGCATAAACCGAATTAGAGTTTAAGTTAATAAAATTCAACCTTTTTTCTTTAAACATAAGAAAACCTGTTCGGCTAGTTTCTTTGCCTTATAATTGGAAGTTAGTGAACAAGGATTCACCAAGGGGGAGCTAAAACAAACGGTGTGTCTAAAATTAAACCCTGTTATGGTAAGACCAGGTGAAGGCTGAAAGGGAAACCGAGACCCCTTTCTCACCTGGTCATAACAGAAATTTGAGGGTTACCATCCTGGATTTGACCCACAGACAAACAAAAGAAATTGGAAGTGGGAAGCCAAATTGTTTTCAATCAAAAAAGGGCACGATTTCAATGCAGGTTTTCTTGAGGTTGTGTGTGCTTGAATATTAACATGTCTGTGACAAAAGCGAGGAGCTCCCCAAGCCAGGGTGAAATAACTTGGGATAACTTAAAAGCACTGTCTATGCAGGAGTTGAGGAAAATGGTCGAGCAGTGTGGGAATCACTGTTATGTGGCAAGGCTAGGAAGTCTGAACTCCTAAGGCTACTGGCCAACCATTTTTCCTTTGAATCTGAATCTGAAGAAACAGGGTTAGAAATAGAGTCCAACAGGGTATTGTTAGCAAAGATACAATTGGAACAGAGGAAACTTGAATTAAAGTAGAGGGAGAGAGGCCTTCCAGAAGGAATGTGCAGAAAAAGACAGGAGAAGGAACAAGAGAGAGAGGAGAGAGAGAGAGAAAGAATATTCCAGACAGAATGCAAAGAGAGAGAGAGAGCTGAAGCGGCTTGAGTTAACTAGGGGATGACAGAGTAATGCCAGTGAAAGCATGGCCAATATGGAGGAGTATAATTCGGGGCTGGGTGCAGAATTGTAAAAACTATCCCAACTATTCCCAAAATTCAATGAGAAAGATGGGAAGACTTTTTTGTGTTGTTTGTGAAACTGGCAAGGCAGCTACAATGGCCAGCTGAGACCTGACCTTTTTTATTACAAAGCAAGCTAACCAGAAAAAGCCCATGAGGTTTATTCCCTGTTGCCAGATGAGAGTTCATCAAATTATGAACTGACCAAAAATACCAACTTGGGGCACATGAATTAGTACCCGAAGCCTATCAGCAAAAGTTTAGAACCTTCAAGAAGCAAGCTAATCAAAATTATATGGAGTTTGAAAGAAGTAAGCAGCTGGCTTTTGACCAGTGGCTAAGGGCGTTTAAAATACAGCTCAGCTATGAGAATCTCAGAGAAGTAATTCTGTTAGGGGAATTTAAACTCTCTCCCACTCTCCATAAAGACCCATGTAGAGGAGCAGCGGGTTCAGAAAGTCTGGCAAGCAGCCGTTCTGGCTGATGAGTTTGCTTTAATTCGGTCGGTTTCCCGGGGAGAATCTTTCTTAGTCACTCCCACAAATCTAAAAGGGACAAAGGGTGGGAAGGTGATAGGAGCCCAAGCAGTCCTGGGAGAGAAAGAAAAGCAGGAGACACAAGGTGCCCTATCTAGCCAAAAAGGAGGGTGCTGTAAGCAGGAGTGAAACCCGGAGACCTGTGTGCTTCCATTGTAATAAGGCAGGTCATCTAAAAGCTGACTGATGGAAACTAAAGAGAAAACCTGTAGAGTTAATCAGGGCACACCTGCTCAGTGAAGTAGGGAACCTGATGGAACGCACAGCAGAACAAGCTGTGGTTTTAACTGCAGTAAGAGTGAGACCCAGGAGACTTACTACTACAAGTACAGGAAAATTTTATAGGATTCCTGAGGGTTATCAGGGTTTTGTGTTTGAAGGGAAAGTAACACCATACCCCTCGAGTGGGGCAAGCAAGCCCATAGTAATTCTCAGGGACACAGGGGCCACTAGATCCCTTTTGCTGGGAAATGGCCTGACTTTTCCCTCAGAGAGTGCAGTGAACACCAGAATGGTGGTGAATGGTATTGGAGGGCAATGTATGCCTCTACCTGTACCTGGAGTGCGAACTAGTTTCGGGACCAGTGACCGTAGGGACTGTCCCCAGTTTGCCTGTGGACGGGGTTGACCTGCTCCTAGGTAATGTTCTGGTGGGGGTAAAAGTGGTAGCCCCCCAGTAGTGAAAGAAAGACTGCAGGAGGTCAGAGAGACTGGGCAGTGGCGGGAGACGGACCCCTGCAGTTTCCCTGAATGTGCAGTGGATCAGGCCATGATCAAACCCGCTCCCCCAGAGGAGAGTGACTTGGCACTGCAGGCAGATGACCATGAGGTCAGTCTATCTGAGACTTTCTTTGGAAAGTTAGAAGACCAAGAGAATGAATGAAATAAATTTTCCGTATCTGAGGCTCAGCGATTCGACCCAGTATTGTAAGAGCTAGTACAGGCTGCCCAGTCTGAAAGTGAAGCATAGGGAGACCCCGATTGCTACTATTTAAAGAATGGGGTACTGATATGGAAATAGAAACATACAAAATAGGAGCAGAAGTAGGCCATTTGGCCCTTCGAGCCTGCTCCGCCATTCATTACGACCATGGCTGATCATCTAACTCAGTAACCTGTTCCTGCTTTCGCCCCATATCCTTTGATCCCTGCATCTACCCTGTCAAATCCTGTAAGAATTTTATAGGTTTCTATGAGATCCCCCCTGACTCTTCTGAACTCCAGCAAATATAATCCCAACCGACTCAATCTCTCCTCATATGTCAGTCCTGCCATCCCAGGAATCAGTCTGGTAAACCTTCGCTGCACTCCCTCTATTGCAAGAACATCGTTCCTCGGATAAGGAGACCGAAACTGCACACAATATCCTCACCAAGGCCCTGTATAATTGCAGCAAGACATCCCTGTTCCTGTACTCAAATCGTCTCGTTATGAAGGCCAACATACCATTTGCCTTTTTTACCGCCTGTTGCACCTGCACGCTTACCTTCAGTGACTGGTGTACGAGAACACCCAGGTCTCGCTGCAAATTCCCCTCTATCAGTTTATAGCCATTCAGATAATAACCTGCCTTCCTGTTTTTGCTACCAAAGTGGATAATTTCACATTTATCCACATTATACTGCATCTGCCATGCATTTGCCCACTCACTCAACTTGTCCAAATCACCCTGAGGTCCCTGTATCCTCCTCACAACTCACCCTCCCACCCAGTTTTGTGTCATCTGCAAATTTGGATATATTACATTTAGTTCCCTCATCTAAATCATTAATATATATTGTGAATAACTGGGGTCCTAGTATGGATCCCTGTGGTACCCCACTAGTCACTGCCTGCCATTCGGAAGAAGACCCATTTGTCCCTACTCTTTGTTTCCTGTCTGCCAACCAATTTTCTATCCATTGCAATACACTACCCCCAATCCCATGCGCTTTAATTTTACATGCTAATCTCTTATGTGGGACTTTGTCGAAAGCCTTCTGAAAGTCCAAATAAACCACTTTCACTGGCCCACCCCCCCTCATCAACTCTACTAGTTACATCCTTGAAGAATTCTAGTAGATTTGTCAAGCATGATTTCCCTTTTGTAAATCCATGCTGACTCTGTCCAATTCTACCACTGTTCTCCAAGTGCTCTGCCATAAAATCTTTGATAATGGACTCTAGAATCTTCCCCACTACTGGCGTCAGGCTGACCGGTCTATAATTCCCTGCTTTCTCTCTACCCCCCTTTTTAAATAGTGGGGTTACATTAGCTACCCTCCAATCTGTAGGAACTGTTCCAGAATCTATACAATCTTGGAAGATGACCACCAATGCATCCACTATTTCTAGGGCCACTTACGTAAGTACTCTGGGATGCAGACCATCAGGCCCTGGTGATTTATCAGCCTTCAATTCTATCAATTTCCCCAACTCCATTTCTCTACTAATACTGATTTCCTTCAGTTCTTCTCTGTCACTAAACCCTGTGTTCCCCAACATTTCTGCTATGATATTTGTGTCCTCCTTTGTGAAGACAGAACCAAAGTATGCATTTAGTTGGTCAGCCATTTCTTTGTTCCCCATAATAAATTCCCCTGTTGCTGACTGTAAGGGACCTACATTTGTCTTTACTAATCTTTTTCTCTTCACATACCTATAAAAACTTTTACAGTCAGTTTTTATGTTCCCTGCAAGCTTGCTCTCATACTCTATTTTCCCCTTTTTAATCAATCCCTTGGTCCTCCTTTGCTGAATTCTAAACTGCTCCCAATCCTCAGGTCTGTTGTTTTTTCTAGCGAATTTATATGCTGCTTCCTTGGATCTAATGCTATTTCTAATTTCTCTTGTAAGCCATGGTTTGGCTACCTTACCCGTTTTACTTTTGCGCCAGACAGAAATAGATAACTGTTGCAGTTCATCCATGCGCTCTTTGAATGTTTGCCATTGCCTATCCACCATCATCCCTTTAAGTAACGTTTCCCAATCCGTCATGGTCAACTTGCACCTCATACCTTCATAGTTTCCTTTACTAAGATTCAGGACCCTAGTCTCAGAATCAACTATGTCACTCTCCATCATGATGAAGAATTCTATCATATTATGGTCGCTCATCCTCAAGGGATCTCACACAATTAGACTGTCAATTATTCCTCTCTCATTACACAATACCCAGTCTAGGATGGCCTGTTCTCTCGTTGGTTCCTCAATGTATTGGTCCAGAAAACCATCCTGTATACAGTCCAAGAATTCCTCCTCTACGGTATTGTGACTAATTTGATTTGCCCACTCGATATGCAGATTAAAGTCACCCATTATTACAGATGTTCCTTTATCGCATGCGTCTCTAATTTTCTGTTTAATGCCATTCCCAACATCACCACTACAGTTTGGGGGTCTATATACAACCCCCACTAATGTTTTTTTCCCCTTAGTGTTTCTCAGCTCTATCCATACAGATTCCACATTGTCAGAGCTAATATCTTTCCTCACTATTGCGTTAATTTCCTCTTTAACCAACAATGCAATTCCACCACCTTTTGCGTTTTGTCTGTCCTTCCTAAATACTGAATACCCCTGGATGTTCATTTCCTATCCCTGGTCACCTTGCAGCCATGTCTCCGTAACCATGACTATACCATACCCATATACATCTATTTGTGCGGTTAATTCATTCACTTTATTGCGAATGCTCCACGCATTAAGGCACAAAGCCTTAAGGCTTGTCTTTTTAACATTACTTGTCCCCTTCCCATTATTGTTCACTGTGGCCCTGTTTGATTCTGGCCCATGATTTCTCTGCCTATCACTTTTCTTATTCCCCTTGATCCCCCCTCCTCTGACTCCTTGCAAAGATTCCCATCCCCCTGCCATTTTGGTTTAAACCTTCCCCAACCACTCTCGCAAATACTCCCCCCAGAACATCAGTCCTGGTCCTGCCCAGGTGCAACCGTCCAGTTTGTACTGGTACCACCTCCCCCAGAACCAGTCCCAATGTCCCAGGAATCTAAAACCCTCCCCCTCACACCATCTCTTCAGCTATGTATTCATCCGATATATCCTACTATTTCTACTCTGGCTAGCACATGGCACTGGTAGTAATCCTGAGATCACTACCTTTGAGGTCCTACTTTTCAACTTACTTCCTAACTCCCTATATTCTGCTTTTAGGACCGCATCCAGTTTTTTTTCCTATGCCGTTTGTACCAATGTGTACCGCAACCATTGACTGTTCACCTTCCCCCTTCAGAATGTCCTGTAACTGCTCTGAGACATCCTTGACCCTAGCACCAGGGAGACAACACACCATCCTGGAGTCTCTTTTGCAGCCACAGAAACACCTATCTATTCCCCTTACAACTGAATCCCCTATAACTATTGCATTCCCACACTTTTTACTCCTCCCCTGTGTAGCAGTGCCAACCGTGATGCAATGAATTGGGCTGTTGCTGCTTTCCCCTGAAAGGCCATTCCCCCCAACAGTATCCAAAGCAGAATACCTGTTTTGCAGGGGAATAGCCACAGGATATTCCTGCACTGCCTGCCTAGTCCTCTTGCTCTGCCTGGTAGTCACCCATTCCCTTCCTGCTTGTGGGGTCTGAGCCTGACCACCTCTCTATACGTGCTATCCACGATACTCTCCGCCTTGTGGATGCTCCACAGTTGGAGCTCTCCTTACAGACTTGAGGGCAAGGAGTGGACAGTAGTTCACCAGTTTGTGGTGCCACAGAGGTAAAGGAGAGAACTATGAAGAAGGGCCCTACAGTGGCTGTACATGCCGGTATACGAAAGACCAAAGCCCACATAAGACAGCAGTCTGACTGGCCAAAACTGCACAAAGATGTGGTGAAGTACTGCAGGAGTTGTCACATGTGCCAGGTTGAGGGGAAACTCCAACCTACAGTGAACCCTGCACCCCTAAGTCCTGTACCGGTGTTAGTAGGACCCCCCAGCAGAGGGCTGGTGAACTGTAAGGGACCCAGCCGAGAACAAAAAGGGACAGGCAGGCACAAGGCTGGCAAAAGGTTAGAAAGGGAAGGGGCAAAAGTGACCAAGAGGCCAGGTTAAAGGAAGTCCGGGAGGAATCCTGGATGAAAATCCTACTGTCCGGTCAGCCAACCCCGAAAAATTTGAAAAGTTAGACCCCACATCCTCCTATGTAAATGCAGACACTAGAAGCACCCCACCACAGTTGCTAACAACATTTACAGGAACCTACAGAGACAAAGAAAGACCTCCAGGCGGCAGAGAAACCATGAGAGTGATGCCTCACCTAGTCGAAGTGCCATTGGGGAGTGCATTAGAGTCTGCACGAATACCTGCAGGCAGGAGTGTGCAGACGACAGAGGGGCGATTAGCAATGAATCCTCCCCCACAGTCATAAAAAAGAGAACCACCCATCCAGTGTACAGGCTGTTGAGAGTAGTGAGGTAGGGGATAAGGTTACAGGGACGCAAGAGGGCACTGGCAAGCAAGAACTTGGTTTAAAGTGTGTCTACCTCAACGCCAGGAGCATCCGGAATAAGGTGGGTGAGCTTGCAGCATGGGTTGGTACCTGGGATCCTGATGATGTGGCCATTTCAGAGACATGGGTAGAGCAGGGGCAGGAATGGATGTTGCAGGTTCCGGGATTTAGATGTTTCAGTAAGAACAGAGAAGAGGGTAAAAGAGGGGGGGGTGTGGCATTGTTAATCAAGGAAAGTATTACAGCGGCAGAAAGGACGTTTGAGGACTCGTCTACTGAGGTAGTATGGGCCGAGGTTAGAAACAGGAGAGGAGAGGTCACCCTGTTGGGAGTTTTCTATAGACCTCCGAATAGTTCCAGAGATGTAGAGGAAAGGATAGCGAAGATGATTCTCGACAGGAGCGAGAGTAACAGGGTAGTGGTTATGGGGGACTTTAACTTTCCAAATATTGACTGGAAATACAATAGTTCGAGTACTTTAGATGGGTCAGTTTTTGTCCAGTGTGTGCAGGAGGGTTTTCTGACACAGTATGTGGACAGGCCAACCAGGGGCGATGCCACATTGGATTTGGTACTGGGTAATGAACCCGGCCAGGTGTTCGATTTAGATGAAGGTGAGCACTTTGGCGATAGTGATCACAATTCGGTTAGGTTTACCTTAGCGATGGGCAGGGACAGGTATATACCGCAGGGCAAGAATTATAGCTGGGGGAAAGGAAATTATGATGCGATTAGGCAAGATTTAGGATGTGTAGGATGGGGAAGGAAACTGCAGGGGATGGGCACAAACGAAATGTGGAGCTTATTCAAGGAGCAGCTAATGCGTGTCCTTGATAAGTATGTACCTGTCAGGCAGGGAGGAAGTTGTCGAGCGAGGGAGCCGTGGTTTACTCAAGAAGTTGAAGCGCTTGTCAAGAGGAAGAGGGCGGCTTATGTTAAGATGAGACGTGAAGGCTCAGTTAGGGCGCTTCAGAGTTACAAGCCAGCCAGGAAGGATCTAAAGGGAGGGCTAAGAAGAGCAAGGAGAGGACACGAGAAGTCATTGGCGGATAGGATCAAAGAAAACCCTAAGGCTTTCTATAGGTATATCAGGAATAAAAGAATGATAAGAGTTAGAACGGGGCCAATCAAGGATAGTAGTGGGAAGTTGTGTGCGGAATCAGAGGAGATAGGGGAAGCGTTAAATGAATATTTTTCGTCAGTATTTACAGTAGAGAAAGAAAATGTTGCCGAGGAGATTACTGAGATACAGCCTACTAGGCTAGATGGGATTGAGATTCACAAGGAGGAGGTGTTAGCAATTTTGGAAAGAGTGAAAATAGATAAGTCCCCTGGGCCAGATGGGATTTATCCTAGGATTCTCTGGGAAGCCAGGGAGGAGATTGCAGAGCCGTTGTTGTTGATCTTTATGTCGTCATTGTCGACAGGAATAGTGCCGGAAGACTGGAGGATAGCAAATGTTGTCCCCTTGTTCAAGAAGGGGAGTAGAGACAGCCCTGGTAATTATAGACCTGTGAGCCTTACTTCGGTTGTGGGTAAAATGTTGGAAAGGGTTATAAGAGATAGGATTTATAATCATCTTGAAAAGAATAAGTTCATTTGCGATAGTCAGCACGGTTTTGTGAAAGGTAGGTCGTGCCTCACAAACCTTATTGAGTTTTACGAAAAGGTGACCAAACAGGTGGATGAGGGTAAAGCCGTGGATGTGGTGTATATGGATTTCAGTAAGGCGTTTGATAAGGTTCCCCACGGTAGGCTATTGCAGAAAATACGGAAGTATGGGGTTGAAGGTGATTTAGAGCTTTGGATCAGAAATTGGCTAGCTGAAAGAAGACAGAGGGTGGTGGTTGATGGCAAATGTTCATCCTGGAGTTTAGTTACTAGTGGTGTACCGCAAGGTTCTGTTTTGGGGCCACTGCTGTTTGTCATTTTTATAAATGACCTGGATGAGGGTGTAGAAGGGTGGGTTAGTAAATTTGCGGATGACACGAAGGTCGGTGGAGTTGTGGATAGTGTCGAAGGGTGTTGTAGGGTACAGAGGGACATAGATAGGCTGCAGAGCTGGGCTGTGAGATGGCAAATGGAGTTTAATGCGGAGAAGTGTGAGGTGATTCACTTTGGAAGGAGTAACAGCAATGCAGAGTACTGGGCTAATGGGAAGATTCTTGGTAGTGTAGATGAGCAGAGAGATCTTGGTGTCCAGGTACATAAATCCCTGAAAGTTGCTACCCAGGTTAATAGGGCTGTTAAGAAGGCATATGGTGTGCTAGCTTTTATTAGTAGGGGGATCGAGTTTCGGAGCCACGAGGTCATGATGCAGCTGTACAAAACTCTGGTGAGGCCGCACCTTGAGTATTGCATGCAGTTCTGGTCACCGCATTATAGGAAGGATGTGGAAGCTTTGGAAAGGGTGCAGAGGAGATTTACTAGGATGTTGCCTGGTATGGAAGGAAGGTCTTACGAGGAAAGGCTGAGGGACTTGGGGTTGTTTTCGTTAGAGAGAAGGAGGAGGAGAGGTGACTTAATAGAGACATACAAGATAATCAGAGGGTTAGATAGGGTGGATAGTGAGAGTCTTTTTCCTCGGATGATGATGGCAAACACGAGGGGACATAGCTTTAAGTTGAGGGGTGAAAGATATAGGACAGATGTCAGAGGTAGTTTCTTTACGCAGAGAGTAGTAGGGGCGTGGAACGCCCTGCCTGCAACAGTAGTAGACTCGCCAACTTTAAGGGCATTTAAGTGGTCATTGGATAGACATATGGATGAAAATGGAATAGTGTAGGTCAGATGGTCGGCGCAACATCGAGGGCTGAAGGGCCTGTACTGCGCTGTAATGTTCTAATGTTCTAATGTTCTAATCCCTTGAAGTCAAAAGCCTTTGCATGAAACAGCAAAACACTGAATGAGAGTTCAGGATAGACCCGCCCACTACTGACACTCCTGAGCAAAGGAAATTCCAACTTTTCTTCTCTTTGCCCCCTTGACTCAAGAGACAATGGGGAAGCGTCTGGAGGTGGTCAGTGGTTTGAGGAGCAGCACCTGGAGTGGCTATAAAGGCCAATTCTAGAGTGACAGACTCTTCCACAGGCACTGCAGATAATATTGGTTGTCGGGGCTGTTACACAGTTGGTTCTCGCCTTGCACTTCTGTCTTTTTTCCTGCCAACTGCTAAGTCTCTTCGACTCGCCACTCTTTAGCCCCGCCTTTATGGTTGTCCGCCAGCTCTGGCGATCACTGGCAACTGACTCCAATGACTTGTGGTCAGTGTCACAGGACTTCATGTCATGTTTGCAGACGTCTTTAAAGCGGAGACATGGACGGCTGGTGGGTCTGATGCCATTGACGAGCTCGCTGTACAATGCGTCTTTGGGGATCCTGCCATCTTCCATGCAGCTCACATGGCCAAGCCATCTCAAGCGCCGCTGGCTCAGTAGGGTGTATATGCTGGGGATGTTGGCCGCCTCGAGGACTTCTGCGTTGGAGACACAGTCCTGCCACCTGATGCCAAGGATTCTCCTGAGGCAGCGAAGATGGAATGAGTTGCAACGCCGCTCTTGGCTGACATACGTTGTCCATGCGGGGCTTGAGATGGCTTGGCCATGTGAGCCGCATGGAAGATGGCAGGATCCCCAAGGACGCATTGTACAGCGAGCTCGTCAATTGCATCAGACCCACTGGCCGTCCATGACTCCGCTTTAAAGACGTCTGCAAACGCGACATCAAGTCCTGTGACATTGACCATAGAGCAAGGTACTGAGGACACGGGCTTGAAACACTCGGACTTTTGTGTTCTGTGTCAGTGCGTCATTTTCCCACACCCTCTTGGCCAGTCTGGACATAGCAACGGATGCCTTTCCCATGCGCTTGTTGATTTCTGCATCGAGAGACAGGTTACTGGTGATAGTTGAGCCTGGGTAGGTGAACTCTTGAACCACTTCCAGAGCATGGTCGCCGATATTGATGGATGGAGCATTTCTGATGTCCTGTCCCATGATGTTCGTTTTCTTGAGGCTGATGGTTAGGCAAAATTCATTGCAGGCAGCCGCAATCCTGTCGATGAGTCTCTGCAGAGACTCTTCTGTGTGGGATGTTAATGCAGCATCATCAGCAAAGAGGAGTTCCCTGATGAGGACTTTCCGTACTTTGGTCTTCGCTCCAAGACGGGCAAGGTTGAACAAATTGCCATCTGATCTTGTGTGGAGGAAAATTCCTTCTTCTGAAGACTTGAACGCATATGAGAGCAGCAGTGAGAAGAAGATACCAAACAGTGTAAGTGCGAGAACAGAGTTCTGTTTCACGCCACTGAGGATAGGAAAGGGGTCTGATGAGGCACCGCTATGCTGAATTGTGCCTTTCATATTGTCATGGATTGAGGTGATGATACTGAGTACTTTGGTGGACATCCAATCTTTGCTAGCAGTCTGAAGAGACCACGCCTGCTGACGAGGTCAAAGACTTTGGTGAGATCTATGAAAGCAATGTAGCATCTGTTGTTTGCAGCATTTCTCCTGTAGCTGGCGAAGGGAGAACAGCATGTCAATGGTGGATTTCTCTGCTCGAAAGCCACACTGTGCCTCAGGGTAGACACACTCAGCCAGCTTCTGGACTCTGTTTAAAATGACTTGAGCGAAGACTTTCACCACTATGCTGAGCAGGGAGATTCCACAGTAGTTGTTGCAGTCACCCTTGTTCTTGCAGAGGGTGATGATATTGGCATCGCGCACGTCCTGTGGTACTGCTCCCTCAGCCCAGCTCAGGCAAAGCAGTTCATGGAGTGCTGAGAGTATAGCAGGCTTGGCACTCTTGATTATTTTAGGGGTAATGTTGTCCTTTCCAGGGGCCTTTCCACTGGCTAGAGAATCAAGGGCATCACTGAGTTCCGATTTTGTTGGCTGTTCGTCCAGCTCATCCATGACTGGCAGGGACTGGGCTGCATTGAGGGTGGTATCAGTGACAACATTTTCCCTGGAGTACAGTTCTAGGTAGTGCTCCACCCAGCGGTGCAGTTGTTTGCGTTGGTCAGTGATCGTTTCCCCTGATTTAGACTTGAGAGGGACAATCTTCTGAGCTCCAGGACATCGCTGCAGGAGTACCTCAGGGTAGTGTCCTAGGCCCAACCATCTTCAGCTGCTTCATCAATGACCTTCCTTCAATCATAAGGTCAGAAGTGGGGATGTTCGCTGATGATTGCACAATGTTCAGCACCATTCGCGACTCCTCAGATACTGAAGCAGTCTGTGTAGAAATGCAGCAAGACCTGGACAATATCCAGGCTTGGGCTGATAAGTGGCAAGTAACATTTGCGCCACACAAGTGCCAGGCAATGACTATCTCCAACAAGAGAGAATCTAACCATCTCCCCTTGACATTCAATGGCATTACCATCGCTGAATCCCCCACTATCAACATCCTAGGGGTTACCATTGACCATAAACTGAACTGGAGTCGCCATATAAATACCGTGGCTACAAGAGCAGGTTAGAGGCTAGGAATCCTGAGGCGAGTAACTCACCTCCTGACTCCCCAAAGCCTGTCCACAATCTACAAGGCACAAGTCAGGAGTGTGATGGAATACTCTCCACTTGCCTGGATGGGCGCAGCTCCAGCAACACTCAAGCAGCTTGACACCATCCAGGACAAAGCAGCCCGCTTGATTGGCACCCCATCGACAAACATTCACTCCCTCCACCACCGACGCACAGTGGCAGCAGTGTGTACCATCTACAAGATGCACTGCAGCAATGCACCAAGGCTCCTTAGACAGCACCTTCCAAACCCGCGACCTCTACCAACTAGAAGGACAAGGGCAGCAAATACATGGGAACACCACCATCTGCAAGTTCCCCTCCAAGTCACACACCATCCTGACTTGGAACTATATTGCCGTTCCTTCACTGTCGCTGGGTCAAAATCCTGGAACTCCCTTCCTAACAGCACTGTGGGTGTACCTACCCCACATGGACTGCAGTGGTTCAAGAAGGCAGCTCACCACCACCTTCTCAAGGGCAATTAGGGATGGGCAATAAATGCTGGCCTGGCCAGCAACGCCACATCCCGTGAATGAATAAAAAAAAAATCTTCTTGATGGTTGGCCCAAAAGCTCTCTTAATGCCATCATACATTCCTCTGATGTTTCTGGTGTCGGAGGCCAGCTGAATACAACTGCATAGGTGTTGCCAGTAGTCAATTGCACAGCGCCTGGCTGTTCTTTGTGCAGCGCTTCTGGCTACAGATGTTAACTCGCTGGGGACTTTTTTGTAGTTCAACAGTGCAGTGCGCTTAGCGGCTATGACAGGTTCCAGCTCTTCAAAATAAGATTGAAACCAGTCTGCATTCTGCTTCTCACATTCGCCAAAGGTAGTCATTGCTGAGTCATAGATGGTGTCTCTGATGATAGGGCTAATTAAATCCCTCCCCCAACCCCCGCCTTTACGAAGACCTCAACAGGAACGAAGAGTCTAGGCGGTCATGGAAATGGGCAAACTGAAGAAAACCCCCTAAATAACCACAGCTTTACTGGAATGCCAAAAAGGGCAATTTAAAGCAACACTGCTTCCAAGAAAAGACAAGCTATAATAAGTCTTAGGATTTATGAATGAATCTGAATGCCTGAGAGAGAAAGACGCAAGCTTTTTCCTGTATCTTATATTTTCTCTCTCGACTCTTTTTAATGAAGTGCGCTTTTCTCAAAGCGCATTTTATTCCGTTGGGTGTGGCGGTGTCATGCAGGCCCCCATCTGCCAAGAATAAGGCATATTAATTTTGTAATTTGAACATTGATTTTAAACTGTTGCTGGGAAGAAGAAGGCCTGTTACAAGGACTGCCAGACACTTAGCTGAAAAACATTTGCATACTAACAGACAGTGCTGGTGGAGACAAAAGGACCATTCCCTGACACATTCAACCCACAATGGATTTTAATCACCAGACATTGAAGGTGCAATGAAGAGCATTCCAGAGACTGCTACGGTGATACAATCCACAAAAGCCAGGATTGGTTAAACCAGCTGGTCACATAACTAACTGGCTGGTCCAGGGTTTTTTGAATTCGGAAAGACTGTTTGCTCTTGGAGTGAGAAGACCTCTGCTGTCTGCTCCCATCTCTTTCTCACAAGCCTCTGGACCCACTGAGGACACATGAACTTCAAGAGAGAAAAGTCTGCTCCATCGAACAAGGTTTAAGAAGAATACTGGGCCCTAATGAAAAGCAAGACCTACCTACAATCAAGGACTTTACAGTGAGCTCAAAGAACAGTAACCAAAACCATCTTCAGATATTGCCTCAAACTTTTCTACTTTATTTCTTTTTCTCTTTTCTGTCTCTATCTGCATGTGTGCATTGCGTGTGCATGCTAGCATGGGCGCATCATGTATCCGTAAGCATTAACTGAATTAGAGTTTAAGTTAATAAAATTCAACTTTTCTTCTTTAAACCTAAGAAAGCCTGTTCGGCTAGTTTCATTACCTTATAATTGGAAGTTAGTGAACAAGGATTCACCATGGGGGGGCTAAAAAATGGTGTGTATAAAATTAACCCCTGTTACGATAAGACCAGGTGAAGGCTGAAAGGGAACCCTAGACCCTTTTCTCACCTGTTCATGACAACAGCAAACAAAAGGGATTCTACTCACATAACATCTGAGCTCGTTTGTGACCATATGCAGCTTATCATGCAGGTCAATGTTCAGTATCCTGGTCGCCATCGTGATGCCATCATTCTGCAGCAGTTTCAGGGGCCATTTGCGATTGAGCCACCATGACAAACCATAGGGTGGTTACTGGGCGACAAAGGCTATCCTCTGAAGGTATGGCTCATTATGCTGGTGCACAACTCACGCACACATGGGAAGCACGCATACAATAAAAGCCATGCTACCACGTGAAATGGTGTATGATGGCCAGCTGAAGTGGAGGAACAAGCGGAGGAAGAAAAGGAGGAGGAGGAGGAAGGGAGGAGGAGGAAGGGAGGATGCAACCAACACAGCCCCTTTCTGAATTGACTTATCCGAGTGAGATATGGTAAACACAACCCTAATTCCCCATTCACCAACTATCCCACACGTTACGTTCTCGCTGTTACTGACCATCACACCACGTGCCAATCCTGCCTCTAATCTACCATCTAAAGTATAAGTGGTGTCAATATCTGAACTGGTGGCTGCAAGTGTGAGAGTAAGTGATGGTGTTTTTCTTCATCATTAGCTTCCTGCTCTTCCAGTTCTTTCTTTTCCATGACTGCCTGGCCAGGTTACAGTTCCTGGATATTTGAAAGGAGAAACTGGCAAGAGTAGAGTTATGGCGAGGGATGGAAGGGAGGGGATGTAGCAGAGCAAATATTGCAGCTTGTAAATCAGAAGAGACTGTGGGATGAAGGAGAAGTGGGATGTGAAAAGGAGGGTTAAGTATCAGGATCAGGTCTTCTTTGATTGTTTCAGCCTGCAGCTGGCTACAGCCTCAGCGATGGCCTCTCCAATGATGGTGACCACCGTCTCCTCCATTAGTGTTAGGACATGCCCATCCCCTGTTGGGTTAAGTCCTGTGCCTCTGGTTATGTGCCACCATGTTCTGTAACAGAGGCATACCAGAGGGACCTTTTAGAGAAGACCAAGGGTGAGACAGTGGATGCTTTGTTCAAAGATGGTCGAAAATTTGAGTCTATCATTGTGGGCCAGCAGAGTTTACAAGTCCTATGTGCTGCGAATACCACTGCTGCTTTGTGGACACAAAGAACAAAGAACAGTACAGCACAGGAACTGGCCATTCAGCCCTCCAAGCCTGCGCCGAACTTGATGCCGGCCTAAACTAAAACCTTCTGCACTTCCAGGCTCCGTATCCCTCTATTCCCATCCTATTCATGTATTTTTCCAGATGCCTCTTAAACGTCGCTATCGTACCTGCTTCCACCACCTCCCCCGGCAGCACGTTCCAGGCACTCACCACCCTCTGTGTAAAGAACTTGCCTTGCACATCCCCTCTAAACTTTGCCCCTCTCACCTTAAACCTATGTCCCTTAGTAACTGACTCTTCCACCCTGGGATAAAGCTTCTGACTATTCACTCTGTCCATGCCGTTCATAACTTTGTAAACCTCTATCATGTCGCCCCTCCACCTCCGTCGTTCCAGTGAAAACAATCTGAGTTTATCCAACCTCTCCTCATAGCTAATGCCCTCCAGACCAGGCAACATCCTGGTAAACCTCTTCTGTACCCTCTCCAAAGCCTCCACGTCCTTCTGGTAGTGTGGCAATCAGAATTGCACGCAATATTCTTAGTGTGGCCGAACTAAAGTACTGTACAGCTGCAGCATGACTTTCCAATTTTTATACTCTATGCCCCGACCGATGAAGGCAAGCATGCTGTATGTCTTCTTGACTACCTTATCCACCTGCGTTGCCACTTTCAGTGACCTGTGGATCTGTACGCCCAGATCTCTCTGCCTGTCAATACTCCTAAGGGTTCTGCCATTTACTGTATACTTCCCACCTGCATTAGACCTTCCAAAATGCATTACCTCACATTTGTCCGGATTAAACTCCATCTGCCATTTCTCCGCCCAAGTCTCCAACCGATCTATATCCTGCTGTATCCTCTGACAATCCTCATCATTATCCGCAACTCCACCAACCTTTGTGTCGTCCGCAAACTTACTAATCAGACCAGCTACATTTTCCTCCAAATCATTTATATATACTATAAAGAGCAAAGGTCCCAGCACTGATCCGTGCGGAACACCACTAGTCATATCCCTCCGTTCAGAAAAGCACCATTCCACTGCTACCCTCTGTCTTCTATGACAGAGCCAGTTCTGTATCCATCTTGCCAGCTCACCTCTGATCCCATGTGACTTCATCTTTTGTACCAGTCTGCCATGAGATACCTCGTCAAACGCTTTACTGATGTCCATGTAGATAACATCCACTGCCCTTCCTTCATCAATCATTTTTGTCACTTCCTCAAAAAACTCAATCAAATTAGTAAGACACGACCTCCCCTTCACAAAACCTTGCTGTCTCTCGCTAATAAGTTTGTTTGTTTCCAAATGGGAGTAAATCCTGTACCGAAGAATCCTCTCTAATAATTTCCCTACCACTGACGTAAGGCTCACCGGCCTATATTTTCCTGGATTATCCTTGCCACCCTTCTGAAACAAAGGAACTACATTGGCTATTCCCCAGTCCTCTGGGACCTCACCTGTCGCCAATGAGGATGCAAAGATTTCTGTCAAGGCCCCAGCAATTTCTTCCCTTCCCTCCTTTAGTATTCTGGGGTAGATCCCATCAGGCCCTGGGGACATATCTACCTTAATGCTTTGCAAGATACCCAACACCTCCTCCTTTTTGATAATGAGATGACTGAGACTATCTACACTCCCTTCCCTTGGCTCATCATTCACCAAGTCCTTCTCCTTGGTGAATACTGATGCAAAGTACTCATTTAGTACCTCGCCCATTTCCACTGGCTCCACACATAGATTCCCTTCTCTGTCCTTGAGTGGGCCAACCCTTTCCCTAGTTACCCTCTTGCTCTTTATATACGTATAAAAAGCCTTGGGATTATCCTTAATCCTGTTTGCCAATGACTTTTCATGACCCCTTTTAGCCCTCCTGACTCCTTGCTTAAGTTCCTTCCTACTGTCTTTATATTCCTCAAGGGATTCGTCTGTTCCAAGCCTTCCAGCCCTTACGAATGCTTCCTTTTTCTTTTTGACTAGGCTCACAATATCCCGCGTTATCCAAGGTTCCCGAAACTTGCCAAACTTATCCTTCTTCCTCACAGGAACATGCTGGTCCTGGATTCTAATCAACTGACATTTGAAAGGCTTGTTTGTTCCAGCGAACATCAATGCAAGCTTGAGGAACAGCATCTCATTTACCTGTTAGGCACGCTGCAGCCTGCCGGACTGAACACTGAGTTCAATAATTTCAGAACATGACGGGCCTTCCTTTATATTTTTAGTTATCTTTTATATTTTATTTATTTTTTCATTTGTTTATTTTATTTTAGTTTGTTTAGTTTGTTTCTACTGTGCCTTCCCACTATTTTTGTTTTTTTTTAATGTTTGTGCTTGGAGCCAGGGCTGTTCATTTTACAGTCAATTAACACCCTCTCTGTCCTAACACTTTGTCTTTCAGCACACCATTAGCATACCGTTTGCCTTTGTTCCATGACCTTCTGGTCCATTATTCTCTGTGACCTTGTCCCATCAACACCTTCTCTTTTGTTATCTCTTGCCCCACCCCCGCTTTACTTGCTTAAAACCTTTTACATTTCTAATATTTGTCAGTTCTGATGAAGGGACACTGACCTGAAACCTTAACTCTGCTTCTCTCTCCACAGATGCTGCCAGACCTGCTGAGTATTTCCAGCATTTCTTGTTTTCATTTCTTCAATACAGAAGTGAGTTGCCTCACAACCCTCCCATTCCATTTTACATGCAATGTACATTTTACAGCAAAATTATATTTTGGTGCATACAGCCTGAGGGGTTTTCCATGGGTCCAGCCCCTCAGATTACTGTGGTGGTAGGACCTTACATAGTGGGCTTTCCCCATTGAGCCTTTGCGGCAGCTGCCCCAAACTTTAGTACATCGCTCAGCACGTAGTCCTGGACCTTGGAATGTGCCAGTCTGCAACACTCCATCGTGGACAATTCTTTGCATTGGAAAGCCAGCAGATTTCGGGCAGACCAAAGAGTGCCTTTCACTGAATTGATGGTCCTCCAGCAGGAGATGATGTTTATCTCAGTGTGCGTCCATGGGAACAGCCCGTAGAGCACACACTCCTGTGTCACAGGATGAGAGCTGCTCAGGATGAACCTCGACAAAAACCACTGGATCGCTTTCCACACCTGCTTTGCAAAGGCACATTCCAGAAGGAGGTGGGCAACAGTCTCTTCCCCACCACAGCCACTTTGAGGGCAGTGTGTGGAGGCGGTGAGATTCCGGACGTGCTGGAGGGATCTGACACGGAGGGCCCTTCTCACCACCAGCCAAGCTACGTCTTGGGGCTTGTTTGAAAGTTCTGGTGATGAGGCATTCTGTCATCCAACAGGATCTACCATCTCCTTTTCCCGTAGGGCCTTGAGGACATTCCGTGCAGACCACTGCCTGATGGATTGGTGGTCAAAGGTGTTTTTCTGCACAAAATTTTTCACGAAGGATAGGTGGTATGACTCAGTCCAACTGGATGGAGCCTTCCGTGGCAATGTGGCCAGACCCATCCTTTGCAACACCGGGAAAAGATAGAACCTCAGCACGTAGTGACACTTGGTGTTTGCATACTGGGGCTCTATGCACAGGTTGATGCAGCCGCACACGGAGGTGGTCATCAGGATGAGGGCGCCGTTAGGTACATTTTTTCCACCTTTATCCAGAGGTTTGAACATCGTGTCCTTCTGGACCTGGTCTATTTTGGATCTCCAGCTAAAGCGGAAAATGGCTCGGGCGACTGCCACGATGCAGGACTAGGGTAGGGCCTGACCTGCGCCACATACAGCAACAACGTGAGCACCTCACACCTGATGACTAGGTTCTTGCTTACAATGGAGAGAGAAAGCTGCTCCCACATGCTCAATTTATGGTGGACCATGGCTGCTCCCTCCTTCCTGGTTTTGGCACATGCCACGGCCCTTCCGAACCATATCCCCTGCACCTTCAAACACTGAAGGGGACAAGGGATCGGTCAACCCAGTTCCCAAAGAACATGGCCTCGCTCTTGCCAAGATTTACTTTAGCTCTAGAGGCCAGTTCGAACTGGTCGCAGATGCTCATCAGACTGCGAACGGACAATGGATCCGAGTAGAAGACAGCGACGTCGTCCATGTACAGGGAGCCTTTGACCTGAGTGCCTCCGCTGCCTGGGATTGTCACCCCTCTTATGCCTGCATCCTTCCTAATGGACTCAGCAAAAGGTTCGATACAGCAAACAAACAAGACAGGGAAGAGAGGACAGCCCTGTCTGACTCGAGATTCGATCGTGAAACTTTCTGATTTCCACCCATTGATTGAGACTGCGCTGCTGGATGTTTGTGTAGAGCAGTTTGATCCAATTGCGGATTCCCTCCCCAAACCCCATTTTGGAGAACACGTCCATCATGTAGATGTGCGATATCCTGTCAAAAGCCTTCTCCTGGTCCAAGCTGATGAGGCAGGTGTCCACCCCACTGTCCCGTACATAGGCGATCATATCCCTGAGTAGCGCAAGACTATCAGAGATCTTCCTGCCAGGTACAGTGCAGGTCTGGTCGGGGTGAATCACCAACTCCAGAGCAGACTTGGCCCGACTGGCGATGACTTTGGACAGAATCTTGTGGTCTACATTAAGCAGTGAGATGGGCCGCCAATTTCTGATTTCCGCCCTCTCCCCCTTCCACTTGTAGCTGAGGGTGATGGTACCTTTCCTCATGGATTCTGACATGCTGTCGGCCAAAAGCATACTCTCGTACACTTCTTGCAGGTCTGGGCCGATCCAGTCCCACAGAGCTGAATACAACTCAACCAGTAAGCCGTCGCTTCCAGGAGTTTTATTCATCTCAAAGGACCTGACGGCCTTTGTCAGCTCATCCATAGTTACCAGTTTGTCCAGACTCTCGCATGCTGTCATCTAAGACCTCCGTGATAGATGACAGGAAGACTGGGAGACAGTGCTGTCCATGGGCTTCACGTTGTACAGCCCAGCATAAAAGGAATTGCTAATCCTTAGTATGTCAGACTGTGAAGACGTTACCCAGCCATCCTCTTCCTTCATCATCTGCTGATCACAGAGCTCTCTGTGTGTACCTTTTGGAAGAAGAAACTTGAGCACATCTCATCCTGCTCAATGGAGCGGACTCTGACCGGAAGATGATCTTGGAGGCCTCCATGGCAAAGAGCAAGGCCTACTGGCTCTTCACCTCTTGGAGACCCTCCTTGACCTCAACCCCTGTTAACAGCAGCTGGAGCAGATTCTGCATTCTTTTCTGGAGTCAGGACATCTCCCTCTGTCTCTCTCTTGCCTTCTGAACACCTTTGAAGATAAAGAACCTCTTGATGTTTGCCTTGATTGCATCCCACCAGTGCACCGGAGACTCAAAGAGGGGTTTCACGGTTCTCCAATCTTTGTAATCCATTTTGAGTTCCTCAATGTTGTGAGAAGAACACCAGCTTGACGTCGGTGGATCTGACCGTGAAAGCACAGGACACAAACAGGAAGTCAATCCTGGAACAGGCAGACCCATCCAATCTTGACCAAGTGTATCTACGCTGTGCTCCGTTTGCAGGTTTGCCAAAGATGCGGTGCAGCTTGGCATCTTTTACTGTTTCCATTGGAAATCTGGACGTAGCACCCAGTTTGCTGTCGTCACTGCCGGATCGTCCAGCTGCATTCATGATGCAGTTGAAGTCACCACCAAGAATGACCGGTCTGGATGTCCCAGCAGCATTGGGAGCTGCTGGAGGATGGTCAGCCGCTCATTGCATTGACCCGGGGTGTACACGTTGATTAACCAGAGCGGAGCATTGTTAAAGATTACATCTGCTACGAGGAGGCGACCGCCCACAACCTCCTTAACTTCGGAGATGGTGAAGTTGCCTCCCCGCAGCAGAATACCCAGGCCGCAGGAATGGGAATCATTTTCCCCTGACCAGGTCAATGGCCCGTGGGACCACCATCGCGACCATTGCCTGTAGGTGCTGTGGTGCGGCACTCCTGCAGAAACAGCAGGTCAGCTTTGTCCTTGGCGAGGTAGTCCAAGGTCGAAACACATAGCATAGTGGACTTGGTGCTATGCACGTTAATCGAAGCAATCTTTATACCCATTTTAAAGTTGTGTGTTGCTTACCACACCAGGTGTCCTTGCTAGTCCCAGTCCTTGGGTATGTTTCTGCATACCCATAGTGTACACAAGCTGTTTCACATTCATTGGGCTCAGAAACCCCTCCTGGTTACTCATGGGAGGTTTGTTTCACCGGGGTGACATTGGAGGGGTCTTGTAGGCAGCAAGGATTGGGCTGTCCTCTGCTGATGGTGTCTTTCCCCTCTGTTCCTCCTCCATAACATCACTGCTCCTGGCTTCCTGGAGCTGGAGTGCGTCAGACGCTTCGCTGCTCTCGGTCTCCCGGAGCTGAGGTGCGCTGGGTTCGGCGCTGTTCCCGTCAAAGTTTCCAGTGCCCCGGAGCTGGGGGGCTTTCTCTTCCAGCTCTTTTGAGTTCAGCCGCTTCTTTTGCAGGTGCCGTCTTTCCAGCCCCTCTTCGTCCAATGAGGAGGAGCTGCCTTAGTCTGTCTCAGACACTAGCCTCCTCTTACCATTGGTTTGAGTGGTGACCTGTTCCTTTTTTGGGGGCTTCTTCTTTGTGGTTTTCCTTTTTACCACTTGCCACTGATCAGTTTGTCCATCTGCTGTCTCCTCCTCCCTTGAGTCCGTCTGTAGAGGAGGAATTTCCGGGCATGGGGTAGGTTTGGGTCGCTGGTTGCAGCTGCCTTCCCTTTCTTCTCTTTCTCAGATGGACTTTCCTCGCTGCGGGGAGGATTGCGTGTCTCCTTCCCAGCACCAGACACATTCACCATTCCTTCTCCCGGCCTTTCCTTGGACCTTGCCACCTGCACTTTCTGCTCTCTTGTGCCATAATTCATTGTTCTTCCTCTCCACACTCTCTTCTGCAACCATTTGCGGCACCTGGTTCAGTCAAAATGCATCTCAACTTTAAGTGGTGCTAGCGTTAAACAAACTTGGGCCCCCTGCTGAGGTGTGCAGCCACTCAGCAGCCAGTATGCTGTTGGCTGCATAAATGCAGCTATCATGCAAATCAACAGGAAGCGTGCTGCTGCATCAGAATCAACAGCTGCAGGTTAATTACATATTGCGATACCCACACCTGTTTTTGGGCCCTGTCCACTTTTATGGTCATTCATTCTTTACCAGAACAAGGGGAGGGTACAGAGATTTTTTCCTTGACCCATTGGCATATGATCCACTCAGGCCATCTCCCAACATCAACAGAAATCCATTTTACCAGAACCATGACCAGTCACAGATCAGCTGCGTCCATGGTCAGCAAGTCGCCAAAGAGCTGTGCAATGTTGACAAGAGGGCCTGCAAGCTTTCCTGGAAGAGGTGGAAGATAGGAGTGACAGATACGTAGGTGTTCCAGGCAGCAAGCCATCCAGAAGAATCAGTATTCATCTGGAGGGAGGTGGCCCAGGCACTCAATGTCAACTCCCTCACACTGAGGAATACACGCAAATACTGTAAGAAATTCAATGGCTTGACCACAGAAAACAAGATAAGGTCCAAAGAATTTTGTCCCATTTTTCCTTGCCCACCTTGGGCACTACCGCATTCATGACCATGCTCTCGACATTGCCATCTCACGTGGTCTCACTACTTCCATTGTATCAATCGCAGATAAGGCCATCTCTGATTACTTCTTTGTATCACTCTCCACCCATATCCTCCTTCCATGACCCAACCCTACCTCCTTCTGTGTCCGCCTCTGGAAAAATCTATCTCCCATTTCACTTACAACTACACTTTCAAAATCCCAACTGTCTCGCCTTTGGCCCTCCATTCAATACAACATTTCTGCAGCTACTGATTTGCTCAACTGCATCCTCAACTCCACATTTGATGCTACAATCCTCACTAAAACTAATATTCTGTCTCACCAAGGCCATTTCCCCGGTACGGCGCCTCATTTCTGCTCCCTTAAGTCCAAGGGACACAGACTTGAATGGATATGGCAGACAACTGGTTTAATCATTCACCATTAGATCTGGCTGGACCACATAAAGCACTACACTAGGGTCCTACACTCATCTGCCAAACCTTCTTGCTATTCCAGGATCATCCTGGAATGCAAAGATAAACCCCCCCGGCTTATTTTCTTTACTGCAAACCATCTTGTTAAATCCCTCTCCTTTGTCCCCTCTACCCTGATCACAAATGCGAGGAGCTTATGGATTTCTTTGTTTATATGATTGAGACCATCCAATCAGCTGCCTCTACCACTTCGCCCTCATCCCCTAGCCCACTGGGCCAAATTTCCTCTAGCATTCCTATCTGCCCCAGCCCTGAAATTGCCGTGTTCTCTAATTGCCCTGGTCTCTCCTCTCATGCTCTCTCCGAGCTCATCTTGTCCATAAAATTGATCACCCACTCCTTTGTCCCTATTCCCACTAAACTGATTATCCAACTTCCCTTCCTGGTCCCCATGTTAGCTGATATTATTGATGGTTTTCTCTCTTCAGGTACTGTTCCTCTCTCCTTCAGATCAGCCGTCATCACCCTTCCTCAAAAAACTATACCTTGACCCCAACATCTTTGAAAATACCACCTCGTTTCCAAGCACCATTTCCCCTCAAAAGTCCTTGAACATGTTGTCGCCTCCCAAATCCATGCTCCTGTTTCCCAGAACTCCATGTCTGAATTGCTCCAATCAGGTTTCCGTACCTGCCTGAGTACCAAAACAGCATTTATCAAAAGCCAGAAATTACATCTTATGCGACTATCCCTCCTCGTCTTTCTCAAACTGTTTGCAGTCTTTTGACAAGGTTGACTACACCATCCTCCTCCAACATCTCTCTACTGTCGTCCAGCTGGGTGGGACTGCACTCATCTTGTTCCATTCTTATCTGTCTAATCGTAACCAGAGAATCATGTGCAATGGCTTCTCTTTCTGCTTCCGCACCGTTACCTCTGGTATCCCCCAAATTTCCATCCTTGGTTTCCTCTTATATCTTATTTACATGCTGCCCCTCGGTAGCATCATTCAAAAACACAGTGTTCACATGTATTCTGACAACCAGCTCTACCTCACAACCACCTCTCTCAACTCCTCAGCTGTCTCTAATTATCAGCCTGCTTAACTGACATCCTGCACCAGATGAACACAAATTGCCTCCAATTAAATATTGGGAAGACCAGAGTCATTGTCTTCTGTCTCCACTACAAGCACCATTCGCTAGCCACCGACTCCATCTTGGTAACTGTCTGAGGCTGAATCAGACTGTTCACAATCTTATTGTCATATGTGACTCAGGATGAGCTTCCAACCACGTACCAGCACCATCACTAAAACAACCTCTTTCCACCTCCATAACATTGTCCGTTCTGCCCTTGCCTCAGCTTATCTTCTGCTGAAACACTCATTCATCCCTGTGTTACCTCTAGACCTGACTATTCCAATGCACTCCTGTCTGGCCTCCCAAATTCTGCACTCCATAAACTTGAGGTTATCCAAAACTCTGCTACCCATGTCCTAACTCACACCAAGTCCAGTTCACCCATCACCACTGTGCGCTCTGACCTATACTGGCACCCAGCTAGGTAATGCCTCAATTTTAAAGTCCCTCCATGGCCTCGCCTCTCCCTATCTCTGTAATCTCCTCAAGCCCGACAACCCTCTGAGATATAAGTGCTCCTCAAATTCTGGCCTCTTCAGCAACCTGATTTTAACTGGTCCACCATTGGTGGCCATGCCTTCAACTGCCTAGACATTAAGCTCTGGAATTCCCTCCCTAAACCTTTCTACCTTTCTTTTCTCCTTTAAGATGGTCCTCAAAACCTACCTCTTTGAATCAACATTTGCCCTAATGTGACTCAATGTCAAAGTTTACTTAATAACAGTCTCATGAAGAGCCTTGGGATGTTTTATTACATTAAAGGTGCTACATAAATACAGGAGCGGCAGAGAGGAGTGGAGCCTGAGGAGCAGCAGGACCAGAGGTTTGTGTGGGAGAGAGGCAGAGAGGAGCGGAGCCCGAGGAGCAGCAGGACCAGAGGTTTGTGTGGGAGAGAGGCAGAGTGGAGCGGAGCCCGAGGAGCAGCAGGACCAGAGGTTTGTGTGGGAGAGAGGCAGAGTGGAGCGGAGCCCGAGGAGCAGCAGGACCAGAGGTTTGTGTGGGAGAGAGGCAGAGAGAAGCGGAGCCCGAGGAGCTGGGGAAAAAAAATCGAAGAGTGACATCAGAGTGACGTCACATTGAACAGTGACAGCAGGGAAACAGAGAGCAGCTGGGGTCAGTATTCAGGTAAGTTTTTAATTAAATTTAATTGAATCAATATAGAGTAAGACTTGATTGATTTATAAGCATATAAACTAAAGACTAAAGCGGTTCAAAAAAAAACTAAAGACCAGTCGGAAATTTAAATAACAAATTAAAATCTAATTATATAAAATAGAGATGCAGGGCCAGGTGATGTGTTGTACCTGCATGATGTGGGAGCTGGTGGACCCCATTGTGGTTCCTGGTGAACACATCTGTAGCAAGTGTTGGCTGCTCGAGGAACTCCGGCTCAGAGTTGATGAGCTGGAGTCTGAGCTTTGGACACTGCGACACATCAGGGAGGGGGAGAGTTACCAGGAGGCAGTCACACCTCTTAGATTAACTACAGTGAATTTGGCCAGTGGTCAGGGACAGGAGGGTGTGACTATGAGTTAGGCAGATAGAGGGATCCAGGAGGTAGTGCTGCAGGAGCCTCAACCATTGTCGTCCAACAGGTTCGAGATTCTTGCTCCATGTGTGAACAAGAGCAGGGACTGTAGGGAGGATGAGCAAACTGACCACAGCACCGTGGTACAGGGAGGCATTCAAGTGGGGGGAGAAAAGAGAAATGTAGGCGTAATCGGGGATTGTATAGTTAGGGGCACTGACACTGTTCTCTGTGGCCAGGATCGAGAGTCCCAAAGGCTCTGTTGCCTATCTGGTGCCAGGGTTTGGGATATCTCATCTGGGCTGCAGATGAACTTGGAGTGAGATGGTAAAGTTCCAGTTGTCGTGGTCCACGTAGGTACCAACGATATAGATAGAACGAGGTTAGAGGTCCTGCTGAGGGAATATGAGCAGCTAGGGGCTAAATTAAAAAGCAGAAAGGTAATAATCTCCAGATTACTACCTGAGCCACGAGCAAATTGTCAAAGGGTCAATAAGATTAAAGAGGTAAATGCGTGGCTCAAAGATTGGTGTGGGAGAAATGGGTTCAAATTTGTGGGACATTGGCACCATTACTGGGGAAGGAGGGAGCTGTTCCGATGGGACGGGCTCTACCTGAATCATGCTGGGACCAGAGTCTTGGCGAATCGCATAATTAGGGCTGTAGATAGGGCTTTAAACTAAATAGTGGGGGGGCGGGTTCAGTTGCATGGAAAAACAGGAAGTTGAAGGAGAAGGTAGGAGTGCAGGTTAGTGGTGAGGCTGATTGTTACCAAACTGCAAGAGGTACACTGGTTAAATCAGAAGAGAGAAATAATAAACAGGTGAATAAAGCATCAGTGCTGAGAGACAGGTTAGGGGGTATAGCCCAAATAAGAGTTCTATATACAAATGCACAGAGTGTAAGGAATAGACTAGATGAGCTGCAGGCGCAAATTCAAATGGAAGATTATGATGTGGTGGCCAATGCGGAGACGTGGCTGCAGGATGGTCGGGACTGGGAACTAAATGTACCTGGTTATAAAGTTTACAGGAGGGACAGGGAAAATGGCAGAGGGGGTGGAGTAGCCTTACTGATTAGAAATAATATCACCTCATTGGTGAGGGAGGATATAATGAGGCGAAAGCATCCAGTGAAGAGCTTATGATGGAATTGAGGAACAGAAAAGGATCTAAAACTGTAATAGGTGTTGTGTATAGACCCCCTGGTAGCAGTTCTGAGGTGTTAGATTGTATAAATGCACAAATTAGGCAAGTGTGTAACAAAGGCAGAGGAGTATTAATGGGGGATTTGAACTTACACATAGATTGGGAGAGGCAGACTAGCACCTGCCAGAAAGGTAGTGAATTTCTGGAATGTGTCCTGGATAGTTTCCTACAGCAATATGTCCTAGGTGTAACAAGGGGACAGGCAATATTAGATTTAGTTATGAGTAATGAACCAAATTTAATTAGTAGCCTAACTGTGTGTGAACATTTATCAAATAGTGATCACAACATGATCGAATCCAAGGTAGCATTTGAAAGTGAAGAGCATGAATCAGCTATTAGAATTTTAGACTTGGGTAAGGCTGACTTTACTAGGATGAGACAGAGACTGTCCACGGTAAACTGGGTAGATCTGTTAATGGGTCAAACGACTGAATAACAGTGGAGAATATTTAAAGAAGCATTTAACAAAATACAGAGCGAGTATTTACCCCTGAGAGGAAAAAGCTCCACTTCATTGAAAAAACAGCAATGGACAACTAAAGCGAGTAGGGATGGCATAAAACAAAAAGAAAGGGCTTACAAAAATGCAAAACACAGCACAGATCCAGCCGAATAGGATCGATACAAAGGCCAGAAAAGGGTCACAAAGCAGCTTATAAGAGCTGCTAAAAGAGATTATGAAAGGAAACTTGCAAGGGACATCAAAATCAATAAGAAGAAATTTTATAGTTACATAAAGGGAAAACGGGTGGTCAAGAGCAATGTAGGCCCACTAAAAGCTGAAAATGGAGATATTGTCATTGATAATGGGGAAATGGCAGACATGTTGAACAATTACTTTGCCTCAGTATTTACAGTTGAAAAGGAGGATAACTTGCCGGAAGTCCCGAAAAAATTAATAGCCGTTGGGAGACAGGGACTTAATATAATTAATGTAAGTAAATCATCAGTAACAAGGAAATTAATGGAACGAAAGAGTGAGAAATCCCCAGGACCTGACAGTTTCCATCCGAGGGTGTTAAAGGAAGTAGGGGCGGCACAGTGGCGCAGTGGTTAGCACCGCAGCCTCACAGCTCCAGCGACCCGGGTTCAATTCTGGGTATCGTCTATGTGGAGTTTGCATGTTCTCCCTGTGTCTGCGTGGGTTTTCTCCGGGTGCTCCGGTTTCCTCCCACAAGCCAAAAGACTTGCAGGTTGGTAGGTAAATTGGCCATGATAAATTGTCCCTAGTATAGGTAGGTGGTAGGGAAATATAGGGACAGGTGGGGATGTGGTAGGAATCTGGGATTAGTGTGGGATTAGTATAAATGGGTGGTTGATGGTCGGCACAGACTCGGTGGGCCGAAGGGCCTGTTTCAGTGCTGTATCTCTAAAACTAAAAAAAAACTAAAAACATTGTAGATGCCCTAACTATAGTCTTTCAGGGTTCCCTAGATTCAGGAGTGGTCCCTCTGGATTGGAAAGTTGCACATGTCACTCCACATTTTAAGAAGGGTGAAAGGGGGAACCAAGGAAATTAAAGACCAGTTAGCCTGACATCTGTGGTGGGCAAGTTGCTAGAGTCTATAATCAAGGATAGGGTGACTGAACACCGAGAAAAATTTCAGTTAATCAGGGACAGCCAGCATGGATTCATGACAGGAAGGTCATGCCTGACAAATCTCATTGAATTTTTTGAAGAGGTGACAGGGGAATGTCTATGGATGTTATTTATATGGACTTCCAGAAGGCATTTGATAAAGTCCCACATAAGAGACTGTTAACTAAGGTAGAAGCCCATGGAGTTGAGGGCAAATTATTGACATAGTTAGGAAGTTAGTTGAGTGGTAGGCGACAGAGAGAGGGGATAATGGGTAAGTACTCCGATTGGCAGGATGTGACTAGTGGTGTCCCGCAGGGATCTGTGTTGGGGCCTCATTTATTCACATTATTCAATCACGACTTGGATGATGGCATAGTAAGTCATATATCCAAATTAGCTGATGATACAAAGTTAGGCGGCATTGTAGACAGTCTAGATGATAGCATAAAATTGCAAAGAGATATTGATAGACTAGGTGAGTGGGCAAAACTGTGGCAGATGGACTTCAATGCAGGAAAGTGTGAGATTATCCATTTTGGACCAAAAAAGGATAGAGCAGGGTACTTTCTAAATGGGAAGAGGTTAAGTACAGTGGATATCCAAAGAGACTTTGGGGTTCAGGTGCATAGATCTTTAAAATGCCATGAGCAAGTGCGGAAAATAATCAAAAAGGCTAATGGAATGCTAGCCTTTATATCTAGAGGATTGGAGTATAAAGACACAGAGGTTATTCTGCAGCTGTACAAAACCCTGGTTACACCCCACTTGGAGTACTGTGAGCAGTTCTGGGCACCACATCCTAGGAAGGATATATTGGCCTTGGAGGGAGTGCAACGTAGGTTTACAAGAATGATACCTGGACTGCAGGGGTTAAGTTACGAGGAGAGATTACTCAAATTAGGCCTGTTTTCGCTAGAATTTAGAAGGTTAAGGGGTGACTGATCGAAGTCCAAGATATTGACAGGAAAAGACAGGCTAGATAAAGATAAACTATTTCCACTAGTTGGAGATTCTAAAACTAGGGGGCATAGTCTAAAAATTAGGACTAGACTGTTCAGGAGAGATGTTAAGAAGCACTTCTTCACGCAAAGGGTGGTAGAGGTTTGGAACTCTCTCCCACAAACAGCAGTTGAAGCTAGAACAGTTGTTAAATCTGAGATAGATAGATTTTTGTTAAGCAAAGATATTAAGGGATATGGGCCAAAGGCAGGTATATGGAGTTAGGCTGCAGATCAGCCATGATCGCATTGAATGGCGGGACAGGGCTTGAGGGGCTGAATGGCTTACTCTTGTTCTTATCTTCCTAAGCTCCTATGTTCCTAAATTGTGACTTGTTGTTGTAAGGAATCCAGCGATACAATAAAACTAACTGGCTGTCTACTTCCTCTGCCTGGGTGTGATGCAGAAGTAGATGAATTGTTCAGCTCTGCTGATGAGCATGTCCTCGACTCATTGAAGGATGTCATGCTGGTTCCCTCACTGATGTTGCACAGATTCCCTGTGAAACTTTGAAAGGATCAGTGAGTGGTCACTTTCACTGTGACAGACAGAACTCTTCTGGTAGTGGAGAGAGGCTCAAGATTTTTGTGATAAATGTTGCAGAGATGTGCAACGGCAGCCATGGGCAATTATAACATTTGAGCACAGAGGTCCACAAAAAATCTGTGCTACTTATAGACACAAGATTGAGAATAGTGTGTGATGGGCTGATGTCTTTTGCATTGCTACCTTATTCCCCTCAGCTGTACACGATGCTGTTGCTCAACTTCCTCCATTATGATTTCATAAAGAAGTATCCCCAAGAAGAAACCTATACCTGCTTCAATTCTCTGATCTAAGCTTGCAGGCTACGCCAGGTGCAAACTCATATGGTTGTAGGACTGATACCACTAGTAGGAGAGAAAGAATGCATCAGTCAGTATAACAGGATGAGACAAAAAAGGTGTTTGCTGCATTGGGGGTATGGAGCATTAGAAAGCTTCTGAAGATCCATAAAAGACACCTCAAGCAGTCAGCAGGTTTTACCAAACCTGTTGGAGCAGTGGCTTAAAGCAGTGGCAGGCTAAGAGTAAGAGAAAGGGAATCCTATGTTCAGGCATGAGTCAGCACTAAATCATTTAGTGTATTTTCCCAATCCACCATAGCCAACTTGCCGCTCATACCTTCATAGTTTCCTTTGTTCAGACCCTAGTTTAAGAATGAACTATATCACTTTCAAACTGAATGTAAAAGTCTAACATATTATGGTCACTATTTCCCAAAGGCTTCTTTACAGCAAGGTTATTAATTCACCCTTTCTCATTACAGAATACTAAATCTAAAATAGCCCATTCCATAGTTGGTTCTTCAACGTACTGCTCCAGAAATTCATCTCGTACACACTCCAGGAATTCATCCTGCATAGCACGTGTGCTGATTAGGTTTACCCAGTCAATATGTAAATTGAAGTCACCTATTATTACTGTATTACCCATGTTATATGCACCTCTAATTTCCTGATTTAAACAACTCCCACCAATGTTTTCTGCCCTTTGCTGTTTCTTAGCTCCACCCAAATTTATTCTACATCTTGATCCTTCAATCTAAGATCCCTTCTCACTAATGTACTGATCTTGTCTCTTATTCTGAGCATTATCCAACCTCCTTTTCCCTTTTGCCTACCCTTCCTAAATGACGAATATCCTTGAATATTCAGTTCCCAGTCTTGGTCACCCTGTAGCCATGTTTCTGTAATGGCAATTAAGTCATAACCATTTACCTCTTTTTGTGCCTTCAAATGATCTCCCTTGTTGTGAATGCTGCGTGCATTCAGATAGAGTTCCCTTAACTTTGACTTTTTAACATTTCTAACATTATTCCACATTCTGATCCTATTTGATCCTTGCCTTCACTTTGTCTGTCTTCTAATTTTCTACTTCCTCTTACCAGTTTTGCTTCCCTCCAATCTTCCCTTCCTGCCACACTTAGATTATCAATTCCCTTATTGCTACCTTGCTCTCTTGCCTTCACCTCTCTCTCTAAATTATTACATCTTCCCTCCCTTGATCCCTCACCCCCACTATTAAAGTCCTCTCTACTGGCCTAGTATATGACTCACCAGAACACTGGTCCCAGAACAGTTCAGGTGAAGACCATCCCAAAGGTACAGCTCCCACATTCCCCAGTATTGTTGCCAGTGCCCCATGAATTGAAACCCATTTACCCTACTCAAATTTTCTTGTGGCTCTGATAATAATTCAGATTTTATGTTCTTTAAGGTTCTCCTTTTTAATTGAATCCCTATGTAGAACCTCTTTCCTAGTCCTATCTATGCCATTGGTACCCACGTGGACCATGACAACTGGATCCTCCTTCCACTGCAAGTTCTTCTCCAACACTGAGCAGATGTCCCAAACCCTGGCACTGGGCAGGCAACACAGCCTTCTGGACTCTCACTCTTAGCTGCAGATAACTGGGGTAGATGGTGGCGTAGTGGTAATGTCACTGGACTAGTAATCCCAAGACCCAGGCTAAAGCTCTGGGGACATGGATTCAAATCCCACCATGGTGAAATTTGAATTCAATTAATAAATCTGGAATTAAAAGCTAGTCTGATGGTGAAAATGAAAACATTGTCGATTGTTGTAAAAACCCATCTGGTTCACTAATGTCCTTTAGTGAAGGAAATCTGCCATCCTTACCTACTCTGGCCTACATGTGATTTTTTTTATCATTCATTCATGGGATGTGGGCGTCACTGGCCAGGCCAGCATTTATTGCCCATCCCTAATTGCCTTTGAGAAGGTGATGGTGAGTCGCCTTCTTGAACCCCTGCAGCCCTGGGGGTGTAGGTACACCCACAGTGCTGTTAGGAAGGGAGTTCCAGGATTTGGACCCAGCGACAGTGAAGGAACGGCAATATAGTTCCAAGTGATGGTGTGTGGCTTGGAGGGGAACTTGCAGGTGGAGGTGTTCCCAAGCATCTGCTGCCCTTGTCCTTCTAAGTGGTAGAGGTCACAGGTTTGGAAGGTGCTACCTGAGCAGTCTTAGTGCATTGCTGCAGTGCATCTTGTAGATAGTACACACTGCTGCTACTGTGCGGTAGTGAAGGGAGTGAATGTTGAAGGTGGTGGAATGCCAATCACCCGAGCTGCTTTATCTTGCATGGTGTCGAGCCTCTTGAGTGATGTTGGAGCTGCACCCATCTAGGCAAGTGGAGGGAATTCCATCACACTCCTGACTTGTGCCTTGCAGATGGTGGATAGGCATTGGGGAATCAGGAGCTGGGTTACTCGCTACAGAATTCCCAGCCTCTGACCTGCTCTTGTCACCACAGTATTTATTTGGCCCGGTATATACAATGGCAAACCCAGCCCTGTCAACCCTTCAAAGTCCTCCTTATTAACATCTGGTGGCATGTGTCAAAATTGGGAGAGCTGTCCCACAGACTAGTCAAGCAATGGCCTAACATAGTAATACTCATGGAATCATACCTTACAATGTCCCAGACATCACCATCCTGACCCAGGGGCAGGACAGACACACCAGAGGCGACGGCACAGTGTTGTACAGTCAGGGGAGAGTTGCCCTGGGAATCCTCAGCATTGACTCCGGACCCCATGATGTCTCATGGTGTCAGTTCAAACATAGACAAGGAAGGCTCCTGCTGATTACCAAGTACCGCCCCACCTCGGCTGATGAATCAGTACTCCTCCACGTTGAAGACCAATTGGAAGAGGTACTGAGTATACCATGGGCACAGAATGTACCCTGGGTGGGGGACTTCAATGTCATCACCAAGAGTGGCTCGGTAGCTCCATTACTGACCCAGCTGGCCGGGTCCTATAGAACATAGTTGCTAGACTGGGTCTGCGGCAAGTGGTGAGGGAACCAACAAGAGGGAAAAATCTACTTGACCTCGTCCTCACAAATCTGTCTGTCACAGATGCATCTGTCCATGACATTATGGTAGGAGTGACCACCACACAGTCCTTGTGGAGACAAAGTCCCATCTTCACATTGAGGATACCCACAATTGTGTTGTGTGGCACTACCACCATGCTAAATGGGATAGATTTTGATCGATCTAGCAGCTCAAAACTGGGCATCCATGAGGCGCTGTGGGCCATCAGCAGCAGCAGAATTGTATTCAACCACAATCTGTAACTTCATGATCCGGCATATTCCCGACTCTACTGTTACCATCAAGCCGGGAGATCAACCCTGGTTCAATGAAGAATGCAGGAGGGCATGCCAGGTGTGGCACCAGGCAAACCTCAAAATGCGGTGTCAGCCTAGTGAAGCTACAACACAGGACTACTTGCATGCCAAACATCAGATGCAGCATGCGATAGTCAGACCTAAGCGATCCCACAACCAAAGGATCAGATCTAAGCTCTGCAGTTCTGCCACATCCAGCTGTGAATGATGGTGAACAATTAAACAACTAACAGGAGGAGGAAGCTCCACAAATATCCCATCCTCAACGATGGGCGAGCCCAGCACATCAGTGCAAAAGACAAGGCTGTATCATTTGCATTCATCTTCTGCCAGAAGTGCCGAGTGGATGATCCATCTCGGTCTCCTCCTGAGGTCCCCAGCATCACAGATGCCAGTCTTCAGCCAACCTGATTCACTCCACATGATATCAAGAAACGGCAGAAGGCACCAGATACTTCAAAGGCTATGGGCCCTGACAATATTCCGTCAATAGTACTGAAGACCTGTGCTCCAGAACTAGCTGTGCCCCTATCCAAGCTGTTCCAGTACAGCTACAATACTGGCATCCAACCGGCAATGTGGAAAGTTGTCCATGTATGTCCTGTATACAAAAAGGTCAAATCCAACCTGGCCAATTACCACCCCATCAGTCTATTCTCGATCATCAGCAAAGTGATGGAAGGGGACGTTGACAGTGCTATCAAGCGGCACTTGCTCAGCAGTAACCTACTCACTGACGCTGTTTGGGTTCCACCAGGACCACTCATTTCCTGACCTCACTACAGCCTTGGTCCAAACATGGGCAAAAGAGCTGAACTTAAGAAGTGAGGTGAGAGTGACTGCCCTTGACATCAAGGCAGCATTTGACCGAGTATGGCATCAAGGAGCCCTAGCAAAACTGGAGTCAATGGAAATAAGGGGGAAAACTGTCTGCTGGTTGGTGTCATACCTAGTGCAAAGGAAGATGGTTGTGGTTGTTGGAGGTCAATCATTTCAGTCCCAGGACATCACTGCAGGAGTTCCTCAGCGTAATATCCTAGGCCCAATCATCTCCAGCTGCTTCATCAATGACCTTCCCTCCATCATAAGGTCAGAAGTGGTGATGTTCGCTGATGATTGCACAATGTTCAGCACCATTCACAACTCCTCAGATACTGAAGCAGCCCCAGTCCATATGCAGCAAGACCCGGACAACAACCTGGCAAGCAACATTCACGCCACACAAATGCCAGGAAATGACCATCTCAAACAAGAGAGAATCTAACCATCTCCCCTTGAGATTCAATGGCATTACCATCACTGAATCTCCCAATATTAACATCCTGGGGGTCACCATTGACCAGAAACTGAACTGGACCAGCCAAATAAATGCTGTGGCTACAACAGCAGGTCAGAGGCTGGGAATTCTGCAGCGTGTACCTCACCTCCTGACTCCCCAATGCCTGTCCACCATCTACAAGGCACAAGTCAGGTGTGTGATGGAATACTCTCCACTCACCTGGATGAATGCAGTTCCAACAACACTCAAGAAGCTCGACACCATCCAGGACAAAGCAGCCCGCTTGGTTGGTACCCCATCCACCACCTTCAATATTCACTCCCTCCACCACCAATGCAGAGTGGCAGCAGTGTGTACCATCTACAAGATGCATTGCAGCAACTCACCAGCACCTTCAAAACCCATGACCTCTACCACCTGGAAGGACTAGGGCAGCTGGTGCATGGGAACACCACCACTTGCAAGTTCCCTTCACACCACATCCCATCCTGACTTGGAACTACATCACCATTCCTTCAATGTCGCTGGGTCAAAATCCTGTAACTCCTTTCCTAACTGCACTGTTGGTGTACCTACATCCCAAGGACTGCAGTGGTTCAAGAAGACAGTTAACCACCACCTACTCAAGGACAATTAGGGATGGACAATAAATGCTGGCATAGCCAGCGATGCCCACATCCTCCAAATGAATAAAAAATGGTATTGAATCCCCTATCACTATTGCTTTTATGAGCACCCTCCTCCCACTGCTCCCCCACCTCCATACCCATGGTGCCATGGACTTGGCTCTCATTGTACTCCCCTGAGGAACCATTGCCCTCACCAGTATTCAAAACTGAGTACCAGTTGGACAGCAAGATGTATTCATGGAACTCCTGCACTACCTGCCTGGTCTTCCTTGTCTGTCTGGGTGCCACCCAAATGGGCAATAAATGCTGGCCTGGCCAGAGACGCCCACATCCGCAAACAAATAAAAAAAACTGCATCTGTTCCCCTGACTATACTGTCCCCTACTACCACCACATTCCTATTTACCCCACCCCCCCCCCCACCCCACTTGAATGGCCTCCTGTACCATGTTGCCATGGTCAGTTTGCTCATCCACCCTGCAGCACTGAATGATATGGTATAATTAATGGTTATTCAGGTATTCATGTCTCATTGTAATGCCACCAGGGGCAGTCTACTTTTAGAAGATGAGTCTCCACTACTAGAATGTCTGAAGCAGGGAATGTCATCTCTTTACAGATTCAGGATTGTGGTTTCTCACAAGAGGGCACTGAGCACTTCTTGGACAGTCTTTCCTGCCTGACATTCCTCTGCAGTTCCTCCTCTTCCTCTGAGTACGTCAGGTTGAAGGATCCTATTGACAATCATAGAATAATAGAATCATGGAAATGTACAGCACCTAAAATACAGACAAATCCTCAGGTGGCAACAAGGAAAGCCACAGCCAAAAAAAAATGACAAATGCACCAAAGCCCATGAAACCTAAGTACCAACAGGAGGGATACCTCACAAAAAATAAAAGAAAGGCATCTAAAAGGCCTATGACACTTATCTGTAAAAATCTGCAGACCTTTTACAGGCCCACCTGCCCCCAGGTCTATCCGAGGCCTCTTTCGCACCAGGTTTCCTTGGGTGTGCTGGGACTTGGCCTTTGCTTTGGAATATGGTGCAGTGCCCTTGGCTGCCCCATCTTATGTACATATCTGAAGCCTTCACCTGCTTCAAACAAGAGCATCATGCACCCTCCTGAGCCTGACTGGAAGATCCAATGGGGTCTAAAGCCAGCAGAATCAATTTCAACCAGATTAGTCAACCTCTGTCACCACATTACACCCCATATCAGGACTCAGAAAAGATGAAAATTGGCCCCAGGTCCACAACCTTTCTCCTTATTCTTGTTTCACTAGGGAGCCTCATTTGCTCCCCACTCAACACATTTCTGAGTTCCTAGGTATATGCCAATTATTTAAAGGTATTGACTCTCTGTGAACTCAGAATACTGGCTGGCAGGTCTCACTAACTATTCTTTTGGATTAACATTTTTGATTAACATCTGCAGGACTGAGTCGGAAGAATACATATCCCAGGTGATATGTGCAGCACTTTAGTACCCCTATCATGACAAGGCCCCTTCATATATCTTTACGTCCCTATTCCTGTCCCTGATCTTTTTTGGCTCAGTACAGCAGTTGTACATTACTAGTAACTCATTAGATGGCCTTAAATTTGACAAGACATTCTTTGTGGAAGACTTCATGCACCTAATATTTACTGATATCAACAACAGCAAGAATAATGTGCAGTTATATAGCACCTTTGACATAATGAAACATCCCAAGGTGCTTTACAGCAGCGTAATGGAACAAAGTTTTAACACCGAGTCACATAAAGAGATATTAGCCCTGATGGCCAAAAGTTGGTCAAAGAAGTAGGTTTTAAGGAGCATCTTAAAAGAGGAAAGAGAGGTAGAGAGGTGGAGTGACATAGAGAGGGAATTACAGAGCTTCATACCTAGACAGCTGAAGGCAGGGCCACCAATAGTGGAGCGATTAATATCCGGAATGCTCAAGATGTCAGAATTGACAGAGTGCAGATATCTGGGTGGGAGTGGGGAAGTTGTAGGGCTGAAGGAGATTACAGAGATAGGAGATAGGGAGGGGCAGGCCGTGGAGTGATTTGAAAACAAGAATTAATTTTTTTTTTAAATCGAGGCATTGCTTGACTGACAGCCAATGTAGATCAGCGAACACAGAGATGTTTGAGCGTGACTTGGTGCGAGTTAGGTCATGGGTAGCAGAGTTTTGAATGCCCTTAAATTTGTGGAGGGTAGAACAGCAGAGACCAGCAGGAGTACATTGGAATAGTCAAGTCTGGAGGTAACAAAGGCATGAATGAGGGTTTCAGCAGCTAATAAGCTGAGGCAAAGGTGGTGTCAGATCATGTTCTCGAAGTGGAAATAGGGGGTCTGGGTGATGATGCAGATATGTGGTAGGCACCTCATCTTGGGGTCATATATAACATCATATAAAAATCAAACATAGGTCTGTCCACAGGAAAAATATCTGAAAGGTGATTGAAATTATTATTTTAGAGGCGTGCAAGCCAAAATGGCTGCATAGTTTTATTTTTTTCATGTTTTTATTCACAGAAATGTTTTGCCTTCTTACTTGTAACCAACAAATAGGCCTCTATGGTTGGAAAGGATCCTGGAAACAGTTGAACATTTTCAATTTTACTAGCGAGATTAGTTCCTCAAATACTTGCTGCATATTCTGAAGTGTTTTTTTTTAATATGTGGATGATGTTTTCGGCCAAACACACACAATACAATTTAGCAAAATTCATTAACTGGAGCATACCAAGGACTGCAAAAGGAAAGGCGTGAATAAGCAATTAGATTTGTTCTTTTTCTAGACATCCTAGATGAAAGTGTTCACAAGCTATCATGTTCTGAGGAACTAATTACTGTCTTACTAATTAAATCCAGTATATAAACATATGGAATTACTTTCACTTTTAAAAATATTTTAACATGCAATTAGTATTTGAGTGCCACATTCACAATAAAACAAAACAAAGTTGTCTGTTTTGTTTAAAATGCTAATCACAAATGACCATTGCAGAACAGCTGCTATTTTCTAATGAGACCCAGAATATTTCATACGCTGTATAATGATCAAATTGAAAGTGTTAAAACATGTTATGACTACATTTTATAATTTATTACTTGCTTCGAAGAAGACTCATTAAAGCACTCTATTGATATAAAAAGGCTGCTTCTTATTTACTTACTAACAACAGTGAGGAAGTGTCACTGGTTAGATTTTCAACTGAGCACCACTAGTTAGGCAGTATGAGTGCTGGAAATAATGACACAAAAATGAGCACAAAACATCTTATTCCTCCCAGCATGACTGAAATACAACTAAAGTTTACCACCCAGTACTGTTTCATATTAAATAGGTCAAAATATATATTTTTAACAGACAAACAATAATGTGAATTACATTTAAATTGTGAATGATTTTGATTACACATATTACGATAAAGGGAAATTTTTCCTCTGTGAATTCCTTTGGCAAAATGTCCTGTTTCTCCATATTGTTATGACCAGGTGAGAAAGGTATCTAGGGGTCCTTTCAGCCTTCACCTGGTCTTACCATAACAGGGTTTCATTTTAAACACACCATGTTTTTAGCTCCCCCTTGGTGAATCCTTGTTCACCACTTTCCAATTATAAAGCAAAGAAACCAGCACAAACTGGCTTTCTTAGATTTAAATAAGTTGAAATTTATTAAACTTGAACTTAAGCTCTAATTTGGTTAACGCCTACGGATACACGGCATGCCCATGCTAGCATGCATATGCGGCACACACATGCAAATAGAGACAGAAAAGAGCAGAAGAAAAATAAAGTGGAAACGCTTGAGGCAATATCAGAAGTTTTTGCTGTTACGGTTCTTCGAGCTCACTGTAGAGTCCTTGATTGTATGTAGATCTTGCTTTTCATTGGGGCCCAGTATTCTTCTTAAACCTTGTTCACTGTAGGAGACTTTTCTCTCTTGGGGTTCATGTGTCTTCAATGGATTCAAAGGCTTGTGAGAAAGAGATGGGAGCAGATAGGAGAGAGATATTCTCAGTCCAGGAGCAAACAGACTTTCTGCCCAAACTGTTTGCACAAATTCAAAAACCTCAGGTTGCCCAGCAGGTTAGTCATGTGACTAGCTGGTTTGACCATGTCCATTTGTGTATTCGGCCATCTTAGCAGTCAACCTGGAATGCGAGCTCCCCCACCTTCAACGTCTGGTGATCAAAAGTGTATTGTGGATTGAGTATCAGGGAATGGCTGCTTTGTCCTTCTAAACACTGTCTGTTAATATGCAAATATCTTTTCCAGCCATGGCTGATCTGTTTAACAAGTCCTTTCTTCACTTCAGTAGCAGTTTAAAATCAATGTTCATGACAAATTAATGTGTCTCATTCTTGGCAGGTGGGGGCCTAGCATGACAATATACACACTTACATGCAGTTCAGCAGCACCAGAACATGCAGGTACAGTTTTATCACATTGCTTTCTTCACCAGGTTGCAAGGCATCTTTGACTGCATATGTAGACATTGATGCACCAACTAACAATTCTGTGGCACATCTAAATAGGTACGACTATTATGTCGTTAATGTGAAAATCATATGCATCTCTTGCCAGAAAATAATTCAGGTCATGCATGCTTCCCAAGAGGAAATATGATGTTTCATCATATTTGGATCAGAAATTGGCTAGCTGAAAGAAGACAGAGGGTGGTGGTTGATGGCAAATGTTCATCCTGGAGTTTAGTTACTAGTGGTGTACCGCAAGGTTCTGTTTTGGGGCCACTGCTGTTTGTCATTTTTATAAACGACCTGGATGAGGGTGTAGAAGGGTGGGTTAGTAAATTTGCGGATGACACGAAGGTCGGTGGAGTTGTGGATAGTGTCGAAGGGTGTTGTAGGGTACAGAGGGACATAGATAGGCTGCAGAGCTGGGCTGAGAGATGGCAAATGGAGTTTAATGCGGAGAAGTGTGAGGTGATTCACTTTGGAAGGAGTAACAGCAATGCAGAGTACTGGGCTAATGGGAAGATTCTTGGTAGTGTAGATGAACAGAGAGATCTTGGTATCCAGGTACATAAATCCCTGAAAGTTGCTACCCAGGTTAATAGGGCTGTTAAGAAGGCATATGGTGTGTTAGCCTTTATTAGTAGGGGGATCGAGTTTCAGAGCCACGGGGTCATGATGCAGCTGTACAAAATTCTGGTGAGGCCGCACCTGGAGTATTGCGTGCAGTTCTGGTCACCGCATTATAGGAAGGATGTCGAAGCTTTGGAAAGGGTGCAGAGGAGATTTACTAGGATGTTGCCTGGTATGGAAGGAAGGTCTTACGAGGAAAGGCTGAGGGACTTGGGGTTGTTTTCGTTAGAGAGAAGGAGGAGGAGAGGTGACTTAATAGAGACATACAAGATAATCAGAGGGTTAGATAGGGTGGATAGTGAGAGTCTTTTTCCTCGGATGAGGATGGCAAACACGAGGGGACATAGCTTTAAGTTGAGGGGTGAAAGATATAGGACAGATGTCAGAGGTAGTTTCTTTACGCAGAGAGTAGTAGGGGCGTGGAACGCCCTGCCTGCAACAGTAGTAGACTCGCCAACTTTAAGGGCATTTAAGTGGTCATTGGATAGACATATGGATGTAAATGGAATAGTGTAGGTCAGATGATCGGCGCAACATCGAGGGCCGAAGGGCCTGTACTGCGCTGTAATATTCTAATTCTAATTCTAATTCTAATTCTGACACAATCAGACATCACAGAGCTCTTTGAAGGAGAAGCAAGGATGGAAAACTGATTCCATTGAGATAGGGGTACACAATACAGCAATTTCTGATGACACTTAGAGTCAATGCTGTACCACAATATAGAATTGATAAAAATGAGGCATGTCCATTAGCAAAACTCTTCATTGAGCGACTATTTTGGGTGCAAAAACAACATTTCATATACTTGGAACAATAAGCGAATGCCTCACCAAGGAGAAACAGCAGTAAACTATTGCAGATCAGGAGGCTGCTCAGACAACCAGTGAATTACAAAGAGTTCCAAAGGATTACTACCTGCATCTGTGACCTCCCTAGATATACCTGCATTGAGACCAGGAATAATAAAAATGCAATCTGGAAGTGCTTGGAGCTTATGCATGCACTACGCACAAGGCTCATAAAGGCCTTTTACCAATAGTAATGAGGGTAAGTCCCATAATATATCAGAATACCATCCAATAGGCAGTGCCTGTATAAAATGGGTACAACAAGGGAGACCTATTCCCTTTAAGTTGACTCTTTGGTAAAGCTGCATTGTTGTTCCTTACTGTATCTCTTAACAATTCACTCTTCCTGCATTATATTGGTTATATTAGACATTTGCGGCATTTCTCCTGAAGCTGTCGAAGGGAGAACAGCATGTCAATGGTCGATCTCTCTGCTCGAAAGCCACACTGTGCCTCAGGGTAGACCCTGAGATGCCTCTCTACGTTGCTTTCATTGATCTCACCAAAGCCTTTGACCTCGTCAGCAGACGTGGTCTCTTCAGACTACTAGAAAAGATCGGATGTCCACCAAAGCTACTAAGTATCATCACCTCATTCCATGACAATATGAAAGGCACAATTCAGCATAGCGGCGCCTCATCAGACCCCTTTCCTATCCTGAGTGGCGAGAAACAGCGCTGTGTTCTCGCACCTACACTGTTTGGGATTTTCTTCTCCCTGCTGCTCTCACACGCGTTCAAGTCTTCAGAAGAAGGAATTTTCCTCTACACAAGATCAGGTGGCAGGTTGTTCAACCTTGCCCACCTAAGAGCGAAGACAAAAGTACGGAAAGTCCTCATCAGGGAACTCCTCTTTGCTGACGATGCTGCATTAACATCTCACACAGAAGAGTGTCTGCAGAGTCTCATCGACAGGTTTGCAGCTGCCTGCAACGAATTTGGCCTAACCATCAGCCTCAAGAAAACAAACATCATGGGACAGGACGTCAGAAATGCTCCATCCATCAATATCGGCGACCATGCTCTGGAAGTGGTTCAAGAGTTCACCTACCTAGGCTCAACCTACCTAGGGCGGCACAGTGGCGCAGTGGTTAGCACTGCAGCCTCACAGCTCCAGCGACCCGGGTTCAATTCTGGGTACTGCCTGTGTGGAGTTTGCAAGTTCTCCCTGTGTCTGCGTGGGTTTTCTCCGGGTGCTCCAGTCTCCTCCCACAAGCCAAAAGACTTGCAGGTTGGTAGGTAAATTGGCCATTATAAATTGCCACTAGTATAGGTAGGTGATCGGGACAGGTGGGGATGTTTGGTAGGAATATGGGATTAGTGTAGGATTAGTATAAATGGGTGGTTGATGGTCGGCACAGACTCGGTGGGCCGAAGGGCCTGTTTCAGAGCTGTATCTCTAAAAAAAAACTATCACCAGTAACCTGTCTCTCGATGCAGAAATCAACAAGCGCATGGGAAAGGCTTCCACTGCTATGCCCAGACTGGCCAAGAGAGTGTGGGAAAATGACGCACTGACACGGAACACAAAAGTCCGAGTGTATCAAGCCCGTGTTCTCAGTAACTTGCTCTACAGCAGAGAGGCCTGGACAACGTATGTCAGCCAAGAGCGACGTCTCAATTCATTCCATCTTCGCTGCCTCCGGAGAATCCTTGGCATCAGGTGGCAGGACCGCATCTCCAACACAGAAGTCCTCGAGGAGGCCAACATCCCCAGCTTATACACACGACTGAGTCAGCGACGCTTGAGATGGCTTGGCCATGTGAGCCGCATGGAAGATGGCAGGATCCCCAAGGACACATTGTACAGCGAGCTTGCCACTGGTATCAGACCTACCGGCCATCCATGTCTCCGCTTTAAAGACGTCTGCAAACACAACATGAAGTCCTGTGACATTGATCACAAGTCGTGGGAGTTAGTTGCCAGCGATCGCCAGAACTGGCGGGCAGCCATAAAGGCAGGGCTAAAGTGTGGCGAGTCGAAGAGACTTCGCAGTTGGCAGGAAAAAAGACAGAAGCGCAAGGGGAGAGCCAACTGTGTAACAGCCCCGACAATCAATTTTTTCTGCAGCACTTGTGGAAGAGTCTGTCACTCTAGTATTGGCCTTTATAGCCACTCCAGGCGCTGCTCCACAAACCACCTCCAGGCGCTTACCCATTGTCTCTCGAGACAAGGAGGCAAAAGAAGAAGAAGATTAGACATTATTAGCTGATATTACTTTATTTGTTCTTAGTTATTAGATATTAGTTTATTAACTGATGGTTTATACAGACTGTGTTCTCAGCACCTTGTTGTATGGCTGTGAAACATGGGCAGCTTACAGCTACCAGGTAAAAAAGCTCAATAATTTCCATCTTCGCTGTCTGCGGCGCCTTATGGGTATATCCTGGCAGGACAAAATCACAAATGTCACAGTCCCCTCAAAGGCAGAGCTCCCAAGTGTGTTGACACTAATCAAATAGAGATGGCTTTGGTGGGTCAGACACATCTGCAGGATGGAAGACAGTTGCATACCCAAGGATCTTCTGTATGGTGAGGTAGGCGGAGCCAGACAACCAGTGAGGCACCCAAAGCTCCACTCCAAGGATGCTTTGCAAGCATGACAGGAAGGCCCTAAATGTTGACTATCACACCTGGGAGTCACTAGCTGGTGAAAAAGGGAAATTGTGACACATCCTGTGGACTGGTGTGCACAACCACAATGACCAGTTGTTACAGCACCTTGGCAACAGGTGCCAACATCAAAAACAACAATTCACAGCATCACTTGGCAGCTTCATGTGCAGGACTTGTGGTAGAACCTACCTCTCAAGGATTGGCTTTCACAGCCATCAGCAAAGGCGCACCAAGAAGGATGCACCAAGAGAAGACCTGAATAGATGGTTTGCTGCATGCCCATCATCTTTCGTAGATGGCAGGATGCCAACCATTAGACAAAGGAAAATTTCTCAGCAGCCTCTTAACAGCAACTTAAAGCTGTACTACATCTCTTGTCTGTGTATGTTTCTACAGCCAAAATTGTTAACATGCTGATTTGCATAGAGCTTTAGGTATTCCTATTAGCATGTCACTCTACTTGCAGGTTTTGGAGGAGCTAGAGGATTAGAGAAAGCATGTCATCCCTGAAGTGTATTTGCTTACACCTTAAACACTCCATTAGGATTTATCTTAATTCCACCACCAGCTTATAATAACATCAGACTCTCATATATGGACCTGTTGAAAGACACCTGCATTTTTAGTAGAGATAGCATAGATAAAGGAGCTCAATAGAGGTAAGGTAGTGGACGTTGTATATTTGGATTTTAGTAAGGCCTTTGATACAGTGCCTCTGGAAAGGCTAGTAATAAAAATAATGTGGGTATCAGTGGAAATATCTTATAATGGATATGCAATTGATTGACCGCTAGAACCAAGCGGTAGTGGTGCAGGCAATGTCATCATACTAGGGAATGTTACCATTGGAGTTTTGAAGGGGTCTGTTTTAGGACCGCTTGTTTAACATCTTCATCCATGATCTGGAGCTATGGGTCAAAGATGCTGTGGCTAAACCTGCAGACAATGCAGACCTAATGTAGGTTGTAGACCGTGAAGCTGAACAGGAGGAATGACTGGCTACAGGAGGATTTGAATATACTTGGGAATTGGGCAGATTGAACTGATGAAATTCAATGTAGAGAAATGCAAAGTTCTTCTCATGTGGACAAGACATTTAGTTTAGTTTAGAGATACAGCACTGAAACAGGCCCTTTGGCCCACTGAGTCTGTGCCGTTCATCAACCACCCATTTATACTAATCCTACACTAATACCATATTCCCACCTGTCCCTATATTTCCCTACCACCTACCTTTACTAGGGGCAATTTATAATGGCCAATTAACCTATCAACCTGCAAGTCTTTGGCATGTGGGAGGAAACTGGAGCACCCGGAGGAAACTTTTAGAAAAGTACTAATGGTTAAACAGTAAGAAAATAATATGTGCTACGAGGGTTTCCATTTTTTGTTAAGTTCTGAGAGTTTGTGTTTTTAAAAAATGGCATGGAACTTGGATTTTTTCAAAAAGATGCTACTGGAAGGTTTGGACTTAGAGTGGAACTGTAAATAGTTACGAGAAGACACCTGTTTTCAAATAAAAACCCAGCAGGGGTTGTTTTGGTGGAGAGATGTTTGCAAAGGAGCGACAGGCCAAGATTTATAGACACCATGAGACTTGACTTTTGGAAAAGTTTTAGTTTCACTTTGAACTGTTAAAAAATCAGTTCGCTTCCTGACCAGCCAGCAGAAAAAAAACCAGCTCATCTTCCTTTTGAAAACCAATCCTGTATCGCCAGTGTTTCAAATTCCTACTTCTTCCTGTATTTGAAGAAAGCCTGCACATTTAAAGAACTAGCATGTCAAATCTGTGGAACTGAAACCTTTGTTGCTGCACTCCCTGCTGAAAGACATACTTGGAGCCTTCTATAGCTGCATCTCTTGGAAAGTCTACCCAGACTGATCTTCAACATCCACCTATTCGCATTTGGGATGCCGAACCAACACAATGGACATCTTTCCATACCTTCTTTTCAGCCTAAGTTTTTTTAATATTCCTTCTATTTCTTGGTAACAGCTGTAATCAAAAATCCCTTTATTTTTTTCCCGGTTAACCGGTTGTGTATCTAAGTGTGTGAGTGTGAAGGCTAGGATAAATAAGGGGTTTTAATATTTCAATTTGTGTGTCTGTTTTACTTTATTATTGGTTAAGACTTGGTTTATAATAAACGGATAGTTTTATTGTTTATTAAAGAAACCTGGTTGGTGTGCTTTATTGTGGAGAAAATAGAGTATATGATTGACTGTTTCGGTACATGGGAAAACTTTAAATATATGTTGTGACCTGTGGAGAAGTGGGACTGAATTAACAGTGCACTCCTCCCGCCTTGGTTGTAACATATGCTTTAAAATGAAAAAGATATAGGGTTTCAATTGACAATAATTTGAAGCTGTTGCATTCATACTCATTGGAAGTGTGAGGCAAATCAAATATTGGGATATATTTCAAGGCCAATATTGAGCAGTAGTAGTAAGGTAATCCTACCACTTGATAAATCACTGGTGCTGCTGCACTTAAAGTACAATGTACCGGTTTGGTCGCTACAGTACAAATGGGATTTTAGAAAGATTGGCAGGATACAGAAGAGGGCAACCAGAATAATTGAGGAAATGGAAAGACCTGATTATGGCAACTGGTTTCATTGGATGTGAATGTTCTCACTAGAAAGGAGAAAGTTAAGAATTGACATGATTGTTGTTTATAAAATCCTAAAGGGACCAAATAATGTAGATCATGACTAGCTGTTTCATGTTGCCTAGTCCAGTGGAACTGGAGGCAACAGTCTGTACTTGAAGGGGTAAATTCAAAACTAATACACTGAAAGTGAGCAAGTGGTGAATCTATGGAAGAGGTTCCATAGGGAAATGGTGGAACAGTTATTATTGATTTATTCAAATGCAAATTTGATAGATTTCTTTCACAAAATAGTATTTTGGGATATAGTATATGAGTAACATAAGATATGAAATATGGTTAGTGTAGCATGTTTGAGGGAAACATATGATTTTGAATCTAGGTTTGCCAGAGTTTTTCACTGTTGGCATGCTTTGCTCATTCCATGTCTGAGTCTTTTGTAAACTAATTGATAGAGATTGATACCATGATTAGTCATTGGGTTGAATTTTATGCAGCCAGCAGAGGTCACAACACGGGGTCAGTAAGGCAAGGGGAACCCCACCTCGGGCGTTTGGAGGACTCCCGGCTGCATTTTACAACGCACAGGCAATTAACTGCCCGGCACCAGGTTCCCCATCTCTTTAAGGACAGGGGTCCTGCCTTCAAGAGCTGCCAGCCAGAGAGCCAGCAGCTCAGCAGGCTCAGCAGCGCAACTGGGAGCAGTGTCCACTCCTGGTACTGCATTGGGCCCAGGACGAGGTCCAGCACTGTAGCCCTGGAGAGCAGGTAAGTCGGGGCAGTGTTACTAGGACCAGTCAGGCAGGACCTGGTGAAGGGCAGGGGTGGATGGGTTGTTGAAGTCACAGGCAATTTTGACAAAGAGGTCAGATTGCCCAAGCAGAAGGTCCCAACACCCCGTACCAGCCCACACGGAGTCCATTTGGTGTTACTGGTCGGCCTCCCCACCTGGCGGAGGGTCCCCCCACCCTCACCCCCTGCTACTGGTAAAATGCCAGCTGTAGTGGGGTGAGGCCTTAAATTGGCCACTTAAGGGGCCTCAATTGGCCTCTGAGCATGAAGGCCCTCCCTGCCCCGACTAAATTGAATGGCATCAGGAAGGTGATGGGCACTGCATCTACCACCTTCCCATGTAATTTTATGGGCCCCCTCGCCACCCTACCTATGCCTAGAGGGCTGATAAAATTCAGCCCATTAACTCCATTATGGTATCCTTTGCCTACCAAGATGGTAGAAAGTGAATTAGAAGATGATTTCTTCTATATCTCTTTGTATCGGGTCAACTGCTGTTGCCATAAATAATGGTGCAGTGGTGGCCTGGTACCACATGCCATTTGTTACATCTGAAATTAGTTAAGATGGGCAGCTAGATGGTATAGATGTGTTATTGACCTAAGAGACAACTCCATCATCTATGGCCAACTCTTGCAATTCTGATGGGAACTCCCAGTTAGTGGTCTGAGGTTGGGCAGTCTCTCTCAAATCCTCAACTATTTTCATTCCATGCAATTTTCAGAAGTACATATTGATAGTCAGCAGGTAGCTTCCGCACTTCAAAGGAAGTCCTCCCTCACCACTTTGTATCATGCTATTTCACCAGCAGTAGCATCTAAGAATTGTAAAGGCACAGAGGAAAATAAAGCAATAACTTTAGGTATGGTACACAATCCAGAAAAGATCATTAATTTAGCAAACACAACAAAAAACATTGTTCACAAAAACTGCAACATTAATCTACCTTTAAGAAGCCAACTTGAGCAGACCAGGTCCCATGATCCCTGATATATCTGTATTGCATGGGGGAGGTGCAAGCTCGGGGCAGATCCTTGCCAAAATGGGAAATTTTGCATGAACCGAATTTGAATAAAAGTGCATTTTGTGCCTGTGTCGCCAGGGTGTAAAGTATTGCCAAGGTGAAGTGCAGAGAGGAAGTTTGAGAGGGGTGGATCACACACCCACATGGAAGCCAAGAGCTGCCAGCCAATCAGAGGGCCAACAACTCAGCAGTTTCAGCAGCGCCACTGGGAGCAGTGGCCACTCCTGGTACTGCATTGAGTCCAGGACCAGGTCCAGCACTGTAGCCAATTCAATCTCCCTACCATTTCAGTTCACATAAGTAAAATCAGATGGGCTCTGATTTTCCTTGCTGAACTTTGTCTAAGTGATACTTTACACCTAGAAAGTACAACAATCTACTCCTGGGTGTTTAATGAGGCTTGTGTTTACCAGTAGAACAACTACATTTTCTTCCCCTAAATCTGTTCTGCCAGTGGAGCATTGTAAGAATAGGGTTTGGTTCCAAAATTGCTTTCACGAGACTTGGTACTTCATATACTAGGTACCTCACTGCAGAATCTTGAAAATGTGCATGTGTTGAATAATAGTTTGAGTTTCTCTTCAGTGGCTAGTTTATCTGGCTTTCTACTTTTTGAGATTATTGTTGCATTAGCATGTCAGTAGCATTGTTAAAATGCTTGGGCATAGTTTTGACTGAATGATGGAAAATTCCATTGGCATTGTTACCATCAAACATTGGACTGACTATAGAATTAAAACAAGCTTCATAGCTACCATCAGCTGAGAGAAAACTTTACCTATTTGAGATAAAGATATTATCATACTCTAATTATACTTTAGAGCATTAGCAGTTATGAAACAGTGGGACCAAAAGCAGATCCAGACCCCGCTGGTGATGGCTCGCTGCCAGCCTGCACAATCTCACCGGAGGCAGCCAATTAAGAAGCCACCTTTGGAATCGCCATCCTTAGGGTGAACCAGGCACCCAGCTGATCCAATGGATTGGCCCGCAGCCCCACCGGGAGAGGTGGGTGTTGCTGCGGCAGGCAGGAGAAAAGCGCAAGGGCAGTTTACGTCCCGACTTCAGAAATTCTTCAAAGGCAGTAAGATTCCACCCAATGTTTCAGGTCTGTGACCTGTCATCAGAATTCTGATAACAGGTTACAGACTTGAAATGAGAAACCTGTTTCTCTCTCCGCAGATGCTGCAAAATCTGCTATTTTCAGCATTTTCTGTTTTTGTTTCAGATTTCCAGCAATTGCAGTATTTTGCTTTAGAATAGATGCAGAACTTGGCTTGGAATATATCAAACTGAATGATCGAAGCAAAATGTATTTACTTAACAGGATTTTAGCTAAAAGCAATTAGAAAAATAGTGTGTACATATCTATGTATGTGTCTACATATGTGCATAATTTGAAATTTTAAGAATGATTTGTGGCCACAGCTGCCAGGCCATCATTGCAGAGGGGGACCCCTTCCACAGGATAGCCTGCAACTGCAGCTGCATAACTCTGGCCCTGTGGTAGAAGCAGTTCAAATGGGCAGCCGGGGAGGTGGGAGTTAAATAAAGGATGCCTTCCTGGCCTCCCAGACTGCCACTGGTTGGCTGCTACCAGGGAACTTCTGGGCTTCGCCCACAGTGTGGGGGCTGTCTGCCACCAGTAAGATCCTGGCAGTGTCCCCCAAATGGCCCCAAATGGTCTGTTAATTATCACTAATTGGCTACTTGCCGCTGCCAGGCAGGTATCCAAATCCGTTGCTCACCCGCCTCCAACAAAATTGTCTGAAGGTGGGAACATAAGGTAAGACAGTGGCTAAGCGGTAATACCCTGGGGCCACAGGTTCAAATCCTACCATTGCAGCTGGTGGAATTTAAATTTAATCAATTAATTAATTAAATATCTGGAATTGAAAGCTAGTCTCAGTAATGGGACCATGAAACTATCACTGATTGTTGTAAAAACTCATTTGGTTCACTAATGTCCTTTAGGGAAGGAAATCTCCTGTCCTTACCTGGTCTGGCCTACATGTGATTTCAGACCTACAGCAATGTGGTTGACTCTTACCTGCCCTCTGAAATGGCCTTACAAGCCACTCAGTTGTCAATGGCAATTAGGGATGGGCAACAAATGCTAGCCTTGCCAGTGATACCCACATCCCATGAAAGAATTTTAAAAAGTCAAGTGACTGACCTAACACACTATTCTGCAAATTTCTGTTCTGCCACCTCCAAAGCTGCCTCCGCGCGGCTGGTAAGATCCCACCCATTAAGTTTGCTTTTCTCTCTCCATAGATGTTGCCAGACCTGCTGAGTATTGCCAACATTTTCTGTTTTCTTATTTCTGCATCTATTCTACTTGGTTGCTGTGGTGACTGTTTTAAATTCACCGCAAAAATATAACAAGTTAAAATTAAAATGCTGATACAAGACAACAAAGTATTTCTTATTGCACTGAACATTATGAGCACTGACTCAATACCATTTAACTCTGAAAGAACTGCAGTCAGATTTTTGCACCTTTTTTAACAGGACTATTTTGTCAATAATTAGTTAATATTTTTCATTTTATCTAATTATCCTTTAGAAAATTCAACATGAAGTGTAGAGCAAATCCTTTCCAGAGATGTTACACAAATGGCTTGTATATTCTGAAAGCAAAGTAGAATCTTAAAATATCGTTTAGGACTCAGAAAGGTTGAATGAGTATCCACATGAAAGTGTCTTCAAATTATTGAATACCCAAACACTGTAGTGATTTATCTTTATTAACGTTTGCTCTCAATTATTGTTGTACAATCATTTTTTCTCGGGTTACATCATTTCATGTTTACATTGCAAATTGCTGCCATCGCAATTGACTCTAAATGTTTAATTTAGCAGATTTGGAAAATCTTTTAGCTGAATATGAAATTTAAAAGTTAAACCATTGCAAAAATGTAATATTTTATTCACCCTTCAACGCTATTTACAGCTAAGTCAGTCATTTTTGTGCAACAGATATGAAATAATTGTGAATGCTTGCTTTGTTAGTCAATACAGGTTTGCAATAAACTGATCTTTCAGCTCCTCAGTGACTCAGTTGGGATAGGCAGCATGAGCTGACCCCTATAGTCCAGGAGGTTCCATGTTCGATTCCTGGTCTATGCTGAGTTTGCTGATCTCAGCCACAATACTAGCAGGGCTGCAAAAAATAGTCTAGAGTTTGGGAGGGTCATTCAGGCTGTCCAGTTACCAGATTGGGCTCAACTATAATGCTTCCTGTAGCCAAGTAATTATTATTATTACTTGGTAATAATTATTACTATTATTTACTCTCTAGGCTCACACATGAAAAGTGGCCATTTGGATAGGTATGAGGGAAACCATTGGCCAGAAACTTAACTGAACCAGCCACATAAATACCATGGATACTGGAGCAGATCAGAGACTGGGTATAATGTGGTGAGTGACTCATCTGACACCCCAAAGCCTCTTCACCATCTACAAGGTCCAAATCAGGAGTGCAGTAGAACACGCTCCCCTTGCCTGGATCTTCAACAGCACTCAAGACAAAGCAGTCCACTTGATCGGCAGTTCACTCACTAGCCTAAACATTCCTCACCACCCCTGCAAAACTGGGGTACCATGGTCGCATTGTCCACTACCTACAAAATGCACTGCAGCAACTCACCAAGGTTTCATCACCAGCATGTCTCAAAACCCCCAATCTCCACAACACCAAAGGACAAGGGCTTGGTAAAACCATCACCTCCAACTTCCCTTCAAAATCATACACTATCCTGAATTGGATAAATATCACTGTTTGTTTATCATCATCAGATCAAAATCCTGGAACTCCTTACCTAACAGAATTATGTGAGCACTTTCTTTACATGGTCTGCAAAAGTTCAGGATGTATGCCCATTACCACCTTCTCAAGGGCAACTAGGGATGGGTATTAAATGCTGGCCTTGCCAGTGACACTCATATTGCAAGGATTACTAAAATAAAATTCAACCCTTAGCTCAGCTTCACAGCACATGCCCAAAAAGACCACTCACTTCCATCTCAGTGATACTACCCCTCAACCCTTCCATCACTGAAACTCTTTGCCTTTATTACTTACCTTTCTCAGCTCCAGTTTTGACTACTCCATCACTTGTTGGGTTTCCTGATGATCTCTCATTCTCTATCCTCCTTAAATTCCAAATTGCCCAAAACTTTTGTCATGAGAGATCTTTTTTTTAAAAAAAACTAAGAGGCATGTGTGCCTTTAAGACTGAGAGAAAGGACTTTCTGTGAATAGTGACTGCTGAGACTTGGTGTTTGAACTGCAGGCTGTAAAACATGTATACAAGCAACCAGAAAGATTTTATGACTGTCTTGTGACGAGGTTGTTAAAGGTCTGTAGTTTCGCTTTTAGGTTGAGAAGCCAGTTGCTGTTGGAGACCTGGGTTTTTCAGACCAGAAAAAGAACTCTCCCTGAAAGGAAGACTTGTCTCTTGTAAACAAAAAGGCATCTTACATTTGAGTTGGACTGTGCTCTGCCTGGAGAGAGGAAAAAGACCTTTGAAGAGGAAAAGACCCAGAGAAAGAGGAGTTGCTGCTCTCTGTGAAGAAAGGCTCTTTTGCTGAGAGGAAGCCTGCATTGTTAAAGGTAGCAAAATTCAAATTGTCTCCAGTCTCTGGAATATCTCTGCCTCAAGAGTGAGTTCTGTTGCCTTTTTGTGTTTTTGGAAGTTCCTGAAATCTCAAGAAGGTTTCTACTGTTACACTGCTACTTTAAAATTTAAGTAGACTTGTTGCTATAACCTTTAGCTGAAAGATCTATGTGATGCCTGCTGCAAACAAATTGCCTTGAATGCCTACCCATCACAGTCTGTTCACCTGGAGAAACTTCAAGTGGCATCCGACTGTTTGACTCTAGGACAACTCACCAATCCGGAAATATCCTACCAGACATTACCCAGTTATTTTATTGTTCCTAGGAAACAGTTCTAATTTAAAACATCATTTTAAAAGTGGTTAACCGTTGGTTTTTGAATGTGTGTGTGTGCGCGCGCGAGGGTTAGGAAGAATACGAAGTTATAAAATCTTTTCATACATATAGATTTATCTCATTATCATTTAAAACTTGGTTTATTAATAAATCATGAATTTGTTGCTGTTCAAAGAAACCTGGTTTGGCGTGTTTTATTCTGGGGGATAAATAGTGTTTAATTTGGCTAATTTTCTGCAGGTGGGAAACTTTACTAATATGCTGTGACCTGTGGAGTAGTGAGACTGAATTAACAGTGCATTACTCCCACCTTGGTCATAACACACTGCAGCATGTATTCTGTCCTGGATTAAATCCTGATTACCCATCACCATAGAGCTTGCTGAATTACATTGTCTCCCTGTTTCCCAATCCCTCAGTTTTAATAACCTGGCTATCATCTTTCATCCTTCCAAAACTTCACCCTACCTAATCTTTGCACCCTCCTGCTGCCCCATATAGCCCTCTCATGCTGGGTTCTTGAGCATCCCTCTTTCTTCCCTTTGCTCCAGGACTAGTGGCAAAGTCTTAAGTTGCCTGGGACCCACTTTCTGGAATTCCATTGAAAACCCAGCCAGAACTCCAACTCAATATTTTTTAAAAGCCCTATCAAAACCCATTTCTGGGACCTGGTTTTTGGCCCACCACCTAACCTTTTTCTGGGTTGGAGTCGATTTTCATCCATTTCTGGAACTTTTCATATCAAAGGTGAGATCTAAATTATTGTTATTGCCATTATTATCATGGCCATCATTATATACAACACAAGCTTAAGCTGCATCGACACTTTGCTGTCACTGAAAAATGAATCAGGAGGATCAACTGCCTTTCTCCCGCTTCTCAACATGGTTCCAAAGGAACCATGCCAAAGATCATTGGCCAGGCTGAAACTAGGCATCTACCAAGGAAAATGAGGTAATGATATCAATCAATAACGGAAGCCCATGTCCCTCATATCCTCCAATCAATATTTTTGAAATTCCTCTTGACCTATGGAAAGTCATAATACTACAATTGGATGCACTCACTACCATATCTCACTGGTTACACCATTATTCAAGAATGCAAATCTAACTCTTTAGGTACCCAGGTGAGTTCAGCATTAACACAGTATCATTTGCAAAATGAAGCTAAAATACTGGGGCTGATTTTGTTGCTACTTTCAGCCTGACAGACCTGCCTCAGTAATGGCTGCAGGGCATTGCCTGCAGGGTTTTTTGGCTGTTGTCCACTTGCCATATCCCTTGATTCCCTGAGAGACCAAAAATCTATCTATCCCAGCCTTAAATGTATTCAATGATAGACCATCCACAACCCTCTGGGGTAGAGAATTCCAAAGATTCACAACCCTTTGAGTGAAGTAATTTCTCCTCATCTCAGTCCCAAATGATCGGCCCCCTATCCTGAGACTGTGACCCATGTTTTAGATTTCCCAACCAGTGGGAATAATCTCTCAGTATCTACCCTAGCTAGCCCCTTTAGAATCTTATATGTTTCAATGAGGTCACCTCTCATTCTTTTAAACTCCAGAGAATACAGACCCAATTTACTTCGCCTCTCATCATAGGACAACCCCCTCATCCCAGGGTCCAATCTAGTGAACCTTCGCTGCACTACCTCCAATACGAGTATATCCTTTCTGAAATGTGGAGACCAAAACTGCACACAGTATTCCAGATGTGGTCTCACCAAAACTCTGTACAATTGTAGCAATACTTGTTTTTTCCTGTACTCCAATCTCCTTGAAATATAGGCCAATATGTCATTTGCCTTCCTAATTGCTTGCTGTACCTGCATGTTAAATCTCTGCATTCCTTGTACAAACACACCTAAGTCTCTTTGAACATCTATACTTACATGTTTCACACCTTTTAAAAAATATTCTGCTTTTCTATTCTTATGACCAAAATGCATAACTTCACACTTCCTACATTATACTCAATCTTCCATCTTGTTGCCCATTCACTTAACCTGTCTATATCATTTTGCAGCCTCTCTTTGTCCTCCCCACAGCTTACCTTTCCACCTACCTTAGTTCCAACATCCCTTCACGGAAAACTGGAGCAGCACTGGCCTTAAGGCCTGCTTTTACTGGTTGGTCCATCAAGCAGGCACTCTTTCCAACTTTATTTGAATGGCTGCCCCTGGCCAGTGTCTATTTCAGGCTTGGGAAGTCTGCCTTCCTTCTGCCCAGAGGAAGCCCCACAAATCCCAGGCAGCTAAAGAGGGCTGATCAAGGAAAATGGTTCCACTGTCACAAATGATTGGAATATATACTCCAGGGTATCACTTAAGATTCCATCCAACACTTCATTAATGAAGGATAGGATATGACAGTCAATAATTTTGCATCATTCCTCTTTGTAGAAAGATTCTGTGAGTCTTTTATCTATCCTTACATGGATGTGGGAGCTTGTAGGGGAGACTGGCTCAGGGAATCATGGGATACTTGGCGTAACTTAGGTTCCTGAAACCGGAGAAAGGCTTGCCTGCTGGACACACGAATTGTATGAATACCTAATCAGAAAATAACGAGCTCAGGAGGGGAAACACCCGAATTATATGAATACCTAAGAATCCTATGAATAGGGTAATCAAGAGGTTGACGAGGTGCATAATATAACCAATGCGGGATGAGATCAGGGAAGGCAATAAGTGGGAGATGATGTAATTAGGAAACAGTTTATCAAGTAAACCTCCTGTAAAACTGTATAAAATGACTACTGGAACAATGTACTAGCAGAACCCCTACAATCATTCGTGAGAGTAGGATTTCTCCTTGCATGCTCGTAAATAAAGATCGCTTGTTTATACAAGACATCTGACTTTCGAGGCATTTTTGGGTACCGGGGCAAGTAAAACAAAGAACAAAGAACAGTACAGCACAGGAACAGGCCATTCGGCCCTCCAAGCCTGCGCCGATCTTGATGCCTGACTAAAGTAAAAACTTCTGCACTTCCGGGGACCGTATCCCTCTATTCCCATCCTATTCATGTATTTGTCAAGATGCCTCTTAAACGTCGCTATCGTACCTGCTTCCACCACCTCCCCTGGCAGCAAGTTTCAGTCACTCACCACCCTCTGTGTAAAGAACTTGCCTCGCACATCCCCTCTAAACTTTGCCCCTCGCACCTTAAACCTATGCCCCCTAGTAACTGACTCTTTCACCCTGGGAAAAAGCTTCTGACGATCCACTCTGTCCATGCCGCTCATAACTTTGTAACCCTCCATCATGTCGCCCCGCCACCTCCGTCGTTCCAGTGAAAACAATCTGAGTTTATCCAACCTCTCCTCGTAGCTAATGCCCTCTAGACCAGGCAACATCCTGGTAAACCTCTTCGGTACTCTCTCCAAAGCCTCCACGTCCTTCTGGTAGTGTGGCGACCAGAATTGCACGCAATATTCTAAGTGTGGTCTAACTAAAGTTCTGTACAGCTGCAGCATGACTTACCAATTTTTATACTCTATGCCCCGACCGATGAAGACAAGCAAACCGTATGCCTTCTTGACTACCTTATCCACCTGCGTTGCCACTTTCAGTGACCTGTGGACCTGTACGCCCAGATCTCTCTGCCTGTCAATACTCCTAAGGGTTCTGCCATTTACTGTATACTTCCCACCTGCATTAGACCTTCCAAAATGCATTACCTCACATTTGTCCGGATTAAACTCCATCTGCCATTTCTCCGCCCAAGTCTCCAACCGATCTATATCCTGCTGTATCCTCTGACAATCCTCATCATTATCCACAACTCCACCAACCTTTGTGTCGTCCGCAAACTTACTAATCAGACCAGCTACATTTTCCTCCAAATCATTTATGTATACTAAAAAGAGCAAAGGTCCCAGCACTGATCCCTGCGGAACACCACAAGTCACATCCCTCCATTCAGAAAAGCACCCTTACACTGCTACCCTCTGTCGTCTATGACTGAGCCACTTCTGTATCCATCTTGCCAGCTCACCTTTGATCCCGTGTGACTTCACCTTTTGTACCAGTCTGCCATGAGGGACCTTGTCAAAGACTTTACTGAAGTCCATATCGATAACATCCACTGCCCTTCCTTCATCAATCATCTTTGTCACTTCTTCAAAAAACCCAATCAAATTAGTGAGACATGACCTCCCCTTCACAAAACCACGCTGCCTCTCACTAATAAGCTTGTTTGTTTCCAAATGGGAGTAAATCCTGTCCCGAAGAATGCTCTCTAGTAATTTCCCTACCACTGACGTAAGGCTCACCGGCCTATAATTTCCTGGATTATCCTTGCTACCCTTCTTAAACAAAGGAACAACATTGGCTATTCTCCAGTCCTCTGGGACCTCACCTGTCGCCAATGAGGATGCAAAGATTTCTGTCAGGGCCCCAGCAATTTCTTCCCTTGCCTCCCACAGTATTCCAGGGTAGATCCCATCAGGCCCTGGGGACTTATCTACTTTAATGCTTTGCAAGATACCCAACACCACCTCCTTTTTGATAATGAGATGAATGAGACTATTTCCACTCCCTTCCCTCGGCTCATCATCCACCAAGTCCTTCTCTTTGGTGAATACTGATGCAAAGTACTCATTTAGTACCTCGCCCATTTCCTCAGGCTCCACACATAGATTCCCTTCTCTGTCCTTGAGTGGGCCAACCCTTTCCCTAGTTACCCTCTTGCTCTTTATATACATATAAAAAGCCTTGGGATTTTCCTTAATCCTGTTTGCCAATGACTTTTCATGACCCTTTTTAGCCCTCCTGACTCCTACTGTCTTTATATTCCTCAAGGGATTCATCTGTTCCAAGCCTTCCAGCCCTTACGAATGCTTCCTTTTTCTTTTTGACTAGGCTCACAATATCCCGCGTTATCCAAGGTTCCCGAAACTTGCCAAACTTATCCTTCTTCCTCACAGGAACATGCTGGTCCTGGATTCTAATCAACTGACATTTGAAAGACTCACACATGTCAGATGTTGATTTACCCTCAAACAACCGCCCCCAATCTAAATTCTTCAGTTCCTGCCTAATATTGTTATAATTAGCCTTCCCCCAATTTAGCACCTTCACCCGAGGACTACTCTTATCCTTATCCACAAGTACCTTAAAACTTATGGAATTATGGTCACTGTTCCCGAAATGCTCCCCTACTAAAGCTTCGACCACCTGGCCGGGCTCATTCCTCAATACCAGGTCCAGTATGGCCCCATCCCTAGTTGGACTATCTACCAATTGTTTCAAGAAGCCCTCCTGGATGCTCCTTACAAATTCTGCCCCATCCAAGCCCCTAGCACTAAGTGAGTCCCAGTCAATATAGGGGAAGTTAAGATCACCCACCACTACAACCCTGTTACCTTTACATCTTTCCAAAATCTGTCTACATATCTGCTCCTCTACCTCCCACTGGCTGTTGGGAGGCCGGTAGAAAACCCCCAACATCGTGACTGCACCCTTCCTATTCCTGAGCTCCACCCATATTGCCTCGCTGCATGACCCCTCTGAGGTGTCCTCCCGCAGTACAGCTGTGATATTCTCCTTAACCAGTAATGCAACTCCCCCACCCCTTTTACATCCCCCTCTATCCCACCTGAAGCTTCTAAATCCTGGAACATTTAGCTGCCAATCCTGTCCATCCCTCAACCAAGTCTCTGTAATAGCAACAACATCATAGTTCCAAGTACTAATCCAAGCTCTAAGTTCATCTGCCTTACCTGTTATACTTCTCTCATTGAAACAAATGCATTTCAGACCACCAGTCCAGCTGTGCTCCACAACATCTCCCTGCCTGCTCTTCCTCTTAGTCTTACTGGCCTTACTTACTAGTTCCCCCTCATTTATTTCACTTGCTGTCCTACTGCTCTGGTTCCCATCCCCCTGGCACACTAGTTTAAACCCTCCCGAGTGACACTAGCAAACCTCGCAGCCAGGATATTTGTGCCCCTCCAGATTAGATGCAACCCGTCCTTCTTGTACAGGTCCCATCTGTCCCTGAAGAGATCCCAATGGTCCAGATATCTGAAACCCTCCCTTCTACACCAGCTGTTCAGCCACATGTTTAGCTGCACTATCTTCCTATTTCTAGCCTCACTGGCACGTGGCACAGGGAGTAATCCTGAGATTACAACCCTAGAGGTCCTGTTTTTTTAACTTTCGACCTAACTCCCTAAACTCCCATGCAGGACCTCATCACTCTTCCTGCCTATGTCATTGGTACCAATGTGTACCACAACCTCTGGCTGTTCACCCTCCCCCTTCAGAATGCCCCCTGTCCGTTCAGAGACATCCTTGACCCTGGCACCAGGGAGGCAACATACCATCCTGGAGTCTCTTTCACATCCACAGAAGCGCCTATCTGTGCCCCTGACGATAGAGTCCCCTATAACTATTGCTCTTCTGCGCTTTGTCCCTCCCTGCTGAACAACAGTGCCAGCCGTGGTGCCACTGCTCTGGCTGCTGCTGTTTTCCCCTGATAGGCCATCCCTCCCAACAGTATCCAAAACGGTATACTTGTTAGAGAGGGGGCTAGCCACAGGGGATTCCTGCACTGACTGCCTGCCCCTTCTAGCGGTCACCCATCTATCTGCCTGCACCTTGGGTGTAACCACTTCTCTAAAACTCCTGTCTATGACGCTTTTTGCCACCTGCATGCTCCTAATTGCATCCTGTTGCCGCTCCAACAGATCCATGCGGTCTGTGAGGAGCTGCAACTGGGTACACTTCCTGCAGATGTAGTCGTCCGGAACGCCGGAAGCGTCACGACCGCCCACATCTCACAGGTGAAGCACTTCACCCCTCTAACTGACATTTCTAGCACTAATTAATAAATTAATTTAAAATAAATAAATACTTATTAAATCCTTACTAAATTGTTATAATTAACTATATGGTCCCGAGTGCTAGATTCCTACTATAAATATTAAATGCTAACTAAATACAGTAATCTCCCTCTGGTTTAATTACTCTACTTATTAGTTAATTAGGGTTTTCTCAATGTTTTATTTTCAAATTCAGTGAAGAAAAAAAAATTCCCTACCAGCCAATCAGGTCACAGCTTTCCTGTGACGTTACTTTCAGCTTTTTTACCTGAGGTAAGTTTTTTATACTTACCGGTCCGGAACTCCGCCCTCTGAGTCTTCTCCCAGTCAGCTAATCTCTTTGGAAGCTCTCGGCTCCCTTCACTCTGAGGACAGGTAGGAAATGAAAGGAGCTCCTCGCTCCCTCCTTACCGAACTTCCTCAGTTACCAGACTTCCACTGTAGCACTCTAATGCAACCCAAGTCAGCACTCTAGTGCAAACAAAGTCAGCACTGTAAGATGTAAGTCCTTACCCTTACATTTGGCGTAGTCGGCAGGATACACCACATCGGGACCACGACAGTGAGGAGACCAATCAAGGGCTACCTTTTATTTTACCATCCATAGTTAGGACAGGTCTACCTCATAGCCATGGGACTGGTACTTTAAGTAGGTATCAAAGAACCAATGCCTGGAGACTCGAGTGCCGAGCGATCAAAGTGTGCGCCAGGGTAGTAGGTCACAAGTTGAGAGAACCAGGCAAACAGCCACGCTGAGAAAGCTGTAACGCACAGCCACATAGTAGGTAAAGCCACGCAGGGGAGTTAGAGGTATCCCGAAGGCCATTACCGTGCAGGAGACCGCACTGAGAGAGACTGCAAAGCAGACCTTCAGAAGAAGTCGAGATGCACAGGGGATTTAAAGGGTATTCTGTAGGTCAATATCACCCAGGGGATTTAAAGGGTATCCCGCAGGTTACTACCACTCGGGCAGACCACACCCTGACAGAATGACCAATAGCGCAGAAGGTCTAGATTGGTGACTGGAGGGGTCCCTTACCAGGTTTATAGGAGATGAGAACTTGGACAGTAAATTCAGAATCAATTCTTAGATGGGACTCTGCCGGCGAGTCCACAAACATTTCCAAAAGGAGAAACAATTTAACAGCCAGTCCAGAAACAAGTCCAGAGATAGAAACAAGTTTCAGGAAACGATAGGTAGAAATTAAATTGGAAGTACCACAGTAGTCTAAAATGCTGTTGAAAGAACAAAAGAAGAAAAACGTGTGTGTGTGTGTGCATGTGTGTGTGTTGGTTTAAGTCTATGTTGATCTTTGGTCTCTTTGTGTGTTCAGAAATTGTTGAATGGTAAATGTGAATGCATGTGAAGCATCTGAGTGAAGTTGTATTAAATTGATGTAAGTTAAAAGAAGAAGCTAGAAGAAGCTATGATAAAGAGGAGTATTTAAGTTTTCTAACTTGCTTTGTTTGGTGGTAGTGAAATTTATAGGGTTGGTCCGGGCTGTAGAGATTTTGGACGACCCTGTTGGTGAGGCAGAACAGTAGATGCAGGGGTCTACATGTAAAGACAGATAATTGAAGCAATCTGGCTGTTGGTGTATCAGGCTAAGTGTAAGCAGCAGGAGGAAAAGCAAAGACAGTCAGAGTTAGAATTAAGTAAATTAAGGAAAGAGAAGGAAGATAGGTGTGCCATAGTTGACAGGACAAAGAGTCAATTACAGAAAGAAAGGGATAAACGAGAGGAGGAACACCCAGATAAAGTGAATGTTGGTCCCTTGGAGGATGAGACTGGGGAGTTAATAGGGGGGAACACAGAAATGGTGGAGACACTAAATCAGTATTTTCTCAGTTTTCAGGGAGGACACCAGTACCATCCCAATAGTAACAGGTAATGCAGAGATTATAGAAAGGGAGAAAGTACTGAGCAAACTATTGGGATTGAAGGCAGACAAGTCCCCAGGGCCTGATGGCCTACATCCTAGGGTCTTAAAGGAAGTGGCAGCAGAGATAGTGGATCCATTGGTTATAATATTCCAAAATTCCCTGGATGCAGGAAAGGTGTCAGTGGATTGGAAAAATGCTAATATAACACCCTTATTCAAAAAGGGAGGGAGGCAGAAAGTAGGAAACTATAGACCAGTTAGTTTAACATCTGTTGTTGGGAAATTGTTAGAATCCATTATTAAGGAAGTAATAACAGGATATTTAGAAAGTCAAAACATCAGAGTCAGTATGGTTTTATGAAGGGTAAATCGTGTTTGACAAATTTGCAAGTGTTCTTCGAAGCCGTAACAAGTGGATAATGGGGATCCTGTAGATGTAGTATATCTGGACTTGCAGAAGGCATTTGATAAGGTGCTGCACAAAAGGTTAATACACAAGGTAAGATCAAACAGGGTTAGGGGCAATTTATTAGCTTGGATAGAGGATTGGCTAACCAACAGAAAACAGAGAGTTGGGATAAATGGGTCCTTTTCTGGTTGGCAAGATGTAACTAGTGGGGTGCCACAGGGTTCGGTCCTCGGGCCCCAACGATTTACAATCTATATTAATGACTTGGATGCAGGAATAGAAGGTACTATCGCCAAATTTGCAGATGACACTAAAATAGGTGGGACAGTAAGTTGCAAGAAAGAAATAAGAAATTTACAAATGGATATGGATAGGTTAGGTGAATGGGCCAAAATTTGGCAGATGGAGTTTAACATGGATAAGTGTGAGGTTATCCATTTTGGTCGGAAAAATAGAAAGGCAAATTATTATCTAAATGGAGAGAAACTTCAGAGTGCTTCAGTGCAGAGGGATCTGGGTGTCCTCATGCATGATTCGCTGAAAACTAGTATGCAGGTGCAGCAGGTAATAAGGAAGGCAAATGGAATTTTGGCACTTATTGCGAAAGGAATAGAGTATAAAAGTAGGGAAGTGTTGCTGCAACTGTACAAGGCATTAGTGAGACCGCACCTGGAGTATTGCGTACAGTTTTGGTCCCCTTACTTGAGGAGGGATGTAGTTGCATTGGAGGCAGTTCAGAAGAGGTTCACTAGATTGATTCCAGAGATGAGGGGCTTGTTTTATGAAGAGAGATTGAGCAGTTTTCGCCTTTACTCTCTGGAGTTTAGAAGAATGAGAGGAGATCTAATTGAGGTATATAAGATGATTAAGGGGATTGGCAAAATAGACGTAGAAAGGATGTTTCCTCTGGTGGGGCAATCTAGAATGAGCGGTCATAGTTTTAGGATAAGGGATAGCAGATTTAAAACAGAGATGAAGAGAAATTACTTCTCTCAAAGGGTCGTGAGTCTGTGGAATTCACTACCTCAGAGTGCGGTGGATGCCGGGGCATTGAGTAAATTTAAGGAGGAGATAGACAGATTTTTAATTAGTAAAGGGTTGAAGGGTTATGGAGAATAGGCAGGAAAGTGGAGTTGGGGCCAAGATGAGATCAGCCATGATCGTATTGAATGGCGGAGCAGGCTCGAGGGGCTGAATTGACTACTCCTGCTCCTAGTTCTTATGTTCTATGTTCTTATATAGAAGAGACAACTCGGTGGGCCGGGAAAGTGGAGTTCCTGAAGGCATAATGTAGCCATATCAATGGAAAGGGAAAAGAGAGAGGCAGAAAGAGATTGTTGAAGCAGAGGTGTAGTGAAGCTGAGCAGGAGCGAGATTTACTTAGTCCTACCAGAGGAAGGGAGAATGGCTCGAGGCACCTGGGACGAAATGAAGACTTGGCTAACTAGGGCTATGGGCCTCAGAAAAGGAGATGCATATCAGCTAGTTCAGAATACTCATCAAAGAATGACTGTGAAAGGCTACATAACCTCTTGGAGTTTGTCTGCTTTGTGAGAGTTTATCTTTTTCCTTTAGTTTCTAATTACAGTTGTTGCAAGACATTTGAAGAAAGGAGAACTGGGATCTTTGACGTAATTGATTTATTTCTGTTTCCCTTCCTTTAAACACACTTGCTACTCTTTTCTGTCTGTGGATTTATTTATTTTATTTGGGCGCATGATGTTTGTGTGCTTGAATTTCCGACTTTCAGTGCAAATTTTAAAACTGAGACATATTGGCACAAACTATTGGCAACTGGGGATGAAGCTCCAGTTTGTTTTCCAAATATAAAGAAAAGTCTGGAGCCTTGTAAAAGTCTGGCAGAAACCCAGTTTTAGCCTTTCAAACTTTTCCAGCTAGTTAAAGAAGATGAACTTCAAATGTGGTTAAATAGGGAACATCAGAAACTTAGAAGTTATTCTAAAGGACAGGGAAAGGTTGCCAGGAATAGGGGATCAAGTGATTGTTAGGGTTCTACTTGCAAAACCAGGCTTAGCATCTCGCTGGCAAGGATCTTACGAGGTCCTAATGACCAGCAACACTTGTATGTGTGGATGTGGAAGGGAAAAGCCGGTGGAAACACTGGACACAGATCAAGGAGTATGGAAATGCAAAGAATAATGAGGACTAACCAGTGACAACCAGCGTCCGCTATGTCCTCTCTTTACAGGACCATGAAAAACGCAGTACTGCCATGTCTGGCAACCATGAGTGCAAAAGGAACCAAGTCGGTTGACTGGGGGACCCAACAAGGCCTGTTCTATAAGAACTTGAGCGATGCCAATTGCGGTCGGGCATGTGGAACGTTAAATGTCACAGTTAACAAACTAGTATGCCTAAGGGGTAGCTCAGGGCAGTTGGGAATGGGGAACAGAAGTGCCTGAAGTTGCGAAGCATGGCAATGAAGGTTCCCTTTATACTTAAAGCAGTCATGCATAAATCTAGCATCAGTATCATCCACTGTAGTTCTAACTTTATAACCCCCTATTCTATCTGCATGCAGTTACTTGTTGGATTAGGTTCTATTCAAGTTATTTGTTATTAAATTGTCTAACCAATGTGAATGTTGACTACAGGATCCCATTTTGGATAATCTGTTCATTATTTGTATCCCAAATGAGAGGGGTTGTTGGACTCCATTAAGTATACATGAGCACATTGTCTAGCTTCATGGCTGAACTGCATAGCCAGATTCACTGATTCAATGGTAACTCTTAATTTAAAAAAATTGAATTGCTAGAATGATCGTGTAGAGCCAGTCAGTATTTATTAATGAATTACGGCTGTTAGCTATAATGAGCTTGCTGACTTCTAAATCATATTGAGCAAAGCAATGTTTAAATGGAATTTTAAGTTAGATTTGAATTTAACCAACATGCTAGCAAAACACTAAAGAGCCAGGGGCATTCAAACCCTTCTCGGAGTAGAGAATACAGGGACCGTGGGAGATAGAAATTGGCCAAAGTACTACCTCATACCCAAATACGCGACCCAGAGTGCTTCCCTCCTTACAGGATCTCACTGGCTGAGTGTAGGGAATAATGTTGTCTGTCCACATCCCATAGAGATAGGGACGAGAACTGTGCATGGTTTTAATACCACCCTTAACTGTACCCTTGAAATTTCCAGCACCTGCCATGAACCGATGCAGGTAGCACATTGTGGAGAAACAGAGAAACATAGAAAATAGGAGCAGGAGTAGGCCATTCAGCCCTTCGGGTCTGCTCTGCCAGTTAAAAACGATCATGGCTGATCGCCTAATTCAGTACCCCCTTCTCGCTTTTTCCCCATATCTCTTGATCCCTGTGACATTAAGAAATATATCTATCTCCTTCTTGAATATATTTAATGACTTGGCCTCCACTGCCTTCTGCAGTAGAGAATTCCACAGGTTCACCACCCTGTAAGTGAAGAAATTTCTCCTCATCTCGGTTCTAAATGGCATACCCCGTATCCGGAGATGATGACCCCTGATTTTGGACTCTCCAGCCATCGGGAACGTTCTCCCTGCATCTAGCCTGTGTAGTCCTGCTAGGATTTTATAGGTTTTGAAGAGATACCCCTCTCATTCTTCTAAACTCTAGTGAATATAGACCTAGTCAACCCAATCTCTCCTCATACATCAATCCTGCTATCCCAGGAATCAGCCTAGTAAGTCTTCTTTGCACTCCCTCCGTGGCAAGAACATTCTTCCTCAGATAAGGAGGCCAAAACTGCACACAATACTCCAGATGTGGTCTCACCAAGGCCCTGTATAACTGCAGTAAGAAATCCTTGCTCCTGTATTCAAATCCTCTTGCAATGAAGGCCAACATACCAATCACCTTCCTAACTGCTTGCTGCACCTGAATGCTTGCTTTCAGCGACTGGTGTACAAGGACACCCAGGTCTCGTTGCACCTCTCCTTTTCCTAATCTACCACCATTCAGATAATAATCAGCTTTTAACCCCATTAATTTCCCTAGCACAATTTTTATTACTAATACTGATTTCCTTCAGTTCCTCCCTCTCATTAGACCCTTGGTTCCCTAACATTTCTGGGAGATTATTTGTGTCCTCCTTTGTGAAGACATAGCCAAAGTATAGAACATAGAACATAGAAAATACAGCACAGAACAGGCCCTTCGGCCCACGATGTTGTGCCGATCCTTTGTCCTCTGTCAAGGACAATTTAATCTATACCCCATCATTCTCCTTTATCCATATACCTATCTAAAAGCCGTTTGAAAGTCCCGCAAGTTTCTGACTCAACAACTTCCCCAGGCAAGGCATTCCATGCCCCGACCACTCTCTGGGTAAAGAACCTTCCCCTGACATCCCCCTTATATCTCCCACCCTTCACCTTAAATTTATGACCCCTTGTAACGCTTTGCTCCACCCGGGGAAAAAGTTTCTGACTGTCTACCCTATCTATTCCCCTGATCATCTTATAAACCTCTATCATGTCACCCCTCATCCTTCTCCGTTCTAATGAGAAGAGGCCTAGAATGTTCAGCCTTTCCTCGTAAGACTTATTCTCCATTCCAGGAAACATCCTGGTAAATCTCCTCTGCACCCTCTCCAAGGCTTCCACATCCTTCCTAAAATGAGGCGACCAGAACTGCACACAGTACTCCAAATGAGGCCTTACCAAGGTCCTGTACAGCTGCATCATCACCTCACGGCTCTTAAATTCAATCCCTCTGCTAATGAACGCTAACACCCCATATGCCTTCTTCACAGCCCTATCCACTTGAGTTGCAACTTTCAACGATCTATGCACATAGACCCCAAGGTCTCTCTGCTCCTCCACATGCCCAAGAACCCTACCGTTAACCCAGTATTTTGCATTCGTGTTTGTCCTTCCAAAATGGACGACCTCACACTTTTCAGGGTTAAACTCCATCTGCCACTTTTCAGCCCAGCACTGCAACCTATCCAAGTCCCTTTGCAGACGACAATAGCCCTCCTCGGTATCCACAACTCCACCAACCTTTGTATCATCTGCAAATTTACTGACCCACCCTTCGACTTCCTCATCCAAGTCGTTAATAAAAATCACAAACAGGAGAGGACCCAGAACTGATCCCTGTGGCACGCCACTGGTAACTGGGCTCCAGGCTGAGTATTTACCATCTAAGACCACTCTCTGCCTTCTATCAGTTAGCCAATTCTTAATCCAACTGGCCACATTCCCCACTATCCCATGCCTCCTGACTTTCTCCATAAGTCTACCATGGGGGACCTTATCAAATGCCTTACTAAAATCCATGTACACCACATCCACTGGTTTACCCTCATCCACTTGCTTGGTCACCTGCTCAAAGAATTCAATCAGGCTTGTGAGGCAAGACCTACCCCTCACAAAACCGTGCTGACTGTCCCGAATCAAGCAGTGTCTTTCCAGATGCTCAGAAATCCTATCCCTCAGCACCTTTTCCATCAACTTGCCTACCACCGAAGTAAGACTAACTGGCCTGTAATTCCCAGGGTTGTTCCTATTCCCTTTCTTGAACAGGGGCACAACATTTGCCACCCTCCAATCACCTGGTACCACCCCCGTCAACAGAGAAGATGAAAAGATCATTGCCAGCGGCTCTGCAATTTCATCCCTTGCTTCCCATAACATCCTTGGATATACCCCGTCAGGCCCGGGAGACTTGTCTATCTTCAAGTTATTCAAAAACCCCAACACATCTTCCCTCCTAACGAGCACTTCCTCGAGCTTACCAGTCTGTTTCACACCGTCCTTTTCAGTAATACACCCCTTCTCATTCGTAAATACCGAAGAGAAGTACTCATTCAAAACCTCACTTATCTCTTCCGGCTCAACACACAGTCTCCCGCTATTGTCCTTGACCGGACCTACGGTCCCCCTAGTCATCCTCATATTTCTGACATACGCGTAAAAGGCCTTGGGGTTTTCTTTTATCCTACCCGCCAAGCATTTTTCATGCCCTCTCTTAGCTCTCCTAATCCCTTTCTTCAGATCCTTCCTGGCCATCTTGTATCCCTCCAGAGCTATGCCTGTGCCCTTTTTCCTCAACCTTATATACGCATCCTTCTTCTTCCTAACAAGACTCTCAACCTCTCTTGTCAACCACGGTTCCCTCACATGACCATCCCTTCCCTGTCTGACAGGGACATGCTTATCAATGGCCCCTACTATCTGCTCCTTGAAAAAGTTCCACATTTCGACCGTGCCCTTCCCTGCCAGCATATGCTCCCAACTTATGCTCCTCAGTTCCTGCCTGACAGCATCATATCTACCCTTCCCCCAATTGTAAACCTTGCCCTGTTGCACATACCTATCCCTCTCCATTACCACAGTGAATGCTACAGAATTGTGATCACTATCTCCAAAGTGCTCGCCCACCAACAGCTCTATCACTTGCCCTGGTTCATTACCTAGTACCAAATCCAATATTGCCTCCCCTCTGGTCGGGCAGTCTACATACTGAGTCAGAAAAGCTTCCTGGACATACTGCACAAACACTACCCCATCCAAACTATTCGATCTAAAGAGTTGCCAATCAATATTTGGGAAGTTGAAATCCCCCATAATTACTACCCTGTGACTTCTGCTCCTTTCCAAAATCTGTTTCCCAATCTGCTCTTCCACCTCCCTGCTGCTATTGGGGGGCCGATAGAAAACTCCCATCAAGGTGACTGCTCCTTTCCTGTTCCTGACCTCAACCCACAGTGCCTCAGTCGGCAGATCCTCCTCGAAAATTCTTTCAGCAGTTGTTACACTATTTCTAACTAACAATGCCACCCCCCCACCTCTTTTACCACCATTCCTAATCTTATGAAAACATCTATAACCAGGTACCTCCAAGAACCATTCCTCCCCCTCACCTATCCACGTTTCAGTGATGGCCACAACATCGTAGTCCCAAGTGCCCATCCACGCCTTCAATTCACTCACCTTATTCCTGATGCTTCTTGCGTTGAAGTATACGCACTTTAACCCTTCTCCGTGCCCATCTGTCCTCTGCGACAGTGCTACCTTCCCCAATACCTCACTACACTCTTTGTCTTTCTGAGTGGACCCACTGGTCCCTGGACTACAAGTCCGGTTGCCATCCCCCTCCCAAACTAGTTTAAACCCTCCCGAACAGTACTAGCAAACCTCCCTCCCAGGATATTGGTGCCCCTCTGGTTCAGATGCAGCCCGTCCTGTTTGAACAGGTCCCATCTTCCCCAGAATGCAGTCCAATTATCCAAGAACTGGAAGCCCTCCCTCCTACACCATTCCTGCAGCCACGTGTTCAGCTGTGCTCTCTCCCTATTCCTAGCCTCACTATCACGTGGCGCCGGCAACAAACCAGAGATAACAACTCTGTCCGTCCGAGCTTTCAGCTTCCAGCCTAACTCCCTAAACTCACTTCTAACATCTGTGCCACCCTTCCTTCCTACGTCGTTGGTGCCAATGTGCACCACGACCTCTGGCTGCTCCCCCTCCCCTTTAAGGATCCTGAAGACGCGATCACAAACATCACGGACCCTGGCACCAGGGAGGCAACAAACCATCCGTGCGTCTCGCTTGCGCCCACAGAACCGCCTGTCGGTACTCCTCACCATCGAGTGTTTAATTGTTCTGCCATTTCCTTGTTCCCCATTATAATTTCCCCCGTTTCTGATGTAAGGGACCTACATTTGTCTTCACTAATCTTTTTCTCTTCACATATTTATAGAAGCTTTTACAGTCAGTTTTCATGTTCCCCGCAAGTTTACTCTCATACTCTATTTTCCCCTGCTTAATCAACTGCTTTGTGCTCCTCTGCTGAATTTTAAACTGCTCCCAATCCTCAGACTTGCTGCTTTTGCTGGTAATTTTATATGCCTCCTCTTTGGATCTAATACTATCCCTAATTTCTTTTGTAAGCCATGGTTGAGCCACCTTTCCGGTTTTATTTTTGCGCCAGACAGGAATGAGTACTTGTTGTAATTCATGCACACATTCTTTAAATATTATCCATTGCCTATCCGCCGTCAACCCTTTTAGTAAAGTTCCCCAATCTACCATAGCCAACTCACACCTCATACCTTCGTAGTTTCCTTTATTTAGATTCAGGACCCTAGTTTCGGATTCAACTACTTCACTTTCCATCTTAATCAGGAATTCTATCATGTTATGGTCACTCCTCCCTTAGGGACCCCGCACAACAAGATTGTTAATTAATCCTTTCTCATTGCACAATACCCAGTATAGGATAACCTGTTCTCTAGTTGGTTCCTCAACATATTGGTCTAAAAAACATTTTCTGCCCCTTGGTGTTTCTTAGCTCCACCCATACAGATTCCACACATCATGATTTTCCAAGCCAATATCCTTCCTCACTATTGCATTGATTTCCTCCTTTACTAACAACACTACCCATCCTCCTTTCCCTTTTTGCCTGTCCTTCCTAAATATTGAATACCCCTGGATGTTCAGATCCCATATTTGGTCACCTTGCAGCCATGTCTCCATAATCACTACTATATCATAACCATTTATATCTAGTTGCACTGTTAATTCAGCTACCTTATTGCGAATGCTCCGTGCATTAAGGCACAATGCTTTTAGACATGTTTTTTAATATTATTAGTCATCTTAGCTTTATTTTGCACTATGACCCCATTTGTTTCTCGCCCTTGTTTTCTCTAGCTTCCACTTTTGCTTCTTACCGTTCTGTCTTTCATTTCTATCCTTGTTTCCCTCTCTTCTGTCTCCCTGCTCAGATTCCCATCCTCCTGCCATTCTAGTTTCAACCCTCCCCGACAGCACTAGCAAACACCCTCCTGAGGAAATTGGTCCCAGTCCTGCCCAGATGCAACCCGTCCAGCCCCACCTTCCCCAGATCCAGTCCCAATGTCCCAGGAATCTGAATCTCTCCCCCCTACACTGTTTCTCCAGCCACGTATTCATCTGATATAGCCTGCTATTTCTGCTCTCGCTAGCATGTGGCACTGGTGGTTATCCTAAGATTACTATCTTTGAGGTCCTACTTTTTAATTTTCATCCTAACTCCCTATGTTCAGCTTGCAGGACCATATCCTTTTTTTTACCTATTTCGTTGGAAATACTGTGTGACCACCAGCGAACCTTAATACCAGTATGGTAACATCCATTGCCCAGTGATCAACTCGAGATTCTGCTTCCACCCCCAGGCCCCAATGACAATTGGACATTTGGCGATAACTCACATCCAGCCTCCTCTTAGTGAGTGGATGAGCATAACCGATGATCTAACGGAGGACTTGTTGAGATATCTACTTCCCAAGGGGAAGCGAATCCCTAAACTGTCGGAACTTCTACTGAAGGTAAGGAAGAGGCCCGAACAGCAATGAAGCAGTATCACTGCATTCAACAGGAGGTCAAACAACTGGGAGAGGATGTGGAAGCCCAACTGGAGGATGCATGGTGTTGGGAGATAGTTTAGAACTGGGGTATTAGGGTGGCCATTCACCCCTGGATTAGAATTGCTTCCCATTTACTGGTGGTGATGCAGTTGCTAATTGCTATCAGACATATGGTTGAATGTTGTACCCTAGCACCTAAATTGAGATGTCAGACAAAATTTAGAAAATGTAACCATGCAAATCTAACCCCCAGTCTGGCCAACAGCGATGGAGTAAGGAGCACTTAGTGTTAGTTGGCCATCTTGCTAGTAGCCTAGAGCCAAAAGGGGGGAACTGAAGTGATGTCCCCCGGGAGTACTGCAGGCTTGACTAAAATTTCTGCAATTTATGTAGCACAATACAAAATATCAATCCCAGACTAAGCCTGGTCACTAGGACACAGGTGAGGTCGAAAGAGGATGCTAGGAAAGGACCCGAAACTCATCGAAACCGGTAGGATTCCCGGATTATTCGACGGGCAGAGGATCCTAGGATAATGGCTACCTTGGGTTAGGTGCTGGCCAAGGGCCAAAAGGTGGGTCCGTAAGGGAGACTGGCTTAGGGAATCATGGGATACTTGGCGTAATTTAGGTCCCTGAAACTTGAGAAAAGCTTGCCTGCTAGATACCCGAATTGTATGAATACCTAATCAGAAGGTAACGATCTCAGGAGGGGGAAAACCCAAATTATATGAATACCTAAGAATCCTATGAATAGGGTAATCAAGAGGTTGACGAGGTGAATAATATAACCAAGGCAGGATGAGATCAGGGAAGGCAATAGATGGGAGATGATGTAATTAGGAAACAGTTTATCAAGTAAACCTCCTGTAAAACTGTATAAAATGACTACTGGAACAATGTACTAGCAGAACCCCTACAATCATTCGTGAGAGTAGGACTTCTTCTTGCATGCTCGTAAATAAAGATCGCTCGTTTGTACAAGACATCCGACTCTCAAGGTGTTTTTGGGTACTGGGGCAAGCCCTCAACCTTACAGAGCTGAAGTACATTTCCCAAATACAATCCAAGATTTTCCCACATTCTCCCTTGGCTTCTAACCTTTTCATGATAGCCACATGAGGCACTGGGTCGAAAGCTTTAAAATTGATAAAATTGTAAATGGGGCATCTTGAATCTTAGGAGGCTCTACAACCTTGTATAAAAGCACAACTTGTCCTACAACTTTCTCACAAGAGGAAAATTCAGCCTATTCCTTTCTGATTAATGTGATGGAGTCTTCATGTGTAGACTGAGTTCTATACAGCTTGTGTTTGATTTTTTTTCTTGGATTGTATCTGGGAAATGTACTTCAGCTCCCACGTCCAGTCCCTGATTTGAAATTGAAATCAAAGGTTTCCAGTTTCTGGGAAGTCAAACCCAGATTAGACAAACAGTTTTGTGACTTAGAGAAAAGAGCTTTTTTTAACCAAGAACATGTGACTAGAGGTTAAGTTTCAGTATTGATCAGAAGACTTTTGAGAGTTGAGAAAGACTCTGCAGTGGATGGAAAATCAGCCAGATTGCTTAAAGAGACAGGCTGAGAACTGCAGATTTTTGTGCTTCCAAAGAGGCAGCTTGGCCTGAACAGACAACAAGGCAGCCAGTTGAAGCAGTTGTTTTGACAGCAGGCAGAGGAGCCTGGACTGAGAGCTGACCCCTGTAAAATACAAGATGCTACCATTGTCTCTGGTGCCTTAAAGATTAAGGTAAGACCGCTGAAGCTGCACCACCAGAACTGTTGTGAATAAAACCAAGGAAGTTCCAGAAGGGTGCACAGTTCTGGTGGAGATAATATTAGTGGGGTTTGTATTGCAGAGAAATTGCCATTGAGTGGAAGCCAGCATTTGCATCTTGGGGAGATGGGATCTGGAACTCTACTTGAAACGTTCAAAGACCTGAAGGATTTTTGGGACTGCTCGGCACCATCTTGCTGAAAGGACTGTCAAAGGTCCTGTGAGGAATATCTGTGTTGTATCTAATAGTTTATCGATTGTGATTTGATTGTTAGTTCATGTTTAATTTATGTTGGTTTTGGTTTGAGTGTTGAAGTAAAATTTATTAAAGTGAAATTTTGTCCATTTGGTTTTTGTTTCCTAAATTGGGGTCAGTCGGTGGATTCTATTTTTTTTTTGATTTGTTGGTTTCCATGGAGTTCATAACAATTAAACAGAGGCCTCCAGTGGATGTATGTGCAGTGGACAATCTATATAAAACTGACAGATCACAAGCCCAATGGCTGCCATGATAATACATTTTTTTTTTTGTGAAGTTTCTGCAGTAAACTTTTTTGATTTCCTGCAACTGTCTCTCGCAGATTTTTTTGGAGGTGATGATTGGTTTTTAGCCTTTGGTTCTGCAGGGTTGCATGTAAGCTATTATATTTCCATAGTGTGGATACAAGGAAGAGAGAGGTTATTTTTAAATCTCTAGAGGTCCCACAGCAGTTCGACTTGTGACATTTCATGACACTGGTTTCAACCTGCTATAAAGAAATGTCACATGTCAAGATAAAGTTTATGCTGCTTTTTGTTTCGATAAGGAGCTCTCCATTGTGTTCCAAGGCCTGTCTGGGGTTTGCCAATGAAACCTTTGAGAAATCCTAAATCCCAAGTTACCAGGCAGAGACTTTCACAACATGATGATCGTTTATGACAGACCCATTTTGTTTTACAAGCACATGCTATTACTGTATTATTTGACATCATTTTTATCAAAGAAACAACCATATACATTTACATTGAAAGTAATTGTGCTGAAATGGCACATTTTGATTTCTAAAAAAGACTCCTAGCATTTACCCGTGCTTCACAAATGTTCTCACAAAATTTTAAAATCCAGACTGATAATACTTTCCTAAGTCTGTCATTATGTTTTGTATATCTTAGGGGGAGCAGTAGAGGCAGAGAACGCTGTTAAAATTTGGAAAAGGAGGCAATTGGTCAGACAAATAGCAAATCAACTTTAACCTGACAAATGTAAAATATTGAATATTGGCTGAAAAGTGACATAGAAGCGCAATAAAAATACTAGAGTGAGCAGAGAGAGACTTAGACAAGACTACATATTTAACAATATCAGCTGACACGGGAACCAGGAGGTGAAGTTAGGTGATCAACAGTTTAGTAGGAATAGGATCGAGGGAGCAGGAGGTGGGTGTGATGAACTTGATGAACTCAGAGAGGGTGTGAGGGGAGATAGGAGAGAAACTAGAGAAAGATACGAGTTCAGGGCTAGTGCAGTGGAGAGCATCATAGGAAGTTTGGCCAGATGGGCTAGTGGAAGGGAGGGACGTGGCAGAGGCAGCTGATTGGATGGTCTCTATCTTAGTGACAAAGAAGTCCATGAGCTCCTCGCACTTATTGTTAGAGATGAGGGTGGAGGAGACAAGGGAGAGGGGTTTAGTAGAGAAAAGAAGTCAGGGGTTATTGCTGTATTCCAGGATGATCCTGGATTAGTGAGCAGTTTTAGCAGAAGAGAGCAGGATCTGATAGTGTTTTAACTGGTCCAGCCAGTTGTCCGCCTTATCCTTGCAAGTCTGCATCCCTTGGACTTAAGGGAGCGGAGATGAGGAGGAGGAGGAGGGGACCTCAGAGGGTGCAGCATCACATCATTTCCCTAAAGCCTCCACTAGCACAAATACTCTCTCATCAGTGGGTAGTTGTGCAGAATTAGCTATTGTGTCACATTCTGGTGAGAATTGCACAGATGGGCCTGTGCAGCTGATGGAGGCAGTGATAGCTGAGGCCACTCACACTCAGAGGTGTATGGGGGGGCATGGCGATGCTGAGCTTCAAGCTGATGACATGCCTCCAGAGACATCAACAAGATGCAGATGCTGGACCTGCAGCGTGAAGTGCATGAATTTCTATTGGAGCTTCCAGCAGCTATGCGCTCTCATGTGCGGACAGTGCAGGAGACCATCTAGGCCATGAGTGTGGCCATGACTTTGGCGTGTGTGCGCATGGCATCCTCCATCAAGAGATTGGTGACCCTTATAGAGAGCCTCATCCAGCATACCACACAGTGGATGCCGGAAATGCATGTGGACCTGAATATTATCGCCACCTCCATGAGCTCTATGGAGCAATGGCTGGACAAGGAGGGTGCGAGAAGCCTGTTATCACTGCCAGGTCCTCGACCTCCTCAGGTGAACCAAGTGTGCCCTCAAAGGCTAGAGCAGCGGCTGCCTGAAGCATCTGGCAGCTGCTTTCAGGGTGCTGCCGGTGTAGGCAACAGGTCCTTATCCCCTCTGATGGTGACACCAGCGTCTCATGAGGCCATGATGACAGAGGCGGCTGCTGCAACCAGTGCAGGAGCCCCTCACGATGCCGAGGCCCTCGAGGCCTCAGATGATGACCGCCAAGGCCATCAAAAGCCATGGAGAACAAAGGTCAGTATCCTGCCTCCACCTTAGTGGTAAAGCACAATGTAAGAGCACCTGTAAGCGCTTTAAAAAGTCCACCTAGCTGCACTTGGGATTCACGGGGTCATGTTTTGTTCATATTGTCACCCTGCTCTGCATGTGTATTAAATGAGATCTGGAATGGTGCAACACAAAAAGAATCCTTTACTTCTTTACTCACTACTGGGCCTTTAACGGTTCACTGGCTGCCACAAAGGCTGTGATGAGAAAGACTGCATAAATTAGGCCGATACATTTCTCATGCCATTATCTAATGTACTTATGGGTGCAGGGAAATAGTAAGGGCAATCAAGGAAACAGCAACATGGTTGCAGAAGGACATAAATTTATTCGGTTGAATAGGTCTATAAGTAAGTCTCATCTGAAATGTGCCTAAGTTAATGTGTTGTGAGCCTCTCTTGTGCATATATAATGGCGCCTTGCCTGCAGTCCGTCAGGGTTTTCATCATGAAGCATCTGGTCAGCACCCTCTCCATATCCTCATCATTGGCGGAGGCATGCTCCAGGATGTCCTCATTGTTGAAAGCTTCTTCCCCCTGTAGTGCCAGGTTGTGTAGAGCACAGAACACCACAATGATACGCGAGACCCTTGCTGGGGCATATTGAAGGGCTCCACCTAATCTATCCAGGCATCTGAACACGATCTTGAGAAGGTTTACGGCCTGCTTGATGGTCGCTTGAGCTGTCCCATGTTAGCTGATGTATCTCTCCTCTGCATCTGTGCTTGGGGTCCTCAAAGGCTTAAGTAGCCCTCCCTTCAGTGGTAGCCCTTGTCAGCCAGTATCCATTCTTGAAGGCAAGCAGGGAGACTGAAAAGGTCAGGTACCTGGGACTGCCTTAGTATGTAGGCGTCATGGCAGCTTCCTGGGAACTTTGCACAGATCTGAAGGATCAGTCTGCGGTGGTCACAGACCAGTTGGATATTGAGTGGATGGAAGCCCTTTTGTTGATGAAAACTGCTGCCTGCTCCATAGGAACCTTAGTGGCCACATCCGTGCAATCAATGACACCCTGCATCTGAGGGAATCCAGTGATGGCCCCAATTCTGACAGTCCTCTCAGCCTGACTGTCCGGATTGGTTCAAAAGCGCACTTATTGGCCTGCCCTCTTGAACATGGCATTTGTGACGACCTTGATGTGGCAATAAGCCACAGACTGGGAGATGCCAGAGGTATATATCCAGAAGACCCCTGGAATGATCTTGAGGTGTAGAAATTTAGCACCCTAATGACCTTCAACACCACTGGCATTGGGTGTCCACCACTTCCCATGGGTCTCAGCTCATCCTCCATCATGGCACACAGCTCACTAACTACCTCCCTGGAAAGGCGCAGTCTTCGGTGACACTGCTGCTCCAACATTTGTCGGAAGCTCAACCTCTGACGGTAGACCCTCTCTTGTGGGTAGCCTCTTCTGTGTGCATGATGCCGGTTGCATGCCCCTCTGCGTCCTTCTCGCCCGTGACCCTTCCAGGTCATGCTCCTGATGCCCTCTAACTGTTGGGGGCTGCATATCTCGTCCTGTCTGATGCTACGTCAGCAAGGACACTCAACCAGAATGCTTCTACTGTGCCAGCCAAGTATGTCTTGGCACCAAACTGCTATCGCCACTGCGCATCCAGTATAACCCACCTCACCAAGTCACGTTAACACTCGCAATGGCTGCCAACTGCAGCCATGACAAACCTGCCACTGAGCTTCGACCTCGTTATAGCTGGCGAGGCTCTGAAGCTCCGTTATTCCCGTGCACCCCTCATAAAATCATAAACAATTCATAAAATTAGAGTTAATTGCCTGTTTAACAGGCTTAATTACCTTCCCGCTGCTTTGATGCATGGCCTCCTCCCACCAGCCCGGCCATCTCTCCCAATATCCGGAAACAATGTGAAGATACTGCTGCTCTCTCAATGCCTTCCACTGTGATTTTTCCATGCCTCCCGCCTTCCAGCCCATCTCCAAAGTTCTGGTAAAATTCTGGCCTTATTTTGTATTCCAGGATAAAGAATACATAGCCAGACAGTGAAACAGAAATCTACAGAGGTAATGTTGAAACTTCATGATGCACTAGTGAGGCTACACTTGGAGTACTGTGTTCAGATATGGTTACATGACTTCAAAATGGATATCCATGCACTGGAGAGGGTGTTGGGAGAAGAACAACAAGACTAATCCCATAAACAAGCAATGAGGAGAGGTTAGAGAAGTTGAACTCTTAAATTCAGTGACAACCATTTCAAGAGAGCTTGATCAACAGATATAAAGTATTAAATGGCACAGATAAGGTAAATACATAATATGACTTCAAGATAATCTAGATCAGTAGAACTATAAGAAATGCATTTGTTAAAAGTAAATTTAAATAAATATAAGAACACATTTCTATACCCAAAGACACAAAGATATTAGCTATCTCAAAATACAATTGGCTACGTGTTAGATGAGCTATGCTATAGGGATGATTTTAGATGAGCTGAATGGCCTTTGGTTTCCATTTTTGTTATGCTGTAATAGGGACATATTATATTCAGGTTTATAACCTCAGTTTTTTACATGGTAAGTTCCGAATATTTTTCCTGCCATCTGTTACCTCAAAAAAGACATTTTCATTTCATATTTGCATGCATTCTGGTGTCCAGTTACGGACTATTGACAGGACTGGCAACAAGTCACCAGTCTGTCTTCTTAGTTTGGTACAGTGTGCACTGAAGTGGTAACAGAAAAAAAACCTAAAAATAAAATTTATCAAAAAGGGCCATAAAATTAAAAAAATATATATATTTACATGGAAAAGGTAGCTAATCCAGCATTGACAAGAAAGGTCTAGAGAAATTACTTACGCACTGGGATGGAGGAAATGTAGGTGCATTTGGCAGAAAATAAGAGTTGTTTCACTTATGGCAGGAACCACATAAATAAAGTACCTCTGGCCAACATTCTACACCGAAAGAAAAATGACATTGTGCCATTAAATGAGTGGCAGTGATAAATAATATCTGTGCATTGCCACAGATTCATCTTGTAAAACTTGCAACTCCCAAAGCTCTGCAGCCCTGCAGTTCAGCAAAATTTAGACTATTACAACCTGATAGAAAACAGACCTAAAAAAAACACCCCCCAAAACACTCAATAACCTTAAAAATGTATGTTTTAGCCAGAATTACATTTCTAAGTCAACAGTGTTACACTCAGCAAAATCTTAACAATTTTTATTTACTGAAAGTGATGAGATTTAAATTAATTTTAAAAGTAAAGAATGTTAATGACATTGAACATAGGTTGTAAAATTCTGCTAGCAATTTGCTAATGATTTTTCAAGACCTACTTCAATTTATACTAAGCAGAAGAGTCTAATTAACCTCTGTGGACTTCAATAGCTTTTTTGCACCAGAAATAAACAATTTGTGATGTTCATTCAGAGCAGCAAGAAATGTTATTGTCTCTCTATGTTTACTGAGTTTTACCTCATACTAATGAATATTAGAAGCAGCATCCATTTCAAAGATGTTAGTTAATTCATTTTAAAATCAAGGAGGATTTTCTGCAAAAGCACTTGCTCTTAACAAGAATTGCTAATCAACGATTTGCCTTCCTACCTTTTCTTGTTCATTCCTATCTTTGTGTGTAGTATCAATAAACAGTACAATCCTTAACAGCAAATTAGTACCTTCGCCATAAAGGACTTGAAAAAGGAGTAAACTTGATCCTAATGCAAGTAGCCTCTATATGATGGATAAACATGCCTTTTAGTCACAAATTATTGCATATCTGCATTCAAGATCTGGTGAAGAGTAAAGTATCAAAGAGTAAATATAACTCTAAAAAATATTGTTTTATTTATTTTCCTCAATGAAATACCTCTAGATCTTAGTTTTTGTTTGAGTGTTTCCAAAGAATACAGTTTGTATTGTATTCTTTCCCCCCCTCCCCCCACCCCAACACTTCAAAATAATCAAAGTAACACACATTTACATTCTGTATCAAGGCTTATATAGTTGCCACAAAGAATTTTCTCCCTGTCTTTCACCAAAACACATTAGGTCTTTGGCAAAAGCACTAAATGATCAATTGTGAATTGTCAGCCCGTCGCACAGCACCCTGATTTTCTTTTCCAGTGAAGCCAATGGACTAATGATTCACTGTCACCTATTTACCAATTTCACTGAAGATTAATTTTATCCCCATCAAGTTCAGATTAAGATAATAGTTAAATACTACAATAATATTTCCTTATTTTAGTTATTTGGTCCTAGAACATCAATCACCAATCCCTAGAGTAAGGAAATGATCTGCTTCCTAGTTTCTGGCTACACTGCTCCATAAGCAGCTTGAGAGCAAACTGAAGTGACTCAACTGATTATTTCCCCTCCTTCCCTAAGGAGCTTTCACTTGCTGCATCCCCCAGATGATCAAACCAAAGTGTGAAACTAACGTTGGGGGAAATCATCATCCGATCATTCCAAAACACAGTGAACTCAAACATCAACCACAAAACCATATGCAGCTAACAAAATATTTAAATTTTAAATATAAAAGCATAATAGACCATTTGTCTTTAGAATGCACGTAATGTTGTAAAGTGAGAATCCATTTGACTTAATGTTGCCGTAGGTAAATTAAATTGTGATGATCGTGTTATTATCTTAATAGAAATAATTAGTTTACATTTGTGCAATATGCCACAATCATGGGTAAGTAAGACTTTTTAAATATTTTAAAATATTCAGATATTAAGAAATAAGAATTTACACAGGAATATTGTAGGCATTCCTTGCTGTGTGAAATATAAGAATGTGCAATTTTTCTGTGTTAAAGCTGCCCCCTACTGTCCAATACATTATTACACATATCACAAGGTACAAATGAGTCACAGCAACAAATTAAAGCAAGATTGTAGTGATAATGGACGGGATTTCAATTCCAAGGTTGGAACCCCGATGTCGTATTCATTTCTAGATCCCAACCATGCAAAGCGATTGCAATGCTCACGCATTGTGATTTCAATTAAACAGCATCGTGCTGTTTTGAAGGAGTGGGGGTGGGGGGCGTGTTGGGAGGGGAGGTGGGTTTACCTGTTCACGTCACCAAAACAGATAAGCTGGCCGTTTTATCACATTGCTCCTTGGGATCTTGCTGCATGCAAGTTCGCTGTTGTGTTTCCTAAGTTACAACACTTAGTGGCGGCACAGTGGCGCAGTGGTTAGCACCGCAGCCTCACAGCTCCAGCGACCCGGGTTCAATTCTGGGTGCTGCCTGTGTGGAGTTTGCAAGTTCTCCCTGTGTCTGCGTGGGTTTCCTCCGGGTGCTCCGGTTTCCTCCCACATGCCAAAGACTTGCAGGTTGATAGGTTAATTGGCCATTATAAATTGCCCCTAGTATAGGTAGGTGGTAGGGAAATATAGGGACAGGTGGGGATGTGGTAGGAATATGGGATTAGTGTAGGATTAGTATAAATGGTTGGTTGATGGTCGGCACAGACTCGGTGGGCCGAAGGGCCTGTTTCAGTGCTGTATCTCTAAACTTAATTGGCCCAGAGCCTACCATGGAGAGATCCCTGCATTGCATAGGAACCATTCTCCAGTTCTCCTTCCAGCTCCTCCTTGTCCTTCTCTTCCTCCTCTTCTTCCTCCAAAGAGCTGTGTCATTGCAGTGCTTCTCCTTCATTAAGGTCCACACCTGTCTGGAGACCCATGTTAGGGAGTACACAGCAGACCATCACAATGCACAAGACCATTGAGGGAGTGTACTGGAGGGTGCCACCTAACTGGTCAAGTCACCTGAACCTCATCTTCATGAGGCAGATGGCCCGCTCAATGATGACCCTTACGCTCAGGTGGCATTTGTTGTAGTGTCTCTTAGCCTTCGTGGCAGGGTTACGCACTGGTGTCATCAGCCATCTCTTCAAGGGATAAACCTTATTCTCTTACAGCCATCTATGGATTTCTGATGGCTCCATGAAGAGCTTCGGCACCTGTGATTGCCGGAGGATGAAAATGTCATGGCAGCTTCCAGGATAGCATGCACACACCTGCAAAAAGTACTTGCTGTGGTACAGACCAACTGGATATTTAGGGAGCAAAATCACTTCCTGTTGAGGAATCTCCTTGGCTGGTCAGTTGGTGCCTTGGTGGCCACATGTGTGCAATCGATGATTGCCTGCACCCGGGGAAATCCAGCAAAGAAGGCAACTGCCACTGCCCTTGAGTGCCACTATCCACCTGGAATTCAATGTAATCCCCTGCCCTCTTGAACAGAGTATCTGTTATCTCGTGATGTAATGTTGTGTTGCTGCCTGTGAGATGTCACCAGTATCTGCTGCCACTCCTTGGAAGGAACCGGTTGCAAAAAAGTGCAAGGCCACTGCGACTTTTACAGCCACAGCTGTCCCATGGCAACAGTTCCTACGAACCATCGGATGACCTTCAGTGAGGGCACAGAAGTCAGCAACCATCTGCCTTGTCAGGTATAGCCTTCTGCAGCACTGATGCTCCAATATGTCCAGGTAGCTTCTCCTTTGGCAGTAGACCCTATGTTGAGGGTATCGCCTTCAGTGCCTTCCTGCCTCTTGTTCCTGACCCCTGCGTCCCTGTTACCCAGGTGTTTGCCTCTGATCCTGCATCGCTAGTCGATCCTATCTTGGAGTAGCTTAATCTCATTTCCTGTTATGTCCTTCCTTCCGTTCCGTTGGAATGTGGAGACTTCCTGAATCTCCCTCTCATGAACCCATGAGGCCTGTATGCAGAAGGACCCGTCCGCCCACCAAGGCTGTCCCCCTAAATTGCCCTTGTCCAGAGTGAAGAGATATTACAGATAATTCTCCTGAGACTGTATAACTGGTTTCCTGTGAATGAGAGCCTTCTCTGAGTATTCCCTCATCAATAGTGCCCTTTGCTGCTGTCCCACCTTCCTGACTTGCTCCCCGCTGTGTCACCGCCTCCTCTTTGTCCTGGTGGAGACCATGCATGGATTCCGTGCCTTAGTAAGAAAATTCCAGACTCGCCCTTAACGAGCTGACAGCAAGCTTGTTAACAATCTTAACTGGCCACTTATCCATTTGGGACGGGCTGTCGCTTCCCGCTTTCCTCAGAGTCATCTAAATTTTCAATGTTTTGGTTTTGCGTCGGGAAACCAGCATGCTGACCCGAGGGGTAGGTTTATGGGTCCACCCGCCTCTGTCCCTCCTTCACATTTAAATAAAATTCCCAGCCAATAAAAAAGCAAATTCAAACATTCATGCCGTACAAATCAGAACTTATATTCACAAAACGTCTGCAGCAAATAAATGTACTGTTTAAAAACAGTAGAGGCATTTTACACCATGTTCCAAATGTTAGAATTAAACTTCTGCCACAGATCTGTCATTTAGGCTGTCTGTGGATTAAAGCATATGCTCTGTTCAGGACGACTTTTGGCAGTTTTCAGTCAGTCTCCTGGATGGACTCTGATGTGAAAAAGAAATGTTCCACCAAAAGACAGAAAAACTCTGATATCATCTAGTTTCTGCCAATTACCTTGCTCCTTATTTTGTCTGATCACGGAATAGCATCGATGAAGTGGTGATGAAGTCTGTTCCCCATTTGTCTTGCTAAGGACAGTTATATAGAGGAGAAAATATAGATAGTGGTGAAAATATGGAACTATTTAATGCATAACTCCCAATGTTATCTTGCTATGAAATATTAATTATATTTTGGAGACAATATGTAATAAATGTGTCGAGCTACAAAAGAAAATCCTATAGCATCTGGAGATCAAAAGATTAACGAGCACAATAATTTTAAACCTCTAAAGAGCATGGAGCTTCTATGTACAAAAGAAAACAATGACATAGTAAAGATGGGTATATTCCCCATCTTAGTTATTACTTTTACAAGTTCATTACTTAAACGAACATTGTGTATTATGAACTATATCTCATCATTTATTTTCTACATGAAGAAATACTGAAGAACTTTCTTTTTTCATTCCCATGTCGGAGGATTCTCTGAACTCAGATATGTAAAAGGTTCATTGCTTCTTGCTTAGTTAAATGCTGCTGACCAACAAAGCTATTAGTTAAATAGATAATTACTTTTTTGCTTTATAATTTAATTGCAACAGTAAAGAGGATTTATAATGCATTTTAATTATTTGTACCAGGTGACCCTTGTAAAAGGTTTTACAGTGGAGCCTCCATAATTAGCTTGTCATAGACCAGTTTGACTATTGCCTTGTTGTCCTTTTCATGGTTAGTCACTGCATGACTAGCATTCTAAAAACCTTGTATAAAAACCCTGCAACAGTTTAAAAAAAAAAGGCACTAAATATGTGTGCAGAACTGACAAATAGACTACAGCCATCCTAATTTGCAATAGTTATGCCTGGCATGATGTGGGAGACTCTCCAGGGTTTTGTGAAGTCTTCCCACTCCAGTATTTCAAATGGATCTCAGACCCTAAATGGTTGAAGAGAGAGCTCCTTCCCTAGGGTAGATAATTAGTTTATACTATAGCACGCCACCTGATCTAACTCCATTTGCTTCTTGCTCATACAGTAAATACAAACACCCAGATTAAAAACCTTCTAAAAATCTAAATAAGGCATCAATTCTGTAAGATTATAAAAATATTCAAAGTAAATTGCACTTAAGCATTAAAGTACTGTTGACAAACCATTAAGGATGTGAACCATTGTATATTACTAAGTGACAATCTATTAAAAATTGGTTAAGGCAGATAGAGCAAATTATATTACTGTTGGTCTTTAATGTCTATATGCTTCATGTGTTTTCACTGTATATTACTTTTATCTCTGTGGTTTTTAATGGAAAGCAATTTGGTAAAGAAGCAATTTTCATTTACTTATATTATGCAATTATGAAACAAATTAACCTTACTGGTCTTAATTATGTTTAGTTCCATATGGCTGATCAAGCAATTTATATGCTATTACACTTTAGAAATTAACAACCTTGTTATAATTTTCAAAGGAACATGTATTGTCTTTTAATAGGTGCATCGCTGGATGAAAGATAGACAAGAATATAAAACATGTGTTAAGAGTTTATTAGCATGGAACATAAATATCAAGTATTTCATTTAGATAAAAATCAGTGTAATGTTCATGATTCCCGAATTTCCCAATTATTATTGCTATGAAATATGCATGTAAAAAAATTATATATAGGTATCAATAGAAACAAAAGCCCAAAAGTTTCAGCCTGGATCAAGGGTAGAGAGCAGGTTAGCTATCTGCAGTCAGAATTTGGGGCAGAACCCAATTCTTCAGCTCCATTTTTCTGCTTGCATCCATTTTCCAGCAGCAGGTATCATTGGGGATCTTCTGCTCAATCCTTATGTCAAAGCGACATGTCTAGGAGATTCAACCCTTCATGTTTGCTTTGGGCCATAGCAAAGATAAATGATTTCCTCCTCACCAATGTTGTATCCATGTCCAACATGTGTAATTAGAATAATGTACTGCACCACTAGGCAGTGAACTTTGCCTGAACTGCAAAGCTTAAGAGCCAGAAAAAATTAGTCTGTTGACAAAGAGCCATACAATTCAAATACATTGGGGACAGTTTGGCAATGGTTGGTACCTATTGCATTTAAGTAAATTGAGCCAGATTGCCATATAGTTGGGCATGGAGGCCTATTTTGTGCTCTGCATTTCACAGTGTGGCAAGCCTGCACAACGAGTGTAAATGATTGCCATTACAGTCCACAATTTTATCTAAGTATGTTATGCTTCCAAAATGTGATCTTAAGGCCTGATTTGCTCACCACCTCTATAATAGGATGTTGTTCCCTATAAGTGGGTCTTTGTTGTTAAAGTGACAATGGAAGCGAAACTGATGTTTGACGCCAGCAGAGAACAGGCGATAGCGAGTCAACATTTTGTTTTACACCTCACTTGATTCTCTTTTCCGTTGAAGTCAATGCCGCTTTTGTAGCCTTTCTGACAGCTACTTTGCATCCTTCCTCTCTGATTTGTTAGTACAACTGCAGCTGTCAGTTAGCTTGTTCTTCGGACATGAGAGATACTGGCAAGGCAGCATTTATTTATTGTCTATCTCTAGTTCTCAGAATATTAAGAGGGAGCCACGTGTAGTCAACACCAATTGGGGATAGCAAGCTTCCTTCCCTGAAGGTCATTATTGAACCAGCTGAATTTTTAGCAACAATCCAGCAAATTTCAAGTTTATTTTTCTGGTATTAGTCTAGAAATTACCAAACATATTGAATTTAATTTCATAACTGGCTATGGTAGGATTTAAACTCACAACCTCTAGAATACCATACCATTAGGCTACTATACTTAAGGCTTCTAAAGGAGGAAAAGAAGTAAAGGAGGCATATCTGACCAGTGTGCTGAGACTCTGGTCTGGACCTATCTGAAGAAATCTGCTAGTGCCAACTATGATTCATGAAGGATCCTATCCTTGAACTTAACACACTGCAGCAACCCATCTTGGAAAGCAGTTGCAGCAGAAGGATAGCTTTATCAGTTGCTATCAAGGTTACAGCTGCTGTGAAATTTTAAGAAGAAGGCTCCTTCCAGATAAATACATGAGATCTCTGCCACATCTTCCAACCACTAATCAGGAATTGGATGCATTATTTGCCACGGCCAGTAATTTCATCATATTTTATATGGAATGCAGACAGCAGCAAGAGTCATTCACTGTTACCTTATGGCAGAACTGCCACAGTACAGGGCATCATTTACTGCACTCATGGCCATACATGCCTATAGGCCTCTATTCATGAACAGAAAGGGTTCCCATTCCATGAGCAACAGCATCATGGACATGAATATTTGTTTTCTGGCAGCTCCCATGATTCTTTCATTCTGCACCTATTAATGGTGCCAACCTTATTTGAAGGACCAACAAGACCCCAGGGATGCTTTTGGGGCACCAAAAATATGCTGTACAGCTTTGGCTCATGACATCAGTGCATTTTCCAAGGATAAGAGTCATGGCGAGATACAATGAAGCCCATGCATCCATCAAGGTTCTTGCAGAGCAAACATTTGGCATCCAAACACAGGAATTACATTGTTTGGAACATTTAGGGAGAGTACTCCAATACAGTCCTGCTAACTCCTCAAGGGCTTTAATTAACTGCTGCATCCTACAGTGGAAGGAGGCGATGGGATGGATGGTTGATGGATATTAGTGTTCACGTCTAGGGATGAAGGTGACTCAGCTTGGTTGGAAGTTGGCTGTACAAGTGAAGTCACCATGGTTAGTGATGAAGTAGCTGCCTGTGCCTGTTTGCTCAATGATGCATGTGCAATCATTTGAATTTGATGAAAGGGAATTTGGGAACTTGTTTTGCTTAGAGTTACGTCTCCATTATCTGTGTACACTGCTGTCATTCTCCTGCTGCTGTGAAATTTATCAGGACAGATATAGGTCTGTGTGATGACAACGAGCATGTTGAAGCCCTGCATTATAGTTGTTCCAATCTGTCTCCCCATTGGGTGAATCAGAGGAAACAATCTGCTGTAGATTGGTGTTCAAGGTCTCCATAGCACATCTCAAACCATCTGTGAAAGCCCATTCTTATCTTATAGCCTGAGCCAGAAGGAACTCCACTGCAGAGGCTGTTAAGTGGGCATCTTCTTCAAACACTCTGTAACACAGTCAGGCAGTCAAGCACTACCCCTGGGAGTACCGATGAATGGTGACTGGGAAGAGTTGTTCGCACTTGTCTGCTGAACAATGTTTCAATGATTCCAATTGAAGGAACTCCTTCTTCAGGGTGCTGAGTTGTGTTTGTGCTCTTAATTCTGAGATGGTGTCCTTCTCCCTTTGAAGGTCATTCTGTAGTGCCTGTCTTCACTCCTTCTCAATCTTCAGATCAGTTTCCAGGTGGACCCTGCAATGCTTTGTTGGATTCTTTGATTGTCTCGATTTTGAGTTTTAACTCACTGAGTTTGTAGGCCAGCGCCTACAGTGCCTGCTCCTGCTCATCACAGATCATCTGCAGTTGTTCTTGTGGACTGTTGGCTTTGCCATTATTGTGTCCTTGCAATGAACGGTTGGTTCTTTGCATGCTGGAAGGCCTGCAATCGCTGGACCTATGATGTCCACGATACAGAATATCTGGGCTGATCATGTTGAGTTGTAACGCCATTCAAGTATGATGGATCCCAGGGACGGAATCTCAGAGCCGTTGCAGGCAGTGGCTGGTTGAGCCATCAATTTCCACTTCTATGGGTACAGACTTTTCAGTATGCGAAGTGGAAGAATGTTAGTACTCGCACCTGTATTGATTTTTGTCCATGGCATGTATGGAATGCCTGCACACTGTGTGTGTCAATGCTTTGGACAATCTCATTATCCAACCCTGCAGTCTGGCTGGTCAATACATGGATTTGGCACTTGTGATATCTAGTACATTCCCTTTGTTTGCTGGAATGCTGTACCTGTCTTGGATCCGACTGTGGCTTGTCCTGATGTCGAGCTACCTGTTCTGCCTTTGGCTTCCTGCACTGGTGCTTCCAGTGTCCTCTGGTGCCACATGCCTTGCATATCTTGTGGAAAGCTGGACAATTTCTGGGAGCGTGTATGAGACTGCACTGCCTGCATGGCTTACCAGCTTTGTTTGAATTGGCTACCGTGACAATGTTGGATGTAGTGTACAGAGCCTGTAGACTCTGTCTACCCATAAGGATTGCTTCATACCTGCATCTGCTTTTGAACAATGCTTCCGAGCTGTAACCTTTGGGTTGGTCTAAAAAATACTTTTGAATTGATTTGAGATGGGAGGAAGCTATCATGAGCTCAATGATCCTGTCAGCTAGGTCTGCCTCGGAAAAGACACAATAATACCCTTTATCTCTGCAGTAGTGGACTAACTGATCTAACATCTCCTTGGGTTGGTGTCGGAAAGACATAAACTCAAGATGGTGTATTTGGAAGTTTAGCTTCACTCTTAACTGGTCTTCCAATGTAGAACATATTTTACTTGGATCTTTGAGGTCATCCTTCGACAATCCTGATGTGTTCAGTCTGTGGAGACCTCATTTTCTATGGTTTGTCTGTCTGGTTTGGAGACAGCCAGATCCAGGAAATACAGCTCCATCCATTGCCTGAACAATTTGAATTCAGCAAGGAGACCTGATGCATTCTGATTCAGGGATGGGAATTTTGTAGTCATCCTTGTCAGTGTTCACAGGAATTTAAGTTAAATCTGGGGCAGGAACAAAAATTCAAGCATGCATAGTCATTAAGGGGTTAAGTTCCATGGCTCCACTTGCTTGCAGTACCTTGGATGGTCACACCTAGTTGTTTGACTTCAGATCAAAGGCACTGTTGCTGCCATCCTACTCTTTTGCTAGGCCATGCCCATGAAGCTGAGTTTTGGCACCAAACATTTTTAGTGGCGATGAAGGTCTTTTTCAGCCTTCTCATAGCTGTTGGAGGCTGCATTCGATGGGCTTCTTATTATTGGTTACTTTCTGGCCCTTTTGCAAATGTTTGGTTGCCCATCCCCCCGGCACCAGTAATCCTGTTCCGGCGCACCAATGCCCAGTGCTGCATCTCACGGAATTGGTTATATAACTTTTTTTTCCTGTGCAAGCTGTATCAGTTGTTGGACTCAGACTAACTTTTCACTGATTCACAGAAGTTTTACCGGGACCACACGGCTCTGCTGTGTAATGGATGCCTACACTATTGCAGAATCACTCACACAGAAACATCAATGCTGCTGTAAGTATTGCAGATGGACCTGTTGCATCTTCAAATTTCCACACACTGAAGTTCTGTTGCATGTGGAGTGGTTCCATGTTGCAGATCCTGCAGAATCATTGAATCAAATCTTCAAACATCACCAGCTGCCACCACATTGTGTTTCTTTTCCTTTAACACAAACACATGAGGAGGATTGGTAATTCAAATAAGTGGATTCTTTATTTGAAGATATGTAACTGTGTAAAACAATAACTAGTAGGTTCACTAACACATCTAATCTCTCTGACTGCTACTAACTTCTGCCCAATGATTACGAGTATATACATCATAAACAGCAATGCGATAGACAGCAATTTTAGACATGCTCCTTAAAGGTAAACCACAACAGTGGCGGTCTCCAACAGTCCTATTAAATACCACAATTAGGCTGCATGCAGACTACATTAGCCTGAGCGCAGTGTTTCAACCACATGGTACGACATGGGTGGTTCCCACTGTTCAACTCTCCACTTGACCACAGCAAGTGTATTTTTGTTAGAGTTTAGCCCCTGGGTGTTTTATTTTTCAAATAACATAGACAGTGTCAGGTTTTCCTGTAAGTTTTAAAAAACAGAAAATCGATTGTTTATTGATCAATACGCCTTATCCCAAAATTGTCGCAATCGCATCCACTCATGCATTCACTCGTGCACACGCACACACACACACATGAGACAGATAGAGAAGGGAAAAAGGAAGGTGACTTTTAGTGGAGGGGAGGTCATGATAAACCTGTTGAATTCTCTTGGGAATCAAGTTCTCAATGGGTGCAGGCCTGAGATTATTGTAGATTTCTCGCTCAATTGAAGGTTTAGTTGAAGACCGTGGGTCACTTCTAGTTCTCAATGCTGTAGAATGAAGATGTAGGATTCTGCAGCAGGGCACGTGTCTTCTGGCTTGGCTGGAAGGCAAGCTGTTAGGAAGTTGCTTCTGTTTATCTGTTTGTCTCTCCCTCTCTGACTGTCATTTTTAAGGTTAAACTGTGTCACCTTTCATCTTCTGGTAGGAGACATTTTCATCACTTCCCCATGGTGATCACACAATGGCCCAGGACATAGCTACTTCACATCTTCTTTGTTTCATAAGAAGACATTCAATTCTGGAATGTTTTCAGGATGGGTTGCAATTGACACCACATAGCTTTGAAGATTTGTCCTTTGGCTTGGTCAGACAGTTTGAATACACAAAGGCTAGTCCCGTTCCTTCAGCAGTCATTTTAGAATCATTGTTCACTTTTTAAAAATATAGGTTCATTTTTTTAAAGACAAAGTCAGTTTTCATAACTCTTCAGAGTTAGTCCAAGATTGTTTTATTATCGCACTTCCGGTGTGCATGACACCTCTCCCAAAAAAGAAAAAAATGAAATTCCTTGGATTTCATTTTTACGCTTTTTTTTTTGGTGGGGTGGTGGGGGGTGGGGGGGGGGGTGGTGGTTAGAAAGAGGGAAAAGAGAAACAGTAAAAAAGTTTAGGTTCCCACCACTGTACACATTCTTTTCATTCACTCCTCCATCTTACAGCTGCTGCAGTTGACATTGTTTGCAGCAGCCATTTGAAGTTCAAGTTTAAGTTTGTTCATCATCCTTCCTTTGGATGAAGTACCATTGCATTTCCTTTGGTTACATGTTGTCAAATGAGATTGTAGTTTCTCTAGCACCAGTTTGTACTATGTTAGGAATGTTAATCTCCAGGACCATGCGATTGTTGGTGAAGCTTGTAGTATGCAAATGTCTGTTACCGCTGGTTACAGGTTTCCCTGTCGGGACAAGCTTTAACCCCTTAACCATTGCTTCCACAATACATGACATTAACCATTCAGGTTCTGGCACATTGATAGTTCTTATTTCTCGGGTGATAGTGGGTGATACATTTTGTTTGAGCCCTTGCAAGGTGTCTGAGATTTCTTCCTGCTTTTTGTTTTTGCTGACGTCTGACTCTAAATTGTTGGGACTTCCCCAGCCCTCTGCAGTTGTACAGAATTTTGTTTTCTTCCCTCAGGTTCTCCAAGCTCCATGAACTATTCTGGACCCTCTGGGTACAATACTGTGCTTCCTGTCAAGTCATTGCAATAGGTCTACCTCCTGTATGGGTAAGCTCAGAATGATTCTGACTGTCACTATCTCGGTGACCAATTTAGTCTGCAGGTAAATTTTAAATAAGGCAACCTTCAAACACTTGCCAGTAAGCCCTTTTATTAATAGCGTGGTATTCGCTCTGCTTTCTGGTAGCATTTCTGCAGTTTTGCTGCCAGTAGGGTTTGAAAACATCCAGTATCTCTGAGGATGGTTATCTCCTTGTCTGGTGCCTGTGACACAAAATAAGTCATTTTTCCTTTGTGCAGCAAGTTCTGATATGTGCTCTGCTCTTGAGTTATATCAGAACACAGGCTTGACATTTTCAAAGCCACAGACACGGGCTTGACTGCAGCACTTCCTGCTATTTTTTTGGCATGCCAACAATTTGCCCAGATTTGTCACAGTGGAAACCATGCGGGCGGACCCCTACTAGTATATCCCCTGGCGTTCCTTCTTTTAAAAGTTGGAGACTAGTCGGGTTTTTCTTCCTTACTCTCCTTTTCTCTCAAGCTCATTGCTGCTTCCTCTGCATCCCTGTTATCTCTCCCTAGCTTGTACACGTTACTGGACCCAAATTTATTCGAAGTTAGGGATTTGTGTATTAATTCGTAGTTGTCGGCCATTTTAGCTGCTTCCCTTACTCTTGTGACTTTTTGTTTTTTTATTCATTCAAGGGATGTGGGCATCACTGGCTAGGCCAGCATTTATTGCCCATCCCTAATTGCCCTTGAGAAGGTGGTGGTGAGCTGCCTTCTTGAACCGCTGCAGTCCATGTGAGGTAGGTACACCCACAGTGCTGTTAGGAAGGCAGTTCCAGGATTTTGTTCTGCGATGTGGGTTCTTATACTACTTGGGATGCTATTTTTAAACTCTTCCAGCAACATCACTTCCCTAAAATTTTCATATGAGGGTTTTAATTTGAGAGATTGTATCCAGCAATCAAAAGCCATATGTTTAATTCTTTCGAATTCAATGCAAGTCTGTGTGGGTCTTTTCCGGATGTTGTCAGAATTTCTGTATATATGCTTCTGGTACCAGTTCAAATGCATTTAGAATTGCAGTTTAGTTTAGTTTTAGAACTTTCTTCTGATAACAGGGAAAATACTTCACGAGCCTTACTGTCGAAATCACCTTGTAAGAGGAGAGTCCAAAATTCTTTTGGCCATTTTAGCCTGTAAGCTACTTTCTCACATGAGATAAAATATAATTTAACCACCTCCTTATTACATTTTGGCACTAGTCTTGAGTGTCTCAGCACAAAGTTTTGCTCTGAATTGGAGATAAGATTTGAGTGGCTGGCAGCATTTTCATTTTGGGCTTGCAATCTCTGTAAACCAAACTTTCTGATGCTTCCTATTTTTGCATCTCTCTTTCCTCTTTTTCCTTCTGAAACTGCATTTCCTCCCTTTTCAACTGTAACTGTATTTCTTCCCTTCTCATCTGCAACTGGGTTCTAGCTGGGATGATTTTTTCCCCCAGTCTTCTTCTAGTTCAGGGGTAAGTTTAAAATGGTTGGCTAGACTTTTCACCAGTTCAGGTTTCTTTGCTTTTTGTCTGAAATTCATTCCTACCTCTGTAGCTAAGCTTTTTAAATCTTCAACACTTAAGTTGTTTAACTTATCATGGGACATCTGCTCTATAAACTCCTTAGCATTAAACCTGGCCATCTCTTTTGTTTCTAGCACTGTAGAGAAAAAAACAGAAGAATATAAGAAAACCTGTTTGTTTATTTTTCCACAATTTTAGAGGTCAATTTTCTTCCCGTTTCCCAAATCTCTTGTTTGTCTGGCAGTTCAGATCCCAGATGAGCCCCAAATTTGCTATGGCCATGTGGTGCAACATAGGTGGTTCCCACTGTTTAACTCCCCATCTGACTGCAGCAAGTGTATTTTTTATTAAAGTTTAACCCCTTGGTGTTTTATTTTTCAAATAAACAGACAGCAACACGTTTTCTTGTAGGCTTTAATAAACAGAAAATCAACTGTTTACTGATCAATCCACCTTATCCCGAAATTGTCACAATCGCATCCATTCATGCATTCGCTCGCACACACACGCACAAGAAGAGACAGATAGAGAAGGGAAAAAGGAAGGTGACTATTAGTGGAGGGGAGGTCATGATATACCTGTTGAGTTTTCTTCGAAATCAAGTTCTTGATGGGTGCAGGCCTGAGATGATTGTAGATTTCTCTTTTGATTGAAGGTTTAGTTGAAGACAGTGGATCACTTCTAGTTCTCATTGCTGTATAATGTAGATGTAGGACTCTACAGTGGGGCATGTGCCTTCTGGCTTAGCTGGAACACAAGCTGTTAGGATGTTGCTTCTGTCTGTCTGTCTGTTTCTCTCTCTCTCTCTGACTGTCTTTTTTTAAGGGAAAACTGTGTCAACTCTTAATTCCTGCTGGAAACCTTCTCATTTCTTCCCCATGGTGATTGCACAATGGCCTAGGACGTGGCTACTTCACACCTTCTTTATTTTAGAAGAAGACATTCAACTTTGGAATGTTTTTAGGATGGGTGCAATTGACACCACTTAGCTTTGAAGATTTGTCCTTTGTCGTTGTCAGACAGTTTGAATACATTTTGTGATAATTGTTAACTTTTTAAAAAAATAGAGAATCATATTTTAAAGACAAAGCCAGTTTTCATAACTCTTCAGAGTTAGTCCATGATTGTTGTATCTGGTGTGCATGACAGCAGCTTGCCTCTTGCCATCCCACTGCCGATCGTTTCGATAGAAAGGTCAAGAAATTAATAGCTCTCAGGTACACAAAAAGACTGTTAAAATATTAGATAAACTGTGCTCAACACTATTAAGAGAAACATTTCATTAATTCTCACAAAACTCAATTGAATGTCCCACTGAGTGACAATTAAGTTCTATCCAGGGTGCTGAAGATGAATCACTTAGAAAAAAAATTAACATGGAGTTAACCATCCAATCTCATTTCATGTGGAACCATTACAGTTAATAGAAGAAAAGAGTCTTTCATCCCATCAAGATAGGCTGTATTTGAACTTGTATTACAAAAGAAAAGTAGAGAGGGTAATTTTCTCATTTTGCATTGTTGTCAGTACTGCATGTTAGAAATTTGGTTGAATACTGTGCACAATCTTCTGGCAATTAATTAAAATTGTTGGAAAAACATGCACATTGAGTCCCAAAATTTCCAATATGCACTTGCACCAGAAAGGCATCCCACCAGAAGTGCAAAGTCATAGAATCATAGAGTCATAACTGCACAGAAGGAAGCCATTCGGCCCATCGAGTCCATGCTGGCTCTCTGCAGAGCAATCCATTCAGTCCCATTCTCTGGCTCTATCCCTGTAGCCCTATAAGTTTATTTCCTTCAACTGCCCATTTAATTTCCTTTTGAAATCATTCATCATCTCTGCTTCCACCACCCTCGTAGGCAGCGAGTTCCCGATCATTATCACTTGCTGCATAAAAAAGTTCTTCCTCACACTCACCTCTGCATCTCTTGCCCAAAACGTTAAAACTGTGTCCTCTAGTCCTTGTACCATAAGCTAATGGGAGCGGATTTCTTTGTCTACCTTATCCAAACCTGTCAGAATTTTGCACACTACTGTAAAATCTTCCCTCAATCTACTTTCCTCCAAGGAGAACAACCCCAGCTTTTCCAATCTAACCTTGTAGCTAAAGTTCCTCATCCCTGGAACCATTCTGGTAAATCTCCTCTGTAGCATCTCAAGGACCCTCACATCTTTCCTAAAGTGAGGTGATCAGAATTGGACACAATACTCTAGTTGTGGCCTAACCAGAGCTTTATAAAGATTCACTATAACCTCCCTGCTTTTGTACTCAATACCTCTATTTTTGAAGCTCAAGATTCCATATGCTTTGCTAACTACTCTCTCTTTAAGTCACGCCACCTTTAAAGATCTATGCTGATGAACTCCCAGGTCCCTCTGCCCCTCTACACTCTTTAGAACTGTATCATTTAGTCTATATTGCTTCTCCCTTTCCGTTTTGTCAAAATGCATCACCTCACATTTCTCTGTATTAAATTTCTTCTGCCACTTGTCTATCCATTCTGCTAGCCTATCTACGTCTTGCTACAGTTGATTGGTTATCATCCTCATTGTCTGCCATAACTCTAAGTTTGGTATGATCAGCAAATTTTGAAATTTTACTCTATATTCCAATATCCAAGTCATTTATGTATATCAAAGAAGCAGCAGTCCCAGCACTGAACCTTTGGAAATGCTACTATCTACCATGCACCAGTGTAAAAAGCAACCATTGACCAGGCCTCACTGCTTTTTGTCCTTAAGCCAATTTTTGATCCAAACTGACACTGACCATCCTATTCCATGAGCCTCACTGCTGGTAACCAGCCTTTTATGTGATACTTTGTCAAAGGCTTTCTTAAAATCCATATAGACAACAGCCAATACTTTCCCTTCATCAACCTTCTCCGTTACTTCATCAGAAAAATCAATTAGATTAGTCAAGCATGATCTGCCTTTTACAAATCTGTGCTGACTCACCTTAATTAACTCAAAATTCACCAAGTGCCTATTGACTTATTTTCCCTGATTATTGTTTCTAAAACCTTACCCACCACAGATATTAAACTGTTAGTAGGAATGTCCTTTCACTCTTTCTTGAACAAGGGTGTCACATTTCCCACTCTCCAATCCTCTAGCACCTCCCTTATATCTAGGAAAAATTGGAAGATTACGGCAAGCCCTCCTGCTATCTCCATTCCCACTTCTTTTAGCAACCTGGGATGCAAGCCATCCAGACCAGGTGACTTATTCACTCTGAGCATAGCTAGCCTTTCCAGTACATCCGGCCTATCAATTTTCACCTCATCCATTACCTCTACTCTCTCTGCTTTGACTGATATTTTGTCAGGATCCTCTTCCTTAGTAAACACCGATACAATGTACTTATTATTATTCTAACCTTGCCCTGCGCCTCTAACAACATATCACCCTCTTTGTTCCTTATAGGCCCCACCCCACCACTTACTATTTACATGCTGGTCGAAGATTTTTGTGTTCCTTTTTATGCTAACTGCCATTGTAGCTGGTTCTTCAGCAAGAAAGCATTCAACTTTAAGGAAGCCAACATTTTAAAGCCCAAAAGAAGGTACTACAAAAAGGCCATTTGTAATGGGCAATTTTCAGAAATTGGCCAAACTTTGGCTCCCAGCATTCCATGGGACCTTGGAACTGGACCTAAAAAAACCTTACATAGACACAATCAGTGATTTCTTTGATATGCTGGTCAACAGATAGCGGAGGAAATTAAGCCACAAAATGAAATGCATCTATCCAAGATTTGAATGATTTGTCTTAACCATTGGATTGTTGTGAACTGCTATAGAACTGTAAATAATACTTAAAAGTTTATGAGCTATGGAACCACCATGTCTGGGAAATGCTAATCCCAAAGAATTGTTTCATTAAAGTGAAGTCTGATGTTGATAAGCTAGAATCATCCCCCTTGAAACAACTTCATATGTTAATAGACTATTCATGAACCCAGGATGTATGAGATTATGACAATATATAAGATAGTACAGATTTGGGGAGAGGTTTGCAGCATTCATTGTCATGGGAGTGATTTTATTTCTTTATCATTTTAAAAGAAGTGTCTTTTAGCAGTAGCATTAGCAGCAGACAGCAGTACAGAAGCAGCAGCTTTTCAGAAGCAGCAATTTGAGTGTTAACTGCGTGAATGCAGCTCAAAAGGGAGTGGTGTTTGTGAGTATGATATTGATCTTTGTAAGTTTATTGATGTTACAACAAACTATTAAAAGAGCAGCTGTGCGCCTTGACGCTTTTCTCCACCTGGACAGGTTCATGCTGATCCTTAGAGTTCAGAGGAAGAGGGAAGGTCTGGGTTCACCCCTACTTCCACCATTCTATTCACATATTCTCTCTTTGCCAGTCATATATTCTTTATCTCCCTCATCATCCAAGGAGCCCTGGCTTTGGTTCCCTTACCTTTCATCCTTGTCGGAATATACCTAGCCTGTATCTGAAACAACTCCTCCTCAAAGATCACCCATTGTTCCGTTACAGTCTTTCCTGTCAATCTTTGGTTCCATTTTACCCTGGCTTAAATTCCCTCTCATCCCATTGAAGTTAGCCCTCTTCCAATTTAGAAGTTCTACTTTACATGGTTCCTTGCTCTTCTCCATTACTAATTTAAACCTTCTGATATAATGATCACTTTCACCCAAGTATTCCTCCAGAGTCACTTGGTACTCTTGACCCACCTCATTCCCCGATACCAAATCCAGCAACACCTCCTTTCTAGTTCCGAAGAAGGGTCACTGACCCGAAACGTTAACTCTGCTTCTCTTTCCACTGATGCTGCCAGACCTGCTGAGTGAATCCAGCATTTCTTGTTATTGTTTCAGATTTCCAGCATCCGCAGTATTTTGCTTTTAACACCTCCTTTCTAGTTGGACTGAGAACATACTGGTCAAGAATGGTCTCCTGAACACATTTCAAAAATTCCTCCCCCTCCTTTCCCTTTACTCTAACATTATCCCAATCGATATTTGGATAATGAAAGTCCCCTAATATCACCATTCTACGGTTCTTGCACATTTCTGTGATTTCCCTGCAGATTTGCTGCACTATCTCTCTCACTATTTAGAGGCCTATAGAATATTCCCAGTAGCATCATCCTCCCCTTTTTTGCTTCTCAACTCTAATCAAGTGAATTCTGTCCTCGCCCCCCTCAAGATCATCCTCTCTTTCCAACCCTACAATGTCTTCCCTAATTAGTACTGCCAACCACCTCCCTTTTCTCTTTCCCTATCTTTTCTGAGCCATTTGTATCCTTGAATATTAAGCATCCAGGTTTCCGTTATTACCACTACAGCATATTCCCATACAGCTATTTGTGCTTGTAGCTCACCAATCTTATTCACCACACTTTGTGCATTTACATACATGCATTGTAAACCTGTCTTTCTATTCCTCATAGTCCTTTTTAGTCTTCTCCTATCTGATATGGTACAACTTCCTTCTCTAGTACTATCCAACACTGATTCCTTTATGCACCTTAATCCTCTTTTCTACTTCTATATGCTAGTGCCCACCCCCCTGCCAATTTAGCTTAAACCCTCTCCAACCACACTAGTGAACCTCCTCACAAGGACATTGGTCCCAGTCCTGTTGAGGTGCAATCCATCCCTCTTGAATAGGTGCCTCCTGCCGCAGAACTAGCCCCAATGACCCCAGGAATCTGAAGGCCTCCCTCCTGCACCATGCTTCAAGCCATGCATTGATCCTCCCTATCTTCCTATTTTAACTTTCATGAGCACGTAGCACTGGGAGTAATCCAGAGATTACAATTTTCACGGTTCTACCTTTTAACTTCCTCCCTAGCTCCTGAAAATCTGACCGTAGGACCTCAGCATCTGGTCTCACTATGTCATTGGTACCAACTTGTGCCACAAGTTCTGGTTCAGAATATTCTGCACTCTCTCCGTGGTGTGTTTTACCCTGGTAGCAGGGAGGTAACGCACCATGTGGAACTCACAATGATGCCTACAGAAATGCCTGTCTGTCCGCCTAACTATGGAATCTCCTATAATGACCGCATTGCTACTTTTTGCCATTCTCTCCTGTGCATGTTGTCGTGGTTGGGTCTGCACTCCTTCAAGGTGTCATCATTTCCAACAGTCTCCAAAGCTGATAACAGGTTTGAGAGTGGCATACACCCCAAAGACTCCTGCACTTCCTACCTCTTCCTACTATTCTGGATGGCCACCCATCTACTATCCTGAACTCTCACTGCCTATGGGGTGACCACCTCCTGGAACGTATGATCCAGGAAACTCTCCTGCTCCCTAATGCTCCGCAGTGACTGCAGCTGCCCCTAAAATCCTGAAATCCTGAAACCCTGAAGTCAAGCTCCTGCAGCTGGAGACACTTCCTACACACGTGGTCTCCCAAGCCACATGATGTGTCCTGAAGTTCCCACATGGTGCAAGAATTGCAAGCAACTGGTCTCAGCTGCCCACCCATGATCTAAGAAAAATAGCTCTCTTCCTTCTTTTATAATCTAGTTAGTACCTTGTATAAATTATTAATTTTAATTAAAATGCCTCTATATCTGCTCTGTGCTAATACTTTTATTAATTCAGTTACTGTTATACTTACCCTGATTGGAATTCTATTAGTTAATCTAAGCTGTACATTTAATACAGTACTTTATAGTTTCCCGGTGCTAGTTTAAACGAGTACCCTAGATTGGAAAGAAAAAACTCCATAAAAACTCACCAACCAATCACCTCTGTCGTCACCCTTTGCCTTTTCTGGAAAACATCATGGAAAGTCCACTCTTTCTCCACTCTGATTTATCAGCCACCACTACTGCTGTCAGGTCTCACTGTCTCCCGCTCCCTCACGCATACCGTTCCTTATTTTGTAAAAGACCAGAACAGCACCTCTTCCTTCACTGTGCTAAATTCTCTCACTCACCAATTCCCCTGAGTTAGTACGCTGCCTCAGCAATATTCCGTCAAGCTGAACTTGGTGCTACTTAGTCGTAGAGTTATCCATATAGTGTTTTAACTTGATTCACCAACAAATCCATCTATCTGCGGTTTTCCTAAAATTTATTACAGTATATTTGTCCCAAAGGTAAGACAACAGTGCTGTTACATATAGCCATCAACACCATGTTTAACTAGAAATTCACAGCATAACTTTCCATACAGGACCCCTTACGGTTTCAGATCCCCATAGGCGCTTAGTTTGCCGTACATATACAGCTGTTCAGTTAACATCGTGCATCTAGTGTGCACCTGTTGCATAGCACCTGAAAGAGAGGCCTCTCAAAAGTGTCACATGTTAGGGTATCAAACCTCAGAGTGTGGGATGTCAATAAGACAAAAGTTTATGATTGACTCAAGCAAGTCCTACTGAACATTTGTTTGAAATAGGCATGTTTAACTACCAATTAAATACTGATTGATTAAATGTTCCTGAATCAAAAGCAGTTTAATTCAAAAATATGTTATCAATGTGAAAAAACAGAGAATTCCCCATTTTTTCAACTATTCATCTTGAAGTAGCAAGAAGCAGGAACCAACGAATTACAGGCCTGGAATTGTATTCCCGACGCAGGAGAAGTTTTGTGCTACATTGCTGGAGCAAACTACCCAGGAAGTCACTGGCTGTCTCATAGTTTGCACTCAGGTCATGACGATAATTTTGCATGCAGTTTTGCCCTTGTGCAAAAAGACAGCTCACTGGACAAAATTAAATTTCTGGTTCTTAAATCCAAATTAAAGAAGTGAGTGCCTACACATGGAAACAGATATTTAGTTCATTTTTTTCAAGCTATAAATCAACTTCACTTGTTTGTAAGCTTCAGCTAAGACTGCAGGGAAAGGGAGATATCTGGTATAAATGAACTGAGAGAAAACCCAATGTGGAGGCACAAAACTGATTCTTTGAACAAGTGAATGAGTGGTACAGCAACTGCTCTACTGCTTCAGAAACTGCACGGGCCGCTGAATGAGATTTGTGTGAAGAGATCTGCCCCATTTAGCACTTCATGGCACCCTCACCAGGAGATGCCAGGGTGCCATTCATGGCATCAGGTAGTAAGCAAGTTCCATGCTGTGCACATTCTTCTGCAAGAATTGGAACCAGTTCGACTCGAAGATAATATACTCTGGAGTCTGGTACCCAACAATATCTGGTGGGTGACCCAAATATTGCTTGTTACCATACTTTGTTCCACATAACCTATTGATCTTCCCAATTTATGAGCCTGTCTGTTGTCTTAAAGACATCTAAGGCTGAATTTTCCAGACATTGTTGGGACCATTTCCAAGTCCCTGACCTCATGTGAGTCAGCGGTGCATAGATAGTTAGAATATTCCAGGAGGCCTCCACGTTCACCATCCAATTAAGGACAGTGGACGAGTTCCCGAGGCAGGAGGCCCAATGAGAGGCCCCCCAGCACTGGACACACAGCAGCTCCACAAGCAGGTGGGCATTGCTGAAGTAGGTAGGGGAGCACAAGGGTGCCTCAAAATGGAAGCGCCCTCAGAAGCCTTATTAATAAATAAAAATGCAGAGGGGCCACAACTCGCAGGGCCATTATTGTGGAGGGGAAACCCCTCCATAGGCAGAGTTATGACCGAGGCTGCGACCTTTGAACTTTTGTGGCTCCTTTGTGGGGCTAGTGAGATAGCGCCTCAAAGGCCCTACGGCCTGCTGCCAGGAGGCTGCCTTCAAGCTGCTGCCAGGCTTCCAACTCAGCAGGGGGTCGGTCTGATGTCGGGAAGATCTCGTCGGCATTATCAACCTGTCCCCAGATGGGCTTTTAATTGGGCTAATTGACTACCTGCCGCTGCCGGGTGTTTAGATGGTGCTGTGGTGAACCTGCCTCCGTGAAAAGCGCTTGGACGCAGGAATGTGTCAGGTAGCATGCCCAATATGCTACTTTCTGAATTTGCTCCCAGCCCAACCTCCAGACCCACCTGTGCGGGCTGGGAAAATTGAGCCCTTAGAGTCCTCTTCACAGTATCACATAGATTTAATTTACTAAAGGGAAAGATATTACTTTGCAAAAGGGTACTGTAACTTTAACAGTCCTTTCTAAAAGAACTTGATAAGAACAAAACTTATTTTGTATGAAGTAATTCAGGCAATCTGTGACTGAAAGAGTCCTTTAGAATATGTTTCATGTTGCCGTGCCAGAGACAAGCTGTTCTAGGAGTTGATCATGTTGCTGTATTGACCCAGAGAAAATGACCAACCATGAGCTGCTCAATTGTAAGGCGGACACTCCTTCACCAATATCTTTCAGGCAGAGCTGTTAGCACAATATTGTGACAGCAATCACGCTGACAAGAAGTCAAATATTTACATATTGTAACTTTGACCCGTTCATCTGGCAAACAATTAAGAGGAAACAAGAATTTGTTCAAATGCACTGATTGCTATAATGCAGACCAGAAGCAGTCAATTTTGTTCGAACAGTCAACTTCCTATTCATCGTCCAAGATGCACATAAGCCTACATTTCTTCACTCGATTTCCCACTGGCTGGAACACTAGTATTGGATCAAATACAGATTGGGTGATCACTTTGATGAATACTTACACTTCGGCCACAAGTGAGCCCTGGGCTTCTGGTCATTTGCCCTTTTAATTCTCCATCTAAATTTCACTCTAATCTCTCTGTCCTTGAAGCTGAACACAAGCTTAAGTAACAGCATCTCACCATTCTACGATCTTCTGGTCTTAACATTATTAGTAATGAAGAATGGCTGCACCAGATCTATTGGGAGTGAAGGAGGGTATGATCCACACCCCGAGGGTTTACACGCCTTTCTTCCGCTACATACGCGAGCCGCAGCAACACTTCTGCTTTGCCACATTTTCCATGCTTCCTTCACCCTCTGCTCTTCTGCTGTAACCATTTACACCTCTTTTAGGCCCAGCTTTTGTTTCTATACTTATTTCATTATCGCTTCCTTTTGTCTCACAAAGAACAAAGAACAGTACAGCACAGGAACAGGCCATTTGGCCTTCCAAGCCTGCACCGATCATGATGCCTGCCTAAGCTAACACCTTCTGCACTTCCGGGGCCCATATCCCTCTATTCCCTTCCTATTCATGTATTTGTCAAGATGTCTCTTAAACGTCACTATCGTATCTGCTTCCACCACCTCCCCTGGCAGCAAGTTCCAGGCACTCACCACCCTCTGTGTAAAAAAACTTGCCTCGCATATCCCCTCTAAACTTTGCCCCTTGCACCTTAAACCTATGTCCCCTAGTAACTGACTCTTCCACCCTGGGAAAAAGCTTCTGACTATCCACTCTGTCCATGCCGCTCATAACTTTGTAAACCTTTATCATGTCGCCCCTCCACCTCCATCATTCCAGAGAAAACAATCCAAGTTTATCCAACCTCTCCTCACAGCTAATGCCCTCCAGACCAGGCAACATCCTGGGAAACCTCCTCTGTACCCTCTCCAATGCCTCCACGTCCTTCTGGTAGTGTGGCAACCAGAATTGCACGCAATATTCTAAGTGTGGCCTAACTAAGGTTCTGTACAGCTGCAACTTGACTTGCCAATTTTTATACTCTATGCCCCGACCGATGAAGGCAAGCATGCCGTATGCCTTCTTGACTACCTTATCCACCTGCATTGCCACTTTCAGTGACCTGTGGACCTGTACGCCCAGATCTCTCTGCCTGTCAATACTCCTAAGGGTTCTGCCATTTACTGTATACCTCCCACCTGCATTAGACCTTCCAAAATGCATTACCTCACATTTGTCAGGATTAAACTCCATCTGCCATTTCTCCGCCCAAGTCTCCAACCAATCTATATCCTGCTGTATCCTCTGACAATCCTCATCATTATCCACAACTCCACCAACCTTTGTGTCGTCCGCAAACTTACTAATCAGACCAGCTACATTTTCCTCCAAATCATTTATATATACTACAAACAGCAAAGGTCCCAGCACTGATCCCTGCGGAACACCACTAATCACATCCCTCCATTCAGAAAAACACCCATCCACTGATACCCTCTGTCTTCTATGACCGAGCCAGTTCTGTATCCATCTTGCCAGCTCACCTCTGATCCCGTGTGACTTCACCTTTTGTACCAGTCTGCCATGCGGGACCTTGTCAAAGGCTTTTCTAAAGTCCATATAGATAACATCCACTGCCCTTCCTTCATCAATCATCTTCATCACTTCCTCAAAAAACTCAATCAAATTAGTCAGGCACAACCTCCCCTTCACAAAACCATGCTGTCTCTCGCTAATAAGTTTGTTTCTTTCCAAATGGGAGTAAATCCTGTCCCGAATAATCCTCTCTAATAGTTTCCCTACCACTGACGTAAGGCTCACCGGCCTATAATTTCCTGGATTATTCTTGCCACCCTTCTTAAACAAAGGAACAACATTGGCTATTCTCCAGTCCTCTGGGACCTCACCTGTAGCCAATGAGGATGCAAAGATTTCTGTCAAGGCCCCAGCAATTTCTTCCCATGCCTCCTTCAATATTCTAGGGTAGATCCCATCAGGCCCTGGGGACTTATCTCCCTTAATGCTTTGCAAGACACCCAACACCTCCTCCTTTTTGATAATGAGATGACTGAGACTATCTGCACTCCCTTCCCTAGGCTCATCATCCACCAAGTCCTTCTCTTTGGTGAATACTGATGCAAAGTACTCATTTAGCACCTCGCCCATTTCCTCTGGCTCAACACATAGATTCCCATCTCTGTCCTTGAGTGGGCCAACCCTTTCCCTGGTTACCCTCTATTATCCTCATTATCCTCATTTTTGTTATTTCATCATATAAGATAATCAGAGGGTTAGATAGGGTGGATAGTGAGAGTCTTTTTCCTCGGATGGTGATGGCAAACACGAGGGGACATAGCTTTAAGTTGAGGGGTGATAGATATAGGACAGATGTCAGAGGTAGTTTCTTTACTCAGAGAGTAGTAGGGGCGTGGAACGCCCTGCCTGCAACAGTAGTAGACTTGCCAACTTTAAGGGCATTTAAGTGGTCATTGGATAGACATATGGATGAAAATGGAATAGTGTAGGTCAGATGGTTTCACAGGTCGGCGCAACATCGAAGGCCGAAGGGCCTGTACTGCGCTGTAATGTTCTATGTTGTATGTTCATTCCTACCCTCTACCCTATTATATATTTTACATTTATATTTTGTTCTTTCCCTGCACTATGCTCTCGGTCTCTGTATTAGCTTAAAAGCTGTTTTAATTCTAACATTTTCCAGTTCTGATGAAAGGTGATCAGCCTGAAATGTTAACTCTGTTTCTCTCTTCACAGATGCAGCCAGACCTGCCCAGTGTTTCCAGCATTATCTATTTTTATTTCAGATTTCTAGCATCCGCAATATTTTGCATTTGTTTTAGTATTGGAAGCGCCCACCTCAAGCAGATGGAAGGTTGTTTAAGTAATAGTCTAGGGTGGGGATGGACTGCATGTCATTTGCCAATGTTCAGACTTGCAGGATATCGGCCGGGATTTCACCAGCAGTGACGACGTCCCAACATCGAGATGTAAAGCGGAGGGCGTGGCCACATGGACAGCCAGCAGTAGTTTTAAAGGCAAGAGCCCCAGAGGAATCTGAGAGGAAGGCGTGGCAATTAGTGTGATCAGGAAATGGCAGAAGACATAGCAATGGTGGTGGCCAGTTTTTCTGATACCTCCCTGGAGGTACTCCTCCAGGCAGCATGGGCTTAGATGCAAGTCCTTTTCCCTTGGGACAGGAGGAGGAGGCTGGCTCACCAGGCGAAAAAGGCATGGATGGAGATAGTGGAGGAGGTGAGTGGCCATGGGGTGGTCCCACATACATGGCTGAAGAGCAGGAAGTGGATCAATGATCTGTTCTGGCAAGGTGAGTGTAGTGCATAACATTAAGCTGCCAGCATTAAATATGACAAGATTAACATGAAATTGGAGAAGGAGGTGCCCACCCAGTCAGCGGCAATGCCCAGGAAGCAGCATTTGTTGCCAGATGCATCGTAGCCTCTTTGTGGAGGACACTGGTCAGTCAGTGTTGACTCCTGCACTGTCAGTACTGAATGGTCACATACAGCAGGCATCCCTGTGGCACCATGCTGGGCAGTTAGGCTGCCACCAACATAGACATGTTGCATGTCTATGATGGGCAAGTGACAATGTTAATTTATATGCTTGCAGAAGAAGAGAGCTCACAATGCATGAGAGAGAGGAAGAACTGGAGATGGTGTCCCATATATGGCAATCCTGACGCCAATGAAAGAAGAGGCATTGGAGCTGGGCAGCCTGGAAGCAGGGAAGGCTATTGCTGATGGTGAGACGGGTGCGAAGCCTCGAGAGATTGAGTGATCTGGTCTAATGGATGGGGGCAACAGACCCTCTGACGAGCACAAAGCATAGTGCTAATGTGGCCACCACTGGTCACATAGAGTGCCAGATAATGAGTAGTCAGAAGGATATGTTGGAATGCGCAGTGTCTTCCCATCACTCTGTCTCTCTCTCTCGCAGGTCATGCACAAGAACAGGCAGCTGCAGAACCTTTGGGACAGCCTTCCACCTCTAAGGAAGAGGAGACCTCAGAGGCTGCAGCTTCACATCATTCCCCCAAACCCTCCACCAACACAGATGCTCCTAGCTCAGTGGACAGTCGTACATGAGTAGCAAAAGAGTCACAATCTGGTGAGCACAGACACACCCGAGCAGCTGATGGAGACAGTGACACTCGGAGGACCACTCACACTCGGAGGACTGTGGACAGCCAGGGTGATGCTGAGCTTCAGGCTGTTGACATACCACTGGAGTCAACAACAAGGTGGCAGATGCTGGAGCTGCAGCATGAGGTGTGTGAGCATCTGGCAGAGCTTCCAGAGGCTCTGCACACCCAAGCGCGAACAATGCCGGAGTCCATCCAGGCCATGAGTGCAGCCATGTCTCTGGTGTGTGCACACACGGCGTTCTCCATTAAGAGCTTGGGACACTCATGGGGGAGCCACATCTAGCATACCATCCAGTGGATGCCGGAGATGCACGCAGACCTGCATACCGTCACCTCCTCCATAAGCTCTGTGAGGCAATGGCAAAGTGGGGGATGGGGTGATGAAAAGCCTGGAGTCACCGTCAGGTCCTCGGACACCTAAAGTGAGCAGGGAGGGCCAAGTGTGCCCTGAGAGGAAAGAAGAGTAGCTGCGTGAAGCACCAGGAGGCTCCTCTCAGGACGCTCCTCGTCCCCTCTGACAGTGACACGAACGCCTCAGGAAGCCATGAAGACAGAGGCAGCTCGTGCAACTGTGCAGGAGGCCCCTAATATGCTGGGGTCTTCATGGCCTCAGGCAACCAGAAAACAACCGCCATGGCCATCGAAAGCCATGGAGCAGAAAGGTCGGCAGCCTACATCCACCTCAGCTGACAGCAGAGAGGAGAGCACCACGTAGCAGCACCCGCATGTACGTGAGAAAGTCCACACAGCTGCACTTGGGTTTCAAAAGTTGGGTACCTGGGTATGAAGGTATCATGGCAGCTTCCTGAGACCTGTACAGACCTGACGAATCAGTTTACGGTGATTTCAGACCAATGGACATTGAGCGAGTGGATGCCCTTCCTGTTGATGAAAGCTGCTACCTGGTCTGTGGAAGCCTTGATGACACCCTACACCTGGGAAATCCAGCAATGGCCCCGAATCCTACAGCCCTCAGCCTGACCTTCCAGATCGACATAGAACCATATGTATTGGCCAGCCCTTTTGGACATGGCATTGGCAACCATTTTAATGCAGCGACGAGCCACAGACTGGGAGATCCCACAGATCTATCCAGAAGATCCCTGGAATGATCCTGAGGTGTAGAAATTCAGTGTCACGATTACCTTCACCGCTACAGGAAATGGGTGCCCACCACTTCCCATTGGGCTCAGTTCCTCCTCCATCATGGTGCACAGCTCGCTGACTGCCTCCCTGGAGAGGTGCAGTCTTTGGCAACGCTCTGACATTTACAGGAAGCAGAGCCTCTGACAGTAAACCCACTCTGGTGGATAGCATTGCCTGTGCGCAACAGGCTGGTTGCATGCTCCTCTGCGTCCTCCTCGTCCATGCTGTCCTGCCAGTCTCATGATCCTCTCACCCTCTGGGTGCTGCAGCCTCGCTCCTGTTGGCTGCAGTTCTCTCCCTCTCTGATGCTCCTGCTCACTGGAGGTCTTAAAGCCTGAGTGAATAAGACCCATTGCAAATTGCTGCACTCACTTCTGAAGGCCTGTCACCTGACCCCCCCCTTACCCTGTACACACAAGTGACAAGTCAGAGAGGACACTCAATCAGAATGCCTCTGCTGTACTTACCAAGTTTGGCAACCTCCCAGATTTTCACTGCCGCAGTTTATTCACTTTCACCCTCCCTTCAATGCCACGCTACCTCTTGGAATGGGTGCTAACTGCAGCCAAGACTTACCTGCCACTGAGATTTCGCCTCCTTGGAGTTGGCAAGGCTCTGAAGCTCCGTTGTTCTTGTGCGCCCTTTGTAAATGGCTCATAAAGTGACCATTGATTGCTTGTTTAACAGGCTCAATCACCTCCCCGTCGCCTTCAAGCGAGGCCTCCATCCGCCAGCCTGGTTGCCTGTGCAAATAGCCCCTCATGGCCTAACCACTTCAGGCTTCCGTCCCAATGCATTTAACTGAACCTCTCATCTCCCAGCCCATCTCCACTGTGCTGGCAAATTTCAACCCATCTTCTCTGAATCGTATAATGGATATCTGGTGCTGCTAATTAATGGTGGGCATATGAAATAGAAACATAGAAAATAGGAGCAGGAGTAGGCCATTCGGCCCTTCAAGCCTGCTCCACCATTCATTATGATCATGGCTGATCATCCAACTCAGTAGCCTGTTCCTGCTTTCGCCCCATACCCTTTGATCCCTTTAGACACAAGAGCTATATCTAACTCCTTCTTGAAAACATACAATATTTTGGCCTCAACTGCTTTCTGTGGTAGCGAATTCCACAGGTTCACCAATCTCTGGGTGAAGAAATTTCTCCTCATCTCAGTCCTGAAAGGTTTACCCTATATCCTTAGACTATGACCCCTGGTTCTGGACTCCCCCAACATCAGGAACATCCTTCCTGCATCTACCCTGTCAAGTCCTGTTAGAATTATCTTTACGCAGAGAGTAGTAGGGGCGTGGAACGCCCTGCCTGCAACAGTAGTAGACTCGCCAATTTTAAGGGCATTTAAGTGGTCATTGGATAGACATATGGATGTAAATGGAATAGTGTAGATCAGATGATCGGCGCAACATCGAGGGCCGAAGGGCCTGTACTGCGCTGTAATATTCTAATTCTAATTCTAATTCTAATTTTATAGGTTTCTATGAGATTCCCCCTCACTCTTCTGAACTCCTGTGAATATAATCCTAACTGACTCAATCTCTCCTCATACATCAGTCATGCCATCCCAGGAATCAGTCTGCTAAACCTTCACTGCACACCCTCTATAGCAAGAACATCCTTCCTCAGATAAGGAGACCAAAACTGCACACAATATTCCAGGTGTGGCCTCACCAAGGCCCTGTATAATTGCAGCAAGACATCCCTGCTCCGGTACTCAAATCCTCTCGCTATGAAGGCCAGTGGCGCAGTGGTTAGCACCGCAGCCTCACAGCTCCAGCAACCCGGGTTCAATTCTGGGTACTGCCTGTGTGGAGTTTGCAAGTTCTCCCTGTGTCTGCGTGGGTTTCCTCCCACATGCCAAAGGCTTGCAGGTTGATAGGTTAATTGGCCATTATAAATTGCCCTTAGTATAGGTAGGTGGTAGGGAAATATAGGGACAGGTGGGGATGTGGTAGGAATATGGGATTAGTGTAGGATTAGTATAAATGGGTGGTTGATGGTCGGCACAGACTCGGTGGGCCAAAGGGCCTGTTTCAGTGCTGTATCTCTAAACTAAACTAAATGTTATTGAAGGCATTCTGTACTATTAAGTTAAGTGTTTTTTCAGTCAGTTATAAATCATTTTTCTCCATTTCTTATTTTGTGTTATTTTTTCTTCTGATGACACTTCGACGGCAAGATTTTCCTCGCAGGCTTCTGAACCCCGCCGTCAGGCTCAAATGAGGGTCAGAAGTCCGCACTGTATAGGAAACAGTCACTCAATGTGATTTTTTTTCCCAGAGCAGTCACTTACTGGCCAGAGCGTGGGCTCGTTGTCCAATTCAGGACTGTGGGTGGGCTCCCGAAGCTGGAGAACCAATCGGAGGCCTTCCAGCTTGAAAGCAGCAGAAGGATGCCATGGCAGTTAAGTGAGGGAGGGGGTGCTTTAAAATGGAGGTGCCCTCTCTTCAACTTTTTCAAACTTAAAATTAAAAAATGGCCTTTTCAGCCAGACCACCGCTGAGGGGGAGGGGGTGTTCCTCTACAAGGCAGTCTGTGGCTGCTGCTGAACCGAGGCAGGCAGGAAGGGCCTCTAAGTCTGCCAGGACCACTGGCCTCCAGGCAGCTAAACTGTCCCCCACCACCTCCAGGAACCCTCCAGTAGGCTGTAGGATGCCCTTAACAATCTCAATTGGTTACCCGTAGCTCTGCTGTTCCCCTCATCTCTCCAGTGGAGAAGCATCCAGGGATAGGATGAAACTGAAGAGCCAGCATGCCACCTGGCAACGCAAATTACTGCAGCCTCCGCATGCCCCCTGCCCCTGGCTCTTTCCCCGGCACTGGCCCCAGCCCTGGTAGGGCCTTAAAATTCTCCAGTCATCTCATGAGCCTTGTGCCATTTGTTCCAAGAAAGAATACACCAATGCAGAGATTTTAATTTCAAAACAGCTGGGTCAGTAGACCTGATATGCCTGATCAGCCATGATCTCACTGAATGGTGAATAGGCACGAAAGCTGAATGGCTTACTCCTGTTCCTCTGTGAATCCTCAGAAGCAACCCAACCACAGTTATCATGCTGTCAGGGTACTCATGTTAAAGAGCACACATGGGTAATTCAGAACCAGTCCAACTGATTGGTTGCATGATCTAAGATGCTAATGACCTTATTGCAGGCAGCTGCCTAGCAACAACTATGGGGAATAAGTGGGTCTGGAATGAAGTTCTCTGCAATCTATTACAATCCCATTTGCAGATATTGTGCAGCATAGGGCTAGCATCAATGATATTAATGATTAGTTACATCCAGAAATTCGGCACCATATCCTTGGAGGTATGGTACAATGCTGACCTACAGGCCTGATTCCATGGAATGGTACAGGAAGCAACCTTCTTCAGAACCACCTCATTCAGCACCACCTTCACTTCAACAGCCATCAAATGGCAATATATGTCCAAATCAGGAATGGTGTGTGCTTTAGAGGATAACTTAAAAGTGATGGTATTTCTGTGACATTGTTCTTGTCCTTCACATTGCTAAAGGTCACAGAGGAGTGAGATGATGGAGGCGGTGGATACTGAGTCTGTGACAGAGGCACAAATCAAGCAAACTGTACTGTCCTGCATGATCGTTAGCTTAAGTGTTGGTACAGTTGCACCCATCAGGCTGAGTGGTGAGTATTCCATGACATTCCCAATTTCAACTTATTAATGGTGAATAGGCTTTGCGAGTCAGGAGGTGAGACATTCATTGCAGAGTATCCAGCTTTTGCCCTGCTATAATAGCCACAGAATAGTGTTGGGCAATCACTTCCTGGTCCTCTTGGTGCAGAACATGAGCTCTAGGGCAAACAAAGTGTTGCTCCTTTATGACTCTTACCATGCAGCTGTGCAATTCTCCCAACTGGCCAACTCTACTATGTACAGCAAGAGCTGGAGTTTGTTCAGAATAGCTCCTGGGTACTCAGCTCCCTAGACTCACTATGCTTGTCTATCCGTGGTCATTTACTTTTTATTGCTTTTTCTCTCATGATTGGCCAGCAGCTCCATTAGGCAGGACTTCCTGCCTCAATGAGTTGGAAGACCCGCCTCAAACCAATTAAGGATCTGGGGACCATAAAATTCAGACTGGATCCCCAGGCCAGGTGGAGGTGGGATCGCCACCGACATTTCAGTCAGTGGATAGCTCCCATCCGACAAGGTTAAAATTCCTGCCATAATCCTGGATTACTGCAGAGAAGTTTCCTCTGAATAGAATGTGATCCCAGATCCTTCATCACTGCATTGCTGATCAGTATTGCGTTGTCCATGCCCAATCTACCACATTTTGATGTACATGCAGAGCCATCATCTGTACCCCCACGTTGGCAAACGTGGGTGCGACATTTCTAGGGCACGATGGCAGGTGTCGCAATCAGAGATGACACAAGGAAAAAGGCCTTGCTTCTTCATTATGGAGGTGAAAAATTAGAAGATATCTTTGAGACACTTATGCCTGAGCAAAATGACTACGAGTCAGCAAAAAATGCACTAATGAGCTACTTTACGCCTAAGAAAAATACCACATACGAAACCATGGGGGAGGCGGTGGCATTGTGGTAATGTCATTGAATGAGTGATCAAGAGGCCCAAGTTAATGCTCTGGGGACATGTGTTCAAATCTCACCATGATAATTTTCTTTTAAATTCATTCATTGGATGTGGGCGTCACTGGCTAGGTCAGCATTTATTGCCCATCCCTAATTGCCCTTAAGAAGGTTGTGGTGAGCTGCCTTCTTGAACCGCTGCAGTCCATGTCAGATAGTTCATTTCGTAACATGGTCACTGAAGTATGGTGTGCGTTTGAAATTGCAATTGCTGCAGTCTTTGTCTCACACCTTATACTAAACTCAGTCAGGTCTTGAGGACATAACAGTTCTCACTTGAAGAATTCACCTGACACACATCATACACCCTCTTTTTTGTTTCATCAGAATCTCTACATCCCTCATCATCTAAGGAGCCTTGTTTTTGGTTCGTTTACCTTTTACTTTTGTTGGAATGTATTTAGCCTGTACCTGAAGCATCTCTTCCTTAAAGATAACCCATTGTTTCATTACAGCTTTTCCTGTCAGTCAGATATCTTCACTGTTTTCCTCCTTCAGCCTCTGCACCGAACGGCTTCTCATCTTTGGTGATTAGAACCGCCTTCTCAACCCATCATGTTCTCTGTCCTCTAAGTTCATCACTAACATCCTCTATAAATCTCTCCCTCCATGTAAACTCCCCATCTAGTATTCACAGCCACCCCCTTGACTTTGCCATCTCATGTGGTCTTGCTGGTCCTATTGTATCAATTATAGTTAAGGTCGTCTCTGCTCATTTTATTTTATCACTCACCACCCACATCGCCCTGCCCTGCCCCAACCCTACCTTCTTCTGTATCTATCCCTCGAAAAGGTTATCTCCCAATTCACTTGCAACTGTACTTTCAGAATCCCAACAGTCTAGCCTTTGGCCCTCCATTTGCCACAACATTTCTGTAGCTATTGACTTGCTCAATCGCACCCTCACCTCCATCTTTGATGCCCCAGTCCCCAATAAAACTATTACACTCTCTTATCCTGGCCATTCCCCCAATGGGGCCCTCATCCCTGCTCCCGAAAGTCCAAGGGACACAGACTTAAAAAGATACAGTGAGCAACTGGTTTAGCCATTCACCCCAGATCTGGCTGGAACACATAAAACAGTATTGGGTCCTCCTCTCATCTGCTGAAACTGTTCACTATTCTTGGATCATCCTGGAATGCAAAGATAACCACCAGCTTCTTCTCTACTGAAAAACGTCTTCTTAACCCTTCTCTTCTGTCCCCTCCACGCTCACTTCCAACAATAAGTGTGAAGTGTTCATGGATTTCTTTGTCACTAAGATCGAGACCATCTAATTAGGTGCCTCTGCTGCATCTTTCCCTTCCACTAGTCCACCTGGCCAAACATGCTCTAATGCTCCCCCATGCCCTAGCCTTGAACTCACATCTTTCTCTAGTTTCTGTCCTATCTCCCCTTATTCCCTCTCTAAGCTCATCTTGTCCTCGAGACCCACCTCCTGCTCCATTGATCCTATTCCTACTAAAGTGTTGATCACCCAACTTCCCCTCCTGGCCCCCATGTTAGCTGATATTGTTAACAATGTTCTCTCTTCAGGTGTTGTCCCTCTTTCCTTTAAATCTGCCATCATCACCCCTCTCATCAAAAAATCAACACTTGACCTTATCATCCTTGCAAACTACCACCCCATCTCCACCTCCCTTTACTCTCCTAAGTCCTTGAATGTATTGTTGCCTCCCAAATCTGTTCCCATCTTTCCTCGAACTCCATGTTCAAATCCCTCCAATCAGGTCCCTGCCACAGTACCAAAACAGCTCTTATCAAAGTTACAAATAACATTCCCTGTTACTATGACAAATGTAAACTATGCCTCCTCCTTCTCAACCTGTCTGCAGCCCTTGACACGGTTGACTACACCATCCTCCTCCAACACCTCTTCACTGTTGTCCAGCTGGGTGGGACTGCTCTCACCTAGTTCCATTCTTATCTATCTAATCGTAGCCAGAATATCACTTGCAATGGCTTCTCTTCCTGCTCCCACACTGTTACCTCCGGTGTCCCCCAAGGATCTATCCTTGGCCCCCTCTTATTTCTCATCTACATGCTGCCCCATGGTGTCATCATCCAAAAGTTAGTTTTCACATGTATGCTGACAACATCCAGCTCTACCTCACCACTACGTCTCTTGACTCCTCCACTGTTGCTAAATTATCAGACTGCTTATCCAACATCCAGTACTAGATGTGCAGAAATGACTTCCAATTAGATTTTGGGAAGACTGAAGTCATTGTTTTTGGTCCCTGCTACAAATTCCATTCCCTAGCAACTGATTCCATTTCTCTCCCTGGCAACAGTCTGAGATTAACCAGTCTGTTCGCAATCTTGGTGTCACATTTGACCCCAAGATGAGCTTCCGACCTCATATTGACACCATTACTAAGGCCACTTATTTCCACCTCTGTAACATTGCCTAACTTCACCTCATCTCAGGTCATGTTCTGTTGAAACCCTCATTAATCTCTTTGTTATCTCTAGACTTGACTATTCCAACCCACTCCTAGCTGGTCTCACACATTCTACCCTCTGTAAATTTGAAGTCATCCAAATGTCTGCTGCCTGTGTCTTAACTCACACCAAGTCCCGTTCCACTATTATCCCTGTGCTCGCTGACCTACATTTTCTCCCAGTCAAGCAACATCTTGATTTTTAAAATCTCAACCTTGTTTTCAAATCCTTTCATGGCCATACCCCTCCCTATCCGTGTAATCTCCTCCAACTCCACAACCCTCCAAGATATCTGCACTCCTCTAATTCTGGCCTCTTGCATTCCTGATTTTAATCGCTCCATCACTGGTGGCCACACCTTCAGTTGCCTAGGTCCTAAGATCTGGAATACCCTCCCTAAACCTTTCTGCCTCTCTACCTCACTTGCCTCCTTTAAAATACTCTTTAAAACCTACCTCTTTGACCAAGCTTTTGGTCACCTGAACTAATATTTCGTTATGTGTCGCAATGTCATATTATGTTTTATAATGCTCTTGTGAAGTTCCTGGGGACATTACATTATGTTAAAGGTGTTATGTAAATATAAGTTGTTGTTATTGTTAATATTGTTGGTCCATTTAAGCTTCTGGTCAATGGTAATTCCCAAGAGGTTGATGGTGGAGATTTGGCAGTGATGGTTCTGTTGGAGGTCATGGGAAGTTGGCTGAGTTGTCTCATGTTTAAGGTGGCAAACATCTGGCACTATGTGGTGTGAATATTGCCTGCCACTTGTCAGTTCATGCCTGGGCATTCTTAAGGTCCTGCTATGGGCTGACATGGGCAGCTACATTATTGGAGGAATGGTAAATCAACAGCAAATACCTACACTATGGATCTAATGATATTGAAAAGTTAATTGATGAAGCAATGGAAGATAAAGGATACATTCCTGAAGACTGGCTGAAAAGATGTCCTGAGTCTGTGATGATCAGCCTTCAATAATGACAACCATATTACTTTGTGTCATGCATGACTCCAACAACTGATGAGATTTCTCTTTGACATCCCATTGATGTCAGTTTTGCTGCCATACTCAGCTGAATGTAGCTTTAATGATTTTTTCAGTTTGTGCATGGGGTGTGGGCTTTGCTAGCAAGGCCAGCATCTACTGCCAATCACTAATTGCCCTTGTGAGAAGGTGCTGTTAGGACCGAGGCAGGAGGAGTGCACTGTTAATTCAGTCCCACTGCTCCACAGGTCACAACATATCAATAAAATTTCCCATTTACCGAAACAGTCAATTAGATACTCTAGTTGTCCCTAGAATAAATCACACCAACCAGGTTTCTTTAATAAACAACAAAATTATCCGTATATTATAAACCAAGTCTTAACCAATAATGAAGTAAATATATACGCAAATTGAGATATTAAATTCCCGTATTATTATCCCAGCCCTCACGCACAAGCACATACATCTAAAAAATGGATTAACCAGGAATAAAAGGGATTTTTGTTTACAGCTGTTACAAAGAAATGGAAGGGAATAAAAAGAAACTTTTACTGAAGAGAAGAGGTGGAAGTCCTTTGTTTTGGCGAGGTGTCCAAAAGTTGAGTAGTTGGCTGCCACTAGGAATTTTTCCAGGCGAGGCTGCTTGGGTATGGTTTCAAAGAAATTCTACTGCAGAAGGCTTCACATAGGTCTTCCATCAGCAGGTGTGCAGCAACAGAGTTTTCAGTACTCACATATTCGATGTTCATTTGAAGATGCAAGGTTTCTGCAAATATTCAAGGTTTCTCCAAAATGCAAGAGGCAAGAGTACCACTTCATACAGGCTTTTACTTTTCAATAGCAGGAATTCTTCAAAGAGAGGTAATAGTTATCTGTTTTTTCTTCTGATCTCCTGGCACATCCCTATGCAGATTCCAATTGCCCTATTTTAGTCCAAAAACCAGCATCTTTTCACAGTTCAAAGTGGAACCAAAACGTTTTTCCAGCCAAGTCTCATGCTCATCATAAATTCTCTCTTGTCACAACACAAAATAGCTCTTAAGTCAAACCCCCTGTGATGTTTACTTGAAATCACCTGCTTTCCAGTAAAAAAAAACTTGTTTACTGGTTAAACTTTTGTTTAACTTCTTTTAAAAAAAACACCCTCTTCAGTTTTAAAATATAGATTCCAAGCTTTAACAGAAATATATGGAAATTTTGTAACAGAGGTAGTCAGTGGCCTTAGTGAACCACAGCAGTCAATGTGGTGTAGGTACTCCCAAAGTGCTGATAGGTAAAGAGTTCCAGGATTTTGACCCAGCGAATATGAAGGAATGATGATATATTTTCAAGTCAGGTTAGTGTGTGACTTGAAGAAGAACGTGGAGGTGGTGGTGTTCCTATGTGCCTGTTGCACTTGTCCTTCTAGGCAGTAGAGGTCACAGGTTTGGAAGGTGCTGTTGAAGAAACCTTGGTGAATTGCTCATTGCATCTTTTAAATGGTACAGCCACTGTGTGTTGGTGGTGAAGGGAGCGATGTTTAAAGTGGTGTATGGGTGCTAATCAAGCAGGCTGCTTTGTCCTGGATGGTATCAAACATCTTGTGTGTTATTGGAGATGCACTCATCGAGGCAATTGGGGAGTAATTCATCACACTCCTGACTAATGCCTTTTAGATGGTGGATAGCTTTTGAAGAGTCAGAAGGTGAGTCACTTGTTGCAGAATGCTCAGCCTCTGACCTACTCTTGCAGCCACAGTATTTATGTTTATGGTCAGTAGTGTTCATCAGGATGTTGATGGTGAAGGATTTGGAGATGATAATGTCATTGAAAGTCAAGTGGAGGTGGTTAGACTGTTGTTGAAGATGGTCATTGCTTGGCACTCATGTGGTGCGAATACCACTTGGTACTTTTTGGCTCAAGCCTGAATGTTGTCCAGGTCTTGCTTCACGTGGGCATGAGCTGCTTCATTACCTAGGAGTTAAGGATGAAACTGAACACTGTGCTATTATCAATGAACATCTCCACTTCTGATGCAGGGAGGGTCATTAATGAAACAGCTGAAGATGGTTGGGCCTAGGACACTGCCCTGAGGAACTCCTGCAGCAATGTTCTGTGGCTATGATTGGCTTCCAACAAATACAACGATCTTCCTTTGTGCTAGATATGACTCCAACCAGTGGAGTGTTTTCCTATTGACTTCAATTTTGCTAGGGCTCCTCGATGCCACAAATAGTCAAACTCTGCCTTGATGTCAAGGGCAGTCACTCTCACCTCACCTCTGGAATTCAGCTCTTTTGTCTATGTTTGCACCAAGGCTGTAATGAATTCTGGAGTCAAGCGGTCCTCGTGGAACCCAAACCTAGCATCAGTGAGCAGATTATTGGTGAATTGTTTCCACTTGATAGCACTGTCAATGACACCTTCCATCACTTTGCTGATGATTGAGAGTATATTGATGGGGCAGTAACTGGCCAGATTGGATTTGTCCATCTTTTCGTGGACAGGACATGCCTGGACAATTTTCCATTTTGTGTGGATGTTAGTGTTGTAGCTATACCAGAACAGCTTGTTCAGAGGCACAGCTAGTTCTGATGAACTGGTTTTGAGCACTACAGCCGGAATGTTGTTGGGGCTCGTGGTCATTGCTTTGTCCAGTACACTTAGCTTTTTCTCAATAGCACATGGAGTGAATTTAATTGGCAGAGCACTTCTGTGATGGTGGGGACCTCAGGAGGAGGCGGAGATGGATTATCCACTTGGCACTTCTGGTTGAAGGTGGTTGCAAATGCTTCAGCCTTGTCTTCTGCATTCACTTGCTGAGCTCTGTCATCATTGAGGATGGGGTCATTTCTGGAGCCTCCTCCTCCTGTTAGTTGTTTAATAAACCACTACCATTTACAGCTAGATGTGGCAGCACTGCAGAGCTTTGATCTGATTCATTAGCTGTGGTATTTCTTGGCTCTGTCTAAAGTAGGGCCCATGGGCCAGGATCCAGCCCGCCAAAGGCTCCCATCCGGCCCGCAGGTACAAGCTGTACTCGGGCCATTTCTTATCCTCACCAGGGCTCAGTGACTGGAGATGGGAAATTCCCCATTGGCTTCTTCTTGTAGACCAGCCTTTTTAAAAACATTGTGCTGTCAGTTTCACAGCTGACAGCTGCTGAAGCAGGAACATGCTTCCCAACTTGGGACAGATTTGGGGTTTTCCTGCGGGCTTTTAAAAAAAGTCGGAAAAGCCCAAATCTATCCAAAGTTGGGAAGCACATTCTTGTTTCAGTAGCTGTCAGCTGTGAAACTGACAGCACAATGTTTTTAAACAAACTGACTAACCACAAAGGTGCTGTGCTGAGCGCTCCCGCTCCCGGCAACTGTCAGAGAGAGGGAAAGGGGAATGGAGAGAGAGAGAGGTGAAACAAAGAGAGAGAGGCGGGGAACAAAGAGAGAGAGATGGAGGAAACAAAGAGAGATAGAGGGGACAGAGAGGGTTGGGGGGGACAAAGAGAGAGGGGGAACCAAAGAAAGAGAGGGGGGAACAAAGAGAGAGGGGACAGAGAGAGAGAGAGAGAGGGGAAATAGAGAGGGGGGAATAGAGAGAGTGCGAGGGGACAGAGAGTGAGGCACAGAGGGGGGCAGAGAGAGAGGGGAGACATAGAGAGAGAGAGGTAGGGGAGAGAGAGGGGGGCTGGGGGACAGAGAAAGAGAGAGGGAGGGACAGAGAGAGAGGGAGACAGAGAGAGAGGGAGACAGAGAGAGAGGAAGACAGAGAGAGAGGATAGAGAGGGAGAGAGGGGACAGAGAGAGAGGGAGACAGAGAGAGAGGGAGACAGAGAGAGAGGAAGACAGAGAGAGAGGATAGAGAGGGAGAGAGGGGACAGAGAGAGAGGGGCAGACAGAGAGAAAGGGGGGACGGGGGGGGACACAGAGAGCGAGGACGACACAAAGAGGGGTGAACAACACAGAGAGGAGGGGGGAACACAGAGAGGGGGGAACACAGGGAAAGAGACAGAGAGAGAGAGACCTGGAGAGATCATAATCACTCCTGACAGATGCATATCTCTGCATCGCTACAACAAGTATGCAGGCAGACATTGACTACTTGTGCAAGCAAAAAAAATGGCAGGTATTACACTAAATCAGTGTCCAACATAGTGATGAGAAAGTAAGTCAATAAATTAATACTCTCATTTAAAGCTTCTTCACAAAAATGCACATTTGTTGTTGTTTTGATTAATAGTAAGATAACTTTTTAATGCCTTTATCTTTCCAAAAGTGTCTCACCGGCCCCATTGTCATGTGGCCCCTCCCCAGCCACGTGAAACAGCTGGACAACCCTGGTCTGAAGCATGCTGCTTCTGCAGTTTAGCATGCATGTCATCCTGTGTTGTAGCTTCACTTGGTTGGCACCTCATTTTTAGGTATGCCTAGTGCTGGCATGCTCTTCTACACTCTTATTGAGACAGTGTTGATGGTAATAGTAGAGTGCAGGATATGCCAGACTATGAGGTTACAGATTTTGGTGGAATACAAATCTGCTGTTGTTGTTGATAGCCCACAGCACCATTGATATTTAGTTTTGAGCTGCTAGATCTGTTCTGAATCTATTGCATTTAGCAGGGTGATGATGTCACACAACATGATGGAGGGTGTCCTCAGTGTGAAGATGGGACTTCACCTCCACAAGGACTGAGCTGTCTGACCAATTCTGTCATGGACAGATGCATCTACAGTAGGTAGATTAACAAGAACAAGGTCATGTAGGTTTTTTCCTTGTGTTGATTCTCTCACCACCTGCCGCAGGCCCAATCTAGCTGATATGCCCCTCAGGACTCTGCCAGCTTTGTCTGTCGTGTACTGGTGAGCTACTATTGATGATGGGCATTGAAGTCCCCCACCCAGAGTACATTTTGTGCCCTTGCTACTACCGTCAGTGCTTTGTCCAAGTGGTGTTCAATATGGAGGAGCAGTGATTCATTAGCTGAGGGAAGGTGACAGACGATAATCAGCAGGAAGATTCCTTGCCCATACTTAGCCTCATGCCATGAGACCTCATGGAGCCCAGAGTCAGTGTTGAGGACTTCCAGAGCCACTGCCTCCTGACTGTATGCCACCGCTGGTGTCAGAGGTCAGACAGGTCATATACAGGGATCGTGATGGAGGAGTCTGGGAGGTTGGCAGAAAGGTATGCTTCTGTGAGTATGACTGTGTCAGGCTTGATTAGTCTGTGGGACAGCTCTACCAGTTTTGGCACAAGTCTCCAGATGTTAGTGAGGAGGACTTTGCAGGCTTGACTGGGCAGAGGATGCCTTTGTCTATACAGTGCCTAATTCAATGCCACTTTCATTCTTATTGCAGTTTTGCATAGTGGTTTGATACAACTAAGTGGCTTGCTGGGCTGTTTCAGAGTGCAATTAAGAGTCAAACACATTGCTTTGGGTTTGGAGTCACATATAGGCCAGACTGGGTAAGGACTACAAATTTCTTTCCCTAAAGGGTGAGTTTGTACAATAATTCAGGTAACAATTACTGATACTAATTTATTTAATTGAATTTAAATTTCCCAGCTGCCATGGTGGGATTTGAACTTATGTCTCCTGATTATTAGTCCTGGCCTCTGAATTGCTAGTCCAGGAACAAAACCACTATGCTACAGCCCTTTTGTAGAGTAGCAGACAATTTCTCTCCCCTCTCCTCTGGTATGCAACTGTTGCCTTCATATTTGGTCCATGTCAGAAAGAGGTACCAGGGAAGACATGACTAAAAACATTTTAAAGGAAATAATTTTCCATCAGTATTTCAGGATTGTATTTACCAGCAAGATTTATATATGCAATAAGAGAAAGTATGAGCAAAATATTTGGAGACACGAGAAAAGTGTTCAAAAAAGCAGCACAGCGATAGCGAGCAAAACAGCGAAAGATAGCAGGAAAACACAGAAATTGGCATGTAAGAATTAGAGTCGAAAAGAACAAGAAAGATATTTGTAGGAAGAGTTAATTTTGTTTTTACTTTTCTCCAGGAACAATAGGACATGGTAGAATACCACATTATGTGTTATATTGTACAACACCCTGTTGTTAAAAAGCCATGTGTTCGCTGACTCAACATGAGCATTGCCATGGGAGATCAGCTATATTTATACATTTATTTTTGGGTAGTTGACACCTTGTTCAAAACCTCTCAAAAGTAGATATTTTGAGTTATAGGAAAAGTTTGTTTGACACAAAATTTTCACCTATGCATTATTTCTAATAAATACTCCCAGCGTAACAAATCTAATTAGTGGAATTGCAAAGTAACATTTGGTTTTATCTGCTGAATAAGCTCTTTTTTAATTTGGCAATCATGGAGTTAACAGAGTTCAAGTCATTTTGAACCATTCATAAGATTAGTAAAATGTTGTGGACATATTAACAGGGTAACCCAAAGGTCAGATTAGATTACCGATAAAGTTCCTCAGCAACAAATTAGCAAACGGCTTTGAATGGCACTAAATAAAACTAGATTCACCTTTAAAGAAATTAAAATTGATTATATTTATTTTGTGAACTTTGGCTATGTGAGTAGTCCTCATACGCAAGCCCAGACAGTTAAGATTGGTTGGTAATGGGGACATCTCAGCTAACCCCATTCCTGTCCTCAACGGATACCTACTCCTACACAGAAATTTAGCAGAAGTCAAGAGAGATCTAGATCTGCCACCTGCAGTGACTTTATTCCTTTCCCTAATCAAGGAAATAGTCACATGTTTACTGAAACCTCACCTACAAACATCTCCATGTAAGAACTGGGAAGTTCAACAACAATAACTTGTATTTAATATAGCACCTTTAATGTAATAATATGTGCCAAGGTGCTTCACAGGAGCATTATTAAATAAAATTTGACACCAAGCTACATAAGGAGATATTAGGTGAGATGACTAAAAGCTTGTCAAAGAAATAGGTTTTAAGAAGTGTCTTAAAGGAGGAAAGAGAGAGGTAGAGAAGCAGAGAAATTTAGAGAAGGAATTTCAGAACTTAGTAGCTGAAGGCACGACCACCAATGGTGGGGCATTTAAAATTGGGGATGCTCAACAGGCCAGAATTAGAGGAGCACAGATATCTCATAGGGTTGTGGAGCTAGAGGAGATTTCAGAGATAAGGAGGGGCAAGGTCATGGTGGAATTTGAAAACAAGGATGAGAATTTTAAAATCAAGACATTGCTTAATCAGGACCCAATGAAGGCCAATGAGCACAAAGCTAATAATGGGTGAACAGAACTTGGGGCGGCAGAGTTTAGGATGACTTCAAGTTTATGGAGGGTAGAATTTGGAAGTCGGCCAGGAGAGCATTGGAATAGTTAAATCTAGAGGCAACAAAGGCATGGATGAGGGTTTCAGCAGCAGATCAGCTGAGGAAGGGGCAGAGTCGGGTGATGTTACGTAGGTAAAAATAGGTGGTCTTGGTGATGGCCCAGATATGTGGTCAGAAGCTCATCTCAGGGTTAAATATGACACCAACGTTGCAGGCTGTCTGGTTCAGCCTCAGACATTTGCCAGGGAAATAGATGGAGTCTGTGGTAAAGGAATGGAGTTTGTCGCGGGGAGTGAAGACAATGGCCTGGATTTTGTGGGGTGGGGGGGTGGGGGTAGTGCTTGATGATGAACTGTCACCGTTCACTATTATGACCCCTCTGAAACTGACCACAACTTCAGGGTGTTGGGCATGCACAGATTAACACAGAAATCCTGAAGTTGCACCCTTATTACTTAGTGTTTGGCAAAAGGCTGCACTGAACTCACCAACTGAGACAGCAACCATTGAAATCAGCAAGAAATTCAAGGTCCCCACTCCCAGATCGCTGTTAGAAACCCTATAAAATGTTATAACTTGTTTGGTACCCCATCCACCACCTTAAACATTCACTCCATCCACCACCAGTGCACCATGTCTGCAGTGTGTACCATCTACAAATTGCACTACAGCAATTTTGCAAAGGCTTCTTTGACAGCACCTTCCAAACCTATGACCTCTGCCCCCTCGAAGGGCAAGGGCAGCAGGCAAATGGGAACACCACCACTTGTAAGTTCCCGTCCACGTCACACGCCATCCTGTCTTGGAGTTATATCGCCGTTCCTTCATCAACACCGAGTCAAAATCCTGGAACTCCCTACCTAGCAACACTGGGTGTACCTACACTACATGGACTGCAGTGGTTCAAGAAGGTGGCTCGGCACCACCTACTGAAGGGCAATTAGGGATGGGCAATAAATGCTGGCCTTGCCAGTAATGCTCACATTCTGTGAACGAATAAAAATAAAAACATTAAAAATTCCTCTTTTCATAGTTCCTTTGTCATGCCTTTAGTCATGTTTTCTTGTATGACTTTTCATGGGTAATACTATATTATTTCCTTTTATTACTTTAAAGCAGAAGGTGGCACTGCTACCTTCTTTAACCAAATATCTTACAGCTGCCTTTGCTACAAACCCAGAGTCTGCACCAACTAACAGCAAACAATGATAGTGCTTTTTAGAGTGTGTGTCAAATTTGTCCCTGAAAGGTACTGCTGAGGGATTACCATTAAGATTTCATGCTACCTGCTTTAATTTCATTCATTTATTTAATGGTCATTGCCAATTTAATGTTTTAATTCAATAATTTGCAGGAATTACAGTATAGTTCCAACAATATTATGCATTTTCAATTTCCCAGCTGGCTGATTGAATCCACTTAATTAAATGTAGACAAGTTAACTCATTATAATAGGAATACTACATCGAACCAAGAACTTGGGTTCAGATTAAATGCTTTGATATATACTTCCATCTATATATTTAGTTTATTCATTCATTCATAGGAATCATGGCGCTTCTGATGACATCTTGGATGTTGATTTCATTTGTACAAGATTCACTTCTAATTAAATGACCACTGCTCTTATTTGATTGATAAATCTGGGATGTCTGCTACATTTTTGGGTAGCCTTGATTACTTTGCTGCTGCTATTTAATAATTATTTGGGGAATTCTTGTTACAATTTCTGTTTTTGGGGGTAACATTTTTGCTGGAACTCTATTAGATGTCCCGCTGTTATTTGATTAATGATTTTTTTGGCTGAGTGGCCAGTTATATTTGTTCATTTTATTTAGTTAATGGACTTTGGAGGAAGCCCATTGTATTAAATAGCTGCTGTTTTTAGTTAATGAGTAAATGTGTGCAAACGTGTTGGAATAAGCCACCAATCCCATTACCATCAAATGACCACTCCTTTCATTAAATTAATTAATTTTCGGGGTATTAGTCAGTTCCCCCAACTTCCCATCAGCAAAGTGACAGGAAATCCATAATCAAGACCAAGGGCACTTTTCAGGTCAAGGAGTGATAGAAAGTGGGGCGATTGAACTAAAGTGGAGGAGGGAGAGGAAGGTGGAACTATCCACTATCCACCCACTGGCACTGAAAGCATTTTCATGGTTGGGTCCTATCTGTATAATTTTGGTGCTCTGCCACCAATTGATAAGCAATGACAGGCAGCTCAGGAATGGTGGGTGGGGCAAGTGGTGTTGGTTTTGGAAATCTGGTGCAACCACTTCAGTGCTGAGCAGTCATTAAGCAGCTATTAAGCAGCTGGCACAGTATGCAAAGGAGAATTTTTTCACTGCCTGGCCCCATAAGAGTCAATTAAAATATTACCTGCAATGCTTCTTATGGGTTTGGACACTATAAGCACAGCAACAATGGGCACAGCGTGCGCCTCATACTTTCTGCACATTTGTATTACATTGAGTTTCTAAAAACACCTGTATCAGGCTGTAGCACTGGACTCCCTTTTTGAGGCCTACTCAAAAATCGAGTCAGGTAGGCCTCAGGCGGCCAGTAGGTTTATGAAACAATATTTAGTCTGCTCAACACCCCATATATTTCAGTGCGAATGTGCAATAGGCAGATGAAAATTGCTATCATATTCCAACATAGACAAAAGCACAAAAATTTGTGATTTTGAAAGAGAACTACAAAATATGAAAAATGAGAGCAATGACCTACACTTACCAATAACACGGGTTACCATTATTTCCAGCAACAACCATGGGAGGGCAAAGAAATATTACAGAAATTACAATATGCATAATTCTAATATACACATCACTCGTTGCAAAACAAAGCTACTTAAGAATATATAGAACACAAGAAACACTGTGCTGTGGCACAGGCATTTAGAAGAACCTTGTATTTTTATAGTATGTTATAATGCCTCTCAGAAATGTGTGAAAGTTGTTCACGTATAATGAAATACTTTCAAATTTTGGTGATTGTTGATTTCTCAGTAAATGTTTGAGTCATTTTCACACACAGCAAAATGTATTATTAATATTGTGCCAGCAGTAACAGTAGCATCTGCCTCATGCTTGTTCGCCCACCTTCTTTCTTCACACATTAATATTTTAAATCCACAGGCTTATGTGTCGCATAAACACATGAATACACATATAAGTCTATCTTTTGTGAGATTGTGGACTATTCAGGCAAGATAAATCAGTTTGTTCCCTGAGGTATGTTTGTAATATTGGCACTATTTCAAGTCTTTGATTTACCACATTATTCAACTTGATGAACTAACTTTAAAAAATACAATTATGAAAGTTAGGAATCTTGCTGCTAAAATTACCTGCCAGTCCTCTGCCCCAAAAAGCATATAACCAGTGTTTGCAGCAATAAATACACAACATTTTATGATAGATGAGCATCATGTCAGGTCTAAAAGGGGAAGAGAAGAGGGAAGCCTTTAACTATTTTAAAATTCAACTGGCATAGCTCAGCATATCTATATAATTGACTCAAGTCTCATCAGCACAATGAGAAAGATGGCATCCAGCCTAGGACATTGAAGTCACCACTGGGCACTCAGTCATATCCAAATCATCATCCTTTGCATGATAGGCTTTAGAGCCAAAGGCAAGCAGAATGCCAGTGTTGTCTACCCCATAATCCAGTTGCCTGAGACCTAGTACACTGCCATGATGATGGAGAACACCATCAGTTCTGGATGGAAACAGAAATGCATTTTGAGGTCTTGTATCCAATTATAACTGTTTAAAAATAATATAATTTAATACAATAATATATGGTGCATCACAGATATTGGTATGGGACTGGCAAGGGAGCTGGTCAGGGGACTGGTATTTATATATGCAATTAAGTAATTTGATGCAATTTTATAATTTGTTGTATATATTTGTACAATTACATACATTTCTAATTTTTATGTATTATCGTATTACTATGTAAGGTTATGTTTTGTATATCATGAATATTTATTATGTTGTACTATTCTGTTTGTTATTATATAAGTACTTGAAATAGATGAAATATAGATTTATTTATGTAACTTTGATGCATGAGTGACATTACATGTACATATTTATTTAATTATGGCACTTTAGTATGTGAGAAACACTCATTTATTTATTTATCATGGTGGATGAGAAGCACACCAGTCCAAATTTTTTTTGGTGTGTTAATTATTTCGTGCACGTTTAGGTCTTTAATTACTTTGCCTCAAAAGTTGTTGGAAATGTGAGCTGATACATCATTGCGAGGCAGAATTAAGTCACGATTTTCACAGACGCGCCCCCTTAATTGGTGTGGAGACGGGCTTGGCGGCCAATTAGCAACTGCGGGGACAGGAACGGAGGCAGGCCAGCTGAAGCACTGACCCGTGTTAAGCTCACCACGACAGCCATTAATGTGGCATAAAAACAAGAAATGCTGGAAATACTCAGCAGGTCTGGCAGCGTCTGTGGAGAGAGAAGCAGAGTTAATGTTTCAGGTCAGTGACCCTTCATCAGAAAGCTAGTAATGTGGATGCTGTTTTACTGCTGAAAGAGGACAGAGAAGATTTGCTTTGAGTTTTGGCCTGGTTTTCTGTTTTCCATAATGTCTCAGGAGAGCTGGAGGCCTGGAATCTGGGGCAGGGCAGCCCCTCGTTTTTCTGACAGCAACTTGAAGGTCATGCTGAAGGCTGTGACGGAGAGGAGGGTGGCCCTCTTCCTCAAGGGTGGTAGAAGGAGGCCACCCATTCAGACCAAACAGGCCTGAGTCGAGATCACAACCATAGTCAGCAGCAGAAGCATTGTCAGGCAAACATGGATCCAGTGTAGGAAAAGGGTCAATGACCTCATACGCTCTGTCAAGGTGAGTGCAACGCCTAACCATCAGGACAGGCTTCTGGATATTTACCCTTCAGCAGACACAACAGCTGGGGAGCCTCAGGGTGCATGCAGTTCTGGAACATAGGAGGAGGGGACACTTACTGGCCCCTCAGAATGGCTTAGAGCCATAGTGCTGCTGAGGACCTGCCAGCATTAATCATGCACCCTCCAAAGAACTGGAGCAGCTGCCATTGGCCACAGAGGACAGAAGTGTCTAATCACCCTCTTTTTCTCCTTGCAGGAGAAATGGGCACATAATGCCCGTGAAAGGGCCCAAACAGGCAGAGGGGTACCATATCTTCAAGTCATAATGGCAATGGAGGATCGAGTGATGGAGATAACAAGGATTGCAGACCAGGAGAACGTTGGTCCTGGCGAAATGAGCACTCGTGGTGGAAATGGTGAACACAGAGTGCAATATGCTCATCAAGGGTGCATTGCACTTCACCCCGTCTGACAGCATGCCGAACACTGAGGTGCACTGGGAAGCCTCAGCACTGCAGCGGCCTCACTGTCTAAGGTTAGCTCTCGTGATCTCTTCTTGTGTCTCTCACAGGTGCAGATGTCTAACCCTCAAGACCTTCTCCCTCTCCGGTCCAAGATGACCACCAAGAAATCAAAGAAGCACTGTCACACCTTACCAGTGCATCGTCCACCAGCGCAGATACTCTCACCTCAGTGGATCCTTACGCATGGTTAGATAGGTTGGAAGTGGATGAGGAGCACAGCACTAGTGTGCAGGAGGAGGTGCCAGAGGCAGAGGCAGCTGTGGGCAGTCCCCCTTGGAGGAGGGAGGACAGACACAGCCCTGCTCAGCTGGGCACAGATGCATTGCCTCAGGAGTCAGAGGGAAGAAGTCTCTACCTAGATTAGCAACAGGAGACGGGCTCCCACATTTCAGACTTCCCTGAGGCAGTGCAGGGTCATGGGCAGAGAATGAAGGAGTCTGTTCAGCTCATGTGCGCCACCATAGCTCAGGGCTACAAGTGCAGGAGGTCTTCCATTGAGAAAGTGGCCAACCTCATGGAGAGCCATAGGTGGCAGCACCTGGAGTGTATGCAGGAACTGATGTCCACAGGATACATGTCGCACTATATAGCCTGGACCAATCAGTGGCGTCGGTGCGCAGAGAAGTTTGGAGGAGATGCCAGTTGCGCCTTGGCTGGTGCTCCCCTCCAGTCATTCAGAGCACCAGCCAAGTGCTGGGGATGTCACCAAGGAGGATGAGGGTGCCACCTCTCATGCAACACCATCATTATCCTCAGCCTTCTCAGCTCCTCTGAGAGTGGGAGTCTCTGTGCAGCAGGGCCCAGCAATGAAAGCAGCCCCAGCAATAATGCAGGTGCAGAACCCTCTGGAGATGCCCCTAGAGGCACCTCACATCGAGGAAGACCACCACATGCATCTCAGCTACTAGCAGAGACAAGCGAGCAGGCTACCTCTACCAAGGCCACAGAGGGAAAACCATGTAGAAGTGGCCTAGTGTGGAGTCCATTGCATTGCGTGGAGCACTGAGTGGGTCACTGGAGTGTCCTCCTACTGCATCAGTACACTGTTTTCCTTTATAAGCACCATTTAAATAAGGACACTTTAAGGCACACATTTGATACTCCTTTTATTGATGGCAGGACAAGAAAAAGCTATGAGGTGGTGAAGGAGATCAAGGATTCCTTAACTGTGACGGTGAAACCTTTGGTCAGATGTACTTCCTTCATTGGCGGTATGAGTTTAGATGTTTCTGGCTGCCTCTTCAAAGGATGTGTTAGCTCAGGTAACTCAGAGTGATTTGCATAACATACCCTTCATCCTGAGTCAGAGGGGCTCAGCTGAAATGTTCCTGAATAAGATGATCCATGAAATTAATGGCATGCTCACAAAATCTTCATGCCCTACACTGGACCCGGCCACCACCTTGCGCAGTTGGAGCACCTCGGTGTTCTGCATCCTCCCCTGCCACCTCCTCTTTCTCTTCCTCTGCCACCTCCTGTCCCTTCTCTTCCTCCAGTGAGCTGTCTCCTTCCAGGGCCTCACCATCCTCAAGGTCCACCCATCTCTGGAGGGCTATATTATCGAGAGTACAGCAGACCACCACAATGACAGAGACTCTTGCAGGTGTATGTTGCAGGGCACCACCCAACCAGTCCAGGCACCAGATGCATATATTCAGAAACATAATGGCTGATCAATGGTTGTCCTATTGAGCAGATAGCTTTGCTTGAATCACCTCTGTGCCTCTGTCTGAGGCTTTCCTAGAAGGGTTACTAGTCATCTCTTCAAGGGATATCCGTTGTCCCTGAGGATCCAGCCATGCAATTTGGGGGTGAAGTGAAAAGCTGCTGCAGCCTGGATTGGCAGAGGATCAAGGAGTCATGACAGCTGCCAGGAAAGTGAGCGGATACACGGAGGAAGCTCTTGTTATGGTCGCAGACCAGTTGATGCTGAGGGAGTGAAAAACCTTCCTATTGCTGAATCTCACTGGGTGACTTGATGGCCACATGGGTGCAATCAATGATGCTCTGCACCTGGGGGAATCCAGTACTAGCGCAAAACCCACGGCCTTCTATGCCTGTGAGGCCTCATCTGTTATGAACTGAATTTACTGTCCTGCCCTGGCAAATAAGGCATCAGTGACCTGCGAGATGCAGTGGTGTGCAGCTGTTTCAAAATGTCACCACGGTCCGCAGCTGATCCTAGGAGGGAGCCGGAAACAAAGAAGTTCAAGACCACAATGACTTTGACGGCTACTGGCAGGGCATGGTGACCAGTGCTGTGAGGTGCAAGGTCTTCAGCAACAAGGGGACAGATGTCTGTGACCATCTTCCTGGGAGTCGCATTCTCCTGTGGCACTGGATCTCGATCATGTCAAGGTCGCTTCAGCAGTAGATCCTATGCTGAGAGTATAACCTCTGTTGCCTTCCTGCCACTCGGCCCTCTTGATGCCCAAGTCTTTGGCCTTCCTGTGGAGAGTATTGCTGCTCATCACCACTGGGCCCAAAATCCGAGAGTCATGACCCCATTGTCAGCTGCAGACTTTCTTTTGGACCAGAGGCTGACAATTGTTTTTGGCAGCCTTGCCCTCTGCTCTTCTGTTCCCACGATGCCAGGAGGGTGATGACCCCCTACAATGCCTGACTGCTTACTGCCCACTCTCTCATCTGTGCTGTGCTAAGAGCACCTGTTTCCCAATGACCAAGTCCCCCTCTGTGACGTTCACCCTTTTATGGGTCCCAGGTAATTCCCTACGGCTACGGCTGTGTACCTGCCTTTTTTCACTTGGTCTGCCCCAGACAGTGCGCACAGCCCTTGCAGCCCCGTGAAAATCTCAACACCCCCACATTAACGGGCTCTTAATGAGCACAACTACCTTAATTGATATTAATCAGGGATCGGGTAGGGTCGCAATCCCACCTTCTCCCTGTCCTGGTAAATATGGCTGGCGCCGGGAATGGTGTCAGGTAACTGGCACGCTGGCCAGCGCAAGTATTTTTGGGTCCTGTCCACCTCTGTTCCCACCCCTGGCAGGACCCGAAAATTCGGCCCTTTATCGCTTTCACCAATGAGATTAAAGGATTGAGGACTAAACAGAGACAAGACTGAAAAGGAGGGTGAATTAGAGTGGGTGAATTCAATATCAAATCTGGTACAGAATGAGAAATAATGAGAGGAAAAGAAAGATTGATTAAGGGAGAAAGAGAAAAAGAGACAGAAAGGAAATGTAAGAGAAAAAATATTTCCAACAACAATTTACATTATGAAGGAATAAGTCTTCACACTTATAATTGTTCATTTTCTGGGCAAGACAGGTTGATTGGCAGTCATTAACAATTATAGCGTCATTAAAAAGATATTCTGTTAATTACTAGACTTAACTTTCTGCAGTGAGTCTAATGGGCAATTGATGTAAAAATGCACCGACAGCATGAAAATCACAGGGAGGTTAACGGCAAGATATTACTTATGCAAAGCGAACTGCAGAGTGGCGCAAATCAGCCAGCAACCTATGGTGATTCACAATTAACAGAAATCTCTACATTACCACAAGATGCTGGCCGATTTGCACGTTAATAATGATGTGTGTTGTGTATTCATTAAATAAGCCTAACATGAGGTTTTACACTTCCCCAACTGAGAGGGTAGCAGAGAGGTAGTATAGCAGCATACAACTGCTTAGCTATCACAATACACTAGCTCAGCCAGTTCAATACAATACACTGCAACGTACATCTATCAGAGACTGTATTTTTTCAGCAAATTCTGTGTCAAGATTTATTCATGTGCAGTTTTTGAAATATTTTTATCTGTAAGCAATGCCATAGAATAGCCACTAGTACAACTATAAACACAAAAAAATTAAATGTTGAAACGTTGGTTGCTAATTATATTATCAAAATGAGATGGCTAGCATAACTTTGAAGTGATGAAGTTAAGATACATTGGCTCATGGCTGGGGGAGAAAAATCACATACTTCATGATGTATCTGCAGCCCCATTTGTTTATGGCAATCATTTGTGAGCTACAGACACTAGTTATGGCCCTAGAGGCAGTTTATGGTGAGTGAGTTCAGCCAAATTGAATGCCAGCTGAAGACCTGAGAAGAATCTAGGATGGGGGAGGGGGGTAGGGTGTGGAGGCATGCAGTGGCCAGTAATGGCACATGGACTTCATGTGGATATGGGAGGTAAGTAAAAGAAAGGAAAACTTAGCTTTTGTATGGCAGCTTCCAGTGGTCTCTTTAAGGACCATTGTTTTGTCTGCCGAACACCTGAAGAAATTTAACACAGCTTGCACATCAGATGCTCTGATCAGTCGTAATCAAATGTTGCCAAGGGGGCATCAAAAACATGCTAGATCCCTATTTGGATATTTAAAGCACCTAACATCTGTCTCATATGTACATCCTAGATGTCCAGAAAAGAGCCTTTACCAATATGGCGGGTGGCACACTTCCAGTCTGGAATGAGTGCATGCACACCGCCCACCATACTGAACCCTTAAACATCTATATCATGTCTGCAAAAGAGGTAAGGCACAGTTCAAATTCTAGGCACATATGCTCATTGTAACATAATAAATTTACCACTTGAATTGTCTTTTGTGTCTTTTAAGGTCCTCATTAAGCTTTTTACTTAAAAGCCTCAACCTGCCCCAAAAATGTAGGCATGGACTTGATATTTTGACTCTGTAAACTGAAGGCAGATATTGCACTATCAGTATGTGCAATGGATGCAATTTCCTGGAATACATCAACAGCATTTAGTATTTCTTCAGCTTCAAGGAGTTTTCTGTTCAGTTGTTTATCAAAATTATTGTAAGAAAAACTACAACTCTAATTTCAGAAGTGTTCCAAAAGGTAAAGATTATATAGATTTTTTTAAAAATAGCAAGATTGTTTGTTTATGTATGAGAGATAGGGCTGAATTTTTCCAGAGAAACTGGAAGTCCCACCGCTGGTCCTGAAAGCAGAGGCCGACCCCACTCCAGCGGGTGACGAGATCGTGGGGCAGCATTTTGCCACTTCAGGGCTACCATCCAATTGAGGACGGTGACCGATCTCAAGAGCTCCCAGCCCAAACAGAGGGCCAGCAGCTCAGCATCACCACCACTAGTGGTGGCCAGTGCTGAGGCTACAGCTCCAGGAAGAGGGCACCACCCTGAAGATATGCAAATTTCTTTGGGGAAGCCAGGGCCAGGCAGGCAGACCCGAGCAATCAGGGGGGCAGGGGTTGTTACAGCAGCATCACCTTGGGTGCGGGGTGGCCACTGCCACTGGGGGAGGGGGGCCATCCATGGGCCATGGAGTGCCCATTAAGGAGGGCCCCCTGGGAACCTGCTGGGAGGCCACCAGGGATTTAATGGTAGTCTGCCCAGGCAGCAGCAGGCCCTTCTGACATGGGCAAAATGCCTGCGGGGTGGGAATTGGCCCTTAATTGGGCCATTAAGTAGACCTACGGATATATGACATGCTCATGCTAACATGCACACGCGATACACACATGCAAATGGGGACAGAAAAGAGAAGAAAAGATAAGGTGGAACAGTTTGAGGCAATATCCTGTTACGGTGCTTTGAGCTCACTATAGTCCTCTTGTAAGTAGCCTTGCTTTTCGTTGGGGCCCAATAGTCTTCTTAAAACCTTGTTCACGTAGGAAATCTTTCTCTGAGTTTCACGTGTTTTCACAAGATTCAGTTCTGTAGGAAGGAGATGGAAGCAGGCAGGAGAGAGGTCTTCTTGCTTCAGTTCCAGGAGTGATCTTTACTCCATGGGCACATGGCTTTGTCTGTCCAGAATCCTTTGTTGGAAGTTCAAATTCAAATAAACTCCAGTCAGCTAGTCACGTGATTAAAACTGGTTTGATCACTTCTTCTGTGTATTGGGGAAACAACAACTGGGTCCCTTTTGTTCCAACACTGTTAGTTACTATACAAAAATGTCTTTCTAGTCAGAGGCTTGCATTTTTAAGTTTTAATGTTCATGTGGCGAAATAATGGGTGCCTCAGTCTTGGTAGTTGGTGGGGGGGGCGGCGGGTGGCAGGGTTTGCCTGAAAGTAGCAACACATGTGGTGCTCACCACTAACAGGATGCTGCCAAAAAGACGTTCTGCCTATCCACTAAATGAGTAATGTGATATATGAATTTCAATGCCAGTGTGATGCTAGGTATATAGGCGTATATAGGCCGTACATCCAAAAGACTGGCAGATTATAGCAAACAACATGTCCCTTCCGCAGCTCATAATGGGCAAGGTACAGGCCATACCCAACCAGCCCATGCTTGCAAAACTCAAAACACAGTGTCCAACATTAGATGTGATTCTGCAATTGGACAACATTCGCTAAATAATCCTCAGTGTGCTAAGAATTACACTGACAACCAATTTAAGATTGTCAATCGGGCTCGCAATGTGGCACATTTGCTTCTACTGGAAGCTACATATATTAATACACAAGGTATTATACATACATACATACACAAAGGTTCTTTGCATGCAGAAGGAAAATGTACATACATTGCGCCTGTTTTAGCTAAACAAAATAAGTGACAGGCATTGACTGGTTCATTCCTCAGGGCAATGCCTTGACTAATCAGAGTCAAGCTGCCTGGTTTAAATTTCAAATAAAGCTTGACAGTTAACTGTCAATCAGCATAATCTGGTGCCTTCTCCATGGCAACACCTCTACCAATCAGAGCCCACTTGCCAACCAATCAGTACACTCTTACCATACAGTATAAATATGTTGTTTTTCCTTACATTGGTATTCTTGTGAATTGATGAGTGCAAGATGAAAAGCTTCGGCAAAATATCTCTATTTTCAGCAACTCAAACTCCAACAGGTTTGTCAAACACTATTTCCCTTTCATAAATCCATGTTGACTCTGCGCAATCATATCATTATTTTCCAAGTGTCCAGTTATCTCATCCTTTATAATAGATTCTAACATTTTCTCTACTACTGATGTCAAACTTACTGGTCTGTAGTTCTCCATTTTCTCTCTCACTCCTTTCTTAAATAGTGGAGTTACATTTGCTAGTTTCCAATCTGCAGGAACCCTTCCAGCGTCTATAGAATGTTGAAAGATAACCACCAATGCATCCATTATCTCTATAGCCACCTCCTTCAACACTTTGGGATGTAGCTCATCTGGTCCATGGGATTTATCAACTTTCAATCCAACTAATTTTTTATGTACTACCTCTCCATTTCCTTCAGTTCCTCAGTTTTACAAGACCCTTGGTTCCCTAGTATTTCTGGGAGATTTTCTGTGCCTTCCTCCGTGAAGACAGACACAAAGTAATTGTTTAGTTTCTCCACCATTTCCTCATTCTCCACCACTAACTCTCCTGTCTTCGCCTGCAATTGACCCACATTCACACTTGCTAATCTTTTCCTTTTCACATAGCTAGAGAAACCTTTACAGTCCGCCTTTATGTTTCTAGCTATTTTGCATTCATAATCCCTGTTCCCTTTCTTTATCAGTTTCTTGATCCTCCTTTGTTGGATTTTAAATTGCTCCCAATCCTCGGTCCTACCACTTTTTCTGGCGACCTTATAAGCCACTTCCTTTGACCTAATGCAATATTTAACTTCTTTTGTTAGCCATGGTTGATTCATCTTTCCCATTGGGTTTTTGTGTCTTAGAGGAATATATATTTGTTATAAACCATGTAATACTTCTTTAAATACTCGCATTAGCCTGTCTACCGTCAAATCTTTTAATGCATTTTCCCAATCCACCAGATAGGATTCTCATTTACCTGTGGGGAGCCATGGGTGTGAAACATGCTTTCCATTCTGTATTTATTAAGTTACACATTGAAGTCACTTAAAATCTCTGGGGGTAGAATTTCCAAGTACTTCTCCCAATCTCCCACCATAACTGTGGAAGCCTGTGTGTGCTATTATCTAGGGTTTCTGGTGAAATTACAACAGGAGATTGGGAGAAGCCCCAATGAAATTCCAGGCACTGATGCCTTGAAAGATGTTGGGCAGTGAGGTACTGGGTTACGAATGTCTTTAGCCTCCTTTGCAGTTTATCTCCTCAGATGTAAATCGTTTTTTATGGCTCCCTCATTAATACTGAAAAACATCCTCTCTGTAATATGCTTTTCCAGGCACTCCAACATAATATTATAAACCTACTCGCTTTGCAGTTTTAATCAGTCAGAGTAGGAAACTTAAACTAGTTCAGTGATCATTTAGTTGAATATAATGGTTATATGAGGAACTGCAGCAGTAGTGGGAAAGTAATTTCAATTCTCACAGCGAAATAAATTAAGAGATGATTGAATAATATATTTATCCCATGGTTACCATTAATGCATAAGGTCCAAAATAAATTGTGACAAAAATAAGTAAAGGTAAGGATTTAATTTTGAAAAAATTAAAGGATTTAGTCATAGTTATATTTTAACACTTTGAAGAATATATGGTGATTAGAGTCAGTTTGCAGTCCAATACCTAAAATAAACAAAATCTCATTGAAAACTTCATCAGCTCATTAAAAACTAATTATCATAATTAGTATTTGAGAAAGCATCCTCACCTCATTTTCCCATCAAATAAATGCCTTTATTCCAATTTAGTTTAATAAGCCACATGCAAATTTTCACATTCAAAAAAGGTTACTTGTTTAAATCAGCCAAAGGCTGATAGGTGTGTTTAAAAATCTCAAAGAAATAATTTCAGATAACTTTACCATGTCTCGGAGCTTTGTGTGGAGATAATGAGCATTGTGAAAGAAGTCAGTGGTTCACCATTAATGAGGAAACCAATAACAATGTCTCTGCTGTCAGAGGTCATAGCATATTATAGAACGTTATAGCAAGGAGTTCCTGAACTCATTTATAGGGTAAGGATCTGCATCAGTAGAAATCTAAGTCAGTGCCTTATGAGCAATGGGAGAAAGGAGAAGGGTTGCCCCTATTTCCAGCGAAGGAAAATAAAGGCTTACAATGCCATCATCGTAAATCCACAATTTAAGACTGTGATACACAATTTCTAAAATGTAGTTTTTTTACTAACGGAAAACACACATAAACATTATCTTTGACATGGTAACAATAAGATGATTTAGCATTACAAGTTTCCTGAATTTGATTAGACCTCATGTTTAGATTATCATATGTTGACTTCTTTAGTTAGTTAAACATGATTTTCCCTTAAGAAATCCATGCTGGCTTTCCATCATTAACTCACATTTGTCCATGGGACTATTGATTTTGTCCCTAATTTTTTTTCTAGAAGTTTTCCCACCACTGAAGTTAAACTGAATGGCCTGTCATTGCTGGGCTTATCTTTACATTCTTTTATGAACAAGGTTGTAACATTTGGAGCTGATTTTCTGATAGGTTGATCCAGTGTTAGCCTTATCGGTACAATAAAAAAAATATCGGTATAACCCCTCCCTTTATCATTGCCATGGTTCCCAGGAACAGTTTCATAAAATTTTCCAATAGGCAGGCTGTTAAGGATTTCTTTTCAAGATATCACATAGGAGGGAAATAGTAATCAATTGCAAGAATTCACCGATTAATCATTAACTCCATTATTGACAAGAAACAGAAGAAAGTCCCGCCAGTAGTTTGTATTTGTAAAGGAGATGGCATCAGGTAAAGATAAGGCTGAAGCATTTGCAACAATCTTCAGCCAGAAGTGCCGAGTTGATGATCCATCTCGGCCTGCTCCTGAAGTCCCCAGCATCACAGATGCCAGACTTCAGCCAATTCGATTCACTCCGCGTGATATCAAGAAATGACTGAAGGCACTGGATACTGCAAAAGCTATGGGCCCTGACAATATTCCGGCAATAGTACTGAAGACCTGTGCTCCAGAACTTGCCGTGCCCCTAGCCAAGCTGTTCCAGTACAGCTACAACACTGGCATCTACCCTGCAATGTGGAAAATTGCCCGGGTATGCCCTATACACAAAAAGCAGGACAAGTCCAACCCGGCCAATTACTGCCCCATCAGCCTACTCTCAATCATCAGTAAAGTGATGGAAGGTGTCATCAGTGCCATCAAGCGGCACTTGCTTAGCAATAACCTGCTCAGTGACGCTCAGTTTGGGTTCCGCCAGGGCCACTCAGCTCCTGACCTCATTACAGCCTTGGTTCAAACATGGACAAAAGAGCTGAACTCAAGAAGTGAGGTGAGAATGACTGCCCTTAACATCAAGGCAGCATTTGACCGAATATGGCATCAAGAAGCCCTAGCAAAACTGAGGTCAATGGGAATCAGGGGAAAACTCTCCGCTGACTGCAGTCATACCTAGCGCAAAGGAAGATGGTTGTGGTTGTTGGAGGTCAATCATCTGAGCTCCAGGACATCACTGCAGGAGTTCCTCAGGGTAGTGTCCTAGGCCCAACCACCTTCAGCTGCTTCATCAATGACTTTCCTTCAATCATAAGGTCAGAAGTTGGGATGTTCACACAATGTTCAGCACCATTCGTGACTCTTCAGATACTGCAGCAGACCATGCAGAAATGCAGCAAGACCTGGACAATATCCAGGCTTGAGCTGATAAGTGGCAAGTAACATTCGTGCCACACAAGTGCCAGGCAATGACCATCTCTAACAAGAGAGAATCTAACTATCTCCCCTTGACATTCAACGGCATTACCATTGCTGAATCCCCCACTATCAGCATCCTAGGGGCTACCATTGACCAGAAACTGAACTGGAGTAGCCATATAAATATCGTCGCTACAAGAGCAGGTCAGAGGCTAGGAATACTGAGGCGAGTAACTCACCTCCTGACTCTCCAAAGCCTGTCCACCATCTACAAGACACAAGTCAGGAGTGTGATGGAACACTCTCCACTTGCCTGGATGGGTGCAGCTCCAACAACACTCAAGAAACTCAACACCATCCAGGACAAAGCAGCCCGCTTGATTGGCACCCCATCTACAAACATTCACTCCCTCCACCACCAATGCACAGTGGCAGCAGTGTGTACCATCTACAAGATGCACTGCAGCAATGCACCAAGTCTCCTTAGCCAGCACCTTCCAAACCTGCGACCTCTACCAACTAGAAGGACAAGGGCAGCAAATACATGGGAACACCACCACCTGCAAGCTCCCCTCCAAGTCACACACCATCCTGACTTGGAACTATATCGCCGTTCCTTCACTGTTGCTGGGTCAAAATCCTGGAACTCCCTTCCTAACAGCACTGTGGGTATACCTACCCCAATTGGACTGCAGCGGTTCAAGAAGGCAGCTCACCTTCACCTTCTCAAGGGCAATTAGGGATGGGCAGTAAATGCTGGCCTGGCTAGTGACACCTACATCCCATGAATGAATAAAAAGGAAGTCAAACATGGGCAAGGAACCCTCCTGCTGATATCACATACCGCTCCTCCCCCCTCAGCTGATGAATCAGTACACCTCCATGTTGAACAGCACTTGGAGGAAGCTCCGACGGTGGCAAGGGAGCAGAATGTACTCTGGGTGGGGGACTTCAATGTCCATCACCAAGAGTGACTTGGTAACTCCATTACTGACCAAGCTGGCCGAGTACTAAAGGATATAGCTGCCAGATTGGGTCTGCGGCAGGTGGTGAGGGAACCAACAAGAGGGAAAAACATACTTAACCTCATCCTCACCAATCTTTCTGTCACAGATGCATCTGTCCATGACAGTATTGAGAGGAGTGACCACCTCAAAGTCCTTGTGGAGACAAAGCCCCATCTTCACATTGTAGGATACCCTCCATCGTGTTGTGTGGCACTATCACCGTGCTAAATAGGATAGATTTCAAACAGATCTAGTGACGCAAACCAGGGCATCCATGAGGCACTGTGGACCATCAGCAGCAGAACTGTACTCAACCACAATCTGTAACCTCATGCCTAGGCATATCCTCCACTCTACCATTACCATCAAACCAAGGGATCAACACTGGTTCAATGAAGAGTGCAGGAGTACATGCCAGGAGCAGCACCAGGCATACCTCAAAATGAGGTTTCAACCTGGTGAAGCTACAACCCAGGACTACTTGCATGCCAAACAGTGTAAGCAGCATGTGATAGACTGAGCTAAGCGATCCCACAATCAATGGATCAGATCAAAGCTCTGCAATCCTGCCACATCCAGTCATGAATGGCGGTAGACAATTAAACAACTAACTGGAGGAGGTGGCTCCACGAATATCCCCATCCTCAATGATGGGGTGCCCAGCACTTCAATGCAGAAGATAAGGCTGAAGCATTTGCAACAATCTTCAGCTAGAATACTGAATGGATGATTCATCTCGGCCTCCTCCTGAAGTCCCCAGCATCACAGATGCCAGTCTTCAGCCAATTCGATTCACCCCATGTGGCATCAAGAAACGACTGAAGACACTGGATACTGCAAAGGCTATGGGCCCTGACAACATTCCAGCAACAGTACTGAAGACTTGTGCTCCAGAACTTGCCGCTTCCCTAGCCAAGCTGTTCCAATACAGCTATAACACTGGCATCTACCCACACAAGTGCCAGGCAATAACCATCTCCAACAAGAGAGAATCTAACCATCTCCCCTTGACATTCAATGGCATTATGCTAGTTGAATCCCCCACTATCAGGGGCGGCACAGTGGCGCAGTGGTTAGCACCGCAGCCTCACAGCTCCAGGGACCCGGGTTCAATTCCGGGTACTGCCTGTGTGGAGTTTGCAAGTTCTCCCTGTGTCTGCGTGGGTTTTCTCCGGGTGCTCCGGTTTCCTCCCACAAGCCAAAAGACTTGCAGGTTGATAGGTAAATTGGCCATTATAAATTGTCACTAGTATAGGTAGGTGGTAGGGAAATATAGGACAGGTGGGGATGTTTGGTAGGAATATGGGATTAGTGTAGGATTAGTATAAATGGGTGGTTGATGTTCGGCACAGACTCGGTGGGCCGAAGGGCCTGTTTCAGTGCTGTATCTCTATCAACATCCTGGGAATTACCATTGACCAGAAATTGAACTGGAGTAGCCATATAAATACCATGGCTACAAGAGCAGGTCAGAGACTAGGAATCCTGCGGCGAGTAACTCACCTCCTGACTCCCTAAAGCCTGTCCACCATCTACAAGGCACAAGTCAGGAGTGTGATGAAATACTCTCCACTTGCCTGGATTGTTGCAGCTCCAAGAAGACTCGAGAAGCTCATCCCTAATTTCCCTTGAGAAGGTGGTAGAGAGCAGCCTTCTTGAACCACTGCAACCCATGTGGGGTAGGTACACCCACAGTGCTGTTAGGAAGGGAGTTCCAGGATTTTGACCGAGCGACAGTGAAGGAACGGCGATCATCCAGGACAAAGCAGCCCGCTTGATTGGCACCTCATTCACAAATATTCACTCCCTCCACCACAGACGCACAGTGGCAGCAGTGTGTACCATCTATAAGATGCACTGCAGCAACACACCAAGGCTCCTTAGACAGCACATTCTAAACCCACGAACTCTACCACCTGGAAGAACAAGGGCAGCAGATGCATGGGAACACCACCACCTGCAAGTTCCCCTCCAAGCCACACACCATCCTGACTTGGAACTATATCGCCGTTCCTTCACTGTCGCTCGGTCAAAATCCTGGAACTCTCTTCCTAACAGCACTGTGGGTGTACCTACCCCACATGGGCTGCAGTGGTTCAAGAAGGCTGCTCACTACCACCTTCTCAAGGGCAATTAGGGATGGGCAGTAAATGCTTTCCTAGCCGGTGATGCCCATATCCTATGAACGAATAAAAAAAAGTAGATGTGGCAAGTCATTCACAAATAGCTTGAAGAGATGCATCATTATACAGGATATACTGTACAGGCATTATTGATTTAAATGTTGTATACAGTAAATCTATAAAGCACTTTGATGGAGGAACAGTCTTTTGACTAGGTCAAATAGCTGTGTACTTTTTTACTTTAAAAATCAAACTAAGCTATTCATCATTGCCTATATGACACATTGCAAATGGTTTCTTCCACTGCCTCATTCTGTTTATTTTGGGGATGTTGCAGATAAATATATTTCCCATACACTTCATACAGCATCAGGGCAGGAGAAAATCACTGTCTAAGCCTCAAGTCACTGACCAAAAAGGATTCCACCAGTCTAACTGCACGGGCATGTAACTTATAGCTCATAGCTAACAATCACTGAGGCAGTCAGCTATGGCTGTATAATGTGTTAAGAAAGCTGGAAGTCAAGCAAGACAGGTGCTTGTCTGACCAGAATGGTTGGTGGCTCACTCTCAGGTCCATTCTGACTTTGTGTTCTTTCTATTAAGGCTCATCATTATCGTCAATGTAGATTGTGAGGCAATTTGATAGAGGAGTTTAAAATTATGGAAGGATGAAACAGAATAGATAAAAGCAGACTATTTCCAGTAATTGAAAGGCCTGGAATGAGAGGCAATGATGAAACATAAAAGATTTAGAATAGAGGGCAGGAAAAACTTCTTTGCACATAGAGTTAGGAGGCTTTGGAATTCACTTCTAGGGTTAGTGGTTGAGACAGAAACAATGCCAATATTCAATATTAGATTGGATAGATGAATGGAGAAAAAAGAGGTTGAAGGGATATTGGAACAGGGTAGGTAAAGGTGACTATTTGTAAATGCCCAGACTTCATACTCTTGAAAATATGTTTTGCTCATGATGTGAACTAACATAAAACAGAGAAAGTGTACAATCTGGTGAGGAATACAATTATTAGTGCATATCCTGTTTTTCTTGTTTATAGGCAACTTATTTCTGTGCATTAATTGCTGGGAGACAAATAATGAAAGTGCAGAGAAAAGAGGTTACCACTTACTAACAATCCAACTTATGCATTCTGTTGTTTTCCTTTTATCAGTATGATATTAAATGTCACAGAACAAAAATGCTTACAGAATCTGAACTTTGTAAACACAAAATCACATCCACAGTCATTCTTCAAACTTTTTTTTTGTTAAATCTTTAACGGCGAATGAATACTAGCATATGTTAACATCTAATCCACCTAGTATCAGACATGTGATTACACCAAACAGAAAGGAAAGAGATTCTAAATATATCTTATTGAATACAATTTTAAATAATCCCATTGTTTTTCTAAGACAATTTTTATAGACCTATTGAGATTCAACTGAACAAAAATGCATTTTTTAATGATTTAGCAGAGCGTAAACACTTGATATGTACATTCTCCTAGAAAAGGAATCCTACTTTCAGCTGTGATAATCTGTTCACTGCTCATAGATTCTCTCCACAATAATCCTCGGTACACAAAGATCATTTCTTTTTGGAATTATAAAATCAACCTTAAACTGACAATTTGTTGCAGCTCTTTTGTGCCTAAGCTACGCTAATGAACATAAACCAACATTACAATTTTTTTTTACATCAAACTTTTCCCTGTTACTAAGAATTCACAGCAAGGCTCTAATATTGCCTCGCCTCAGAAATTTGGTGTTGCTGTCAGGTAGAAGGCCATGCATAAAACATAGCTTTACTCTGTTAAAAATGAATAGCAATAAGGATGCTTGCTTATAGTGATGTTTTTTGCTGCTGAAAATTAGTCTCGGTAGCGGTGCTCTTAAGAGTTATTAAGCATTCAGAATTAGCACACACAGAATCTTGAATTGATCTATATTTTCAAAATGTTTTAAGTGATCAAATTAACACAAATGGCAGCAAGTGTGGCTGGAAAAGAAGTAAAGCAGCAAGCTTATTTAGTGTATATGACTCTAAACTATCACGAGAAAAGCCATAGAGGGAACTTAGGATGGTGATGGGGGGAACCTGTAATGATTGATACAGTCAGGATAATATCAAAGGAATGATCCCATGATCTCCCAAACATCTTCCCTCATTCAGTGAACTACGTTCTCATTATTGATAGTCTTACATACAGAATAATTGCTTTTTGCACAATCATCTTTTCCATTTTAATAATAAGATTTTCATCTTAATTCACTCAGCTGTGTGTCTAGTAAAACATCATTGTTTTCTGCTTTTTGGCATTATGGCAACCCCTTTCGACAAATTGGCACCCCCACTTTATGTGACAATTCCTGAGCCCCTTCAGAATGCCCGCCCACCACTGCCTGTGCTAAGTGCCTTCTCGCTATGCTAGAAAATCACCTAATGCAGAATTGGTGGCTGGCAGCCCTTTACTGGCCACTGTCTCTCAGCAATCCAGCTCTGGCACTTCCAGCTTGTCATGATAATTCTCCCAGAGTGTCAGAAAATTAAGCAAATGAGTTGCCCTTGTGAGATGTGTATGTAGGTGCATACCATGTCTGGAAAGAACCCGCAATGCTAAGTGTGGGCTTTAATATCAGTCCCATAAATTCAGCATTTCTTTATTCCAGCTTGATTCAACAGTTAATATTTTAGCTAAGTGGGATATAGTGCCAAGAAGATTATGATTCCACAATATCAAACACTAGTAACATTTTAAAGGACATGTTTAAAGAATCAGGAGCTTGAAATTTTCACAAACTCTGGGAGAAATAAGGATAATTTTACATTTACATATTACATTTGCATTTCTGTACTTGCTCCTAATTATTTTTAGCAGAACTCCCACTGAGGAGATTTTAAGGCAGTGGGCAGTCGGCTCTGGCCGAGGCAAGAGACAGCTCACACAGACTAAGGAGGAGTATTAAACTCCCTCTGATTTGAGAAGACCTAATTAGAATGAATTATTTATTCTTAAAAAAATGAGTCTGACAGCAGCATACTGAGAAAATATAATTTATATAAATCAGTGTACACGGGTAGCTGTGAAATATCCTACATGGAATACAATCATGGAATTCTGATGATAGAACCCACACAGCAAAGATGGACGAATTTATTCAACTGGAGTACGTTACATCGCATATCATTTTATACAGTTTAGTTTAGTTTTTAGTTTAGTTTAGAGATACAGCACTGAAACAGGCCCTTCGGCCCACCAAGTCTGTGCCGACCATCAACCACCCATTTATACTAATCCTACACTAATCCCATACTCCTACCACATCCCCACCTGTCCCTATATTTCCCTACCACCTACCTATACTAGGGACAATTTGTAATGGCCAATTTACCTACCAACCTGCAAGTCTTTTGGCTTGTGGGAGGAAACCGGAGCACCCGGAGAAAACCCACGCAGACACAGGGAGAACTTGCAAACTCCACGCAGGCAGTACCCAGAATTGAACCCGGGTTGCTGGAGCTGTGAGGCTGCGGTGCTAACCACTGCGCCACTGTGTTATTCATATATATCACATAGACACGCATCCCTTGAATAATTAAAGTGCTAACCGTTAAAATTTGCTCCCAACCACAATGTTTTACCATTCAGTATAAATCATGTGATGGAAAGAAATGGGTGATCGAGGCATTGTGACAAAAAAAATGCCCTAACAGAAGGGTTTTTTTTTAATTCACCATTTTTTGTATATACTAACAGAACGCAAATCATAATTAATAATTCTCAGGTGGATGTGAAAGTTCCATGACACACTTCGAAGGAGAGCAGTGGGATTTTCTGGTGTCCTTGCTAACATTCAACCCTTAACCAACAACAGCAAAACAAGATTATCTGGTTCATTTATCTCAATATTGTTTGTGGGACCTTGTGCACAAATTGGCTGCCACACATCCTTATGTTAAAACAGCAACTACATCTCAAGACTACTTCATTGACCGTGAAGTGCTGTGGGACATCCTGGGTCATGAAAGGCTATTATGAAAGGTTATTATTTTGCTATTGTACTGTGGAACAGTGGTACACGGAGGTTGGGAATCTGAAATAAAAATAGAAAATGCTGGAAATACTCAGCAGGTCTGGAAGCATCTTTGGAGAGAGAAACAGAGTTAACATTTCAGATCGATGACCTCTCATCAGAACAAATGGGAACGATGTTTGCTGCTTTGTGTGAGGATAACCAACTGTTAAATAGTTGGTAATCAATATGAGGTATTCTAATTCCAGCAGCTGAAACCTAATTTGTAATCACTATTAGTTTGCAATTCTTTGGCCCATATTTTTCTGACCAGCAGAAAAGAAATAGAAAATTATGGAGTAAATGACATATACCATTAATTTTATTACTTCATATTTTCCTGGGATTTTAGTTCTGCTCCACTGTTAGCCTTGGCAAGAACAATTAAAAGCTAATTATCATTGATCCGCCCCCAATAAAATGAAACACAGTCACAATTTTTCTGCACTTAAGCCAGTTTTCAAGCCATTGGGACTTAAAAATAATGCATTGGTCGCCTGGCAGCAGTATGATTTCTTTGCTGCAAGATTGAAATTTTTAACTCATCATGACTTAATATGTCTCAGGCAGTCTGAAAACTAAGATGTGGCCATGGGATCAAATGATGTAGTAGAGAAGTGGAGCTGGGCATCATCAGCTTGCAGACAGAAGTTGAATTTTGGCCTGTGGTAAATGTCACTGAGGGCCAGCAAGTACATGAGTAAGTGGAAAGTACCAAGAATAGATCCTTAAGGAATTCCAAAGTTGGCTGTACAGAAGTGAGAAGAGGCATTGTTGGGGTACACTATTGTCACTGGGACAGGTAAGAGTAAAACTACATAAGATTAGACCCACAGAGGAGAGACAATGGAGGAAGGTGTCATCTTCAACTGTATTGAACACTACTCTGAGGTTTAAAGAGGATGAGAAGGAGTAGCCAATTGCAATGACATTCACAAAGGAGATTATTTCTGACTTTGGCCTGGAAGTTTAGGGATTTATTAGTATTTGCACAGGATGGCTGGATTAAAGGTTTATGTTTTCAAGAGGGAGCTGGTGATGATGATTTTGAATGCGGAAGGTTGATGCATGAGTAATTAGCAGTTTCAGCAAGATAACGGAGTGGTCAGGAGTTGGGTAGGAAGGAGATTGATGGAGCAGGCGTAGGTCTCATAAAGAAAATGAGCTGTTAGAAGGCAGGAGGAGGAGATGGGAGACAAACTACAGACGAACAGAGTATCAGGGAAGGATGACTAGGGATTAGATTGGTGTATGGAAAGTCTCAATCTTAGAGACAAAGAAATCCACAATTTAGTGTTGGAATTAAAGATGGAGGATCAAAGGAAAAGGGATTTTGAGGAGAAAAGGAGACATGGTTGTATTTGTTCTTCAGGATTAGTTTGAAGTAATAGGAGGCTTGCTAAGAAGAGTGAAGCATGGTGGAACTTAATAATAAAGCCAGATCTGGTGATGAATGAGTACACTAGCTTTCCACCAGTTGCTCTCCAGCTTACAGCCCTCAGACCTAAGCATGAGAAGATAGGGAGCGTACTAGGACAATGCTGGGAGTGGGAAATGATGAGTGATTCAGTGTGAACAATGATGTCAATAGCAGAAGTGAGGGAACAGTTAAGTAGGAGAATAGCATCAGAGATGGTAAAGGAAACGAGGAAATGGTCAGAGAAAGTAGGCGGAATTTTACCGGCCCCTCAACGCCGCGGGTAAAATCCTGCGGAGAGAGCCCGCCATGACCCATGACGTCGAGAAGGGCCCACTGCAAATTACCGGCGGCGGGGGAATCTCGGTGCGGCCCCCCACCGCAGGGCGGCGGCATCACTATTAGCATATGGTAATTACCTTTGCAGATTATGCAGCCCGCCGCCTCTCCATTGACACTTCGTGATTTTTTTGCTGAACAGATGGCTGTCATGTGCCATCCGTTCACGATTTGAAAAGCCAGCGGATCCACAGATGCAGAAGGTTTCACGGCAGAAGGCAAGTTCCTTTTCAGGGGTCTCACTCTGCATTCTTAAAGGGAGGAGGAAGGGAGGAATTACAGGGGTTCCACTCTGCATACTGGAAGTGAGGGGTGGGGATAGACAGGGGTCTCATTCTGCATTCTTAAAGGGAGGGGGTCTGGGATTACTGGAGGGAAAGCTCTGCTGGCATGAAGGGAGCTACTGTGTACCATCCCTCCGTAAACAATGTACACTCTGTTCATGTTTGTGAAGGAACAATGGCACACTAGGCACCGTGTGTGTGGGGAGGGTGCCAGAAAGGGCAGGAGCATTAGGGTTATATGGAAGGTGGGAGCAATCGATTCAGCTGGTAGCATCTTGATGTGGTCATGCTGTGCCACTCTGAGTGTTGGCCAAGATGGGCAATGCCATGGCATGCCACATAGTTGATCCAGGAAAGCAGGTGATGTACCCGGCAACACTAATCCCTGCCCTGTTAGAAACCTTCGAATACATGAAGGGTTCAACTTTATTTATCACATGGAAATAGGTATGGCTCATCCTACATTGTGTGATTCTCTGCTCATGAGGATCCGTATGCACCAGAGGCAATATCAACAGGCAGGTGCGATCCACTTAGAGGCCCCCGGTCATGAGCACCAGCCCCCAAGGGGAGCCCACCATTATGATTGCCATGCAACTACAGGCCCCACATGACATGCCATCGGATATCAGAGCACCAGTGCCAGAGGTGATTGCGCACATAGAGAGGGTGGTGACATGTCTCTGTGCCCTGCTCAAGGATGTCCTGCAGCCCATGGGCTCCGGTGGACATCCCATGCCTTTATTCCTCATAGTGGTAGCGGCCCTCAAGTCTGATGCCTCTGCAGCCTTTTAAGGGCCCACCAGAGACCTCAGTGGGGGCACCGCTGCATCAGGGAGCTCCTTTCTTTGCTGCTCTGCACAACTACGCACCCAATAGGGGCAGGCCTGGTATGATGAGAAGAGACGTCAATATGATTCCTCCTCAGACTATGAGGGCGCTGAGGACCCACAACATGAAAGATGCATGGGAAGGCATATGGCAGCCAGGCTCTGCACGCAGGGCTAGGAGTGAGGTAGGGATGTACAGAAGTGGCTTATCAGACAAAGGCTGTCTGCTCCATAGGAACCGACATGAGATCTGCAAGCCGCACTTCACCCATGCTCACCTGCTGTGCACCAGTCCCCATCTGCAGCATCCTTGTGTAAGCTATTAGAGGCAGCAGCTGACTGAGCCAATGTCCATGTCACTGCATCCGTGGAGATGCTCATGAGTAATGGTGGCATGGCAATGATGTAATTGCATATGATGGTTCTCCTGAAGGGCCAACGGTGCAAAGGGATGTGACATTGGCGCTACATGCTGGCACACATCATTCACACAGAGAAAATGACACACATGATGGTGAGGAACATTTAGTGAAAGATGTATTTATATTGCTGTGACACCTGTGCATTCCTATTTGTGTCAGTGTAAACCTCTCTAATACCTTCTATGGTCTATTTAAGGCTCACGTCCTGGAATGTGCAAATTTAAGCTTATTCACCCAGGTGCGGCACACCTACAAGAAGGAATGTTACACTTGAGTGGGAGAAGAGGATCGCAACTTCATAGGACACTGGGACACAGCTGGGTAAATAAGTGGCAGCAAAGTAGAAAGTGCTGGGGTCACTCAGCAGCTCAGGCAGCATCTGTGGAGAGAGAAGCAGAGTTAACTTTCTGGTCTGTGAACTTGGACCTTAACTCTGCTTCTCTCTCCACAGATGTTGCCTGACCTGCTGGATTTCTGCAGCACTTTCTGCTTTGCTGCCAGATTGACAGCAGCCCCACTCTTCAGTAGTCAGGTAAGTATTCTTTGACAGGTGTCAGGAAGCAAGTGCTGGGGCGCTTAAAATAGGGCCCTAGCACCTGCTGCACGACTGTCAAAAACTCTCTCAGTAATATGACACTCCACGTAATATGGGGAGGGCGGCTCAGCACCATGATTCTAATGAGCCCCCACACGTAATATTGCGGGAGCTCTGCAGCGGCCACGAATTCCGGGCACTCCGCAGAGTTTAAAGGGTGCCACCCCGCAGCGCCCAAATAAAATTCAGCCCAGTCATAATGTCTGCCATGGCTCAATGGTAGCACTTTTGCCTCTGAGTTACAAGGTTGTGGCATCAAGTCCTACTCTGAGGACTTGAGCCCCAAATCTATGGTGACACCTCTATGCAATAGTGGGAGACAGCTGCACTGTCGGAGGTGCCATCTTTTGGATGAGATGTTGAATGAATGCCCCATCCGTTGTACCAGGTGGACATAAAAGATCCCGTGGCACCAGTTGAAAAAGACCACATGAGGTTCTCACTGGTGTCCTGACCTATATTTATCACTCAATCAACATCCGTGAAACAGATTATCTGACCATTACTTCATTGCTATTTGTTGGAGCTTACTGTGCACAAATTGGCTGTTGTGTTTTTTACATTACAATAGTGGCTACACTTCAAAAGTACATAATTGGCTGTAAAGTGCTTGATGGCAAGGTTGAGGTGGCCATAGATGTGGGTGGCAGAGTTAGGTGAATGCGTGTCCTTTAAGGTACAGTTGCAAAAAGCAAAGCATGCCTATGCAGTACAACATAAAATTTGGTCAAACAAGGATAGTATGCCACGTGGTGAGGGGTGTGGGTGGTTCCCACTGTTCAACTCTCACCGAACTGCAACATGTTTTTTTTTTAAATTAGGATTTTAACCCTGTTGTGTTTTATTTGCCAAATAAACAGACAGTGACAGGTTTTTTTGTAGGCTTAAAACTGAAGATAATTATTTATTGATTAATATGCCTTATCCCAAAATTGTCGCATTTGCATCCACTCACGTATTCACTCGTACAAGCACACACACAAGACAGAACGGAAAAGTGGTAAGTGGTTTTCAAGTGAGGTAGGGTTTCAGAGTTCACTGTAAACCTTTTGAATTCTCTTGGAAGTCAAGTTCTTGTTGGTTACAAGCCTGAGGTGTTTATAGATTTCTCTCTTGGTTGAAAGTTCATTTTGAAAACAGAGGATCACTTCCAATTCTCTGCTGCATCAGTTGAAAATGCAGAATTTACAGCTGAGCACCTTCCCTTCTGGATTGCTGGATTTTCTCCCAGCTCTTAGCTGGACAAGCCTTTTGGTGATGCTACTTGCTGGGTGTCTCGCTCTCTCTTCAAGGATTGCCTTTTTAAAGTAAAGAGTTTGTCACATCTGATTCTGGTAGGAGATGCTTTGGTCTTTCCCCCATTGTGATCACACAATGGCCACTGGTATCAGACCCACCGGCCGTCCATGTCTCCGCTTTAAAGACGTCTGCAAACGCGACATGAAGACCTGTGACCTTGATCACAAATCGTGGGAGTCAGTTGCCAGCGATCGCCAGAACTGGCGGGCAGCCATAAAGGCGGGGCTAAAGTGTGGCAAGTCGAAGAGACTTAGCAGTTGGCAGGAAAAAAGACAGGCGCAAGGGGAGAGCCAACTGTGTAACAGCCCCGACAAACTAATTTTTCTGCAGCACCCGTGGAAGAGCCCGTCACTCTAGAATTGGCCTTTATAGCCACTCCAGGCGCTGCTCCACACACCACTGACCACCTCCAGGCGCTTATCCATTGTCTCTCGAGATAAGGAGGCCAAAGAAAAGAAAGGAGAATGGCCCAGGATGAGAATAATCTGGTTATAATGTTTCCACTTCATACCTTCTTTGTTTCAGAGGACCTCATTCAATTCAGGAACGTTTCAGGATGGGTGTAATTGACACTTCTCAACCTGGTTAGGCATCCTTTGTTCTAAACATACAGTGTGGCAATGTTCAAATACACATGTGGCCATCTTTTGCAGCAATGTCCATTTAAAAAAAAAAGAAAAGTCCATTTTTATAACTCTTCAATTTTAGTTTTTTTTTCATCGTCGCACTTCTCGTAAACATGACAATGCTACAATTTGGATATATGGATAGTCTGAACAGCAAGAGACCTATCAGGCAGAAGTAGCTCATTACAGTTTTTGTTGAAACACATTTTCGAAATTACTAAATGATTGTAATCTTGTACACGGCAAAACAATGTCCTTTCAATTGGTTGGGGAGGGTGGGTGTCGGAGGGGAAGGGACCAAGTAAGAGAGATTGGACAACTCAGTGAGTCCAAGAAACACAGAGGGCCCTTTCAAATCTGGGATCTGGGTTTGAATTTAAGCAGATTGAAGGGATGAAACAGGTATGGGTTCTATAAGGCATGCGTTTGACCTGTTCCATCCAGCTTTTAGTGGATACAAACCCATAACTCTCTTCAGAATTTGGCATAAACTGAGCAATATTGCCTAGAGAAGCAAAAAGGAATGCTGGTGTCGGAAGAAAAATTCACGCATGTGCACTTGATGGTGCTCTCCTGAGATTGAGGCTAAGGCACACAGTTGCGGTGGAGTAAAGGGGAATTTTGATTTAAATCTGGCCTAAAGCACACCTAGCCTGGAAGTAGCAGAGGCATATAATGAGTGACAATGGTGGGAAAAAAATCATCGGCATTCATAACATTAATGAGTATGCACAGAAAAAAGAAAAAAAAAATCAACTGCTGTACTCTTGTATTTTTTTTTAATCAAATCTAATAAGAACCCACAGAATCCATAAAGTTATTCACATTATTTAAATTTTAATCATTTGTCAGACTAGGTTCTTTTCTTGAAGGTTCAGCTGGAGAGAAAACCATGCAATTGATGGAACTAATTGGTACAAAACAGAGAATAATTTATTTAAGTTTTAACAGCAATAGTGACTGTGACAATATAAGGATCGAAAATTTAGTGGGGCTGAATTCTATGTCTTGGTGTAACTTATTTAAAAATGGTTAAGAACTGGCACAAATCTTCCTAGACGGTAGTTGTTTATAGCACTCAATTTTCCAGGGTCAGTCTATTAGCACAATTATTAACAGATCTAAGTCATTGAGCCATTATTGCACAGAAGGAGGCCATTTGGTCTATGCCAGCGGTCTGTAGAGCAATCCAGTCAGTCCCATACCCCTACTCTATCCCTGTAGTCCCTCAAGTTTATTTCCCTCAAATGGCCATTAATCATCCCAGTTTCCACAACCCTCATTGGTCACGGGTTCCAGGTCATTATCACTTGCTGCAGAAAAAGTTCTCCCTGACATCCCCCCTGCACCTCTTGCCCAAAACCTTGGGCTGGATTTTACATTGCCACCATGACATAAACACTTTGCAGCACTGTCGCAATATTAAATGCAGCGGCTCATTTAAATGGCCGGGGCAGACTGCTCCCCCACCCCCTCGATTACGTGGAGGTGGCAGGTGGTCCGTCCCCGGCAATGGCATCAGCAGCCTGAGCTTAGGCGCTGACGCCATTTTTAAAGGGCTTCAAGCCCTATTGTTACATTAAAATTTTTACAGGGAAATGGTTTTTAAAAAATTAAATTAGTTGATCTTGCCCCTCTCCCAGATCCCATAACAGCCATAGATTTAATTCCTTGCCCTTCCCCCACAAAATACTTACCTTGTGCACCTGGCCTTCCCCCTCAAAGTTCGTAAACTTTCATCTTTACCCCTTCCCATCATCCCCTACACAATAAAACCACTCCTACACTGCTCCCCCCAGCCCCTCCCCACACTGAAAAACTTACCTGCTCCCCCCTCCCCACCAGTGTTCCGCCTCGGATCCCCAGACAGGCATCCGAAGGCACGTGAGTGCTGGCCACCGGCATCAATATCACCCCAAAACAGATGGTGGGAATGGGTAAGTAATTAATTAATTAATTTTTTAAAATGTAAATATTTAAATGGGGCTCCCATCACCGAGCAGGGGTAGTGGGGGGGCACGCCGCGACAAGGCCTAGCCACCGCCAGCAATATCAGGCTGGGCCTTCCTGGAATTGAGGCCTGTGGCAGGCCTCTGCTGAAGGCATTTTCTGCCCCCCCCACCCCGCCCCACCTCTGCCACAGCCCACAACGTCGAGGGCCAGGTGTGTTGGCAATAGCCAGGGGGGGGGGGGGGGGCTGTAAAATTCAGCCCCTTAAATGTATGTCCCCTAGTCCTTGTTCCATCAGCTAACGGGAACAGCTTTTTGTCTACCTTTTCTAAACCTGACATAATCATAGAGTCATAGAGTCGTACAGCAAAGAAACAGGCCCTTCGGCCCACCGCATCCATGCCGACCATAATGCCTATTTATATTAATCCCATCTGCCTGCATTAATTCCATATCCCTCTATGCCTTGCTCATTCAAGTACCTGTCCAGATGCCTCTTAAATGTCGCTACTGTTCCTGCCTCGCCACCTCCTCAGGCAGCTCATTCCAGATAGCCTCTATTCTTTGTGTGAAAAATGTACCCCTTTGATCCCCTTTAAACCTCCTCCCTCTCACCTTAAATCTATGCCCTCTGGTTTTAGTCACCCCTACCATGGGAAACACACTCTGGCTATCTACCCTATCTATGCTTCTCATAATTTTATATACCTCTATCATGTCCCCTCTCAGCCTCCTTCGCTCCAGTGAAAACAGACCCAGCCTATCCAATCTCTCTTTATAACTCAAGCCCTCCAAACCAGGCAACATCCTAGTGAATCTTTTCTGCACCCTCTCTAGCTTAATCACATCTTTCCTGTAGTGCAGCGACCAGAACTGCACACGGTACTCCAAATGCTGCCGAACCAACGTCATGTACAACTGTAACATGACGTCCCAACTCTTGTACTCAATGCCTCAGCCAATGAAGGCAAGCATGCCATACGCCTTCTTCACCACCCTGTCTACCTGTGTTGCCACTTTCAGGGAACTCTGTACTTGCACCCCAAGGTCTCTCTGCTCAACAACGCTCCCCAGGGCCCTGCCATTCACTGTATATGTCCTGCCCTGGTTTAACTTCCCAAAATGCATCACTTCACACTTGTCTGCATTAAATTCCATTTGCCAATCCATTGCCCACTTTCCCAGTTGATCTATATCCTGTTGTAACCTTAGACAACCTTCTTCACTGTCCACTATACCACCAATTTTGGTGTCATCTGCAAACTTACTAATCATGCCCCTTACATTCACATCCAAGTTATTAATATATATTACAAACAACAGAGGGCCCAGCACTGATCCCTGCGGCACACCACTGGTCACTGGCCTCCAATCTGAAAAACAACCCTCCACTACCACCCTCTGCCTCCTATCACCAAGCCAATTTTGTATCCAATTTGCTAGCTCACCCTGGATCCCATGTGTTCGAACCTTCTGGACCAGCCTACCATGCGGGACCTTGTCAAAGGCCTTGCTAAAGTCCATGTAGGCAACGTCCACCGCCCTGCCCTCGTTAATCCTCTTGGTCACCGCCTCGAAAAACTCAATCAAATTCGTGAGACATGATTTCCCACGCAAAAAGCCATGCTGACTATCCCTAATCAGACCATTCCTTTCCAGATGCAGATAAATCCTGTCTCTCAGAATCCCTTCCAATAACTTTCCCACCACTGATGGAAGGCTCACCGGCCTGTCGTTCCCTGGCTTATCCCTGCTGCCCTTCTTAAATAAAGGCACAACATTAGCTATCCTCCAGTCTTCCGGTACCTCACCCGTGGCTAACGATGATACAGAAATCTCTGCCAGGGCCCCAGCAATCTCCTCCCTTGCTTCCCATAGCATCCTAGGATACACCTGGTCAGGTCCTGGGGATTTATCCACCGAAATGCGCTTCAAAACCTCCAACACCTCCTCCTTTGTAATGTTGATATGCTCCAGGATATCGGTGTTCCCTCCCTTGAACTCATTAGCTTCCATGACCTTCTCCACGGTAAATAGGACGAGAAATATTCATTTGAGTCCTCGCCCATTTCCTGTGGCTCCACACACAGATTGCCACACTGATCCTGAAGAGGATCTACTCTCTCCCTAGCTATCTTTTTACTCTTAATATACTTATAGCATCTTTTAGGATTCTCCTTTATCTGCCAAGGAAATCTCATGGCCCCTTTTTGCCCTCCTAATTTCCTTCTTAAGTGTATTCCTACATCCCCTATACTCCTCGAGGGACTCGCTCAATCCCAGCTGCCTATACCTGACATATGCCTCCTTCTTTGTCCTGACCAGATCCTCAATATCCCTCGTCAACCAAGGTTCCCTAAACTTGCCAGCCTTGCCCTTCCATCTAACAGGAACATTCCGACCCTGAACTCTTTCTATCTCACTTTTAAAAGCCTCCCACTTGCCAGTCGTCCCTTTACCTGTAAACAGCCTCTCCCATTCAACTTTTGAGAGTTCCTGTCTGATGCCATTGAAATTAGCCTGCCCCCAATTTAGGACTTCAACCTGAGGACCAGTCCTATCCTTTTCCATAACTATCTTGAGGCTAATAGAGTTATGGTCACTGGTCCCAAAGTGCTCCCCCACTGACACATCAGCCACCTGCCCATCCTCATTTCCTTAGAGGAGGTCGAGTGTAGCCCCTTCTCGAGTAGGGCTATCCACATACTGCTTCATACTTGCTACTGTCTTGCAAAGCATTAAGGTAGATAAGTCCCCAGGGCCTGATGGGATCTACCCCAGAATACTGAGGGAGGCAAGGGAAGAAATTGCTGGGGCCTTGACAGAAATCTTTGCATCCTCATTGGCTACAGGCGAGGTCCCTGAGGACTGGAGAATAGCCAATGTTGTTCCTTTGTTGAAGAAGGGTAGCAAGGATAATCCAGGAAATTATAGGCCGGTGAGCCTTACGTCAGTGGTAGGGAAATTATTGGAGAGGACAGGACAGGACAGGATTTACTCCCATTTGGAAACAAACAAACTTATTAGTGAGAGGCAGCATAGTTTTGCGAAGGGGAGGTCATGTCTCACTAATTTGATTGAGTTTTTTGAGGAAGTGACAAAGATGATTGATGAAGGAAGGGCAGTGGATGTTATCTATATGGACTTCAGTAAAGCCTTTGACAAGGTCCCTCATGGCAGACTGGTACAAAAGGTGAAGTCACACGGGATCAGAGGTAAGCTGGCAAGATGGATACAGAACTGGCTCGGTCATAGAAGACAGAGGGTATCAGTGGAAGGGTGTTTTTCTGAATGGAGGGCAGTGACTAGTGGTGTTCCGCAGGGATCAGTGCTGGGACCTTTGCTGTTTGTAGTATACATAAATGATTTGGAGGAAAATGTAGCTGGTCTGATTAGTAAGTTTGCGGACGACACAAAAGGTTGGTGGAGTTGCGGATAGTGATGAGGATTGTCAGAGGATACAGATCGGTTGGAGACTTGGGCGGAGAAATGGCAGATGGAGTTTAATCCTGACAAATGTGAGGTAATGCATTTTGGAAGGTCTAATGCAGGTGGGAAGTATACAGTAAATGGCAGAACCCTTAGGAGTATTGACAGGCAGAGAGATCTGGGCGTACAGATCCACAGGTCACTGAAAGTGGCAACACAGGTGGATAAGGTAGTCAAGAAGACATACGGCATGCTTGCCTTCATCGGTCGGGGCATAGAGTATAAAAATTGGCAAGTCATGCTGCAGCTGTACAGAACTTTAGTTAGGCCACACTTAGAATATTGCGTGCAATTCTGGTCGCCACAATACCAGAAGGATGTGGAGGCTTTGGAGAGGGTACAGAAGAGGTTTACCAGGATAATGCCTGGTCTGAAGGGCATTAGCTATGAGGAGAGGTTGGATAAACTCGGATTGTTTTCACTGTAACGACGGAGGTGGAGGGGCGACATGATAGAGGTTTACAAAGTTATGAGCGGCATGGACAGAGTGGATAGTCAGAAGCTTTTTCCCAGGGTGGAAAAGTCAGTTACTGGGGGACATAGGTTTAAGGTGAGAGGGGCAAAGTTTAGAGGGGATGTGCGAGGCAAGTTCTTTACACAGAGGGTGGTGAGTGCCTGGAACTTGCTGCCGGGGGAGGTGGTGGAAGCAGGTACGATAGCGACGCTTAAGAGGCATCATGACAAATACATGAATAGGATGGGAATAGAGGGATATGGTCCCCTTAAGTGCAGAAGGTTTTAATTTAGGCAGGCATCAAGATCGGCGCAGGCTTGGAGGGCTGAATGGCCTGTTCCTGTGCTCTACTGTTCTTTGAAAACTATCCTGGACACACTTAACAAATTCTTCCCCATCTGACTCCTTAGCACTAAGGCAGTCCCAGTCATTATTAGGGAAGTTAAAATCACCTACCATTACAACCCTATAATTCCTACATCTATCTGTGATTTCCCTACATATATGCTCCTCCACTTCCCTCTATTGGGGGGCCTATAGTATAATCCCATCAAAGTGATCACCCCTTTCTTATTTCTAAATTCTACCCATATGGCCTTGCTGGACATTCCTCCCAGGATATCCTCTCTAAGTACTGCCGTGATGTCCTCCCTAATCAATAGTGCAACTCCCCCTCCTCTCTTACCTCCACCTCTGTCACTCCAGAAAGATCGGTTCCCTGGAACATTGAGCTGCCAGTCCTGCCCATCCCTCAACCACATTTCCGTAATAGCAATAATATCACAATCCCATGTACCGATCCATGCTCTGAGTTCATCTGCCTTACCTGTAATGCTTCTTGCATTAAAGTAAATGCAGTTTAGCCTACCAGACCTTCCACGCTCCCGGTTCTGTCCCTGCCCGGCCTGCCTACTGGACTTGCTTGCTTTAACCTCTCCATTTGCCTCAACTATCTCATCTGAGAGACTACTACTTTGGGTCTCACCCCGCTGCAAGACTAGTTTAATCCCTCCCAAGTAGTGCTAGCAAACCTCCCCACAAGGATATTGGTCCCCCTCCAGTTTAGATGCAACCCGTCCTTCTTGTACAGGTCACCTCTGCACCAGAAGAGATGCCAATGATCCAAGTAGCTGAAGCCCTCCCACCTACACCAGCTCTTCAGCCACGCATTCATTTGCCTAATCCTCCTATTCCTACCCTCACTAGCACGTGGCACAGGGAGTAATCTTGAGATTACAACCCTAGAGGTCCTGCTTTTTAACCTTCTGCCTAACTCCCTATATTCACTTTGCAGGACCTCATCTATTTTCCTGCCTATGTCGTTGGAACCAATATGGACCACGACCTCTGGCTGCTCACCCTCCCCTTTCAGAATATCCTGCAGCCGCTCCTAGCACCAGGGAGGCAACATAACATCCTGGAACTCGTTTGTGGCCACAGAAACGCCTATCTGCATCCCTTACGATAGAATCCCCTATCACTATAGCTCTTCCAACCCTTCTCCCCCCTGCTATACAGCAGAGCCCTCCATGGTGCCACGAACTTGGCTGTTGCTGCTTTCCCCTGGGAGGTCATCCCCCCCCCCCAACAGTATCCAAAGCGGTATATCTGTTTGAGAGGGGGATGACCATAGGGGACTCCTGCACTACCTACCTGCGCCTACTACTCCGTCTGGTGGTCACCCATCTCTTTTCTGCCTGTGCAGCCATTACCTGCGGTGTGACCACCTCACTAAACATGCTATCCACGATGTCCTCAGCATCGCGGATGCTCCACAGTGAATCCACCTGCAGCTCCAGCTCCATAATGCGGGTAGTCAGTAGCTGCAGATGGATAAACTTCCTGCACACATGGCCGTCAGGGACACTGGAAGCGTCCCTGATTTCCCACATAGTGCAGGAGGAGCACATCACGGGGCTGAGCTCTCCTGCCATGACTTACCCTTAGGTTAATTAGTTACTCCCTAAATTAAAAAATACTAATTATACTAGGGGCCTTGTTCTACCCACTTCAATCTAAAATTCTTTAAAAAAAACACTTTAGTAGTACTCACCTTATCTCCAGAGGTTTTAATTTCAACAAAAACAACTTACCCCTTATTTTTTAAGATATTCTAACAGCTGCTACTCACCAACCAATCACCTTGCAGCTCTCCTGTGATGTCACTGTTGGCTTCCCCTTTCAAAACTCAGGCGCGTTGCCGCTGTACTTTTTAAACTCCGCTGTTCTCACTCAGTCTCCTTCTTTCCCGCTGCCGCTGCACTTTTTAAACACTGCTGGTCTCACTCAGTCTCGTTCTTTCCCGCTGCCGCTGCTCTTTTTAAACACCGCTGGTCTCACTCTGTCTCTTGTATCCTCTTGTACACCTCTATTAAATCTCCCTCAATCTCCTTTGCTCCAAGGAGAACACACCCAACTTCTCCATCCAAACCTTGTAGTTAAAATCCCTCATCCCTGGAACCATTCTGGTAAATCTCTTCTGCACCCTCTCAAGAACGTGGACATGATTCCAAAAGTATCATGCCCAGTACTGGATGCAATGGTCTAGTTGTGGCCAAACCAGAGCTTTATAAAGGTTCAGCATAACTTCCCTGTTTTTTTTACCCAATAGCTCTATTTATGAAACCCAAGATCACACATGCTTTGTTCATTACTCTCTCTATATGTCCTACCACCTTAAAGGGACAGTGTCCCAGGGGGAGGGTAGTTAATTGTTTGCCCGCCGTGGAATGGCTTTGGGGGTCCAACGGAAGGCCGAGGCGGTGTCTCCCTGTGCCTTCTGGCCAGCTGCCAGGACCCCAATCATAAGAATAAAATTTTGCCCATAGCCCACCCAACCCTTGCACCCAAGTTATAGCCTAACCAGGCTAAGGCCTCGCCTGGATGCTGCCACCTTTAAATAGCAGGTGATCCCAAGGCAGGTGCGCCAGTGGCAAAATTTAAAACCCCTCCATAAAATCATAATTACTTCCATGCAAATATATTGGAACGAGCTGTTCAGCAATTTAAATGGCAGTTCCGCCACGTCGGTGCAGCGACGCCACCTCCAAGCTTTCCCGTCGCTGACAAAATCAGGAACCGACGTCGGGTTTCTGGGCGAGCATGTACATCCCAATTTTTTGGCCTCTGGCCACACAAGGTTCAGCCCTATCTGTGCATTACAGGTTGGAGCACAGATTTGAAAGATTTTGTCATGTAAGTTGCATTGTCAGTAATGAAAGCAAACACTTTGTTGAAATCTGCACCATATTTTGAAACGGTTTTGATTATCGCTTGGGAAACTGTGGTGTAATTAGCAGCTTCTAAGAAGATGCATTCAGTGAGCACTGTTGTGAGCTTTCCTGACTGTACATCTTCAGCCTTACCAGACATAAAATGAAACAAAACATGCAGCACATAGTTGTCTTGCTCATTGGTGGACTCATCAAAATAATTGTAAAAGACTCACATGCGTTAATCTGAGACTTCATCTCCTCACAATGTACAGCAAAAACCTTTGGTTGGTAGTCCTGTCAGAGTTTATTTGCACTTGGCAAGCCACCACCATTTTTCACATTATATTGAATGGATACCCGCAGCTTTGGGTGGTCAAGTTTTTCCAATGGTATGTTGGCACTTGCAAAAACATCCACAAGTTCCGTTGTAACCAACTGACAATTCTCTGAGTTTTCTATTCGCTTATTAAAAAGAAATGAAATTGTTGCTTGTTTTTTTGCATGTTCGTTTTCCAGCGGTGGTGTCGGATGCTCTCTTTCTGCTGCGATGGCTTTTGGACTCTAAGTGGTGCTGAAACATTGCCTGCTGTGTGTGATCCAACAAAACATTGCAGCTTGTACAAAACAGTATTCTATCATTGGCATGCAGAATTCGGCTTCCAGTACTGGTTGTGGCTGTTTTTGATTTGCTCATTCTGGCATTCTCACTTGTTTGCTAACACTTGAAACTGCTTCTCTCAAAACTGCAAGGGAAGCCTTCCCTCATCTACCAATCTGATTGTGTCAATCAGTAAAATGTGCGATGTTCACAACATGCCCAGCAATCAGCGATTTGAGCCTTGTGTCGATCAATAAAACACGCGAAGTTTGCAAAATGGCCGATTTCATGGAAGACCCGGGATTTCACAGTCCGTGATGCATTTTTCACGGCCTTGACTTTGGTAGAGTGCTATCAATTGTCAATGAAGTAATTAACACCAAGTATCCTGCAGGCACAAACTTTGGAAAATGATGTGTAGGATGTCCCAACTCACATTTTAATATTCAAATAAAGCACTCTGTCACTAGACAACTGCATTAAGCAAAAATGAAGTAGAGACTGGCCTTACAGGTTTCCTTCCTTGTCCACTTTGGAATGCCCTACGAACTAGGCATAACAGGCACAAAAATAGGCAACATATGCATTATTTTGAGACCTCAAAGAAAACAACACAGGCTGACATTGATGCAATTAAATATTATGCATGAAACACTACTGCTACCTAGAGCCCAATAACTGCCACTAACATTTTATTGACTAGAATCACATATAATTTTTAACACTATCAATTTCTTTTTGTATAAACAAAATGGATTATAATCATGGCTAAAGAAGTTCCATAAGAAATATTTTCTTGAAAACAAAGGAAACATGGATAAAATATGAGATTTCTTCCACTTTATAGTACACAACTAAAGCCACAAGTAGCCTTTAATTCTATTGTTAAAGAGAAAATTTATCAAAAAAAGTTTTTTTTTATTTTTGAATTTTGCAAACCAAAAGCAGGTCTGTAAAATAATCAGGGATTTGCAATTTCACAGCAATAAAGCCAAGAAAATAGCAAGATTAATGGTCAAGTTACACAAAACTTGAACAATACAGAATAACCATGTAGCAATTAAAATTATGGGTTGGATAATAGATGACTATCTTCAGAAAGACATTTGGGGCTCCTACAACCCATGATAACTATCACCAAAGACTGAACAGGTTAGGGTTCTTTTCTCTGGAAATGAAAAGACACAGATGACCTGATAGAGGTGTTTAACATGATGAAGGAGTTCAATAGCAAAGATATAGGGAAGCTATTTCTACTTGCAGGAAGCTCAATAATTAGTTGCCCTAAATCTAAGAAAGTCTCCAATAATTCAACAGGGAATTTAGGAGAAAATCCTTTACGCAAAGAGTGGTAAGAATGTGGAACATCCTAGCACAAGGAGTAGTTAAGGTAAATAACATAGATGCATTTAAAGAAAGCTAGATAAACACGAGGGAAAGACGAATAGAAGGGTATACTGATAAGGTCAGATGAAGAGGGGTGGAAGAAGTGACACGTGGAGAAGAAATGCTGGCATAGACTAGTTGGGCTGAATGGCCTGTTTCTGTGCTGTAGACTTGGTGTAATTTGATATATTAGCTGGCCATGTGAGCAGCCCAACATCTGTGAAGAGTGGGGTTCACCTCTTAGAAAACAAGATTAAGCATCAGAAATGGTCACACCCATTCAAAAGAAATTAGCAGAACGGGACTCTAAATGAGAAAATAAGGGAAAACAGTAGGACGAAAGAAAAAATACAAATTTACAAAGAGAATTAAGAGGTAATGGCTGTGTGCCAAAGATAAAACCTCACACCTCTTTCACCAAACAAACCAACTAAGGTGATGTCTCTAGTAATCAACTAAAGTAAGCATGATCAGAGAGAACTAAGCAATCCCAAGACACTGTGGGCAAAATATTGGGCTGGTTAGTGCTCATTTTTTGGCTGCAATGAGTGCCCTTAGAGTTCCAAAAGCCTTCCATGGCATGCACACCCACTTGTGGGGCAAATTACACTGGACACCGTTCTTAGAATCATAGAATGGTTACAACACAGAAAAAGGCCATTTGGTCCGTCATGTCCGTGCCAGTTCTCTGCAAGAGCAACTCAGCTAATCCTACTCCCCCACCTATTTCCCATGGTCCTGCAAAATGTTTTCTTTTCAGATAATTATCCAATACCCTTTTGAATACCCTTTTGAATCTGCCTCTACCACATTTTCAGGCAATGCATTCCAGATCCTAACCAATCGCTGCATAAAAAGTTTTTCCTCATGTTGCCTTTGGTTCTTTTGCCATTTAACTTAAATCGGTGTCCTCTGGTTCTGCACCCCACCGCCAATGGGAACAGTTTCTCCCTATCTACTCTGTCCAGACCCCTCATGACTTTGAACACCTCTATCAAATCTCCTCTCAACCTTCGCTTCTGTAAGGAGAACAGCCCTAGCTTCTCCAATCTATCCATGTATCTGAAGTGCTGCATCCCTGAAACCATTCTGGTCAATCTTTTCTGCACCATCACTAATGGCTTCAATCCTTTCTAAAGTGTGATGCCCAGAATTGGATACAACACTGCAGTTGAAGCTGAACCAATGTTTTATAAAGGTTCATCATAACCTCCTTGCTTTTGTACTCTATGCCTCTATTTATAAAGCTTAGGATCTCATATGCCTTTTTAAACGCTGTCTCAACCCACCCTGCCATTTGTGCACATATACCCCCCAGGTCCCTCTGCTCCTGCACCCCTTTGGAATTGCACCCTTTATTTTATGTTGCCTCTCCTCTTTCTTCCTCCAAAAATGTATTGTTTCACACATCTCTGCATGAAATTTCATCTGCCACTTGTCTGTCCATTTTACCAGCCTGTCTAATTCCTCTTGAAGTCTGTCTTCTTCCTTCTCACAGTTCACAATACTTCCAAGATTTGTGCCATCTGCAAATTTTGAAATTGTGCCATGGACACCCAAGTCTAGGTCATTAATATAGACCCCTATACAGACCCCTGGGGAACCTCACTATATACATTCCTCCAGTCTGAAAAACACCATTCATCATGACTTTCTGTTTTCCTAGGCTCAGTGGTTGAGTATGTTCAAGACAGAGATCGATAGATTTCTATATATTACAAACATCAAGGGATATGGGGATAGTGCAGGAAAATAGTGTTGAAGTAGAAGATCAGCCATTTAGAGATACAGCACTGAAACAGGCCCTTCGGCCCACCGAGTCTGTGCCGACCATCAACCACCCTTTTATACTAATCCTACACTAATTCCATATTTCTACCACATCCCCACCTTTTCCTATATTTCCCTACCACCTACCTATACTAGGGGAAATTTATATAATGGCCAATTTACCTATCAACCTGCAAATCTTTGGCATGTGGGAGGAAACCGGAGCACCCGGAGGAAACCCACGCAAACACAGGGAGAACTTGCAAACTCCACACAGGCAGTACCCAGAATTGAACCTGGGTCGCTGGAGTTGTGAGGCTGCGGTGCTAACCACTGCGCCACTGTGCCATGATCTCATTGAATGGTGGAGTTGGCTCGAAGGGCTGAATGGCCTATTCCTGCTCCTATTTCTTGTATGTTCTGTCACCCAGCCAACTTCATATCTATGCCTGCTATTGCCCTTTTTATTCCATGGGCTTTAACTTCGCTGACAAGCATATTATGTACCACTTTATCAACCGCCATTTAGAAATCCATGTACACCACATCAACCATACTACCCTCATCAACCCGCTCTGTTATCCCATCAAAAAATTAAATCAAGTTAGTTAAACACAATATGTCTTTAACAAATTCATGTTGATTTTCCTCAATTAATCCATATTTGTCCAAGGGACTGGAATTTTGCTGGAATTATCATTTCTAATAGCATTCCCACCACCGAGGTTAAACTGACTGGCCTGGAGTTGCTGGGCTTATCCTTACATCTTTTTTTGAACAAGAGTGTAACATTTGCATTCTCCAGCCCTTTGTCACCACCCCTGGAAGATTATGGCCAGTGCCTCCACAATTTCCACCCTTACTTCTTCACTATCCTCGGATGCATCTGATCCAATCATGATGACTTATCAACTTTAAGTACAACTAGCCTTTCCAATACCTCCTCTTTTATCAATTTTTAGCCCATCCAGTGTCTCAGCTACATCCTCCTCCATTATATTTTGGAAGCATCTTCTTCCTCAAAGAAACATAGAAAATAAGAGCAGGAGAAGGCCATTTGGCCCTTCGAGCCTGCTCCGCCATTCACTATGATCATGGCTGAACATCCAACTCAGTAGCCTGTTCTGGCTTTCGCCCCATACCTTTTGATCCCTCTAGACCCAAGAGCTATATCTAACTCCTTTTTGAAAACCTTCAATGTTTTGGCCTCAACTGCTTTCTATGGTAGCAAATTCCACAGGCTCACCACTCTCTGGGTGAAGACATTTCTCCTCATCTCAGTCCTGAAAGGTTTACCCCGTATCCTTAGACAGTGACCTGTGGTTTTGGACTCCCCCACCATGGGGAACATCCTTCCTGCATCTGCCTGTCAAGACATTAGAATTTTATAGGTTTCTATGAGATCCCCCCTCACTCTTCTGAACTCCTGTGAATATAATCCCAACCGACTCAATCTCTCTTCATATGTCAGTCCTGCCATCCCAGGAATCTGTCTGGTAAACCTTTGCTGCACTCCCTCCAAAGCAAGAACATCCTTCCTCAGGTAAGGAGACCAAAACTGCACACAATATTCCAGGTGTGGCCTCACCAAGGCCCTATATAATTGCAGCAAGACATCCCTGCTTCTGTACTCAAATCCTCTCGCTATGAAGTCCAACATACCATTTGCCTTTTTTACCGCCTGTTGTACCTGCATGCTTACCTTCAGTGACTGGTGTACGAGAACACCCAGGTCTCGCTGCATATTCCCCTCTCTCAGTTTATAGCCATTCAGATAATAATCTGCCTTCCTGTTTTTGCTACCAAAGTGGATAACCTCACATTTATCCACATTATACTGCATCTGCCATGCATTAGCCCACTCACTCAACTTGTCCATATCATCCTGAAGCCTCTCTGCATCCTCCTCACAACTCACCCTCCCACCCAGTTTTGTCTCATCTGCAAATTTGGAGATATTACATTTAGTTCCCTCATCTAAATCATTCATATATATTGTGAATAGCTGGGGTCCTAGCACCGATCCCTGTGGTACCCCACTAGTCACTGCCTGCCATTCGGAAAAAGACCCATTTATCCCTACTCTTTGTTTCCTGTACACCAGCCAATTTTCTATCCATCGCAAAACAACGCCTCAATCCCATGCGCTTTAATTTTACATGCTAATCTCTTATGTGGTACTTTGTCGAAAGCCTTCTGAAAGTCCAAATAAACCACATCCACTGGCTAGTAACTCTAGTAATTCTCGTAGATTTGTCAAGCATGATTTCCCTTTCATAAATCCATGCTGACTCTGTCCGATTTTACCACTGTTCTCCAAGTGCTCTGCTATAAAATCTTTGATAATAGACTCTTGAATTTTCCCCACTACTGGCGTCAGACTGACTGGTCTATAATTCCCTTCTTTCTCTCTACCTCCCATTTTAAATAGTGGGTTTACATTAGCTACCCTCCAATCTGTAGGAACTGTTCCAGAGTCTATAGAATCTTGGAAGATGACCACCAAAGCATCCACTATTTCTAGGGCCACTTCCTTAAGTACTCTGGGGTGCATACCATCAGGCCCTGGGGATTTATCGAACTTCAATCCCATCAATTTCCCCAACACCATTTCTCTACTAATACTGATTTCTTTCAGTTCCTCTCTCTCACTAAGCCCTGTGTTCCCCAACATTTCTGCTATGATATTTGTGTCCACCTTTGTGAAGACAGAACCATAGTATGCATTTAGTTGGTCAGCCATTTCTTTGTTCCCCATAATAAATTCCCCTGTTGCTGACTGTAAGGGACCTACATTTGTCTTCACCAATCTTTTTCTCTTCACATACCTATAGAAGCTTTTACAGTCAGTTTTTATGTTCCCCGCAAGCTTGCTCTCGTACTCTATTTTCCCCTTCTTAATCAATCCCTTGGTCCTCCTTTGCTGAATTCTAAACTGCTCCCAATCCTCAGGTCTGTTGTTTTTCCTGGCAAATTTATATGCCTCTTCCTTGGATCTAATGCTATCTCTAATTTCCCTTGTAAGCCATGGTTTGGCTACCTTTCCCGTTTTACTTTTGCGCCAGACAGGGATAAACAATTGTTGCAGTTCATCCATGCGCTCTTTAAATGTTTGCCATTGCCTATCCACAGTCATCCCTTTAAGTAACATTTCCCAATCCGTCATGGCCAACTTGCACCTCATACCTTCGTAGTTTCCTTTACAAAGATTCAGGACCCTTGCCTCACATTCAACTACATCATTCTCCATCTTGATGAAGAATTCTATCATATTATGGTCGCTCGTCTCCAAGGGGTCTCGCACCACTGGATTGTCAATTATTCCTCTGTCATTACACAATACCCAGTCTGGGAGGGTCTGTTCTCTAATTGGTTCCTCAACATATTGGTCCAGAATACACTCCAAGAATTCCTCCACTACGATATTGTGACTAATTTGATTTGCCCAATCTATATGCAGATTAAGTCACCCATAATTACAGATGTTCCTTTAGCGCATGCATCTCTAATTTCCTGTTTAATGCCATTCCCAACATCACGACTACAGTTTGGGGGTCTTTACACAACCTCCACTAATGTTTCTTAATGTTTCTCAGCTCTACCAATACAGATTCAACACCTTCAGAGCTAATATCTTTCCTCACTATTGCGTTAATTTCCTCTTTAATCAGCAATGCAACTCCACCGCCTTTTGCTTTTTGCCTGTCCTTCCTAAATACTGAATATCCCTGTATGTTCATTTCCCATCCCTGGTCACCTTGCAGCCACGTCTCCGTAATCCAGACGATATCATAACTGTTTACATCTATTTGAGTGATTAATTCATCCACTTTATTGCGAATGCTCTGCGCGTTAAAAAGACAAGCCTTAAGGCTTTGTGCCTTAACATTACTTGGCCTCTTCCAAATATTTTTCACTGTGTCCCTGTTTGATTCTGGACCTTGATTTCTCTGCCTATCACTTTTCTTCTTCCCCTTACTGTCGGTAAAGCTAGATACTCAGTACTCAGTTAGTACCTCCGCCATGCCCTCTACTTCGATAAAGAGCATAAATGTCCTTTTTTGGTCCCAAATTGACCCCACTCCTGCATTTACCAGCTTTTTACTATTTGTATGCAAATAGAAGGTTTTTGGATTCCCTTTTATTTTAGCTGCCAGTATTTCTCATACTCTCTTTGCTTTTCTCATTTCTTTTTTTCACTTTCCCTCTGAACTGTCAAGTAATAGATTCATTGTGGCACACAAAGAGGCCATTCGGGCCATTGAGTTCATGCCAGCTCTCTGTAGAGCAATCCAATCAGTCCCATTCCTCTGCTGTATCCTCATAGCCCTGCAAGTTTATTTCCATCCAGTGCCCGTCCAATACCCTTTTGAAATCTTTCACCAGCCTGAATTTTGTGCGGTCCCATGAAGCGGGGTCGGAGGCGGAGGCGCGGAGTATCGCGATGGGTGGTGGAGGGCGGGGCGGAGACCCCGTCGCCCAGTGATCTTCCTGGGGGTGGGATAGGCCGACAACGGCCTTCCTGCCCAATGACCAATTGAGGCCCTTAAGTGGATTGTTAATGGCCAACTAAGGGCCTCTTCCCGCCCACACTGGCATCTTAACAGCAGTGGGGACATTTTTTTTATTCGTTTGTGGGATGTAGGCATCGCTGGCTAGGACAGCATTTATTGCCCATTCCCAATTGCCCTTGAAAGGTTGGTGGGGAGCAGCCTTCTTGAAGTGCTGCAGTCCTTGGGGTGTAGGTACACCCACACTGCTGTTAGGAAGTGAGATCCAGGATTTTGCCCAGCGACAGTGAAGGAATGATGATATAGTTCCAAGTCACCATGGTGTGTGGCTTGGAGGAAAACTTGCAGGTGGTGGTGTTCCCATGCATGTGCTGCACTTGTCCTTCTAAGTGGTAGAGGTCACAAGTGCATCTTGCAGATGCAGCCACAGTGCGCCTGTGAATGTTTAAGAGCTGATCTGCTCTTGTAGCCACGGTATTTATATGGCTGCTCCAGTTCAGTTTCTGGTCAATGGTAACTCCCAGGATATTGATAGTGGGAGATTCAGCAATGGTAATGCCATTGAATGTCGAGGGAATGGTTAGATTCTCTCTTGTTGGAGATGGTCATTGCCTGGCACTTGTGTGGCGCAAACGTTACTTGGCACTTATCAGCCCAAGCCTAGATATTGTCCAGGTCTTGCTGCATTTCTACACTGACTGCTTCAGTATCTGAGGAGTCGCAAATGATGCTGAACATCGTGCAATCATCAGCGAACATCCCCACTTCTGACCTTATGATGGAGGGAAGGTCATTGATGAAGCAGCTGAAGATGGTTGGGCCGAGGACACTATCCTGAGGAACTCCTGCAGTGATGTCCTGGAGCTCAGATGATTGACCTCCAACAACCACAACCATCTTCCTTTGTGCTTGGTATGACTCCAACCAACAGAGAGCTGTCCCTCTGATTCCCATTGACTCCAGTTTTGCTAGGGCTCCTCGATGCCACACTCGGTCAAATGTCAAGGGCACTCATTTTTAACTCACTTCTTGAGTTCAGCTCTTTTGTCCATGTTTGAACCAAGGCTGTGATGAGGTCAGGAACTGAGTGGCCCTCGCAGAACCCAACTGAGCATCACTGAGCAGGTTATTACTGAGCAAGTGTTGCTTGATAGCACTGTCGATGACCCCTTCCATCACTCTACTGATGTTTGAGAGTAGACTGATAGGGCGGTAATCTGGGCAATTTTCCATATTGCTGGGTATTTCCAGCACTTTGTGTTTTTATTTCCCATTATGCATTGTCCTGCCAGCTTCTAAGATCGATGCACATGATCCCCAATGTCCCCCTGCCCCTGTACACTCTTTAGAACTTTGCCATTTAGCCTACATCGTGTCTCCCCATCCCTTTCTGTCAAGATGCATCACCTCACACTTCTTTGTATTAAAGTACATCTGCCTCTTGTCTGCCCATTCTGCTAGCCTATCTATGTCCTGTTGCAGTTGATTGGTATCAGCCTCACTGTCTGCCACACCTCCACGTTTGATACCATCAGCAAATTTTTAAATGTTATTCTGTATTCCAATATTCAAGTATATATATATATATATATATTACATACGCACACACACACAAACACTTGGATATTGGAATACAGAATAAAATTTCATATATATCAAGAAAAACTGTGGTGCTAGCATTGAACTTTGGGGAACACTACTGTCTACCATCTTCCAGTCTAGAAAAGCAACCATTTACCACAATTCCCTATTTTCTGTCCTTAAACCAATATTTAGCAAGCTAACACAGACCCTCAAATTCCATGAGCCTCAAATTTGTTAACCAACCTTTTATATGGTACTTTGTCAAAGGCTTTCTTAAAATCTATGTAGACAACATCCATTGCTTTACCTTCATCAAATTTCTCTGTTACTTCTTCAAAGAAAATTCAGTTAGATTAGTCACGAACTATCTGCCTTTTACAAATCTGTGCTGGCTCTGTTCAATTAACTCAAACCTTTCCAAGTACCTGTTGGTTCTTTTCCTTGATTATTGTTTCTAAAACCTTACCCACCACTGATGTCAAGTTGACTGGCCTCTAGTTACTCAGAATGTCCTTACATCCTTTCTTGAATAAGAGTGTCACAGTTGTCACCAATTTTATATTCAGCCTGGTTCTCACTTGTATTATCAACCTGACATCTGTCATATGCACCCTTAATCTCCTTCGCCTTACTCTCTGTCTCTTGCATCATCCAAGCAGCTCCGGATTTGTTTACCCTACCTTTCCCCCTCGCAGAAATGTATCTCGACTGTACCTCAGCTATCTCCTCTTTAAAGCTAGCCCATTGTTCCATTACAGTTTTGCCCACCAATCTTTGATTCCAGTTTACCTGGAACAGATCTGTTCTCACCGCATTGAAATTGGCCCTCCTCCAATTAATTATTTTTACTCTGGATTGCTTCTTGTCCTTTTCCAGAGCTAGCCTAAACTTTATGATGCTATGATTACTGTTTCCTAAATATTCCCCTACTGACACTTCTTCCAGTTGATATACCTTATCTCCTAGAACCAGATCCAGCAATGCTTCCTTCCTCTTTGGACCAGAAACTTACTGAACTATAAAATTCGCTTGTAAACACTTCAGAAACTCTTTCCCCTCTCTGCCCTTTCCTTTATTACTCTCCCAATCTACAGAAGTTCATGCAGTATGTAGAACAGGCAGATCATGATGTCAATCAGCATATCATCATTTTGGGACTCAACACTCCAGTCAACGCTCTCTCTTCACCTCATACACATGCACTCAGCAGCAGGAAGGACTTCCACCTATGCTATTTAGGGGGAACATCAACTACTTACATGTAGTTTTCTCATTGATTTCCTCCAGCTGTTGCTGTGATTCTACAACTGTTTAATGCTTTCTATAGCTCTTTCAAGTTGCAAAAGTCTATAGGGAGTTATGTGGTAGGTGCTGAAGGACATTTTGCTGACTTCAAGGCTTCTGCACAAACCAGTTGCTCCTGGACATAGGTGCACAAGTAGCCATTCTTCTTAGAATACAGCATGACTTAGAGAATGAACAGAGGTCATACAGAGCAGCACAGGCTGTTGGAAGAGGGAGGAGGAGGTGGCAAAGAATGGCTTTCAGCAGAAAGCCCCACCCTCCCAGGGTAATCAGGGAGCAATTTTCCTACTTGAACCTCAAGCAGGAACGACGTGCAAGGCATTTGCATTGCAACCTTAGAGCAGGACAAGGACTGCATTGGCTGTGAAGGCGACCAAAGTGATGAAGTTATATGCTACTGGCTCCTTCCAGGCTGCAGCTGGAGATATTTGCAACATTTTGCAGTTTGTATCCAGTGTTGTGCAAGGGAGGTCACTGAGGCTGTCTACTCAAAGACAGCTATCTACATTTCATTCTTTCTTGCCAGAGATAAGCAGGCAGAGTGAGCACACAGCTTTGCTAGGATTGCAGGCTTCCCCTAGTGGCAGGTGCCACTAACTGCATGCACATCACTTTGCGGACAATGCATGTCAACTCTGCCCTTTCCATTCTCTCAACTTCAAACTGGTGTGTGACCATAAACAGCGAATCGTGTCCAATATTCTGGGAGCAGTCATGACACTTTCATTCTGTGGCAGTCTGCTGTGCTAGCTGCATTTGAGCCACCACCACAAACCAAAGGATGGCTGCTGGGTGACAAGGTCTATCCACTGACAAGATGATTTTGTGCAGAACATGAATCCCATCCCTTCCAGCATGGAACACTTCTGTTTCCTGGACCACTGTGGAGGAGCCCTTCAGTACTTGACACAGTGGGTGTCAAGATTTTTAGTGGTCTATTGCATGTTGCACAACCTTGCTATCATCAGGCCACAGCACTTGCCACAGCTATAAGGTGGGCAGCTGAGGAGTAGGAGCAAGAGGAAGAAGAGGGAGGGAGGAGACAACCTAGACTGTCTCTGCACAGGCTATGCACGCAGAACCAGTGACCGCAACTTCAAATCTTCATTCACCAACAGTCTTCCCTAACTACTGACCATCACAGCGTTCCTTTGGCCACAATGCAAAAATAAAAGCCACCACAAAATAAATGTTCCAAACCAAGTTTATAAATGAAATCATGCCAAATTGCATACAAAGTTTAACTAATCACTCTTGTGCGCATTCCCTCGCTGCCTGTATGCCATGTACCTTTGCCTATCATAATGCTCCTATGCAGTGCTACCCCAGTGGCTGCTGTGTGGCTGGTGGAAGGCTGCTGACTTTGTGGAGAAGACGGTATATGACCTTGGAGGATGACCTCGAACAGTTCTGGACTTAGTAGGCCCGACTATAGATGGCACCATCTCAGCATGGGCAGCAGCAGTCTAGGCTGGCTGGCTGACAGGAAACAGCTAAGGCACTGGCTGTGGTGGGAGGATGAATGCTGTCTTTCTGAGAGACAATAGCAGGTTTGTGCTCCACGTAGCCACTGCCACTCCCCTTGGGCAGTGCCTCAGCAATCCTTGTAATCTGTTGGAGGATCCAACAGATCCAAGAGATTCAAAAGCAAAACACGGCATGTGCTGGAAATCTGAAATAAAAACAGAAAAGGCTGGAAATACTCAGCAGGTCAGGCAGCATCTGTGGAGAGAGAAACAGAGTTAAAGTTTCAGGTCAAGAGCTTTTCATCAGAATGCACAGAGTGCTGGACTGTTGTAATCCACAGCAATGATGGTAGCAATCTGAGCTTGCATGACCTCAGTCTGAGCTTTCACTGCAGCACCCAGTGTTGAAATAGAAGCAGTGACATTGGCCATCTGATGCTGCATCATGGTTGGGGTCACAAGTGTATGAAGTGTTCAACAACACTTTCCAAACCTATGACCTCTGCTGGCTAAATGAACAAAAGCAACAGGCACATGGGAACATCATCACCTGCAAAGTTCCCCTTCAAGTCACCATCCTGACTTGGAAATATATCACTGTTCCTTCATACTCGCTGGGTTAAAATTCTGGAACTCCCTACCTAACAGCACCATGAAGTGTACCGACACCACACAGACTGCAGTGGTTCAAGGAGTTGGCTCTCCTTCACCTTCTCAAGGGCAATTAGGGAGGGGCAATAAATGCTGGTCTTGCCAGCTATGGCCACTGAATGAATAAAAAAAAGTGTTGGCCACCACTCCTCCATACTCCTGGACATTAAATGTAGGTTTTTTGGCAGGCTTCCCAATTCACTAAGTATTTCATTGTGCATACCCATCAGCCTTCTTCTGTAGACTGCCCCATTAAAGTACTCATCTGAGTCCTCTGCAGCAGAACCCTTGTACGACCTTGCATTCTGGCAAGCTGGCAGCTGCACTATTCTTGACCCCTGCCCTGGCTGCAGGCCACTCATACCCAGTACCTCACCACTTGCGAAACCCACCTGTAATCTATCCTCTGAAGTATTCGTAGTGCCAGTATCTGTGCTGGTGAGTGTGGGATCGAGTGACGGTGTTTCTTCATCATCAGTGCCCTGCTCCTCTTTATTTCCCTGTTCCCACATCAGTGCCTGACCTAGTGTCAGTTTTGGGTATCTGAAGGGAGAAAGGCACAAGGGATAGGGTTTTCATGAAGTGGGGGATTGGTGGCAGGGGTAAAGTAAGAGGTGCTTGCTGACATCATCTGCAGTTTGCATATCAGATGAGATTGTGGGATGAGGGAGAAGTGGGATGTGTGAAGGAGAATTAGGTAGAAACAGGCTGTCATCTTCTACAGCCATCAGCCATGTCCTCAGAGACAGCCGGACAATTATGATGACCACCGTCTCATCCATGGGAGTGAGGACGTGCAGCTGTGCCTGTACCTGGCCAGATAGCTACTGCTGCTGCCAGCTGCGTTACACCATCTCCTGCGAGAGAGAGGGATGCGTGTCATTGAGTGTGGCACAATGTTTTTGGGTGATGTGGCTGTCATGATTAAATAGCAGGCATTGTATGCAAGCTGTGAGATGTGGTTGTGGAGTTTACAATAGTGCTAAATGTGTGAGGGTGAGATGCAGTTATGAATGTGAGGTATGAGTCGTTCTTGATAGCGAATTTTGGCAGATGAGTGATGAGGGTGTGGTGCATTGAGCAGGTCTATGAGACTCATGGCTCAGTTGCAAGGATATGGCATTTGAATATGAATTCACTGGTCTTGACCATTCCTGTGAGATTATTAAACTTGTTTTGGCATTGCATCCAAGTCCTCAGGGTGACACAGTTCGCATTTATCTTCATTATTATATGCCCCCATTCCCTTCTAAGTGCTTGTCTCAATGGCCTGCTGGCCCTTTGTGGGCAGAGAACTGGTCCCCATCTGTCCACCAGGCCGTTGAGTGCTCTATCAGAAAATCTGTGAGTCGGCTCTCTGCCATGCTGTGCATCTTTATTCATCTGTAGGTCAGAGACTCTTCCCAGCAACTTCCAGTCCCTGCTACAGTCAGAATGCATCTCTCCTTTAAGAGGTGCAGATTCACTTTAAGTGGAGCTAGCCCTGCACAAAAGTAGGCATCTCCTGAGCACTCAGCAGCATGTTTAGCTCTGGGTTGCATGTCACGGTCATTTAAATGAGCAGGCAGCACCAAGTTTGTATGCTGCCTGCATTAATTTGAATGGGCCAAGGTTAATCATGTATTGCAATCCCTGCACCCGTTTTCAAGGGCAATCAAATTTTTAGCTCATGGACTCTTTATCCGAACTACAGATGAACAGAATTTAATAGAACAAGGGTAATAATATAACCACACAATCAGGAAAATAAATAGAATGATCCATAAAGTGTTTCAGTGGCTCACAAGTGATGATTAAATGACATAAGTGATATTTGCATCAGACAATGGGCTGGATTCTATAGAGCCCTCAGCATCGGGATCTGTGGCGGGGGGGGCCTAAAGTTGGCCCCGGATCAGACCTGCCACGGACCTTGACGCCAGCAGGACCTAGCCTAATAGTGCCAGCGGCGACGAGGCCTCAGGGCAGCCCCCCTACCATTCGGTGACGGGACCGCAATTTAAATAAATTAAAATACCTGAATTAATTACTCTCCCATCGTCTCCTAATTTCCCACTGCAATCTTCACCCTGGCGGCCGACACTGCTGCACCTTCAGATTCCCATCCAGGGAAGCAAGGCACAACACTGGTGGGGAGAGGGTAGGAGGCAAGTTTATCAGTGCTGAGGAGGGGCGGGGGGGTGGTGGGGGGGGTCAAATTAGGGTCATGGATGTAGGGGATGGTGGGAAGGGTTATAGTTTAAAGTTTGTGCAGTTGGACGGGTGGGGCAGCAAAGGTCAGATGGTAGAGGGGGGAAGGGGGGGAAGAGGGTAAATAATTCATTTAATTGCTATTGGAGGGTGGGAGAGGGGCAAAACAGATGTATTTATTTAATTTCAATAAATATTTCTTTAAATATTTAAGTTTGCCAGTAGGGCTAACAGCCCTTTAAAAATGGCGTCAGCGCCTGTGCACAGGTAGCTGACACCATTGCTGGGGACAGACAGCCTTTCCCCTCCACATGATTGGGGGGAGGGGGGGGTGTGGTGGTGGGTACGGCCTGTCCGGGCTATTTAAATGAGCCGCTGTGCTTGGAATCGTGGTGGCTCTTTGGCGTGCGGCCTGCATGGGCAGGCTGCCATTTATGGGCTTATAGAATTCAGCCCGATAAGATAATAACATATCAAAGAAATAAAAGGCATTTGCAAGACACAGAGAGAGTGTGGATAGCTTAAGGGGTGGGCAATCAGCAGGCAGACAGGGAAACTTGAAAAGCTAGCAAAACAAAGCAGGCTTCAGTGACCCAGCAGAAGAAAAAAGCAGTTCGTGCAGACCACCTTCTTGCAACCAGAAAGGGGAGGGAGATCCCTATCCCAAGCACCAATCCACACCATCCCCCATCCCCAGAATTCTCCCACTCAGTCTTCGGCGTTCTACACTGCTGCAATAAAGCACAACACAAGATCGAGGAACAGTGCTTTAAATATTCCAGTGTCTGGGCAGGAAGTGGGTTAGTGCTTGAGAAGAGAAAGCCCACCCAGACAGAATACTGTGCTGCTGAGGTGCTCTGTTCTCTCCACAGATGTTGCCTGACCTTTTTATTTTCAGTTTTTATTTCAGTTTCCCACATCTGCAATGTTTTTCTTTTGGTCAATCGGTTGAAAGCACCTGCATACATACAGACTGTGTTCATCCTCCTAAACGGGTATAGTTCCTCACCCCTCCCAACCATAAATACTAAGAGCAATAAATGTCAACCTAATAATTAAAGCAATTCAGATAAATAAATCAAGCGTTTATAAATCCCTGAAAATGTTTTTAAAATCCCATAAAGATCTACAAATTTTAATTACTCATAACACAATTCATAAGCTTATTTTACCTTCCCTGGCTGAAGCAGAGTAATTCAGCATACACCAGAGACTGAACGTGAGTTACTTGAATTGTACAACTTAACTACTCATTACCTTAACCAGCTGAACCATTCAGGAAATTTCCAAAAATATTGTGACACTGCTGCATTTGGGGACTTCAGACCTATTGATCTCAGGGAATTGAAGAGCTGCCAATAAACAATTTTTTGATGGACATATGCATCACAATCATTTGATTTGTTGTTCCTTTTATACCCGTATATATTAATGAAATTGCCACCATGTTACAATTTGATCAATCATTTCAAGCTCTTGAGGTTAACTGTCAGTCAACACCATTAATAGAGTAAAGGTTTTCAATATGCAGCATGAACCGAAATAAGAAGCTGGTAATGTGGCCAATTTTGGATTATTTAAAACTGGAATATGATTCCAAACTGGAGAATATGAATTTAAAAGTAGTTGACAGGTTCTTCTTTTGTTTAGATGATGAGATACTTCATACCATTAGTTAAAAGAGACCCTTAGTTTACAAATGTGAACCTGGGATTTATACCTCGGAATATTGCGAGTGCATCCAAAATATGTGGACACATTTCAAACTATGAAATACAGTGAAAATGGCAAAGAGAACATTTATGATGATTGATATGAAATATTAAATTGTAGATTAACTGGAGTTGCCATAAAACCTCGTGCATGATTGATTCTTGCAGACTTTATGTTACTTAACAAAGGAGTGCAATTCACAACCTGTATTTACAGTAATAAATTATAAAACATTCCCTTTACACATATGACCACTTTCCTTTCGACATACAATGAAGTTTGAATCCATGCTGTACTGAGAAATTCCAAATATTACAGAGCAATATAAAATTTACCTCACAAGCAAGCACAACAGAACTCTTCAATTTAAAAGGCAGTTATAGATTATTTTCAAGAGTAGTACAATCTATTAATTTCATTGTACTTTATGAATTATAGGTACATCTCAATTTATTGATAAATGAAATGTTAAAGGAAAGAAATAGAGGATGCAAAAATAAGTCATAGTTACGAAAAATATTACAAGGTAAAAGCTCAGAGTGTTTCTGGTTTGATTGATGGCATTTGGATAAAACTTAATCCAACCAAAAGCTATCACAGGCAAATTAGCAAACCACATTCACAAGGTTGAACTCATAGTTGTTTGGCAGGTAATAACTTTAGTACAATACCTCATATCTAGACCAGCACCAAAAATCTAATATATTTATTACCTTAAGGGCCTGTCACAGTTCACCTCACCACCATTATTGCTACATAACATAATTATATCAGCTACCATCTAGCCTTAGAACCTTGGCAACATTGTGCAATGTCCTCCCACATGACATTAAGAAACAATTGAGTGTATAGGATATAGCAAAGGTGACAGACCCTGAAAACATCTCTGCTGTAGTGCTCAAGACCAACAGGCTAGAACTAGCTGCTCTCCTTAATCAAGCTGTTCCAGTTATAACACTGACATCTACCCAACAATGTAAAAAATTGAAATAAAAACAAGAAATTCTGGAAACACTCAGCAGGTCTGGCAGCATCTGTGGAGAGAGAAGCATAATGTAAAAAATTGTTCAGGTGTCCTATCCAGACAGGACAAATCACCCCATCAGCATTAGTCCAATCATCAGCAGTGATAGAAAGAAAGAGTTATCTGAAGTACCACCATGGAACACTTAACTTCTGAATAATCAGCTCACCAACACTAAGTTCCATTTCTTCCAGAACCATTCCACTCAAGCCCTTAGCATGGGCTTGATTCAGACATAGACATAAGAATTGAATGCCAAAGAAAAGATGAGAGTAGCAGCCCTCAACACCAAGGCAGCATTCAAGAGAGTGAGGCACCAAGGAGTCCTAACAAAACTGAAATCAATGGGGTTCAAGTGATAGCCTTCCAGTGGCTGGATCATAACTGGCACAAAGGTTGTTCTTGTTGTTGGAGGCCAATCCTCACAGACTCAGGACATCAGCGCAGTAATTCCTCAGAAAGGGTCCTCCATCTTCAGCTCCTTCCCTTCATCACAATGTCATAAGAGTAGGACTGTTCAGTGATGATTGTACAGTGTCCACCTCCATCCACAATTCTCTGATATGAAGCAGTCTACACCACGACGTGGATAATATCCAATCTTGGGATGACATGTGGTGCAAATGTTATTTGCCACCTAAGTGCCAGGTGATGACCATCTCCATCAAGAAAATGCACAGCAACCTCGTCCTGACCTTCAGTAGCACCAAGTTTTCCCCCCTCCCCACTGGGGGATGGTACCATAGTGGTACTGTTACTGGACTAGTAATCCAGAGGCCCAGACAAATGATCCAGAGACATGAGATCAAATCCCACCATGGCAACTGGGGGAATTTAAATGCAATTAATTAATTTTAAAAATCAGGAATATAATAATGACTGTGAAACTACCAGCTTGTTGTAAAAATCTATCCGGTTCACTAATGCCCTTCAGGGGAAGAAATCTGCTGTGAGATTTCTTTTTTTTTTTGTTTGTGGCTCACTCTTAACTCTTGTCCAAACAAGACTATCATCAAACAAAAACAAGAAATGCTGGATTCACTCAGCAGGTCTGGCAGCATCTGTGGAAAGAGAAGCAGAGTTAACGTTTCGGGTCAGTGACCCTTCTTCGGAACTGACAAATATTAGAAAAGTCACAGATTATAAACAAGTGAGGTGGGGGTTGGGCAAGAGATAACAAAGGAGAAGGTGCAGATTGGACCAGGCCACATAGCTGACCAAAAGGTCACGGAGCAAAGGCAAACAATATGTTAATGGTGTGTTGAAAGACAAAGCATTAGTACAGATTAGGTGTGAATATACTGAATATTGAACATCAGCAAGTGCAAACCTGAAGAAAAACAACCTGAAAAAAACAGTGGTAAGACTATCATCAAAATGGCAACAGGATACTTGGTGTAGTAATTCAGGAAACTTTATTGAAATAATGAATTATACTTAACAAAATTTAGGTAGTGACTTTACAGCTCTCAAAGATGCGCTTTCCAATCGAGTTTTGGTCACAGGCAATGTGAAGATCTTTTCAGTCTATCTGGTCTTTTGTTCTCTCCACATCACATGCTGGTGTTGTTCTACTTCTGTGTTTTCACTTCTAGGAATCTTGTGCTCTGCGCACTGAGATATTGCAGACCCTGATTTTTAACCCTTTCCGACCATCAAGCCACCTTGTGTTTGGCCTGATGGTTGGCTCGGATTTCATGATGTCAGTTGCTAACCTATTCTAATTGGGACTTGAGGTGATAGAATACCTGCCAGCAGCTCTAAAAGGCTCTATTCACTTTCGTTATAATCCCTTTATGCTGACACAGACAATATGAAATATGTACAAAAACTGATTCTTTGTTTGATAGGCTACTTGAAAGTTGTCAGAGTTTGCAATTCTTTTGTGCTGACACAGGCAATGCATTATCATTTTACATCTACATTATTAAAGCTACATAATCAAGGCACACCCAATTTAATAAATGTAGAACTCCTATAACTCAATCAAGGTTTTAGGATTAATTGTGCCTGATTAGTATAAAAGTGAGTCCTTTAACTATTAGTATCAGATAAAAGATGATAGTAAAGCTAATTCTAACCACCCTAAATCCTACATAACCAGTCTGACTTACATGTGACTCCAGGCCTACAGCAATGTGGTTGACTTTTTATTGCCCTCTGTAATGGCCTAGCAGGTTACTCAGTTGTATCAACCCGCTACAGCAAAGTCAAATAAGAATAAAACCGAATGGATCACCTGGCATCGACCCAGGCACCGGAAATGACAATGGCATACCCTGCCTAGTCAACTCTGCAAACTTCTCCTCACCAAAATTTGGGGACTTGTGTCAAAATTGGGAGAACTGTCCCACAGACTAGTCAGCAACAGTCTGACAGTCATACTCATGAAATCATACCTTACAGTCAATGTCCCAGACCCCTCCATTGCCATTCCTGGGTATGTGTAGAGGTGGTACACAGTGGTATACAGTTGGGGGTGAGTGGACCTGGGAGGCCTCAACATTGAGTCCAGACCACATGAAGTCTCATGGCATCAAGTCAAACATGAGAAACGAAACCTCCTGCTGATTACCGCTTACCACACTCCCTCTGCTGATGAATCAGTCCTCCTCCATGTTGAACATCACTTGAAAGATGCACTGAGGATAGCAAGGGCCCAGAATGTACTCTGGGTGGGAGACTTCAAAGGCTCGGTAGCACCACTGCTGGGCAAGGTCCTGAAGTACATATCTGCCATACTGGGCCTGTGGCAGGTGGTGAGATGAACAAGAGGGAGAAACTTGCTTGACCTCATCCTCACCAATCTACCTGTCTGTCACAGATGCATCCATGACAGTATTGGTAGAAGTGGCCACTGCACAGTCCTTGTGGAGACAAAATCCCATCTTCACACTGAAGACGCCCTCCATCATGTTGTGTGGCACTACCACTGTGAGGAGGTGGTGGTGTAGTGGTAATATCACTGGACTAGTAATCCAGAGGGCCAGACTAATACCTTGGGGACATGGGTTAAATCGCACCATGGCAGCTGGTGGAATTTAAATTCAATTAATTAATAAATTCTGGAAATCTGGAATTGAAAGCTAGTCTCAGTAATGATGTCATGAAACTATCATCGATTGTCGTAAAAACCCATCTGGTCACTAATGTCCTTTAGGGAAGAAAATCTGCAGTCCTTATCTGGTCTGGCCTACATGTGACTCCAGACCCACAGTAATGTGTTTGATTCTTTACTGCCCTCTGGAATGGCCTAGCAAGCCACTCAGTTCAAGGGCAATTAGGGATGGGCAATAAATGCTGGCCTTGCCAGCAATGCCCACATCACGTGAAAGAATAATTTTAAAAATGAGATAGATTCAGAACAGATCTAGCAGCTCAAAACTGGGCATTGTTATGACTGAGGCTGGAGGAGTGCACTGTCTTTCTCTAATTCCACTTCTCTATGGGTCACAACATATATTTAAATGTTTACCCAGTTACTGATATAGGGTATATAATTGGCTGTTTTTATTTCAGAATAAAATCCACCAACCAGGTTTCTCTAATAAACAACAAAATTATTAATTTATGATAAAATAAGATGTATTCAGTAATATTATTATGACCAGGTGAGGAAGGGGTCTAGGGGTTCCTTCTCAGCCTTTTCTTGGTTTGGCCGTAACAGTGTTTAATTTTTAAAACATCGTATTTTTAACTTCCCCTCAGTGAATCCTTCTTCACTGCTCTCCAATTGTAATGGCAAAGAAATCAACCAGACAGGTTTTCTTAGATTTAAACAAGAAAGGTGTAAGTTTATTAACCTTAAAACTCTAATTCGGTTACAACTACTAAAAATATGCGACACAACCATGCTAGCATGCACACGTGATAAACACACACGCAGACAGAGACAGAAAAGGACAACGAATAAAGGGGAAAAGTTTGAAGCCTCATTTACTGTCTTTTGAGTTCGATGTAAAGTCTTTGATTGCAGTTAAATCTTGCTGTCTCATTGGGGCTCAGTGCACGCTTTCAAACTTGTTTCGATGGTTCTCTGTCTTGAGGCTTTGTTTGTTCTGTGGGTCCATGTCTTTGCATGAAAGGGAGAAAGACAGACAGGGGGATGCTGGCTTCTTGAACTCCAGTTGCAGTCTCTTCTTTTTGAGAGAGAGAGAAAGAAAGAGAGACAGGGAGAAATACTCTCTCTTCAAGTTCAGTTGCAGCCTGCCTTTTTCTGTATGGCACAATTCAAACCAAACCTGGGCCAGCAGACAAGTCATGTGATTAGCTCCTTTTTTGGAACAACCTGCCCGGCGAGGTTTTGGAGATTCTTTCAATCTTAGTAGACATCCTCAGTAGGGGGCTGGAATGCTGACTTTCACACATTCAATGTCTCTCAATCAAAATCCATTTGGTTAATTGAATCAGATAGCAGTTCCATTGTCTTCTCCAGGCAACTGTCTTTTAGAATGCAAATGTTTCCAGCCACTGTCCTTTTAGAATGCAGGTGCAGCCATGTTTTCAGTCCAGTAAGAGTTTAAAATTTATGTTCCATATGACAAAATTAATATGCCTCATTCTTGGCAGGTGTTGTTTTCCTCACAATATGCAAAGCATTAACACATGGATTGAAATATGCAAGTTCCTTTTTAAAATTACACACATGCACACACAGGTTAAAGATGAAACAAAAGAAGTTTTCTTTTCAGAGATCTCTTTACAAAAAAGACAAAAAAAACTTTGGCCAATTACTTGTTAATTCTTGAAGGAAAGGAGAAGATATGGAATGATATCAGTTGTCCCTTTATTCTGGCATCCCAAAATACACGTAAATGGCTGTCACAGGGATCTTTTTGGAGCATATCTCTTCAGGTGACTTCGAGGATTAGTCTGGCAGGATTTCCAGGAGAAATGCAGCATCAGGGGTTTCAGCTATCACACTGGGTACTCAGGCTTTCTCAAAGAGGTGGAAAAAGAAGGTTTACCCCCAACTGACACATAACAATGTCCAAAACAAAAACAACTCAACCACCATAATTATTGACGTCACATCTCTGTAAACAACTCCCCCTAGTCACCAAGGCTCCTGCTGTTTATTTAGCCCAAGATATGTCACATCCAGTAAGGGCTGTTTTTAAACAAAATATCACGTTCTTCCAGTGACCTTTTTTTAAGGTCCAGCATCTATGGAATCGCTTCAGTCTTCCAAATGAATCCATTTCCACAATTTTAAACATGACTCCTCAAAAAATATTTTTAAAATTGGAAACACTTTCATAACTTACATCCGCATCCATAAGGCGCTGTGTTCAATCAGCAGGAGCAGAATTGTATTTAACCACAATCTATAAGCTCATGGCCTGGCATATCCCTCACTCTACCATTACCATCAAGCCAGGGTGTCAGCTCTGGTTCAATGAGGAGTGCAAGAGAGCATGTCAGGAGCACCACCATGCATACCGAAAATGAGGTGCCAACCTGGGGAAGCTAGAACACAGGACTAGCTGCATGCATGCAGCAGAGTGGCACAGCAGAAGCGTGCTGGGCCCATAACCCAGAGGTCAATGTAGCAAAGCTATTCTCTGCTATTTATATTCTTCCAACATAGACTTAATGGGTCGAATGGCCTCCTTCTGTGCCATACCAACTCTGTGACTATGACTAAACAGTGGAATTAACATGCTATAGACAGAGCTAAGCGATCCCACAACCAACGGCTGAGATCACAGCTCTGCAGTCCTGCCGCATCCAGTCATAACTGAAGGTAAACAATTAAACAACCTACCAGAGCAGGAAGCTCCAAAACATCCGCACCCTCAATGATGGCAGAGCCCAGCACGTCAGTGCAAAATACAAGGCTGAAGTTTGCAATCATCTTCATCTAGAAGTGCCAAGTGCATGATCCATCATGGCCTCCTCCTGAGCACTGCACCATCACAGATACCAGTCTTCAGCCAATATGATTCACTCCACGAGATATCATAAAACAGCTGAAGGCACTGGATACAGCAATGGCTATGAGGCCTGACAATATCTCAGCTGCAGTACTGAAAACTGGTGCTCCAGAAATAGCCACAATCCTAGCCAAGCTGTTCCTGTGCAGCTGCAACACTGGCATCAATTGCACAATGTGGAAAATTGTCCAAGTATGTCCTGTTCACAAAATGCTGGACAAATCCAATCTGGCCAATTACCACCCCACCAGTCTACTCTCGATCATCAGCAAAGTGATGTAAGGTGTTATCAACAGTTCTATCAAGCAACACTTACTCAGCATCAACCTGCTCACCGATGCTCAGTTTGAGTTCTGCCAGGGACACTCAGCTCCAAACCTCATTACAGCCTTGATCCAAACATAGACAAAAGAGCTGAATTCCAGAGGTGAAGTTAGAGTGATTGCCCTTGACATTACAGCAGCATTTGATTGAGTGTGGCATCGAGAAGCCCTAGCAAAATTGAAGTCACTGGGATAAAGGGGGGAAACTCTCCACTAGTTGGAGTCATATATAGCATAAAGGAAGATGGTTGTAATTGTTGGAGGTTCATTATCTTACTCCCAGGACATCATTGCAGGAGTGCTCAATTGTAGTGTTTCAGGCCCAGCCATTTCCAGTTGTTTCATCAATGACCTTCCCTCGAGCATAAGGTCAGAAGTGATGATTGCACAGTGTTCACTTCCATTCGCAACTCTTCAGATACTAAAGCAGTCCATGCGCATGTGCAACAAGACCTCAACAACATTCAGGCTTAGGCTAATAAGTGGCAAGTGACATTCACGCCACACAAGTGCCAGGCAATGACCATCTCCAACGAGAATCTAATCATCTCCTCTTGACATTCAGCGGTACTATCATTGCTGAATTCCCCACCATCAACATCTTGGGGGTTACCATTTACCAGAAACCTATCTGGACCAGCCATATTAAAACCGTGGCTACAAAAGCAGATCAGAAGCTGGAAATTCTGCAGTGAAAAACTCACTTCCTGATTCCCCAAAACCTATCCACAATCTACAACGCACATCAGGAGTGTGATGGAATATTCTCCACTTGCCTGTACGGGTGCAGCTCCAACAACACTCAATAAGCTCAACATCACGCAAGACAAAACAGCCCATTCGTTTGGATCTCCATCCACCACCTTAAACATTCACTCCCTTCACCACTGACGCACAGTGGCAGCAATGTGTACCATCTGCAAGATGCACTGTAGTAACTCACCAAGCCTCCTTCGACAGCAGCTTCCAACCCCATAACCTCTACAACCTAGAAGGACAAGGGCAGTAGATGCATGGGAACAACACCACCTGCAAGTTCCCCTCCAAGTCACTCACCATCTTGGCTTGCAATTATATCTCCGTTCCTTCACTGTCGCAGGGTCAAAATCCTGGAACTCCCTTCCGAACAGCACTCTGGGTTTATTGACACCACATGGACTGAAGTGGATCAAAGACGGTGGCTCACCACTGTAATAAATTCTTTATGTAGTCTGATGCAACATAAATGAGATGGTGCTCCAGAACTAGTTTGCCGAAGATCTCAAACTGGTTTATTGCAGCTGAACTATTATAAAATACAGAGCTAACTATTTACAGAACCTTACTCTGGCTGTTACAGAGTGACTCAGCTAGTAGTCACATGACTGCATCCTGGTACTTAGCTCATTAGCATACTAAGTTCTTAAAGGGACATCACTCTTACAGGCAATCATACAACATCCCCTTTCTTTCCAAAGATAAGTCTCGGATCTCTTTTCTTATCTTTGGCCTCCTTGTCTCGAGAGACAATGGGTAAGCTCCTGGAGGTGGTCAGTGGTTTGTGACGCAGCACCTGGAGTGGCTATAAAGGCCAATTCTAGAGTGACAGACTCTTCCACAGGTGCTGCAGATAAAATTGGTTGTCGGGGCTGTTACACAGTTGACTCTCTCCTTGCACTTCTGTCTTTTTTCCTGCCAACTGCTAAGTCTCTTCAACTTGCCACGCTTTAGCCCCGCCTTTATGGTTGCCCGCCAGCTCTGGCGATCGCTGGCAACTGACTCCCACGACTTGTGATCAATGTCACAGGACTTCATGTCGCATTTGCAGATGTCTTTAAAGTGGAGACAAGGACGGCCGGTGGGTCTGGTACCAGTGACGAGCTCACTGTACAATGTGTCCTTGGGGATCCTGCCATCTTCCATGCGGCTCACAAGGCCAAGCCATCTCAGGCGCCGCTGGCTTAGTAGGGTGTATATGCTGGGGATGTTGGCCGCCTGAAGGACTTCTGTGTTGGAGATACGGTCCTGCCACCTGATGCCAAGGATTCTCCGGAGGCAGCGAAGATGGAATGAATTGAGACGTCGCTCTTGGCTGACGTACGTTGTCCAGGCCTTGCTGCCGTAGAGCAAGGTACTGAGGACACAGGCTTGATACACTTGGACTTTTGTGTTCTGCGTCAGTGTGCCATTTTCCCACACACTCTTGGCCTATCTGGACATAGCCTTTCCCATGCGCTTGTTGAATTCTGCATCGAGACGTCCTGTCCCATGATGTTCGTTTTCTTGAGGCTGATGGTTGGGCCAAATTCGGTGCGGCAGCCGCAATCCTGTCGATGAGTCTCTGCAGACACTCTTCAGTGTGAGATGTTAATGCAGCATCGTCAGCAAAGAGGAGTTCCCTGAAGAGGACTTTCCGTCTCGGATGCTACAATTAAAAATACATAAGATTAGATAACATCAAAAATATTTACATATGGATATAGAAGCTTAAGAATCCACATATCGTTTTGGTGGTTTGAGACCTCTTGCTGGGAGAATTTGCATCTCAGATGTTGTGGTTTTTTCTGAAGTTTCTCCCTTTCTGAATTCAGTTTCTGTTGCTTTGCCTTCAGCCTGCTAATTTACTCAGTTGCTTTTCTCAAGATGACAACTTTTGAGGCCTTGTTATTCTTGGAAAGGTCCAGCACCACATCTTGAAGAGCCAACAGACGACCTCTCTGTCTCCATCTCTGGGGATAGGTTGTCTACTAATATCCATTATAAGCCCACGGACTCCCACAGCTACCTCAACTACACTTCTTCGCACCCTACCTCCTGTAAGGAGTCCATTCCATTCTCCCAATTTCTCCGTCTCCGACGCATCTGCTCTGATGATGCTACCTTCCATGACGGTGCTTCTGATATGACCTCCTTTTTCCTCAACCGAGGATTTCCCCCCACTGTGGTTGACAGGGCCCTCAACCGTGTCCAGCCCATTCCCCGCACCTCTACCCTCACCCCTTCCCCTCCCTCCCAGAACCGTGACAGGGTTCCCCTTGTCCTCACTTTCCACCCCATCAGCCTCCATATCCAAAGGATCATCCTCCGCCATTTCCGCCACCTCCAGCGTGATGCCACTACCAGTCGCATCTTCCCCTCCATTCCCCTGTCAGCATTCCGAAGGGATCGTTCCCTCCGTGACACCATGGTCCACTCCTCCATTACCCCCACCACCTCGTCCCCGTCCCATGGCACCTTCCCCTGCAATCGCAGGAGGTGTAATACCTGCCCATTTACCTCCTCTCTCCTCACTATCCCAGGCCCCAAACACTCCTTTCAGGTGAAGCAGCGATTCACTTGTACTTCTTTCAATGTAGTATACTGTATTCGCTGCTCACAGTGTGGTCTCCTCTACATTGGGGAGACCAAGCGCAGACTGGGTGACCGCTTTGCGGAACATCTCCGCTCAGCCCACAAGCTGGACCCTGAGCTTCCGGTTGCTTGCCATTTCAACACTCCCCCCTGCTCTCATGCTCACATCTCTGTCCTGGGATTGCTGCAGTGTTCCAGTGAACATCAACGCAAGCTCGAGGAATGGCATCTCATCTACCAATTAGGCCTGCCGGACTGAACATTGAGTTCAATAATTTCAGAGCATGACAGCCCCCCATTTTACTTTCATTTTTAGTTATTTTTTCTTCTTTTTTTTACATTCTTTTTTTACATTTTTTACAATCTTTTTTTTTTGCATTTATTTCATTTCATCTTAGTTTGTTCAGTTTGCTTACCCACTGTTTTTTTTTCAGGTTTGCACTTGCTGTTGTTCAATACTCAGTGCATTAACACTTAATCTGTACTAATGCTTTGTCTTTCAACACACCATTAACATATTGTTTGCCTTTGCTCCGTGACCTGTTGGTCAGCTATGTGGCCTGGTCCAATCTACACCTCCTTTGTTATCTCTTGCCCCACCCCCACCTCACTTGCTTATAACCTGTGACTTTTCTAATATTTGTCAGTTCCGAAGAAGGGTCACTGACCCGAAATATTAACTCTGCTTCTCTTTTCACAGATGCTGCCAGACCTGCTGAGTGGTTCCAGCATTTCTTGTTTTTATTTCAGATTTCCAGCATCCGCAGTATTTTGATTTTATTCCAGACTGCACCATTTGATGCTGGCCAGAGTCCGGTCCTTGGAGATTTCCCCTTGGCAATGCTCCCCACTTCCAGCCTTTGCTTCTCAGTTGTGACGACATCAGTCTCTTGTTCTGAGTCGCTGCAGTGTGAGGAAACACTGCCTGAACTTCCACCATCTGAGTTTGGATCTTCATCCTCTTGGTGTTGTGTCTCTGAGAATGGGCTGATACTCTTAAAACCAGAGATCATGGAGGAACTGTCACTCAATGCGGGTACCCTTGGTCTCTTTTGCTGTAATGGGTACCTTGGTGACCTCATGGATGGTCATAATGTTGAGGTCCTCACACACTGGTAGTCCTGCCACTGCCGGTCCACTCGTGTCTACCAAGTAAAGTATTTGTGGTTTCCATGCCGACTTGCCATAGCTAGTGTGCCACTGCAAGGAATGGGTGACCCATCAGTGAGCAATTCTTTTGTCTCTCCATGCACAGTCTCTTAGTTTGCAAATGTTCTTCCAACCACTGCTGGTGTCTTCAAACAAGTCATCTCTTCACTCCAGCAACAGTTTAAAATTAATGTTCATATGACAAAATTAATATGCCTCATTCTTGGCTGGTGGGGGGTTTTCATGACACTACCATTAACATCACGTACCCAAAGAAAGCTAGCAAACATACACTGAGGGTTAAGATTGACACCAGCGCTAGTGCAAATATCCTACCAGCCCGAATCGTGAAGGATATGTACTGGAGACATTGCAATGACCCAGTAATGGTAACCCATCATATGTGGATAACTAGGCAGTTGTTGGTTGTATCATTGGTTTCCAATGACTCCAGTACATTTCCTTCAGGATTCGGACTGGTAGGATATTTGCTATGACATCTACTGATGAACTCATCTTTTGATTCCTGTGGTTGTTGCCTGTAGGACATCAATTCCAGTGAATTCTAAAACTCACTCATAATCAGAGCTGATCTTCTGGAATTTTTCATATCTTTGTGGGATCATTCTGGTATTCGTCAGATAAGCCTGAGGTATTGATTATGTGGAATCCCTCATTTCCAACAGCTCTTAGTAGTTTTACAGACTGTTTCTCTGGTTCTACAATTACTTGGTCTGTGAAGCATAACCACATTTTGTTTAAAAAGTTTGTGCTCAGATAGGATATCCATGGCCTTCCAGTTCTTGCTGGGAAATTTGGTATTCATCTTCCTGCTGTTCTTTGTTTAAAACTTGCTTTAAGACTTGTTCTATGACTCTGCACTGTTTCCCTTTTAAGAAACGTTCTGTTGTTTAGAATATGTGCTTTGATGGAGAGGAGCGGGTGTTTTATGCTGTTCTGTGTTTATCTTGCTCGCAGCACTTAAGCTGGTCTGTTTAAACAGCTGTTCACTAGGCAGCTCAATACATTTTTTGGTTGCTAGAGATTGTTTATGTTCTTCACACTTGAGTGGTTTAGTGGTATTTTTATAGCTGTGGGTGCATGAATGCAAGCTCTTATTCATGCTTGAGTGATTTAATGGGTTTTTAAACTTTGCGTGAATGAAGGCTCTGCAGTGATTGGGTTTTTCCCATGCTTTTTGTAATCGGATGCCTCCTGTGATAGTGCCAACCTCGATCAGCCTGGGCGAGGAGGCGGGTCTTCCCCGTTTATTTTTCTAGAGTCTTTGCAAAAAATCAGCTTTTTAAGGACTTCAAAGCTTGTTTTTTAAACCAGTCTCCCTCAACCATCCACACAATGACTCACCCGATTCACTTGCAGCTGGTCATCCTGTGCTCTGTCTTCTACAACTTGAGGTAAGTTCTTTTTTTTTTCTGTTTGAGCCAGTTGTTTTTTATCTTTCTCTCTAGTGGCCAAAGGAAGGTCATTTTCAAAGCTATGGTCTTCAACATAGACTTTTTTTCTCACCACAGTTGCTGCCATATAATGAGTTCTTTATGTTGTCTGATGCAACATAAATGAGATGCATGGAGTCCAGTTTGTTGAAGATCTCAAACAGGTTTATTACAAGTAAACTATTATACAGTACAGAGCTAACTATTTATAGAACCTTACTCTGTGTGCTACAGAGTGACTCAGGCTTGTAGTCACATGACTGCATCCTGGTACTTAGCTCATTTGCATACTAAGATCTTAAAGGCAATCATACATCAACCACCGCCTTTTCAAGGGCAATTAGAGATGTGCAATAAATGCTGGCCTAGCAAGCGATGCCCACATCCCAAGAATGAATTTTTTTTTTTAAACTATCAATATCCTGGAGATTACCACTAATGAGGAGCTTAAGTGGTGATTGGTGATGGATATAACTCCAATAGTCAACAGGTTAGGTGGCAATAAACATTTGACACTCAATGACATTGCTATCCTTGAATCTTCCACCATCAACATCTTGTGGGTTGCTAGTGACCAAAAACTCAACAGGACCAGACACATAAATGATGTGACTATGACAGCAGATCAGAAGCTGGGTATTCTGCAGTGAATGGCATATCTTCTGACTCCCACAGCCTCTCCACGACCTACAAGACACAAGTCGAGAATGTAATGGAACACTCTCTATTTTCTTGGATGGGTGAAACTGCAACAACACAGAAGAAGCTCAACACCATTCAGGACCAAGCAGTCTGCTTGACTGGCAGCCTGTTCACTGCCTCAAGCATCAACTCCCTCCAGCACTAGTGTAGTGGTACTACCTATAGAATCCACTGCAGAAGAAACTGCAAGGTTTCTTCAACAGCACCTCTCCAACCAACAACCTCCACCACCCAGAAGGACAAGGGTAGCAGATGCATGGGAACACTATCACCTCCAGATTCCCATCCAAGTCACACATTTTCCAGACTTGGACATATATCACCATTTCTGGATCGTCACTAGGTCAAAATCCCTACCTATCAGCATTGCAGGAATATCTTGACCGCATGGACTACAGCATTTAAAGAAGGCTCAGCACCACCTCCTCAAGGGTAGTTAGGGATGGACAATAAATGTGGCTTAGTCAGTGTTATGTACATCTCAAAAACAAAAGTATTGTTTTAAAATTCTATCATGTACCCAATTCCTAATTGCTTACTGAAGAATTCATGGGTTTTCACCATGATCACTCTCAACATCATCAAGAAGTAACAACGTAGAGCAATGAAAACAGACTAAAATTACTTCAAAAAATTATTTACAGGTGAAATACAGCAAGACACAAAGCAGTGTTAAAAACAAGGGAGTTATTATACCCATACTGAACATTATCGGTCTTGCCTCCCTGTGGAAAATCACACAGACACGTTCCTCCACCCACTTTCTGTCTCTTTAATCTCAAGGGTTAATGCTCACCCATTCTTTCAAAGACTTTCATAAGATGCAAGTTGACATTCTATTAACATATGAATCCAGGTGGTATGATTAACTGAATAACGTTTCTTGCAGTGTCTGATAAGCAACAGATCTGGCTCTTTCCTAGACTTTCATGATACATTGCTGTGCGTGGATTACTTGAGTTCTGTTTTATTTATGGATTAACTTGCTCTTACACCAGTACTGAAGACTCCAAGAGGATCCAACAGTTTTATATAGTTTAAGGGTTTCTGAAAATAGTTTGAAAATCGCTATGGTCAAAGCCAGAGTGGACAGAGATTATTGTAAGAAATGGTGAGGAACAATTAATCATACTAACTGGATTCATATGTTAATACAATGTCAACTTGCATCTTATAAAAGTCCACCACCAACCCCCTCCACCTGGCTCAACTTGTTATCACATTGAACAATGTCTCCTTTAACTCCACTCATATCCTCCAAATAAAAGGTGTTGCTAAGGGTACCCACATGGATCCTAGCTATGCCTGCCTTTTTGTGGGATATGTGAAACATTTCTTGTTCCAGTTCTACTTGCGCATCCCCCATCCCCGCCACGTTTTTTTCCGATACATTGATCAGTGCCATTTCCTGCTCTTGCCCTAAACTGAAAAATTTCAACAACTTTGTTTCCAATTTCCATCCTTCTTTCACCATCACATGGTCCATCTCCGACTCTCCCTTCCCTTCCCTTCCTCGACTTCTCTGTCTCCATTTCTGGGGATAGGCTACTAACAAATATTTAGTATTAGTCTATTGACTCCCACAGCTACCTGGACTACACTTCTTTACACACCACTTTCTGTAAGGACTCCATTCCATTCTCCCAGTTTCTCTGTCTCCATCACAACTGCTCTGATGATGCAATCTTCCATTCCAAAGCTTCTTTTTCATAATTCTCTCATGGGATGTGAGCATCGCTGGCTAGGCCAGCATTTGTTGCCCATCCCTAAATTCTGCTTGAGAAGGTGATGGTGAGCTGCCTTCTTGAACGCTGCAGTTCATCTCGTGTAGGCACATCCACAGTGCTGTCAGGAAGAGAGTTCCAGGTTTTTGACCCAGCGACAGTGAAGGAACAGAAATATAGTTCCAAGTCAGGATGGTGTGTAGTTTGGAGGGAAACATACAGGTGGTGGTGTTCCCATGCATCTGCTGCCCTTGTCCTTCTAGGGTTCAGAGTTCACGGGTTTGGAAGGTGCTGTCGCAGGATGCCTGGCGAGTTGCTGCAGCACATTTTGTAGATGATATGCACTGCTGCCACTGTGCGCCGGCAGTGGAGGGAGTGAATGTTGAAAATGGTGGATGGGGTGCCAATCAATAGGCTGCTTTGTCCTGGATGCTGTTGAACTTCTTTAATGTTGTTGGAGCTGCACTCATCCAGGCAAGTGGAGAATATTCTATCACACTCCTGACTTGTGCCTTATAAATGGTGGACAGGCTTTGGGGAGTCAAGTGGTGGGTTACTGGCTGCAGAATTCTCAGCCTCTGACCTGTAGCCACAGTATTTATATGGCTGATCCAATTAAATTTCTGATCAAAAGTAACGCCTAGGATCTTGATAGTGGGGGATACAGCCATGGTAATGCCATTGAATGTCAAGGGGAGATGGTTAGATTCTCTCTTGTTGGAGATGATCATTGCTTGGCACTTATGTGACACAAATATTACTTATCACTTATCAGCCCAAGCCTGAATGTTGTCCAGGTCTTGCTGCATGTGGACATGGACTGCTTCAGTACCTGAGGAGTCATGAATGGTACTGAATACTGTGCAAGCATCAGCAAACAACCCCACTTCTGACCTTATGTTGGAGGAAAGGCCATTGATGAAATACCTGAAAATGGTTGGGCCTAGGACATTATCCTGAGGAACTCCTGCAACAATGTGTGGGGCACAGATGTTTGGCCTCCAACAACCACAACAATCTTACTTTGTGCTAGGTATGACTCCAACCAGTAGAGTTTTCCGCCTGTTCCTATTGACTTCAATTTTGCCAGGTCTCCTTGATGCCATACTCAGTCAAATGCTGCCTTTGTGTCACTCTCACCTCACCTCTGGAATTCAGCTCTTTTGTCCATGTTTGGACAAAGGCTTTAATGAGGTCTGGAGTTGAGTGGCCCTGATGGAATCCAAACTGAGCATCGATGAGCAGGTTATTGCTGTGTAAGTGCCACTTGATAGCACTGTCGATGATACCTTCCATCACTTTGCTGGTTATCGAGACTAGACTAATGGGGCAATAATTGGACAGATTGGATTTGTCCTGCTTTTTGTAAACAGGACATATTTGGGCAATTTTCTACATTGGCGGGTAGATGCAGATGTAGCTGTACTGGAACAACTTGGCTAGGGGCGTGATCAGTTCTGGAGTGCAAGTCTTCAATACTGCAGTCGGGAAGCTGTCAGGGCCCATAGCCTTTGCTGCACCCAGTGCCTTCAGCCATGTCATAATATCATTTGGAGTGAATTGAATTGGCTGAAGACTGGCATCTGTGATGGTGGGGACCTCAAGAGAACTCCGAGATGGATCATCAGCATGTCACTTCTAGCTGAAGATGGTAGCAAATGCTTCAGCCTAGTCTTTTATTTAATTAATTTATTTTATTTAGAGATACAGCACTGAAACAGGCCCTTCGGCCCATCGAGCCTGTGCCGACCATCAACCACCCATTTATACTAATCCTACATTCCTACCACATCCCCACCTTCCCTCAATTCCCCTACCATCTACCTATACTAGGGGCAATTTATAATGGACAATTTACCTATCAACCTGCAAGTCTTTGGCACTGACATGATTGGCTCCCCCATCATTGAGGATAGGGATAAAAATAGAAAGTACTGGAAATACTTAGCAGGTCGGGCAGCATCTGTGGAGAGAGAAAGAGTTAATGTTTCACGGTCTGTGATCTTTCATCAGAGGAGGACATTTGAACCATCATGTTTGAGCCAACTCTCGGACAGAGCTCATCCCACTCCCCTGCCCTTTTCTGTAGCCTTGCAAATCTTTTCTCTGCAAATAGTTATCCAATTCCACTTTGAAAAAGCCATGATTGAATCATTGAATCTGCCTCCACCATACTCTCAGTCAGTGCATTCCAGATTCTAACCACTTGCTGCATAAAAATAGTTTTTCCTCATGTCACCTCTAGTTCTTTTGCCAATCATTTTAAGTCAGTGTCCTTTGGTCCTGGACCCTTCCACCAATGGGAACAGTTTCTCCCTATCTACGCTGTCCACACCGCTCATGATTTTGAATACCTCTAGCAAATCTCCTCTCAACCTTCTCTTCTATAAGGAGAACAACCCCAATTTCTACAATCTATCCTCATAACTGAAGACTCTTATAGAATCATAGAAAGTTTAAGACACAGAAAGAAGCCACTTGGTCCATCGTGTCTGTGCTGGCTGAGAAACAATCCACCTACTCTAATCCCACTTTCCAGCATTTGCTCCGTAGCCCTGCAGCTTACGGCACTTGAGGTGCATATCCAGACTCCTTTTGAATGAGTTGATTGTCTCTGCCTCAACTACCCTTTCAGGCAGTGAGTTCCAGACCATCACCACCTTCTGGGTGAAAAAGATTTTCCTCATTTCCCCTCTCGTTTTTCGACCAATCACTTTAAATTTATAAATCCTCGTCACTGACTTCTCTGCCAAGGTGAATAAAACCTTCACCTCCACTCTATCCAAGCCCCTCAAAATGTTATACATTTCAATCAGATCTCCCCTCAGACTTCTCTGTTCCAAGGAGAACAACCCCAGCCTATCCAATCTTTCCTCATAGCTGCATTTTTCAAGCCCTGGCAACATCCTTGTAAATCTCCTCTGTACCCTCTCTAGTGCAATTACATCCTTTCTGTAATGAGGTAACCAGAACCGCACACAGTACTCAAGTTGTGGCCTAACCAATGAGTTATACAGTTCCAGCATAACCTCTCTGCTCTCGTATTCTATACCTCAGCTAATAAAGGAAAGGATTCCATATGCCTTCTTAACCACCTTTTCGACCTGTCCTGCTACCTTCAGGAATCTGTGGACATTCACTCCAAGGCCCCTTACTTCCCCTACACTTCTCAGTATTTTCCCATTAATTGTATATTCCTTTTCCTTGTTTGACCTCCCCAAATGCATCACCTCACACTTATCCAAGTTGAGTTCCATTTGCCACTTTTCTGTCAATCTGACCAGACCATCAATATCTTCTTGCAGCCTACAGCTATCCTCCTATCTACCACACGGCCAATCTTTTGTGTCGTCCGCAAACTTCTTGATCACGCCCACTACATTTACATCAAAATCGTTAATAAACACCACAAAAAGCAGGGGACCCAGTATTGAGCCTTGCGGAACGCTATTGGAAACAGCCCTCCAGTCACTAAAACAGCCGTCAACAATTACCCTTTGTTTCCTGTTAATGAGCCAATTTTGTATCCACCTTGCTGCATTTCCTTGGATCCCATGGGATTTTATTTTATTAACCAATCTGCCATGTGAGATCTTGTCAAAAGCCTTGCTAAAATCCATGTAAACCACATCAACTGCACTACCCTCATCTATCTTCCGAGATATCCCCAGAATTATTCTCATAAATCTTTTCTGCACCCTCTCCCATGCCTTCACATTCTTCATAAAGTGTGGTGCCCGGAATTGGACACAATACTCCAGTTGAGGTCGAACCAGTGTTTTATATAAATTCACATTTGTCTCTTGTTTTTCCTTTTGGATGGCAGCTGTTCACATCTCCTCTAGACACATCTTCTATTTCTTTTCTTGCCCCATTGCTACTCCCTTTGGACTTGTACCACCAAACCTTTTGTCATGTAATTTCTCCTGTCTCCCATCCCATCACAAATCTTCCCATTTGTTCTTTTTCCACCATCCTCTCGCACTTGCTTAAAACCTACAGAGTGTCTCCTGACAACGCAAAGCATGCGCAGAGTGATCGCCAACATCATCAGTGCATCCAAACGTTTGCCAGCTTGCCAGTATGAAACTGCGTATGCACTCATCTATGTCACCACACAATGACGACAGACGTAATGACATCCGAGCGTTGCCTCACTCCTCAATGGCTGCAATCGCCACCTCCATTCCTCCCAACAGTATCTCGCTTCGGCCGCTCACTCCCAGCGTTGCTACTTGCCCCCCCACACCCACCCCCAGCCAATCAGTCCCTGCCTCTCTGCTTCCCCCCTCCCCCCTCGCTCCCAGCCTCGCTGCTTCCCCCCCTAGATGCTGGCTGCCTGACCTGCTGAGTATTTCCAGCATTTTTGTTTTTATTTCAGATTTGCAGCGTCTGCAGTATTTTGTTTTTGTAACATTCCTCTCTTCCTTGTTTATCCCAGTCAACTGGCTGAATTGTCTTAGTAAAATATGCACAGAAGTTTCCATGTAGTTCACCTCTTTTGCATGGGTTTTCAACCAATGCCTGTACCAATGGGAATGCAAATGAGCAGACCTAGAAAATCCACCTGTAATTCCTTTGAGATGCTACTGGTGGGTGCAATTATTTTAAATTTGGAAACAGTGGTGTAACTCATCTTGAGGAAATTCTAGGCCTATGTTAGGACTGAGTCAAATACAATTACGAATAACAGTAGCACATAGATTGCTTTGTGCTATTCAACATAAGCAGAATTTTTCTTGCACTTGAATGAAAATAGTATATTGAGTTTTGAAAAATGTCTTGCATGTGTTACAAAAAGGTTAAAAAGAGCACCATGCTGTCAGACCACATCAGTGAGAGCTTCATAACTTCAGGATGCAATCATGGGAAAACCTCAGGCACTATCTCATGTCAACGAAAATATATTTTAAATTTTCATTCTTAGGAAGATAGTTCGATATATTTCTTACAAGGGTTTAGACAATTAATAGCTACATGTGAATTCACAGATGGAAACAGTAAAAGGAAAATCTCAATGGTCTTGAACTGCACATTTGCGCATTTAAATTTATGGGCTTTAAAGAACAACCATGAAAGATTTGTTAATCATAGGTTGTGCATTCGAGGTGTTTGAATTCCAGACATCAGGTACAGAACTAATGACATAATAACTGCAGCATTTTTGTAATCTATATACACTACAACTAGTCAAGCCCTAATAAGTAGAAACAAAGGGGAAAAAAACTCATTTATATTTATTACAAGTGTTATACAAAGAATAAATATCCAGGACTGTTCAAACTAAATGATGCATATTGTAAAATAAATTCATGACACAAGTCAACGGTCCCTTAACCACTAGGTGGTGCCACAGGACAGAGCAAATTACCAAGGCGATGCTTTGAAAAACAGGCAGCTGGCAGTTTATTTATTTAGAGATACAGCACTGAAACATGCCCTTCGGCCCACCGAGTCTGTGCCAACCAAGAACCACCCATTTATACCAAACCTACAGTAATCCCATATTCCCTACCACCTACCTATGCTAGGGGCAATTTGCAACGGCCAATTTACCTATCACCTGCAAGTCTTTGGCGGTGGGAGGAAACCGGAGCACCCGGCGAAAACCCACGCGGTCACAGGGAGAACTTGCAAACTCCGCACAGGCAGTACCCAGAATTGAACCCGGGTCCCTGGAGCTGTGAGGCTGCAGTGCTAACCACTGTGCCGCCCAAAAAAAGTTGAAAAAGGGGTGGGGCATGGGGGGTGGGGGCGAGGGCACCTTGGCCATCCCATTGGTACCCACGTTCCATTTGATGTCATTTTCAGGTTGGTCTCTATTCCAATGCCTGCCTGATTCCAGTATACAATAATATATAAATATATAAAATGGAGTTAAAGATAGTTACTAAGACCAGCAAAACGTGGAAAGTTAAGTTCCACAAGGATTGGAGCTAGGAACACTGCTTTTCACCATACCTGTAAGTGATTTGGACTCGGGAATCGGAAGTACAATTTCAAAATTTGCAGATGACACCAAATTGAGGGGTATAGTTAATAAGGAGAAGAAGTACGACAAAATACAGGAAAACATTAATAAACTTGCAGAATTGGTGTGTTATTGGTTAATGAAGTTCAATATAGATAAGTGTGAAGTGGCACATTTTATAGGAAGAATAAGGAGGCCATAAACTCCTTGAAAATAATTGGAGAATTATAGCCTCCAAAAAAAGGGTGGGTCTGGGTCAGTTGAGATTTTAAAATGTTTAAAAAAAATCTCAAACTCAAACACAAACTGCCTCAAACTCACCCACTTCCAGTTTTAACAGGGGTGAAACAAAGGGCAGGCAACCAACCTGCTCCCATTATAATGAGGCTGTGTGCTTCAGATTTAATCTCCATTTTAAATTTAGCCCTGGCCTGTCTTTCCACTTATCTGCTAGATTCAGCTTACCTGCTTCTGCGCCATATCCCCACCCTCCACACCATATCCCATCTTTCTGATATCGCTCTCCCTCCTCTGCTCTCTTCCACCCAATTCCTAGGCCCAGAGTGATCGGTTCCAGCTCTCCAGGCTACCGTTAAGGCAAATAGACTTCCAACTGAAATAAAAACAAGAAATGCTGGAAATATTCAGCAGGTCTGGCAGCATGTGTGGAGAGAGAAGCAGAGTTAACGTTTCAGGTCATTGACTCTTCATCAGGCCAAATGCTCAAAGGCTTGGAGCAAAAGTTCGTGAAGGCAACAGATTATTTTTTGAGAACAAATGCCAGTTAAATGACCATTGTGGGGGTTGGGGAAGGGCCTCAATGTCTTCATTCACTGCTAATAAAACTTCCCGATGAGTGCACCTTTAAAAATTAAAACTACATTGTAAGGGCTTAGAGCCCTTTAAAAATGGCGTTGGCGCCTGCGTGGTGGTGCCGGACACCATTGCCAGGGACGCAACGGCCACCCCCTTACATCATCGGGGCAGCCGCTCTGCCCTCTCTATTTAAATGAGCCCCCGGGCGTAATATCGTGGGGGCTCAGGGACGGCGCATCCGTGTGGGATGCATACTGTTTTTAGAGTGCGCCGCCGCGAACTGTGGCGCACTCATAAAGTTCAGCCCTTTGTGTGAGAAAGAGAGAGGCAGACAGAGAGAGGTCTTTTCCAGTCTTACTCAGATATTCCCCCTGTACCTCCACCTCTTTTTCCAGTACACTGAAGACTGTACCAGTGCCATTTCCTGCTCTCATCCCGAATTGGAAAATTTCATCAACTTGGCTTCCAACTTCCACCTTACCCTCGCCTTCACCTGGTCCATCTCCAACTCTTCCTTTCCCTTCCTTGACTTCTTTATCCCTATTTCTAGGGATAGGCTATCAACCAATATCCATGATAAGCCCACTGACCCCACAAATACCTTGACTACTTTTCTCCCACTCAGCTTCCTGTAAGGACTCTATTCCATTCCCAGTTTCTCAGTCTCTGTCGCATCTTTTCTAACGGTTCCGCACTACACCTTCCAGCGTATCCTCCTTTTTCATGACCAAGGATTCCCCCTCACCATGCTTCACAGAGCCCTCGACCATCTCCATTCCATTTCCTGCACTTCTGCTCTGACTCCTTCCCCTCCCTCTCAGAACCATGACACAGTTATCTTTATGCACACCTTCTACCCCATCAGCCTGCACATTCAATAGATCATCCCTTGCCATTTCTGTCATCTGCAGCATGATGCCACCGCCAAACACATATTCCCTTCCCGTGTTAGTGTTCCGAAGGAACCGTCCACTCTGCAACACTTTGATCCATTCCTCAGTTACTCCCAGCATCCCATGCCCATCCCAACACACCTTCCCATGCAAGTGCAGAAGATGCAAAACCCATCCTCATACTTCCTCCCTTCCAACCGTCCAAGGCCCAACACACACGTGCCCAGTAAATTAGCAAGGTACCTTTACTTCTTTCAATTTAATATAATGTATTCACTATTCATGTTTTGCCTCTTCTATATTGGGGAGATCAAATGCAAACTGGATGATTGCTTTGTGGAACACCTCAGTTGAGTTTGCAAGCATGATCCTGACCTTCCGGTCACCTGTCATTTTACTTCTCCACCTCTCTCTGACCTTGGCTTCCTACACTGTTCTGATGAAGCTCAATGTAAAGGTGAGGAACAACACTTCATCTTTTGATAAGGCACTTTACAGCCTTCTGGACTTCATATAGAGTTCAACAATTTCAGATCATAACCTTGTCCCCATTGGCTTTTGGACTGCAGCTATTGGTGATGATTCTGCTATTTCCATTCACACTTCCTCCAGACTCATCTTTTGTTTCTTTACTTGTCACATTACCATTCCATTTGCCTTGCACCATCATCCCTTTTATTATTTAATCTCTCTTGCCCTCCACCCTTTCACAGACCTTTAGATCAATTAGCATTGAAAGGGAGGAAATATTAGCTGTTTTAGGGGGCTTAAAAGTGGATAAATCCCCAGGCCCAGATGAGATGTATCCCAGGCTGTTATGTGAAGCAAGGGAGGAGATAGCAAGGGCTCTGACACTAATTTTCAAATCCTCTCTGGCCACAGGAGAGGTACCAAAGGACTGGAGGACAGCGAATGTGGTACCGTTATTCAAGAAGGGTAGCAGGGATAAACCAGGTAATTACAGGCCAGTGACTCTAGCATCAGTGGTAGGGAAACAATTGGAAAAATTCTGAGGGACAGGTTTAATCTCCACTTGGAGAGGCAGGGATTAATCAGGGATAGTCAGCATGGCTTTGTCAAAGGGAAATCATGTCTAACAAACTTGATTGAATTTTTCGAGGAAGTGACTAGACGTGTAGATGAGGGTAAAGCAGTTGATGCAGTCTACATGGACTTCAGTAAGGCTTTTGATAAGGTTCCGCAGGGGAGCTTGGTTAAGAAGGTAAGAGCCCATGGGATCCAGGGCAATTTGGCAAATTGGATCCAAAATTGACTCAGTGGCAGGAGACAGAGGGTGATGGTCGAGGGTTGTTTTTGCAAGTGGAAGCCTGTGACCAGTGGTGTACCACAGGGATCGGTGCTGGGACCCTTGCTGTTTGTCGCGTACATTAATGATTTAGACATGAATACAGGAGGTATGATCAGTAAGTTCACAGATGACCTGAAAATTGGTGGTGTCGTAAATAGTGAGGAGAAAAGCCTTAGATTACAGGACGATATAGATAGGCTGGTAAGATGGGTGGAGCAGTGGCAAATTGAATTTAATCCTGAGAAGTATGAGGTGATGCATTTTGGGAAGAGTAACAAGGCAAGGAAATATACAATGGGTGGTCGGACCCTAGGAAGTACAGAGGGTCAGAGAGACCTTAGTGTACTTGTCCATAGATCACTGAAGGCAGCAGCACAGGTAGATAAAGTGGTTAGGAAGGCATATGGGATACTTGCCTTTATTAGCCGAGGCATAGAATATAAGAGCAAGGAGGTTATGATGGAGCTGTATAAAATGCTAGTTAGGCCACAGCTGGAGTACTGAGTACAGTTCTGGTCACCACACTATAAGATGTGATTGCACTAGAGAGGATGCAGAGGAGATTCACCAGGATGTTGCCTGCGCTGGAGCATTTCAGCTATGAAGAGAGACTGGATTGGCTTGGGTTGTTTTCCTTAGAGCAGTGAAGGCTGAGGGGGGACCTGATTGAGACAAACAAAATTATGAGGGGCATTGATAGGGTAGATAGGAAGAAACTTTTTCCCTTAGCGGAGGGGTCAATAACCAGGGGGCATAGATTTAAGGTAAGGGGCAGGAGGTTTAGAGGGGATTTGAGGAAAAATCTTATCACCCAGAGGGTGGTTGGAATCTGGAATGCACTGCCTGAAGGTGTGGTAGAGGCAGGAACCCTCAGAACATTTAAAAAGTATTTACATGAGCACTTGAAATGCCATAGCAGACAAGGCTACGGGCCAAGTGCTGGAAAATGGGATTAGAATAGATCGGTGCTTGATGGCCAGCACAGACACGATGGACCGGAGGGCCTGTTTCTGTGCTGTATAACTCTATGACCTTCCCTTATCTGCTTCCAGCACCCACCCTGCCCTGCCTCTGTACTTGCTTAAAACCTGCTACATCTCCAACTTATTCCAATTCTGATGAAAGGTCATCAAATCTGAAGCATGAACTTTGTTTCACTCTACAGATGCTGCCAGAACAGCTCTGTATTTTCAGCATTTCTTTTTTTTTAAATTTTAGATGCAGAGAAACTTTGTGAGCTGGTGGGGGAAGTCTAGGACAACCTTATTAGAGTTAAGCCGTTCAGAAGAAAAGTTTGGAACCATCAATTCAAGCAAAGGATGGTAACAATGTGGCATTCTGTCCCACATAAAGGAGTAGTTTCTGAATTCAACTAATCATTTTAAATCTGAGATTGATATATTTTGCTTGCCAGAAGTTTAAAGAGGTATGGAGCCAAGGTCAGAAATCAGTCATGATCTCACTAAATGCAGGAAGAAGCTTGAAGTTGAATAGCCTACTCCTGTTGGTTTGTTCCTAGCAACTCAGTAATCACTCCCAATCACATCCTGGCTTTCTTTTATTGGCTTTATCTATCTGCATTCACACTTTCACGGAATTATGTTCCTTTCACACCTTTCAGTATATTTTCTTTACTATATAGACCATAGTCCAATTCCTCCCAAAATGCATCACCTCACATATTCACATTAAATTGCATCTTTTACCCTATCTACCCATTCTGCCTAATTGTCTACGGCCTCCTGAGTCTCCCTTTTGGTTTGCCAAACTTTCAACTTTTGTGTTGACACATCGTATAAGGTATTCTGAAAATTCATATACAATATATATACTGTATTCCCTGTAAATCCATTCACTTTTACAAGAATCTGTCAAAAATGAACTGCCTCTAACAAATCCATGCTGGCTGCCCTTGATAATCTGATGCATTTCTAAATGCTCACTATTTGAATATGAATGTCAAATTATTGAATTTTTGAAGTTTCCACAAAAATGTAGTTAAATTAACTGGTTTATAGCAATTTATTATTCTTACCCTTCTTGAACAGAGATCCTGCTGCTATTGTGTTTAATGTCTGAAGCTCTGCTCTTTCCAGGTTCTTCTGAGCCCCTCTGGATTCCGTCGAATATATTTCTGAACTTTTATGTATTCTTCACAGTGCACCTCTAAACCTTCTCTTTAAATTTGAGACTGCAAAGCTTGTGAAGTTCTCATCTTTGCATTCAAACCTTTCCATGGCCTTGCATCTTCCTATCTCTGCAACCTCCTCAAGCTCTCAGAAAACTCTGCACTCCTCCAAATATGGCCTCTTGTGCATCCCCAACTTCTTTTGCCCCTCCATTGACAGACATACCTTCATCTGTCTAGGCACTAAGCTCTGGAATTCCATTCCTAAACCTATTCCCCTCTCCCTCTTTCAACACAGTCCATAAAATCTGATTCAGCAAGCTTTTGCTTGTCTGTCCAAAAGTCTCGCTCTTCGGCTCTGTGTCAATTTTTGTTTGATTGTACTCCTATAGAGCACATGGGACATTTTATTATGTTATTGGAACTATTTTTTCGATTTGTTTCATGGGATGTGAGCATCGCTGGTTAGGCCAGCATTTATTGTCCAACCCCAATTGCCCTTGAGAAGTTAGTGGTGAGCTGCCTTCTTGAACTGCTGCAGTCCTTGGGGTGTAGGCACACCCACAGTGCCTTTAGGAAGGGAGTTCCAGGATTTTGACCCAGTGACAGTGAAGAAACTGCAATATCGTTCCAAGTCAGGATGTTGTGTGGCTTGGAGGGGAACTTGCAGGTGGTGGTGTTCCCATGCAGCTGCTGCCCTTGTCCTTCTAGGTGGTAGAAGTCATGGGTTTGGAAGGTGCTGTTGAAGGAGCCTTGGTGAGTTGCTGCAGTGCATCATGTAGATAGTACATAGAAATGCAAGTGGTTAGTGTTCTCTTTCCTTCTGTTTTTAAATTCAGATAGTGTTGTGTTTCTATTTAGGGTCATGCCTGTCTAGCTACTTGTTGTGGCTAAATAAGTTTCTCCCACAAGATCTTCAGAATGCTTTTTTGAGTATTTCATCACTTCAAAACAATTGAATCCTGCTTATAAAATCCAAGATGAACTGTCCAGTATATAACTCAAATCAGTTTGTTTGCAATGAGACTTTAAAATAGGATTTGTCAAAGAACAACTGTAAGGTCTCATGTTCAGAATACCTGTGAGCTACAGCACGCACAAGGGCAATTTTGAGTAAACTATTGTTGCATTTCCTCTTGAGAAATTCAAACAAAATTTTATAGCTATCGAGAGGGAGTGCATTTTCAGATCACAAACTACAGCATGAAATATTTTGCAGTTAGCAAAAAGACCTCCCAGTTCCAAACTGAATTGGTTACACCATGTGTAACACTCCATGTATATTGGAAAATCATGCTTTACTCCCAGTGGAGAACAGCATTTATTGCTGCATCTTTTAACATTGTAATTTGCTAAATCCACCATCTGCTGCAGTCAGTGTTGAAGTAGGGCCAAGTTTTGACTATGGACTATGTGCTCCACCAGAAACTGGGTTGTAACTGGCCCAAATAATCAGCCTGTTTAATTAGCAAAGAGAGGATATCCATTCCATCAGTCTGATCTAAAGCCCAAAGAATTACCTTCAATGTGTTTTCAAAATATAGTAGTCAGAGTTAGACGGAAGATTAGAAAAGGGTTAATTCTAATTTAAACTTGAAGGTTTATGCAAAAAAAAAATGCCTACCAGGTACAGAAGACACAGCTTTAAAATAACAGAACAAGATTGCTTATTGAGGATGGCATAAATTTTCCTGCATTGTTTTGACTTGATTAAGGTTCTTTGTTCGCAAAAACCTGAAGCTAGGGAACTAGCAAGTGACTTGGCATGCCTAGGTGCCAACACTTCATTGATTTGCAGGTTATGAGGGTACCAGAGTTGTGTGGGTGTGTCACTTACATATACAAGTTTCCCCCAGATTTTAATAATCAATTGTTAACTCATGCTTTTGGTGGCTGTCTTTTGATAATTGGCAAGAACAAGTTAGTTTATTCACTGAGGAATTTGTTCAGTTCCTGATGAGAGGTTGGTCGTTTAAATGCTAATAAAACCCTAACCTGTTGATTCACGAGTTTGCCCAGCCAAATTTAGGCTTCAGTTCCGAGGCAGAAACTGGATGGTAAACCTTTGATGCTTTCCTAGTCTATTAATTGCAATGAAGCATTAAAGATTTGTCTACTGCTCATGATGAACATCAGAGTGTTATCCAACATTGTTTCAACTCAAGTCCCAAAAAGGATGCTGTTCTAATCACTGCAGAAATGAGGCCCACTTATGGCTTCCACTTTTACAACTTTTAGTGTTTGGAATAGCATCACAAGGCCTATTTTATTTAGCTGCACTCGTGCAGGTGTAAAGTAATTAGAAAATTGGGCAAAGGTCTTACACATGTTTTACACCTACTTATTTTTACACACCTATGTATGTCAAGAAGTGCTTCCTGACATCAACCCTGAACAGCCATGTTCCAATTCTGATAATTGCAATAAAATTCCAATTTTACATAAGAAATAGAAGCAGGAGTAGGCCATTTGGCCCCTCAAGCCTGCTCTGCCATTCAAGAAGATCATGGCTGATCTGTCTGTGGTCTCAACTCCACTCTCCTGCTTGCCCCCCATACCCTTGTACTCACCTGTTGATCAAAAATCTGACTAACTCAGCCTTGAATATATTGAATGATCTAGCCTCCTGTGCTCTCTGGGGTAGAGAATTCCAAAGATGAATGACCCTCTGAGATGAGGAATTCCTTCTCATTTCCATCTTAAATGGGCAACCCCTTATTCTGAAACTGTTACCCCTCATTCTAGATTCCCTCACGAGGGCCCCCCAATGGCCGGAATTTTATGTTGGTGATGGGAGTTTCGACGTTCAGAAAAAGCGACACTGATAATCCCACAATGCCTTTTCTCCAGAAGGCGCGCCAAATCTAGTACCAATTACATGGGCAGCGGTGGGTGTTCCACAGGATCAGGACCTGGAAGCATCAGAGGCCAGCAGCTCTCCACTGAAGCAGCACCATTGCAGAGGCGGTGGCCACTGCTGGAGGAGCACCTACCCAAGGCCCAGGAGCAGCATTGGACCCAGGCCACAGGTAGGTCAGGACAGGAGGGGTCTCGTTGGTTGGGGGTCCAGAAGGGTGACTAGCAAGGGCAGGGGGTTGGCTCTCAGTGCCCACTCCCCTTCCCAACACCAGGTCCCTCGTTCCGGTACCAAGGCTGTTTAACAAGGCTCCCCCACCCCCTCCGCCCCAGGAGCCTGGAAGCATCCCAGTTTTCCATGCCATGCTTCTTGTGCCGTGACAGGGCCGCGTGCCACACAACTAATTGTGGCGGCAGTGGGATGAGGCCCTTAATTGGGATTGCTCTATAATTTCCTGGCTTCTTCATTTTTTTTAAACAATAAAGTGACATTGGCAACTTTCCAATCAAAAGGGACAATTTCTGAATCAAGAAAATTTTACAAGATCACGGCTAAAGTATCTGTAATTTCCTCATCTACTTCGTGCAATACCCTGGGGTAGAAACCATCAGGTCCTGGAGGCTCAGTTTTGTGCCTCCAGGGTCACTTTGCCTTCCATTGCTTTTCACATACTGCTACATCTTTACAAAATCTGTAATTTATGTGGCAGTATGGGGGGCGGGGGGAAAGAGAGAAGGGATGATAAAACTAAATTACTTTAAGCTTTTCCTAAAGAACAAAGCCCTGCATTTCCACTCAGAATTCTCTGGTGTAACTGCCAGTGGAGGCTGAAAACCATGTTAGAATTCAGGTTTTGCCAGCTTTCCACCCTGTGAAGAGCAGGCTACAAAAACTTTGGTTGGGAAGCAAGGAAGTGGGTGGTTCTTTCATTTGCCTCCCAGCATTAAAAATATTTCTGAGGAACGTTTCTGGGTCATGTCCATGGCAGGAGTCAGCAGTACAACCTCCTAGCTCTCGTCCCACTGTGGCCCCAGAAAAATTAGCAGCCAAAAGGTAATTGATTCTTGAAGTGATCAATTAGCCTAAGAAAATCCCACAATAGCTCCATTGGGAACAGAAGACAGAATTAATGTCTTCATTTGGTCCATCTGGGATCTCTCTTCCAACTTTGGAATGGCATTGTGCTACTCTGATGTCCCAGGCTGATGTATCCTCATAGGGTTCAAGAACTTTTACCACCTTGTGATCACTTATCATGAAGTAGCTGCATCTCATTATATTTTCCCCATCAGCCTTACCACCACATCATTCAAGCTTTCATGTCTGAGCCATTGTGCACAGGGAGTGTATTTTATTTATTTAAATAAGGTAGCCTCAAACTAAGTAAGGATTGAGCTCCTCACTCAATGCATGTATGCTGCAGTTTCATTACAACTGCAATTCTTCTCACAACCCATCACTCTACCATCAGAAATAATAAAAAGGAACACATTGTGACTGCTGTTTTTACAATTTTAGTTAGCCAATTAATTTTACAATCCTTTTTCGAAATTCTCCATGGTCAAACCTGCTAAAATTAAAAACTGAAAAGGAAGTTTTAGCAAGACAACTTATGAATGTGATCAGGTATAATCTTTCCTGGTTTTGCAAAATAATCTTCAGTGGTGTCCATAAGAGAAAGCACGAGACGTACGCCTATTGTTCATTCAGCTTGCTGCAAATTCTGATCAGCTTGATATTTTGACCGTCAATTTATAAATTCCAAAAACACTGGAATGAATCATAGCACTGAGGGTGGAAAAAATATGCTGCACAAAAGATAAAAAAATTAGCTTTTAAAAAGGTGAAGAATTCTTCATGCACATTACATTTTATATAATAGCCACAATGCTAAAATCACAAAATGTACATTTGGATTATTAATTTCATACTTTCCTCGGAATAGCATCATAAAATTGATAGAAAGACAAAATTGAAGAAAACTTTATTCATCATGTAGAAAAGGACAATGAAACATAGTTCACTTTAACAGAAAATAGACCAGCCTGCAACTGGTTCAACCATTTATCCTCCAGGCTGATCTGTAGAAGAACATTTTGAAAAGTTTATACAACAGAAAACTCACATTAAAAAGGGCTCTTTTTCTCCCAAGCGCATAAATCACACTTTCTGGGAGGAACAACCAAAAGTGAAGACTTCTGCGGAAATAGTAGAGTGTACTTGTAGCAAGGTGTCTGCATTCCTTCAGGTTAGAGACAAAATAAAGTCCTTGCATTATGATGTTAAAAAACTTTTTTCAAGAAACAAAATGAATACTTGAGCTATAAAAAACTGCACAATATGCAAATTTGGCATTCTATAGAAAAAGTATTTGACTTCAACTTTATAATTGGATAATAAATTATTTCATTATTACAACACTTTGGTGATGTGCAAGTATTTTTAAACAGCATGGCAAGAACATGGGCAGAACACAAAATATTTAATACATGAATATATTTATGATTACAGTAAACTTTCATTAACATGCTACTGTTAAAAATGGGGATAAGGACTGCTTGTCACAGAAAGGCTTCATCTTAATTTCAAAACCTATTAAAGCCAGTTCTCAATCAGACATCATCCATGAGTTGGATTTATAAGTTACATTGGTCATAATATGAGGACTCATCTCCAAATAATTTTTTATATCACAAAGCCTGTTCTGATAATCAACTATAAGGACCAGAATGCCAAATTTATGAGGGAATAATCACATAACAATTTGGGAGCAGTGAAGAATGTAAGTTTCATTGCTACAATACATTTGATATTAACATATTCTGTACTAACAATTACAATATTGAACCGCAAAACTCAATTTAGGTGATCATTTGTAGTATTTGTGTGGAAATAAAGATGTAATACATTGGCCTGGATTTTACGTTGGGCAGACGGGAGCTGGCCAGCGATGGAAAAGTCGGTGGAACCCGTTCCATATTTTACGGGTCCCCAGGCTTTAATTGTTCCGAGGCAGGACTTCCAGCCACTTGAGGAAGGAAGTCCTGCCTCATTGTGCTGCTGGCCAATCAGCGGGACAGCAGCTCTTAGTCCTAGCAGCCCCACCCGGAGCGGTGGCCACTGCTGGGACCGCAGCCCAGCCGACCGCAGAGCAAGACACGGAGCCTGCAGTTAAGGTAAGTTTTGTTTGCCTCACCGGGTGTAATCGGTTGGGCCCTGGCAAGGCAAGGGTGGTCTGATGGGGGGGGAAACAGGGGGCGTTTCTGGTGTTGGGGGTGGTTGGGATAGTGGGGGCGGCCCTCCACTGGGCACCCTGTGCCCGATCATCAGGGGCCCCCCCCCCCGGGACGATCAGCAGCCGCCTGGTATTTCCAGGCGGCTTCTCTGGGTCCTCAGCCGCCTGCTGGGCACACGTAAAATCTTCGTGGAGGTGGGTGAAAGCCCTTAAGTGGCCATTAAGTGGTCACTTAAGGGTCATGACTGGCCGGGGGCGGACGGGCCGTTTTTCGCCCCTGCCGCACTATGTAAAGTGGCGGCAGACGCGGGATCGGCTCGGGAAGGCCTCCCAGAGCCTCCTGCTCCATTTTACGCCACCCCCCGCCACCGTCCCGCCCGCTGAGGTGGCGTAAAATTCCAGCCATTAAGTGACTGCAAAGTATTTTAAGAATGCTTGATATTTAAATTGCATTGTGCAAAGCAATGCTGCATGTATTAACACATTGCAAACATGTTCCGTCATACACAATATCCACTAACAGATAATTCAATGCACAGTTCTCAACTTCCAAAAAAATGCACTTGTCTGAATCTGCACATTTGCTAACTTCTCTTCAAAATATGAAAACAAGCTGTTTAGCATTAATTTTTATCATTTGAAGAAACAATCTCTTGGCAATATATTGTGCTTCAATACTCATGGCATGCAATGAACAGTAATCCCACGTTAATGTTTTATAAAAATCACTTGTTGAGCTGAGACCATTTTCTTGTGAATCTCTCCCTTGAGTGGTGTAGCTTTTCGTAATGCAATATTGATTTTGTTCTGATAATTCTGCCATTAAGAGAAGCACACAACAAAACACTGATTCCACATATACGAATTGGATAAAATCAGCCAACAGGTACTGAATAGTATGAATTGAACCATCCAATTCCACTCACTTTCCTCGGTCTGAGGCACCATGTAAATTGTCAACAAATACCTTTTCACAGTTCTGGTGTGTTAGTCCTGGGCTCGCACTGTATTTATTATTCAAAAATTCCAGATGGGCTGATGGCTTCGGAGATTAAAGAGTAATTCGAGCACAGTGGTGTTTCAGTTTGCAGGGCAGCATACCCTTGTTGAGTTGGTAAAACTCCACAAGCTGGATAAGATCAGTAAATTTGGTGTGGCCCTCATCCAGGGAATAATATAATTCTCCATCTTCTTCTAGCTGCATTGATTACATAGCAGTTTATGAAACAGTTCCAATGCGGTTATATGTATGCAACAGTTTCTGTATAATTACTCAACCCTGTTATTTTGTATCCTTTCATAATTGTACTTCTGCAGCAACTTCAATGAAACCATTATCAGTAATGCAAGCAAAAAGCTTTTTTTTTGCAGGACTATGGGGAAAGAGCAGGGGTGTGGGACGAATTAAATAGCTCTTTCAAAGAACCAACACAGGCATGATGGGCCAAATAACCTTCTCCTGTGCTATATAATTCCATGGTACATGTGCATCAGAAGACAATCATGTTCGAGGACATTACGTTCACTACTAGATTTTGTTATAATGAATTATTCCTAGAATACATTATAAAAATAGACAATGTGATATAGTCAAAATCATAAAAAGTTTCATCAACAGAAATACCCTTCCAATCACTTGCAATTAAAAAAAAACTCACCAAGACTGGTTTATAGCAAACAAAAAGGGGCAAATAGTTATTCCATGAAATACTTGGCGGCACAGGACAACAAAAATGAGCTTAGTTACGTCTTCGTCAGAATTTCCTCAATTGTGAAAAAAAGGGCAGCTTTTAGTAACCCCAAAGGAATATTTTTCCTTTGTCCTCCCCCATTCTGTCCACAACCATTGTACGTGTTCTATGAACCTAGCTTGTTTTTTATTCCCCTAGGTTCTGGCATACTTCTTGTGAATAATTGAGGCAGGGAACTTTTGTGGCAAAAGCAATCAAGCCACAAGCCATTTCCAAGGTATTCTGTCTTTAAAAACCCTTCCCTCAAGTTCCTTTGCACTTTTACGCCCTTTTGCAATCTGCCTGCTGAGTTCCAAGTGCCCTCATTTGAATATAAGTGGTAAGTTTTATTAGCAATTTCTGCAGCTGGGAACTATTTGAGAAGCCACTTCCATTGCCTCACATGCCTTGAGCCACCTTGGCCCCGAGCTCTGCTTTTCTTTCACCTATTCTAGTCCTACTCCTAGGTGCAATATGAGGGCCAGAATCACAAGAGCTGGCTTGCTGCTTATGGTCTACAAAAGGGTCTGGAACTTGGGAGGCTCTCTTCTCATGGCAATTTGCTCCTGGCAGGGAGCCGCTGTGTATTGACAAACCTCATTTCTGGGCAACCTAGTGCCACTTCCCACTGGTGTGGTGCTCCAAGGAATAAGGACTGAGGCTGGAAGGAAGCCCTTGTGATATGACTCCAGACCACAGTCTTTTTCCATAGCCATAAAAATGATAATCATGTGGAAATTCACCCCCAATGAGTACTGTAGAAATATTCTACTCCAGAAAGACAGATTTTGGGGGAAACTAAGGAAGCAGGACTGGAGAGCACAGCACAGTTACCAGAATAAATCAGGAAAGAAAAGTGAATCCTGTTTAGAAATGCTACACAGTACAGAACTGAATATTCTCCAATGATAAAATGGCTAACAACGGGAAAAAGGCAGATATGGGTCAACAAAGGAAGTAATGGTAGAAATAAAGGTAAACAAATAAATTGTTCCTGAAGTATAAGCTACCAGTATCATGGTGGATTAGGATGAATACAAGTAAATTTCTATAAATATATTCACATCTAACAGATAAAATAAAAACAGTGTGGTCATTAAAAGACCCCAAGTGTGATGATATCAATTGACCTATACTAAAATTCTTTTTAATATTCATGAAGCAGACCGTAGGGAACCTTCCCATCACAAAGTTGAATTTTTGGTATGGGGGTGAGGTAAAATAAATAGAAATTTAAGATATGGAGATCACTGATAGGGAAAGGAAGACAAGGCACCATACCAGAATGAACATCATACAAGGTTATTTAACGTGGCTAGCATAACTAGCCTTATTGGTCACATGCTTGTCTTCAGAAAATCATTAGAAAAGGAGGAGAGCCCAAGAATAGGAAAATAGTTACCAGAACTTCAATCTTAAAAAAAGGGATCTTGGTACAATCTCAAGAAGACAGCCTGAAAGAGGGGATAATAAAAACCTAGACAATTATTTAATGTTAGGAGTCAGCACAGGTTTATGGTAAGTCAATGTTGCCCAGCATGTTTACTGTGAAGTTATTCAATTAAATGATGAATCAGCTGACAATGGAAATTCTGTGGATGTGATGTATTTAGAATTCACAAAAGCTGACACTGTGCCACAGAGGCTATTAAATTCACAAGTTTTGAATATAAAGAAAGATTCTGAGGTGGGTTGAAAATTGACTAAACTAGGGAAAGCAAAGGGTCTCTGTAAATGGAACCACATTGGCCACACACGAGCGTACATGGGATCAAACAGCGGTCAGTGCTGGGGCCAATGCTGTTTGCAGTGTATATAAATGACCTGGAGCAGGCACAGACACAAAGTTGGCTTGATGGCAAAATTTGATGGTGGGGGTTCAAACAACAGTGCACAGGCAAACGAAACATAAAAACAATTTGGATAGATTGGGATGTTGAGAGGCAAATGGCATTTATTGTGAACAAATGCAAGGAAATGGGATGAGGCAAGGAAAATAAATAGAGTGAATATAAACTAGATGACTCTCTGCTACAGGAACAACAAAAGAGAGTGGCATAAAGGCATCAGTGGATAATCCAATGAAAACAACAGTGCAGTAAGTAAAGCTAACTAGATCTTGGGAGATACAGTCAGAGGTTAAGGCACAAATGATGAGAGGTGGAATAACCTCGGTTTGTTTATTTTGGAAAAGCGAAGGCTCATGCGGGATATGAAGTTAAAAAAAAAAGTTAAGCATTGGATAGGTTGTTGAGAGAGTGGGTATTTTCAAAATTATTATATTGGACACTGGTCAGGTGAATTGCAGAGTCTTTTTTGGTCCTGTACTTTTCTATATTACTATGTAACATCTTATTTTCCTCCCAATAACCCTAAGCAAATCAATGCCACATTGTACTTGGCAACTATCAAGAATGCAAAGCTTATGTATTAGTACAAGTATTGCTTTGTCTACTTCCAGATATAGAAACTCTCGTTGCCACCCAGGGCAATCCACACCTAACACTGGCACAATTTCCTTAGAAGTTAGCACAAAACTTTCTTCAAGCCTGCATCCATTATGACCCTCTGAACAACTGAAGATCCTTGGGATATAACATATTGTTGGCTGCAAGATGCAGTTTGCAGAATTAACTTTGGGGATCAATGACAGTAAAAGGATTGGATTTTAGGTCAGGCGGACGGGAACTTGCCACCAACATAAAGTTCGGTGGCGAACCCACATCAGCCTAGCCTGGGGCTCCATCCCATATTTTACAGGTCCCCAGGCTTTAATTGTTCCAAGGCGGGACTTCCACCCGCTTGAGGGAGGAAGTCCCGCCTCATTGAGCTGCCGGCCAATCATCGGTCTGGCAGCTCTTAGTCCCAAAGGGAGCAGTGGCCACTGCTGGGACTGCAGCCCAGCCGAGGACACGGAGCCAGGACTGCCGGTAAGTTTGGGTTGCCTTGCCGGGGGCAATCAGGCATGCCCCAGCGAGGCAAGGGTGGTGGGAGGGAAGGGAGGTGTCTTGGGTTATGGGGGTGGTTGGGGAAGTGGGGGCAGCCCTCAATCGAGAACCCTGTGCCCGATTGTCAGGCCCCCCACCCCACCCACCACGGGGCGCGGAGAGACCAACAGCTTTCACCAGGCGGCTTTTCCCGGCTCCAGGACGCCCGCTTGCCACGGGTAAAATCCATTAATTGGCAACTTAAGGGCCTTGATTGGCCTGGGGCGGGCGGCCTGTTTTCCACCCCTCCCCCTCGCCTACGTAAAGTGGGGCGGAGGCGGAGGCTGGTCAGGAAGGACTCCTGGAGCCTCCCACTCCATTTTACGCCACCCCCCACCACCATTTGGCTCGCTGGGGTGGCGTAAAATTCTGGCCAATGAGAATTAAATTTTTCTTTCTTTCAAAGTTATTGCATTAACCAAAGCAGCACTTTAAAATGACAGTTTTGCCTTATTGCAATCATGTATCATCAAACACACAGTCACAATAAATCAGTATAAACAATTACTATTGAATTTTTATTTTCAACTACTTACCGGAACAATCTGAAAATGTCTTATCTTCTGACAATGGCACAACGACAAAACAAAACTTTTCAGATTACTTTGACTGTCCCGCAGTAAAAACATCCTATATGGGGTGAAAAGTGGGGAAAAAACTATATATGCACATTAAGTTGTTTGTGCACCATTGTTTAACTGAAACTTGGCATGATTTATGGAGAAAAGCTATTACTAGAATTTTTCCCCCCTATCAAATGAGTTCTGTGTTAACAAAAGGAAAATTCCTCATAATCAAGATCTTTAACAACATATCAGATATAAAAAAGCCAACACCCAAGCTGCACTGCAAGTAAGTGCACTAACTTACATGTACAATATATTTAGAAGGGAGAGGCAGATAATAATTAGAACAGTAATTGTTGTTTTATTCTTTCGTGGGATGTGAGCATCGCTGGCAAGGCCAGCAGTTGTTGTACATACTTAATTGCTCTTGAGAAGGACACTTTACCAAAGCAATAGTAGGACTCATCCATTAAAAACTTACCTTGATGCTTTCCCCTCTTAACGCTTGGTCGCTCATTTAGCCTTACTGGCCTCTTTAACTGCCAACATTGTTAACAATTTGTACTTAAGTATCTTTAATGTAGAAAAAAATATCAAGATGTTTTGCAGAAAAAAAAAGGAGCGGGTGCCAAGCCTCTGCAGGAGGGTTAAGAGAAGTGACTGAAAGTTTGGCTAAAGAGATATGGGCCGGGATTTTAAGGTAGGCAGATGGGAGCCGGCCACCAACTGAAAAGTCGGAGGCGAGCACGCTTCTGCCTCACCTGGGATCCGACCCGTATTTTGCAGGTCCCCGGGCTTCAATTGGTGCGAGGCGGGACTTCCACCTGCTGGAGGTAGGAAGTCCCGTCAAAAGAGATGCTTGCCAATCAGTGGGCTGGCAGCTCTTAGTCCCAGCAGCACCACTGGGAGGGGTGGCAACTGCTGGGACTGCAACCCAGCATGAAGAGAAAATGCCTGGGAGCCGGGAAGGCAGGTAAGTTTTGATTGCATTGCTGGGGGTAATTGGTCGGGCCCCAGCAAGGCAAGGGTGGTCGATTGGGGGGGGGAGGGGTTTTGTTGGGTCTTGGGGGTGGTTGGGGTAGCGGGAGTGGCCCTCCATCGGGCACAGGGTGCCCAATCATCAGGGCCCCCCGGGACGCTCGCGAGCTGCCTGGTTTTGTCAGGCGGCTTCTCCTGGTCCTTGGCTGCCCAACCAGCCATGCGTAAAATCCACATGGAGGCAGGCAAAGGCCACTTAAGGGCCTTGATTGGCCTGGGGCAGAAGGCCGTTTTTTGCCCCGCTGCCCTACATAAAGTGGCAACGGAGGCGGAAGCAGATCAGGAATGCCTCCCGGAGCTTCCCGCTCTATTTTATGCCACACCCCGCCACCATCCGGCTCTTTAGGGTGGCATAAAATTCAGGCCATGGTTTGAGAGAGCTTGTAAGCGTGGGAGGAGAGGTAGAAAAGCAAAAGCCGTTTTTGGGGAGCAGATGCCAAAGAGTAGGGTGAATCAGCTGAAGGCCCTGACACAAAGGTGGAATGAAAGAGGGGCAGGAATTTAAAGAATAACTTCACCTACTATTGCTTTCAAAACCACCATTATCACCCCTCCTCAATAAGCCCACCCTTGACCACTCTTTCCACTCTAAAGGATCTTGAATTAGTTATTACTTTCCAATCCTATGCCCATCTTCACACGCCTCACTTGAAGCTCACCTTTCAATTGTTTGCCTCGCTTACATGGAGACTATACTAATCAAAGTCAGTGTTCTTTTCTTTGACTGCAACTACAGCAACTTATGCCTCACCTCATGGTCTTCCTGGAGTTCTCCTTGGTATTCTAACATAGTAAATCAAGCCATCCTCCTCCTGCATAATGGGAGCAAGGGATCAAATTTGGGAAGATATGGTAAATCAAGGAGTAGAGACAAGGCAAGACAGAAAAGTTTTAATAAGGGAAATTATAAACAGACTGTGACAGGAAGGGACAGAGTGTACAAATCTAAGAGTAAATCGACAGATAAGGCTAGCGATTACAAAAATAATAAAAGGACAAAACTAAAGGCTCTGTATCTGAATGCATGTAGCATTCAAACAAAACAGATGAACTGAGTGCGCAAATAGAAATAAATAAGTACAATCTGATAGCAATTACAGAGACATGGCTGTAGGATGATATAGATTGGGACCTGAATATTGAAGGGTACATGGCATTTAGGAAGGACAGGTAGCTAGGAAAAGGTGGATGGGTAGCTCTGTTAATTAATGATGGTATTAGCGCAATAGAGAGGGATGACCTAAGTTCAGGAGACCAGGATGTAGAAGCAGTTTGGGTAGAGATGAGAAATCATAAAGGCAAGAAGTCGCTTGTGGGAGTGGTGTACAGGCCACCTAACATTAACCACACTGTAGGTCAGGGTATAAAAGGAAGAAATAATGGCAGCTTGTCAGAAAGGTATAGCGATAATTATGGGGGATTTTTAACCAATAAACTGGAAAAATCAGATGGGCAAAGGTAGCCTAGATGAGGAATACATAGAATGTTTTCAGGATAATTTCTTGGAACAATACGTTTTGGAGCCAACCAGAGAGCAGGCTATACCAGACCTTGTATTGTGCAACAAGATAGGATTAATTAATGACCTCATAGTTAAAGCGCCCCTAGGTAGCAGCAATCATAATATGATTGAATGTTACATTCAGTTTGAGGGAGAGAAGAGTGGGTCCAAGACTAGTATTTTAAACTTAAATAAGGTCAATTATGAGGGTATGAAAACAGAGCTAGCTAAAGTGAACTGACAAATCAGGTTAAGGCATAGGTCAATAAAGATGCATGGGCAGACATTTATGAAGATACTTCAGAATATACAGAAATACACATTTCAACGAGAAATCAAAATTCCAAGGGTGGGAACCACCATCTGTGGTTAACTAAAACAGTTAAAGATAGTATCAACTTAAAGAAAAAGCCTATATTTGCACAAAGTTGGGAGGCAGGTCAGAAGATTGGACAGAATGTAAAAACAGCAAAGAATGAATAAAAGATTGACAAGGAAGATAAAATTAGAGTACGAGAGAAAGTTAGCTAGAAATATAAAGACAGATAGTAAGGGTTTCTATAGATATTTAAAAAAGAGTTAACAAAGTGAGCGTTGGTCCTATAGTAAGTGGATCTGGGGAATTAATAATGGATAATAAGGAGATGGCAGATGAACTGAACAGATACTTTGCATTGGTCTTCACTTTTGACGATATAAGAAACATCCGAGTATTAGCTGTAAGTCAGGAAATGGAAGGGAGGGAGGAACTCAAGAAAATTACAATCACCAGGGAAGTGGTACTGAACAAATCGTTGGAGCTGCAGGCTGACCAGTCCCCGGGTCCTAATGGACTTCATCCTAGGGTGTTAAAAGAAGTGGCTAGTGAGATAGTTGATGCGTTAGTTTTAATTTTCCAAAATTCCCGAGATTCAGGGAAGGTTCCGTTAAATTGGAAAATAGCGAATGTAACTCCATTATTCAAAAAGGGAGGGAGACAGAAAGCAGGAAACTACAGGCCAGTTAGCTTAACATCTGTCTTCGGGAAAATGTTAGAAGCTATTATTAAAGACGTTATAGCAGGGCATTTAGAAAACTCCAAGGCAGAGTCAAAATGATTTTGTGAAAATGAACTAATGTTTAACCAATTTATTGGAGTTCTTTGAGGGAATTACATGTGCTGTGGATAAATGGGAACCAGTGGATGTATTGTACTTAGATTTGCAGAAGGCATTTGATAAGGTGCCACATCAAAGGTTATTGCAGAAAATAGAAGCTCATGGTGTAGGGGGTAACACATTGGCATGGACAGAAGATTGTTTCGCTAACAGGAAACAGAGAGTAGGCATAAATGGACCATTTTCTGGTTGGCAAGGTGTAACGAGTGGTGTGCCACAGGGATCTGTGATGGGGCCTCAACTTTTTGCAATTTGTATAAATTACTTAGATGAAGGGACCGAAGGTATGGGTGGTAAATTTGCTGATGACACAAAGATAGGTAGGAAAGTAACTTATGAAGAGGACATAAGGGGGCTACAAAGAGATATAGATAGGTTAAGTGAGTGGGCAAAGACCTGGTAAATGGAGTATAATGTGAGAAAGTGTGAAATTGTCCACTTTGGCAGGAAGAATTAAAAAAAAGCATATTATCTAAATGGTGACAGATTGCACAGCTCTGAGATGCAAAGGGATCTGGGTGTCCTAGTGCATGAATCGCAAAAGGTTAGTATGCAGGTACAGCACATAATTAGGAAAGCTAATAGCATGTTATCATTTATCACGAGGGGAATTGAATACAAAAGTAGGGAGGTTATGCTTCAGCTATACAGGGCATTGTTGAGACCACATCTGGAGTAGTGTGTACAGTACTGGTCTCCTTATTTAAGGAAGGATGTAAATGCATTGGAGGCAGTACAGAGAAGATTTACTAGACTAATAGCTGGAATGGATGGGCTGTCTTACGAAGAAAGATTGAACAGGTTAGGCTTCTATCCGCTGGAATTTAGAAGAGTAAAAGGTGACTTGTTTGAAACATATAAGATCCTGAGGGGTCTTGAAAAGGTGGATGTGGAAAGGATGTTTCCCCTCGTGGGAGAATCTAGAACAAGGGGTCACTGTTTAAAAATAAGGGGTCGCCCATTTAAGACAGAGATGAGGAAAAATCTTTTCTCTCAGAGGGTCGTGAGTCTTTGGAACTCTCTTCCTCAAAAGGTGGTAGAAGCATAGTCTTTGAATATTTTTAAGGCAGAGGTAGAAAGATTCTTGATAAGCAAGGGGGTGGATGGTTTTGGGAGTAGGTGGAAATGCGGAGTAATCAGTTCAACCATGAACTTATTGAATGGCGGAACAGGCTCGAAGGGCTGAGTGGTCCTGCTCCTAATTTGTATGTTCATATATTCATATATATTAACTGTCATTCAGCTTCATAGGACTGCCCTTGTTCCAAAGCAGCCACTGCATCTCCAACAAGGGCTTTTCCTCCCACCCGTACACAGTCACCCTCAAAATTCCACAAGAATATATCCCAAGTCCCCTCATCCTCATTTGCCTGCTACCGTTGGTATCATCCCGAGGTTCTGGGTCATTTTCTACATATATGGTGACAGTACTAGCTGCACCTCTTCATAACTTCCTTAAATGTCACATCCACTTGTCCTTTCAGATTGCCCGCCTGCCATTAAGTTGCAGATAAGTTAGAATTATCTCCAATTAGCTACCAGAAAAATAAAAGCTTCCAATTTAGTTTCTACCAAAGACTCTGCTCATCACCAACTCCATTTCTTCCCTTCCTACTCATTAAGCTGAATCGGAGTGTGCAAAGCCTTGTCACTCTATTCAATCCAGAGCTAATCTTTAACCCAATATCCTATTCACCAAAACCACTTTCCTTGTCAATTTTGTCAAACTCTTTGCTCTACTCAACCCTGCCAGTGTTGAACACTAATCCAGGCTTTGGCTATTTCCAGACTCAATTTACTCTATGCCCTAAATGTCAGCCTCTTGATCTTGCTCTCTACAAACTCCAACAAGTCTAAAATTCTGATGCTTACATTGAAATCCCAACTCTAAATCCTGCCTGCAATTGACCCCAACATTGTTCTTCTGATCCTAGTGGCTTATATTTAAAATTCTAATCCTGATTTACAAATTCCTCCATGGCTTCTGTCAACCCCACCACTGATTGACTACATATAACCATCCATCCCTCTACTCCACTACCAGCAACAGACTTCTGTTGTCTCAACCATTTTTCTGGAACTCCCCCCCAAAACTCTTTTGACTTTCTACTTAATTCTCCAGTGGTAAAAGCTTCCTAAAAATCCAATTCTTCAACCAAATCTATGATCTTTCTTAACTCCCAATAATGACTTGCCATCAATTACTTTCCTCCAGTGTGTAGTGTCTTGAAATAACCTTCTGTGATAAAGATACTAAATGAATGCAAACATGTTGCAATGCAACTAAGCACAACACAAGTCCGTTGAGGATGGAATAGAAGAGTTGTATTTCTTTTGAGATCTTGACATGGTTCAAGAATTCAAAAATAAAAATAAATTTATGATTTGGTGATACACTGGATTCAGCTCACTATTCTTTCACTTCTGCGTACAATGTTTTAATCCAGGTCAGACTGATGGAATGTAAACAGCCTTTCTTCTCTGGCTGCCAGCTTCCTGTCTGAAATTGATTCCATAGTCTAAGCCGAGTTCTTCATAGCCATGAGCCCACGGCATAGAGTACTCAGAATCATCTGGCTCATTAAGGGTTACTGGACTTGAGAGTAAAAAAAAATCTCATTGGTATGATTAGAGTGTGGTTCAGATATTGGTGCTACAGCAGGCTGTTGATGCAGAATAGGCGTATTTTACTCTGTCCTTATTTGTATTGTTATGCATCTAAATTGCTTGACGCTGAGACTGGATAGTCAAAATAGAACAAAACTGAAATCCTTCACATTGAGTGTGATAATTCCATCTCCACCCCAATAACAAATAACTATTAAGTTTTGTATGGGAATAGAAATTTTATATTTCCACTTCCCCACCATCTGGTTTCCTATGGCTTGAACTTCATTTTGAGAGCCAAAGCAATCAAGGACATCCACATATCAGCCTTCAATGCCATTTGATTGGCTCAAAGCCAAACTCCAAATGTCAACTGGTGGAGATTAAAGTAAAAGTCAAAATGCTTGTTTCTAGCAAACTGTGAGGCAATTTTCAGTGCTAGTCTCTGGACTTCAGCAGTCAAATTTACAAATAGTATTTTTCAAATCAATTTCCTTTTAATATCAAAAAAGCCTTTCGATAGGTTCTTTCCTATAGCAACACACAATATGGGAAAAAAGGTATTTTTAAGTTTGCTGAGCACAAGCTAACAAATGCTTTTGTTTATGTAGAGCTCTGCATTTTTCTGTTGCTATTCTAAGCCACAGATATTTTGGCATTTATTTTAAAGTAGCAACAGCAGTAAAGCATCCAATTTCTACAGAGAAAACCTCGACAACCACTGTACCTAAAATGTTAATGGTTAAAAATGTTTTTTCTTTGAACAGCACAGAGGGTAAATTTATTAAGCAAATATTTCAATCTATAGGACAAGTGTCACAATGCAACACCAATTACATGAGTCCATCAAAATGACTGTGCAGTTAGTGCATGAAAAATCTGAAACAAAACTTATTCCATCATCGATTAAGTGGCATACAAAGAATAAATAGTTTAGAAGTGTAGATCTCAATGACTACAAATGAGAAACAATTCAATTCAAGATTCCAACACAATCACAGTAATAAACTGATTTTCTTGTGTAAAGACTAGGTAGGAGGCTGAATCTCACACTACAATTATATTAACATTTAGCTTAACTATTGCAATTTTGAAGGCTTGGCACCAAAAAGGCATAAAGACCAGTGTCAGCACCACCGTCTTATAGAAGCTGTAAGCAAAAGTAAGCACAAATGTATCTAAAATAGAAATATTTACTGGTTTCAAGATAAACAGTTCTCCCAATTCAAACTAGCTGGAAACACTTGCTGTTATAATTTTATAAGGATTAGCATTTGAAGTGGTTTAAGAAAATAATGCCCCATAATCATAAAATTCCTTTGAAAAAAAATCTATGCTTACCCATCCACAAGACCTTGTTGTTCTATTAGTTTTTGAGCTTCATCTCTGGAGAGTCGGTGATGAAACCACAGCTGCATCCTGTGAATGGCTACATTACAAAAGCAAAATAGAATTCCTAAAAATGGCATACCTAAATTATGATATTTTTGTACTAATTTTATGTCTCTAAAGTTATTTGCCCCACCATAACCACAATATAATTTGCACAGTATTTAATGTTTGAATTTCAGCAAATAGCCTTCAGTTCTTAAATAAAAGCAAAATACTGCAGATGCTAGAAATCTGAAATAAAAACATAAAGTGCTGGAAATACTCAGTAGGTCTGGCAGTATCTATGGAGAGAAGCAGAGTTAACGTTTCAGGTCAGTGACCTGAGTTCTGATGAAAGGTCACTGACCTGAAATGTTAACTTTGCTTCTCTCTCCACAGATGCTGCCAGACCTGTTGAGTATTTCCAGCACTTTTCGTTTTTACTTCAGTTCTTAAATCCTGATTTTAAGAGCATCAGCAAACATCTTTCATTTAAAATTAACTAGCAACAATAATTTGTTTGACTTATACAATATCATCTTTTTCAACACAAAGTATATATTGAAACAACCTTGGCACGGAGTAGTGCTCTGCGATGTGGTTGGACTTCCATATGCGTTCAAACGATGACAGCTTCTTCTCTGTTTTTATAAGAATTTAAATTTTAAAATATCAATTTCATTATTAAACACATGTAATCTGAATTTTAAGTATAAATTGATTTGTATGCTATTTATTTGTAAATTTACCTCAGTTACAGTGGAATCCAGTCATTTGCTTATGACAATTAAAATATGCATTCCAAAAACCACAAACACTAATTGTTTATAGTGATCGGTACAGTTTGATTATAGTGCTTACATCTCTGGTTGTTCCCATTGTTGACGGACAATTTTTCAATTGCCTTATTGTTAATCTGCACAATCCAGCATATGAACGGGTAAATAACATTAATAATGGGCTGCTAAATATTCTTAACTGGTCCTAACTGGCTAAATTCAAAGCATCTTGTGGATGACTGTTATTGCACTAATGAGCAATGCTGCTCAATTTTCACCACCAATGAGCTGAACAGTTCTCTACTCAAAATTCTGGTTTTGGATTAAGAGCAATGAAAGGAACAAAGAAAGTCTACCATTCTGAGCAACGTGAAAGAGGTTGAGGAGTTATTTAAGAACATGTTAACTTCCATTTGCATGGTCAAAAAGCTATATAGATGCTGGAAATCTGAAAATAAAAACAGAAGAAAAAACTAAAATATTCAGGCTAGGCACTCCTGAGGAAGGGACTCAGACCTGAAATGTCAACTGATTGACTTTTGTTTTTGTGTTGTTTTGCTGTCATTTTTGTTTTGCATGTATATAATGCCTGATCACAGCTCCCAAATGTACCAAAGCACTCCACATACAATGAACTTTGAAGGGCAGTCACTCTTTTACATAGGTGACCAATCAGCTATTTAAATTACTTTGGAGTGTTAAGCAGCATCGCTTAGTAATATATATTTTAAATCATGGGGTCACTGTTTAAAAATAAGGGGTCGCCCATTTAAGACAGAAATGAGGAAAATTTTCTCTCTCTCAGAGGGTCGTGAGTCTTTGGAACTCACTTCCTCAAAAGGCAGTGGAAGCAGAGTCTTTCATTATTTTTAAGGCAGAGGTAGATGGATTCTTGATAAGCAAGGTGGTGAAAGGTTATCGGGGGTAGGCGGGAATGTGGAGTTGAGGTTACAATCAGATTAGCCATAATCTTATTGAATGGCGGAGCAGGCTCGAGGGGCCTACTCCTGGCTCCTAATTCGTATGTTCGTATGTTCATCAGGGATTGCTATCTTCTGTTACATCGATCAGCCAATTGTATGATCCTTTGGGGCTAATGGCCAAAATCAATCACTAGAAACAGGATTCTATTGCACTGTTGCTAATTAAAACATAGTTGCAACTGATTAATTGTAGGAAAGGAGATTAATGGACATAGGTATCAATACACTTCAAATTATTCTCTGATTTATTTTCTATATCAAAGTTTTAAAAAAAATTGTTGGCTAATGTTCAAATCAATGCTTTACCCGCCATGCCAACCCCTCCTCAGCAGCGACTGTAAGTGCCTCTGTGGGGTTTTCAATTACTCTTCCTTTGTGTCCAGAGAAGTCCATAGCTACCAGTGAATTTTCGGAAATGCTCCTCTATGAAGACAAAAGAAATTATTTCAAAAATGTTTTTGGTACAGAGTTTTAAAACGTTTCTATTTTAAAGAATTGAGAAAGTCTGCAAAATCAATAACAAATAATCATTCAGGCATCATTAACAGAAGTCAAAATTCAAGATAGCACAGCTTCAAAACAAAATAGAAACACCAGTTTACAATTAAATATTCTTACTGTTACGACCGACCACTCAAGTCAAAGCCCCCAATCAAAATATATGTTTCTGATTGCGGTGGGAGCAATGCACTGCCAATTCAGTCCCGCCACTCCACAGATTGCCTAACATATCACTTTAAACTTTCCAAATTAAAGAAATCCACAGCATATTTGAACCATCTATTAACCACCGAATGAGGTGAACCAAACCAGGTATCTTGAGATCAACAAATTAACTGTTTATTAGAGAAAACTAAATTCTTAAAGACTACTAAGATATAAACAACATTTTTTTTAAAAGTAACAAAGTCCTTGCAGATTTACACTCCTGCCAAAGTGGAATCTTCCAATGTGGACCAGTCCAGGTTGCTTGAAGTCCTCGCAGCCATCCAATGGGGAAAAAAAAAGGTTCTTCAACAGTAGGACAGTCAGTAGTCTAGTTCAGCAGCCGAAGTGCCACTCTTCCTTTTCCAACAATAAACACCGAACAACAATATTTTTTTAAAGAATTAATCTGGTTTGACATTTCAGAATTCTGAGAGTATAACAAATACGGTTTAAATAAACCAAGGGAGAGATCTCTTATTTCCTTCAGTACATGCTAATCCAGCTGTCTGTGTCTGTCAAAAGCCAGTTTTTCAGCTAGTTTCAAAAGTTAATCGCAACATTGTATATTTAACCTTATTCTGGCTGTGTCCAAGGCAACCAGGATGCACCTGCTGAAATTTGGTTGGTTCTCTCTATGAAGGGTTGTATCAATGGCAACCAGAATGCACCTTCTCAATAACTCCTGAGGCTTGCTTGTTCTTAAAGCAGTACGGATCCTTTGCTGACTTAAAGACACACAGCATACTTCCCGAAAAAAAAATGTCATGACATTACTGAGAGTACATTGGAAAGAAAATCAAAAGAAGAATTGTATCTCTACTGAAAAAACTGCAATGAAATAAAATATAGATGTCTTTGTTAGCAGTCGTGTTGTGCTTTCAGCATGGCAAGTTGTTAAACTAAATTCATAAAATCTGGTCATTTGTGTTCCAGAAAACTGCTGGATCATCATAAAATGGAATTACTAATGCCCTTTAAAGAAGGGAATCTGCAACCCCTACCTGTTCTGACCTACACTTGACTTCAGTCCAATGCTATGCTTTTTGAAGTGGCCTAGCAAAGCCACTCAAATGTCAGTGTAACTAGGGATTAGCAATAAATGAGGTCTCACATCTCAAGAACAAATTTAAAAAGTACAGATTTAAGGAAAGTATAGATTCCTCCTGGAACCATGATCAGGTTCTCCTTGTCCTCACCTTCCACCCGACCAGTCTCCACATTCAACCGATCATTCTCCACCATCTCAAGCATGATGCCACACATCTTCCATGCCCCTCACACCTTTTAGCATTCCAAAGTTTCCTTCCATGACACCCTGGTCCAGTGCTCAATAACCCAAACAACCCTCCCCTTTCTGTGGAAGTGCAGGAGATGCAACACCTGTCCTTTCACCTCCTCCCTTCCCACCATCCAAATCTCCAAAATATCCCACCAAGTCAAACAGCAATTTTCTTGTTCTTTTCAGTTTAGCACACTATATTCGCTGCTCACCATGCAGTATCCTCTACACTGTGGAGACAAAATGTAGGCTGGGTGACCATTTTGCAGAATATATCCATTCAGTCTGCAAGTGTGACCCTGAGCTTCCAGTCACCCATCATTCAAATTCTCCACCCTTCCCCCACTCTGACCTCATTGTCCTTCGCCTCCTATACTGTTCCAAGAAGCTCAACACAACTTCAAGGAACAACACCTCATCTTTCAATCAGGCACTTTACAACTTTCTCGACTCACTGAATTCAACAATTTCAAATCATAACCTCTGCCCTCATTTTCTTTTTTTAAAGACGGCACCTGCTGGTGATTCTGCTTTTCCTTTTTACACCGCCTCTCGACTCATCTTTTGTTTCTTTTCACATTATCATCTCTTCCTACCTTGCTCAATCATCTCTTTTGTCATTTAATCTCTTCCTTCCACCCCATCAGACTTTTCCTTTTGTTCTTTCCTCCCCTCCCTGGCTTTCCCAGCTTTGCTTAAAAACAATGAAATCTCTAACTTCTCCCAGTTCTGATCAAGGACCATCAATCTGAAATGCGACTCTTTCTCTCCCCACAGATGCTGTCAGATCTGCTAAGTATTTCCAGCATTTTCTGTTTCTACCTCAGATTTCTAGCATCTGCAGTTTTTTGCTTTTGCATTAGTGTTTAATTCATTGCCATTTCTCTTCCAGGAATGCTCCCCTTGAAGAACTTCTGCTCTTCTCTCAGAAGGTGGGAGGCTGGATTTTAATATCCCTCTGGGAATGGACTGGGAGGCAGGGGTGGGCCATAAATGGGGGGGGGGGGGTGTGGGAGGGGGGGGATTGCCCATCGTCTTCCTGGCGCTATGTCATTTTAGCAGCAGCGCGGATGGTGGAGGACAGCCCTCCTGCCCAGAGGCCATTTGAGCCACTTAAGTGGCCAATTAAGGGCCTCTTCCCACCACTGGCATTTTACCAGTGGCGGGTGGGTCCTCCGCCGCATGGAGAGACTGCCTGGTAAACCCCGATGGCCTCCCTGCAAGCTCTCAGCAAGGGAGCCCTCCTATTCAGGCTCTCTGTGGCCCCCCTGGTGCAAATCCCCTCCCCCCCCCCCCACTGTCCTCACCAACCATCCAACCGCCACCCCACCAGGGCTGGCCTGACTGGCCCCAGCATCCCCAGACCCCACTTACCTGGTTGGGATGGCAGCCTTCTTCCACGGCATCCTTTCTTCCAGGTACAGGCCCAGCAGTGGCCACCGCTCCCAGTGGTGCTGCTCAGTCTACTGAGCTGCCGGCTCTCCGATTGGCTGGCAGCTCCTGGGGGCAGGCGCTTGTCCATTAAAGGGATGGGAGCCCCGATGGCAACTAATTAGTTGCCAAACGGCCAAAAAATGTGGTGGGGGCATCTCACAAACGGCTGAGGCAGGATTTCCCCGGCTTTCAGGCCCATCGTCAGGGCTGTCACTGTGCCAATAAAATTCTGGCTAGGATTTCTATTTGTCTCTTTTACCTTGATCAACTTCATTGTTTTTATTTCCCTTCTTGTATTTGATCAGTTATCTACTAAAACTCGCTTTCACAGCCACACTCATTCCTCAGCAACTGCCTCCTGCTCCGACTTATTTCACGCGGATTCAACTGAACTTCTGCTCCAGTTTTTGGATACACCCACAATTACAGCTATCTCCAGGATATTCAGCGTACCTCGAATCACTGCTCTCGCCGCATCCTGAGATCCAAGCGCAACACGTTCTCGACCTCTCCCTTCAGCAGCATTGACTCACTGTATCTCCGATCTGTCCTGGCCTACAGTTATATTTCAGCCTTCATCTCATCAGGCACTTTAACAAAAATGTTTTCCTTTTTCCTTTCAGGTGTCAAGGGTTACAATTTTCGACAACTCGTGGATACCAATGCCTTCTTTGCCTTCCTCGGAGCCCATCCCTTTTTCCAATCTCACCCTGCTATATTTTCACGATTCCTTCTCACCTTCCCCCTCCTTGACCCTGAATGATCAGTCCACAGCAAAGGCCTCAGCTTCATCCCCTTACACCCAACTCAAATGAATATCAACCTCGGCACGCGTTGAGCACTTCTGTTGTCTTTGCTCCAATTCTTTGACCGGGAGATTTCCCCAGCACAGCGGACCATTTTTCCTGTCTTCAGAATTGTTCTTCCACCTTGCCCTGTCCATCTGCATTCTCCCCTTCTCTGGATCTTTTCTTTGAGAACTGCCGCTCTAACAGCAGCTGTCTGAATTTCACTGCTCCTCTCACTAACTCTAACTCATCTCTCTCTGAACTTACAGCACTCCATTTTCTCAGGCCAAAGCCTAACATTATGAAACCTGCTAACAAGGGTGGCACTGTTTTTGTTTGGAGAACTGTCCTCTACCTAGCAAAGGCCAAACACCAACTCTGGCAATTCCTCCTATCTCCCCTGACCATGACAATACCACCGAACATCAAACCATCATTTCCAATACTGCCACTGAACTCATCTCTGGAGATCATCCCTCCACAGCCTCCAACCTCAATTTCCCCATCCCCAAACTGCCCGTTTCTACCTCCTTCCTAAGGTCCAGAAACAGGACTGTCCTGGTAGATCCATCATTTCAGCCACATCTTCCTATCTCGATTATTTCTTCTTCCATTGGGCAGTCTCCTCCCACCTACATTCATGACTCTTGTTTGACATAAATCCATCTCACAAACCCCAAAAGCTTAAATTTTGTTTATATTTGTAATATGTTGGTTTTCGTTGCAAGCCAAGCTGTATCATATGTGGAAGTTCAAAATTTGGACACTTTTGAATTATCCATCAATTTCCTTTATTCACCAGTGGATCTATGCCACGATAGTGGATCACTGAGTTTCCATCCTATCTGAATGTATGATGATTGAATTGATCAAATTTATTTTACCTCCACTTTTTAAAAAAATATTTATGCAGGAACTACTTAACAGCGTACATTCTCTTACAGCAGAGAGAGGATGATGATCTGAACCAAGATTATTGTATGTTTGCAGCAAGGTACCCGAATTGCTAACACTATAGCTTAACAAACACCTTAATAGATGTTTCAAATAAATGAATTAGAAGAAAACAAAGGACATCAATTTTTCATCTTGCCCACCTTCAAATCTTTCTAGGCATATTAAAACAGAAGTGAACAATTATGCTCGCTATTATTTGCAAGCATGAGAAGCAATATTAAATTTAGATGATTCATCTTAATGTATGATTTTTTCTATCAACTATAAAGTCATACTCTAATTTTCTCCAGTTTTATATATTGAACTTCATACCATTGGTGAGGAATTTAGTGATGTGAGGCTACTTCTTCTTTGCTGTGGTATTTTATAGTTTTGGTACAGTTGTATTCCATGCTGCAAAATAAAAGATTTTTTTTTTATAAAAGAGGGAAAAAGCATCTTACAAGTTGAAATAAGAATAAGTTGACTAATTCTATAAAATGGTTTAAACTGGAGAGTAGTTATTAAAAGACATATTGCACCTTAAAATAATGCATCTCCACCACTATTAATGGCCGACAGGTAAAGATAAAGTAGTTTTACTTTTGCAAGCTACGGTGTTCTCAAGATGCACAAAACTCAACTTTGCACATGCATGACAAGCTATATAAAAACATAAATTTCCCTTTACTCAACCAAACTGAACCACAGTAGAGTCTTAGGGTGCAGGTTAATCTGAAGGGAGTCGACAAGCTGTATGTACACACTATTCTAATGGGAGAAAGCAATTTATTCTTAAATCTGGTTCTGCTACATACACTGCTGTTCCCACAAAGGTAGCACAGAAAAGTAGGAGGACCAATATCTATGTAGCATTAGAGCAATAACCCAGATGTAGCCTTGAAACGAAAATCAGCAAATCAATGGAATCATGCAAATTAGACAAGCCTAATATTCTCATATAGACAACAAGTTGCGAATACACATGCATGTACGAGATGCCACCCAGTTACAAAATTTTAAATGCTCTTTGCCAACAAAAGCTACTGCGATTTCTTTACACAGCATTTATCAATGCCCTTTATGACATACTGCAGACATGAGAACTGAAAATATACATGCATTTTGACAAATTCCCACCATATGTGATGGGAGTTAAATGTAAAGTTGTGAAAATATACATAAAGTCCCAGTTTTTTTTTTTTTGGGGGGGGGGGGGGGAGGGGGAGGGGGTGGAGGAATTGGCTGATTCTGTCTGCCCCAGACATAGGTTCAAATTTTTATCAGCCCTCGAGGGATGGGCAGGGAGGCGGCGGGATGGATAAAATAGCAAGGGACTGCCTGTCGACTTCCCAACACCATTCAATTTGGCCAGGGGAGGGGAAAGCCAAGGATGGCCTTCCTGCCCAGAGACCAATTGAGTCCCTTAAGTAGTCAATTAATAATCACTTAAGGGCCACTTGCCACCAGTGGCATTTTACCAGAAGGGGATCCCTCTGCCATGCGGGGAGACTGCCTGGTTCCTGTGCGATTGGGGGGAACCCTCCTGCTTGGGCAATCTGTAGCCCTCAGAGGGTCCCCAGCAGCAAAGGTCACCCCTATACCAACCCCACCCCTTCCAACCCCCCAGCAGGGCCTGCCTGATTGGCCCAGCGAGTCCGCCCCCACTTATCTTCACTCAGGTGTTCCAGCGCCTACTGCAATACCAGGAGTGGCACTGCTCCTGATGGTGCTGCTGACACTGCTGAGATGCTAGCCCTCCAATTGGCTGGCAGCTCTAAGAGGTGGGATTCCCATCCTTGAAGGGACGGGGTTCCTGGCACCAGGCAGTTAACTGCCTGAGTGCCATAAAATGCAGCCAGGGGTCCCCAAAACAGTCAAGGCAGGATTCCCCTTGCCTTCCTGGCCCAGTGTTGGGACCCCCGCCGCCCATAGAAAATCCAGCCTGTCAGTGGAGGTTGGGCCGAGAGAGGGATTCGCCAGACTCAGTTGTATATATATATTTTTCATTTCATTCACGGGATGTGGACTTCGCTGGCTAGGCCTCATTTATTGCCCATCCCTAATTGCCCTTGAGAAGGTGGTGGTGAGCTGCCTTCTTGAACCGCTGCAGTCCATTTGGGATAGGTATACCCACAGTGCTGTTAGGAAGGGAGTTCCAGGATTTTGATCCAGCGACAGTGAAGGAACGGAGATATAGTTCCAAGTCAGGATGATGTGTGACTTGGAGGGGAACTTGCAGGTGGTGGTGTTCCCATGCATTTGCTACCCTTGTCTTTCTAGTTGGTAAAGGTCGCAGGTTTGGAAGGTACGGACTAAGGAGCACATTGCTGCAGTGCATCTTGTAGATGGTACACACTACTGCCACTGTGCGTCAGTGGTGAAAGGAGTGAATGTTTGTGGATGGGGTGCCAACCAAGTGGGTTGCTTTGTCCTGGATGGTGTTGTGCTTCTTGAGTGTTGTTGGACCTGCACTCATCCAGGCAAGTGGAGAGTATTCCATCACACTCCTGACTTATGCCATGTAGATGGAGCACAGGCTTTGGGGAGTCAGGAGATGAGTTACTCGCCGCAGGATTCCGAGCCTCTGACCTACTCTTGTAGCCACGGTATTATATGGCTACTCCAGTTCAGTCTCTGGTCAATGGTAACCCCCAGGATGTTGATAGTGGCAGATTCAGCGATTGTAATGCCATTGAATGTCAAGGGGAGATGTTTAGATGCTCTCTTGTTGAAGATGGTCATAGCATTTGTGTGGCGCAAATGTTACTTGCCACTTATCAGCCCAAGCCTGGATATTGTCCAGGTCTTGCTGCATTTCTACACGGACTGCTTCAGTATCTGAGGAGTCGCGAAAGGTGCTGAACATTGTGCAATCATCAGCGAACATCCCCACTTCTGACCTTATGATTGAAGGAATGTCATTGATGAAGCAGCTGAAGATGGTTGGGTCTAGGATACTACTCTGAGGAACTCCTGCAGTGATATCCTGGGGCTGAGATGATTGACCTCCAACAACCACAACCATCTTCCTTTTTGCTAGGTATGACTCCAACCAACAGAGAGTTTTCCCCCTCATCCCCATTGATTTGAGTTTTGCTAGGGCTCCTTGATGCCATATTCGGTCAATTGCTGCCTTGATGTCAGCTCCGCTGTCGATGACACCTTCCATCACTTTACTGATGATTGAGAGTAGACTAATAGGGCGGTAATTGGTCAGTTTGGACGTGTCCTGCTTTTTGTGCACAGGACATATCTGGGCAATTTTCCACATTGCCGGGTAGATGCCAGTGTTGTAGCTGTACTGGAACAGCTTGGCTAGGGGTGCAGTAAGTTCTGGAGCACAGGTCTTCAGCACTATTACCAGAATATTGTCAGGGCCCATAGCCTTTGCAGTATCCAGTGCCTTCAGTCGTTTCTTGATATCAAGTGGAGTGAATCAAATTGGCTGAACTCTGGCATCTGTGATGCTGGGGATTTCGAGAGGAGGCCGAGATGGATCATCAACTCGGCACTTCTGGCTGAAGATTGTTGCAAATGCTTCAGCCTTATCTTTCACACTGATGTTCTGGGCTCCCCCATCATTGAGGACAGGGATATTTGTGGAGCCACCTCCTCCAGTTAATTGTTTAATTATCCACCACCAGTCATGGCTGGATGTGGCAGGATTGCAGAGCTTAGATCTGATCCGTTGGTTATGGGATCGCTTAGCTCTGTCTATCGCATGCTGCTTACACAGTTTGGCATGCAAGTAGTCCTGTGCTGTAGTTTCACCAGGTTGATACCTCATTTTGAGGTATGCCTGGTGCGGCTCCTGGCATGCCCTCCTGCACTCTTCATTGAACCAGGGTTGGTCTCCTGGCTTGATGGTAGTGGTAGAGTGGGGGATATACCGGGCCACGAGGTTACAGATTGTGGTTGAGTACAATTCTGCTGCTGCTGATGGCCCACAGCACCTCATGGATGCCCATTTTTGCATTGCTAGATCAGTTCGAAATCTATCCCATTTAGCACGGTGGTAGTGCCACACAACATGATGGAGGGTATCCTCAATGTGAAGGCGGGACTTCGGCTCCACAAGGACTGTGTGGTGGGTCACTCCTACCAATACTGTCAAGGACAGACGCATCTGCAGCAGGCAGATTGGTGAGGACGAGGTCAAGTATGTTTTTCCCTCTTGTTGGTTCCCTCACCACCTGCCGTAGACCCAATCTAGCAGCTATGTTCTTTAGGACTCGGCCAGCTCAGTCCATAGTGGTGCTACTGAGCCACTCTTGGTGATGGATATTGAAGTTCTCCACTCAGAGTACATTCTGCACCCTTGCTACCCTCAGTGCTTCCTCCGTGGTGATCAACATGGAGGAGTACTGATTCATCAGCTAAGGGAGGGCGATAGGTGGCAATCAGCAGGAGGTTTCCTTGCCCATGTTTGACCTGATGCCATGAGACTTCATGCAGGTATGGAGCCTGCTACACTTACTGAAATGATGTGTATGGAGTCCTGATGGGCAAGGTCAAATGCGAGGCAGATAAGTGACATGGACACCCTCATCATCCCCCCTCTTTGGAAAAGGATTGAAGGGACTAACAAGCTGCTTGGTTGGTTGGGGGAGGTAGGTGGAATGGGGTGTAACACCTCTATTCAAGAAAGGAGGGAGACAGAAAGCAGGAATATATATGCCAGTTAGCCTAACATTTGTCATTGGGAAAATGCTGAAATCCATTAATAAGGAAGTAGTAACAGGACATTTAGAAAATCATAATGCAATCAGGCAGAGTCAACATGGTTTTACGAAATGGAAATCACGTTTGACAAATTTATTAGAGTTTTTTGAGGACGTAACAAGCAGGGTGGATAAAGAGGAGCCAGTTAATGCAGCTTTTTTGAATTTCGAAAAGGCATTCAATAAGGAGCCACATAAAAGGTTACTACACAAGATAAGAGCTCATGGTGTTGGGGGTAATATAGCATGGATAGCGGATTGGCTAACAAGAGGAAACAGAGTCAGGATAAATGGATCATTCTCAGATTGGCAAACTGTAACTAGTGGAGTGTCACAGGGATCAGTGCTGGGGCCTCAACTATTTATAATCTCTATTAATGACTTGGATGAAGGGACCAAATGTATTGTAGCCAAATTTGCAGACAATGCAAAGACAGGTAGGAAAACAAGCTGTGAGGAGGACACAAAGTGGCTGCAAAGAGATATCGATATATATTTGGCAGATGCAGTATAAGGTGTAAAATTGTGAGGTTGTCCACTTTGGCGGGAAGAATAGAAAAGCAGAAGATTATATAAATGGAGAGAGAGTGCAGGATACTGTGGTACAGAGGGATTTGGGTGCCCTCGTACATGAATCGCAAAAAGTCAGCATGCAGATACAGAAAGTAATTAGAAAGGTAAATGGAATGTTATCCTTTATTGCAAGGGGGATGGAGCATAAAAGTAGTAAAGTCTTGCTACAACTATACAGGGCATTGGTGAAACTGCACCCAGAGAACTGTGTACAGTTTTCATCTCCTTACTTATTGTACACATTGTACAGCGAGCTCGCCACTGGTATCAGACCCACCGGCCGTCCATGTCTCCGTTATAAAGACGTCTGCAAACGCGACATGAAATCGTGTGACATTGATCACAAGTCGTGGGAGTCAGTTGCCAGCATTCGCCAGAGCTGGCGGGCAGCCATAAAGACAGGGCTAAATTGTGGCGAGTCGAAGAGACTTAGTAGTTGGCAGGAAAAAAGACAGAGGCGCAAGGGGAGAGCCAACTGTGCAACAGCCCCAACAAACAAATTTCTCTGCAGCACCTGTGGAAGAGCCTGTCACTCCAGAATTGGCCTTTATAGCCACTCCAGGCGCTGCTTCACAAACCACTGACCACCTCCAGGCGCGTATCCATTGTCTCTCGAGATAAGGAGGCCCAAAAGAACTTAAGGAGGAATACTACTTACATTGGAAGCAGTTCAGAAAAGGTTCACTAGGCTGATTCCTGGGATGAAGGGGTTGTCTCTTAGGAGTAGAGCCGTACCAAATTAACAGCTGTGAAAAATGTGTCGCAGACCATGAAACCTCAGGTCCTCCTGAAATCGGCCATTTTGCAAACTTCACTGTTTTATTCATTGACACAAAGCTCACTTCGCTGATTGCCGGGCATGTTGCAAACATTGTGCATTTTAATGATTGACACAAGGATTAACTTGCTTATTGGTAGATGAGGGAGGGCTTCCAGTGCAATTTTGAGAGAAGCAGTCACAGGTGTTAGCAGACACGTGAGAATGCCAGCAAATCAAAAATGGCCACAACCAATTATTACAGCACATTGAGTGAAAGAATTTGGAAGCCAAGTTCGGCTTGCCGATGGTGAAATACTGTTTTGTACAAGCTGCAATGTTTCATTGGATCACACACGGCGGGCAACAGCTTTCAGAGTCTGAAAGCCATTGCAGCAGAAAGACAGCATCTGACCCAGTACTGTTGAAAATGAACACGCAAAAAAAAAGCATCGATTTCATCTCTTTTTAAGAAGTTGACAGAAAGCTCAGTGAATTGTCAGTTGGTTACAATGGAACTTGTGGATGCTTTTGCAAGCAGCAACATACCATTGGAAAAACCTGATCACCCAAAGCTGCGGGCATTCATTCAACGTAATGTGCAAAATGGTGGCTGCTTGCCAAGTACAAATAAACTCTGACAGGACTGTCTACCGAAGGATTTTGCTACACATTGTGAGGAGATGAAGTCTCAGATTAATGCATGTGAGTTTTTTTTGCAATTATTTGTGATGCGTCCACGATGAGCAAGACCGATGTGCTGCAAGTTTTGTTTGATTTTATGTCTGGTAAGGCTGAAGATGTACAGTCAGGAAAGTTAATAACAGTGCCACAGACTGCGTCCACTTAGAAGCTGTTAATTACACCAAAGTTTCCCAAGTGATAATCAAAACCGTTTCAAAATGCGGTGCAGATTTCAAAGTGCTTTCATTGGTGACAATGCAACTTAAATGACAAAATCTTTCAAATCTGTGCTTCAAGGTGTAATGCATAATGCTGTTAATATTACATGTAATGCACGTACAAACCTCCCTCATCTTTTTTCGTTTTAAATAAATCATTTGCATGGTTTGTTGCGACTCGATGTAATTCACCATTTAAATGCGTGAAATCGTGAAATTCACGATTATTAAAATGCTGTGACCATGAAATTTGTTAAATTTGACCGTGAATTTGGTAGGGTCCTACTTATGAGGAAAGATTGAGCAGATTGGACCTAATCTCATTGAAGTTTAGAAGAATGAGAGGTGATCTTTATGAAACATACAAGATCCTGAGGGGACTTGATGGTTAGATGCTGAGAGGATGTTTTCCCTCTGGGGAAAATCTAGAACTAGGGGGCACAGTTTTGAAATAAGAAGTCTTCCCTTTAAGAGAGAGAAATGAGGAGGAATTTCTTCTCTGAGGGTCATTAATCTTTGGAATTCTCTTCCCCAGAGAGCAGTCGAGGCTTGGTCATTGAATACATTCAAGGCTGAGTTAAACCGATTTTTGATCTACAAGGCAGTTGAGGGTTATGGGTGGGAAGACAGCAGGAAAGTGGAGTTAAGGCCACAATCAGATTACCGACGATCTTATTGAATGGCAGAGCAGGCTTGAGGGACCGAATGGCCTTCTCCTGCTCCTAGCTCTTATGTTCTAACATTGGCATGTAGGTGCAAGCTGTGTCCCGTGTACACCAGTAGCGCTCAAGCTGAAAGACACCAGTAGGCATGATCAACATAACTACCAGGCTTGGAACCCTGTCCAAATTTGGGGACACACTGTTTTTTTAAATATTGTATGACAGCATAGCATAAATGATGGCGGGTGACATGGGAGGGAGAGGGATAGTTTAGTCAGTACAGGGAATGACACACACACAATTCCAGTTGAATACAATGCTGGAAGAACATCTTAGAAAACCAAGTGTCTCCAACAAAGTCATATAGTTCCCTTATGCTATAATCTCTCAACATTTTATGTAGGAGCGATAGAAAGCAAAAACATACAACATTAAGTTATCTTAAACAGCAAGGTTAAAAACATCAAAATGCTCCTGCACAGAGGCGACCCTCTTTGTTGGAACAATACACAAGGCTGGTGTGAATAAAAGGAAGGAAAAATGAGTGGATCTTCTCTCATGCTTCTTCCTATGAGCCACTCAGAGACGTGGGCACATAATCCAGGCCAACACTTCGCTAATGGTGTTGCTATTTTTTGGATAAGACATTAAACAAACAGAGACCTGTCTGCCCAATTAGGTGGAAGTAAAAGGTCCTATGACACTATTCGAAGTAGAGCAAGGGAGTTCTCCTCCTGTCTTGGCCAATATTTATCCCGCAACCAACATCACTATAAAAGCACAAATTATCTGGTTGTGTTATGTCATGGCTGTTTGTGGGAACTTGCTGTGCATAAGTGGCTGCTACGTTTCCTTAATTACAGCAATAACTACAATTCAAAACACACAGTTGGCTGTAAAGCACCTTGTAATACCTTGATGTCATGAAAAGCACTATATAAATGCAAGTTTTTTCCGTCTAATTGCCCTCAACATTTAAATTACACAAATATTGAGAACTAGCAGGCAGAATAATGCTTGATGCAGCAGCCAATGCAATAGTTATACCAGGACTTTACTCCATCCTATAAAAGCAAAATACAATTAAACAACATATTGGAACATTTTTTTTAAAATGATTTAGCTTTAGGCACAGCGCAGCGAAAAATCTAGTCAAGGCACACAGCGATAAATTATGAAATAACCTCACTCAAATGGCAAAACAAATGAAGGGGCCAATTTTCCCCTGCCCTAATCTGAAATAGCTTAGATAAAGAATGGGTGTTGTTCCTTTGCTATGCAAACAAACCTCTAAGTATTTGCTGTACCCGTTTCATACGCAAACAGCAGAAATGTAAATTTCATAAAAATGAATGTCATAGATCTCTGCCCTCACATCACTTCTAATAGCACTAAGTGAAATTCATGGAAAATTTGCCCCCAGAAAACCCTAGCACAGACACTGATCTCGATCACAGCGGCTTAACATCAGTGGTGTTGTTGTGCTTGGGTCCACAAGTCTATGGGGGCCCAACCCATTGATGTGCTACCCAAACCATCGTTGCACATAAAAGGTAACAAGGGGGTGAAAAAAATTTAGATTTTTCAAAGTTTTTTTTAACATAAAATACTGATTTCTCTTTGAAGATGAACGGCATCAAATTGCACCACTGCATTCCAATACTGATTCTACTGCTGTTTGCAGTTGCGATGAGTGGAGCCAGGACTCCTCACAACTAATCTGCCGCAGGTGCCACCTAGAAGCAACTTGGGGCAAGTAATGAGCTGGCCAGCAACAGACAGAACTCATCCAAGGGGCCCTAATTGTGCACAGCAGGCAAGAGCCCTGAGCAGTAGTTAACACATCAGGAGTGCATTCTGACCAGGTCATGGCAGGTTAGTATATTCTGTGGATTAATTTTTAAAGTTTGATTTCTAATGAAAGATAGTCAAATTATTAGAACATTAAAATCCATTGATATTTTCCGGTTAAAAGTTTTCTTGTAAAATCCAAATGAACTTCCATTGGGATTTTATTTTTCTTTGAAGTGTTTTAGTTTTCACTTGGTTCTCTTCCTGACCAAGGTAAAAACAAAATACAAGACCGTGGTGTACGCCTCTTATGGACGTAATTTTAGCATTTATTGGGCATTGAACCACACTTTAGGCAAGATCTCAAAGCCTTGCAGAAGAGATTTACTAAAATGCTACCAGGGACAAGGGACTTCAGTTATGTGGAGAAACTGGAGAAGCTGGGTTTGTTCTCCTTAGTGCAGAGAAGGTTAAGGGAAGATTTGATGGAGGTGTTCAAAACCATTAAAGAGTAAATAAAGAATAATTTTCCAGTGGTAGGAAGATGAGTAACCAGGGCACAGATTTAAAATTGGCAATAGTACAAGAGATGGCATGAGGATTTGTTTTTATGCACAGCGAGTTATGATGATCTGGAATGCTCTCCTTGAAAGGGTAGTGGAAACAGATTCAGTAATAATTTTCAAAAGGGAATTTGATAAATACTTGAAGAGAACGAATTACAGGGCTATGGAGAAAGAGCAAGGGAGTGAGATTATTTTGATAGCTCTACCAAAGAACCAGCACAAGCATGATGGGGCAAATGGCCTCCTCCTGTGCTGTATTATTCAATAATTCTATGATTGAAGGTTCTGGTTTGCACCAAGTTTCAGGATCAGACAGATCAGGGGAGAAAAATGCAACTCCCTGAAATTGTTGTTCTTTATTTTCAAGTTCGTAGTTTCACTTGTTGCTGCAAGCTACTATGTGTCTGGGTAGATAGTTTTAGCTGTTTGTAGTGGGACCCTCCCAGAACCACAATAGGGTTCCCCTTGTCCTGGTCTTCCACCACATTCATTGAGTGGATCATCCTCCACTATTTCTGCCACCTCCAGTATGATGCCAACACCAAATACATCTTGCCCCACCCCCTTTCAGAATTTTCTCCATGACAGCTGGTCCACTCATCAATCACCCTCAAAACCCAATCCCCTTGTATGCATGAAAAATGCAACACTTGCCCTTTCACCACCTATTTCCCACTGATCAGAACCCCAAACATCTTTTCCAGATCAAATAGCAATTTACTTGTACTTCTTTCAATTTAGTGTACTCTTTTCGCTGCTCACAGTGGAGAGAACAAATGCAGATTGGGTATTTGCTTTTTTGGAACACCTCTTCAGTCCAAATACGTGACCGTGAGGTTTCAGTCACTTGCCATTGTGATTCTCTGTCCCACTTCCACTCTGACCTCTCTGTCCGCTGCCTCCACACCATCCCAGTGAAGCTCAACAGATATTTGAGGAACAGCACCTCATCTTTCAACAAGGCATTTTACAACCTTCCAGACTGTGAGTTTAACAAGTTCAGATCATTACCACGGTTTTCATTTTTCCAGACAGCTGGTGCTGGTATTGATTCTGCTGTTGCCATTTACAACTCCTCGAGATCCATCTTTACTTGTTCCATTAACATTTCCTTTTGTCTCGCAGCATCATCACTTTTTATTATTTAATCATTCCTGCCTTCCATTCTATCACAGCCCTTCCCCTTTGTTCTTTCCTCCCCTCTACCTCCACTTTCCATGTCTCTGCACTTGCTTAAAGTGTATTACATCTCTAACCTTTGCCAGGTCTGACAAAAGGTCGATGACCTGAAACATTAACTGTCTCTCTCCACAGATGCTGTCTGACATAGAACCAAAAAAGGGTTACAACACAGACATTCAGCCCACTGTGTCCATGCTGGCTCTCTGCAAGAGCAACTCAACCAGTCCCATTCCTTCACCTTTTCTCCATAGCCCTGCAAATTTTTTCCATTCAATTATCCAATTCCTTTTTGAAAGCCACGATTGAAGCTGCCACCACACTCTCAGGCAGAGTATTCCAGATCCTAACCATCTGCTTTGTAAAAAAAGTTTTTCCTCGAATTGCATTTAGTTCTTTTGCCATTCACCTTAAATAGGTGTCCTCTGGTTCTTGCCAGTTCTGCCAATGAGAAGTGTTTTTCCCCATCTACTCTGTCCAGATCCCTCATGATTTTGACACCTCTATCAAATCTCCTTTCAACCTTCTCTGTTCTAAGGAGAATAACATCAGCTTCTCCAATCTATCCACATAATTGGTTCCAGCGATGAGGGACTTCATTCTCATAGATTTGTTGACCTGATCATTTCCAGCATTTTCTATTTTTATTTCAGATTTCCCATTTCTGCAGTATTTTGCTTTTGTCTTAACAGTGGTGTTGTGCCCATTGCCATTCTCAATAGTGGAGTGATGTTTAGTGCCTGGACTTCAGCCATCTACTCTGCCAAAGTTCAGAGGGTTAAGGGGAGATCTCCATTTGCCTTCCATCAGCAAGAACCTGCACCAATAGGTGGAGATCTGGGACATAGATCATAGCAGCAAGGCTAGAAAGTCCCTGCCAGAGGCAGTGTGGGTGCAGAGATCTTCACCTCTGATGGAAAATGTTAAAGTTGCCCTCCCATTCCTATTGTAAGATGACCATTTTAAAAATTCTTTTAGCTACTTGCTGCCAGATCTTTGGTGGTGCAGGCCATAATCACATCCAAGAGCCACCAATGTTCTCCACTATCCTCAGTGGGACAGGAGTATGTGCATCTCAGTGAATCATACCATGTGTACCTCTGAAGGCTTATAGTGCAGAAACTTGTAACTCAAGGAGTTTACAACTCAATCTGACCTGACCCGTGTCCCCCATCACCACAATCTTAGAAGATGGCCTTGTAACAGACGGGTGGAGGCTTCGTATGTCTGGTGAAGGGAGAATGCTGTAAAAGCTTTGAACTTTTGGGGCAATGTGGTATAGCTTAATCCAGAAGTTAGAAATGAATGTAACATGAGGTTTAGAATATTTAGAAAAGACAGAGTGGACAAAGAAAAGGAGTTGTTGCAGTAGCCTATAGCAAGGACAAATGGAAAGGAAAAGCAATTGATCCTGTAGGAGGTAAAAATCTATAAAATACACCATTCTGCATAGGCAACACAAATGCAAAAAAAAAAATCAAAGTTAACACAAAGTATTTTATAGACCAATAGGTCAGCAAGAGGAGAACAACTTGTTCGATTAGATAGGGAGTGTATGAATAGGGGAAAAAATAAATAGAAGACTTCAATTAACAATCATGCATTACATCTGCCATTTCTGACTCTAACCAACTTGAAAACCTCACAGCATCAAAGTTGGTTAATATTTCTTGACCTAATGCCAAGAAAGGCACAAGATTCAACTGTCATCTATATCTGCTATTTGTAAATGACACAGAAAATGCACAGGGAATGGAAGTCATAGCAGCCTGCAAGGCAGTGACCATGGAATGATAGAGTTTAATCTGATCTGTGTGTAAGAAATACGCAAGACCAGAAGCCAGGTATATAATTTTTCAAAGGGATAATTTCAATGAAACAAGGGAACAACAAAAGTGGATGTGGTGTATATGGATTTCAGTAAGGCGTTTGATAAGGTTCCCCATGGTAGGCTATTGCAGAAAATACGGAAGTATGGGGTTGAAGGTGATTTAGAGCTTTGGATCAGAAATTGGCTAGCTGAAAGAAGACAGAGGGTGGTGGTTGATGGCAAATTTTCATCCTGGAGTTTAGTTACTAGTGGTGTACCGCAAGGATCTGTTTTGGGGCCAATGCTGTTTGTCATTTTTATAAATGACCTGGAAGAGGGTGTAGAAGGGTGGGTTAGTAAATTTGCGGATGACACTAAGGTCGGTGGAGTTGTGGATAGTGCCGAAGGATGTTGTAGGGTACAGAGGGACATAGATAGGCTGCAGAGCTGGGCTGAGAGATGGCAAATGGAGTTTAATGCGGAAAAGTGCGAGGTGATTCACTTTGGAAGGAGTAACAGGAATGCAGAGTACTGGGCTAATGGGAAGATTCTTGGTAGTGTAGATGAACAGAGAGATCTTGGTGTCCAGGTGCATAAATCCCTGAAGGTTGCTACCCAGGTTAATAGGGCTGTTAAGAAGGCATATGGTGTGTTAGCTTTTATTAGTAGGGGGATCGAGTTTCGGAGCCACGAGGTCATGCTGCAGCTGTACAAAACTCTGGTGAGACCGCACCTGGAGTATTGCGTGCAGTTCTGGTCACCGCATTATAGGAAGGATGTGGAAGCTATGGAAAGGGTGCAGAGGAGATTTACTAGGATGGTGCCTGGTGTGGAGGGAAGGTCTTACGAGGAAAGGCTGAGGGACTTGAGGTTGTTTTCGTTGGAGAGAAGGAGGAGGAGAGGTGATTTAATAGAGACATATAAGATAATCAGAGGGTTAGATAGGGTGGATAGTGAGAGTCTTTTTCCTCGGATGGTGATGGCAAACACGAGGGGACATAGCTTTAAGTTGAGGGGTGATAGATATAGGACAGATGTCAGAAGTAGTTTCTTTACTCAGAGAGCAGTAGGGGCGTGGAACGCCTTGCCTGCAGCAGTAGTAGACTCGCCAACTTTAAGGGCATTTAAGTGGTCATTGGATAGACATATGGATGAAAATGGAATAGTGTAGGTCAGATGGTTTCACAGGTCAGCGCAACATCGAGGGCCGAAGGGCCTGTACTGCGCTGTAATGTTCTAATCTAATTCTAATCTAATCTAAAAGCAAATAGATCAGGGGAGGTTGTTCAATGACACTTCAGTAGAAGACAAACGAATACCTTTAAAAATATAAGGGTTGAACTTCCATGGTGGTTCTCCTGATGATCCAATGTAACTTCGGCGGAAGATCCGCTTAAACACCGTTTATGCCATTTTTCCAGGGTTTCCACCGAAGTTACGGGAGAACCTCTGCGGAAATGAGATTGCAGGATAATTACATTCCCAAAGCCAACAAGCTCAAACCAAACAAATGTCATGCAGGCTCCCACCTGCCAAGAATGAGGCACACATTATTTCGCCACATGAACATTAAAACTTAAAATTGTTGCTGGGAAGAAAAGAAGGCCTATTACAAGGGGTTGCCAAGCCCCTGACTGGAAAGACATTTGCATAGTAACAGACAGTACTTGGAATGGACAAAGGGATCACTCCCTGCTCCAATTTAATCCACAATGGACTTTTAATTACCAGACGTTGAAGGTGGAGAGACTAGAACTCTAGGTTAACTGCTAAGATGTGCCGAATACACAAACAGACATGGTCAGACCAGTTTAGTCACATAACTAACTGACTAACTGAGTTTTTAAAATTTGAACTTACCACAGAGAATTTGAACTCAGAAAGCTCTTTTCTCCTGGACTGAGAACACCTCTCTCCTGTCTGCTCCCATCTCTTTCTCACGGAACTGAAGACCCATTGAAGACACATGAATCCCAAGAGAGAAAAGTCTCCTACAGTTAACAAGGTTTAAGAAAAATACTAGGCCCTAGCGAAAAGCAAGACTACTTACAAAAGGACTACAGTGAGCTCGAAGCACAGTAAACAAGAAACTCTTCTGATATTGCTTCAAACCTCTACTTTATTTTTCTTCTGCTTTTTTCTGTCCCTATTTGCATGTGTGTATCGCATGTGCATGCTAGCGTGTGCGCCTTGTATATCCGTAGGCGTGAACCATATTAGAGTTTAAGTTTTAATAAATTTCACTTTTCTTCTTTAAACCTAAGAAAGCCTGTTTATGCTCATTTCTTTGCCTTATAATTGGAAAGTGGTGAACAAGGATTCACCAAGGGGGAGCTCAAAACACTGTGTTTAAAAATTAAACCCTGTTACTATAAGACCAGGAAGACACAAAGGGACCCCTAGACACCTTTCTCACTTGGTTATAACACAAACATGACCCAAAATGGATCAAACAAACAAATTAAGAGAGGAGGAAAAATGGTCTGCCAAATCCTGCAGTGAAAAAGGAGGGGAAGAGCAGAATACAAGTGTGTATTAGTAATAGGTTACTATATAATTAGAGGGATAAATAGAGTCCTCTGCAGCCGAGAATGAGAATCTCAAAGGGTGTGTTGTCTACCCAGTGCCAGGGTAAGGGATATCTCACAGCGGCTGGAGAGGAATGTGGAAATGGGGGAAATCCAATTGTCATGGTCCATTTTGGAACAAATGGTATAGGTAGGAACAGGCAGGAGGTCCTGCTAAAAGAGTATCAGAGTAAGGCTCTAAATTAAAAAGCAGGACCTCGAGGGTAATAATCTCTGGATCTGGGGAAAGAACGAGAGCAGATAAGTAAAAGTCGGGGGAAACATCTAGACAATAGTGATAATATAATGTGCTTTAAGATGATAATAGAGAAGGAAATAAATATGATGAAAACCAAGTTAATAGATTTTAAAAAAGCTTAGTTTGAAGGGCTGAGAATAGAACTTGAGAAAATAAAATGTGCAACAATATTGGCAAACAATGATGTAGAACAACAATGGGAAACATTTTAACAGTGCTCAACAGAGTGCAGGAAAAATATTCCACTAAAAGGAAAGATCAGACTAAACACTAGTGAGACTCCATGGATGAATAAAGACAAGAGGCAAAAATTGAGGGTTGGGAAAGAGGCATATATTAAGTAACTAGATAGCAGAGTAGTGCATGATAAGAGACAATACAAAGAGATTAGGAGAGAAGTTTTTAAAAAAAACAATTCGGAAGGCAAAGAGGAACCATGAAATTAAATCATCAAGGAACATAAAGCAAAATAGTAAAATTGTTTACAGGCACAATAATTAAAATAGGAAGGCTGAGATGTGAATAGGACCATTACGGGAAGACAGGATAATACCACAGACAATAACAGCGAGATGGCAAAAATAGAAATAACTATCTTGCTTTGATATTTACCAGGGTGATAGAACAGGTAGACATGACATTGAATGATGAGATGAGTAATGAGATAAGTGCATTTGAAATAAAAAGAGGGATGTATTGAATAAACAAAATCAAACTCAAAAAGGATAAAACCCCTGGTCCAGATGGATTAAATCCACACATTTTAAAGGAATCTAGGGAAGAGATGGCAGAGGCATTACCACACATATTTAATAATTTGTTAGAAAAAGGTATAGTGCCAGAGGACTGGTGGATAGCTATTATCTCTTCCCTACATTCCTGGAGGATGAATGACACTGATTTTGCCCAAGGGTCTGTGCTGAGACCATTGCTTTTTTTGCCTCATATAAATGACTTGGATCATGGAAGAGAGAATAGAATTTCAAAATTTGCCGATGACACAAAACTTGGAGGTGTGGCAGACAGTGAGGATGATATGAACTGCCTGCAACACGGCATAGATAGTCTAGCAGATTGGGTAGAAAGGTGGCAGATGGAATTTCATACTGACAATTTTGGCAGAAGAAATATGAAGAGGCAATATATATTAATGGAACAGTTCTAGAGTGTGCAGGAACAGAGAACAGAACGGGGGTGCATGTGCATTGATCTTTGAAGTAGGCAGGACATATTGAGAGAGTCGTTAGTAAAGCATATAGGATCGTGGACTTCATAAATAGAGGCACTGAGTACAAAAGCAGGGAGGTTATGCTAAACCTTTAGAAAGTTCGGGTTGGACTCCAAATGGAGTAATGCATCCAGTTCTTGTCACAACACCTTAAGGGAGGATGTGAGGATTCTTGAGAGGGTGCGGAGGAGATTTACCAAAATGGAATATATGAAAATAGGAGGAGTAGGCCATTCAGCCCATCAAGCCTACTCCGCCATTCAATATGATCATGGCTGATCATCCACTTCAATGCCTTTTTCCCACACTATCCCCATATCCCTTTATGTCATTGGTATTTAGAAATCTGTCAATCTCTGCTTTAAACATACTCAATGACTGAGCTTCCACAGCCTTCTGGGGTAGAGAATTCACAACCCTCTGAGTAAAGAAATTTCTCCTCATCTCTGTCCTAAGTGGCTTCCCCATTATTTTGAAATTGTGTCCCCTCGTACTAGACTCCCCAACCAGGGGAAACATTCTTTTTATTCGCTTGTGGGATATGGGCATCAATGACTAGGCCACCATTTATTGCCCATCCCTAATTTCCCTTGAACTGAATGGAGGTCATTTAAGAATCAACCACATTTCTGTGGGTCTGGAGTCACATGTAGGCCAGACCAGGTAAGGACAGCACACTTCCTTCCCTGAAGGACATGAGTGAACCAGATGGGTTTCTCCAACAATCGACAATGGTTTCATGGTCACCATTAGACTCGATCTTTTTTTTAAATTCCAGATTTTTTAAAAATTGAAATCAAATTTCACCACCAAGTGCCATGGTGGGATTCAAACCCAGATTCCCAGAACATTAGCCTGGGCTCTGGATTATTAGTCCAGTGAATCATCACTACGCTACCACCTCCCCTACCTGTCTATCCCTTTAAGTATTTTGCAGGTTTCAATGAGATCACCTCTCATTCTTTGAAACTCTAGATAATACAGGCCCAGTTTCCCTAATCTCTCTTCATAAGTCAGTCCCAGTTCCAGGGATGGGGTATTTTGTTTACAAAGTTAGGTTGGTAAAGCTTGGGCTGCGGTCCTTAGAACAAAGGAGATTGAGGGGAAATTTAATAGAGGTGTACACAATTATAACAGGCTTAGATAAGTTAGACAAGGAAAAACTGTTCCCATAAACTGATGGTACAAACACTAGGGGTCACAAATTGAAGGTTTTGGCCAAGAGATGCAGAAGGAATATGAGGAAGAACTTTTTTATCCAGCAGATGGTAATGACCTGAAACTCACAGCAGCCAAATCAACTTCAAAAGGAAACTGGATGGCCATTTGAAGAAAATAAACTTGCAGGGCTATGGGGTTCAGGTGGAGGAGTGGGACTGACTGGAGAGCACTGTGGAGAGCCAACATGGATTCAATGGGCCGAATGGCCTCCTTCTGTGCCATAAATGACTATGGGCTGGATTTTACATGGTGGCGGGCCATGCGCCACCATGCCTGCGTGACCTAGCACGTGGCGGCTCATTATAATATGCTGGTCGGGCTCCCTCCCTGTAAATCACGAGGTGGGGGCGGGCTCTGCGACACCAGCAACAACACAGCCTCCTCTGCGCAGGCACTGGCACCATTTTAAAACAGCTGCCAGAACTGCCACTAAAATTGCATATTTAAACCCATACTCCCCCCACCCCTGCATGCGCCACTAATGAAAAGTTTCCCCCCTCCCTCCCCAGAAAACACTTACATTACATAGTTGCTCTTCGCCCCCCCCCCCCACCACCTCCTCACCAAAACACAAACTACCAAGTTGACCTCTGTTACCCACCAACTGCACAAAGTGCAGACGTCACCCCACCCCCCCACCCCCCACCACCACCCACACTCTCAAAAAACAGATTTGAACCCGCCCCGGGATGGGAAAGTGAAGGTGCTTGAGTGCTGGCCGCCGCACGGAAGATCCCAGACAGCCAGTAAGATCGCTGTGAATGTTATTTAAATATATGCATTTCCTTTATTTAAACATTTAAAGTCGTGTCCTGTTGCCGAGCAGTGGGGGCGGTTGGGGAGGGGTGGGGAGGTGGGGTTTCGGATTGCGAGGGAGCCTCGCCGCCGCCGGGAAGATCTGGCCCGGAAATCCCGGTGTCTGACTCCTTGGTGGGCTGCTGCCGGTACGATCTTCCGGCACTCTCCTTCCACAAAGCCCAACATTGGGAGCTCAACAAAATCCAGGCCAATGACCCGATGAGAATGGATTGCGAGCTGGCCTCATAACAGAAAGCAGAAAATGGGAGTAAAGGATAGCTATTCAGGGTGGCAGAAGGTGACAAGTGGTGTTCCACAAGGATCAGCACTGGGACCACTGCCGCTCATAATTTACATGAACAATTTGGACTTTGGAATCAAAAATCACAATTTCTAAATTGTGGATGACAGCAAATTGGAGAGGGGGTGGGGTTAATCAATACTGAGAAGGACTGCAACAAAGGGACATTAATAAATTTGCAGAATGGGCAAATAATTATCAAATTAAGTTCAACACGTAACTGTGAGGTAGTACATTTTGGTAGGGAGGTCACATTACTTGGATGGTGAGAGTCTAGGTGGGGTAAGGGAACAAAGGGATCTTGCAGTACAAATATACCAATCAGTAAAAGTTGTGCCACAGGTTAGCAATGCCATTTAAAAAAAAGCAAACCAAGGCTTTATTTCTAGAGGAATAGAATTGAAAAGTAGGGCAGTTATGCTAAATCTGTATCGAACCTTAGTTAGACCACACACTGTGCGCAATTCTGGTTGCCATATTATAAAAAGGAGATAGAAGCACTGGAGAGGGTAGAGAGAAGATTTACAGGAATGATACCAGAAATGGGTGGGTATATTAATCAGGAAAGGATGAACAAGCTGGGGTCTCTTTTCTCTTGAAAATGGAAGGCTGAGGGGAGAACCAATAGAGGTCTTTAAAATGATGAAAGGTTGTGATGGAGCAGATACAGAGATAATGGGTTGGATTTTATAGGCATCGGTAGCAAGCTCAAAAACTGGTGGCCCGCCCATGCGGGCCGCATGCCAAAGAGCCACCGCAATCTGCGGCCCATTTAAATAGTCAGGGCGGCCTGCGCCCCCCCAATCACGTGGAGGGGGGGTTGCTGTCTGTTCCCGGCAATGGCATCAGCTGCCTGTGCGCCGGCAATTATGCCATTTTTAAAGGGCAGTCAACCCCGCCAGGTGATACGACCATATGAATTAGGAGAGGAGTAGGCCACTCGGCCCTTCAAGCCTGCTCCGCCATTCAATAAGTTCATGGCTGAACTGATTACTCCACATTTCCACCTATCCCTAATAACCTTCCACCCCCTTGCTCATCAAGAATCTATGTACCTCTGCCTTAAAAATATTCAAAGACTCTGCTTCCACTGCCTTTTGAGGAAGAGAATTCCAAAATTCACAACCCTGAGAGAAAAATTTCTCCTCATCTCTCTTAAAAGGGCAACCCCTTATTTTTAAACAGTGACCCTTAGTAAGAGATTTTCCCACAAGGGGAAACATCCTTTCCACATCCACCCTGTCAAGACCGCTCAGGATCTTGTGTTTCAATCAAGTCGCCTCTTCTAAATTCCAGCAGATACAAGCCTAGCCTGTCCAATCTTTCCTCGTAAGACAGCCTGCCCATTCCAGGTATTCGTCTAGTAAACATTCTCTGTATTGCCTCCAACCCAGTTACATCCTTCCTTAAATAAGGAGACCAGTACTGTACACAATACTTCAGAAGTGGTCTCAACAATGCCCTGTATAGCTGAAGCATAACTTCCCTACTTGTGTACTCAATTCCCCTCGCGATAAACGATAACATTCTATTAGTTTTCCTAATTATATGCTGTACCTGCATAGTAACCTTTTGCGATTCATGCACAAGGACACCCAGATCCCTCTGCATCTCAGAGCTCTGCAATCTTTCACCAGTTAGATAATATGCTTCTTTTATATTCATCCTGCCAAAATGGACAATTTCCCACATTATACTCTATTTGCCAGGTCTTTGCCCACTCACGTAACCTATCTATATCCCTTTGTAGCCCCCTTATGTCCTCTTCTCTAGTTTCTTTCTTACCTTTCTTTGTGTCATCAGCAAATTTAGCAACCATAACTTTCGTCCCTTCATCTAAGTCATTTATATATACTGTAAAAAGATGAGGCCCCAGCACAGATCCCTGTGGCACACTACTGATTACATCTTGCCAAACAGAAAAAGGCCCATTTATGCCTACTCTGTTTCCTGTTAGCTAGCCAATCTTCTAACCATGTCAACATGTTACCCCTCCACCATGAGCTTTTATTTTCTGCAATGACCTTTGATGTGGCACCCTATCAAATGTCTTCTGGAAATCTAAGTACAGTACATCCACCGGTTCCCGTTTATCCACAGCACATGTAACTCCCTCAAAGAACTCCAATAAATTGGTGAAACATGATTTCCCTTTCACAAAACCATGTTGACTCTGCCTGATTACCTTGAATTTTTCTAAATGCCCTGCTATAACATCTTTAATAATAACTTCTAACATTTTCCCTAAGACAGATGTTAACCTAACTGGCCTGTACTTTCCTGCTTTCTGTCTCCCTCCTTTTTTGAATAAAGAAGTTACAATCGCTATTTTCCAGTTTAACGGAACCATCCCCGAATCTAGGGAATTTTGGAAAATTAAAACTAACGCATCAACTATCTCACTAGTCACTTCTTTTAATACCCTAGGAGGAAGTCCATCAGGGCACGGGGATTAGTCAGCCTGCAGCTCCAACAATTTGTTCAGTACCACTTCCCTAGTGATTGTAATTTTCTTGTTTTCCTCCCTCCCTTCCATTTCCTGACTTACAGCTAATACTGGGATGTTACTTGTACCATCAATAGTGAAGACTGGTGCAAAATACCTGTTCAATTCATCTGCCAGCTCCTTATTATCCATTATTAATTCCCCAGATTCACTTTCTATAGGACCAATGCTCACTTTGTTAACTTTTTTCTTTTTAAAATATCTATAGAAACTCTTACTGTCTGTCTCTATGTTTCTGGCTAGCTTTCTCTCATACTCTAATTTTACCTTCCTTATCAATCTTTTAGTCATTCTTTGCTTTTTTTAATATTCTGTCCAGTCTTCTGACCTGACTCCCAACTTTGTGCAATCATATGCTTTTTCTTTAAGTTTGATACTATCTTTAACTGTTTTTGTTAACGGATGGCGGGTCCAACCCTTGGAATTTTTCTTTCTCGTTGAAATGTATCTATTCTGTGTATTCGGAAATATCCTCTTAAATATCTGCCCAGGCATCTCTATTGACCTATCCCTTAACCTGATTTGCCAGTTCACTTCATGCCCTCATAATTGCCCTTATTTAGGTTTAAAATACTAGTCTTGGACCCACTCTTCTCTCCCTCAAACTGAATGTAAAATTCAATCATATTATGATTGCTGCTACCTAGGGGTGCCTTAACTATGAGGTTATTAATTAATCTTATCTCGTTGCACAACATCAGGTCTAGTATAGCCTGCTCTCTGGTTGCTCCAGAATGTACTGTTCCAAGAAATTATCTCTAAAACATTCTATGTGCTCCTCATCTAGGCTACCTTTGCCCATCTGATTTTTCCAATCTATATGCAGGCTAAAATCCCCCATAACTATCACTGTACCTTTCTGATGAATCGTCATTATTTCTTCCTTTATACCCTGTCCTACAGTGTGGTTAATGTTAGGTGGCCTGTACACCAATCCCACAAGTGACTTCTTGCCTTTATGATTTCTCATCTCAACCCAAACTGCTTATACATCCTGGTTTCCTGAACTTAGGTCATCCCTCTCTATTGCACTAATACCATCATTAATTAACAGAGCTACCCCTCCACCTTTTCCTAGGTTCCTGACCTTCTTAAATGCCATGTACCCTTCAATATTCAGGTCCCAATCTATGTCATCCTGCAGACATGTCTCTGTAATGACTATCAGATCATACTTATTTATTTCTATTTGCACTCTCAGTTAATCTGTTTTATTTCGAATGCTACGTGCATTCAGACACAGAGCCTTTAGTTTCAACCTTTTATTATTTTTGTAACCTCTAGCCTTATCTGTCGATTTACTCTTAGGTTTGTACGCTCTGTTCCTTTCTGTCACAGTCTGTTTATCCAATATTTCCCATATTAATAGCTTTCTCTCTTGCCTGGTCTCTACTCCTTGATTTACCATAACTTCCCAAATTTGATCCGTTGTCCCCACTATTCAGTTTAAAACCCTATCTACTTCCCTAGTTATGCAGCTCACTAGAACACCAGCCTCAGCCTGTTTCAGGTGTAGACCGTCCCAACGGTACAGGCACCACTTTCCCCAGTACTGGTACCAGTGCCCCATGAACCGGAACCTACTTCTACCACACCAGTCTTTGAGCCACGCATTAATTTCTCTAATCTTATTTGCCCTATGCCAATATGCACGTGGCTCAGATAATGATCCAGAGATTATTACCTTTGAGGCTCTGCTTCTTAATTTGGTGACTAGTTCCTCATGCAAACTGTGCCAAAACTCTTTCCTTGTCCTGCCTATATTGTTGGTACCTAAATGGACCATGACGACTGGATCCTCCCCCATTCACTGTAAATTCCTCTCCAGCCCTGAGTAGATCTCCCAAATCCTGGCACTGGGCAGGCAACACAGCCATCTGGCCTCTCACTCTTTGCTGCAGAGAACAGTGTCAATCCCTCTAACTATACTGTCCCTTACTACCAGTGCATCCCTTTTTTCCCCACTCCACTTAAATGGCTTTCTGTACCATGGTCGGGTTGCTCATCCACCCTGCAGCCCCCACTATTATCCAAACAAGCTGAAAGAACCTCAAACCTGTTGGACAATCGCAAAGGCTGAGGCTCCTGCACTCCTGCCCTCTGGATCCCCTTACCTGCCTCAGCTGCAGCCACATTCTCCTGTCCCTGACCACTGACCAAATCAGAAGACCCTATCTAAGGGGTGTGACCACCTCCTGGTACAAAATGTCCAGATAACTTTCCCCCTCCCTGATATGTCGCAGTGTCTGCAGCTCGGACTCCAGTTCAATGACTCTGTGCTGAAGCTCTTCGAGCCGCAAACACTTACTGCAGACGTGTTTGCCCTAGATCACACTGGCATCCAGGAGCTCCCACATTCTGCAGCCGTGACACATCACCTGTCCTGCCATCCTTAATGTGTTCCAATTAACTACTTAATTATTTTATTCAATTATTTATTTTATTTTTATTTTTTTATATAATTTATTAAGCTTATCACTAGTTCCTTCACTATTTTAAACGTTAGGATTAGAATAGACTTTAATCACAAATTCAGAGGGACAGCATTAATCTCCACTTGGAGAGGCAGGAATTAATCAAGGATCATCAGTATGGCTTTGTCAGGGGGAGATCATGTCTAACAAATATAATTGAATTTTTTGAGGAGGTGACTAAGTGTGTAGATGAGGGTAAAGCAGTTGATGTAGTCTACATGGACTTCAGTAAGGCTTTTGATAAGGTCCCACATGGGAGATTGGTCAAGGTGGTAACAGCCCATGGGATCCAGGGCAATTTGGCAAATTGGATCCAGTATTAGCTTAGTGGCAGGAGGTAGAGGGTGATGTTCGAGGGCTGTTTTTGCGATTGGAAGCCTGTGTCTAGTGGTGTACCACAGGGATCGGTGCTGGGACCCTTGCTGTTTGTAGTGTACTTTAAAGATTTAGACGAGAATAGAGGAGGTATGATCAGTAAGTTCGCAGGTGACATGAAAATTGGTGGTGTCATAAATAGAGAGGAGGAAAGCCTTAGATTACAGGATGACATCGATGGGCTGGTAAGATGGGTGGAGCAGTGGAATTTAATCTTGAGAAGTGTGAGGTGATGCATTTTGGGAGGACTAACAAGGCAAGGGAATATACAATGGATGGTTGGACCCTAGGAAATACAGAGGGTCAGAGGGACCTTGGTGTACTTGTCCATAGATCACTGAAAGCAGCAGCACAGGTAGATAAGGTTGTTGGGAAGGCATATGGGATACTTGTCTTTCTTAGTCGAGGCACAGAATCTGGGTACTGCCTGTGTGGAGTTTGCAAGTTCTCCCTGTGACTGCGTGGGTTTCCTCCGGGCGCTCCGGTTTCCTCCCACAAGCTAAAAGACTTGCAGGTTGATAGGGGCAATTGCTAATGGCCAATTTACCTATTATAGGTAGGTGATAGGGAAATATAGGGACAGGTGGGGATGTGGTAGGAATATGGAATTAGTGTAGGATTAGTATAAATGGGTGGTGGGTGGTTGATGGTCGGCACAGACTCAGTGGGCTGAAGGGCCTGTTTCAGTGCTGTATCACTAAACTAAACTAAACTAATACAAGAGCAGGGAGGTTGTGATGGATCTGTACAAAACGCTAGTTAGGCCACAGCTGGAGTATTGTGTACAGTTCTGGTCGCCACACTTAAGGAAGGATGATTGCACTGGAGAGGGTGCAGAGGAGATTCACCAGAATGTTGCCTGTGCTGGAGCTTTTCAGCTATGAAGAGAGACTGGATAGGCTAGGGTTGTTTTCCATAGAGCAGAGAAGGCTGAGGGGGGACCTGATTGAGGTATACTAAAATATGAGGGGCATAGATAGGGTATCAGGTGGCAGGACCGTATCTCCAACGCTGAAGTCCTTGAGAAGGCCAGCATCCCCAGCAAATACACCCCACTGAGCCAGCGGCGCTTGAGATGGCTTGGCCACGTGAGCCACATGGAAGATAGCAGGATCCCCAAGGATGCATTGTACAGTGAGCTCGTCACTGGTATCAGACCCACCAGCCATCCATGTCTCCGCTTTAAAGATGTGTGCAAACACGACATGAAGTCCTGTGACATTGACCGCAAGTCGTGGGAGTCAGTGGCCAGTGATCGCCAGAGCTGGCGGACAGCCATAGAGGCGGGGCTAAAGAGGGGTGAGTCGAAGAGCCTTAGCAGTTGGCAGGAAAAAAGACAGAAGTGCAACGAGAGAGCCAACTGTGTAACAGCCCCGACAACCAATTTTATCTGCAGCGCCTGTGGAAGAGTCTGTCACTCTAGAATTGGCCTTTATAGCTACTCCAGCTGCTCCACAAACCACTGACCACCTCTAGGCATTTACCCATCATCTCTCGAGACAAGGAGGCCAAAGAAGAAAGAAGAGATAGGGTTGATAGGAAGAAACTTTTTTCCCCTCGTGGAGTTGTCAATAACCAGGGGGCATAGATTTAAGGTAAGGGGCAGGAGGTTTAGAGAGGATTTGAGGAAAAAAATTTTCATCGAGCGGGTAGTTGGAATCTGGAACACACTGCCTAAAGGGGTGGTAGAGGCAGGAACCCTCACAACATTTAAGAAGTATTTACATGAGCACTTGAAACACCATAGCATACAAGGCTACGGGCCAAGTGCTGGAAAATGGGATTAGAATAGATAGGCTTGATGGCTGGCATGGGCACGGTGGGCCTAAGGGCCTGTTTCTGTGCTGTATAACTCTATGACTATGATTTACCAGATACTCACCAAACAGGTAGCTTTTTCCCCAACCAATCACCTACCTGCTTGCCTGTGATGCCAAAAGGTGATTTTCTTGAACGAGCTCGTTCCACTGAGCAGAGGATCCAATAGGATAGGGGATAGGATAGCCTGTCCCCGTTCTCCGCCCTCTTTTCAATGAAGCCTCTCCCTGCTCTTTTCAACGAAGCCGCTCCCTGCTCTCTGCGCTCTTTTCAATCATTTAAATATTTAAAGATACATACAATAAAATTAAATGAATACATTTCTTTCATCCCTCTCCCACCCCCGATGACAATGACATTAACTATTTGCGATTTCCCCCAAAAAACACTTATCTTTAACAAAGTTTAAAGTACAACCCTTCCCACCATCCCCTACACCCATGACATTTATTTGGCCCCGTTCCCCCCCAACCCCTCCACCACCATGATAAACTTACCTCCTCCCCACCAATGTCGCAGCATGTTTCCCCGAACGGGAATTTGAAGGCACAGGAATGCCGGCTGCCACGCCGAAGATGGTGGCCGGCCCTCAAGATCGTGGGAGAGTATATGTAAATGTATTAATTTTATTAATTTGATTATGTGGAGTGTGGTCCCGTCGCCCAGCGGCAGTGGGGTGCGACACCACAGAGCCTTGCCGCAGCCAGGAGGATCGGGCTGGGCCCTGCTGGTATCGAGGTCAGTGGCAGGCCTCATCCGGAGTACCCAATCACAGATCTCGACGTCAAGGGCTGCTTAAAATCCAATGTTTCCACTTGTGAGGAAAGGCATAACAAGTGGCCATCATACAACATGGTCACTAAGAAATCCAATAAAGAAATTCAGAAGAAACTTCTTTACCCAAAGAGTGATGAGAATGCAGAACTCAATACTGCAGAGAGTGGTTGAAGCAAATAATATAGATGCATTTAAGGGGAAGCTAGACAAGCATATGAGAGAGAAGGGAATAGAAGGTAATGATGATATGCTTAGATGATGAAAGACAGGCAGAGGCTCGAGTGGAGCATTAGCAGCAGGGTGGACTGGTTGGGCCGAATGGCCTGCTTCCATGCCATATATCCTATGTAAAAAAAACTATAAAAGGGAGAACACTATGCATTTAATATATAAAAGAATTAATGACTATATTGCTTGATTACTAGTTCCAACTGACAGGTATTCAATTGAGATTATTGAAGTAATTAGTGACTATCAAACCCTATGGAAAAGGGACAGCTTGACTGCATAGCCTCAAAAAAAAAGTGGCTTGACAAAGACTGTAGTGGTGTGGACTGCTGAAATCTTGACCCAGATGGATGAACTGTTTGGAAAGTGCAATAAGTTTTGGTTTCATCACCCAAACACTTCCTGGCTAAGGTATAGGGAAGATTTATTATAAAAAGTTACTTATGCACCTGACAACTTCTCTTCCTGTCTCTGGGCAGCAGCAGTAATTGTTAAATATTAACCTCTTATATTTCCCCTTTTCCCATAGCAAACACCAAAATGATGAATGTTAAGAGTTATAAAAATGTCAAACTGCAAAGCAGTCCACCCATCTCACAATTACCTCTTTCACTCTCCATTGCTTTCACTGCCCAAAGAAAACAAAATAGATAGTTCACCTGCCAATCTTTCTTCCCTTTCCACTTACCAACCTCCAAAATATCACTTGTGGGTAAGAAAAAAATATATTTTCTCTTCTTCATAACAGACTGTTTCTTGCTTTCATTTTGCTCCCATAGACTCCAGCAAGTGCCTTGTCTTGTATGGGTTGATCGGGTGGGATTGGGTGTTAAAACCCAATATTAACAGGCCAACTAGAGGCAACCTGTGAGAGGAGGGGTGAAGGGATGCCACCTGGAGATCTGCTCCAACTGAAAGTGAACGTCAGTATGGTGTTACTCAACAATTCTGAAAACAGAATTGAAGAAATAGTTGATATCTTCCAGATTTGAGCAAACTGATGGACACTGTCTGATTATATTTTATAATCATCCAGGTGTGAATGGTAACAGTGTTATGCATCAGTTTGTGTGTCCAACTTACAGCCAGCCCCTTCTCAATCAAGCATCTGTCATGTTTTACTGAGCAATTGATTTAAGATAGACTGAAGATGAGCTGCTGTGTATAATAAAAAAGCAAAATACTGCAGATGCTGGAAATATGGAATAAAAACAGAAAATGTTGGAAATATTCACCAGGTCTGGCAACATCTGTGAAAAGAGAAACAGATTTAATGTTTCAGGTCTGTGACATTTCATCAGCACAGCTGAGTACTTCTAGCATTTTCTGTTTTAATTTCTGCTCTATATAATATTGTTTTAAACCTGTTTAAAATTCTGTTTATTCAATGTTTTATCTTTAAGTTCTGCTATTTTAATAATCTTTGGTGCAGAACTTTATCAAAGACTTTTTGGAAGTCAAGTTATAAATTCATTAAGTTTTTCCTATAGCCGTTTCCTCAAAAACGTCAAGGTTAGTAAAATAGACCCTTAACCTTCTGAACTTGTGTTGACTGCATTTATCATCTTATAGATAATCTTCAACATATTCTAAGTAATAAAATCCATAATTTTATCCAATATCAATGCATAACTACTAGGTCTGTAATTGCCTGGAACTGTTGTCACCTTTTTCAAAAATGTTACCAAAATGTTATAGTTCTGGTGAATATTAAGGATTCCATGGTGTTATTCAAAATAAGAACAGGAAATTTTCCCCGTATTCTGTCAAAGTTTCTCCCTGAATCAATAACATCAAAAAAGAAATAGATTAACTGCTCAACAATTGCTGTTTGTGGGATTTTGCTGTCTGAATAACAGCTGCCATATTTGCCTACATAATCATTGCACATCTAAGTAATTCATTGTATGTGTAAAAGTTGAAGATATTTCTAAGATACATGACAAGATGCTATATAAATTCAAGTGTCTCATTTTGATTTTCTCAGATGACTTGTCATTACCTCATAAGTAACTGCTATTAATTCAGATTTTTTAATCTGTTGGAATCAACATCCGCTAAGCCAACACAATCAAAATTAGCACTAGCATTCAGTGTTTCTATGGTATCTTTTCAAACAACGCAGACAAACCAAAATTGACCGCAGCAGAGGCTCTGCACAGTGTTGGGCATGTGTACTCTGCAAATATTATTTCTCATACTGGCAGTAAAGAACCACTTCTGACAGCAAGATTTCACTATCTTTACCAAATCTGTTACAAAACAAAAAAAAAGCAACATTTATTACAGTTCACTACAGCATTTAACCCGCTTACATCTTTCAGAAACAGAAACTCCTCAATTTGCCTGTCAAAACCTGTTCAGCAAAAAGCAAACATCTTGTCAATGGAGTGAGAATAGATCTGGCCTAAGTAAATTGGAATCAAAGATTGGCAGGCAAAACTGTAAATGAATAATGGTCTGTCTTTAAAGTGGAGATAGTTTGGGTCCAGTCCAGGCACATTCCCATGAGGGGGAAAGGTCGGACAAACAAATCCAGAGCTCCCTAGTTGACAATGGAGATAGAAAGTAAGATGAAGTAGAGGTTTGCAAAGGAATCCCGACACAAGCCCGAATTCCAGATCTAGAAGTCCGACCTGACCCGACCCGAACCCGACACGTCATCGGGACCTGTCGAGGTCGGATCGGGTGGCAAGCCTTTACATCAGTACATGGGTAAAGGCCCGCTACCTGAGCAGACGGCATGTGTCGGGCTCGGGTCGGGTCAGGCCTCCGGGTCCAGCATTCGGACTTGGGTAGGGTTTCCTTTGCACACCTCCAAGATGAAGCAGATAAAAGGGTACATTTGACAGATGTCAGGTGGATAATATAATTGAGAACCTGGCTAAAATATAGAAGGTTCAGAGGGGAAGTGAAAAAACAAACAAGAGAAGCAAAGAGAGAGTATGAGAAGAGAGCAGCAGCGAACATAAAAGGGAATCCAAAAGTCCTCTATCGGCATACAAACAGTAAAAGGACGGTAAAAGGAGGAGTGGGGCCAATTAGGGACCCAAAGAGAATTTATGCATGCAGGCAGGGTCATGGTTGAGCTATTAAATGAATACTTTGCATCTGTCTTTACCAAGGAAGAAGATGCTGCCCAATTCATGGTGAATGAGAAAGAGTTGAGACACTGGACAGATTAAAAATTGATAAAGGAGGTATTAGAAAGGCGGGCTGTACTTAAAATAGATAAGTCACCAGAACTGGATGAGATGCATCCAAGGATACCGAGGGAAGTCAGGGGGGAAATTACAGAAGCACTGGCCAAAATCTTCCAATCCTCCTTAGATACAGGGTGGTGCCAGAGGACTGGAGAATTGCAAATGTTATACCATTGTTCAAGAAACGCTGTAAGGTCGAGCCAAATAACTACAGTTCAGTCTGTTTAACTTCAGAGGTGGGAAAGCTTTTAGAAACGATAATTCAGGACAAAATTAATAGTCACTCGGACAAATATGGATTAATTAAGGAAATCCAGCATGGATTTGCTAAGGACAAATTGTTTAACTAACTTGCTTGAGTTTTTTGATGAGCTAATGTGGTTGATGTGGTGGACATGGATTTCCAATAGGCATTTAATAAAGTGCCACATAAGAGGTTTGTCAGCAAAGTTAGAGCCCATGGAATAAAAGAGGCAGTAGCAGTAGTGATACAAAATTGGCTGACTGACAAGAAATAGAGTAGTTGGAAATGGTTGTTTTTCAGACTGGAGGAAGATATATCTTGGGGTTTCCCAGGAGTCAGTGTTAGGATCTCTGCTTTTCTTGATCTATATTAATGACCTAGACTTGCATGTACAGGGCACAATTTCAAAATTTGTGAATGACAAAAACCTGGACGTATTGTCAACTGTGTGAAAGATAGTGATAAACTTCAAGAGGACATAGGCAAGCTGATAGAATGGGCAGACAAATGGCAGATGAGATTTCACACAGAAAAGTGTGAACTGATTCATTTTAGTAGGAAGAACAAAGAGAGGCAATATAAATTAAAGGGTACAATTCTAAAGCTGGCGCTGGAGCAGAGGACCGAGGAGTATATGTGCACAAATCATTGAAGGTTGCAGGGCAGGTTGAGATGGCTGTTAATAAAGCATACGGGATCCTGGCCTTTATAAATACAGGCATAGAGTACAAAAACAAGATAAAGCATTGTTCGGCCTTAACTGGAGTATTGTGTCCAGTTCTAGGCACCACAATTTAGGAAAGATGTTAAGGTATTAGAGAGAGTGCAGAAAATATTCACAAGAATGGTTGCAGGGATGAGGAACTTCAGTTACATGGATAGACTGGAGAAGCTGGGGTTGTTCCTTTGGAGAAGAGAAGATTAAGGGGAAATTTGATAGAGGTGTTCACAATCATGAGGAGTCTGGACAGAGTAGATAGGGAGAAACTTTTCCCATTGCCGAAAGGATCGAGAATAAAAGGACACCAATTTAAGGTGATTGGCAAAAGAAGCAATAGCGACATGAAGAAAAACTTTTTTTAAAACGCAGTGAGTGGTTAGGATTTGAATGCACTGCCTGAGTGTGTGCTGGAGGCAGATTCAATTGAGGTGTTCAAAAGAGAATTGGATAATATATGTAGAGAAAAATAAATTTGCAGGGCGATGGGGAAAAGCAGGGGAGTGGGACTAAATGAGTTGCTCTTGCAGAGAGCCAGCACAGATACAACAAGCTGAATGGCCTCCGTCTGTGCTGTAACCATTCTATAATTCTTCTTGGTCAGGCAGGTTCCAAACAGAAAGCGGTCAATCAATACCAGTATCAGGTACTCTCTTGAAAGTTCTACTGCAACAGAATCTCACTACCCCATTATGTCATCAATTCCAAACAATTAGCTTTATTTCTTTCTCACAGCAAGGTAATCAATATTAAGTTTCCAATACCTGAATGATCTTTGCAGTAAACACTCATTAGGAAGGAACACAGGTAAGCCATTCAGCCCCTCCAGCCTGTTCCACCATTCAATTAGATCATGGCTGATCTATAGCTGACCTTCATTTATCCACCTTTGCTCCACGTTAAATAATCTATCAAAATGGAGATGACTCAACTGCTTTTGATGAGATAGCCTGTAATATGGACTGTTTCCATTTAAGTGAAGTCACATTAGCAGAGATTTTGATCCAAAAAGCAGGTTTGAGAAGACATTTACAGGTTTTTAATAAAGCATTAAAGGAATCATGTTATATAAACAAAACTTATATTTGATCTGCTGCACAGATCGCTGTGTTTGTTTCACTTTTAAAAAGGGGATACAATTCCTTCAAAACTTTTGAATTATCAAAAACCCAGTACTGCAATACTAGCATTGAGAGTTACTGTCTTTTTGGAAGTGCCAAATTGGCTGGCTGAGCCCAAGTAAATGCAATGCTAACGTTGCCATTCATGACTGTCCCAATGATGAGGCCAGGACTTGAACCCTTGCTCGTGATACCCAAAGGATGAGAATCCCAGTGCCTTAGTCACTTATTAATGTGCTGGACTCAAGAACATTTTAAAAAGAATTTCCAGTGAAACTTTACACATTTTTATGTTGTGCTGAACTTTACAGACGCCCCAACGTTGGGGGTTGGGGCGGGGGGGGGGGGCAGGAAAATGCCTCCAGGAGAGGGCTACTACGCACTCCGACGCAGGGAGTGCCCGGCCTGATATTGCCAGCGGCAGCGAGGCCTCGTGGAGGACCCCCCGTCGCTTGGCTACGGGACCATCATTAGCATATTTAAATAAATTTAAATTAATTAATTAAGTACACTTATGTTCCCGCCATCTGTCCCGGTGCAATCTTCGTGCCACTGGCCGGCACTCCCACACCTTCGGATCTCTGTCCGGGGAACCGAGGCAGAACCCTGGTGAGGAGGGTGGAGGAGGAAGTTTCTCAGTGCGGAGGGGGGCAAAATCATATCATGTAGGTGTAGGGGATGGTGGGAAGGGTTACAGTATAAAGTTTATGCACTTTGGGGTGGGGAGGTGGTCAGGTGGATAAGGTAAGTGTTTTGGGGTTGGAGGAAGAGGACAAGTAATTAATTCTATGGTTATTGGGGAGGTGGGAGATGGGTAAGATACATTTATTTACATTTTTTGAATCAACGTATCTTTAAACATTTAACTTGAATGGCAGGTCTCGAAGCCCTTTAAAAGTGATGTCAGCGCCTGCGCATAGGAAGCTGACGCCATTGCTGGGGACGGACAGCCCGCCCCTTCCATGTCATCGGGGTGGGAGGGGAACAGTCTGCCCCAGCTATTTAAATGAGCTGCCACACTTAATATCGTGGCGGCTCCACAATGTGTAGCCTGCGCAGGTGAGATTTTGGCGGTGGGAGTATAAATTTTAGCCCATTGACAATTCAGCTAACAAAAAGTTGAAGTGCAATTTGAAGCTTACATTTTACTGTTTTAAAATACTCAAAGTAAATCAGGCAAACTTGCATACCAAATTGCTAGTCAGCAAAGTTGGGATATAAAAGCAGAAAGCATTCAATGAATATGTAATGGATACACTCGCATATGCATGCACACAATACTGCTAGAGAATAAAGAAACGTAAAAGGCTGCCTTTAACCATTTTACAAATAAATATGTATTTTAAAAAAACTTTTATAAACATAAAATGGATCCTTTTTTTTTTAAACACTATCATAACAATATAAATATTACCTTAAAAAGCCGAACCACTGTCACCCAGCATGTCCTGCTCTGCTCATCTTCTGCACAAAGCAACTTCAGGTCTCTGGTACCTCCTGATTTGTGACGCTGGAAGGTCACAGCAGAGTGGTTAGAATTAATGCATATCTTGACAATAATACCTGTTGGAATTTTTTTTAAATATTAAAAGTCTTCCAAATGAAACCCTGGTAATTATGACTGTTCCTTTTATCTCCTTCAATCGCATTTGTGTTCAGTTAACAGATACTTTAAACATACAACAGTAATCCCTACAGAAAAGTATTTTTCTGCAAATTGATGGATAAGCCGAGCCTGCAGTTAGCATTGTACCTGAAAACACAAATTACACAATGCAGAAGAAGCTAATCCTTTATCTTTTGTTCCAGTTTGGGGAAAAAGGATATACATGCCCAAAATACATGATAACTATTCGTAGTTGGATTTCCATTCAACAGAAAAGGTATACCTTTATACAGAATCCAAAATTTGTTGGAGCTCCATACATCTTCCTTCCTGATAATAGTGTGTAAACATTGCTTTCACTGAACTCAGCAACGAACTGTAAATGTCTTGGTTCCTGTGATTATGGCAGGAAAATAGTTGATTATTAATGTACAATTAAGAAATGAGTGAATTTTAAATGACAAGGAAATCTGTCCTGACATTGTCAAGATCCTGTAGTTTTTTTTCGGAATATGCGGTTTGCCTTTAAGGCTTGCAAGGGATCAGTATTGCTTTAAGAACCAGCAAGCCTCAGAGTTATAGGAAGGTGCATTTTTGTTGCCTTAGAAACAGCCATTTGGAAACTGTGATTCAAAGGGTGCATTCTCGTTACCAGAGAAACAGACACTGGGCGACAGTCTCATGCGATACATTTGTTACAATTCAGTTTTGAACTGGCTTGTAGTTGAAGACAGTTTGTTCTAACAGAACACACAGACAGAAGACACAGCTGTGATAACAACACCTGGAAAGAGAGTGCTCAACCATTTAAACTGAAGAGGATTTTAGTCTGTTTAATTATTATCTCTCAAAATTCTAAAAAAAAAGTCAAGCTAAAATAGAGATCTCTGGTAATTTAAATTGAAGAAAGGGAAGTTAGACTGTAACAATCTTTTATCCCTCAAAAACTCTAAAGTCAGATTGATTCTGTTGAAAGTATTTGCAAGTCGTTAATTGTTGAAATTCGCTGGAGAAGGACTTCAAACAACATTCTGTGAGGACTTCAAGCAACATTAGACTGTAAATTTGCAAGGACTCTATTTTTTTCAATTTTAAATGTTGTTTCTATATTCATAGTGTTTAAGAATTTAGTTCTTCTAATTAAAGAGTTAATTTGTTGATTTAAAGACACCTGGTTTGGTTAGCCTCATTTGGAGGTTAACAGATGGTACAATTTGACTAGGTCTTTCTTTAATTTGGAATGTGTTAAATGATGTTAGGCAATCTGTGGAGCGATGGGATTGAATGATCAGTGCGTTTCTCCCACCACAATCAGAATCGTATATTTTGATTGGGGGCTTTGACTGAAACTGTCGGTCAGAACAAGAGTTAATGTATTCCTTTTAACCTGCAGCCAATGATCAGAGCCATTAAATAGTAGGTACTGGTGAAAAAGTAATCACACTTAACAAGATGCAAAAAGCTTACTGAATTGCTCAAAATAGGAAGCGTGCCAAATATGTTGTAAGTGACACCTTTGTAATTGCTTTCTATGGTGAAGGAAGATTCTTATTTTTAATGGCTTGGTACAGATGGTTGCCTATCATAAGTGTGGGCAGCATAAGTAGCGAGGACTGAATGTAAAATGTTGAGGAATGCATATTTTCTAACCAGGAGGATATTATTTCTCTCTCTTTCTCTCGTATTCCATTCATACAATGTTTGAAGTAATATATGGTACTGGTAATTATAGTTTGAAAAAGTCAGCTTTAATTTCTGATGGAGTGACAGCAAATTTTACATACATTATTTGCTGGGACTCAAATTGAGGTCAATCAATTTAAATATTGTGCAATGTTCTTGGTAATGAGTTACAGACATTCAAGACTACAAAATTGGGAGAACGTTATTTCAATATACAATTATTTAGTGGTTAAAGCACTGCAACTCAGAGGTAGATAATTTACAGCAAGTCATGAAATTGAATTCAATAACAGATACCAAGAAAGAAATGGGCAGCATTTTATCCTGGCAGCAGGGATCCTAGCAGTGAGCCGGGAGGGTGGGGGAGACTCTGCCTTGGCCTTCCGTCAGATCCCCGAAGCCATTTAATGGTGGGCAGCCAATTAACTTTAAGAGACGAACTCCCGCCTCCAGAGGTTGCCATCCAATCGGAAGGCCAGCAGCTCTGCAGTACCAGCAGCGCCACTGGAAAAGTGATGACTGCCAGTTCTGCAGGAGCCCTTCAGCACCAAAGACCAGAGGAGACTGCGGCACAGGTGAATGGGGTTGGAGTCGCGGCGTCATTTAGGCAGGCCCTGGTGACAGGGTGACGGAGGTGGTGGGGGGGGGGGGCGGAGATTGGTGAGGATGGGGCAGTGGTGGTCGCAACTGCTGCTGGGGGGACCCTCCAGGGCTCTGGATTACCCCTAAGGGAGGGACTTCACTGACTGTGCTAAGAGGGCGCCAGGCTTTACTTGCAGCATCTCCCCTCGGCGGCAGGCCCCTCCACCTTCCACAAAATTGAGGTGGAGATGGGAAAAGGCCCCTAAGTGGCCATTAATTGGCCACTTAAGAGCCTCAATTCGCCTGGGGCAGGAATGCCATCCTTCGCCTTCCCCATCGCAGACAAAGTGGCCCAGCAAAGTTGGGAACTGCGGCCCCTGCCATTTTGTTTGCCTCCTGCCTCCCTGCCCACCTCCAAGGGCAGAAGAAAATTCTGCCCAATGAGTGCGACTGAAAGAAAGGAAATGTACTACTCCTACCTGGCCTACGTGGAACACCAGTCCCAAGAGTTGACAGAATCTTATCCCCTCAAAAGGCTTAGCAAAATAATCAGGTGTAAAAATTGCTACACAAGAGGACAGCCCACCACATTCTCAGATCTACTAAGGATTTACTATTAAATGAGGACTTGAGAATGTCACAAAATTTTGAAATCAACTTTTCACATTTCTGTGCATGAAGACAAACTTTCTGGAGTTGCAAGATAGCAATGTAGACTTCTGGTCTTATGATTGGTACACAGGCAGATGGTTAAGTCACTGTGCCAATGTTTTTTTCTTAAATTGACATTTTATCAGCTTTCAATGTCTACTGATTGTCCTGTTATACATCCGCTTCCTGTGCCCCATTCTCATGTGGGAATGGAGTGCTTCCCCTTTTCCATTATTATTCCATTCAGCTTCCAGAAGCATTAAGACTTTCTTCATTTTAGTTTAGAGATACAGCACTGAAACAGGCCCTTCGGCCCACCGAGTCTGTGCCGAACATCAACCACCCATTTATACTAATCCTACACTAATCCCATATTCCTACCAAACATCCCCACCTGTCCCTATATTTCCCTACCACCTACCTATACTAGTGACAATTTATAATGGCCAATTTACCCATCAACCTGCAAGTCTTTTGGCTTGTGGGAGGAAACCGGAGCACCCGGAGAAAACCCACGCAGACACAGGGAGAACTTGCAAACTCCACACAGGCAGTACCCGGAATCGAACCCGGGTCCCTGGAGCTGTGAGGCTGCGGTGCTAACCACTGCGCCACTGTGCCGCCCTATCATTGTGATGTTATGTAATGCACAATGAGCTACAATTATTCTGCAGAGTCTCGCTGGGCTGCATTGCCATCGCCCACCAAAATGAAAGATACTTGAGTGAGACTTGACAATGTCTACAGCCTGCTTTCACATTTCTTGTAGTGGCATATGCCTCATTTTATCTGTTCTCTTGCTCTGATTGCAAAATCCTTACCGGTGCCATAATTAATGACTGCAGGAGATAGCCCTGATAACCAGCCAACAGAAGGCAACATGAAGGCTGATATGGTAGATTGTTGCATGATTGAAACATTATAGCAGTTTGTTTGGTATTGAGCATTCAGGTACAGGATAAAAGATTAGCATTACATACTAGCTGCATAATCAATAGAACAAAAGCCTTTCCAGTTCATGGAGAGGTTCAAGTTAACAAAGCAGAGCTGGCATGGATTTATAAAAAAAGCAAATGTTTGGATGAAAGGTCACAGACGTGAAATGTTGACACGGTTTCTCGTCCACAGATGCTGCCTGATCTGCTGACTATTTCCAGCACTTTGTTTTTATTTTGGGTTTGTAAAAGGCAGATTGTGCTATGCTAATCTAATTGAATTTTTTTTGATGAAGTAACAGTGAAGGTTTTGACTTTTTGTTTTTGGTTTTTCAGTAGATTTGTTGGGAATTTAGAATAGTGGGAATGGAGGTTAAGGCAGTTGTATGTTCCTCCTGCAGAATGTGGGAGGTAAGGGTCGCCAAGAGTGTCCCTGCTGACTGCATCTGTGGGAAGTGCACCCAACTCCAGCTCCTCGAGAACCGCGTTAGGGAACTGGAGCTGGAGCTGGATGAACTTCGGATCATTCGGGAGGCGGAGGGGGTTATTGAGAGGAGTTATGGGGAGGTAGTCACACCTCAGGTAAAAGAAGTAGGTAGATGGGTTACCGTCAGGGGAAGGAGAGGGAACCAGCAGGCAGTGCAGGGATCCCCTGTGGCCGTTTCCCTCAACAACAGGTATACCGTTTTGGATACTGTTGCGGGGGACGACTTACCAGGGGTAAGCAATGGGGTACAGGTATCTGGCACAGAGTCTGTCCCTGTTGCTCAGAAGGGAAGGGGGAAGAGGAGCAGAACATTAGTCATTGGGGACTCCATAGTTAGGGGAACAGATAGGAGGTTCTGTGGGAACGAGAGAGACTCACGGTTGGTATGTTGCCTCCCAGGTGCCAGGGTTCGTGATGTCTCGGATCGTGTTTTTGGGATCCTTAAGGGGGAGGGGGAGCAGCCCCAAGTTGTGGTCCACATAGGCACCAACGACATAGGTAGGAAGAGAGATGGGGATTTAAGACAGAAATTCAGGGAGCTAGGGTGGAAGCTCAGAGCGAGAACAAACAGAGTTGTTATCTCTGGGTTGTTGCCCGTGCCACGTGATAGCGAAGCGAGGAATAGGGAGAGAGAGGAGTTGAACACGTGGCTGCAGGGATGGTGCAGGAGGGAGGGTTTTGGTTTCCTGGATAATTGGGGCTCTTTCTGGGGTAGGTGGAACCTCTACAAACAGGATGGTCTTCACCTGAACCAGAGGGGTACCAATATCCTGGGGGGGAGATTTGCTAGTGCTCTTCGGGGGGGTTTAAACTAATTCAGCAGGGGAATGGGAACCTAAATTGTAGTGCCAGTGTACAGGATGTTGAGAGTAGTGAGGTCAGGGATATGGTTACAAGGACGCAAGAGGGCACTGGCAAGCAAGAACCTGGTTTAAAGTGTGTCTACTTCAACGCCAGGAGCATCCGGAATAAGGTGGGTGAGCTTGCAGCATGGGTTGGTACTTGGGATCTCGATGTAGTGGCCATTTCGGAGACATGGGTAGAGCAGGGGCAGGAATGGATGTTGCAGATTCCGGGATTTAGATGTTTCAGTAAGAACAAAGAAGATGGTAAAAGAGGGGGGGGGGGTGTGGCATTGTTAATCAAGGAGAGTATTACAGCGACAGAAAGGACGTTTGAGGACTCGTCTACTGAGGTAGTATGGGCCGAGGTTAGAAACAGGAGAGGTGAGGTTACCCTGTTGGGAGTCTTTTATAGACCTCCCAATAGTTCCAGAGATGTAGAGGAAAGGATAGCGAAGATGATTCTCGACAGGGGCGAGAGTAACAGGGTAGTTGTTATGGGGGACTTTAACTTTCCAAATATCGACTGGAAATACTATAGTTCGAGTACTTTAGATGGGTCAGTTTTTGTCCAGTGTGTGCAGGAGGGTTTTCTGACACAGTATGTGGACAGGCCAACCAGGGGCGATGCCACATTGGATTTGGTACTGGGAAATGAACCCGGCCAGGTGTTAGATTTAGATGTAGGTGAGCACTTTGGTGATAGTGATCACAATTCGGTTAGGTTTACCTTAGCGATGGGCAGGGACAGGTATATACCGCAGGGCAAGAATTATAGCTGGGGGAAAGGAAATTATGATGCGATTAGGCAAGATTTAGGATGCGTAGGATGGGGAAAGAAACTGCAGGGGATGGGAACAATCGAAATGTGGAGCTTATTCAAGGAGCAGCTACTGTGTGTCCTTGATAAGTATGTACCTGTGAGGCAGGGAGGAAGTTGTCGAGCGAGGGAGCCGTGGTTTACTAAAGAAGTTGAAGCGCTTGTCAAGAGGAAGAAGAAGGCTTATGTTAGGATGAGATGTGAAGGCTCAGTTAGGGCGCTTGAGAGCTACAAGCTAGCCAGGAAGGATCTAAAGGGAGAGCTAAGGAGAGCAAGGACAGGACACGAGAAGTCATTGGCGGATAGGATCAGGGAAAACCCTAAGGCTTTCTATAGGTATATCAGGAATAAAAGAATGACTAGAGTTAGATTAGGGCCAATCAAGGATAGTAGTGGGAAGTTGTGTGTGGAATCAGAGGAGATAGGGGAAGTGTTAAATGAATATTTTGCGTCAGTATTTACAGTAGAGAAAGAAAATGTTGTTGAGAATACTGAGATTCAGGCTACTAGGCTAGATGGGATTGAGGTTCACAAGGAGGAGGTGTTAGCAATTTTGGAAAGTGTGAAAATAGATAAGTCCCCTGGGCCAGATGGGATTTATCCTAGGATTCTCTGGGAAGCTAGGGAGGAGATTGCAGAGCCTTTGTCCTTGATCTTTATGTCGTCATTGTCAACAGGAATAGTGCCGGAAGACTGGAGGATAGCAAATGTTGTCCCCTTGTTCAAGAAGGGGAGTAGAGACAGCCCTGGTAATTATAGACCTGTGAGCCTTACTTCGGTCGTGGGTAAAATGTTGGAAAAGGTTATAAGAGACAGGATTTATAATCATCTTGAAAAGAATAAGTTCATTAGAGATAGTCAGCACGGCTTTGTGACGGGTAGGTCGTACCTCACAAACCTTATTGAGTTTTTCGAGAAGGTGACCAAACAGGTGGATGAGGGTAAAGCAGTGGATGTGGTGTATATGGATTTCAGTAAGGCGTTTGATAAGGTTCCCCACGGTAGGCTATTGCAGAAAATACGGAAGTATGGGGTTGAAGGTGATTTAGAGCTTTGGATCAGAAATTGACTAGCTGAAAGAAGACAGAGGGTGGTGGTTGGTGGCAAATGTTCATCCTGGAGTTTAGTTACTAGTGGTGTATCGCAAGGATCTGTTTTGGGGCCACTGCTGTTTGTCATTTTTATAAATGACCTGGAAGAGGGTGTAGAAGGGTGGGTTAGTAAATTTGCAGATGACACTAAGGTCGGTGGAGTTGTGGATCGTGCCGAAGGATGTTGTAGGGTACAGAGGGACATAGATAGGCTGCAGAGCTGGGCTGAGAGATGGCAAATGGAGTTTAATGCGGAAAAGTGTGAGGTGATTCACTTTGGAAGGAGTAACAGGAATGCAGAGTACTGGGCTAATGGGAAGATTCTTGGTAGTGTAGATGAACAGAGAGATCTTGGTGTCCAGGTGCATAAATCCCTGAAGGTTGCTACCCAGGTTAATAGGGCTGTTAAGAAGGCATATGGTGTGTTAGCTTTTATTAGTAGGGGGATCGAGTTTCGGAGCCACGAGGTCATGCTGCAGCTGTACAAAACTCTGGTGAGACCGCACCTGGAGTATTGCGTGCAGTTCTGGTCACCGCATTATAGGAAGGATGTGGAAGCTATGGAAAGGGTGCAGAGGAGATTTACTAGGATGTTGCCTGGTATGGAGGGAAGGCTGGGGGACTTGAGGTTGTTTTCGTTGGAGAGAAGGAGGAGGAGAGGTGACTTAATAGAGACATATAAGATAATCAGAGGGTTAGATAGGGTGGATAGTGAGCGTCTTTTTCCTCGGATGGTGATGGCAAACACGAGGGGACATAGCTTCAAGTTGAGGGGTGATAGATATAGGACAGATGTGAGAGGTAGTTTCTTTACTCAGAGAGTAGTAAGGGCGTGGAACGCCCTGCCTGCAGCAGTAGTAGATTCGCCAACTTTAAGGGCATTTAAGTGGTCATTAGATAGACATATGGATGAAAATGGAATAGTGTAGGTCAGATGGTTTCACAGGTCGGTGCAACATCGAGGGCCGAAGGGCCTGTACTGCGCTGTAATGTTCTAATTCTAATTCTAAGTTGATTAGGATAATGCAGTTTATGTGGTGTAGATGGACTTCCAAAAGGCGATTGATAAAGTGCCACATAATAGGCTTGTCAGCAAAGTTGAAGCCATAGAATATGAAGGAACAGTGGCAGCATGGATACGAAGTTGGCTGAGTGACAGGAAACAGAGCGTAGTGGTGCACATTTGATTTTCAGAATGGAGGATGGTGTTCCCAGGGTTCAGAATTAGGACCACTGCTTTTCCTGATCTATATTAATGACCTAGATTTGGATGTGCAGGGCACAATATCAAAATTTGCAGATGATACAAAACTTGAAATATTGTGAACTGTGTGGAGGATAGTGATAGACTTCAAAAGGATATAGACAGGCTGGTGGGATGGGTGGACAACAGGCAGATGAAAATTAATGCAGCGAAGTTTGAAGTGATACATTTTGGTAGGAAAAACGAGGAAAGGCAATATAAAGTGAAGGATACAATTCAAAAGTGGGTACAGAAGCAGAGGGAGCTTGGGGTACATATGCACAAATCAATGAAGGTGGCAGGGCAGGTTGTGAAAGCTGTGAATAAGGCCTACGGGATCCTGGGCTTTATAAATAGAGGCATCGAGATCAAAAGCAAACAAGTTATTATGAACCTTTATAAAACACTGATTTGGATTCAACTGGAGTATTGTGCCCAATTCTGGGCACCACACTTTAGGAAGAATGTGTAGGCTTTGGAGATGGTGCAGAAAATATTTGTGGGAATGGTTCTGGGGATGAGAAACTTCAGTTGCTTGAACAGACTGGTAAAGCTGCCTGTTCTTCTTAGAGAAGATATTTGATACAGGTGTTCAAATTCACCTGAGGGGTGTGGACAGAGTAGACAGGGAGAAGCTGTTTGCACAGAATCACAGAATTGTTATAGTGCAGAAGGAGGCCATTCAGCCCATCGTGTCTGCACCGGGTCTCCGAAAGAGCAATTCACTCAGTTCAATTCCCCTGCCTTCTCCCTGTAACCCTGCCCATTCTTCCTTTTCAGAAAAAAGTCTAATTCTGTTTTGAATTCTTTAATTGAACCTGCCTCCACCACACTCTCAGGCAGTGCATTCCAGACCCGAAGCACTCTGCGTGAAAAAAATTTTGCTCATGTCACTTTTGTTTCTCTTACCAAATACTTTAAATCTGTGCCCTCTCTTTCTCGATCCTTTCATGAGTGGGAACAGTTTATCTACTCTGTCCAGACCCCACATGATTTTGAATACCTTTATCAAATCACCTCTCAGCCTTTTCTTCTCCAAGGAAAACACTCCTAACTTCTCCAATCTATCTTCATAACTGAAGTTCTTCATCCCTGGAACCATTCTCATGAATCTTTTCTGTACTCGCTCCAATACCCTCACGTCTTTCCTAAAGTGCGGCACCCAGAACTGGCACTATACTCCAGCTGAGGCCGAACTAGTGTCTTATACAAGTTCAACATAACCTCCTTGCTCTTGTACTCTATGCCCCTATTAATAAAGCCCAGGATACTGTATGCTTTATTAACTGCTCTCTCAACCTGTCCTTCCACTGTCAGTGACTTATGAACATATACACCCAGGTCCCTCTGCTCCTGCACTCCCTTTAGAATTGCACCCTTTACTTTATATTGTCTCTCCATGTTCTTCCTACAAAATTGAATCACTTTGCATTTCTCTGCATTGAATTTCATCTGCCACCTGTCTGCCCATTGCACCAACTTGTCTATGTCCTTCTGGAGTTCCACACCATCCTCCTCACAGTTCACAATGCTTCCAAGTTTCGTCTCATTTGCAAACTTTGAAATTGTGCCCTGTAAACTAAGGTCTAGGTCATTAAAAAATATCAGGAAAAGCAAGGGTCCCAACACTGACCCCTGGGGAACTCCACTACAAACCTTCCTCCAGCCCAAAAAACATCCATTAACCACTACTTTCTGTTTCCTGTCACTCAGCCAATTCCATATACTTGTTGCTACCGTCCCTTTTATTCCATGAGCTATAGGTTTGCTCACAAGTCTGTTGTGTGGCACTGTACCAAACACCTTTTGAAAGTCCATGTGCACCATATCAACTGCATTGCCCTCATCAACCCTCTCTGTTACCTCCTCAAAAAACTCCAACAAGTTTGTTAAATATGATTTTCCCTTAAGAAATCCATGCTGGCTTTCCGTAATTAACCCGCATTTGTCCATGTGACTATTAATTTTGTCCTGAATTATTTTTTCTAGAAGTTTATCCACCACCAAAGCAAAACTAACTAGCCTGTAGTTGCTGGGCTGATCTTTACACCCTTTTATGAACAAAGGTGTAACGTTTGCAATTCTCCAGTCCTCTGGCACCACCCTGGAATCCAAGAAAGACTGAAAAATTGATGGCCAGTGCCTCCACAATTTCCACTCTCACTTCCCTCAGTATCCTTGGATGCATCTCATCCAGTCCTGGTGCTTTATCCACTTTAAGTACAGACAGCCTATCTAATGCATCCCCTTTATCAATTTCAAATCCTTCCAGTGTATTAATTACCTCCTCTTTCACTGTGTCCGGGGTAGCATCTTCTTCCTTGGTAAAGACAGATGCAAAGTTTTCATTTAATACCTCAGCTATGCCCGCTGCCTCCATGTGTAAATCCCCTTTATGGTCCCTAATTGGTCCCACTCCTCCTTTTACCAACATTATACTATTTATATGCCTATAGAAAACTTTGAGATTTCTTTTAATGCTAGCTGCCAGTCTCTTTTCATGCATTCTTTGCTTCTCTTATTTGCTTTTTCACTTCCCCTCTGGACCTTCTATATTCAGCCTGATTCTCAACAGTATTTTATATCTGGCACACATTTTCTTCTTTATCTTAATCTCTACCTCTTTTGTCATCCAGGGAGCTCTGGATTTTGTTTGCCCTACCTTTCCCCTTCGAGGGAACATACCTTGACTGTGCCCGCACTCTCTCTTCTTTGAAAGTAGCCCAATCCTCAGATATTGGTTTTCCTGCCAACTTTTGACTCAATTTATTCGCCCCAGTTCTGTTCTTACCCCACTGAAATTGGTTTTTGCCCAGTTAATTATTCTTACTCTGGATTGTTCTTTGTCCTTTTCTATAGTTAGCCTAAAGCTTAGGATACAATGATCACGGTCCCTTAAATGCTCTCCTACTGATACTTGATCCACTTCGCCCACCTCATTCCCAAGAACCAGGTCTAGCAGTGCCTCCTTTCTCGTTGGACTAGTAACAGACTGTTGTAGAAAATTTTCCTGAACACACTCTTGGAACTCTTGCCCCTCATTGCCCTTAACTCTACCACTATCCCAGTCTATGTTTGGATAATTAAAGCCCCCCCATTATAACTACCCGATACTTTTTGCACCTCTGTGTAATTTCCTTGCAAATTTGTTCCTCCATGTCCTTCCCACTAGCTGGTGGCCTATAGACAACACCGAGCAATGTAACTGCACTTTTTTTGTTCCTTACCTCTTGCCAAATTGATTCTGCCCTCGACCCCTCTGGAACATCCTTTTGCTCCAGCACTGCAATGCTTTCCCTAATCAATACCACCACCCCTCCCCCATTTTTCCCTTTTCTATCTTTCCTGAACATCTTGTATCCAGGAATATTTAGAGTCATAGTCGTACAGCATAGAAACAGGCCCTTTGGCCCACTGCGTCCATGTCTATCTATACTAATCCCATCTGCCTGCATTAATTCCATATCCCTCTATGCCTTTCTCATTCAAGTACCTGTCCAGATGCCTCTTAAATGTCGCTACTGTTCCTGCATCCACCACCTCCTCAGACAGCTCATTCCAGATACCCACTATTCTTTGTGTGAATAATTTACCCCTTTGATCCCCTTTAAACCTCCTCCCTCTCACCTTAAATCTATGCCCTCTAGTTTTAGTCACCCCTACCATGGGAAACAGACTCTGGCTATCTACCCTATCTATGCCTCTCATAATTTTATTTACCTCTATCATGTCCCCTCTCAGCCTCCTTTGCTCCAGCGAAAACAGACCCAGCCTATCCAATCTCTTTTTATAACTCAAGCCCTCCAAACCAGGCAACATCCTTGTGAATCTTTTCTGCACCCTCTCTAGCTTAAGCACATCTTTCCTGTGGTGCGGCGACCAGAACTGCACACAGTACTCCAAATGTGGCCTAACCAACGTAATGTACAACTGTAACATGACGTCCCAACTCTTGTACTCAATGCATCAGCTGATGAAGGCAAGCATGCCATACGCCTTCTTCACCACCCTGTCTACCAGTGTTGCCACTTTCAGGGAACTATGTACTTGCACCCCAAGGTCACTCTGCTCAACAACACTCCCCAGGGCCCTGCCATTCACTGTATATGTCCTGCCCTGGTTTAACTTCCCAAAATGCATCACTTCACTGTCTGCATTAAATTCCATTTGCCAATCCATTGCCCACTTTCCCAGTTGATCTATGTCCTGTTGTAACCTTCTTCACTGTCCACTATACCACCAATTTTGGTGTCATCTGCAAACTTACTAATCATGCTCCTTACATTCACATCCAAGTCATTAATATATATGACAAACAACAGAGGGCCCAGCACTGATCCCTACGGCACACCACTGGTCACTGGCCTCCAATCTGAAAAACAACCCTCCACGACCACCTCCCATCACCAAGCCAATTTTGTATCCAATTTGCTAGCTCACCCTGGATCCCATGTGTTTGAACCTTCTGGACCAACTTCCCATGCGGGACCTTGTCAAAGGCCTTGCTAAAGTCCATGTGGACAACGTCCATTGCCCTGCCCTCGTCAATCCTCTTGGTCACCTCCTCGAAAAACTCAATCAAATTCGTGAGACATGATTTCCCATGCACAAAACCATGCTGACTATCCCTAATCAGACCATGCCTTTCCAGATGCATATAAATCCTGTCTCTCAGAATCTCTTCCAATAACTTTCCCACCACTGATGTAAGGCTCACCGGTCTGTAGTTCCCTGGCTTATCCCTGCTGCCCTTCTTAAATAAAGGCAGAACATTAGCTATCGTCCAGTCTTCCAGGACCTCACCCGTGGCTAACGATGATACAAAAACCTTTGCCAGGACCCCAGCAATCTCCTCCCTTGCTTCCCATAGCATCCTAGGATCAGGCCCTGGGGATTTATCCACCTTAATGCGCTTCAAAACCTCCAACACCTCCTTTGTAATGTTGATATGCTCCAGGATATCGCTGTTCCCTCCCTTGAACTGACTAGCTTCCATGACCTTCTCCACGGTAAATACGGACAAGAAATATTCATTTAAGAACTCGCCCATTTTCTGTGGCTCCGCACAGAGATTGCCACACTGATCTTTAAGGGGACCTACTCTCTCCCTAGCTACCCTTTTACTCTTAATATACTTATAGAATCTTTTAGGATTCTCTTTTATCTTATCTGCGAGGGAAATCTCATGGCCCCTTTTTGCCTTCTTAAGTGTACTCCTACATCCCCTATACTCCGAGGGACTCGCTCGATCCCAGCTGCCTGTACCTGACATATGCCTCCTTCTTTGTCCTGACCAGACCCTCAATATCCCTCGTCAAACGAGGTTCCCTAAAGTTGCCAGCCTTGCCTTCCATCTAACAGGAACAGTCCGGCCCTGAACTCCTCCTATCTCACTTTTAAAAACCTCCCACTTGCCAGACGTCCCTTTACCTGTAAACAGCCTCTCCCATTCAACTTTTGAGAGTTCCTGTCTGATGCCATCGAAATTAGCCTTCCCCCAATTTAGGACTTCAACCTGAGGACCAGTCCATAACTATCTTGAAGGTAATAGAGTTATGGTCACCGGTCCCAAAGTGCACCCCCATTGACACATCAACCACCTGCCCATCCTCATTTCCTAAGAGGAGGTCGAGTGTAGCCCCTTCTCTAGTAGGGCTATCCACATACTGCTTCAGAAAACTATCCTGGACACATTTAAATTCTTCTCCATCAGATCCCTTAGCACCAAGGCAGTCCCAGTCAATATTAGGGAAGTTAAAATCACCTACTATTATAACCCTATAATTCCTACACCTATCTATGATTTCCCTACATATATGCTCCTCCACTTCTCTCTGACTATTGGGGGGCCTATAGTATAATCCCATCAAAGTGATCACCCCTTTCTTATTTCTAAATTCTACCCATATGGCCTCGCTGGACATTCCCCCCAGGATATCCTCTCTAAGTACTGCCGTGATGGCCTTCCTAATCAATAGTGCAACTCCCCCTCCTCTCTTACCTCCACCTCTGTCACGCCGGAAAGATCGGTACCCCGAAACATTGAGCTGCCAGTCCTTCCCATCCCTCAACCACGTTTCCGTAACAGCAACAATATCACAATCCCATGTACTGATCCATGCTCTGAGTTCATCTGCCTTACCTGTAAGGCTTCTTGCATTAAAGTAAATGCAGTTTAGCCTACCAGACCTTCCACGCTCCCTGTCCTGCTCCTGCCCGGCCTGTCTACTGGACTTGCTTGCTTTAACCTCTCCATTTGCCTCAACTATCTCATCTAAGAGACTACTATTTTGGGTCCCACTCCCCTGCAAGACTAGTTTAAACCCTCCCGAGTAGTGCTAGCAAACCTCCCCACAAGGATATTGGTCCCCCTCCAGTTTAGATGTAACCCGTCCTTCTTGTACAGGTCACCTCTGCAACAGAAGAGATCCCAATGATCCAAGTAGCTGAAGTCCTCCCGCCTACACCAGCTCTTCAGCCACGCATTCATTTGCCTAATCCTCCTATTCCTACCCTCACTAGCACGTGGCACAGGGAGTAATCCTGAGATTACAACCCTAAAGGTCCTGCTTTTTAACCTTCTGCCTAACTCCCTATATTCACTTTGCAGGACCTCATCTCTTTTCCTGCCTATGTTGTTAGTACCAATATGGAACATGACCTCTGGCTGCTCACCCTCCCCTTTCAGAATGTCCTGCAGCCGCTCCGAGACATTCTTGACCCTAGCACCAGGGAGGCAATATACCATCCTGGAGTCTCGTTTGTGGCCATCGAAACACCTATCTGCACCCCTTACAATAGAATCCCATATCACCATAGCTCTTCCAACCCTTTTCCTACCCTCCTGTGCAGCAGAGCCCTCCATGGTGCCACGAACTTGGCTGTTGCTGCTTTCCCCTGGGAGGTCATCCTCCCCAACAGTATCCAAAGTGGTATATCTGTTTGAGAGGGTGATGGCCAACGGGGACTCCTGCACTACCTGTCTGCGCCTACTACTCCGTCTGGTGGTCACCCATCTCTTTTCAGCCTGTGCAGCCATTACCTGCGGTGTGACCACCTCACTAAACGTGCTATCCACGATGTCCTCGGCATCGCGGATGCTCCACAGTGAATCCACCCGCAGCTCCAGCTCCGTAATGCATGTAGTCAGTAGCTGCAGATGGATAAACTTCATGCACACATGGTCGTCAGGGACACTGGAAGCGTCCCTGATTTCCCACATTGTGCAGGAGGAGCATATCACGAGGCTGAGCTCTCCTGCCATGACTTACCCTCAGGTTAATTAGTTACTCCCTGAATTAAAAAATACTAATTATACTAGGGGCCTTGTTCTACCCACTTCAATCTAAAATTCTTTAAAAAAAACTTCAGTAGTACTCACCTTATCTCCAGAGGTTTTATTTTCAACAACAAAAAAAATTTACCCCTTATGTTTTAAGATATTCTAACAGCTGATACTCACCAACCAATCACCTTGCAGTTCTCCTGTGATGTCACTGTTGGCTTCCCCTTTCAAAACTCAGGCACGCTGCCGCTTTCTTTTTAAACACCGCTGTTCTCACTCAGTCTCCTTCTTTCCTGCTGTCGCTGCTCTTTTTAAACACCGCTGGCCTCGCTCAGTCTCCTTCTTTCCTGCTGTCGTTGCTCTTTTTAAACACCGCTGGTCTCAGTCTCGTTCTTTCCTGCTGCCGCTGCTCTTTTTAAGCACCGCTGGTCTCACTAACTCTCAGTCCCAGTCCTGCCCTTCTTTAAGCCAGGTCTCTGTTATAGCCACAATATCATATTTCCACATGGCAATCTGCACCTGTACCTCACCAATCTTATTAACCACACTCCATGCATTCACATACGTGCATATTAACCCGGATTCAGACTTTATTACTTTCTCCCTTACTCTGATTCCACCTGATAACTTACTATTCCCTACTCTCGTGCTATCGCTCTCCCCCAGTATTCTGTGCACCTTGGTATTCCTCGCTAATACTTGCTCCTGGTTCCCACACCCCTGACAAGTTACCAGTTTTACTTCACTCCAATCTGAGTTTCCCCCCCTCAGGTTCCCACCCACCTGCCAATCTAGTTTAAACCGTCCCCAACAGCACTCGCAAATCTCCGTGAGGATGTTAGTCCCAGTCCTGCTAAGATGCAACCCATCCATTTTGTACAGGTCCCACCTCTCCAGAACGGATCCCAATGCCTCAGAAATCTGATGTTCTCCCTCCTACACCAGTTCTCCAGCCACATGTTCAATCGCTCAATTCTCCTATTCCTCTACTCACTTGCACGTGGAACTGGGGGTAATCCTGAGATTAATGGTTTTGAGATCTTGCTTTTTAATCTCCTTCCTAGCTCCCTAAAATCTGCTTTTAGGACCTCATTCCCCTTCCTCCCTATGTCATTGGTGCTAATGTGGACCACAACCTCTGCTGTTCACCCTCCCCCAGAAGAATGTCCTGTAGTCGTTCTGTGACATCGCTGACCCTGGCACCAGGGAGGCAACACACCATTCTGGATTCATGTGTATGGCCCCAGAAATGCCTGTCTGTTCCCCTAACTAATGAATTCCCTGTCACTACTCTTCTACTTTTCTTCCTCCCCTCCTGTTCAGCTGAGCCACTTGTGGTGCCACAAACGTGGCTCTGACTGCACTCCTCTGAGGAAACACCACCCTCACTAGTATCCAAAATGGAAAACTAATTAGCAAGTGAGATCGTCTCGGGGACTCCTGCACTACCTTTCTGGTTCTCTTAGACTGCCTGGCAGTCACCCATTCCCTATCTGCCTGCATGCTTCTAATCTGCGGCATGGCCACCTCTCTAAACATGCTATCCACAAAGTTTTCTGCCTCGCGGATGCACCACAGTGACTCCAGCCGCCGCCAGAGTTCCGAAACCCAGAGCTCAAGCTTCTGCAGCCGGTGACACTTCCTGCAGATGTGTCTGTCTAGGACACATGGTGTGTCCATGACTTTCCACATGCCACAGGGTGTACATTCCACTCGGACAAGCTGCCCTGCCATACCTTAACTTTACAGACTATTTATTACAAGTAGAATAGCTTACCAGTTACTCACCAACCAGCTCCTTCCAATGCACTGAAGCAAGAACCAAATACTGGACCCTTCACCAAACTCGCCACTCATCAAACTAGTATCACAACACACACAGCTTGCAATCTGCATGCCATTTGCAGGCTGCACCCAGACCTCTGTATTTATACTTATTGAAGCTGAAACTGTAGCAACTAGATTGAACTGGTCAGCTACTTAACTAATCAGCTACCCTGCAGTAGACCCTGATAATCCCTGCCAAAGACTGGCAGAAACTTACCTTATTTTCTTAACCCTACTTTACCTCGAGGGTAAATCCCCATTAAACGCTATCTGCAGACCAGATTTTTAGAATGATAACAACACTTAAAACTCGACACTCACCAATCTCATATCTCCACATTCAGCTTGCAGTCTGCACTCTGGTCCCATTGGCGGAAGGGTAGAGAACCAGAGGACACTGATTTAAAATGATTGGCAAAAGAATCAGAGGTGACATAAAAAATTAGAGTGGTTAGGATCTGAAATGCTCGTCCCGAGAGTGTGATGGAGGCACATTCAATCGTGGCTTTCAAATGGGAATTGGATAATTATTTGAACAGAAAAAATTGCAGGACTATATGAAAAAGGCAGGGGATGGGACAAGCTGAGTTGGTCTTAGAGAGAGCTGGCACAGGCATGATGGGCCCAATGGCCTCCTTCTGTGCTGTAACCATTCTATGACTCTATGACTGCAACAAGACATAGATAGGCTAGCAGAATGCATTAAACTCCATCTGCCACTTGTCTACCAGAGCAGTGTGCAGTGATGCATTTTGGCAGAAGGCAGGAGGAGAGGCAATACACACTGGCACAGTTCTAAAGAGCGTGCTGGGTCAGAGGGACCTGGGGATTCATATGCATCGATCTTTGAAGGTAGCAGGTCAAATAGCAAATGACATGAGCTTCATAAATAGAGGCACAAGTACAAAAGCAGGGAAGTTATACTGAACCTTAATAAAAGCTCTGGTTAGGCCACAACTAGAGTATTGCATCCAGTTCTGGTCACCATACTTTAGGAAGGATGTGAGGATCCTTGAAAGGGTGTAGAGGAAATTTACTGGAATGGTTCAGGGATGAGGGATATTAGCTACAAGATTAGGTTGGAGAAGCTGTGGTTGTTCTCCTTGGAGCGAAGGAGATTGAGAGGATATTTGATAGAGATGTACTAAATTATAACAGGTTTAGATAAGGTTGACAAAGAAAAGCTGTCCCAATTAGCTAACTGTACAAGGTCTAGGGGAGAGAGATTATGGTTTTGGGCAAGAGATGCAGGAGGGATGTGAGAAAGACCTTTTTTTAAATGTAGCAAGTGGTAATGACCTGGAACTTGCTTCCTACAAGGCTGGTGGAAGCAGAGACAATGAATGATTTCAAAAGGAAATCGGATGGGCACTTAAGGGAAATAAACTTGCAGGGCTATGGGGATAGAGTGGGGAACAGGAATGACTGGATTGCTCAACAGAGAGCCAGCATGGACTCAGTGGGCAGCATGGCGTCCTTCTGTGCCATAATGATTGTATGACACTCCAATGCTAAACTGAGCAGGTTATCATATGGGGTACCATATACAAGCCATCAGTTGCTCCTTACACCAGTAGGAACTCAGCCAGTCTTTACAACTGCATAGTTGTCCATTTTTCTAGTTCTATGGGGAAGGAGATGAATTGCACAGTTCTTGATTCAATGACATATTGCTGTCTGAGAAATGTGACGAAAGGTCAACAGATGCTGCCTCGAAGAATCTAGTTGCAATGTCTTCAAATCAATAGTGACCTCAAATGGTACAGACAATACTGTTATCCTGGTAGGTGTACGGCTGTAGCTTTTTAGCCAGCAGCTGATATATCTCCCCAATAGGCTCAGCAAGAATCAATCTTCTGGAGACAGTAACATGCAGAAAAGTCTAAGTACAACCTGCTCAGTCTGTCAACCACGTAGATGTATATAGGAAACAAATGTCTTCCTTAACGTCTAATTCTACATAGTTAGAATCAGTTAGAATCTGTTTATTGTTCATCCTGAATCTAATAGTCAAATTTCATCTTCAACTTCAGATTGACTAGAGAACGACGTTCTAAATGTTCACATATAGCTTGGTTTCACTCTGAAGGGACATTATAAATTAAAGATCTGAGTAAGTGCAACAGTCAGTTACCACCTGGTGGCTCTGGTGACCAGTATTTCCAGCTTAAAATAATAAGGCAGTTATTATAGATGCTAAGATAATTATTTGTGAATCAAATAAATGCTGGGTAAAAGAAAAAACTTTATCATTCACATGAATAACAGAATTAAAAAAGCATTTTGCATTTCAAAGCATCTATTCTCCATGGTTCTAATAAGCCAAGTTCAATCATCTATCATGCAAATTTTCTAGTTTTTATTGAGGTTTTTCATTCCTGGTTGAAATTCCACTCAACAACAGGAATCTCCTTTTCAGGCGAGATTAACAAATATTAGAACATAAGAACTAGGAGCAGGAGTAGGCAACTCAGCCCCTTGAACCTGCTACGCCATTCAATACGATCATGGCTGATCCCATATCAGCCACAACTCCACTTTCCTGCCCATTCTCCATAACCCTTCAACCCATTACTAATTAAAAATCTGTCTATCCTCCTTAAATTTACTAAGTGTAAATTTACTTCCGGCATCCACCGCACTCTGGGGTAGTGAATTCCACAGGCTCACGACCCTTTGAGAGCAGTAATTTCTCCTCATCTCGGTTTTAAATCTGCTATCCCTTATCCTGAAACTATGACCTCTCGTTCTAGATTGCCCCACAAGAGGAAACATCCTCTCTACGTCTACTTTGTCAATCCCCTTAATCATCTTACATATCTCAATTAGATCTCCTCTCATTCTTCTAAACTCTAGAGAGTAAAAGGCCTAAACTGCTCAATCTCTCTTCATAAGACAAACCCTTCATCTCTGGAATCAATCTAGTGAACCTCCTCTGAACTGCCTCCAGTGCAACTACATCCCTCCTCAAGTAAGGGGACTAAAACTGTACGCAATACTCCAGGTGTGGTCTCACTAATGCCTTGTACAGTTGCAGCAACACTTCCCTACTTTTAGACTCTATTTCTTTAGCAATAAATGCCAAAATTCCATTTGCCTTCCTTATTACCTGCTATACCTGCATACTAGTTTTCAGTGAATCATGCACGAGGACACCCAGATCCCTCTGCACTGAAGCACTCTGAAGTTTCTCTCCATTTAGATAATAATTTGCCTTTCTATTCTTCCGACCAAAATGGATAACCTCACACTTATCCGCGTTAAACTCCATCTGCCAAATTTTGGTCCATTCACCTAACCTATCCATATCCATTTGTAAATTTCTTATTTCTTTATTGCAACTTACGATCCCATCTATTTTAGCGTCATCTGTACATTCGGCTATAGTACCTTCTATCCCTGCATCCAAGTCATTAATACAGATCGCAAATAGTTGGGGCCCGAGGACAGAACCCTGTAGCACCCCACTAGTTACATCTAGCCAACCAGAAAAAGACCCATTTATCCCGACTCTGTTTTCTGTTGGTTAGCCAATCCTCTATCCAAGCTAATAAATTGCCCCTAACCCATGTGATCTTACCTTTGTTGTACCCCTAAAGCAAGTATATACTTCCTGAAGCAAGAATTAAAAAAAACTTTACACAGTAATCCAGGTGTGGTCTCACCAACGGCCTATACAATTGCACCAAGACTACCTTACTTTTATTCTCCAGTTCCCTTGCAATGAAAGTCAATATACAATTTGCCTTCCTAATTGCCTGCTGCAGTTCCATGCTAACTTACTGTGATTGATGCACAAGGACACCCAAATCCCTCTGCATACCAACATTTATTGGTCTCATCTTTTTAAAATTATTCTACTTTTCTGTTGCATTAAATATTTCAGAACAGTCAATACTGATTACAAAAATAGTTTCCATTATTAATTTAGATCTATTATTTAGGCAGAAAAGTACTAAATCTGCAGTACTGCAATTTGTTAAACAATTTGTAACAAAAAAAAAATTGTAGCTCTACACCACACCTACTCAAAGCTTAGTTGATTCCTTCATAGAAACTTAGAAAATAGGAGCAGGAGTAGGCCATTTGGCCCTTTGAGCCTGCTCCACTATTCAATATGATCATGGCTGATCATCCAACTCAGTAGCATGTTCCAGCTTTCGCCCCATACCCTTTGATCCCTTTAGACCCAAGAGCTATATCTAATTCCTTTTTGAAAACATTCAATGTTTTGGCCTCTACTGCTTTCTGTGGTAGCGAATTCCACAGGCTCACAACTCTCTGAAGAAATTTCCCCTCATCTCAGTCCTGAAAGGTTTACAGGTTTGCCCCGTATCCTTAGACTATGACCCCTGGTTCTGGACTCCCCCACCATCGGGAACATCCTTCCTCAATCTACCTCTGAACTCCAGCGAATATAATCCTAACCGACTCAATCTCTCCTCATATGTCAGTCCTGCCATCCCAGGAATCAGTCTGGTAAACATTCGCTGCACTCCCTCTATAGCAAGAACATCCATCCTCAGATAAAGAGACCAAAACTGCACAAAATATTCCAGGTGTGGCCTCACCAAGGCCCTATATAATTGCAGCAAGACATCCCTGCTCCTTTACTCGAATCCTCTCGCTATGAAGGCCATTTGCCTTTTTTACCGCCTGTTGCACCTGCATGCTTACCTTCAGTGACTGGTGTACGAGAACACCCAGGTCTCGCTGCATATTACCCTCTCTCAGATTATAGCCATTCAAATAATAATCTGCCTTCCTGTTTTTGCTACCAAAGTGGATAACCTCACATTTATCCACATTACACTGCATCTTCCATGCATTAGCCCACTCAGTCAACTTGTCAGAATCACCCTGAAGCCTCTCTGCATCCTCCTCACAACTCACCCTCCCACCCAGTTTTGTGTCAGCTGCAATTTTGGAGATATTACATTTAGCTCCCTCATCTAAATCATTAATATATATTGTGAATAGCTGGGGTCCTAGCACCGATCCCTGCGGTACCCCACTAGTCACTGCCTGCCATTCAGAAAAAGACTCATTTATCCCTACTCTTCGTTTCCTGTCCGCCAACCAATTTTCTATCTATCGCAATACACTACTCCCAATCCCATGCACTTTAACTTGACACGCTAATTTGTTATGTGGGACTTTGTCAAAAGCCTTCTGAAAGTCCAAATAAACCACATCCACTGGCTCCCCCTCATCAACTCTACTAGTTACATCCTCGAAGAATTCTAGTACATTTGTAAAGCGTGATTTCCCTTTTGTAAATCCATGCTGACTCTGTCTGATTTTACCACTGTTCTCCAAGTGCTCTGCTATAAAATCTTTGATAATGGACTCCAGAATTTTCACCACTACTGACATCAGGCTGACTGGTCTGCAATTCCCTGCTTTCTCTCTACCTCCCTTTTTAAATAGTGGGGTTACATTAGCTACCCTCCAATCTGTAGGAACTGCTCCAGAGTCTATAGAATCTTGGAAGATGACCACAAATGCATCCTCTATTTCTAGGGCCACTTCCTTAAGTACTCTGGGATGCATACCATCAGACCCTGGGGATTTATCAACCTTCAATCGCATCAATTTCCCCAACACCATTTCTCAACTAATACTGATTTCTTTCAGTTCCTCTCTCTCACTAAGCCCTGTGTTCCCCAACATTTCTGCTATGATATTTGTGTCCACCTTTGTGAAGGCAGAACCAAAGTATGCATTTAGTTGATCAGCCATTTCTTTATGCCCATAATTAATTCCCCTGTTTCTGACTGTAAGGGACCTACATTTATCTTCACCAATCTTTTTCTCTTCACATACCTATAGAAGCCTTTACAGTCAGTTTTTATGTTCCCCGCAAGCTTGCTCTCGTACTCTATTTTCCCCTTCTTAATCAATCCCTTGGTCCTCCTTTGCTGAATTCTAAACTGCTCCCAATCCTCAGGTCTGTTGTTTTTCCTGGCAAATTTATATGCCTCTTCCTTGGATCTAATGCTATCTCTAATTTCCCTTGTAAGCCATAGTTTGGCTACCTTTCCAGTTTTACTTTTGCGCCAGACAGGGATAAACAATTGTTGCAGTTCATCCATGCGCTCTTTAAATGTTTGCCATTGTCTATCCACCGTCATCCCTTTAAGTAACGTTTCCCAATGCTTGAATGGAGTTTGTCAGGTATTTTTCCGAAAATAAATTTCCCTCCAATTTTATAATGGATAAGATAAAGGTTAATAGCAGTAAAGTAGCACTCCATAAATAAATTGAAAAATTAGAGTAAAAAATCTATGGCTCGGATTTAATCATAGGTGGACGGCAGCCGGCCACCAACTGAAAAGTCGGTGGTGAACCCGCTTCCGCCTTGCCTGAGGATCCGACCCACATTTAGTGGATCCCCCACTTCAACCCACTTGAGATAGGAAGTCCCAGCTAATGAAGCTGCTGGCCAATCAGCAGGCAGGCAGCTCCAATACCCAGCAGCACCACTGGGAGTGGTGGCCACTGCTGGAACTACAGCACAGTTAGAAGTAAAGATGCCAGGGAGCCTGGAAGGCAGGTAAGTTTTGGTTGCTTCACCGGGGGTAATCGGGCGGGCCCCAGCAAAGCAAGGGTGGTCGGTTGGGGGGGCAGAGGGCGTGTTGGGTGTTAGGGGTGGTTGGGGTAGTCCTCCATCAGGCCACACAAGGGCCTTGATTAGCCTGGGGCGGGCGTCCCATTTTTCGCTGCCGCGCCCTGCGTAAAGTGGCGGCAGAGGCGGGAGTGGGTCGGGAAGGGCTCCCAGAACCTCCCACTCCATTTTACGCCACCCCCCCACCCCACCCCACCCCACTCTTTGGGGTGGCATAAAATTCAGCCCTATGTTAAAAAGGGCATATATGACCAGTAGAAAAGAATGCCAAAAATGGAAATTAAAAGTAGAAAGGAAGGAAAAAAGGAAATTAAGATAAGAGGGAATATTAAAAAGACAAACAAAATAAAGGAAACAGCAATAAATGTTTTAAGTGTAATAGAAATAAAAGCATAGTTAACACGGGATTGGGACCTCTTGGGGATGAACAGGGCTATCTTGTGTTTGAGAGTGAGGGGATTGCAGTGATTCTGAATAATTATTTCTCCTTAGTCTTTCAGAAAAGGCAAGAGTTGGACTGCAGGAAAGTAAGTAGATAAATATTCAAAAACCTATTAAAAAGGCAAATTGGACTAAAAGGAGAAACTCAGAATCCCAGGTAGTATGCATTTTGGAATACTGAGGGAAAGTTGGAGGAGAGATAACAAGGGTAATTAAAGTACAATTTTCCAAAAATCCTTAGAAACTGGAATCATGCCGAAAGACTACAATGTGGCACATGATATCTCTTTTTTTCTTTCTTGGAAAATGTGCAAGTCAGAAAATTATAGACCTGTTAGTCTAATTTTAGTTGTGGGTCAACTTCCAGAGTTGGAAGACTTAGAAAGGCGTGGGCTAATTAGGAACAGTCTGTAAGAATTTGTTGAGGGTAGATTGCGCCCAACTAATTTGAATACATTTTAAAGGAAATTCAAGTGCATATATAAAGAGAATGTGTTATGCGATATACCTACTTTCCCCAAGGATTTACTCAAAAGTATATAAAAATAGAAATGAACAAGGGGCATAAAGGAGAAAGCGTGTTGGACAGTAATAAAGAAAGAAGTAGTACCATATTAGAAATGAGCAGACTAAGAAGGACCACAAGGAATACAATGACAGGTTTAGAATGTATGTACGTTGTGAATAAGGTTGGTGAGCTACAAGTGTAAACAGCCATGAGGGAATATGATGCAGTGGCAATAGTGGAAACATGGCTTAAATTTGGTGAAATAAAAACAGAAAGTGCTAGAAATACTCAGCAGGTCTGGAAACATCTGTGGACGAGAAACAGAGTTAATGGGCTGGCTTTTAAAATCTCTCCGCTGAGTTGAAAAGAAACAGCAGCCCGCACGCCATAGTGCCACTTCAATCTTCGTGCAGTGGCTCATTTGCATTCCTGGGGTGAGCTGCCCCCTGATCACATGGAGGGGGTGGGCTGTCCGTCACCGGCAATGGCATCAGCTGCCTGTGCACAGGCGCTGATGCGTTTTTAAAGGGCTGTCAGCCATACCAGCAAATTTAAATATTTAAAGGTAAATAAATACATCTCTTTTGCCCCTCTCCCACTCCACAATAACAATTACTTGCCCTTCCCCCCAAAAAAAACTTATCTTTAACATTTGACCTCCCCTGCCATCCCCAAACTGCACAACTTTCAACTACAGCCCTTCCACCATCACTTCCACCCATGACTTTAATTGGACCCCGTTCTCCCCCCCCCCCACAACACACTGATAAGCTTACCTATCCCCCCCACTAGTGTTGCGCCTCGTTTCCTCGGACAGGGATCCAAAGGCGCGGGAGTGCCAGCCACCGAGCCGAACATTGCAGCAGGACATCAGGCGGTGACGTGAGCATACTTACATCAATCATTTTAATTTATTTAAATATTCCAATTGGGGTCCCATCACCGAGCGCAGGGGGGGGGCTGCCACAAGGCCTTGCCACCGCTAGTAATATTGGACCGGGCCCTACTGGCATTAGTGTGCATGGCAGCCCTCTCCCGGAGGCATTTTCCAGCCTGCCCCGCCAAGAAACCTGATGTCAGGAGGTCGGTAAAATCCAACCCAATGTTTTTGATCAATGGCCTTTCATCAGAACAATATTAAATTTGGTGAGGACTGTGCACTTAATATTCAAGGATACAAAATGTGTTCAGAAAAGATATGGAAGGAAAAAAAAAAGGTGGAGTGGCAGTACAGAACAATGGGTGATCTTTAAGGAAGAGATATTTCAGTTACAGGCTATGTACACTCCAAAAGAAAAAAAGAGGACAGGGGAACCAAAACCAGGGCTCCTTGGATGACAAGAGATATAGAGAATATGAACCAAAAATAAAAAGAGGGTGTATGATTCATGTCAGGTGCATTCTTCAAATGAGAAACAGGGCAAATACAATAAGTTAAGGGAAGAAGTGAAGAGGATCATAAGACTAGCACGAGAAAATATGAGAATAGAATGGCAGTTAACATCATAGAAAACCAAAAATCTTCTACCAGCATTAAAAAGTGGGTAGTAAGAGGCAGGGTGGGGTCTATTGGGGACAAAGAAGGTAATACATGCTTCGAGGCACAGGGTAAGACTACAGTAATTAATGAGTATTTTGTATCAGTGTTTACTAAAGGAAGATGATGCTGACAAAGTATTGGTAGAGGAGGAGACGGTAGAAGTAATGGATGGGGTGAAAATTGATGCACAGGATGTACTGGAAAGGCTGGCGATGCTTAGAGTAGATAAGTCATCTGGTCTGGATGATTTGCATCCCAGGTTGACAAGGGAAGTGGGGGTAGAGATAGCAGAAGGGCTTGCCATAATCTTCCAATCTTCCATAGATACAGGGGTGACGCAGAGGATTGGGGAGTGACAAATGTGACACAATTGTTCGAGAAAAGGTATAAAGTCATTCCCACTAATTGCAGGCCAGTCAATTTAATATCAGTGTTGAGTAAGGTTTTAGAAACAATAATCAGGAAAAAAAAAATCAACAGGCACTCGAAGAGGTTTGAGGAATTAGGGAGAGCCAGCATGGATTTTTAAAAGGCAGCTCATATTTCACTAAGCTTATTGAATTTTTTGATGAAGTAACAGAGAAGGTTGATGAAGGGAATGCAATGTATGTTGTCGATATGGATTTTAAGAAAGCAATTTGACAAAGTACCACATAAAAGGCCAATTAACAAAATTGTGACCATGGAATAGGAGGGTCAGTGTCAGTTTGGATAAAAAATTGGTTTAAGGACAATGTGGGTCATGGTAAATGGCTGTTTTTCCAGACAGGAGGATGGTAGACAATGGTTTTCCCCAAGGGTCAGTGCTGGGAGCACTGATTTTTTTGATATATATAAATGACTTGAATATTGGAATGCAGTGTAAAATTTAAAAGTTTGCCAATGATACCAAACTTAGAGGTGTGGCTAGCAGTGAGGATGATGCTAATCGACTGAAACAGGACATAGATAGGCTAGTAGAATGGACAGACAAGTGGCAGATGGAATTTTCTGGAGAAGTGTGAGGTAATGCATTTTGGCAGAAGTGACAGGGAGCGGCAATATATACTTAAATGGCACAGTTCTAAAGAGTGTGCAAGGACAGAGTGACCTGGGGGTTCATGTGCGTACATCTTTGAAGGTGGCAGGACATATTGGAGAGTAGTTAGCAAAGCATATGGGATCTTGAGCTTCATAAATAGAGGTATTGAACAGAATAGAGGAGGTGGGAGAGCTGGTTCCCCCTCCAAAGTAGCCCTCTGGCCAGTATAAATTTCATGTTTATTCAATTTTTCAGAGCATGCCTCCACCTTGAGGCACCCCCTCTCTCTCAATTATAATCCACAGCTCCCACCAGTGATCAAAAGGAGGTAGAGGGGTGATGCTGACAGTTTTAGTTATGGTAGACAAAGAAAAGCTATTCCATTAGCTGATGACACAAGGATCAGGGGACACTGATTTAAGGTTTTGGGCATGAGATGCAGGGGGATGTGAGGAAGAACTTTTTTTAAATTATAAACACAGCATATGGTAATGACCTGGAATTCACTGCCTATGAGGGTGGTGAAAGTGGAGATGATCAATGAAATTGTGACAGAAACCACAACTGCCAAAATGAGACATATTAATTTTGTCATTTGGAACATTATTTTTGAACTGTTACTAGACTGGAAATAACTTGTCCAAAAAGTCCACAACAGTGGCTGAAGACATGGCTGCACATTTGCATTCTAAAAAGACATTTGCAGGAAGACAATAGGAGTGCCTCCCTGATTCAATTAGCCAGATGGATTTTGATCAAGAGACATTGAATGTGTAAGAGCCAGCATTCCAACCCCCACCACCACCACCCCCCCCCCACCCCCACCCCGGCAAAAGAAACCTCCCTCACAGAACTCCAATAAATTGGTTAAACATGATTAAACTCAAGCCTCAAGACAGAAGAACAGCGAAACAAGTTTGAAAGTGTGCATGGGCCCCAACGAGAACTGCAAGACTTAACCTTAATCAAAGACTTTACATCAAACCCAAAGCCAGTAACTGAACTCCAGCTATTGCTTCAAACCTTTCCCCTTTGATTCTTTCTCCTTTTGCGCGTGTGTTTATCGTGTATTCATGCTAGCATGGCCGTGCCATGCATTTTTAGTAGTTTTAACTGAATTAGAGTTAAGGTTAATAAACTTACACCTTTCTTGTTTAAATCTGAGAAAACCTGTCTGGTTGATTTCTTTGCCAGTACAATTAGAGAGCAGTGAGCAAGGATTCACTGAGGTGAAGCTAAAAACAAATGTTTTAAAAGTTAAACCCTATTACACCCCAACCAGTAAAAGGCTGAGAGGGGAGCCCTCGACCCCTTTCTCACCTGTTTGTAACAGAAATCAAAAGGAAAATGGATAGGCACTTGAGGGAAGTAAACTTGCAGGGCTACAGGGTTAGAGCAGGGGAATGGGACTGACTAAGCTGTTCTACAGGCAGCCAGCATGGATGACTTGGGCTGAATGGCCTCCTTCGAAGCTGTAATGATTCTATGATTCGGACTCCAAAATGCCACACAATAGATAGGTTATGAGGATTAATGCACGTAGTATTAAAAAGAGAATGTAGCTGCCTGGATAGAGGGAAAGCTGTCAGAGAGAAGATATTAAAGGTGAATACTTGCTTTTTAGATTGACTAGTACGACAGTAGTGACATGCTTCAATGCTCTGTATTGGAATTATTTTTTCAATTTATATAAATGATTTGGGCATAGTTGAGAGAAAGATATGAAAGTTTGCTAATAACAAATAGGAGCACAGCCAACAGAGGAAGAATGTAGGAGTTTGTAGGAGGATATGAACAGACTAGTGGAATCGGCTGCCAAGTAGCACAGGCACAGAAATGTAAAGGAGTACATTTTTGGAAAAAGAATGGTGAAAACAAGTACATCATGAACAGTTATGTTTCTAAACAGAGTGGAGGAACAGCTTGAAAAAGGTGCAAGTGCAGATAGAAAAAGCTTCAAGAAACACATAGGAATCTTGGTTTTATATAGGGAACAGTGAATATAAACACAACTAAGACATGTTGCAGTTCTACAAGACATTAATTAGGTTAATAAAAGCAGAAAATGCTGGAAATACTCAGCACGTCTGGCAGCATGTGTGGAGAGAGAAACAGAGTTAATGTTTCAGGTCGATGAACGATCATCAGAACTGGGAAAAGTTAGAAATGCAATAGGTCAGAATTACAGAGTATTTCCAGCATTTTCTGTTTTTTTAATTTCAGATTTCCAGCATCCACAGCATTTTGCTTTTATATTAGTGCTTAATTCACTGCCACTTCTTTACAGGAATGCAGACTTAGCTGCCACATACACACACTCAACCTTAAAATACTTTCCAAATCCACAAACAGGACTACCCTGCTCGACCCATCATTTCAGCCTCTTCCTGCCCCACTGAACTGATTTCTTCTTCTCTCAAGTCTACTTTTTCTCCCCTTGTCCAGTCTCTCCCCGCCTACATTCATGACGCTTCTGTTGCCCTCCGTCATTTCAACAGTTTACAATTTCCTGGCCCTAACCATCTTCTCTTCACCATGGACGTCCAATCTCTCTATACCTCCATCCCCCACCAGGATGATTTGAAGGCTCTCCACTTCTTCCTTGAACAGAGGTCCAGTTTCCATCCCCCACCACCCTCCTCTGCCTGGATGAGCTTGTTCTCTCATTGAACAACTTCTCCTTTAACTCATCTCAATTCCTCCAAAGAAAAGATGCTGCTATAGGTACACAAATGGGTCCTAGCTACGCCTGCCTTTTTGTGGGATATGTGGAATGTTTCTTGTTCCAGTTCTACTCGGGTCCCTACCTCACCTCTTTTTTCAGTACATTGCTGACTGTATCGGTGCCATTTCCTGCTCTCGCTCTGAATTGGAAAATGATATCGACTTTGTTTCCATTTCTCATCCTTCTCTCACCTTGACATAGTCCATCTCTGACTCCTCCTTTCCCTTCCTCGACTTCTCTGTCTCCATTTCCGGAGATAGGCTACCAACTAATATTCATGATAAGCCTTCTGAGTCCCACAGCTACCTCGACTACAGTTGCTCACACCCCCGCTTCCTGTGAGCACTCCTTTTCATTCCCCCAGTTTCACCATCTCGTGCTCTGATGATGCAAACTTCCAAACCAGCACTTATGATAGGTCTTCCTTTTTCCAAGGATTCCCCCCGCCATTATGGTTGACAGAGCCCTCAACTGTGTCCATCCCTTTTCTTGAACTTCTGCTCTCACCCCTTTCCCTCCCTCCCAGAACCATGATAGGGTTCCCCTTGTCCTCACATTCCACCCCACCAGCTCTGTAACCTTCTCCGCCATTATCCTCCGATCATCCTCCGCCATTACGCCACCTGCAGCCACCACCAAACACATTTTCCCCTCCCCTTTCAGAATTCTAAAGGGACCATTCCCTCCGCGACATCCTGGTCCACTCCTCAATCACCCCCAAAACCCCGTCCTCTTCCCATGGCATATTTTCCATGCAAGTGCAGGAGATGCAACACCTGTCCTTTTACCTCTTCGCTCCTTACCGTCCAAGGCCCCAAACACTCTTTCCAGGTGAAATAGTGATTTACATTTACTTCTCTCAATTTAGTATACTGTATTCGCTGCTGACAATGCAGTCTGCTCTACATTTGGGAAACCAAATCTAGATTGGTGACTGCTTTGCAGAACTCCTCTGTTCATGCTGCAAGCTCTGTCCTTGGCCTACTGCAGTGTTCCAATGAAGCTCAATGTAGGCTCGAGGAACAGCACTTCATCTTTTGATTAGGCACTTTACAGCCTTCTGGACTCAACATTGGGTTCAACAATTTTAGATTATAATCTCTGCCCCACCACCAGCACCCCCAATGTCTTGTTTCGTCTTCTTTGCAGGTTTCAGTTTTAATCTTGTTTTCTCTTGTTTTGCTTTTGGACAGCAACTGTTCATTATTCTGCCATTCACATCTCCTCTGGATACATCTTTTATCTCTTTACTTGTCCATTATTACTCCCTTTAGCCCTGCACCAACTCTTCTGTCGTTTAATGTCTCTCGTCTTCCACCCTATTGCAGGCCTTCTTTCCTTTTGCTCTTTTTCCACCCTCCCCCATTTGACCTATTTAAAACCCATTACATTTCTAACTTTTCCCAGTTCTGATGAAAGGTCTTTGACCTGAAACTTTAACTCTGTTTTCCTCTCCACAGCAGCAGTCAGACTTGCTGAGCATTTCCAGCATCTGCAGTATTTTTCTCTTAGATCAATTAGGCTATTGAGCATGAGATGCAGTTCTGGGCATCCCATTATAGGAACAAATGAAAGGGTACAGCAAATATTGACTGGAATGATTTGTATAAAATCGGTTGCAGTCATGAAAATCGTGTGAAAAATTGGAGCTTTTCCACTGAGATAAGGAATATAGTAAATATTTTCAAATTGTGAAAGATTTTGAGGAGATAACTACTGTAGCAAAACATTCTTTCCACTGGTTGATGATTTTGGTTACAAGGAGTAATACAATCAATAGAATAACAAAGAGGATGCTAAAAAATCCTTTTTATTTTAAAGGTAATCAGAATATTGACTATTTAGATCCAAGGCTTCACCACCGTTAAAAATAAAAGATTATATTTTTGACTTCTACTTTTAGTTCGATTAACTTTTTGTTTGAAAAGGAAGATTAACAATTTGAGGAAAAGACAGAAAAATGCACTTGAGTGGACAGCTCCAGTTGAAGGGCTAGCACTGACAAGCATGATGGGCCAAATGGCCACCTTTGTTGCACCTCTATTTTTCTGAATTTGGGTACTTTAGGTGAAGGATGTCAAGGCTTGGGTGTGCAATACTTTAATAGCCAATGACACAATCACGTATTCCAGAATATGTATAAGTAGATCAAGAATACAACAACAACGTAAGAAAATGTCCTAAGGTGGTTCACAGGAGCATTATAAAACAGACTATGACACTGAGCCACATAAGGAGATATCAGGCCAGATGACCAAAAACTTGGTCAAGGAGGTAGGTTTAAAGGAGTGACTTAAAGGAGGAAAGCAAGGTACAGGCACGGAGGGAAGGTATTCCAGAGCTTAGGGCCTAGGCAGCTGAAGGCACAGCCACCAATGGTGGAGTGATTTAAAACGAGGATGCTCAAAAGAACAGAACTAGAAGAATGCAGATATCTTGAGGGGTTATGGGTCTGGAGAAGATCACAGAGATAGGGAGGGGTGAGGGCATGGAGAGATTTGAAAACAAAGACAAGAATTTTAAAATCAAGACATTGCTTGACTGGGAACCAATGTAGGGAAGTGAGCACAGAAGTGATAGAGGAACGGAGTGATAGAAACAGGCAGCAGAGATTTGGATGGCCTCAAGTTTACAGAGGCTAGAATGTCAGAAACCAACCAACCAGGAGTACATTGGAATAACCAAGTCTAGAGGTAACAAATACATGAAATGAGGATTTCAGTAGCAGATGAGCTAAGGCAGGGGTGAAGTCAGGTGATGTTACGGAAATGGAAATAGGCAGTTTGGGCATGAATATAAGGTCAGAAGATCATCTTGGGGTGAAATGTGACACCAAGGTTCTGAACAGACTGGCCTAATCTCAGAATGTTGCCAGGGAGAGGGATGAAGTCAGTAGTCAGAGCTTGGAGCGAGGCCCGAAAACAATGGCTTCTGTCTTCCCAATACTTAATTGGAGGGAATTTCTGCTCATTCTGTACTGGATATTGAATAAGCAATCTGCTAGTTTAGAAACAGTGGAGGAGTCAAGAGAGGTAATCATGAGTACTGCTGGGTATCAGTGTACATGTGAAAACTAACGCTGTGCTTTTGGATGATGTTGCCGAAGGGCAGCATGTAAATGAGTAATAGGAGGGGGCCAAGGTTAGATCTTTGGGGGACACCAGAGGTAATGGTGCAGGAGCAGGAAGAGAAGCCATTGCAAGTAATTCTCTGGTTATGATTAGATAGATAAGAATGGAATCAGATGAGCAGTCCCACCCAGCTGGACAATAGCAGAGAAGCGTCGGAGAAGAATGGTATGCTGAACCAAGTCAAAGGCTGCAAACAGGTCGAGAAGGAATAGTTTAGCTTTGTCACAGTTGTAGACCCAGTAAAAACACATAAGAACTTAATTGAGACAATGGGCTAGTCACATAATACACAGTGTGTTGAAATATAGGGGGGTGCTAGGTAAAAGGAGAAACAGCACACAGATGGTACAGAGAGTTGCAGACAGTCCAGAAAAACAGGCTGAAACAGGATGAGATGCTACCAGACACAGTGTCCTTGCATAAGCCAGATAAAGAAGTTGCTATGGACACGAGATATGATTAGACTCACAGCTGGACAATGGGAGTGTAAAAGAAATGAGAAGAACTCTTATTGAACCAAATAAGGAATTATCATTACGTCATTATACAAGACCCCTATGGAGTAAGTAAGAGGGGAGGGTCTTGGAAACAAGATTTAACCCGACTGAAACTGGGGACGGCACAAAAACCCCGGGGAAGAACACTCAAGAAGGTACCCTGAGTCAAGGACTCAGAACAGAAGGACAGCCACATGTCCAAGACTGATCACCTTGCGTCTTGATGGGTAGTATACTGTGCAACTGGAGAGTGCTTGTACTTGATGATTTAATGTGTGAATAAAACACTTGAGATACCTTTCACCAGTCTGCTGTTGTGAATTCTTTAGAGGAAGTGCATATTAGGTACATTCTTTGGAATAAGAATTGAGTAGGCAAAGAAGGACAACAATGTGCAGTACAAGTACATCCTGAAACATAAAAATGGAACATAAGTATAATATAGTAGTGAGTAAAATGCATTTTTCCTGAACAAAATTTTTCTAAAGCGAGGAGACTGAGATGACATCTTATATTTATACAGCACCTTTAACATATTAAAATATTCCAAACTGCTTTACAGAGGAATTATGAAACAAAATATGGCACTGAACCACATAATGATCAAAAGCTTGAACAAAGAGTAGGTTTTAAAAGGAGTGCCTTAAAGGAGAAGAGCTTTTTAAACTCACTTTCACATGGTGCCCGCTCACTTACTTTTAAAATAAACTCTCTGCCGAGAGACTCCTTTGTTTTTTTCCCCATTCAGCACCTAATCAATCATTTCAATAAACAAACATTAAAGTGAAACTTTTTGATCGCAGTGACAAAAAAACGGCCACCTATAAACAATAAAAAGCACTTGGGCTCTTAGCCTGTCTCACAAGTGCTCCTATGAATATGGTTATGATGCAAGCACACTTGCATTGATAGGTAATAAAGATTAACTTTAAAATAATGAATCATTTTGGAATGCATATTTTTGAGGAGAATGATGATGATGGTGGTCAGACAATTGTCATTTCATCTTATGTACAATGTGTGTTTTTACTGTGTAATTAAATCAGACACACTTAGGATGCATTTACACTACAACTACAGAAAAATAGTGATAGCATACATTAAGAGTTAAGGCCTAACCTTACTTACACTGAAGCAAAGCAAGTTAAATTCCCAAATGGAGGGAATCTCACTCTTTGTTCTAGAGTCAGGTCAGGCCTTACCAGCAGATTTATACTATATAATTTTAGAATTGGTATCAAGCCAAAATCACTTTTCATCAGTGCTAAACATGCAAGTACATCCTTAAATCTTAAAATAAAACACAAATAAAAAAAGTGAGTGAAATACATCGTTTCTAAACAATATTTTTCTTAATACCGTTTGGGTGAAACAAATCAGGAAAAAGCCTGAAATTTAAAAAAATCTCATGTATATCATCTGCTTTAAATATGTGCATTAGCAGAGGCAGCTATACAAAACGCTGTGCCACACAAGTGCAAATGCTTTACCAGTTGTTAATTAGTATAGGTAAGTAAATGTTTAATCACACTTATTGTAGCAGATATATTTACAAACCCTCATGGAAAAATACTCGACAGAACAGTGCACATATACATATTTTACTTCCAGAAGCATATCTTATCTTAGTTTATGTAACCTGCAAATCACATAATACCTGAAGGTTAAGGTTATGGTGCCAGTTATTTAGTCTCATTGGCAAAAGTTATCAGTAAATGAAGGGTATGTTTACTCATACCGACAGACCATGCTTTGTTTTTTTAAAAGGACACAAAACCTCACAATGCAAAAATACTTCAATTAATTCAGATGTTCACTTACAGTGTTGAGCAAGAATACACTGTTGAAGTGAATTTATCACGACATTGTTAATCATTAACCTTTAAATAAACTTACCATGGACTTAAATAGTATACTTTATTTTAACAATTAATGACCAATTCACATGCCCAAACAAAAACATACATCTGTAAAATGGTTCTGAAGCTTAAGAGTCTAAAAGATAATCTAACCATTTCATTTTTTTTTTTAATTGTGGGAACAGACTTTCCAATGTCACTCATGAGCAAAAGAGTACATTACCATGGTCCCACTGTAGCATCAATGGAACTGCAGCTTCTTCATTACTGCACTCCAACAAATGAAACATCACCTCAGGACTAACTTAGTAAAAGTATTATACATCTTACTGATATGGGCGTGGGGTGGGGGTGACTGTCAAAGTGCAAAGTGATTTGGGTGTCCTGGTACACAAATGACGAAAAAGTAATACACAGATACAAAAAGTAAATCAGAGACTAATAGAATATTGGCTTTCATCTCAAGGCGCTGAATACAAATGGGAGGAAGTTATGCTCCAGTTACACAGAGCCTTGGTCAGACTCCAAATGGAGTACTGCAATCAGTCTTGGACACTAGACCTCAGGAAATAGATATTGGCTTTGATTTATACTGCACACAATTGTTCACGTAGTTCCAGATAGCTAGTGAGTGATGCAAAGCATCTTATCCTGCACATTAATACCTCCTATCCAGGAAGCTAGCATGGTCCTTTTATCATGTGATAATCAAGCATACTGGCCTCGATGACTCAGAACCATGTATTGAGATGATCGATTGGTGATTAGAGATATCTCAAAGCATTCCCTTCTCTTGTGGGAATCGTGAGTTTGTACTTTATATAGCTGGAATTTCCAGGATCATTTTAGTGTAACTATGGAGCAAGAGCAGAGTGGCACATGTTTTTCAGAGGAAATTCATGTAACTCAATTTATGCTGAAACAACACCATTCTTGACTTTTCTTAATCATTTACACGTTAAGCTACAGCTGGCAAAACCTCACATGGCTCAATAAGATTGCTCCAACCACCACCCAACTACAGCCCCCATGCAAAAGACCGAAAAACACAAGTTACCTGTATTTGTGCCAGTTCTGAACATGTGTAACTTTATGCCCAAATGCTTAGGGGCACCAGGACCTGACGTAACTATTTCTTGAATCTATAACATTTTTATATATCTCCTTACTGAGAACTGCACTGTATCTTCTATACTTATGAAACATTTTCTGCATCAGAATCTGCTATAGTAAAAAGAGAATTTCCACAATCATATTTTCTTAATGCTATACTTAATGTCTATAAATGATAGTCTGAAACTGATTCTTATAACATCAATAAGATAAAGAGGGTGTATGTTCTGGATTTTTATTGGGCCCTGCTTGGCTTACAATTATTTTTAAGTTCTGGTGTATGCTAATATGATTCTTAGTAAATTTGGACATAAGTACTCTTCCTCAATATCAGCATAGAAACTGGGGCAAATTCTGGCATAATTTCTGTGAAATGTGATATAGAAAATTCCAGGCCTTACAGTTGGTCACTGTCCTATGTCAATTTTTCTGGTCTAGTTTTTACTCATTCAAATTGGCTTTTTCAGGTTTACCTTTGCCTTACTCCCCCCTCTTGTCAGCTTATTATATCAAACCTTATTATGTTGCGATTGATGTTTCCTAGATATTCTCCTCTCCTCATCTTATTTATTTGCCTCACTTCATTTCCTGGAACTCAACTCATCTGTAATGTCTTTCCTGCTGAACTAAAAATGCACCCAAGTAGCAGCACTGAACAACTTTTATATCCAATTCTTTGTTACTCGTAATCATTTTTACCCCAGTCTATTGTTGGGTGAACAAAGTCACCCATTATTATGGTTTCACAAGTTTCAGTTTTGTTCCTGATATTTCTCAAAATAAAATTATTCTAAAGTCAACTTATTTGAATGCACATCACAATTTTGTGGTTTAACAAGTGTAAATTTTGATAAAATAAATAGTTTGAAATTTACACAGCACCTTTTATTATTGGTTGGCCCTGCAAGTGTATAGTTGTGTTTCTGGAACAGTTTCAATTTAAACAAAAGTTATGTCAAAAGCTCAAGTAAATTTGGAGCAAAATAATGTTATTCAAAATATTTCACAGCATGGTTCCCAATGTAAATATGCAAATTGCAGCTTGTTTGATTGATTGAAATGTCATCTTTGTGATTCAGAATTACTTAGCTATTTATACAGCATTAGCTGCAAACCAGACTGTGCTTTCTATTTTCGCTATGGATTGAATAGAATATCTAGCACTTGCGGAGTTTCCAGTTGGTACACATTCCTGTTTTATTGATGTTCAAGATTCTATGATAAAATCTACAGTTCCATAAACTATTCATCTGACATATTCCTTTTAATAAAAAAAAAGTCAACTAACAATTGCTTTCTTTGTGCGAAAGCTTGGGTATCCTGGCAAGTACACCAAGTTTGTGATAACCATTTAATTTATGAGCTTTGTGCAGGTTGGGAAGGAAAGTCAACAAAATGCATTTTTTAAAAAATAAAAGTCATGAAAAATTGAGCATCAGTTTTATACTTTACAAAGCAAGTACAGTGATCTAGATTTTAAATGTAGCTCCAAATCCAAAATTTCTGGCACAAAACTTCATACCAGCAATATTAAATAGTATGTCAAGCCAAACTAGTATTGTATAGTCAAATCTGATGAGATTAACTCTTATCCTGCCAAATTACACAGAATTTACTTGTCCTAAAAAGATGAAGTGAAATTCACAATACCCACATTAAAAATATTAAGACTTCAAGAATAAAAATTCAAAAAATAACAGCAGGGGTCTGCTGATATTTTTGAAATAAATATGTAGATATACAGATCAAGAATGTTTCAGGTATGATCATTCGCCCATGCTAAATTAATTTATCTCAGCAGGGGCAGTGATTGGGTGCAGCAATGTGCTACTGCAGTCCAGGATTAAAAGGAAGGAGAAAACAGGATAGAGTTCTAACCACTAATCCATATCAAGCACATGTGTGAAGGTTGGATGAGAAAACGTTAGGCTTAACTATGCTGTCCTCCACAGTGATATCATTTGCTGACACTCTGTCATAGTTAATAAATCAATAATGGACATTTTGCAAGATACTAAAAGACAACTACTACCCATGGAACTATACCATAGCAAGAGAACATAAGAACATAAGAAATAGGAGCCTGCTCCACCAATCAATAAAATCACAGCTAATCTGCCCCAGACCTCAACTCCTCTTTCGTGCCAGTTCTTAATAGCCCTCAACTCCCCGATATTTCAAAAATCTATCTACCTCCTCTTTAAATACTTTCAGTGATCTAGCCTCCACAACTCTCTGAGGTAGAGAATTCCAGACATTCACTACCCTCTGAGAGAAGAAATTCCTTCCCATCTCAGTTTTAAATGAGTGTCCCCTTATTCTGTAACTATGTCCCCTAGTTTGAGATTCCCCCACTAGTGGAAACATCTTCTCAACATCTACCCTATCAAGGCCCCTCAGAATCTTGTACGTTTCAATAAGATCATCCCTCATTCTTCTAAACTCTAATGAATAAAGAAATAACCTGTTTAGCCTTTCTTGATAAGTCCACCCGTTCATCCCAGGAATCAGCCTAGTGAATCTCTTTTGAACCGCCTCCAATGCCAGTATATCCTTTCTTAAATATGGGGACCAAAACTGTACACAGTACTCCAGGTGTGGTCTCACCAACACCCTGTACTGTTATAACAAGACTTCCCTATTTTTAAAGTCCTACCCTCTCGTAATAAAGGCCAAAATTCCATTTGCCCTCTTAATTACTTGCTGCACCTGCATGCTAACCTTTTGTGTTTCATGCACAAGAACACCCAGATCCCTCTGATACCTTTTTTGGAGTCTCTCTCCATTTAAATAATAGTCTGCCTTTTGATTCTTCCTACCAAAATGCATGACCTCACACTTTCCTACATTAAAATCCATCTGCCAAGTTTTTGCCCGCTCACTCAACGTATCTATATCCCCTATACCCCTTATGTCCTAATCACAACATGCCCTCCCACCTATTTTTGTATCATCAGCAAATTTGGATACATTACACTCTTCCCCCTCCAAGTCATTAATATAGATAGTAAATAATTGAGGCCCTAGGAATGATCCTTGTGGCACTTCACTAGTTATGCTGTTCCAACCTGAAAAAGACCCATTAATCTGGACTCTCTGTCTTCTGTGAGTTAACCAATCCTCAATCCATATTAATACATTACCCCTAATACCATGAGTTCCTATCCTGTGCAAAAATCTTTTAATGTGGCCCCTTATCGAATGCCTTCTGGAAATCCAAGAAAACGACATCTACCAGTTCCTCTTTATCAACTCTGCTTGTTATATCCTCAAAGAACTCTAGCACATTTGTCAAACACGATTTCCCTTGCAAGCCATCAGGTCCTGGCAACTTGTCTGCCTTCAGTCCCATTAGTTTGTCAAATACTTTGCCCCTCATGATAGAGACTGTTACAAGATCTTTCTTCCCATTAGCTCCTTTCTTATCTGATATCTGTGGGATGTTTATAATGTCCTCCACCGTGAAGACCGATGCAAAATATTGGTTTAAATTATCTGCCATTTCCCTGTTCCCCATTATCAATTCTCCAGTCGCATCCTCCAAGGGTCCCACATTCACCTTAGCTACTCTCTTTCTTTTTATATACCCGTAGAAGCTCTTGCTGTTGGCTTTTATATTTCTTGCCAATTTACTTTCATAACCAATTTTCTCCGTCTTTATTAGCTTTTTAGTCATCCGCTGCTGATTCCTAAAAAATTCCCAATCCTCTGGCCTACCACTAGTTTCCATCACTTTGTATGCCTTAGTTTTTGATTGGATACTCTCCTTGACCACCTTTGTTTACCACGGGTGGTTCATCCTTCTCAGAGTCCTTTTTGACCAGGATAAAATTTTGCTGAGCGTTATGAAGTATCTGCTTAAATTTCTGCCACTGCTCATCCACTGACCTTCCCCTTAGTCCACTTCCCCAGCCCGCTTTAGACAACTCTTTCTTCATACCTCCGTAATTGTCCTTGTTTAAGTTGAGGACACTGGTTTGAGACCAGAGTTGCTCGCCCTCAAACTGAATTTGAAATTCTACCATGTTGTGATCACTACCCCCTACAGGATCCTTAACTACAATATCTCTTATTAATCCTACCTCATTACACTTTACTAGATCTAAAATATTGCTCTTAGTAACAATCCCTGATGCACTCTACAAATTCATCTTCCAGGTTACCTCTGCCAATCTGATTTGTCCAGTCAATATGCAGATTAAAATCACCTGTGACAATTGTAGCGCCCTTCTTACAAGCCTCCATTATTTCCCAATGTATACTTTGTCCTACAGTAAGGCAACTCTTCGGGGGCCTATAAACGACTCCCACCCGTGACTTCTTCCCCTTGCTATTCCTTATTTCCACCCAAACTGATCTATTGCATCTACACCACTACTCACTACCGCACTGATACCTTCCTTTATTAACAAAGCTACCGCACCTCCATTCCTTTTTGCCTATTTTTCCAGAACGTCGAATTAGATAAGTCCTTGAAGGGAAAGAAATTGCAGGACTATGAGGAATAGGCAGGGGATTGGGACTAGCTAAATTACTCTTGCAGAGAGTCTGCAGGTACCCGACAGGCCAAATGGCCTCTTGCTGTGCTGTAACCATTCTATGATTCAGCTGACAAGAGACGAATATTTAAAAAATGCCAACACACACCTCATACTCATTTCTGTCACGTCAATAAATGTTTTGAGAGAGAGAGATGCCTTTCTATTTTTGGATATGTTATACTAAGAGGCACTCTCTAAATCCTCTTGACGAAGGTTCACTAATAATAGCACTGGAATTTCATGGAAAATGTGCAAGTGGGTATAGCACAAAGTGAGAGAAACCCTTCCCCCAAACAAATATCTCAACTTTATCAACTGCTTCTATTCACAGGGCAGTTTATTAGTGAACATCATGGGATCAAGAACGAGTCCATGTCAACAAGGTCAGGGATAACAGGTGAACAGCAGTTAAAGTGGTGACAGCGTTCTTGCCCAGTTGAAGTTTACGAAGGTGGAAATTAATGAGGGCACTGGAGAAAGTGAGTGAAGGCAAAAAAATGGTATGACAGGGCAGCGGTAGGAGATATTGCAAATGTGGAAGCCAGGTATATTTGTTATGGATAAGAAAGAGTTTGAAGTTCAGCTGCAGGTCAAACGGGACACATATATTGCATGGAAGTAAATGGAGTCCATGACAAAGGAAGAGCGGGCAGAAAACAATGGCTTAGACCTCAATATTTAGTTGGAGGAAACTCTCGCTCAAACACAGCTATATATTAAAAACATACTTTGGCAATGCAGAGGCAGTTGTGAGGCAACGGGAACAGGCATATGGATGCTTACTTAGAGTCCAAGAGTCATCTATATCTCTCTCTCTAAAATGTTAATAGGCAAGATAAGGGCTCATGGAGTTGGGGGTAATATATTACCATGGATAGAGATAGCAGATAGGAAGAAAAGAGTGGGCATAACCAGGCATTTTCAAGTTGGAAGGCAGTAAGTAGTGGAGTACCACAAGGATCAGTGCTGGGGTCTCAGCTATTTACAATCTATATAGAAAAAAAGAAAAGAAAAAAAAAAGGCGCAGCAGTTAGCACCGCAGCCTCACAGCTCCAGCGACCCGGATTCAATTCTGGGTACTGTCTGTGCGGAGTTTGCAAGTTCTCCCTGTAACTGCGTTGGTTTCCGCCGGGTGTTCTGATTTCCTCCCACAGCCAAAGACTTGCAGGTTGATAGGTAAATTGGCCATTGTAAATTGCCTCTCGTGTAGGTAGATGGTAGGAGAATTGAGGGAAGGTGGGGATGTTTTAGGGAATATGGGACTAATGTAGGATTAGTATAAATGGGTGGCTGATGGTTGGCACTGACTTGGTGGGCTGAAGGGCCTGTTTCAGTGCTGTATCGTTCTCTCTATGGCACAGAAGGGGGCCATTCTCCCCATCAGGTCCATGCCAGCTCTCCAGGTGCCATCCAGTCAGCCCCATCCTTTGCCCCTGCCCGATCCCCATTGCCTGCCAATTTTATTTCCCTGAAGCGCCCATCCAGTTTCCTTTTGAAGTCATTGATTGTCTCTGCTTCCACCACCCTTATAAACAGCGAGTTCCCAGCTGCTGCGTAAAAAAGTTCATCCTCATATTCCCTCTGCATCTCTTGCCCAATAACTTCAATCTGTGTCCCCTAGTCCTTGTACCAGTAGTTAATGGGAACATTTTTTTTCCTTTTCTAACTTATCTAAGCCGGTCATAATCTTGTACACCTCTATTAAATCTCTCCTCAATCTTGTTTGCTCCAAGGACAACAACCACAGCTTTTCCAACCTAACCTTGTAACTAAAGTCCCCCATCCCTGGAACCATTCAGGTAAATCTCCTCTGCACCATCTCAGGGACCCTCATATCCTTCCTAAAGTGTAGTGACTAGACTGGACACAATACTCCAGTTGGAGACTAACCAGAGCTTTATAAAGATTCAGCATAACTTCCCTGCTTTGAACTCAATGCCTCTATTTATGAAGCCCAAGATCCCATATGTTTTGCTAACAACTCACATTCAAAGATCCATGCACATGCACCCCCGGTCCCTCTGTTCCTGCACACTCTTTAGAACTGTGCCATTAAGTATATATTGCCTCTCCCTATTCCTACTGCCAAAATATATCATCTCATACTTGTCAGTATTAAATTCCATCTGCCTGCCCATTCTGCTAGCCTATCTATATCTCTCTAACATATCCATGTTACGGGTGCTACACATCATCCTCACTGTTTGCCACACCACCAGATTTGGTGCCATCGACAAATTTTGAAATTCTATTCTGTATTAAAGTAATTTATATGTCGCAAAAAAAGCAGTGGTCCCAGCACTGACACTTATATGCATCTAATCCTCATTTATACATCTAATTAGAGATCTGAGAGGTGTGTAGGTATCAGAATTACTAGTGACTGTTGTTTTGAATATTTCTCAAAGATCTAATTTATGGCTATCCACTGGCATCAATAGTGGTGTAATGGGGATTTAATCCTTGGTATTTGATCATTCAATTCCCATAGGTAAAGTTGTGAGGTCACATAACCAAGCACTTGATAGTAATTAGAATTAGAATTAGAACATTACAGCGCAGTACAGGCCCTTCGGCCCTCAATGTTGCGCCGACCTGTGAAACCATCTAACCTACACTATTCCATTTTCATCCATATGTCTATCCAATGACCACTTAAATGCCCTTAAAGTGGGCGAGTCTACTGCTGTTGCAGGCAGGGCGTTCCACGCCCCTACTACTCTCTGAGTAAAGAAACTACCTCTAACATCTGTCCTATATCTATCACCCCTCAACTTAAAGCTATGTCCCCTCGTGTTTGCCATCACCATCCGAGGAAAAAGACTCTCACTATCCACCCTATCTAACCCTCTGATTATCTTATATGTCTCTATTAAGTCACCTCTCCTCCTCCTTCTCTCCAACGAAAACAACCTCAAGTCCCTCAGCCTTTCCTCGTAAGACCTTCCCTCCATACCAGGCAACATCCTAGTAAATCTCCTCTGCATGCACCCTTTCCAAAGCTTCCACATCCTTCCTATAATGCGGTGACCAGAACTGCACGCAATACTCCAGGTGCGGTCTCACCAGAGTTTTGTACAGCTGCAGCATGACCTCGTGGCTCCGAAACCCGATCCCCCTACTAATAAAAGCGAACACACCAATTGCCTTCTTAACAGCCCTATTAACCTGGGTAGCAACCTTCAGGGATTTATGTACCTGGACACCAAGATCTCTCTGTTCATCTACACTACCAGGAATCTTCCCATTAGCCCAGTACTCTGCATTCCTGTTACTCCTTCCAAAGTGAATCACCTCACACTTTTCCACATTAAACTCCATTTGCCATCTCTCAGCCCAGCTCTGCAGCCTATCTATGTCCCTCTGTACCCTACAACATCCTTCGGCACTATCCACAACTCCACCGACCTTAGTGTCATCCGCAAATTTACTAACCCACCCTTCTACACCCTCTTCCAGGTCATTTATAAAAATGACAAACAGCATTGGCCCCAAAACAGATCCTTGCGGTACACCACTAGTAACTAAACTCCAGGATGAACACTTACCATCAACCACCACCCTCTGTCTTCTTTCAGCTCGCCAATTTCTGATCCAAAGCTCTAAATCACCTTCAACCCCATACTTCCGTATTTTCTGCAATAGCCTACCGTGGGGAACCTTATCAAACGCCTTACTGAAATCCATATACACCACATCCACTGCTTTACCCTCATCCACCTGTTTGGTCACCTTCTCAAAAAACTCAATAAGGTTTGTGAGGCACGACCTTCCCTTCACAAAACCGTGCTGACTATCGCTAATGAACTTATTCTTTTCCGGATGATTATAAATCCTGTCTCTTATAACCTTTTCCAACATTTTACCCACAACCGAAGTAAGACTCACAGGTCCATAATTACCAGGGCTGTCTCTACTCCCCTTCTTGAACAAGGGGACAACATTTGCTATCCTCCAGTCTTCCGGCACTATTCCTGTCGACAATGACGACATAAAGATCAAGGACAAAGGCTCTGCAATCTCCTCCCTAGCTTCCCAGAGAATCCTAGGATAAATCCCATCTGGCCCAGGGGACTTATCTATTTTCACACTTTCCAAAATTGCTAACACCTCCTCCTTGTGAACCTCAATCCCATCTAGCCTAGTAGCCTGAATCTCAGTATTCTCCTCGACAACATTTTCTTTCTCTACTGTAAATACTGACGCAAAATATTCATTTAACGCTTCCCCTATCTCCTCTGATTCCACACACAACTTCCCACTACTATCCTTGATTGGCCCTAATCTAACTCTAGTAATGGAGAACATATATACACAACCACACTACGCTCAGGTCAAACTTTTGCCTTGGGTCCATATCAAAACAATATGCATCATCATCCCTCAGCACGAACGTCAAGTCGACTGTCTTTTAAAAAGTCTTGCCTTATCCAATACATAACTTTCCACAAATTTCCCCTTCAAAAAATTAGTCAACGCTCTCAGTAAGATACAAATAAACCATAGGTATAGGCAGTTAGAACATTATCCATTTGTATGAATAAGGGAATAGAGGACGTAAAGATAGAGGGCCAGATTTTCAATCACTGCTGAGAGCGGGTACGGCAGCGTGCGCAATTTGAAGATTGCATTCTCGCGAGAGAGAGGAATCAGAGTGACAGAGTTAAAACGAGCAGGCCTGTGAGGGAGCAGAACCAGAGTGTATATTCTGAGATAGGAAAATCAAATGTGAGGTCAGTGGAAAGCAGGTAAGTGAATTTCTTTTTCCTTCTTTTAAAAAAATACTTTTTTTTTCCTCTCTTGAAACTCAGGTATTCATTTGCAGTAGCAAGGGTCATTATCTAATAGATAGAGGAATGGCAGGGTTGCTTCGACCTCTGGAGTGCAGAGTGCTATATGGGAACTCCTGGACACTTACTGTGTCCTGGAAAACCATATGTGCAGGAAGCATCATCCGTTGCATTGACTTGAGTTCCAGGTTTCAGAATTTGAGCAATAGCTAGCATCACTGAGGCACATCCATGTGTTTGAGAGCTTCATGGATAGCACGTTTATAGATGTGGTCACCCCGCAGTTTAAGTGTACGCAGGAAGAGAGGGAATGGGTGACCAGGCAGCTAAGAAGCAACAAACAATTAGTACAGGAAACCCCTGAGTGTGTCTTACTCTCCAATCAGACAGTGTAGTCAGGGAGGAGGAGTGTGAAGTATTGGATGTGATTAACATAGGGAGAGAGGAAGTATTAAGGTATTAGCTTCCTTGAAAGTGCTTAAATCACCAGGGTCCGATGAAATGTATCCCAGGCTGTTAAAATAAGTCAGAGAGGAAATAGCAGAAGATCTGACCATCATTTTCCAATCCTCACTGGATACAGGTATGATGCCCAAGGATTGGAGGTCTGCTCACATTGTACATTTGTTTAAAATGGGAGTGCAGGATAGATTGAATAATAACAGGCCAGTCAATCAAACTTCAGTAGTGGGAAAATTATTGGAATCAATTCGGAGAGACAAGATAAACTGTCACTTAGAAAGGCACATATTAATCAAGGATAGTCAGCATGGATTTGTTAAGCAAAGGTCATGTCTGCCTAACTTGATTAATTTTTTGAGTAAGTAACAAGAAGGGTTGATGAGGGTAGGGTAGTTGATATGGTCTGCATGGATTTTAGCTAGGTTTTTGACAAGGTCCCACATGGCAGACTGATTAAAAAATAAAAGCCCATGGGATCCAGGGGAATATACCATTCCAGATACAAAATTGGTTCAGTGGCAGGAAACAATGGGTAATTGTTGACGGGTGTTTTCGCGAATGGAAGGTTGTTTCCAGTGGGGTTCCGCAGTGCTCAATACTAGGTCCCCTGCTTTTTGTGGTATATATTCATGATTTGGACGTAAACGTAGGGATCAAGAAATTTGCAGATGGCACAAAAATTGGCCACATGGTTGAGAGAGAGGAGGATAGCTGTAGACTGCAGGATGAGGTGGGCAGAAAGGTGGCAAATGAAATTCAGCTCAGAGAAGTGTGAGGTGATGCGTTTGGGAAGGTCAAACAATGCAAAAGAATGCACGATTAATGGGAGGATACGGAGAGATGTACAGGAAGTGAGTGGCCTTGGACTGAATGTCCACAGAAGATTGATAACGTGGTTAAGAAGGCATATGGAATTCTTTCCTTTATTATCCAATGCATAGAATGCAGAGCAGGGAGGTTATGCTGGAACTATATAAAATATTAGTTAGGCCACAACTTGAGTACTGTGTGCAGTTCTAGTAAACTCATTACAGAAAAAATGTAATTGCACTAGAGAGGAGATTTATGAGGCTGTTGCCAGGTCTGGAAAATTGCAGCTATGAGGAAAGATTGGACAGGCTGGGGTTGTTCTCCTTGGAACAGAGGAGGTTGAGGGGAGATTTGATTGAGAAGGACAGAATTGTGAGGGGTCTGGATAAAGTGGATGAGAAGGGTATGTTTACCTTAGCAGAGGGGTCAGTGATTAAGGGGCATAGATTTAAAGTGATTGGTAGAAGAATTAGCGGGGAGATGAGGAAAAATATTTTCACTCAGAGGGTGGTGGGGTCTAGAACTCACTGCCTGAAAGGGAAAACCTCATTTCATTTAAAAGGTGCCTGGATGTGCACCTGAAGTGCCATTACGTGCACAGCTACGGACCAAATGCTGGAAAGTGGGATTAGGCTGGCTGGCTCTCTCTTTTTTGGCTGGCACAGGCACGATGGGCCAGTGGCCTCTTTCTGTGCTTTAAAGTTTCAGAGATTCTACGATTTTATGAAACCGTCTCCTTACCAGTGGCTTTCCCATTTGAAAATTGCAATCTGCTTGAGTTTCTCAGAGGAGGCAGGTTTCACACCCAAAACCAGGCTAGGCTCCCGCCACCACTTTGAAAACCCGGCCCAGATAGTTTGGGCTGACAGATCAGTTTTCCCTAAAATAATTTTTTTTCTCTAAATACTCATTCCACTAGCCAATTAGTCAGTAACCATTGCATAAATTTAGTATCACCAAGAATATGAAGGGAGGGAGAGGAGAATATCCACACCACAGAGATTGCCAGATCTTTGTAGGCAGCTTTGTTTGAGATCAGCAGCAAGTACCGTAGTTGCATAGCTGACCACAAAATCCAAACCATTGTTGTTGTTAAAATAGCCAAGGATGAAGTTGAAAAAGGCATCAGAACTTTAGTCGACTTGATGCTCAAGAGTTCCCAATATTACAGAAGAGCAAAACAAAGCAACACTGAAAATCTCAACGAGTAAAAAAAAAGTAAAGTCTAACATTAGAAAATAAATCATACTTTATTGTTTGAGACAGAAGATACTAGTTTACTGCAATTTCTCAAATGGACAAAGGAGACACCTTGTTAGTTCCAAGGAGAGATTGAATATTTTTGTTCTCTACATGGTAAAAACATTTATTATATTAATAGAGTGGGGGTTATATTGAAGTGATCAAACATTTGAGCCTTTACAAGCAATAGCTGTGAATTTTTTTAATGTATACAATTACACAGTCATATTTAGAAAATGTCAAATGAACAAAGAACAAACAGCAGTTCATCTGTTTTTGTTCAAAAATGTGGCCAACCAGCAAAACTAGACTTATTAGCAATTTTGGAACAGAAACATCTTGTTCCAAGTGGTGGTGGGAGTCACTGATGTAATCTCAGGTCATAACATCTTCTGCACTCCAATTGGCTGGTTCTATTTGGCACATAACAGGGTCTACCCAGCATCGACAGCTTTTCTGCTGGTTCTGGGCTTTGATCCTACAGAGGCAATGATTGTTTGGTTCCTGTTACACCCAAATTTCTTTCCTTTTTAAGAATGGCTTAACTTTGATGAGCCTGGACTAATTAAATCCCAACTCAAGTGAAAAAAAATACTATTTAAAACCACCTCAGTAGATTATTCTGTAAGTTTTTTTGTTAATTCCTTGAGGATTTGAAATGGTTATCCACTTCAAAAAATGGAAACCTGAATATTTTGTGGTGCAGTGAATTAACCATGCAGTCCTTTTACCTCTGGGAGTTGATTTAACAAAATACTAATCTGCTGTAATTAGAAGGGATGGATTTTCCTTTTATTAACCACCCATTGTGTGGTGTTCGAGTGCTAAGATGAGTAGTATGTGAAGGTATGGCCTAATGCTACATTACCACCTGTTATTGACAAGTTGCCAATAGTGGAATCTGCTATTGATAATACATTGCCAATGATTATATATACAGTGAAGCGGTGGAGGTGTAATGGTTATGTCACTGGACTAGCAATCCAGAGCCCAGGCTAATGCTCTTGGGACATGGGTTCGAATCCCACCACAGCAGATGGTGAAATTTGAATTCAATTAATAAATCTGGAATTAAAAAGCTAGTCTAATGATGACCATGAAACCATGGTCGATTGTTGTAAAAACCCATCTGGTTCACTAATGTCCTTCCTTTAGGGAAGGAAATCTATCTTCCTTTCCTGGTCTGGCCTGCATGTGACTCCAGACCCTTAGCAATATGATTTGCTCTTAAAATGCCCTCTGAAACAGCGTAGAAAGCCATTCAGTTCAAGAGCAATTAGGGATGGGCAATAAATACTGGCCTAGCCAGAGACGCCCACATCCCAAAAACAAATAAACTAAAAAATTTTAACCCCAATACCCTAACTGTTAAGTCTAAATCCTAAATTCAAACCTAAATCACATGGTGTCAATAGTGGATTGCAGGGCTGACTGCAGTGTCAATAGCTAACATGCCACCATCAATCCTGCAGGTTGGTCACATTGTCTACAGTCATTTTGAATATTTAATGAAGCTGTATCAAGGAAAAGGCGGTTGGCACAAGTGCGGTTTGGTGCTGTTTCACCAATAAAATCAGCCAAGTGGGGAAATTTAACTCAGCTTTTCAAGTAGTAGCACTCCTTTATTAATGCTTGAAAATGGCATCAAAAATTGACCTGGTTTCCTTTATGACATGAACATGTTAAATATTTACATTCCAGAACCTTGAAAAGTCAACAGAAGAGGTCTTGGAACTAAGAACAGCTTTTGGAGCTGGAATAAGCCAACCAGAAGTTAAAATTTTACAGGTCGAACTTCAAAAATTTATATTGAAGCCATCAGATATAGAAAAAAAAGCAGGTCTGCTTAAAAACTTAAATGGAACATTTAAAATAAAGTAAAAGTGATGTTAAAATAATGAACCTGAAAAGAATGGGGATAAAAAGATCAGTAAATAAAAGTTGTGCATGCTTATTACAATAGCAAAGCTTTTAGTAACATTTACATAACTTTGTTACGGTATCAAAGTGCATGAACTTAAAGCTCAATATAATGGCCAGCTAACAGATCCTGAAGTTCCCTGGAGTTGCCAGCAGTCCAAGAGTTAAAAATTACACGGAGTATAATGTTTCATTGGTATCCAGTCTCCGCATAACAGACTATGACTGTCAATAAAAATTGAGCAAGGTTTTTTTTAAAAACTGCTCAGTTAAACAATGTTCCTTTCTTACCTTAGATGTTCCTTTAGTAGAAAAGTATAACCCAGATCTTCGCAAGACAAAGTAACATTTTTTCCACGTCTTCTTTCCTGGCTCTCTAGCATGAAGGTAACCATGAATCTCAGGACATGTGCTTGAATTCAGGAAATTCTAAAAACACAAATTTCAAAATTTTAAGGTTGAAGTTAAATAATATGAGGCAAAGAATGAAGATTAACACAATTTTACTTATTTCCTTTAATTTAGATTTATTGAAGTTAAGCAATTGGTGTTGGGGCCTGAACAGAAATCCACTCAGGGTCACCAATACACAGCCCCTCAAATAGCTTTTGGATGCATTGCCTTACCACAACAGTCTCCGAACCAAGACACCGGTTTGTGGATGCTCCAAGCCGATTCCACTTTTTCACAAGTGGACTTCATACCTCCACTTGACCCCAGACATTTCACTTTCATATTATGTTGTCCCTGTGCTCTGTTTACAACTAGGACATCTCTCCAAATTCTCTACCATGCCTACACAACCTGAATTTGTTTTGTGTCGATTTAGAACCATAGAAAAAGTACAGCACAAAAGGAGGCCGTTCAGTCCATTGTGCCTGTGCTGGCCGAATAAACTATCTGCCTAAACTAATCCCACCTTCCAGCACCTGGTCTATAGCCCTGCAGGTTACAGCACCTCAGCTACATATCCAGGTACCTTTTAAAAGAATTGAGGGTCTCTACCTCCAGCAACGTTGCTGGCAGCGAATTCCAGACACCCACCACCCTCTGGGTGAAAAAGTTTCCCCTCATATCCCCTCTAATCCTTTTACCAATCACCTTAAATCTGTGCGCCCTGGTAACTGACCTCCCCGCCAGGGGAAACAGGTCCTTCCTGCCAACTTTAGGTCCCTCATAATTTTGTACACCTCCATCAAGTCACCCCTCAGCCTCATTTCCAGGAAAACAACCCGAGACTCTTCAATTTTTCCTCATAGCTGCAACTTTCGAGGCCTGGCAACATCCTTGTAAATCTCCTTTATACTCTCTACAGAGCAATTATGTCCATTCTGCAATGTGGTGACCAGAGCTGCACACAATACTCCAGCCATGGCCTAACCAATGCTCCATACAGTTCCGGCATCACATCCCTGCTTTTGTACTCTATACTTTGGCTGATAAAGGAAAGCAATCCATATGCCCTCTTCACCATTCTATCCACCGGTCTTGCCACCTTCAGGGACCTATGGACATGCACTCCAAGGTCTCACACTTCTTCTACCCCTCTCAATATCCTCCCATTAATTGTATATTCCCTTGCTTTATTTGCCCTCCCAAATGCAATACCTCACACTTCTCTGGATTGAATTCCATTTGCCACTTTTCCATCCACTCAAACAAAACATTTATATCATTTTGGAGCCCACGGCTTTTCTCTTCACTATTAACTACACGGCCAATTTGTGTGTCATCAGCAAATTTCCCAATTATGCCACCGACATTTATGTCCAAATCATTAATATATACCACAAACAGCAAGGGACCCAACACTGAGCCCTGTGGAACACCACTGGAAACCGCCCTCCACTCACAAAAACATCCATCGACTACTACCCTTTGTTTCCTGTCACTGATTCAATTCTAGATTCAACCTGCCACATTCCCTGTATCCCATGGGCTTTCACTTTAAAAACCAGTCTGCCATGCGGGACCTTGTCAAATGTCTTACTAAAATCCATGTAAACCACATCCACTGCACTACCTTCATCAATCCTCCTTGTCACTTCCTCAAAAAAATTCAATCAAGTTAGTAAGCCATAACCTTCCCCTAACAAATCCATGCTGACTAACCCTGATTAACCCATGCCTTTCTAAGTGACAGTTTATCCTGTCCCTCAGAATAGATTCTAACAATTTACCCACCACTGAGTTCAGGCTGACTGGCCTATAATTACCTGGCTTATCCCTCGCACGCACTTTTTGACTGCCACTTCAAACCGGAGCTCAATTCATCCCTCTCACTTTTTTTTTTGCTCCTAGCCCCTCCCAGGACCTTTGTTCCTGTATCCCAATAATGCATCTTTTGATTTCTCCCATTTACCCCAGCTCCCCCCATTCTTAGCACAAACCATCACAACTCTTCTGTCTTCCTACTCACCTACCAGTACAGAATTCAATCCCCTTTGGATAAGGCAGTCGTTAGCCTCTGGTGGGAGAAACAGTCATTGCCTACTTATGAGCAGCAACCCAACTGTTATGCAAAGCTCTCAGTAACTTACCCACCCAACACATCCACTGGGGTTAATCTTAGAAACCTCATTCCCATCACAAGAACACCCATTGGGGCCTAATCTGACCAACATCCTTCCAATTGCACTCACCCACAACTGTCCCCAAATGAGTGTGGCCTTCAGCACTAGACCTCATTGATCTATTCTCCTATTCTTCTAGTACCTTCTCTTTTGAGCACCTAAACTTTTTCCAGTCTTACCTCACCTTTAACATCCTCATTGTCTATGACACCTTCAAGTCCCACCCACATTTTCTCATCAAAATATCCTCTTTGTTTTCCTCCCTCAGTCTCTGCACTGAGCAACTGCTCATCCTAAATACTCACCTTCTCCTGATTTCACTGTCCCCAATCCTTAACTTGTTCCTCCAAATAAACTCTCCTATCCATTGTCACAGCCACCCCCTCAACCTTGCTATGTTGCAGATCTTCTACTGTCATGATCTTGATCACTGTTGAGGTCATCCTCAACCATTTTCTTGTATCTCTCTCCACCTATATCTCCCTACCTCCTTACAACCTCACTTCCCTTTGCTTTCACCCCAAGTCACTTATAATTTAATTTTCAAGTTGCCAACTGTCTAATCTTTGGTTCTCTGTTTGCATGATACTTCTGCATCACAATTTGATGCGACCTCCATCTTCACTCCCTCAGTCCAAAATCAGAATTTTGTGTAAATGATGCATAACTGATTTTAGCCATTCATCACCAGACGTACTGAACCACAAAGTGTTATTGACTTCATTTTGCTCTGCATAAATGATCCAATACTCAGTGGTCATCCTGGAGAGCATAGATACATTTTCAGCTTCTTTTCTCCAATACCAAATGTCTTCTTAAACCTCTAACAACAAGTGCTAGGAGTTCAGACATCTTTGTGATCAAGATTAAGGTGCAGCAAAGGGTGGGCATGCTACAGAGGTAGGGTGGGTGTAACCAGCTCTTCAGCCTCTTTTCAATTCCCAATGCCCATTTTAAGAGATACATGGAAATGTAACTTGGACCTTGTGTCTAGCTCCTCTCCAAAGGATTGAAAATGATCAAGCAGCAAGGACCACAAGGCCAAGAATTGTTCTTTAGTGGAACACAGCTCAGCACTGAAAGTCATTTGGCTGCTGTTTCTGGACATCAGTCACAATACCATGAAGCTGGTGGCCATTAAGACTGCTGCAGGATTCAGAGGCCTGTAACAGTTGCAATTTCCCCGCCCCATCCCTTTTTTTTTTAACAGGTGTAAGTTTAGCCAAGAGGCAGGCCTGCATATGTGTAGAAGTCCAGGCTAATGACCCGAATCTGCAAATACAAGCAGGTTCACATAAGGTCAGGCAGGCAGAGAGCACCTTAGGTTTGTTCTCTCTTCCTCATGTCCAGGTGCCAGCAGCAGAGTAGGTAATTGGCCCCATTTGTTTTATTATTTACTAAAGAACAAAAGCATTCTTTTTTCAGAGTATAACAAATGCTTTCCTTCAATTTTAGAAATGATGTTTGTACAAAAACATTGTCGCACCTGTATTAACTTGGAATGACTTAAACTTCCATTTGTTTCACTGCAACTAGACACCATGTGTTCTGGAAAAAACTGCTCAAGAAGAAAAATAAAATCAAAATGTCATGGAATACTTGGCAGGTTGAAGGCAGAATACAATACAAGCATTATAAGTTAAATATGTTAAATTCTGATACACATTCTTAGGGTACTTGCAGTCAAAAAAATTGAATTTTACTTTACCGTGAAGTTCTATACTTTTAAACACAAAAATTTTGTCCGAAGTCTCACGCAATTACATAGAACCTTTTTCTGATGTTACAAAAGAAGTTCTAAATTTCGCCCCAAGTGGTAAATCAACAGGCCTTCCACTACTGCCTCATGGACTACAACCAACCTGGCACTCCCTGATGGGGACAATGACAAGCAGAAGGCAGGTAAATTTGCCGGCTTGCGCCTGACAAGTTGGGAAGGAGTAGCTGGTGGTGCAAGAAAAATACATTGGGGCAGGAATATTGTGCTGGGTCTCACTGCCTGATTTCCCTGTATTTTCTGCTATTATCCTGCCCTCTCTGGGGCCAGACAGCGAAGGAAAATGCTGACGACTATATTTGTCTTCTTGCCTTCAAGCTGTGTTACTTGTAATTGCAACATAACTGCATTTATTCCACAATAAAATTCAGGCATTCCATATACCAGCCAGGGATTTCCATTTCTGCACTGGCCATCATGAGAATTCTCAAGCTCAAGTGCTGGGGTTGGCAGGTGTAGAGGTGGTAAATCCAGGCTAATATTTTAAACACCTTTTAAAAAAATACTGGCTAAAGCTCATGAGTTTAAAAGGCTGACTTATTTTTTAAAAAAAATAGGACAGCAGAATTTAATTAGGTTTGATCAACAAGATTGAATTGTTTTAAACTCATGATATATTAGGGCAACTTTTTCTCTTAGGCATTTGAATAATAACATGGGTCCCCCATGGAGGGAGAGTTACTGCAGCTAGAAGCATAATCGTAATCTGCGGTGAAGCCCTGGTATATGGTGCGGACTCCGGGCTCACTCCAGGTGTTGGTGCTGATTCAACGAGGCAGAGGAAAACTCAGCTGACCGGATGCACTCTCATAATAGTGCCCAACCAATTTTCCACCCATTGTTTTAAACAAAGGAAAATTTGGCAGACTCATTTCACAGGCGGTATGATCCTTCCTTGCCAATTTCCCCTATGTTCACTACCTAAGCAATTCCTTACACCCAAGTGCTACAAGAGTAAAATCTGGCCATTAGCTTTTTAATATTCTGTTGTGCATAAATATCACCTTTTGTGAAGCAGGTATAGTAGGTGTAAGACACTTTAACAGTTGAACATTTTGGGCTGGATTTTAAAGGCTCCCCGATGCCAGGAACGGTAGCCGGGGGTGGGGGAATGAAGATAGCAATGGATGAGGCCCACCACTGACCCCAACAGGCCCCCGTCCCAATCTTGGTGGCGGCGGTGAGGCCTTGTGGCCTTGTGCCACCGCTCGGTGACAGGACCAGCATTATAATATGCAAATGTGTCCTTACCTTTAATTAATATGCAGGCCACAGCGATTCGGTCAGCATGTTGAGAGATATATATTCCGGCGGCTGGCAATGGCGTGCCTTCGAATCCCCGTTCAGGAAAACGAGGCACGGCACCTGTGGTGGCGAGGGCGGGGGAGGGGGGGAAAGGAGGTGGTTTTCTCTGTGCGGTGGGGAAGGGGGTTTAAAACGCTTCAGATTGGTTGATGGGAAGGGGTAAAGGACAAAGGTTCCGAACTTTGGAGGGGAAGGGGGGAGGAATAGTCAAATTTTCCCGGTAGGCATTCTGTTGGTTGGGGGGAAAACAAAATTTGGCAGGAATGATGTGTAATGATGGGAAAGGGCATGGAAAGCTTGTTTTATTCATTTTTATAAACTTTAAAGTCATCGTTCCTTTAACATTTAAATGGTCATTTAGTGCTGCAAGCACTTTAAAAATGGTGCCAGCGCCTGCGCATTGGCGCCGGACGCCATTGCCGGCGACGGCTAGCCCACCCACTCTACGTCATCAGGGCGGGACAGCCGCCCCAGCCATGCTAATGAGCTGCCGCTTTTGGAATTGTGTCGGCTCCGCAATGTGGGCCCCATTTATGCGGGCTGCAAATTTTTCCACCCGCTGCCTATTTTGGTGACACACTTTTAAAATGCAGCCCATAGAATATTGCAAGATGTCATATACAATTAGCTCCTTCAAATCATGAATGCAAAGTCAAGTGTTGTGCACGCTAGAATGTTGAATTTGCCCTGCCATTGGTCAAAGCTCCATTCAAAGTGCATTGACATAAAAATGGCCACCATGGCCTCACCTTGCATGCTTACAATTTACTACAAAGTTGTGTTCCTTTTGAAGATAATCCATTATAAACATAAGCTGCATCAGTATTGATAAAATCTGAAAATAATGTCCATGATGTTGGTTAATTTTCCTGCAAAACTGCAGACTTCACTTACTGAAAGGTTTTTAAAGAATTCATATTTGGCATAATTTTTTCTGAAGTATAATCTGCTCTCTGTGTCCATCCCCCAGGTTGACTGTACTTGAATCACTGATTCATGATCTTCTACAATTCTTTCTATACAAGAAATCAAAGAATGATAAATGACAAACATAATTCCAGAAGCATTAATCCTTTGTTTTTCCTTTCTAACTCAGTTCAGAAAAACTGAATACACAGCTAATAGAGATGACATGGCAGAAGTTGGATTTCACCCACGTCCTACATGACAAGATTAATAAGTTATTTATTTTACTAGTTATTGGAGGATTACCATAACTTAGCTGCAGCAATTAAAAAATAAAGACCACAGTTGAATGAATCAATCATATACATTGCATGTAATTGATACATTTAGTTAAAAGTATAATTGCTTTGTGCTCTTTGATGTCATACCAAGTTTATCCTGGGAGCAGCTGAATCTTAGACCAGAAAGGTCCCAGTTTCAACTGCTGGTTTGGGCTGAGTTAGCTAATCTCAGTTAGCAAGATGTTCAAAGCATTCGCCCTCCCCTATCTCCCAAATCACACTGGATTCCAATTCCACCTTATCCCATTGTTCGTAATGGCACTGAAGGGCTGATTTCCCCAAAGTGGTGCTTCAGTGGCCCCTCATACCCAAGCACACCAGCAAAGTTAATGATTATGAAACAAGTTTCAGGAAAGCATTCCCTAATACTGCAATCACCTTTATTACATAATGATGTAGGACCCAGTTGGGAACTCATCCAGCTCCCTTTCGAATTAATTCATTCAATGCGTGAACTGGCAGCTTGTTCCACTGCTGACGACTGGCGGGAAAACCCCACAACATCAAATCTATTTTTGTTCAAACATAAATTTATACTCCTGCCCTGGTCCTCGCTAACTGATTTAATTGAAATAACCTATACACATGGCCCGAATCTAATGCATTCATTATTTTAATCTCCTCAATGTCTATGCTTTTCTAGAATAAATAAACCTCTACTTGAAGCTTTATGATAACTGAGGGTTTTCAAGATAGGTATCAATCTACTGGCACTCCTCTAAACCTTTTTGTTTGCAGGCCTTCAATATCACCCACCTTATGAAGGAAGTAAACATTGATGCAGTATTCTAAATGAGGCCTAACCGAGGACAGTATAGGATTTTGCATTTTTATTTGATCATTTGAGCAATACCTCCCAATGCTCTATTTGTTATTTCAATGGCCTTCTGATGTGAAATCTCAAAATCATATGCTATGACATCCAGATGTTTCTTTTATTCCACAGCCCTCGAGTTCACAACCTTGGATAGTGTATACATTAGCTTGGCAATAGCCCCATCCGCATGTGTAATACCTGCTAGATGCAAACCCACTCCGTTACATCTAGACCTTACCCACCACCCCACACTGCCTTTATCCAGATCACTAATGGCTCTAAAAGCAATCCTTGCAGGACTCATTAATAACAGGTCCTCTTGCAGAACCAGTTATTAATAACAACCTTCTGTCTACAAGAAGGTAGCCAATTTCTATCCAACCCAAACTCTGACCACTAATCCCACAGGAGTATCTTAATTATAGAATCATAGTATGATCCAGCACAGGAGGTCACCATTCAGCCCATCGTACCTATGCCAGCTCTTTGAAAGAGCTATCCAAATTAGCCTCACTCCCCTACTCTTTCCTCATATTCCTGCAAAATTTTCCCCTTCAAGTCTTTATCCCGTTCCCTTTTGGAAGTTGTTATTGAATCTGCTTCCACCAGACTTGCAGGCAGTGCATTCCAGATCATAAGCCACTCCGTAAAAAATGTTTTCCTCATTGTTGTCTCTGGTTCTTTTGTCAATTACCTTAAATCTGCATTCTCTGGTTACCTACCCTTTTTGCCACTGGAAGCTGTGTTTTTTTTTAATGACTATCAAAACCCTTATGATTTATAATGCCTCTCTCTCTCAAATCTGCCCTTATCCTTTGTTGTTCTGAGGAGAACAACCCCAGTTTTGCTGGACCCATCATGTAACTGAGGTCTCTCATCCCTGGTCCCATTCTAGTAAATCTCTGTATCATCCAAGACCTTGACATCCTTCCTAAAGTGTGGCGGCCAGAATTGGCTATAACACTCCACCTGGGATCTAGTCAGTGTTTAATAAAAGGTTACCATAACTTCTTTGCTTTTGTACTCAATGCCTCTATTTATAAGCCAAGCATCCCACTTACATTTTTGAACAGCTTTCTCAGTTTGTCATGCCACTTTCAAAGACTTGTGTATGTATATCCTTTATCTCTGTTCTTGCACCACCATTTAGTTTATATTACCTGCACCTCCCACCACCATTCTTCCTACCAAAATGAATCATTTCATGCTTCTCTGCGTTACATTTCATCTGACACCTGGAGTACTATGTACAGTTTTGGTCTCATTACTTAAGGAAGGAGATATTAATCTTCCAGGGAGTGCAATGAGGGTTCACTCATTTGGATTCCTGGGATGAGAGGACAGTCTTATGAGGGGAGATTGAGTAGACTGGGCCTATTTTCCCTGAAATGTAGAAGAATGCAAGGTGTTCTAATTGTAACATACAAAAGTCTTAAGGGGCTTGAAGGATAGATGCTGGGAAGATGTTTCCCCTAGCTGGGGCTCCAGAACTAGGGAGTCATAGTCTCAGAATAAAGGGTCAGCAATTTAAGACTGAGATGAGGTAAAATTTCTTCACTCAAATGGTTGTGGATCTTTGGAATTCTATACCCTGGAGGGCTGTGGATGCTCAGTCACTGAGTATATTCAAAACAGAGATTATTAAATTTTTGGATACTAAGGGAATTAAGAGATAAGGGATAGTGCAACAAGGTGGAATTGAGGAAGATCAGCCATGATTGTATAGAATGACAGCAGGCTCCGATTTCTTATATGTCTGCCCATTTCATCAGTCCATGTTCTCCAGAGGTCTGTTACTACCTTCCTCACCTGTTCACAATATCTTTGAGGTTTGTGTCATCTGAAAACTTTGGAATTATGCTCTGGATACTTAACTGTATGTGCATAACCAGATAATGCTCCTGCAAAGTGTCTTAGGACATTTTTCTATATTAAAGACACAATATAAATAGAAGTTGTTGTTGCCTACAGAGGTGCAGGTCATTAATATATAAAACAGTCCTAATATAAAATCCTAATACCAACCCTGGTGAATACCACTTATATGTATATTTCCCTCCACTATTGTATTATTTCTCTGAGCCAATTTTCTATCCATGCTGCCACTGTCCCTTTAATCCCACAGGCTTCAATTTTACTTACAAGTCTTTCACATGGTTATCGCTAAACATGGATGTCCAAAGTTTGCACTGCTCCACCATTAGCTTTGCATAAACAGCATCTCATTATGTCACCCCACTGAAATGCACTAAATAACATGACATTGCTGTATTTGCAAGGCAGATATGAAACACTCATCACAGAAAGTTGTCAGATTATTTCAAATGTAAGTACTCAATAAGTGTTAAATATTGTCAATAAATCTCTCTGGAACTAAAAAAAAACACTTCTACAAGTGTGGAGTTGCATTCCTTCAGGTTTTGAAAGGTAAAATTTAACTTTTTTTTCCAAAAAAAAACTTTTCCTTCCTCTTTTATTCTCTCTCAATCTAATCTTTCTTTCTATACCTGATTTGATTCACCCACACTAATTTACACTTCTTTCTCAGTCCTTGCACTGTTAATTTCATAACTCTTAACAATCTGATTGGTTAATGAGATACAGTGGCTTGCCCTGCTCACTCAGGTCTCAGATGCTCTCTTCCCCCCACTGCATCATTATCAGCAACTTGTAATGCAAAAAAGTTAATAACCTATAAGGGCAAGAGCAATTCTAAATAACAGCAACCGCCATTTGCTATAGCAAAATCTGGGCCATTGAAAAGATTTTAAAAACTGACCTGACTGAAAGGGTTAGATTATGAACAGGTTGCATAGACTAGGCTTGTATTCCCTCAAGTACAGAACAGCAAATGATGATCTAATTGAAGTGTTTAAGATAAGTAAAGGATTTGATAGGGTAGAGAGGCATCTGTGTGCATGCATATGTGCAGTCCAGAACAAGAGGGCATAACCTTAAGATTTGAGCGAGGCAGTTCAAGAGTGATGTCATGAAGCACTTCTTCTCAAATGGTAGTGAACATTTGGAACTGTCTCCCACAAAAATCTGTTGAGGTTAGGTCAATTGGAAATTTAAAATTTCAGAGCAATACATTTTTTTTTATTGGGCAAGGAAATCATTCCCTAATGGGGGCTGCTAAATGCATTGTTCAGGTGTGTCCTCAACACTGAAATAAAATGGCAGAATCAACAGCGGAGTGGACCCATTTAATGAAGAATTACTTAACAAAGAGTTTGGATACTTTTTATTGAAAGTATTAGCATTAATCAGTAAATTGATAAGTGGCTTTATTAAAAATAGGTAGTTTGAGAGTGTGATAAAGGGTTACAAGTGGGATATTTTCCTGAAAAATATCAAATATTTTCATCTGATCCATCCAGCGAGAAACTGACAGGATTAGATCGACTGTCAATTCTGCATCCCATCAGATTTTATTGCAAAGTAAAATCAGGCAGAACGTGAAGAGGTCAGTCGATCGGATGCCATTAGAATCCCACTAGATGGCTTAGGTTAAAATCATCCTGATTGGCTCAATTTTGATACAGCTAGTCAGAGTAGCGGACTATTTGCAAAAGGCTGGGCAATATAATTTTGTTGTTCACTGCTTCAAATGGATGCGCTTACATGCACTTACTGTGACTGGCATTAAAATTGCTTCTGTGCAACTGAACAATTGCCTTATTGAGCTAAATATAGTTCACGTTTGCAAAACAAGAATATATGATTTGTATATGTTCAGAAAAAAGCTTCCTTTATATTTATTTATTTTTTTAATTTAGAGATACAGCACTGAAACAGGCCCTCCGGCCCACCGAGTCTGTGCTGACCATCAACCACCCATTTATACTAATCCTACACTAATTCCATATTCCTACCACATCCCCACTTGTCCCTATATTTCCCTACCACCGACCTATACTAGGGGCAATTGCTAATGGCCAATTTACCTATCAACCAATATTAAATGCCATTTATTACAAACTACATTGGTGATAAAGCTAAACAAAAAAGGTAAATTCACCTTTATATAGATAAATAAATTCATACAAAGAATTTCATAACTATAGTATTTACACTTACCTACGCCAATGTGAGGAAGATGCTCAATGAGCGTCCAGGTATTGTCATTGACACAGTGATTTTTCAGTATGAACAACTGGCAGACATCACGGGCTACAATGTCACTTGGCACCTCCAATGCTTGACTGCTGCCATCCTCATTAAATACTTTAATTACCTGCATATTAAAATCAAGGGATATAAACAAGGCACCTAAGAAAAATAAACTTCTGTTTGCAGTTTAGTGATTGCATATACTAATCCTGTAAGCAAGCCAAATGAATGAATACTTTAGCATTCCACCTGCTAAGTTGAAATTTAAAATCCCTTCAATTTTTGCTTTTACATAAGTACAAAAACAAAGACTATCCAAAATAGAGTAATGTTATTCTTTGGATACCCATAAAAATAATCTATGCTTCATTTATACCATCATAGCACTAACTATGATAAAATCCAGATTTTTAAACAAATGTTGAAAGTCCTTTAAATACCTCTACAAACTTCCATGATTTCTTATCTTGACTATTTACATTAGCTTTACCTACTTACCAGCAAACATGACGACAAACAGACTTGCATATTTTGGCCAGCTCTAGAGTTAATGCAAGTATGTGTACATTGCATTATAAAATCATTGTGCAGGTAACTTAGGGCACACTAAATCAGCCTTGGAAATGTCTGCAATTGCACCAGTCTCAAATGAGGTGATTGTATGGTGCCGCCTGTTAACAGCAGTTTCCTGACTCCACAGCTGCATGTCATCAGATTTTTTACCCAATCACCTGCTACCTTTCCAGGAATCAGCATAGGCTGAACCTCCCTTACTGAATAAACTTAACAAAAAAAGCACTATGCTTGTTCCACCTCTTACAATTCTTTTTGAACGATGGTTACTAATATAATGCACCTTATAAGTTAATCAAGCAGTCAGGGAGATAGGACCCGACTGTAATGTTAGATAGCTTAACGTTGCCTAACAGTGAGGGAGAGGAGGGGGAGTGGTTAGAAGGTACTAAATAGGGATTTGCTGATGCAGCCTTTATGTTCTTTTCATTTGAAAAGGAGATCAGAAGGGGCAAGACAAGTCGGCCTGTCTATACAGAAGAAATCTTGTCAGTGTGTTCCTGCTGGGCTAGGTTAAGCACCCTTCGAGAGCTCCCAACAAATGGGAGGCTTCTGTTATGACGCCAATTGAACCGAAGTAAATAATCTGCTATTTAAATCAGTCAGCACTGAGATTTAGAAGACAAAAACTGAATGCTCTCTAATCACAGACTGCAAACAAAACACAACAGCTAATGTACTGAAGCTCTTTCCTTGGCTGTTTCGCCTGCATGATCAACAATCATTTTTAGATGGGAGGACAAAAATGAAACTATTGTTATCTTAGTTGCTTTACAAATGCAGCATAGTTTGCAATTTCTTGAAAAGAAATTTATTTATGCAGAATCAAATTCTAAAATGATAGCTTTTATTACACTAAAAGTTACTTCCCTTGTAGAAAAATGATACAGGAAATGCAGTCAGGCTTAATTCCAATTGTGTCCCAGTGTGCATTTTAATTACAGTGGTTCTGCCAAACCAAAGCTCAGAGCTATCATATTTCATGAGGAACAGTGCTCATTTTGTCATAAGGTGCAGAACACACAATGCTTCAATACCCATATCTTTGCCTGAAAACTTTTTAATTAGTGTAACTGGAGTAACCTTGCTTCATTCTGTCTAGAACGTCAGAATACAAAAAAAATAAAGTTCATGTATGTTGAAATGTACAATCCAAATTTAAATGGTTACATTTGATCTTCAAATATAACAATTCCAAGCTAGAATATCCCTATTTTCAGTTTGTTACTGTGAAATTGAAAGCAAAATAGGCACATAAATTTGTCTAATTATAGCTGAAATATTTAATTCAGTTCGATTTTGATCAGTGCTAGTTAAATTAGTTTTGTGAGTCCCTGGCAAATTACACTGCAAGGATGGTTCCCAAATATGATCATGAAAATACAACTTTTTTTTTTACAGTTAAACAGTGACTTGGTTTGTAATTCAAGACATACATGTGTGTAAGACTAAAGATATTTTTAAAAGCGACACTAAACCTAATAAATCCAAGGCAAAATGTACGCAAGAATATTGCCGTATCAAACACAGAACTGCCAATTCTCAGAATCTGTATTTAGTGCATGTAGATTTATTATTTAATTGGCAAATGCCAAAAACTTGAGGGAATGCAACAGAAGTTGGAATTGCTTATTTAATATAAAAGTGGATTCTTAATAGTGCTGTGCATTTTTATATTTCTACTATACTGTGCTGTAAAATCTTGTAATTGAAAATATATGCACTAATTAAACAAGAGTAAAATCTATCCAATTTCTATCAATTCTAAAAGGTTACTGATAAAATTACATCAGAAAAAACTCTCATATCCCTGGACTTTTTTTTTAGTTTTTGCAGTCATTATGAAAGATCAATAAAGCTATTCAAACATCAAGAATAGCATTATCAATGAAATGATTACCATAAATTTAAATATTTTAAACAATAAGTACCTAAGCTCAACTTTTTTCGCAGTCCTATTCTCCCTTTCATCCATTTTTAATGTTAACTTCAGATGTTATTCTTTTCTATCTAATATAATTTTTCATTCAAAATATTTTGCTCACCTATAGTACCAGTTAACAGCACAGAAAAAGACCATTCAGCCCATCAGGTTTTGCTCTAGTTCTTAACCACAACTCACAAACTTATCTGCAGTACCAGATTTATCCTTCTGTCCCTTCTTGATCAAAGGTGTAACATAACTAACTTTTCAGTGTAAAGGCACACATTGCATTTTTTATATAACTCAGAACTTTGAGGCTATTGCCTTTTAACTGCCAATGGCCAATTTACTAAACGTTTCAATTAAGATAAGTCAATAATGCAAATTGATAACATCTAGAATGTAAGCAAAATAGAAGTTGGCATTGCTATAATGGTTAAGGATTTTTTTTTGAGAAATTCTCAAAATAATCCATTTACATTTTCTACTCTAAAGGCTCATTTTATATTCTTATTTGTAAAAGTGCATAATAAAGATCTGATCACACTAGTACACTGATTGCTAACATTAGACCTCTGGGTCATTTTCCTTTAATTAAAGCAATATGGCTAGCAATATTTGTGTTTCACATAACATATTTTTCATCTGTGGTGCTGTGTTTCATAACTATAATTTTAAATGTTTGCCAGTGTTATTCCAGCCATTTTCACAGAAAATCTATTTTCCAGTGGGAAAATACTATCCTCCACCCCTTCAAAACCACCACCACCCTCCACAAAAAGCCGACCCTTGACCCACTCAATCAAATTTCCACCCCTGCTTATAGTACCAAACTGGTCCTAACCAAAATCACAAAGACTTTAATTGATGACAGTGATCATGGTGCATTATTCATCCTCATCCTCCTCAACCTCTTTGCAGGCTTTGGCATCGCTGATTACGCCATCCTCATCCAATGCTTTTCCTCCGTTGCCCAGTTCAATGGGACTGCCCTCGTTTGGTTCCACTCTTACTTTTCTGCTTATGGCTAGAGTCGCTTCAGCAATGGCTTCTCATCCTACCCTTAACTCTGATGGCCCATGGATCTATCCTCTGCCCCATTCATTTCCTGATTTAAATGCAACCCTTGGTAATATCATACAATCATGGGGTCAGTTAACATGTACACTGATGTCACCCAGCTCTATCTCTCCACCTCCTGGTTAAATATTGGCAAGACTGAAGCCATCATGTTCAGCCCATACCACAAAATCTGTACTCTTGCCATCAATCTCCCTCCCAAAGATCTGTCTACATCCTTCTGAACCTCTTTGATATTAATGTTTTCTACTGACCCACTTTAAATTTGAACAGTTGAATAGTACAATAACATGTGAGTGATATTCCATCTTACCACTGACATCACTGCTACATTTTTGTGTCTTCACTCTAGATGCTTTTCTTGGGTCCAGCATCATAGACCACTTCCATAGGCTTGCTCCTGTAAACATGTAATGCAGCTTTGCCAGGCCAATATTAGCCCAGAATTGAACAATTAACCCTCTTCATTGTATTTCAGCCACTGGTTATATTACATGAGTCATACAATCTTCCAATTCAGAAAGTGTTAGCTTATAGTCCATGCCACATTATTCAAAAAGATTTAAGAATAACGGGATAAGTGAACAGAAGTAATGACACGTGCAGATTTATAAGGACCAACTTTAACTTCACGCAGGCAGGCAGTGGAGTGTTCCTGCCACTTATTCGTTATTGCTGCCATGTGTCCTGGGCACTTACATGCCACTGGCAACCTTTGAGCACCCCAGTGTAGCTCAGTGTTTGTGCGAGGGTGGGAAATGGTCCTGTTCCCAAGATGACTTACAGTCGGGAACCTGGGGTGGGGGAAGCGACAATTTTGGGGTTGGCTCAAATGGGCCACCAACAGGCTGGAATTTTTTTGTAGACCCAGGACTCTGCTCTTCCTGACTGCATTTTTAAAAAATAGTTGAACGCTTCCTGTACTGCTGTTAGGCCACTCAGCAAGAGTACAAATAGACGGAGGGTGCCACCCATTTGTACCTCAAAATTGGAATCAGGAACTTCACAGAATCACAGAATTGTTATCGTGCAGAAGGGGGCCATTCAGCCCATTGTGTCCAGACCAGCTCTCCGAAAGAGCAATTCACTCAGTTCCATTTCCCCGCCTTCTCCACGTAATCTTTTCATATAACAGTCTAATCCCCTTTTGAACGCTTTCCCTTAAGAAATCCATGCTAGCTTTCCTTAATTAACCCGTGTTTGTCCATGCGACTACTAATTTTGTCCCGAATTATATTTTCTAGAAGTTTCCCCACCACCGAAGTTAAGCTGACCGGTCTGTAGTTGCTGGGCTCATCTTTACACCCTTTTTTGAACAAGGGTGTAATGTTGGCAATTCTCCAGTCCTCTGGCACCACCCCCGCATCTAAGGAAGACTGAAAAATTATGGCCGCAATTTCCACCCTCACTTCCCTCAGTATCCTTGGATGCATCTCATCTGGTCGTGGTGCTTTATCCACAATAAGTACAGACAGCCTGTCTAATATGTCCTCCTTATCATTTTTAAACCCTTCGAGTGTCTGAATTACCTCCTCTTTCACCATTACCTGTGTTGCATCTTCTTCCTTGGTAAAGACAGATGCAAAGTTGTCATTTAATACCTCAGCTATGCCTTCTGCCTCCATACGTAAATCCTCTTTATGGTCCCTAATTGGCCCCACTCCTCCTTTTACCACCCTTTAACTATTTATATGTCTATAGAAAACTTTGGGATTCCCTTTAATGTTAGCTGTCAGTCTCTTTTCATGCTCTGTCTTTGCTTCCCTTATTTGCTTTTTCACTTCTCCTCTGAACCTTCTATATTCAGTCTAGTTCTCAACAGTATTTTCTACCTGGCATCTGTCATAAGCACACTTCTTCTTTATATCAGCGTAGAATCGATAGGCTGAATGGCCTCCTTCTGCACTGTTCTATTCTATGATTTTATGTACGTCACAGGATCTGATTTTCAATTGTGGTTTCTGTCACATCTCAGGCTGAAATGAATCATACTTGAAATCACAGCTTAGATTTAACAAGTGTTTTATTAAAGACTTCTGTAGCGTTCTTGCTTACCGCTGTCACTGTGGCTACAAAGCTATTTGGCCTTACAACAACCTCCAGGTCAGATGATTTCCCCAAATCACAAAGCTACTTTCAGTTTCCCTTCCAAGGACCATATATTCTGTAATACTCAAGCCACTCATACAATCATGAAATTCTTTCCTTATCAGACCAAAACATCTCCATGATCTTTGAACATAATCACAACACATAATCTTCATATCATTTTGGTGGTCTCCTCTATGGTCTTTCTGTTGTCTCAGGGACTCTGGTCACCACATCAGGATTAGGAAATATTGTTGGCCCCTCTGAAACCAATGTTTCTTCCTCTGGATAGTAAACTGTCTGCCTGCCAACAGCATCACTGGCTTGAACAGCTGAATTGTTAGTTGTCAGTTTCACTTCAGCTCCTACATCTGGTTCATCTGTTGTCTCTTTGTCACCATAATAGTTTTTAACACATGAAGAATTTTTTCCATACAGTACTCCTTCTGGTGACTGCACAGTCACACTGTTTCCCTTCTTAGCAATAACAGTGTACAGCTTGGGATTATACAGTGTATCCATCTTACTCAGACTCTCCCATCTCAGCACCTGGCATCACATCAGACTATCCAACTCTCCTGTGGTCTGCACAAAACTTTGCAGCACCCTTGTTCTCAGCATCATGTTCTCAAACCTCCTGATCAACTTTAATGTCCCTCAACTCTGGTGTCTTGGTGCATATTTTGCATCCAAATAACAACTCAGCTGGGCTCTTTCCCCTCGTTGTGTGTGTAGGTTCTCTACACATGGCCACATATGACAACACCACTTCCAGTCTTTACCCACAGCCTGAGCAATCCTCATCTGTTCTCTAAGGATTGGTTTTGGCTTTCCACTTCCCCATTTACCTGTGGCCATTTAGGTGTTACTCTGTGATGGTAAATACCTGTGACTTGCCTGTAATCTGCAAAGGTCTGTGACATGAATTATGGTCCATTGTCTGAATACAATGTGTCTGGTAGAACATGCCCTGCAAATATTCCAGACAAAGCAAACACTGTTTTCCCTGCCACTGTAGACTTCATTACCACATACTCATAATAACGGCTGTAATAGTCAGTCGCCACTTGTATGGACTCTCCTGATAGAAATGGAGCTAAGAAGTCAACTGCTACATCCTCCCATGGTCCATCCAGTAACAGTGTGCTGCGTACTGGTTCTGGTGGATTGGGTCTACTGACAAGTTGACATCCATGACATGTTTTGACAAACTGTTCCACATCTTTCTCTGTCCCTGGCCACCATTCTTTGGTTCATAAGTTTTGCTTAGTACCAACCATTCCCAAGTGACCCTCATGAGCTAGCATCACTAGTCTAGACCTAAGCTTTTGTGGCACTATAAATCTGCTACCTCTGAGAATACACTTCCCAATTGGGCACAGTTCATCTTGTATAATAGCTCACAAGTCCTAGAAAATTTCTCACTTCACCAGCGTTTTCTGGTTCACGTGCACCTCTATTGCTTCTATCTTGTCTTTGGCAGGATTGATTCCATTGCTCATTAGCTTATGGCCCATGAACATTAGCTCTGTCACGCCCAGAAAGCACTTGTCTGCATTTACCGCAAGTCCTGCTGACTGCAATCTAGCCAATACTAATCTCAGCCTCTCATTATGTTCCTCTCTATTGGCTCCATGAATAACAATGTCATCTGAAATGTTGGCTGCTCCTGGAATCCTTTGCATCACTTTATGAATTTGCTGTTGGTAAATCGCAACAGCTCCAGCCTGTGGTATCCGCATTTTAAGTCTAATTTGGAGAATACCTCCCTTGTTGATAACTCTTGAAAGATTTCATTCACAGTGGGAATTGGGTGACATTCTTTCACTACTGCTTTATTTATCTGTTGCATATCATCGCAGAGTCTGATGTCACCATTTGGTTTAGGCACTATCACAACAGGGTTCACCCAAGGTGTTGGTTCTTCAACTGGCTGTATGATGTCTTGGTCAACCAGTTCCTTGATCTTTGTCTCAACTTTCCCTCTCAGACCAAAGGTGTTCTACGTACAGACAAATTGTTAATCAAGCTACAATCCACAGGACTGTCACTGACCTCATCTCCTCTGGAGATCCTCCCTCTACAGCTTCCAACCTCATAGTCCCACAACACCGGACATCCCGCTTCTACCTCCTTCCCAAAATCCACAAACAGGACTGTCCCAGCAGACCCATTGTGTCAGCCTGCTCCTGCCCCACTGAACTATTTCTTCCTATCTTGACTCTATCTTTTCTCTGCTGGTCCAGTCTCTTCCCACCTACATCCGTGACTATTTTGACGCCCTACGTCATTTTGACAATTTCCAGTTTCCTAGCCCCAACCGCCTCCTCTTCACTATGGACGTCCAATCTCTCTACACCTCCATCCCCCACCAGGACGGTTTGAGGGCTCTCCACTTCTTCCTTGAACAGAGACCCAACCAGTCCCCATCCACCACCACCCTCCTCCGCCTGGCTGAACTTGTTCTCACATTGAATAACCTCCTTCAACTCCACTCACTTCCTTCAAGTAAAAGGTGTTGCTATGCATTCCCGCATGGGTCCTAGTTATGCCTCTCTTTTTGTGAGATATGTCGAACATTCCTTGTTCCAGTCCTACTCAGGCCCCCTCTCCCAACTCTTTTTCCGGTACATTGATGACTGTATCGGTGCCGTTTCCTGCTCCCGCCCCAAACTGGAAAACTTTATCAACTTTGCTTCTAATTTCCACCGTTCTCTCACCTTTACATGGTCCATCTCCTACACTTCCCTTCCCATCTCGACTTCTCTATCTCCATATCTGGGGATAGGCAGTCTACTAATATTCATTATAAGCCTACCGACTCCCACAGCTACTTCCACTACACTTCTTCACAGCCTGCCTCCTGTAAGGACCCCATTCCATCCTCCCAGTTTCTCCATCTCCGACGCATCTGCTCTGATGATGCTACCTTCCATAACAGCGCTTCTGATATGTCTTCCTTTTTCCTCAACCAAGGATTACCCCCCACTGTGGTTGACAGGGTCCTCAACCGTGTCCGGCCCATTTCCCGCACCTCTACCCTCACCCCTTCCCCTCCCTCCCAGAACCGCGACAGGGTCCCCCTTGTCCTCACTTTCCACCCCATCAGTCTCCATATCCAAAGGATCATCCTCTGCCATTTCCGCCACCTCCAGCGTGATGCCACTACCAAACGCATCTTCCCCTCCCTACCCCTGTCAGCATTCCGAAGGGATCATTCCCTCCCTGACACCCTGGTCCACTCCTCCATTACCCCCACCACCTCGTCCCCTTCCCATGGCACCTTCCCTTGAAATCCCAGAAGGTGTAATACCTGCCCATTTACCTCCTCTCTCCTCACTATCCCAGGCCCCAAACACTTCTTTCAGGTGAAGCCGCGATTTACTTGTACTTCTTTTAATGTCGTATACTGTATTCGCTGCTCACAATGTGGTCTCCTCTACATTGGGGAGACCAAACGCAGACTGGGTGACCGCTTTGCGGAAAACCGCCACTCAGTCCGCAAGCAGGACCCCGAGCTTCCGGTTGCTCGCCATTTCAACACTCCCCCCTGTTACCTTGTCCTATCTACACCTTCTCCTTTGTTATCTCTTGTCCCACCCCCGCTTTATTTGCTTATAACTTTTTACATTTCTAATATTTGCCGGTTCTGAAGAAGGGTCACTGACCTGAAACGTTAACTCTGCTTCTCTCTCCACAGATGCTGTCAGACCTGCTGAGTATTTCCAACATTTCTTGTCTCTATTTCAGATTTCCAGCATCCGCGGTATTTTGCTTTTATTATAATTATTAATCTCACTTGGCAGTTGTGTAACTTCCCAATTCCTTGAAATACTGGTCCAAACTCCTCTCAAAGCTCCACATAGGATTTCACAGAATTTACTTTCAATCCAATTTGTAGCACCCCCAAGGCTTGGCCAGTTTCTCTGCTCAGAAGAGGCTCACCATCCTCCTCAGTCACTACGAATCCACATACTGATCTCCAGCTCTTACACCCGCGGTGAAGCATTCAACCGTTTGAAGTGGGGTTTTAGATGTGTAAGGATGAAGCTTTTTGACAGATTTGAGATGTGCACTTGATTCTCTTTGTCTTCAGTTCCTCCCAAAATGCTCTGCTGATAACACTACTGTCACTGCCTGACTCTACAATAATGCTCAATTCAATACGCCCAACAATCACTGGAACTTTCTCATGGTTGCTTCCATTGACAGAAAACATGTATCCATGATTGCTATTCATGTCCTCACTCGCTGCATCTTCTTCAACTCGTCTCACAGTCGTACTACTTCCATCTCTCTTTCCTTTATATTGTTTGACAGGCTTCCCACTCTGTTCAGCTTTGCTTCTGCACTTCTTGGCAAAATGGTCTCTGCCCTTATATTTTCTACATAAACTTTCACCTGGCAGGGCAGCAATCATCTCTTCCATTGTGCCCCATGTTGCCATATCTGAAACACTGTCTCTCAGACTTTTGCTGTTTACATTTCCATGTACCTGAATTCTGTTGTGCCATTCCATATGGGATCTGGCATTTGGCGTCACCACATAATGGTCCTTCAAAGCTTTCACTACATTCATAATCCGCCTTTTCTCCCATGTCAGGCAACGTCTTGAAATCCTCCCTCGCCAATGCACCCACAATGAATAGTAATAAGGCCCGTCGCTGTGATTTCTGCACCTCCGTCGCCCCGTCCAAAAACAAACCGTGATTGTCAGCATATGTTTGAAACTCTTCCAGCCACGCTTTCCATTTCACACTGATGGAATTGGCATCACTTGTTGGATCAAATGGCTCAATTTTCCAGACTGCAGACAAATCAGCTCCAGCAAATGCCATGACACAATCCTAAATATCTCAGACTTTACCTCATTACCAATGTCACATCTCAGGCTGAAATGAATTACACTTGAAATCACAGCTTAACTTTAACAAGATTTAACAAGTGTTTTATTAAAGACTTCTGTAGAGTTCTTGCTTTCTGCTCTCACAGTGGCTACAAAGTTATTTGACCTTACGACAACCCACAGGTCAGATGTTTTCCCCAAAGCACAAAGCTACTTTCAGTTTCTATTCCAACTACCATATATTCTCTAATACTCAAGTCCACCCATACAATCATGACAGTTTCCTCCCTGAAACAGGAGGATTCTCTAGTTTTCCAAATCAGGAACCTAAACAATATGGTGACAGCTTGAGTACCAAAATAACTAGGGCAGTAAGTGACCATGTGTCATTTTTGGGCCACTATCACTCATCATGCCAGCGACAGCAAGTTAAAATCAGCATCATAGTGTTTATAACCTTCACTATCCATCTTCAGAAGGTAGAAAATTAATAGTTAATTGCAAAGCAAACTGGACCAGACACAAGATCGCTAAATATTGACCGAGTGCAGCAGTTTTCTTCTGCCAGCCATGGAGTGTCTCTGGCTTTTATCAATCTGAGTGCTTCAGATGGACCATTTTAACAAGACAGAATGAGAATTTTTTAAAAAGAGGCAAAGCAAAGTTAAGTACGTATCTTTAACTAAACATCTGCACAGCATAATTGCCCAAATGAAAAAAAAAGAGAAGGAAGCTCCCCTTATTTGTCAGAGTAGTTGTGCCTATTCAAAGACCACTACCCATTACTAAGTTAATGCTTTTGTTAAAATGGCAAAAATAATTTTGCACAAACATGTTCATGTACTCATTACAAGAATCATGTTGTATGGCTTCAACCCAATGTTATAAAACTGTAGAGATATGAAAAATGCCGTCTTTTTAAATAAAAATCAGTGCAAAGACATAAAAAGGTATTGACTCTAAGTTCGAAATTACAAGATAAACTTTTTCTCTCTAACTAACACTTGAGTGAGTCTTCAGACTATGATATCAATCATGTGCATTTCAGTTAGTTCTATATACATTTATTTCCCAATTGGATTATTTATCAGTATATTTAAGAAAGGGAGGCAGCTTCATTTGTGAATGTGGTTTGGTAGTTTTGAAATTAGTTGTAAGCTCTCTTGTATATGAGAAAAAAGGCATACAAACAGAACCACAAGTAATACAGATATGAATTTTCTTTTGAAGTGTAAAGAACAATGCTCACAATTATAGGAAAGAGACTTATGCTTTTCAAGTTCAGCAGATAAAACTAGCATTTTGCATATCCCATCTGCTGCAAGATAACCTTGAAGAGCAGCACAGAGCTTGAAGTATAATGTTCTCACATGTAATATTTGTTATTTTTACCTACCAATTTGTAAAACTTGAGACATTATTTTATTCTACCTGCCCCCAAAACACTTATTCTTAGTTAGTTACAATCGTATCTTTTTGTTTCTCTGCACTTCTCCAACTCTGGCCTTTTAGAGTCAGAGAGTCATTATGGCAGAGAAGGTGGCCATTCAGCCCATCAAGTCTATGCTAGCTCTTTGTAGAGCAATCCAATCGGTCGCATTCCCCCGCTCTGTCCCCGTGGCCCTATTATCGTAGTCCTGCAAGTTTATTTCCCTCATATGCCCATTCAATTTCCTTTTGAAATCTTTCATCATCTCTGCTTCCACCACCAACAGAGTCATCGTCTACCACTGGTGGCCATGCCTTCAGCAGCCTATACCCCAAACTCTAAAATTTCCCCCCTAATCCTCTCTGTCTCTCCACCTCTCTCTTCTCCTTTCAGGCACCCCTTAAAACCTACCTCTTTGGCCAAGCTTTTGGCCAGCTGTCCTATTATCTTATGTGGCTCAGTGTTAAATTTTGTTTGTGAAGTGCCTTGGAACATTTTACTAAGTTAAAGGTGTTATATAAAAGTTGTTGTCTGGTGAAATTGCAATATTTCTTGAATACAGATTTGTTTATTACTCAAAACTTCTTTTCAGTTGTTTACCCAGGTATATATGATTTTGCCACTGCCCTTTTCTTGATACTGGATTTGTAGTTTATGCTGAAACTGCTGTTGGGAGTAACAAGTTCATACTTATAAGCAGTCTTCCACATGCTCCGGACATCTCAAAGTACTTGACAGGCAATTAACTAAATTTGAGTTTTAACCACTTATGTAGGAGAATGTGGCAGCCAATTTACACACAAGATCCCACAAACAGCAAATGAGATAAATCTGTTTTATTTCATGGTGTTAATTGACGGATAAAGGTTGTCCAGAGTAGGAGAACATCAGATTCAGTATCTCATCTGAAAGACAGCACCTCTGAAAATGTAGCAGTCCCTCAGTACTTCAACAGATATGTGCTCAAATCGTGGAGTGGATATTAATCTCACAACCTTCTAACTCATTGCTACTATGGAGCCAAACTGAAATTCAGCCCAGCACAAGGAGTTTGGTCCTACGATAAAGTCTCTGAAGTTCAACAACCAAATTTTGCACGGTTGGCACCTGCCTGTCTGATTGTTTTACTTGACAGCAACAGTGCACACCGTACATCATAGTTGCACAGGAACAGGGTGGAAATTACAAATTCTCTGTCTCTCTCACACATGCCAAGTCTCATTGAATATATTCCTGGAGATTTCATCATGTGATATGTGACAAGCCCATATTTTGCAAATGTTATTATAAAGTTTAATTTTCCTATACTTGAGCAACCTTGCTAATGGTTTTGTGCCAGCGATCGTCAGAAGTTCAGAGCCCCTGAAGATTGCCCACAAACAGGTGAAACAGGCATAAGGTAATGAGAGAGACGTGGAGACAAGGCTTGTTTTCAGCACAGGCATGATGCAAGCAAGAAGAAAGATACATACATGCATCTGGAATTCAGAAGGAACAAGGAATCTGGCATAACCAAAACACTATTGATGCAATCAAAACACAGGAAAGCATGTGACAGAGAATGGGAGCTCAGAGGCAACATGGAGATTTGCTAGATACAGTCTGGGGGGGGGGGGTGCGTTAGAGGTGTTGGCATGGGTAGAGGGAAAAGAAATGTTTGGTCTAAAGGGAGATGGTAAGCTCCCAGGTTTGGACAGGGGCAACTTCAGCAAGCTAGGCAATATAAGTGATGTGCAAGCAGTAATTCATCGGTTTTGGTACATTTAGATTTAATGTTAGCCAAGGATAACATCACTCACTAGCTTTCACTGCAGTGTTCCAATGAAACTCAACACAAGCTTGAGGAACAGCACCTCATCTTTTGATTAGGCACTTTACAGCCTTTCGGACTGAACAGTGAGTTCAACAATTACAGACCATAATCTCTGTCCCATTATGTTTCCTTTTTCTTTGCAGGTTTTGTTTTTTCTCGTTTTTCAGACAGCAACTGTTCATAATTCTGCCTTATACATCTCCTCTGAACAGGTCTATTGTTTCTCAAGTTGTCCCATTGCCACTCCAATTGGCCCTGCACCAACTCTTTTATCATTTAATCTCCCCTGTTTTCCACCCTATCTTAAACCTTCCCTTATATTCTTTTTCCACTCTCACCCCTTTTACTGCTTAAAACCTATTACAATTCAAACTTTTCCCAATTCTGATGAAAGGTCATCAACCTGAAATGCTAACTTTGTTTCTCTCCCCACTGATGTGCCTGACCTGCTGAATATTTCCAGCATTTTGTTTTTATTCAAGTCCATAGCTAGCTATTTTCCTCAGATAAATACTCTAGGGTATGAGGCCTTATCCTGGTACATTCATTCCATTACTGTGTTGTATTTCCATTAGGAAGGGCTATGGGTGTATGTATGTGTAAGTATGTATGATATATAATATATATCATATATATATTTATAAAATGTGTGTGGGAGGAATGCATTGTCTTTTCTAGTTCCAGTTCTCCACAGGTCACCATTCTGATCAAGGGTCGCAAACCTGAAATGTTAACTCTGTTTCTCTCTCCACAGATGTTGCCAGACTTGCTGAGGATTTCTGGCACTTTCTGTTCTCATTTCAGAGTTCCTGCATCCGCAGTAGTTTGCTCTTATATTTTAAATGTTTACCCAGTTACTGATACAGTCAATCATGTACTCTACTCTTCATCTCCGAAAATACACCAACCAGGTTTCTTTAATAAACAACAAAATTATCAGTTTATTATAAAACAAAACTTATCCAGTAACAAAGCAAAGTATTAATACACAGATTAAAATATGCTACTTCCTGTTTTAAATCCCTCACATACACACTGGGAAAAAAAAGAAATTCTCTCTGCAGAGGTCTTTACAAAAAAGAGACAAAACAAGGAATACTTTGGCCAAATACTTGCTAATTCGTGCAAAAAACAAGATCTGTCCCTTTTGGTCTGGCGTCCAGGTATACGGAGATGGGTCACTGGGATCTTTTCAGAAGCAGTTCGTTCTGGAGATGTTGAGAAATAGTCTGGTAGGTTTTCCAATAGAAATGTGGCATCAGGAGTTTCAGTTATCAAACTCTAGATTTGCAGGGTGTTTTCAAAAAGCTAGAGAATGAGGAGCTGACACACTGGATTTCTCAGGGTCTCAGAGAGGTGCAGGAAAGATGAGTTGGGGGTTTCTTTTCAGCAGGTTACAAAACCAACTGCTTTTCAACATTGTCCACATCCCAAGTGAACCAAACCAATATCTCAGAAGTGTAACCACCTCCTGACCCTCATAAATCTTGACATGTCACTTCTCTGTAAATATCTCCCCCAAGTCACCAAGGTTTCTGTTGTTTATTGAGCTTAAGGCATGTGATATCCAGTAAAGGTTGTTTTCAAACAAGACCTCAGTGTCCTTTCAGTGAACTTTCAACAAAAAGCAAAATCCAGCATCTATGAAATCTTCAGTCTTCCAAAATGAATCCATTTCCACACTTTAAATATGAGTCCTCAAAAAATATTTAACAAAAAATGGAAGCACTTTCATAACAATATATATGCACATATACACACATAATATATATAAATAAATAATACACTAAATATGGTGAGAGATTTCAGAGCTCTGAGATGCAGAGGGATCCGGGTGTCCTAGTACATGAATCACAAAAGGTTACGATGCAAGTAATTAGGAAACTAATAGAATGTTATCATATATTGCAAGGGAAATTGAATACAAAAACAGGGAGGTTATGCTTCAGCTATACAGGTCATTGGTGAGACCAGATCTGGAGTACTGTGTACAGTATTGGTCTCTTTAAGGATGTAAATATGTTGGAAGCACTTCAGAAGGTTTACTAGACTAATACCTGGAATGGGTGGGTTGTCTTATGAGCAAAGGTTGGACAGGCTGGTTGGTATTTTCTGTCTGCTGGAGTTTAGAAGAGTAAGAGGCGACTTGATTGAAACATATAAGATTCTGAGGGGTCTTGGCAGGGTGGATGTGGAAAGGATGTTTCCTCTTGTGGTAGAAGCTAGAACTAGGGGGTCACTGTTTAAAGGGGTCACCCATTTAAGACAGAAATGAGGAGAATTCTTTTCTCTCAGAGGGTGGTGAGTCTTTGGAACTCTCTTCCTCAAAAGGTAATTGGGGGTAGGCGGGAATGTGGAGTTCAGGTTACAATCACATCAGCCATGATCTTGTTGAATGGCGGAGCAGGCTCGTGGGGCCGAGTGATCTACTCTTGTTCCTAATTTGTATATTCGTATGAACCATTTTTACACTTCAATTTTAGTGGAAGAAGGGCTTTTAGCATCAATTTTTTAAATTACAAAAAAAAGACAGATTAAAAACCAAGAATAAGCATGAAACAATAAATATTCTAAACAATTCCTTGTAAATACTTTGAAGAGGAAATTGTCAAGGAACCGTATTTATGTTCTCTTCGGATTAAAACAGTGCACCTTTAAGATAGAGAGAGCAGCTTTTGGATTTCTGAGGCACAATGTGCTAGCTGCGCCTGTTACCTAGGCCACAGCAGGAGAGAATAATGTTTTGATTTGACTGTGTGTAAAACTGGCAAAAACTGGCTGAAACCAGTTTTGAGAGACTCACCAGAAAAGCGTGCTGAAGAGAAGAGCTGTCTATTTCTCTCAGCAAAAATTCAACAAGGAGCTACAGGCCATTTTAATTGCCTGAGGAGAAAAAAAAGCCCTTTTTTTGAAGAGATCATTTGTATTGCTGGAGGTAGCAAAATTCCTTTTTCTTCACTTCCAATCCAAGAGTCTTTGCTTCAAGATTGACTCTCTCTCTTGACTTTTTTCAGGATTTTGCAGTAAATTTTTGACTGAGAGATTGTCGGTTTTAAAATCCAAGTGGACCCATAACTATACTCCTTGTTTAAAGAACTGTTTGATGCCTGCAGCAGCCGAAGTGTTTTGAATACCTATCGACTAAGGGACTATTTCATCAAATCCGTGTGGAGACTTCGAGTGGCATTTGATTATTTTCACATTAGAATACCTCACCTATCCGGAATATAACCCACAAAGACTTACATATTTACTTCTTCTTAAGAAACAGCTAATTTTTAAAAACACCACTTTTTAGATTAGATTAGATTAGAGATACAGCACTGAAACAGGCCCTTCGGCCCACCGAGTCTGTGCCGAACATCAACCACCCATTTATACTAATCCTACACTAATCCCATATTCCTACCAAACATCCCCACCTGTCCCTATATTTCCCTACCACCTACCTATACTAGTGACAATTTATAACGGCCAATTTACCTATCAACCTGCAAGTCTTTTGGCTTGTGGGAGGAAACCGGAGCACCCGGAGAAAACCCACGCAGACACAGGGAGAACTTGCAAACTCCACACAGGCAGTACCCGGAATCGAACCCGGGTCCCTGGAGCTGTGAGGCTGCGGTGCTAACCACTGCGCCACTGTGCCGCCCAGTTTTAAAACTGGTTAATTGTTAGTTTTGAAATGTATGTATGTGAATGAGAGAGTTAGATTAAAATAAGAAGTTATAAGGTCTTTAGATATAGGTTTATCATAATAGTGTTTAAGATTTTGTTTTTTTAATAAATAATTAATTTATTGTTGTCCAAAGATACCTGGTTTGGTCTGTTTTATTCTGGGGGGGGGGGTTACCAGTGTTTAATTTGGCTGTTTTCTGGTTGGGTGTGAAAACTTTAATCTGCGACCAGTGGAGTGATGGGACTGAATTGACGATGCATTGCTCCCACCACGGTCGTAACACAGTAAAGACACGAAAAATATACTGACCAAAAAAACATACCGAGGTAATTTCAGGACTTGGATAAAAATGAGATGGAAGTTCTCGACAAGCTGAAAGATCTTAACACAAATAAGTCCCTGGATTAGAGGAAAATCCCATCTTTGAAACTCTCCAATCAGTTTTCCACCCTGCCGCAGCACTTTCATATCCTATATGATTGCAGTGTACGATCCCTCCTCATCCATCTCTGCAAAAGGCCGCAAGCCAACCTTCAATGCTTCTCCTCCACTATCTAGCCAATTGGGACTGCCCTCAACAGGTACTAATTCTAACCTATTCAGTCGTGGTCTGAGATTTTTCTGCCATGGATTCTCTTCCCACTTTCATACAGTAACCTCTGGAGACCCCCTCAACAACCCATTCTTGATCATCTCCTATTCCTCATTTACATGCTGCTCCTTGGTAGCATTACGTATAAATATCAGGTTCCATATGTACACGGCCGTCAGCCAACTGTACATGACCAGCACCTCTCAACCCTTCCACTGCTCATCAGACTGCTTGTCCATCATTCAGCATTGGACAATGTGAAAATTCCCCCAATTAAACACCGAAGCATTGTCTTAAACCCCGCAACAAACTCCATCCCGCAGCCTTCAATTCTATTCCCTGGCCACATTCTCAGTAGGAATTCAGACTTTTCGCAACCTAGGTGTCCTATTTAACCCAGAGCCAAGTTCCACTCTCATATTATCTCCACCACTACGACCACCTACATTCACCTCCATAATTTCCTCTGTTTTTGCCCCTGTCTCACACCATCAGTAGCTGAAACCACTATTTTTACTTTTGTTGGCTCCAACTCAACTATTTAAATGCTCCCTTGGTTGCCCTCATCTCATTTACTCTGCATAAACCTATGTTCCCTTGGTTGCCCCTGTTCTGACTCACACCAATCTAGCTCCCCCATCAGCTCTTAAAATGTGCATTGTAATATTTAAATGCTTGCAAGGTTACAGCGGTAAATAAAAGCTTTTGCTGTAACATATTGGGCTGGATTTTATATCGGCGGCGAGGTTCAAAAATGGCGGCCCGCCCTTGTGGACCGGACGTCGTGGAGCCGCCGCGCTGCAATTAAATGGCCAGGGCACACGCACCTCACCACCACCCCCGCCCCCCCCCCCTTACCAACCCAACCGCTGACGTTAGGGGAGCTGTAAAATCCAGCCCGCTGGCATAGATAGAAGATTGGCTAGCTAACAGGAAACAGAGAGCAAGCATAAATTGATCATTTTCTGGTAAGATCTGCAAGATGTAATGAGTGGCATGCCACAGGAATCAGTGCTGGCGCCTCAACTTCTTACAATTTATATAAATGATTTGGATGAAGGGATCAAAGGTATGGTTGCTAAATTTGCAAATGACACAAAGACAGGTAGGAAAATAAGTTTTGAAGTTAACATAAGGATACAAAGTTGACACAAAGTATATAGATTGGTTAAGTGAGTGGGCAAATATCTGGCAAATGGAGTATAATCTGGGAAAATATGAGATTGTCCATTTTGGCAGGAAGAATAAAAAAGCATATTATCTAAATTGTGAGAGATTGCAGAGCTCTGAAATGCAGAGGGATCTGGGTGTCGTGGTGCATGAATCGCAAAAGGTTAGTATGCAGTTACAGCACATAATTAGGAAAGCTAATAAAACGTTGTTGTTTATTGCGAGGGGAACTGAATATAAAAGTAGGGTGGTTACGCTTCAATTATGCAGGGCATTAGTGCGACCACATCTGGAATACTGTGTACAGTATTGGCCTCCTTATTTGAGGATATAAATGCGTTGGAAGCACTTCGGAGAAGGTTTACTAGACTAATACCTGAAATGGGCGAGTTGTCTTAGGAGGAAAGGTTGGACAGGCTAGGCTTGTATCCGCTGGAGTTTAGAAGAGTAAGAAGCGACTTGATTGAAACATATAAGATCCTGAGGGGTCCTGACAGAGTAAATGTGGGAAGTATGTTTCCTCTTGTGGGAGAATCTAGAACTAGGGGTCACGATTTAAAAATAAGGGGTCGCCCATTACAGACAGAGATAGAGTCATCGAGAGATACAGCACCAAAACTGGCCCTTCGGCCCACCGAGTCCACACCAACCATCAACCACCCATTTATACTAATCCTACATTAATCTCATTTTCCCTCTCACATCCCCACCTTCCCTCAATTCTACCACCTACCTACACTAGTGGCAAATTTTTTTTTTTACAATGGCCAATTTACCCATCAACCCGCAAATCTTTGGCATGTGGGAGGAAACCCACGCGGTCAGAGGGAGAACTTGCAAACTCCACACAGGCAGTACCCAGAACCAAACCCGGGTAGCTGGAGCAGTGAGGCTGCGGTCCTAGCCACTGTGCCGACCCAGATGCAGAGACATTTTTTCTCTGAGGGCTGAGAGTCTTTGGAGCTCTCTCTCTCCTCAAAAGGCGTGGGAAGCAGGGTCTTTGAATATTTTTCAGGCAGAGGTAGATAGATTCTTGATAAATAAGGAGGGGTGAAAGGTTATTGGGGGTAGGCGGGATTGTGGAGTTAAGGTTACAATCAGATCAGCCATGCTCTTGTTGAATAGCGGAGCAGGCCCGAGGGACCGAGTGGCTTACTCCTGCTCCTAATTCGTATGTTTGCATGTTCGAATGTCCTTATGTCCTTGGCCTCACCCAGCTCCAATTTCTATAACCTCCCTCAGCCCTCCTACCCTCAAACACTGTGGTGTTCCTAAAGCTCTGCCCACATGTGCACCCCAGCTTCCTTCGCCCCACCATTGGCGGCCCTGCTTCAGCTGTCTAGGCCCTAAGCTCTAAAACTCCCTTCTTAAAGCCTTCTTTTTTAAAAATTCATTCATGGGATGTGGGCATCACGGCTAGACCAGCATTTATTGCCCATCCCCAATTGTCCTTGAGAAGGTTGTGGTGAGCTGCCTTCTTGAACCACTGTAGTCCTTGGGGTGTAGTACTGTTTGGAAGGGAGTTCCAGAATTTTGACCCAGCGACAGTGAAGGAATGGCGATTTAGTTCCAAGTCAGGATGGTGTGTGGCTTGGTAGGGAACTTGTAGGTGGTGGTGTTCCCATGCACCTGCTGCCCTTGTCCTTTTAGGTGGTAGAGGTTGCAGGTTTGGAAAGTGCTGTCTAAGGAGCCTTGGTGAGTTGCTGCATCTTGTATATGGTACACTCTGCTGGCACTGTGCATCTGTGGTAAGGGGAGTGAATGTTGAAGGTGGTTGATGGGGTGCCAATCAAGCGGGCTGCTTTGTCCTGGATGGAATTGAGCTTCTTGAGTGTTGTTGGAGCAGCACACATCCAAGGCAAGTGGAGAGTATTCCATCACACTCCTGACTTGTGCCTTGTGGATGATGGACAGGCATTGGGGAGACAGGAGGTGAGTTACCTGCCACAGAATTCCCAGCCTCTGACCTGCTCTTGTAGCCACAGCATTTATGTGGCTGGTCCAGTTCAGTTTCTGGTCAATAGTCACTGCCAGGATATTGATAGTGGGGGATTCAGCAATGGTAATGCCATTGAACGTCAAGGGGAGATGATTAGATTCTCTCTTGTTTGAGATGGTCATTGCCTGGCACTTGTGTGGTGCAAATGGTACTCATCAGCCCAAGCCTGGATATGGTCCAGGTCTTGCTGCATTTCTACATAGGCTGCTTCAGTATCTGAGGAGTCGCGAATGGTGCTGAACATTGTGCAATCAGCAGCAAACATCCCCATTTGTGACCTTATGAAAGAAGGAAGGTCATTGATGAAGCAGCTGAAGATGGTTGGGCCTAGGACACTACCCTGAGGAACTCCTGCAGTGATGTCCTGGGACTGAGATGATTGATCTCCAACAACCACAACCATCTTCCTTTGTGCTAGATATGGCTCCAACCAGCAGAGAGTTTTCACCACCCACACTCCCACCCCGCCCCCCCCCCCCCACCTGTTTCCCATTGACTCCAGTTTTGCTAGGGCTCCTTGATGCCATACTCAGTCAAATGCTGCCTTGATATCAAGAGCAGTTACTCTCACCTCACCTCTGGAGTTCAGCTCTTTTGTCCACATTTGGACGAGGACTGTAATGAGGTCAGGAGATGAGTGGCCCTGGCGGAACCCAAACTGAGCAACAGTGAGCAGGTTATTCTTTGTAAGTGCTGCTTGAAAGCACTATCGGTGACATCTTCCATCACTTTGCTGATGATGATCGAGAGTAGACTGATAGGGCGGTAATTGACCGTGTTGGTTTTGTCCTGCTTTTTGTGTACAGGACATTACTGGGAAATTTTCCACATAGCCGGGTAGATGCCAGTGTTGGAGCTATACTGGAACAGCTTGGCTAGGGGCGCGGCCTTCTACCTCCGTTCCCTTTTTTTAATGATGCTCCTGTCCTAATATCTTCTTCGTTGGCTCAGTGTCAATTTCTATGAAGCACCTCAAAGATGTTTTATTATATTAAAAGCATTTTATAAATACAAGATGTTGTTTTTATCCCAGATTGTTAAGGCAGACTAGCGAAGAGATTTCAAGACACTGAAAATCATTGCAGAAGTTACTGGATATTGGAGAGCCACAAGTAGAATAGAAACAGACTAATGTGGTACCCAAAGTCAACATAAAGGTGACAAAACAGACAGAGGTAATTACAAATCTACTAGTCTTACTTCAATTCTATGTAAAATAATGCAATCGATCAGGAATCAAGTTGAGGATTATCTGTACAACAAGCATCAGTAAACAACAGTCTACTTAGCTTTAAAAGGGGAAGCTCCTTCCTGAACAATCTCTTTACCTTGCTCAAGTGACAACCCATACACACTGTGGTAAACCTACAAAGTTGTGTACTGAAGACTTCCAAAGGGCATTTAACAAAGTTTCACAGGAAAGGGTCCAAGTTAATTGGGTTCAAGATAAAACTTGGAATTGGATAAAAAAAACATCGAAAGGGTGGAAGACAATGATCATAGGTTTGAGAAATCATTGAGAGGCAGGCAAACATATTGGGCAGAATTTTTGTTTCGGGGTCGGGACGACAAAGTCGGGCACATTTCTGGGTTCCAGCCCCGCATCAGCTTGTGGCGCATGATTTTAAACCAACAGGCCAATTAGTGGCCGGGGGTGTGTTGAACACCCAATAATGGGCAGCAAAGGCAGGGAGTAGGCGGGACAGCAGCAAGGCAGGCGAAATTTAAAAATGTGGTTGGCAGTTTCGGGGGAGATGGCAGAAGGAGAGGAACAGCAAGCCAGCAAAAGGGCAGGCACCCATGCCAGTGGGGTGGCACCCTGCCTTAGCGATGCCTCACTTGAGGCTCTCCTGGAGGCTGTGACAGCATGACACGATATTCTATTCCCCGTGAGCAGCGGGAGATAGTCAGCCAGCCAAACCAAACAATCTGGGCTGGAGGTGGCAGAGGAAGTGAGTGGACGTGAGCAGAGGAGGATGTGCATTCGGTGCCACAAACATTTAACAACCTTCTGCAGACTGGCAAGGTGAGTGCAACGCTGCATCCAGATGACAGGCCTCCAGGTCTGCAGTCACAAGAATACACACGAGTTAAGCAGTCTGAGGGCACGTAGCCCTGCTGATCAGTCAATACATGTACGCCCACGAGCATCACAGATCTGTGGGCAAAACTCACCTCTCTATCAGAAGTGCAGGAGGTAACACTGTGGCCAATGATATCACATGAGTTTGTGCAGCTGGCTGTAGTGAGGGAGTGCACATTGGTCTTAGCTCTCTCCCTCTTGACCTTACAGGAAAAGAGGACGCATAACACCAGAGAAAGGGCTTGGTTCTGTGATGGAGCACCAAATCTGGCCATACTGATGATAATGGAGGAGGCGACCCTTGACCTGGCCAGGGTGACAGCAGATGGAATTGGCAGTGGCGGGAGGGGAGTTGGTCCAAGACAAGATGAAAAGATCTAAACATCTTCAGGTGATGGGTGTGGAGCTCTTTCCTCCTTGGTTCCTTTATAACATAGCAGTGGCTCCAAGGGCCTGCTTCAGCTCTGCAGATCAGATAATGACAGAGGTGATTTAGTATAACCACCTTACGTCTCCCAAAGGGCCAGTTGTGGAGGGGGAGACAACGCAGGCCAGAGTGACAGCGTCAGCGTCGTCTGCAGAGGAGGAAGATGCGAGCGACCCTGCACCATCACACCAGTCAAGCACACCCTCCACCAGCACAGACACACTCATCTCAGTGTGACCTCAAGCGATTGTACAATGGGTGGTACAGGATGAGTGACATATTACGGAGGTGATGAGGGAGGCAGGAGCAGCCCCCCCTCAGAGGATGAAAGACAGACACAGCTATGCTCAGCTGATCAGAGATGCAGAACCTCATTTGTCACACAAAAAGTGCATCTTCTTAGCAGCAGCAGGAAATGTGCGTCCAACTGTCTGAGCTCCCTGAGGCTGTGTGGAGTCATTGTCAGAGAATGGAGAGGTCCATCCATGATATGTGTTCCACCACGTGTCAGGTTTATGAATGCATTAGCTCATTCATTGAGAGTGACCAACCTCGTTGAAAACTATATGCGGCATCATGTTGAGTGGATGCATGAGCTGCGCACTGACCACAAGACAACGAATATCACTTTATGTAGCATTGACCATCAGTGGCACTGATGGCTCAATGATGTATGGCGTGGATGCCAGGTGTAGCCCATGAAAGGACTGAGGCAGGTAGCAATGAGTGTGAGGGGTCCACCCCTCAAGGGGCACCTTCATCATCTGATGCCCCCTTGGCCCCTCCAACTGCGGCACCATCAATGCAGGAAGGCTCTGTAGCAGCAACTGCCCCTGCATCATCACTGGTGGGGCAGCCTGTTACGGTGCCTCCACTGGCACAGTGGCATCGAGGATGACCACAAGAGGCATCATAGCCTCATTCACACACAAGTAAGCAGCCTCTTCCACAGAGGGCAGCACCGCATAGGAGCAGCTGAGTTCAGAGGCTTCCATGTCAGTAATCTCACAATTTAACTCACTTGGGTGACACTTGTTATTCTTTTAATATGTTAAAATGAATCAATGTATTGCAATGAAGATGATGATGATTGGACCCTGACTTGTTTGATTCCAACAATTGATCATTTAAAGGCAGACATAACATGAGGTGGGGGAAAGACGCAAATGATTGCATTAGTTGACAGCGTGGCAGTTGGAGACTTGTCTTCCAGACAATGTGGGGACCAGTGGAATAACAAAGAAAAAGAACAAAGAAAATTACAGCACAGGAACAGGCCCTTCGGCCCTCCAAGCCTGCGCCGATCCAGATCCTCAATCTAAACATGTCGCCTATTTTCTAAGGGTCTGTATCTCTTTGCTTCCTGCCCATTCATGTATCTGTCTAGATACATCTTAAAAGACGCTATCGTGCCCGCGTCTACCACCTCCGCTGGCAACACGTTCCAGGCACCCACCACCCTCTGCGTAAAGAACTTTCCACGCATATCCCCCCTAAACGTTTCCCCTCTCACTTTGAACTCGTGACCCCTAGTAATTGAATCCCCCACTCTGGGAAAAAGCTTCTTGCTATCCACCCTGTCTATACCTCTCATGATTTTGTACACCTCAATCAGGTCCCCCCTCAACCTCCGTCTTTCTAATGAAAATAATCCTAATCTACTCAACCTCTCTTCATAGCTAGCGCCCTGCATACCAGGCAACATCCTGGTGAACCTCCTCTGCACCCTCTCCAAAGCATCTACATCCTTTAGGTAATGTGGCAACCAGAACTGCACGCAGTATTCCAAATGTGGCCGAACCAAAGTCTTATACAACTGTAACATGACCTGCCAACCCTTGTACTCAATACCCCGTCCGATGAAGGAAAGCATGCCGTATGCCTTCTTGACCACTCTATTGACCTGCATTGCCACCTTCAGGGAACAATGGACCTGAACACCCAAATCTCTCTGCACATCAATTTTCCCCAGGACTTTTCCATTTACTGTATAGTTCACTCTTGAATTGGATCTTCCAAAATGCATCGCCTCGCATTTGCCCTGATTGAACTCCATCTGCCATTTATCTACCCAAATCTCCAATCTATCTATATTCTGCTGTATTCTCTGACAGTCCCCTTCACTATCTGCGACTCCACCAATCTTAGTGTCGTCTGAATCTCTATGCTTCGTTTGCATGTTGGATTCGCACCCTCCCCCATGGAAAGGAGAGGTCATGATCCAATTGTCTTCCAGAATGAGCATCCCTTGGGAGAAATGTGCCTGAATCAGAGCGGCAGGAGCATCCCTTCCATCCTGCTTAATGCCTTGTAGCCTCAGCCGGAGTTCTGGAGGCCCTTGCAAGGCTGGGTCACCCTGCTCCACTGCTTCCCCTCCTTCAAGGAAGTGTGCTGCTCCTCCGCTTCGCCTTCAGTAAGGTCCACACCTCTCTGGAGGGCCATGTTGCGAAGAGTGCAACAGACCACTATGATCCGAGATACCTTGAGGGAGCGTACTGGAGAGCACCCCACAGACTGGTTAAGGCACAGGAACCGCATCTTGAGAGTACAATCGCCTGCTCAATGGTGACCCTTATGCTGAGATGGCAGTGATTGTAGTGCCTCTGAGCCTTTGTCGAAGGGTTGCATATAGGTGTCAGTAGCTATCTCTTCAATGGATAACCCTTGTCCCCTAGCAGCCATCCACACAGTCTCACCAGTGGCATGAACAGCTGCAGCACATACAATTGCCTAATAATGAAGGAGTCATGGCAGCTGCCTGGATACCATGCACAGACCTGGAGGAAACGCTTTTGTTGGTTGCACACCAGTTGAATATTGAGAGTGTGGAATCCCTTCCTGGCCACATGGGTGTAGTCAACAACCCCCTGCACCTGAGGGAGTCCAGCAATGGAGGAAAATCCTACTGCTCTGGGCCTGTATGGCCCCATCAGTGGTGAACTCAATGTAATCCGATGCCCTCTCAAACAGGGCATTCGTCACCTCCTGTATGCTGTGATGAGCAGCCAACAGTGATGTCAGTGAGGTCAGCTGACACCCCTTGGAAGGACCCAGAGGCAAAGAAGTTCAGTGCCACAGTCACTTTGACAGCTACTGGCAAGGTGAGCCAACATGACCGGCAAGTATGGAGGTGGCCCTTCACAGGGGCACACAATTCTGCTACCATCTGCCTTGATAGGTGCATCTTTCAGTGGCACTGATACTCTGTTAGATCAGGAAGCTAATTCATTATCAGTATAGTCCATGTGGAGGGTACCGTCTTTATTCCCTTCCAGTCCCTGGCCCAATACTTCTGCATGCCTCAGCAACATTGGCCTGCGCTTGCTGTGTGAGCAGCTGCTCCTCATCGCTGCCTGCCCCCAAATCCCAGTAGCTCAGCCGCATTTGGCCTCCTTTGCCTCCAGAAGTGAGATCAAAGCTGCCTGGATCCCCCTGGTATACCCCTGTAGGGTCACTATCCCCCACAAAGTGATCCGTTGCCTACAGAGTTATCACTATGCTACCTTTTCACATTCAGTGCCAGTGCCTGAGCAGCTGAGCCATTCCCCTTTCATGCATCGATGTTAAATGGACCCACCTCCATGACGGGTCCCCACCACACTGTTGCCTCCTGCTCAGGGTCATAGTCACGACCCTTCATGGTCCCTGTGCTTGCAATCAAAAATCACTTTCAGCCCATTATGTGGTTGTTAATTGCCTCATATCCATACTCAATTACTGGCCTTCAGACTTAGGGCACCTTGCTGGCATCCAGATCCCAATGCCTTCTCGAGAAACTGACTGGAGGTGAAACTGCATCAGAGCGCCGGCATGCCGCACCTACATCCAATTTTGTGCCTTCACCTGCCTCCTTCAGGGATCAAAAATTCTGTCCATTGAGTGTGGTGCCCCAGGACTCTGTTTCCAGTCAGTGATTTCGATTAAAATAAATACAAATTGCCCTATTTTGCAGATGATAACAAGCTAGAAGGCACAGTGAAATTGTAAGGCAGTCAGAAAATGCAGAATGAATTAAGCAAAATTTGATAGCGGACCAAACGATGAGCTAAAATGAAATGCAAACAAATATACTACATCGAAAAATAGAAGGAAAAATGAAGTGTGTTAAAAAAGCCAAGGATGGATGTGAAAAAGACCTGGGAATATTAGCAGACTGAACAGTCACAATGCAGAGTGGAAATCAAAGTCATCAGAATGGTCAACTACAACAACAGAATACAAGTCAGAAGAGGTCATGATTAAATTGTACAGTCAGACGCCACTTTCAGAATCATGTCAAGTTCTGATCAGCTAGAAACAAAGGAGACATTCAAGTAGGGGAAGCAGTACAGAGCAGTCATGAGGCTGATCCTTGGTTTCTGGGGTCAGAGTTGAGGAAAGACTGAAAATGCTGGGATTTGTGGCTTTTGATGTTTCTCTGTATCTATACAATCTCTATTGTATGGAAATCCACAAGGGGGCACAATATTAAAATTAGAGTGAGGCCATTTAGGATTTAATGAAATCAGAAAACACTTTTTCCACACAAAGCGTCATGGAAATTTAGAATTCCCTTCCCCAAAAGGTTGTGGATGTTGGGATCAACAGCTTTTATTAGGCAAGGGTATCAAGGTATATGGAGCAAAGGCAGATTAGAGAAAGTTGAGGTACAAATCTGCCATGTTGTAATTGAATGATGGAACAGCCTCAACGGGGTGAATAGTCTTCTTCTGTTCCTATGTTTTCAGCCTGGAGAAAAGATGTCTGTCATATGCTTTTAAAGGACAATAAATGGTATGGAAAAGATTAATACAGAATATGTTAAAGACTGTAGGCGAAGGGGACCAGTTTTAAAGTGGTAAATGGTAATTTTAAAACAGATATCAGGTGGTGGTTCATCATACAGATAATGGCCAACACTCAGAATGGAATTGCAGATAGAGTGCTGGAGGCAAAAGCCCTGGAATCATTTAAGAAACTATTAGAGGCAGCAATGGGTAGGGTGGGAAAGGGGTATTTCAGAGTCTTTCTGGATGGATGAATTAAAATGGAGTGAATGGGCTGCCTTATCTGTTAAGTATCTTGTGATTGCATGATTAGAAATTAAAAACTGTAGGAAATTAAATACTTAATAAGGAAAATGGGTATTTAGCGCACAGTCATCAAGAGGTTTGGGTGTTCAGCTCATTCATCAGTATTTTCAATATTTCATGTGCCATCTTTCATAAACGTATGTTATGAACCATACATTTTCCACAGATTTCTTACAGTTTGCTGGAAACCAAGATTTATGAGAAATAATAATCTGCTTAATATTTTTCATAATTTATTTACTCGCAGTCTAATCCTGTCTTCTGTCATGTTATACATATACACCAGGTGTTTTAGATAAATTAAACTTTATAAGGAACAAAGGTTAGCAGTGAAAAATGCATGTGGGGTTGCCTTACATGTGCAAGTTCACATCAGTTTTTCTTACTATTAGTGTTTACCAATAGTCTTCAAGAGTTTATCAAGCCATACTCTCAATTTGGGGTAAAATTATCTACTTCCAGTAGTTACATTTTTTGTGGTTTTTGGATTCTCTTGAAACATTTTTGTAGCAATGATGTTTTAGATATATAAAGATCGCACCACATCAATTCCAGAAAATGTGAAACAGAAATAACATCTGCAACATATCTTTGTAACGTTTTATTCTGTGATAATGCTAAGTGGTTAGAAGTCCAGTTTCATTTCCTGTCTCATATTGCCTACCCAAAAGCACATATGATAAAATGCTGATGCATACTAGAAATGTCCAACTTATGAAAAGTGCCTGCAGATTTTTAAATTTTTTATGTTTACAAGGATTTTATCTCAATAATAGTTTCTAGACTATTAACCATAACCAGTGACTCCAATTGTGTCTTTCACAATTTTTTCCTTGCTGGTACAGTTTCAGCACTAATATTGAAGTCAGTGAATATGTTTCTACTCCGAATGCATCAGCTGCTAGATCTTAGCAACCACGATAGTCTGAATTTAACCCCTGGTGGGAGTCATGAAGACAGGAGTCAAGGCAGATGAGAAATCATCTGGCCCTCCACAGAATGAGGCCTGTGAGGTTTTAACTTCTAGGCCTCATCTATAAAGGCTGCATCAGTCTCCTGCATGAATTCGATGAGAAATGCTAACTGGCTGATGGGAGGAGCAAGGTTTTAGGTAGCTGCAGCTTGCTGCCAAGGACCCAAAGGATCAGTCCTCAGCAGCAGCAAGAGCAAGAACTTGTATTTACATACTGCCTTTAACATAATAAAACATCCCAAGGTGCTTCACAGGGGACAATATAAAGCAAATTATGACCCTGATCCATATAAGGAGATATTAAAGCAGATGACCAAAAGCTTTCTCAAAGAGGTAGGTTTTAAGGAATGACTTAAAGAAGGAGAGAGGTGGAGCAGTTTATGGAGGGAATTCCAGAGCTTAGGGCCCAGGCAGCTGAAGGTGCAGCCACCAATGGTGGTGCGATTAAAATCGGGGATGCTCAAGAGGCCAGAATTAGATGAATGCAGATACCTTGGAGGGTTCTGGGGCTTTAGAAGATTACAGAGATGGGGGGGCAGACAGAGGTGAGGCCACAGAGAGATTTGAAAACAAGGATGAGAATTTTAAACTAAAAGTGGGGAGGGAAGGGTCAAATGAAGGAAGATTCAGAAATCTAAAGAGAAAAGTCGAGGCAATACAGTAGTGCAGCGATTTAGGTAAAAACAAGCAGAGCAAGACAAGAAGGGAGATAGTTTTACAGTAATAGAGCATCAGCAAATAAGCTCCATGCAAAGAATAGTAGTAAAAAAATTAAAGGCTCTTTATCTGAATGCACGAAGAATTCGTAACAAGATAGACAAACCAGTAGCACAAATTGAGGTAAATGGGTTTGATCTAATCACCATTACAGAGACATACTTGCAAGGTGGCCAGGATTGGGAAATAAATATTCCAGGGTATATAGCATTTTGACAAGTGTTACGACCGAGGCGGGAGTAATGCAAGTCAGTCCCACTCCACAGGTCATAGCATATTATTAAAGTTTTCCCACCTAATGGAAATTAGCCAAATTGAACACTTTATTAACGCCCCCCCCCCCACCCCCCGCCCACCCCAGAATATAACAAACCAAACCAGGTATCTTTAAAAAACAAATTAACTATTTATTAATAAACTAAATCATAAACAATATTGAGATAAATCTATGTCGAAAGAACTTATAACTTCTTATTTCTCCTAAACTTCATGTACACACACATACATTCAAACACCAATGGTTAACCAGTTTCAATAAAATTAGAGCTGTTTCTTCGGAATAAATAAATAACTGGGTTGTAAGTCTTTGTGGGTTTTACATTCCTGGGTCGGTGAGGTGTCCCGGAGCCAAACGGTCAGTTGCCACTCAAAGTCTCCAACCGAATTCGACAAACAGTCTTTAATGGATAGGCATTCAAAGCACTCAGGTTGCAGCAGGCATCACACAGTTCTTTCAACGAGTATAGCAACAGGTCTATTTGTATTTTTAAATTGGCAGTCTATCAGTAGAAACTTTACTGGAATTCCCAGAAACACAAAAAGGCAACAGAAAGTCACTACTGAGGCAAAGACTTCTTAGAGATTGGAAGTAAAGGGGAATTTGCTACCTCCAACAGTACAAAGATTTCCTTTCCAGGGTTTTTCCCCCCTCCTTAGGCAATACACAGCCTGTAGATCAATGTAGAATTTCTGCTAAGAGAGAGATCCTTCTTTCAGGGAGCATGCTTCGCTGGTCTCTAGATGAAACTAGTTCTAACCTGTCTTTACAAACACGTGGCTTCGCTCTCCTACAAGCTTGCTGCTTGCACACACTGTTCCCAGAGAGAACAACTTTCAGTCTTACAGGTTTTAGTTTTTAAACAGAAAAGAAAAAACTACACTTCCATGACACATGACAGGCAGCATAAAAAAAGAGTAGCCCTGATAGTAAAAGGATGGAATAAGGACAGTAGTAAAAAAGGATCTTGGCTCAGAAGATCAGGAATTAGAATCAGTATGGATAAAGATTTGGAATAACAAAGGTCAGAAAACACAGTTGGGAGTCATTTATAGGTCCCTTAACAGTAGTTATCCTGTTGGACAGCAAGAAATAATTGGATCTTGTAACAAAGTCAACAAAATAATTGTGGAGGATTTTATTCTTCATAAAGACAGGACAAGTTAAATTGGCAAAGGTAGTCTAGAAGATGAGTTTGTAGAATGCATTCACGACAGTTTCCTGGAACAATATTTGGTGGAACCAACTAGGGATAAAACTATTTTAGATCTAATATTGTGTGATGAGGCAGGGTTAATTAGTAAACTCATAGTAAAAGATCCTCTGGGGAAAAAAATAACAACTGAATTCAATATTAAGTTTGAGAGCAAAATACTTGAGTCTAAAACAAGAACCTTAAAGCCAACTACATAGGTAAGAGAGGAGAGCTGGCTAAGGTTGATTGGGTAAATCGACTAAAAGATATGTTGGTAAATCAACATTGGGAAGCATTTAAAGAAATTATTCAAAATTTTCAACAAAAATACAACACGTTAAACAAGAAACATCAGTGAAAAAGATCCATCCATGGCTTACTAGTGAAATTAAGGATAGTGTTAGATTAAATGAGGCTTATAATATCGAGAAGAATAGTAGTAAGCCAAGGATTAGGAGAGTTTTAGACACCAGCAAAGGGTGACCAAAAAGTTGATAAAAAGGGAAAAAATATGATGAGAGTAACCTATCAAGACAAATGAGGACATGGCAGAGACTTTGAAAAAATATTTTGTGTCTGTCTTCACAGTAGAAGACACAAATAGAGGATAACCAAGGGGCTAATAAGAGTGAGGGATTTAATTTTTCCCTGCTGATATTAATTACCTTATTAGAGAAACTTAAGGGACTAAAACTCGACAAATCCCCAGGGCCTACATCAAAGGGTTCGAAAAAAGGTTGCTGCAGAGATAATGGATGCACTGGTTATAATTTTCCAAAGTTCCCTCGATTCCACAACAGTCCCAGCAGATTAAAAGTTAGCAAATGTAGCACCACTATTCAAGATTAGGGGTGGTGGTGGGGGGGGGGGGGGGGTGGGGGGGGGGGGGGCGGTGAAGGAGAGAGAGGGAAGGAGAGAGAGGGAGGGAGAGCAACACACACACAGACAGAAAACAGGGAACTACAAGCCAGTTAGCCTGACATAAGTCATCAGGAAAATGCTGGGATCTATTAAAGTCGTCTTAACAGTGCATTTCGAAAATCATAGTATGATCACAGAGTCAACATGATTTTACAAAAGGGAAATCATGTTTGACAAATTCATTAAGAGTTTTTTGAGGATGTAACCAGTAACATAGATGAAGAGGAGCCAGTAGATGTAATATACTTGGATTTCCAAAAGGCATTCATTAAGATGCCACACAAAAGATTAATAAGCAAGATAAGGGCACATGGAGTTGGTTATTCTTCTTCTTTAGCCTCTTTGTCTCGAGAGACAATGGGTAAGCGCCTAGAGGTGGTCAGTGGTTTATGGAGCAGTGCCTGGAATGGCTACAAAGGCCAATTCTAGAGTGACAGACTCTTCCACAGGCGCTGCAGATAAAATTGGTTGTTGGGGCTGTTACACAGTTGGCTCTCTCCTTGCACTTCTGCCAACTGCTAAGTCTCTTCGGCTCGCCACTCTTTAGCCCTGCCTTTACGGCTGTCAGCCAGCTCTGGCGATCACTGGCAACTGACTCCCACGACTTGTGGTCAATGTCACAGGACTTTATTTCACGTTTGCAGACGTCTTTAAAGCATGGATTGAGGATTGGTTAATAGACAGGAAGCAAAGAGTAGGGATTGAATGGGCATTTATTCAAAAGGGAGGGAAACAGAAAGCAGGAAACTACAGGCCAGTTAGCTCAACATCTGTCTTAGGGAAAATGTTAGAAGCTATTATTAAAGGCATTATAGCAGGACACTTAGAAAAATTCGAGGTAATCAGGCAGAGTCAACATGGTTTTATGAAGGGGAAATCATGTTTAACCAATTTATTGGAGTTCTTTTGAAAAAGTAACGTGCTGTGGATAAAGGGGAACTGATGGATGTACTGTAATTAGATTCCCAGAAGGCATTTGATAAGGTGCCATATCAAAGTGTTACGAGAGAGGGGTCTAGGGGTTCCCTCTCAGCCTTTGCCTGGTTTAACCGTAACAGGAGTTAATTTTAAAACACCTTGTTTTTAGCTCCCCCTCAGTGAATCCTTGTTCACTGCTTTCCAATTGCAAGGCAAATAAATCAAATTAGACAGGTTTTCTTTAGATTTAAAAAAGATGGAAGTTTATTCATCTTAAACTCTAATTCGTTTAACGCCTACGAATACACGACACGACCATGCTTGCATGCATACACGATAAACACAGGCAGACAGAGACAGAAAAAGTAGAAAGGGGAAATGTTTGAGGCAATAGATGGGTGTATTTACAGTCCTTCGAGTTCAAAGTGGAGTCTTTGGTTGTTGGTAAGTCTTGCTGTTCATTGGGGCCCAGTGCACAGTTTAAATTGTTTTGATGTGGTCTTTTCTCTCTTGAGGTTTAAGTGACTTCAGTGGGTCTGGAGGTTTGTGAGAAAGCGAGAGAGCTCCAGCCAGGAGAGAGGCTGTCTTGTTCCAGGTTCAGTTACAATCTGCAGTCTATCTTTTAACTGTCCTATGAGCACAATTCAAAACTCCAAGTTGGTCAGCAGGTTAGTCATGTGACTCACTGTTTAAACAAACTCCTGCGTTTGCGGATTTCAAAGCTTTCGGTGGGGGGTGGGGGGGGTGTTTAGTGCTGTCTCTTACCCCGACAAGATGTGGATTACCATTGCCCAGCCCAATCTCTGTTAATTGAATCAGTGAGCAATTCTTTTGTCTCTCCAAGCACTGTCTCTTAGTATACAAATGTTTTTCCAGCCAAATGTCTGGTGATCTCTTTAAACAAGTAATTTCTTCACTCTAGCAACAGTTTAAAATTAGTGTTCATATGATGAAATTAATATGCCTCATTCTTGGCAGGTGGGGGTCTTCATGACAAAGGGTTAGTGCAGAAAATAAAAGTTCATGGTGCAGGGGGTAACATATTGGCATGGACAGATTAGCTAGCTAACAGGAAACAGAGAGTAGGCATAAATGGGTCATTTTCTGGTTGGCAAGATGTAACGAGTGGTGTGCCACAGGGATCAGTGCTGGGGCATCAACTTTTTACAATTTATATAAATGACTTGGAAGAAGGGACCGAAGGTATGGGGCTGGATTTTACCTTAGGTGGACGGGACCTCACCACCAACGTAAAAGGATGGTGGCGAACCAGCTTCTGCCTAGCCCCGGGATCCGACCCGCATTTTACGGGTCCCCGGGCTTTAATTGTCCCAAGGCAGGACTTCCACCCGCTTGAGAGAGGAGGTCCCGCTTGAGAGAGGAGGTCCCGCCTCAGTGAGCTGCCGGCCAATCAGCGGTAGCTACTGCTGGGACTGCAGCCTAGCCAACACCATGGAGCCAGGATTTCAGGTAAGTTGGGCTTGCTACGCCAGGGGTGGGGGGGGGGGATGATCAGTCATGCCGGCGAGACAAGGGTAGTCATTTGTGGGGGGGTGGGGGGGGGGGGCATCTTGGGTCCGGGGGTGGGTTGGGAGGCGGGGCCGGCCCTCTATCGGGTACCTGTGCCCGACTGCCATGGCACCCAACCCCTGGAACGCAGAAAGGCTGGCAGCTATCGCTAGGCAGCCTTTCACGTCCCCAGCATGCCCACTTGCCATGCGTAAAATACGTGTGGAGGCGGGCGAGGGCCCTTAAGTGGCCACTTAAGGGCATTGATTGGCCTAGGGCGGGTGGGCCGTTTCCCCCTCCCCGCCCGAATGTCGTAAAGTTGGCCGGAGGCGGGAGCAGGGTGGGAAGGCCTCCCGGAGCCTCCCGCTCAATTTTACGCCGCCCCCACACCACCATTCAATGTGCTGGGGCAGCGTAAAATCCAGCCCGTGGTTGCTAAATTTGCTGATGACACAAAGATAGGTAGGAAAGTAAGTTGTAAAGAGAAGATAACGAGGCTACAAAGGGATATAGATAGGTTAAGGGAGTGTGCAAAGATCTGGCAAATGGAATACAATGTGAGAAAATGTGAAATTATCTATTTTGGCAGGAAGAATAAAAAAGCATATTATCTAAACAGTGAGAGATTGCAGAGCTCTGGGATGCAAAGGGATTTGGGCGTCCCAGTGCATGAATCACAAAAGGTTAGTATGCAGGTTCAGCAAGTAATTAGGAAAGCTAGGGCGGCACAGTGGCGCAGTGGTTAGCACCGCAGCCTCACAGCTCCAGGGACCCGGGTTCGATTCTGGGTACTGCCTGTGTGGAGTTTGCAAGTTCTCCCTGTGACCGCGTGGGTTTTCGCCGGGTGCTCCGGTTTCCTCCCACTGCCAAAGACTTGCAGGTGATAGGTAAATTGCCTGTTGTAAATTGCCCCTAGTGTAGGTAGGTGGTAGGAAATATGGGATTACTGTAGGGCTGTTGGTCGGCACAGACTCGGTGGGCCGAAGGGCCTGTTTCAGTGCTGTAGCTCTAAATAAATAAAATAAATAAATAGCATGTTATCAATTATTGGGAGGGGAATTGACTATAAAAGTAGGGAGGTTATGCTTCAGTTATACAGGGCATTGGTGAGACCACATCTGGAGTACTGTGCACAGTATTGGTCTCCTTATTTAAGGAAGGATGTAAATGCATTGGAAATAGTTCAGAGAAGGTTTACGAGACTAATACCTGAAATGGGCAGGTTGTCTTATGAGGAAAAGTTGGACAGGCTAGGCTTGTATCCGCTGGAGTTTAGAAGAGTAAGAGGCAACTTGATTGAAACATACCTGAGGGGTCTTGACAGGGTGGATGTGGAAAGGATGTTTCCTCTTGTTGCAGAAGCTAGAACTTAAGGTCACTATTTAAAAATAAGGGGTCTCCCATTTAAGACAGAGATGAGGATAAATTATTTCTCTAAGAGGGTCGTGGATCTTTGGAACTCTCTTCCTCAAAAGGTGGTGGAAGCAGATACTTTGAATATTGTTAAGGCAGAGTTAGATAAATTCTTAATAAGCAAGGGGGTGAAAGGTTATTGGGGGTAGGCAGGAATGTGGAGTTGAGGTTACAATCAGATCAGCCATGATCTTATTGAATGGCTGAGCAGCTCGAGGGGCCGATTGGCCTACTCCTGCTCCTAATTCGTATGTTCGTCGGGTTGTATATTTAAGTTCACAGGCTTTACCTAGAGGACAGCTGCAATGATCAGTGCTGGGGCCTCAGCTATTTACAATCTATATTAAATGATTTAAACGAAGAGACCAAGGGCAATGTATCTAAGTATGCTGAAGATACAAAGCTAGGTGGGAATGTAACTCACGAGGAGGATTCACAGAGTGAAAAAGAGATCTCGTCAGGTTAAATAAGTGGGTAACGAGGGGACAGATGGAGTATAATCTGGGGAAGTGGGCAGTTATTCACTTTGGCAGAAAGAATGGAAAAGCAGAATTTCTTTTTAAAGGCATGAAAAGTTTCAATGTTGCTGTTCAGACAGACTTGGGTACACTTGTACAAGTAAGACAGAAAGTTAGCATGCAGATACAGCAAGCAATTGGGAAGGCAAGTGGCATGTTGACCTTTATTGCAAGGGGATTGGAGTGCAAGAATAAGGAAGTCTTGCTTCTATTGCACAGGGCTTCGGTGAGACCACACGTGGAGTACTGCACGCATTTTTGGTTTCCACCTCTACTTGCCTTGGAGGTGGTACAGCAAAGATTCACTAGATTGGTGCCCGGGATGAGAGGGTTGTCCTCTGATGAGAGGCTGAGTAAATTGTGCCTATACTCTCTGGAGTTTAGAAGAATGAGAGGTGATCTCAATGTAACCTACAAGATTCTGAAGGGACTTGACAGGGTAGGTACTGAGAGGTCGTTTCCCCTGGCTGGGAAATCTAGAACATGGGTTCTCAGGATCAGTCTCAGGTAAAGGGGTTGATCATTTACGACTGAGATGAGGAGAAATTTCTGCACTCAGAAGGTTGTGAATCTTTGGAAAACTATACCCCAGAGGATTGTGAATGCTCCATTGTTCAGAATTTTTGATCCCTCAGGGAATCAAGGGATATGAGAGCAGGCGGAAAAGTTGAGTTGAGGCAGAAAATCAGCCAGGATTGTTTTGAATGGCTGAGCAGGCTCAAGGATTCATATGGTCTACTCCTGAGTTAAATGCGGTGCTCGGGCGGTGGTGGTGGGGTGTGGGAAGGAAATTAGGAAGGAGGAGGGTATCGCAGTCTTGGGAGGGGAAGGGAAGCCAGAGGCAGGGGCGGCCTAAAGTTTCCTCGTGGACCCAGAAGAAAGCAAAACAAAAAATATGAAATTACTTCTCTTTCGGGTTCTCCTCTGACTCTGGGCTCACTTGCCATCAAATTGGCCTATGATGGCATCATTGGTGCACAAATTGATTATTTAAAATGGACCCCACTATTTTCCAGCAGGTATCCAATTCAACTATTCAAATAGCAGGTTAAAATTGCAACCCACAGGAAGGTATCCACTTTACTGCTGCCCACCATTGAGCGGGCTGGGTTATAATCATCTCTATTACCTTAGAAAAATCAAATAGATTAGAAACTATGTACTGACTAGAGATTCTTGCTGAATTCTTTTAGCTTTTTCATCTAAAATCAAATCATGTTGGCACATTCTCAGAGAAGACTTTCAACCCAATATGATCAGATAGTGTTTCTGCAGGATACAGCTTAGTGTACATTATGCAGTCAAGTTAACCCCTCCCAAGTAAAAATGGCCCATGACTCCAATTACTTATTTAGCCAATTAATGTTTTCAATGTGTAAAAAAGAAAGTCTTTGGAGAGTACAGCATCATAATTTAATATTCAGAGAGTGACTACAAGGCGACTGCTAAGGATTGATGCAAGAATTGCAATTCGTTTTGCAAAGTTTTACTGAGTTTTGCAGTGGTTTAATTATCAAGACATCAATCACATGTTTATTTTGGCAGTAAAATGAAACTAACAGTCGCAATGACATTTGAACTCCTCCCTCCTATTTATTTTGCACTGAACGTCACTCCCAGAGATGCCAACTGTTGAGAATTAAACACAGTCGGCTGTACGATAAAAGAAAATGCTCTATTCCAGAACAAAGGCAATTTTATGCAAATGTCATGACCTAGTTGTAAGATGGCAAAATGAATTATCATGTTTATGTGTAATTTGATCGTCTGTTTTTTAAGAAAAAGACTCGTTCTATTATACCTCCCATTAAGGCCAATTTTTGTGCCCAGCACACTCCAATATCAGGCTCAGCTATGTCATACTGAATTGTGAAATGTAATAATAGGACCTCTTATCTCATCTAAAGCAGGTGGGAGCTTCATTCATGTATGTGGATGGGGACAGGGTAAGTGCTAGATGCTACATGTACACTATGCCCAGGAAATCTGGTAGGAAAGGGGATTTCCAAACGGACTATCAGGTTGGAGGAGCTTTAAAAAACACGCTGATGTGAAAGGCAAGAGTTTTCAAGCCTTTTCTGGATTTTTTTTGGTAAGTTTATTTTTCACAATCCTTTATGCCAATTAGTATTTTTCCAGCTTTCGACCATTTTGTGACCAGTTACACACAACCACGAGGCAGGGCTTCACTGATACTACTGGTATCGTTAGGTCTGTTCTCCTGCCAATTAGCAGTTATGCTGAATCACTGGCCAATACTAGCACCATTGCAGATATATGTTCTGCAGACTTATCATCAACACCATATCTAGTCAATAGATTCTTGAATTGACCAAATATAGTCAAAAGGTGTCCTGTATGAATGGCATGAATGTCACTTGCAGCCAGTGTCCAGTATTTTCATGATGAGGCATCTTACTAAGGCAAATTTATGTAGCTTTTGACACTTAACCACGGTTATCAAGGTCTTAAAAGGACCATATTGTAGGGGCTCCAAAACAATTAATTCTATTAGTAGTTAAGTAGTAAAACACCTAGAAAAACAAGGCTTGGAAAATATAGCAAGTAACATTTACTTATAGACAGATTTCTGTTAATTATTCAGGTGTTTACCAAACCCACTTAAAGGTTAACATAGCAGGGCAGATTTTCTATAACACTGCTTGATTTCAGTTAGTAGCAGGGCAGTCACCAGACAAGAAATGTGAAATGTTCCACCAATATCCTGCAGAACACCATCACTTCTGGATTTTCTGGCTGAAAATAATAATGGATGCTGAATACATCTACCCAGATATTTATTCATAGCAGTTGTTAATGATGGGAAAAGGGAATACAACAGATTTCTTGACATTGCCATCATAAAAACTCTGGCCAACAGGTGGTGTTCAGCATTGCTCACACGACTCGGGTGGTGAGGTGGGGGTCGTGCAGGGGTGTTAAAATGAAAGGACTATCATACCTATGACAACCAACTGCTGAGTCGCTAATTTTGCAAAGCCAGGCAGAAGATTCTGTTTCAGAAAAAACACCCAAAGCCTCCATAAGCTACGTAGTAACAGACAGTGCAGCCAAATTTCCTTCCCCACCCCTACCATTACCGCCGCCCCTGCGCCCCCCCCTACCCACTCCCCCCCCCCCCCCCAACACTCAACGGCCCACAACATGAGATGTGCACATCAGCATCAGTGCAAATATCAGCAGGCCGCCAACACTTAAATAAGGCTGATCCCAAAAGTACGACTGGGACAAGCAGGCACAAAAGTAGCCCATCACACTATCAATTCAGCAGGATTTCCGTCAGATCATAACATCCAGCTCATAGCTTCTGTAATTGTTTGTCAATCATAGCTCACAATGATCTATTTGTAATTGACATGCAATTCAACACTAAGTATTTTCATGTTCATCCATTATTTTGCAGCAAAACAGATACATTAGTTGGTTCAGTTTCCTCCGTATTGAGCTATACCACAGATTTGCAAGCAAAATTAAATCATTGAGCATACACAATTCATTATAAACTATTGCCAAGACTTCAATCAATGTGAAATATTCACAGACTGAAAAGTGTTTCAGTCTTTAAACAGTTAAAAAGGGCTGGTTCAATAGAGTTTAGCGAGTTCCCTATTTAAGCATTAGGCTTGCAAATAATTAGTTTAGAAAAAAATTAACTGAACATGAATACCAAAAGCTATCTTACCCGTTTCTGCAGTACAAGTGGAGTGATTGCAGGCAATGTGACTCTTCGTGCATACAAGCTCATGTCTGTTCTTCAAAAAGCGTAACCATTAAGCAACCATGAAAGACCAATCTGTTACGTGGTTGATGGAAACTCTTGACAAAATTCCTTACAGACTCAATACACTGTACACAAAATTCCTTTGTCATTGCATAGAGACTACTATCAAAACACAATACTGAGTTAAAGGATCAACAAATGTCACCCAGCCTATGTGAATCCTGTACTACCCAAATTAATTAAAAGAGATGTGATCATAGGACAGGACAAATCAACAGCCAATCACAGCCACTACAAAGCTCCTCCTTTGCCCTTGAAAACAAACTCCCTCTTTTTGTTTATGGTTTTAAAGAACATTCGATTTCCTAACTGCTAAAATAAGAGCACAATTTTAAATCTGTTGATAGTCAGGAAATTCTAGTTTTAGTCCTTTCAAATCAAGTATTAAAGCTGTCTAGGCACCACATTTTTGTAATAGTTTAAAATCTGCAAACTTCCTTTTCAGTATTAGCAATTGTTTGCAAGTATCCTACATTAACAATCTTCTGCACCTGCACATATATTATAAAATTCCATGCAGAATTGTTTGCCAAAGTGCTTAAATGTTCAATAAACTTCGAACCCAAAACATTTCTTGGCATTTCTGTTTTTTATTTTAAAACAGAAAATATAAGTACAAGAAAAATTAAAATCACTGAATAATGTGCACAGGATTTTACAACTGGCTATAGTTTTCATGTAACTATGTCAGCAACAGATGGAACTTGGCAACTGGAGAGTTAAATGGCTCCAATAAGCACCTTATCTTTTGGATTGCCAGCACATTTTTTGGCATTGTAGAGAAAATAATATTTTTAATCTCCAAAGAAATGGCTTTTGTATTTTTGTTAATGGACAATAATCTAACGTGTAAAATTACAGCAAAATAGAAGTTTCCTGTTCTTCAAATTAAGGTCTGCCTACATATGCTAGATACACTGCTAGAAGCAGTAGCATTGAGACTTCCCAAAAGTTTTATGAAAGTCTGCCCCATCAATAAGTTATTTCTATAAATTTTAGGTTACCATGTTACTATGCAAAACAACATACCCGACACGAAACACTGACAAGTGAAGTAAAATTTAAAAAGTACAAGCTAGCAAAGGTTTACAGTACAGAACGAATGCCATGTTTCTTACATCAGCACTTAAGAGCTCTGTGGCAATGCACTTAGAAGGACAGATCAACTGCTCGCCCATTAACCAGAGGAATGAGCCCATAATAAGTGGAATTTTCATTAATACAATAGCTAAATACAAGTGAATAGCTGAAGCACACAGTCCAGGAAGGTCTCAGATTCAATGTTGGCTCTTTACTGACTTAGCTGATGTCAGTAAAGTGGTATTGGTGTAAAAATTTGCCTGAGTACCCTTGAATGTAGCATGGGAAAATTATGTCAATGAGTCCCTGCCCCTATAATTATCCAGTAACCATGGCTGGAAGTGTGCAAAAGTGATCTTCAGATGTGCAGCAGCCCTGTAATGAACAACAAGCCTCTTGGACAAGGTAAAAAGCAGTCAACTGGCACTCATGGACTAGTACCCAAATAAGAGGGTCACACCTTCATAAGAGAAAAGGGAGGATGAAAAACTGAGTTTAAAGAAACACACCTTCTATACGAATTAATATGGACAACCTGTTAATAGTTCTGAATACATTTCTTTGAGACTATATCCTTAATTCTTAAAGATGAATAGAATTTTGACAAATGTTTTTGTATGTTCAGCTAAGCAAACTGCACAAATTAACCACAATACAGGTTTTTTCACAATTCTATAATTCTAGGAACCAATTATTCCAAATATGCATTGCTGCTGTGGAGTTTTGCCCACCAGCATTCCCGATTGGGAATTCACAGATGTGCTTCCCTTGAGTTTTTTGGCAATTAAAATCAAGGAAAGCACAGACACAGTTTTTGAACATGTGCCCTGGTAGGTGAGGTTCATGGCAGGAATGCAGATTTGATAAATCAACTTGAGGGCAATAACCAGTAAACCAGGTTCTAATCCAATGCAATTTTCTTTTTGAAATCCATGTGATAAAAACAAAACACTTTTCAAGAGAGGAGATTTGATAGAGGTATTCAAAATCATGAGGGGTCTGGACAGAGTAGATAGAGAGAAACTGTTCCCACTTGTGAAAGGCTCAAGAACGAGAGGGCACAGACTTAAAGTAATTGTTAAACGAAGCAAAAGCAACATAAGGAAAATCTTTTTCACGCAGCGAATGGTTAAGGTCTGGAATGCACTGTCTGAGAGTGTGGTGGAGGCAGATTCAATTGAAGCAGTCAAAAGAAAAATAGACTGTTATATGAAAAGGGTTTTGGGGAGAAGGTGGGGGAATGGCATTAGGTGAATGCTCATTTGAAGAGTTGGTGCAGACATGGTGGGCCAAATGGCCTCCTTCTGCACTATAAGAATTCAGTGATTCAAAGTCTGTGAAAAAAATCAATCTTCTGAGCAATGCCATCATAACAATAGACACTCTGCAATCAAAGAGCACATTGTGCATTTTTAGACCAGTTTTGCAACAATGTCCTACCAGGAGGTCAGTGCCCACAGAAGAGAATATCTCCTAATTCAGAGTTCCAGACATTCTTTTGCTTGTGTGAATTAACATCTGTTGTGATCACGAGTTCTGAATCTTTTACATGAATGTACAGTACTTCCATAGCACAATATTTTATTGCATTGAATTAATTATCCACTCTCCGTTTACAGTCCTGTTCTAATATAGTTCGCATGGTACTGTCCCAAAACTACGGTTGTGTTTTTTCAGAAAAATTATGTGCCATAATCCTTACTAATCTTCTCATTTTTTGTAGAAACATAATTAGAACCAAATCTTTGCAAAATATAGTCCCTGCAGAGATTAAACAGATATTCCAAAAATATTTTAGATCATATGAAATTTGAACCAGGCAGGTATAAACCATAACAGCTCTATGGGAAAACATTTTTCAGTTTATGCAAGATCAGTAAACATGGAACAAAAGAAGTTTTAAAAAAAAACCCTTTTTGATCTTTGTAGTTCAGCTACTTATTAGATAAAAATACTGATCCATTGGGGAAACCTATTTATTTTTATCTATTGCATTAATTTCTATGGGTCAACTCCAATGGTTGTTCCAAGTAAATGAGAGTCAATACACATTTGTCTCTTTGAAGCTCCATCCTCATACATTACATACAAGGTACTTCACTTAGACTCTGGTCCATTTATTTATAGTCTGAAGAAAGTCTTGCAATATTTTATATCCAACATCAAAAATGTAATCAAGCAAAATTCTGGTACATTTATCCGTCTCCACATCTCCATCATTCATGCTTGCTGATAGCTTTCCAAAGATGAAAATTCCTTGGTCACAGCAGCACAACTACAGTGTCATGCTCTATTGACTACTTCATTATTTCAGTCCATAATTATCCTTATGAACTACTTCTCCTGTTCATGTTTGAAAGAGTTAATCAACGTTAACTGAATTTCTTTTCGGTGTCTGTTCCACAGATCCAAAACCCTGCGAGAATACAAATGTTTACACATCTGCAGTCACTTCCGAGCCTACTTAATTTTAAACTTCAATTCTTTAGGTCTCTGCTCATTGTCCAATTTAAATAGCCTGCTTAAACCTACAGTAACTGCACAGCTTATTTTTTAAATCTCAACACGTCATAAGAACTTTTAGGAATAGAAAAAGGCTATAAGACAATAAATCCAGTCCTTTTCTATAGACTATGAATAGGGCTATCAATTTGTCCAGATAAACTTTTGAGAAAATAATGTATTGGTCATGGAAAAAAAAAATCAAAATCATGAAAATAATAAAAATACACAATCATTTTGCTGTGTGTTAGCCAAATTACTCTATGTTCTTATATTATTGTACAAACAGAAACATAGAGATTCATGCGGCTTGTGTCCTTTGGTCTCCAGGCGTGGATTGCATTTGTTTGGTTTTTGGGACCTGGGATATCAAGGCAGCTTTAGCTGAGTGATTTGCTGTTGGAGGTCAAATATAGCAGTATTATAGATCCCTAAAACAGATCCCAATTGAGGAGCAAAAACAGCACTGGTGGAAGCAGGATGCTAGCAATGTGCTATCCTACCAAGTGAGACAGCAGTGATGTTTGTTTATTTTATTGCTCTGAAGATCAGCTGTTTTTTTAAGAAGCAAATACTTTTCATTTATAGCTCACCTCATTTATCTGTGTCTTTTTTGTTGGGAGTGCAATGAAGGGAGGATTGCGTACATTGTGACATTGGGCAGAGAGCCAGAACATCAGCTGAAAGAGCAGATACTTAAGTGTGCCCTCTGCTGCATTGGAGGAGAGTTTTATTTTTAAGCTAAAAGTTGCATCCATTTATTTGTAAATATAAAAGAAACTCAGTTGTTGTTCAGATTTTTGGGGTCAAAAATTGAGAATTATAGGAAATAAAACTGGAGCTTATAAAACAGGGTAAATTCAGCAAAAAAAACAGTAGAATCAGTTTTTTGTATGGAATATCACTATTTTATAAGACAAGCAAGCTACTTGTAAAAATGTATAGTTGAGCTAAATGATAATTTATTTTTAAGAGAAAATTGCCCTGCCACATCAGGTTTTGGATTGCTGCAACTTCCAGGTCAAAATCCTGAGTTCAGAATAAACAAATTTTGAACGCAGCAGAACATTTTATCACTTTTACTTCACTTTTTTTAAACAGAAAGCAAGTTCTAAAACAGTCCTCAAACGATGTGTAATTTTTTTTATACTGCACATTGAGCAACCAGTAAATTGCCAGCTCTGCAACAACTAGCCAATAATGGAACAGTTTGACAAAGTTCAGAACAACTGGTTGTTTCTTTGGAAGATAATCAGTGTTTAACATCAACACAACTTCCTACAATATTTGAGGTGGTCTTTCGTGAAATATTGGATGAACTTTACCCAGAGTTATGACTCAAACAATATCACTAATATGCATCACATCCCAACCAATAAAGACAGGACAAATTTAGGTTTGTGCAGATTAAAAAGGTTATTAGTTTTTAACTAATCCACTAACCTGAAAAGTCTTGGAATTTATTGATAGAAATCAGTAATTCTGAGTCCAAAATTAAGCCTGCGGCAGGCAGGAACCCAACACAAGAACACAAGAAGTAGGAGCAGGAGTAGGCCATTCAGCCCCTCAAGCCTGCCCCACCATTCAATAAGATCATTGTTGATCTGTCCCAGGCCTCAACTCCTCTTTCGGGCCTGCTCCGCATAACCCTCGACTCCCCGAGATTTCAAAAATCTATCTACCTCCTCCTTAAATACAGTTAGTGACCTAGCCTCCACAACTCTCTGAGATAGAGAATTCCAGAGATTCACCACCCTCTGAGAGAAGAAATTCCTTCGCATCTCAATTTTAAATGTGTGCCCCCTTATTCTGTAACTATGTCCCCTAGTTTGAGGTTCCCCAACCAGTGGAAACATATTCTCAACATCTACCCTGTCAAGCCCCCTTCGAATCTGATATGTTTCAATAAGATCACCTCTCATTCTTCTAAACTCCAATGAATAGAGGTCTAACCTGTTCAGCCGTTCTTCATAAGACAACCCCTTCATCCCAGGAATTCACTAGTGAACCTTTTCCGAACTGCCTCCAATGCTAGTATATCCTTCCTTAAAACTGTACACAGTACTCTAGGTGTGGTCTCACCAACACCCTGTACAGTTATAATAAGACTTCCCTATTTTTAAACTCTAACCTCCTAGCAATAAAGGCCAAAATTCCATTTGCCTTCCTAATTACCTGCTGCATCTGCATGCTAACTTTTTGTGTTTCCTGTCCAAGAACACCTAGATCCCTCTGTACTGCAGCATTTTGTAGGCTTTCTCCATTTAAATAATAATCTGCCTTTTTATTCTTCCTACCAAAGTGGATTACCTCATACTTTCCCACATTGAACACCATCTGCCAAGTTCTTGCCCACTCACTTAACCTATCTATATCCCTTTGCAGATTCTTTGTGTCCTCATCATAATATGCCTTCCCACCTATTTTTGTATCGTCAGCAAATTTGGATACTTTACACTCTGTCCCTTCCTCCAAGTCATTAATATAGATAGTAAATAGTTGAGGCCCTAGGACCAATCCTTGTGCCACCCCACTAGTTATGGCTTTCCAACCTGAAAAATACCCATTGATCCCGAATTTCTGCCTTCTGTGTGTTAGCCAATCCTCAATCCATGCCAACACATTACCCCCAATACCCTGAGCTCCTATTTTGTGTAATAACCTTTTATGTGGCACCTTATCGAACGCCTTCTGAAAATCCAAATACAGTACATCTACCAGTTCCCGTTTATCCACTCTGTTTGTTATATCCTCAAATAACTAACAAATTTGTCAAACATGATTTCCTGTTCATAAAACCATGTTGACTCTGTTTGATTACATTATGTTTTTCTAAATGTCCTGCTATTTCTTCCTTAATAATGGACTCTAGCATTTTCCCAATGACAGATGTTAAGCTAACTGGTCTATAGGTAGCTGCTTTCTGTCTTCCTCCTTTCTCGAATAGGGGTGTTACATTAGCAGTTTTCCAATCCACTGGTACTCTACCAGAATCCAGTGAGTTTTGGTCTATTATGAACAATGCCTCCACTATCTCTGCAGCCACTTCTTTTAAAACCCTTGGATGAAGGCCATCAGGTCCTAGCGACTTGTCTGTCTTTAGGCCCATCAGTTTGTCCAGCACCTTTTCCCTCGTGATAGAGATTGTTACAAGTTCCTCCCTCCCATTTACACCTTGCTCATCTATTATTGTCGGGATGTTTATAGTGTCCTCCACCGTGAAGACCGATGCAAAATATTGGTTTAAATTATCTGCCATTTCCGTTACCTGTTATTAATTCCCCAGTCTCATCCTCTAAGGGTCCCACACTTACTTTAGCTACTCTCTTCCTTTTTATATACACGTAGAAGCTCTTACTGTTTGTTTTTATAATTCTTGCCAATTTACTCTCAATTTTCTCTCTATTAGTGTTTTAGTCATCTGCTGCTGGTTTCTAAAAAATTCCCAATCCTCTGGCCTACCACTAGCTTTTGCGGCTTTGTACACCTTTGTTTTTTATTTGATACTCTCCTTAATTTGGGCGGCACAGTGACGCAGTGGTTAGCACCGCAGCCTCACAGCTCCAGCGATCCGGGGTCAGTTCTAGGTACTGCCTGTGCGGAGTTTGCAAGTTCTCCCTGTGACCGCGTGGGTTTCTGCTGGGTGCTCCGGTTTCCTCCCACAGCCAAAGACTTGCAGGTTGATAGGTAAATTGGCCATTGTAAATTGCCCCTAGTGTAGGTAGGTGGTAGGAATATGGTAATGTAGGATTAGTATAAATGGGTGGTTGTTGGTCGGCACAGACTCAGTGGGCCAAAGGGCCTGTTTCATTGCTCAATCTCTAAATAAATAATTTCCTTTGTTATCCATGGGTGGTTCATCATTTTCTTCGAGTCCTTCCTTCTGACCGCAATAAATGTTTGCAGAGTGTTATGAAATATCTGCTTAAAAGTCTGCCACTGCTCATCTACTGATTTCCCCTGTAATCTATTTTCCCAGCCCGCTTTAGACAATTCTTTCTTCATACCTCTATATTTGCCGTTGTTTAAGTTGAAGACACTGGTTTGAGACCCGAGTTACTCACCCTCAAACTGAATTTGAAATTCTACCATGTTATGATCACTTCCCCCTCGAGGATCCTTAACTATGAGATCTCTTATTAATCCGACCTCATTACACATTACCAAGTCTAAAATAGCCTGTTCCCGGGTAGGTTCTGCAATGTATTCTAAGAAACAATCCCTGATGCACTCTACAAATTCGTCTTCCATGCTACCCTTGCCAATTTAATTTGTCCAGTCTGTATGCAGATTAAAATCATCCATGATAATTGCAGTGCCCTTCTTACACGCCTCCATTATTTCCTGATTAATATTTTGTCCGACAGAGAGGCAACTCCTCGGGGGCCTATATTCCACTGTCCACTGGAGAAGTACCAGATGATTGGAGGGTGGCAGATGTTATTCCCTTGTTCAAGAAAGGGAATAGGGATAACCCTGGGAATTATAGACCAGTCAGTCTTACGTCGGTAGTGGGCAAATTATTGGAGAGGATTCTGAGAGACAGGATTTATGATTATTTGGGAAAGCATAGTTTAATTAGAGACAGTCAGCATGGCTTTGTGAGAGGCAGGTCATGTCTCACAAGCCTTATTGAATTCTTTGAAGATGTGACAAAACACGTTGATGAAGGAAGAGCAGTGGATGTGGTGTATATGGATTTTAGCAAGGCGTTTGATAAGGTTCCCCATGGTAGGTTCATTCAGAAAGTAAGGAGGCATGGGATACAGGGAAATTTGGCTGTCTGGATACAGAATTGGCTGGCCCATAGAAGACAGAGGGTGGTAGTAGATGAAAAGTATTCAGCCTGGAGCTCGATGACCAGTGGTGTTCCGCAGGGATCTGTTCTGGGACCTCTGCTCTTTGTGATTTTTATAAATGACTTGATGAGGAAGTGGAAGGCTGGGTTAGCAAGTTTGCCGATGACACGACGTTTGCTGGAGTTGTGGATAGTGTGGAAGGCTGTTGTAGGTTGCAACGGGACATTGACAGGATGCAGAGCTGGGCTGAGAAGTGGCAGATGGAGTTCAACCTGGAAAAGTGTGAAGTGATTCATTTTGGAAGGTCGAATTTGAATGCAGAATACAGGCTTAAAGACAGGATTCTTGGTAGTGTGGAGGAACAGAGGGACCTTGGGGTCCATGTCCAAAGATCGCTCAAAGTTGCCACCCAAGTTGATAGGGTTGTTAAGAAAGCGTATGGTGTGTTGACTTTCAGTAACAGGGGGATTGAGTTTAAGAGCCGCGAGGCTGCAGCTCTATAAGGCCCTGGTTAGACCACACTTGAAATATTGTGTTCAGTTCTAGTCGCCTCATTATAGGAAGGATGTGGAAGCTTTAGAGAGGGTGCAGAGGAGATTTACCAGGATGCTGCCTGGACTGGAGGGCATGTCTTACAAAGAAAGGTTGAGGGAGCTAGGGCTTTTCTCATTGGAGCGAAGAAGGATGAGAGGTGACTTGATAGAGGGGTACAAGATGATGAGAGGCATAGATAGAGTGGATAGCCAGAGACTTTTTTCCCAGGATGGAAAGGGCTATCACCAGGGGGCATAATTTTAAGGTGATTGGAGGAAGGTTTCGGGGAGATGTCAGAGGTAGGTTCTTTACACAGAGAGTGGTGGGTGTGTGGAATGTGCTGCCAGCGGTGGTAGTAGAAGCAGATACATTAGGGGCATTTAAGCGACTCTTGGATAGGTACATGGATGATAGTAGTATGAAGGGTATGTAGGCAGTTTGATCCTCGAGTAGGTTAACGTTTCGGCACAATATCGTGGGCCGAAGGGCCTGTACTGTGCTGTATTGTTCTCTGTTCTATAGACCACTTCCACCTGTGATTTCTTCTCCTTGCCATTCCTTATTTACACCCAAACTCATTCTACATCATGCTCTATTACACCTATGTCATTACTCACAACTACACTGATACCTTCCTTTAATAACAAAGCTACCCCATCTCCTTTTCCTTTCTGCCTATTCATCGAATATCCATGAACATTGAGATTCCAGTCCTGGTCATCCTGCAACCACGTCTCTGTGATAGCTATCAAATCATTTTCATTTATTTCTATCTGTGCCGTCAGCTCATCTATCTTGTTACAAATGCTATGTGCATTCAGATAAAGAGCCTTAAGGTTTGACTTATTACCATTTTTACCTACTCTGGTTCTAATTTCTGCTGTACTCTTATGCTCGTATTCTGTGTCCCTACCTGTCACACTCTGATTAATGTATGCCCCTTCACTACCCTGCACCTTTGCTTTCTCGTTACTTTTTGACTTTTTAAACTTCCCTTCAGTTGAACCCCTCCCCCCCACTATTTAGTTTAAAGCCTTATCTACAACCCTAGTTCACCCTGTGAACAGGCTTCCTGCCCTGCCGTCAAATTAGGTCCTTAAGTGGGCAATAATGCCTAATAATGCCTAATGTGTGTCACTGATGATTATAGGCAATTTTGGTACTGTGAACAAAGTGGAAACGTCATTGAAGGGATTCAAACAGAAAATGATAGGAGCTTATATATGGATAGTCGCAATGCTTTGAAGCATCTTATGGAACAATGGAAATTTGAAGATTTTTGATTTAGAGATACAGCACTGAAACAGGCCCTTCGGCCCACCGAGTCTGTGCTGACCATTAACCACCCATTTATACTAATCCTACACTATTCCCATATTCCTATCACATCCTCACCTGTCCCTATATTTCCCTACCTATACTAGGGGCAATTTATAATGGCCAATTTACCTATCAACCTGCAAGTCTTTTGGCTGTGGGAGGAAACCCACGCAGACACAGGGAGAACTTGCAAACTCCACACAGGCAGTACCCAGAATTGAACCCGGGTCGCTGGAGCTGTGAGGCTGCGGTGCTAACCACTGCGCCACTGTGCAACTGTAGTTGGGCTGTAGCTGGAGAGGACAAAGGGGTCATGAGTCATGGTTCAGGAAACAAGAGATATTTGTGTGGGGAGGAAAAACTACAAAGTGATACAAGATCAGGCCAGGCATAACTGTTCCCACAAATAATTCTCCACGCTGTTCAGCAGTACAACTCCCAATTTCCTGCATGCTTGTAGAAACTGGAAGATTTCCAGCCTGCTCACTCCAGACCTCCACTAGGTTAATGTTTTGACTTGTCACACTGAACTTTGTGCCTTTCAGCTCAGAATTTTCCTCAACTGTTATTCAGCATTCCTCTCATGTATTCCTGCAAAAGCAGAATTTTTGCTGACATGAAACGGTGCTCAGCATAGGCATTCCATTGGATCTGCCAACGATTTCCCAGATTTTGAGGAGGAAGAGGAATTTGTGTCGCAGAATGAATGATAATAGTCTATTTTAACAACATCCAGGTAGCCTCAGAACACCACAATGGAATAATCCAAATGACTGCACGATATTCCAGCAGTGGTCATGATGCTTTCATCATGTGACAGTCCATTGTACCATGGTTATTTGAAGGAGCACGCAGAATGGATGAATAGCTGCTGGGAGGAAACCAAGGTCAACCCTGGCTTCCTTGGCTATTGACACCAGCCTGTAACTCCCCACCCCAAGAAAATTAAATGAAGCTCATATACCTACCTGAAATCAGCTGAAACACACTATCAACATTTTAAAGCAATGCTTCTAATGTCTGGACAGATACAGACTGAGAAAGTATCGAAGACCATCAGTGTCTGGCATGTGCTGCACAACTTGGCTTAAAGTAAGGTGAAACCTGGCTGTAAGACAAACCTGCAGCCTCGATTCCAGAGAAGGAGGAAGAGAAAGGTCAGCTTCATTTAAGATAATTTAATATTCTGCTACGGTGCAAAAAGTTCTGAACATTTTCAAACCTATTCCCTTTTTCATAGGTCCACAATTCTTCTGAGAAACAGTTAAGTACCTGAAATCTGAGAAAATAAAAATATACATCCTATACTACCTGGTAATACCCAGCTGTAAAAATGTAGCAAAATAGATGTTTCAGTTTTCAACTTATACATTTCTTGCAATAAATTTGTGTAATACCAATTTTAGCGTAGTATGGTGCATACATCAATAATAAGAAAATGGGTTCTTTATTTAACACTACACAACCTTTACTTGTGGATTAATTAGAAAAAAAAGCCTTAAACCTTAAAACAATGATACAGCATTGCTATGAGCCTTCAAATGCTATATCTGTAACTTGGTACTTTGTATTCAGTTTGATTGCACTATATATTTTGAAATCAGTGAATTTATAGCAAATGTGGCAGCAAATACTGAATGGCTGGATTTTGCAGTCAGCAGCAAATAAATGGTGCTCTGTTCATTACACTTACAGCTGCCCACAGATTTTGGAAAATCTTGAGTGACAATTTACAGTCAGCAGGCATCAAACAGGATGGTACACCCTCTACAGGGGATCTGGGACCTGCGTGAACCGGGCAAGCAACTGAGTATCTCCTTAACCAGACTGAACAATTCTTAGTGAGGTAACCAGAGTCTGAATAGGAAAATGTAAGTTAGGATAAGGAAAATAATGGACAAAATGGGAAAGATGAGATTGAGATATTAGAGAGACATAGTAAAAGTTAAAAACTTACATTTACAACAATAATTAAAATCTGAAGGAATGAAACTCTACACTTGTAAACGTTAAATTAATTTTAAATGCCAAAGAAGTTCTTTGGCAGTGATTAAGACTTATTGCTCTGTTAAAAATTCATACACTTGAATGGACAAATCCTAATTTTTTCTGGCATGTTTAGTGAGTATCTAATGCATAAGTACTACAAGTTCATGCCTTTACTTGTATTTCAATCCCAAGTCCATCAGCAAGTGATCAGTATAGTGAAGCTTGTGTAGGAACAACAAATTCCTGGTTTCCATGTTTTAATGTGCATGTGCAGATACCAAAAATCTGATTCCCACCAAAATAATGCTGAGCACTGATAGCTGCACTTATTCCTATCTTAGTATCTGGGCCGTTGGTACATTGTACCAAGTCAATGTGCCCAGATGTATAAAGGTAGCCTTATTTTCCTTAAAGGCACAATTCACAAATCATTTATCCAGATCACACAAGATTTAACAATTTTAATAACATTTTTCCAATTTGGTTACTCCTCAGGTAAAAGAATGAAGTATGAGAAAAAGCCAGCATAACTAAAAAGAAAGGGGAGAAAGCTAAAGTGCAAGGTAGAAACCTCAACATAATGCTAATTTCAAATTTAGGCATTAGCTAAACATAAATATAGATACATGGCTTCAATCTTGTGATTTTCAAAACAGCATATGGCACATGATAAAATTGCTAGTTTGCAGTGAGTTTCATCAAAATGATAGCTCTTGCTGTATTTTGGAATAAACTTCATCAATAAAGTATTATGAGGTTATCATTTTGAATTACACATGCATAGTTCTAACATGTAAATGAAATCTAAACAGCAGTCACTAACATAACAAAATATAAAATGCCTTCACTTTACTGTAAATGCTTACTTATCTCTTCATATGCTTTTAAGGGAACTCAAAAGTATGGCACAAAAACAATTTAAAACCTAACTTTAAAGTTAGTCCTGACTTTTACTGATCAATATTACTAGGATATTGTTCTTAAAATGCAGAAACCAATTTAAATGTTTGATTCAATTGCAGGAAATTTGGATTTTTCTCAAACTGAATGTTTAAAACAATTTTATCTGCTTATGGCTGTTGCATTAAAAGATGGGCAGCATGGCCAGCAAGCCAGTGGACTTAAAAGTACTCTGGACAATAAATCAGCGGCACTGGCCCAGTTCTTATACTACTGGAATTTTCAAAAAAATATGGTTGGATAGTAGAATTCAGCTCAGGAAACAGTGATTGTGACAAGGTAGGCCACAAAAATGTTGCTGTAGACTTATAAATCATCAGAACTGAATTATTTGTTAGTGCTGAAGTACCAAAAAATTTTACCTGATTTAAGCAGCAAGAGGTTCACAGGGTGAAAATTAATGCATACTTACGTGGTTTAAGTTCAATAAACTGCTCTATAGGCATGTACTAGATGTCATCGACTGCCACTTACATAGTATACTGGGCTGCAGCATTGCCCATGTTACAGTTACGAGATGCCTGTACTGCACGATTTCACAGTGAAGTAGGGATAGGTAGAATACGAATTAATTGTACTGAAATCTGGTGGTATTTTTGATGAAAAGAGATGAATTAGCAAGCTTTTTTTAATCATTACAATGCAGGAATGAGGGAATAAGTCACAGGATCTTTTCCACCCACTTAAAGCTTTTTTTTGGTAGCGTTTTTACACTTCTTGTCCTTTGCTCCTCACTCCTCTGACACCACCCCGCCTCACATTCCATTCCCACCCCATTTTCTTAGCCCCAGTCTCCAACCCCTCATGTTATATTCACTTTCCTATTCATTAGCCCCTCACCACCAGTCACTATTGTCGCCCTAAAACTTGGATATGTATAATTTACTTTAGATGTGCTGTATTTGTAATGCTCCAAATACTTCTAAAAACAAATTATCAGTTTCCCCAATGACAGAAATATGTGGAATGAAGCCTCCAACCTGCAAATGGCACACATTTCCACACAGAGTGAAAATATCATGATCTCCTCTCCCATCCACTGAGCCCACCATCCATGAAGCATTACATCACTGATTGGTTAATGCTGGGTGGTGGGATGGGGGTGGGGGGCGAGGGGGTAGTGGATTCAATTCTTTTCCAATGAAAGCCCACGCATCTCAACCATGCTTATATCCTCACCTTCAACATCCACCATCACTTGGGTGATCAGGGCCAACAATCTTCCACCAAAAATACCCAGTCCACTGAGTATTGTTTTTGGTAACAGAACCCATCCTCCTCACTAGAGCACATCTTCCTTCTTTGCCCTCACTTGTCATCACGTAGCTAATTGGAGCTTGTCCTCATTTCTTCATTCTTCTCATCTCTCCCTCCCCAGTCTCCTGCTACAAACTCCCGTTCTCTTCCTCTTCCGTCTTCATTCCCTGCTTCCCTTCCTTGGTTCAATTATCCCACCACTACCCATTCATCCCCCCAAAAAAATCCTGACTTAGCATGTCAACAGCACTTGGGGTTAACTCCTTGTTGCAATGGCACAACAGACTGACTAGTATTAGGTTAAAATTAAAGCTGTGTTTGCTGACAATGCAACCACTAGGTGGAGCAGTACTGGCACATGCACAAATGCAGCCTCATTCACTGAAATGTCACTGTCTGGGGGCATGGCAGTTGGCCACAAGGTGCCCGATTGAGGGCCGCCCCCGCCTCCCAGCCGACGCCCGGAACCCAAGACACCGCCCCCCTCCCCGCAAAGGACCACTCCGGTCTCACCATGGAAGGACCGATCACCCTGGTGAGGCATGCCCCTACTTACCCCCTCCTGGATCTATTGCGTCAGCTTGGCTGCAGTCCCAGCAGTGGCCACTGCTCCCAGTGGCGCTGCTGGGATTAAGAGCTGCAGGCCCACTGATTGGCCGGCATCTCACTGAGGCGGGACCTCCTCCCTCAAGTGGGTGGAAGTCCCACCTCAGTACAATTAAAGGTTGGGGATCCGTAAAATACGGGACAGATCCCCAGGCTAGGCGGAAGCGGGTTCGCCACCGACTTTCACATCAGAGTCCGGCTCCTGTCCATCCACCATAAAATTCTGACCAGTGTTACACAGCAATAGTGAAATAGGCATGGAATGATGTGCTTTATTCCATATAATAAACTCTCTAGATTGGTTGCAACATTTCACTTCTTGACGTTAAACTCTGAATGGAAAAATAACATTATAAAAGAGTATCAATATTAACACAATAGTTGTTTTTTCTGCTGAGGTAATAATCATTATTTATACTCCAGAGAATTGTTACATTAATATAACAGAAGTATCTCCACCCCCCTCAAAAATTGCAAATGGGCAGCTATTATTTTGTTTACCCAATATGAAAGACATTCCTTAAAATACTTAAATCATAACACTACATTTAATCATTTTGACATATTTCCACAACCCAAGAATTTAAAAACAAACTTCAGTGCTGACGAAGATATGGCTGAGTCAGTCCAGCTGTTTGCAAACAGCAGCAGCAGCTCACGTTCTGGTGTATGACAAGTCACAGCCCATACCATTCAAATAATAAAGCACAGTTGTCAAACAAAATTACATCTACATTAATGACATTAATTTCAATCATACGTTTTCATAATTCACACTTATACTTAACAGGTTATTGAAATTAGCAGACAACAGTACATAGCATCATTGTACCATAGGAACCTCAATGAAGTTTTTCTCATAAGGCACTTTTATACTACCGTCAGAGTCCAGAGAAAATAGTGCTCAAAGGGAAATGTGAAAGCCCATGTCTATCTTCCCCCAATTCACCTTCTACCAATTGTATACACATTGAAGACTAGGTATGAAAGCAAGACAAACCTGTGCTTTGTACAACTACATGTTTAAATTGGGAGGTGCCATCATACATGCTGCAAGATATGGTGGAGTAGCAAACTATCTTTTGTCTTGGATTTGAACTTAAGCCTGGACCAATCTCAAAAAATAATCACATTACTTTCTAACAGTTGTTCCCAAAACACCACAATTTGGTATAGCTACCACAAAATTAGCAATATAATTTGAGGTGGTGGGGGGAGGCTGGTGGTCGTGAGGTTGTGGAAAATGTACTGGGGAATATTATGGTATTAGGGTTAAGACACCGTATTGGGAGAAAGTGCAGTGAGATTTATGCTGCATCCAGTGTAAAGTTATACCTGGCCTTACATTGGCTGAGCCCAATATCAGTTGTGGAAATTGTAAACATATATTTTACTACAGTTTACTGCTATCACTCGCCTTGGGAGAAAAAATATATAGCACATATAAAATGATACTTAAGATTATATTTTAACTAAATATTGCTAACGTAATTTTTGCTGTCTTCATCCATATAAGACTATCCATACAAATTCAATTCTTAAGTACATGAAAGAATACTAGCTCCTGCTGCCTGCACACAACACTCCATGATAGAATCAAGTGGCACTTGCTTAGCAATATCCTGCTCAGTGACGCTCAGTTTGTGTTCCAATAGGGCCAATCAGCTCCTGACCTCATTACAGCCTTGGTTCAAACATGGACAAAAGAACTGAACTCAAGAGGTGAGGTGAGAGTAACTGCCCTTGACATCAAGGCAGCATTTGACTGAGTATGGCATCAAGGAGCCATAGAAAAACTGGAGTCAATAGGAATCAGGGGGAAAACTCTCCGCTGGTTGGAGACATAGCTCGCGCAAAGGAAGATGGTTGTGGTTGTTGGAGGTCAATCATCTCAGCTCCAGGACATCACTGCAGGAGTTCCTCAGGGTAGTGTCCTAGGCCCAACCATCTTCAGCTGCTTCATCAATATCCTTCCATCAATCATAAGGTCAGAAGTGGGGATGTTCGTGGATGATTGCACAATGTTCGGCACCGTTCGCAACTCCTCAGATACTGAAGCAGTCCATGTAGAAATGCTGCAAGACCTGGACCATATCCAGGCTTGGGCTCTTAAGTGGCAAGTAACATTTGCGTCACACAAGTGCTAGGCAATGACCATCTTCAACAAGAGAGAATCTAACCATCTCCCCTTGACATTCAATGGCATTACAATTGCTGAATCCCCCACGAGCAACATCCTAGGGGTTACCATTGACCAGAAACTGAACTGGAGTAGCCATATAAATAAAGTGGCTACAAGAGCAAGTCAGAGGCGAGGAATCTTGCGGCGAGTAACTCATCTCCTGACTCCCTAAAGTCTGTCCACCATCGACAAGGCACAAGTCAGGAGTGTGATGGAATACTCTCCACTTGCCTGGATGGTTGCAGTTCCAACAACATTCAAGAAGCTCGACACCATCCAGGACAAAGCAGCCCACTTGATTGCCTGTGGATGGGGTGCCATTCACTCCCTCCACCACCGATGCACAGTGGCAGCAGTGTGTACCATCTACAAGATGCACTGCAGCAACGTATCAAGGCTCCTTACACAGCACCTTCCAAACCCGCGTCCTCTACCAACTAGAAGGACAAGGGCAGCAAATGTAAGGGAACACCACCACCTGCAAGTTCCACTCCAAGTCACACACCATCCTGACTTGGAACTATATCTCCGTTCCTTCACTATTGCTGGGTCAAAATCCTGGAACTCCCTTCCTAACAGCACTGTGGGTGTACCTACCCCACATGGACTGCAACAGTTCAAGAAGGCAGCTCACCATCACCTTCTCAAGGGCAATTAGGGATGGACAATAAATGCTGGCCTAGCCAACGATGCCCACATCCCATGAATGAATTAAAAAAAAGATTGTAATGTTCTGTCAAATGGGGCAACATAAAATATTAATGTTCAATAAATGTTAAAGAACATGCTATTATGGTATTACAATATAAAATAGTTTTATAACTATGGGGGAAACTAGGCAGCTGAGTGGGATTCAAATTATGTTATAAATATAAATCCGATAATGTCAAGTCATACTTTTTATTTGATTTCCTATATCTGTCTAGCTCTTCAACAGGAGCATACAGCAAGCATCAACCAAGGTTAGTGAGGAGCTCATTTACAAACAACAGTTATGCACCTGAAGTACTACCCAGGAGAATCAAAAACTGACCATTACCAGATTTAGAACTGGAAGGAAGAATTACAGACGTACTGTCAACCTACAAGAGGGGAAAACATAATTCTTCTTCTTCTTTGGCCTCCTTGTCTCGGGGGACAATGGGTATGCGCCTGGAAGTGGTCAGTGGTTTGTGGAGCAGCACCTGGAGTGGCTATAAAGGTCAATTCTAGAGTGACAGACTCTTCCACAGGTGCTGCAGATAAAATTGGTTGTCGGGGCTGTTACACAGTTGGCTCTCCCCTTGCGCTTCTGTCCTTTTTCCTGCCAACTGCTAAGTCTCTTCGATTCACCACACTTTAGCCCCGCCTTTATGGCTGCCCGCCAGCTCTGGCGATCACTGGCAACGGACTCCCACGACTTGTGATCAATGTCACAGGACTTCATGTTGCGTTTGCAGACTTCTTTAAAGCGGAGACATGGACGCCCGGTGGGTCTGATACCAGTGACTAGCTCGTTGTACAATGTGTCCTTGGGGATCCTGCCATCTTCCATGCGGCTCACATGGCCAAGCCATCTCAAGCGCCGCTGACTCAGTAGGGTGTATAAGCTGGGGATGTTGGCTGCCTCGAGGACTTCTGTGTTGGAGATACGGTCCTGCCAACTAATGCCAAGGATTCTCCGGAGGCAGCGAAGATGGAATGAATTGAGACATCTCTCTTGGCTGACATACGTTGTCCAGGCCTTGCTGCCGTAGTGTAAGGTACTGAGGACACAGGCTTGATACACGCGGACTTTTGTGTTCCGTGTCAGTGCGCCATTTTCCCACACTCTCTTGGCCAGTCTGGACATAGCAGTGGAAGCCTTTCCCATGCGCTTGTTGATTTCTGCATCGAGAGACAGGTTACTGGTGATAGTTGAGCCGAGGTAGGTGAACTCTTGAACCACTTCCAGGGCGTGGTCGCCAATATTGATGGATGGAGCATATCTGACGTCCTGTCACATGATGTTCATTTTCTTGAGGCTGATGGTTAGGCCAAATTCATTGCAGGCAGCCGCAAACCTGTCGATGAGACTCTACAGACACTCTTCAGTGTGAGGTGTTAATGCAGCATCATCAGCAAAGAGGAGCTCCCTGATGAGGACTTTGTGTACTTTGGTCTTCGCTCTTAGACGGGCAAGGTTGAACAACATGCCACCTGATTTTGCGTGGAGGAAAATTCCTTCTTCTGAAGACTTGAAAGCATGTGAGAGCAGCAGGGAGAAGAAAATCCCAAACGGTGTAGGTGCGAAAACACAGCCCTGTTTCACGCCACTCAGGATAGGAAAGGGGTCTGATGAGGCGCCGCTATGTTGAATTGTGCCTTTCATATTGTCATGGAATGAGGTGATGATACTTAGTAGCTTTGGTGGACATCCGATCTTTTCTAGTAGTCTGAAGAGACCACATATGCTGACGAGGTCAAAGGCTTTGGTGAGATCAATGAAAGCAACGTAGAGGGGCATCTGTTGTTCGTGGCATTTCTCCTGTAGCTGACGAAGGGAGAACAGCATGTCAATGGTCGATCTCTCTGCTCGAAAGCCACACTGTGCATCAGGGTGACACGCTCGGCCAGCTTCTGGAGCCTGTTTAAAGCGACTCGAGCGAAGACTTTCCCCACTATGCTGATCAGAGAGATTCTACGGTAGTTGTTGCAGTCACCGCGGTCACCTTTGTTTTTATAAAGGGTGATGATATTGGCATCGCGCATGTCCTGTAGTACTGCTCCCTCATCCCAGCACAGGCAAAGCAGTTCGTAGAGTGCTGACAGTATAGCAGGCTTAGCACTCTTAATTATTTCAGGTGTACTGCCGTCCCTTGCCAGGGGCTTTTCCGCTGGCTAGAGAATCAATGGCATTACTGAGTTCCGATTTTGTTGGCTGTACGTCCAGCTCATCCATGACTGGCAGAGGCTGGGCTGCATTGAGGGCAGTCTCAGTGACAACATTCTCCCTGGAGTACAATTCTAGGTAGTGCTCAACCCAGCGGTCCATTTGCTTGCATTGGTACTACCCAGGAGAATCAAAAACTGACCATTATCAGGTTTAGAACTGGAAGGAAGAATTTCAGACTTACTGTCAACCTACAAGAGGGGAAAACATACCTACACCCAGAACAGTACATCAGACCACCCATCACCTTTGACGGTAATGCACCAATTACTGTAACCCACCCAGAAAGCATGTTGTCAAACACTGTTCTTGTTCACCACAGAGCGCGTACTTGCATCAGTAGGGCTAGTTTCAGAGTGAAAGAGGCAATCTGGAATCAGCAAGAAAACAGTTTACACATTAAACAAGTCTGTCTCATGGCTATGATCTCAGGACTCATTTATGTTTTTGAAAGGTAGCCATACAACCACTTTCGTATCAAAACGAGCTAAACAAGATTCACCTGCATCACCTCAAATCCATCATGATATCAAATGACAGGATTACATTACCAATTATGAGGTGCAACATGGAATCTCAAACAATATTCAGTGCTTGTAAAAGCACAATTCAACTGGGCGAAACATGTTATTCAGATACACGGCAGCAGACTTCTCAAGTCTGTTTTCGAAAGTGAACTTCAATGTAGCAAGTGTATATGGGGTTGTAAGATGATCTTTGGCACAGACACAAACAAATCATATGTTTGTAGGAGAGTTATCAGGGAGGCATTTAATTTTATGACACAAAGTAGACAACTTTGAAATGCTGAAATCTGAATAGGAGTAAAAAGTATCAACAGTAATTGTTCAAAACAGGACAATTATATGCATACATTGCATGAAGCCCTATACTTCATAAACTGGACCATATGGTTTTGATCAAGTTCATAGAAGGCATACAATTCTCAACGAATTATCTTCCTGACTGAGGGATTTGCAATTATACAGCATTTCTAATGCTTATTGCTTTTGCATGATCTGTACAACTTTACAATATTTGAAGAGATATGAGCTAATCTCACAGGTAGTCTGAAGAACAAATATGATGTTTAGCATGACTCCATTGGAGTGAGGGGTGGGGGGAAGGGAATGACTGAGAAGTCAGAGCATACTGAGGGATGGAGGGGAGGTATTGAAAGTAAGGGCCTTGGGGCAAAGGGGAGATGTGGGGAAGGAACAATCCTGCAGCAAGCAGGAAGGATGTTATAGAATATTAAAATTAGGATCGCTGAAGTTAGAGAATCAGGACCATACCTAATTAATAGCACTAAGGGTGCAGTGAACTGAGAAGGCAACTGTTATGAAAGACGTTTTTTCTTCTGTATCGCATTTTCAAATCAGGAGGCCATGGGATAGATTCTCCAGTTGCTATGCCCGACAATATTGTGAGGAACACATACTCATCAGGAAACTAGCCTGACTTTTCATCTATTAACGTGAGTACTGGTGTCTAGCACAAGGAAATTGGTTCTTGGGATGTGGGCAAGACTCATGAGATGGTATTTATTGTTCATCCCCTATTTCCTTGAGGGCATCAGGAATGAAACGCATTATGGGGGACTGGAGTCACATGCACCCGACCAGGTAGGAATGCAGGTTTCCTTCCCTAAAGGACATTAGTCAGTCTGTCATCAAAACCCCAACAATCATAAGTTTTTCAAAGTTTTTTTTTTCCTGGGGCTAGCCCACCAATTGCAAGATTTAATGGACTCCATAACATAGCTTACCGTAGTGGAACTTGATCTCAAGATTTCTGGTTTCTATCCATTCCCTCCCTCCATCTCTCCACACCCACTCCCTCACAACCAACATAAAATGCCATTCCCTGAATTTGTTTTATTACAACCAATACATCTTGAACACTGAAGAATATTCACTGCTGAAGCAAAAAATCTTCATTCTATATGATGTGCACAAATCATTGAAGGTTGCAGGGCAGAAAGTGGTTAATAAAGCATATGGGATCCTGGGCTTCATACATAGGGGCATAGAGTACAAGAACAAAGAAGTTGATAAACCTGTATAAAACACTGGTTCAGCTTCATCTGGAGTACTGTTTCTAGTTCTGAGCACCATACTTTCAAAAGGATGTTAAGGCATTAGAGAGGGTACAGAAAAAATTCACAAGAATAGTTCCAGGGATGAGGAACTTCAGTTACTTGGATAGGTTGAAGAAACTGGGGCTGGTCTCCATGGAGAAGAGAACATTAAAAGGAAACTTTATATGTGTTCAAAATCATGAAGGGTCTGGACAGAATGGATAGGGAGAAACTAGTCCAATTGGCAGAAGAATTCAGAACCAGAGGACACCGAATAAAGGCAGAAGAAGCAACAGCGACATGAGGAAAAACTTTTTACCCATTGAATGGTTAGGATCTGGAATGCACTGCCTGAGAATGTGGTGGAGGCAGGTTCAATTGAAGCCGTCAAAAAAGAATTGGATAATTATCTGAAGAGAAATAAATTGCAGGGCTACGGGGAAAAGGTGGAAGACTGGGACTAGGTGAGTTGCTCTTGCAGAAAGCCAGCACAGACACAAGCTGAATGGCCTCTTTCTGTGCTGTAATCATTCTATGATTCTATGTTCTTTTTAAGTCAAGCCAGCAATAGAAATTCAAGAGGAACTATATGGTGGTTTGGCGGTTCCAACTATTTGTTCTTGGGCACATAATTAAAAGCTACCTAGGTTGCAAAGAAGAGCCGGAGGTAAAAAAAAATGTCCATTAGATCCAAGATCAAGCATCTTATTGAAGTCATGAATTGTGGAAGAATCTTTGCAATCAGAGACATGGTAGAACTACTAAAGAATCATTACTTTATTGAACAACAAACTTTAAAAATATATTTGGCAGGCGTGTGTTCTGAAGAATTGTTAACAGAGGATAGGAAAGAATAGAGATACAATTTGACTCATTTTAAGATGGTTACTATTTGATTCATTTTAAAATCAAACAAAAACTTGTGTTAACTCTGCAATTATTTACATGCAGTACAGTAGAACAAATAATAGATAAAGCAGCATTGTGGACAGTTCATATCGTCAAAGCAGCGAGTAATTAATTGCATCTTTGTCATCTGACACTTCATGCATTTAGATTTTGGCCTAGATCTTCTGCTTAAGTTACATCAGCTCTCCACCTACCTTCATTATTTCCAACATTTACTTCCAGAAGAAGGATCAAGCATATATGATGTCCACCCATGCTTGGAAGACAAATATGATAATAATAGGAGACAAATGACAGAAATATATCATATGATATATTTTCTATCATTTGCACCTTAGCAGTGAATTCAGTAATGCGGGGGGGGGGGGGGGTAGGCTAATTTATTTAAAAATGGAAATCATGGTCCCGTCACAAAGCAGGGGGGTGCTGCCACGAGACCTCTCCGGCTCCGTTGAGATCAGGCCAGGCCCTGCTGGCGTCAGGGTCGGTGGCGGGCCTCATCCGTAGCGATCTTCATGCCCCCTAGCCACCGTCCCTGGCATCGGGGACCCTTTAAAATCCAGCTCAGTGATTCTATGCAATGACTTTGAAAATAAGGAGCTACTGGGGACAAAATCTTGCTTCCCTCCCCCACCCCATGAAAGAGTTTGGTTGAACTAAGGGCTTTTTGAGCTTTTTCCTGCCCCTACTTTAATGACTTCATGAGAAAATGCCACTTATAATCTTTGAGCAAACTCAAACTTGACACAAACACACCAATCACACAGACAAGATCGATGAATCTAAAAGGTGGGTTCTTATATTGAAGATACTAACTTATATACAGCAATACTAGGAAAGTAGGTTAACATGTCTCATGTCTGTAGCTGCTTCCAACAACTGCCTAGAGATCACATGGGTCTGTACATCACACATCCTGTCTGGTGATAGACAGCCATTTTAGATATGCCCCTTAAAATAATACAACAATACTATGCTTAGTGTTTTGGCTCTCCTCACATTCAAAACCTTCTGCTCTTCAAAAATATATTTACATTTACTGCAGACATTAATACAGTTGACCATACCATCATCCTTCAATGCCTCTCTTCCACTGTCCAGCTCAGTGGCATATGCCCTCATTTGGCTCCACTCTTACATGTCCTATTGCAGCTTGTTTTTTTTTTATTCGTTGTGGTTGTTATTTTTGTGTCAAGAAAGAGAAACACAAGACACAGCAGCTTTACTTGTTCACATAGTCATTCATTCTGAAGCAATTTTCCATGATTTAAAAAAAAAAGTCAAGAAGCATTTGGTTAGAGAATCATAAAATCTAGTCCTTCCAAATTTTAAAACTGAATTTTAAAGCGTCAACTCCAAATGTTTGTAGCTCTTAGCAAGTTGGAGTTTCATCCCAGAAAGTGGGGAGTATTCCATCACACTCCTGACTTGTGCCTTGTAGATGGTGGACAGGCTTTAGGGAATCAGGAGGTGAGTTACTCACCACAGCATTCTCAGCCTTTGACCTGCTCTTGTAGCCACAGTATTTATGTGGCTGGTCCAGTTAAGTTTCTGATTAATGGTTAACCCCCAGGATGTTGATGGTATGAGATTCAGCAATGGTATGATCACTGAATGTCAAGGGAAAATAGTTAGATTCTCTCTTGTTGGAGATGGTCATTGCCTGGCATTTGTGTTGCTGCTAATCAGCCCAAGCCTGAATGTCATCCAGGTCTTGCTGCATGCAGGGATGGACTGCTTCAGTATCTGTAGAGTTAAGAATGGGGCTGAACACTGTGCAATCACCAGTGAACAATCCCACTTCTGATGGACAGAAGGTCATTGATGAAGCAACTAAAAATGATTGCTTATAGGATAATGCCTTGAGGAACCGCTGAAGCACTGTCCTGGGGCTGAGATGATTGGCCTCAAACAACCACAACCATCTTCCTTTGTGCTAAATAGGACTCCAGACAGTGAAGAGTTTTCTCCGCAATTCCCATTGACTTTCAAGTGTTTCTTGATGCCAAGAGCAGTCATTCTCACGCTCCTTCGCCCCCTGTCCCTCCACCCCCGTCCAACCGGAGTTCAGCTCTTTTGTTCACATTTGGACAAAGGCTGTACTGAGGTCTGGAGCCTAGTGGTCCTGGAATCGATCAGCAGGTTATTGCTGAGTAAGTGCTGCTTGATAGCGCTGTCAACAACATATTTTATCACTTTGGTGATGATTGAGAGTAAATGGGGTGGCAATTGGCTGGATTGAATGTGTCCTACTTTTTGTGGACAGGACACACCTGGGCAATTTTGCACATTGTAGGGTAAATGCCAGTATTGGAACAGCTTGGCTAGGGGCATTGCTAGTTCTGAAGCACAGTTCTTCAGCACTACTAGTGGAATGTTATCGGGACCCATAACCTTTGCTGTCCAGTGCGTTTAGCTTTTTCTTGGTATTTTTCACTGATATGCTGGTCTCTCCCATCATTTAGGATAGGGATTTTCATGGAGCCTCCTCCTCCTGTTAGTTGTTCAATTACCCACCACCATTCACGACTGGATGTGACAGAACTACAGAGCTTTGATCTGATCCTTTGGTTGTGGGATCACTTTGCCCTGTCTATAGTTTTCTGTTTCCCCTGTTTAGCTTATTTGCAGTCCTGTGTTCTAGCTTCACCAGGTTGTTACCTCATTTTTTAGGTAGACATGGTGTGGCTCCTGGAATGCTCCACTACACTCCTCATTGAACCAGGTTTGGTTCACTGATTTGTTGGGAATGGCAGAGTGAGGAATATGCAGGGCCATGAGGTTACAGATTGTGGTGGAACACAATTCTGCTGCTGATGATGGTCCATAGCATCTCATAGATGCCCAGTTTTGAACTGCTAGCTCTGATCCGAATCTATCCCATTTGGCACATGGGTAGTGTCACATAACACAATGAAGGGTATCCTCAGTGTGAAGATGAGATTTTACCTCCACAAGGACTGTGCAGTAGTCATTTATACTAATTGGGCGGCGCAGTGGCGCAGTGGTTAGCACCGCAGCCTCACAGCTCCAGGGACCTGGGTTCGATTCCGGGTACTGCCTGTGTGGAGTTTGCAAGTTCTCCCTGTGTCTGCGTGGGTTTTCTCCGGGTGCTCCGGTTTCCTCCCACAAGCCAAAAGACTTGCAGGTTGATAGGTAAATTGGCCATTATAAATTGTCACTAGTATAGGTAGGTGGTAGGGAAATATAGGGACAGGTGGGGATGTTTGGTAGGAATATGGGATTAGTGTAGGATTAGTATAAATGGGTGGTTGATGTTCGGCACAGACTCGGTGGGCCGAAGGGCCTGTTTCAGTGCTGTATCTCTAATCTAATCTAATCTAATACTGAAATGGACAGATGCATCTGTGACAGGTGGACTGGTGAAGGTGAGGACAAATAGGTGGTGAGAAAACAGAGAGTAAAATCTTCTGCAAGCTCAGCCTGGCAGATATGTCCTTCAGGACTTGCCAGCTTGGTCAATAGTGGTGCATCTAAGCCACACTTGAGTGCATTCTGTGCCCTTGCTACTCTCAGTGCTTCTTCCAAGTGGTGTTCAACGTGGAGGAGTACTGATTCATCGCTGAGGGAGAGCAGTAGGTGGTAATCAGCAAAAGGTTTTCTTGCCCATGTTTGACTTGATGCCATGAGACTTCATGTGGGACAGCTCTCCCAATTTTGGCACATGTCTGCAGATGTTAATGAGGATGACTTTGCAGGGTCAACTGAGCTGGATGTGCCTTTGTCATGTCCGATGCCTAGTCAATGTCAGGTGATTCATCCTAGGGAATCTCCAGTGATGGCTTCTCTTCTCTCCCTTGTACAGTTCTCTCAAAGTTTCCCAAGGATCTATCCGTGGTCACCTCCTCTTTGTGCTGGTCCTTGCTGACATCATCTGAAGACATGGGACAGTACATGTGCACTGACAACACCCAGCCCTAGCTCACCATCCCCTCTCTCAACCCATCTACTGCCTTTTATCAGGCTGCCTTTCTGCCATCCAGTTCTTGAACTGCCACAACTTCCTTCAGTTCATACTGGGAAGACTGAAGCCATCATTTTTGGTCCCAGATCACAAATTTCTGTGTCTTCTCAACAAATTCCATCCACCTCCCCAGTCGCCATCTCAGGTTGGACGAGACTACTGGCAACCTTTGCATCCCATCTTAACCAAGCTGAGCTTCTGACCCCATATCTTCAGCATCACAAAAAGCATCTACTTCAACTTTTGTAACAGCCAGTCTCTACCCAACTAATGCCAAAACTCTCATTCATATCTATCACTCCCAAACTTGACTATTGCAATGCTCTAGTGGCCCACCTCCCACCCTCCACAAACTTCAGCTCATCCACAACATGCCTATCCTATCCAACACCACGTACCCTCACCCATTACCCTATGGTCTCTGACCTATGTTGGCTCACTTGCTCACCTTCACGTTTAAATCACTTCATGGTCTCAACCCTTCCTATCTCTAACACTTGTATCTCTAGAACCCCAAGCAGACCTCTCAGCTTTCAAAGCCCTAATCTCTGGAATTCATCACTAAACCTCTCTACCTCCCTCTCTTCTATTTAGACTTTCTTTAAAACCCACCTCAAGCTTTGGTTATCCACTCCAACTATATCCTTCTTTGACTCAGCATTGATTTTTCACTGATTACGCTCCTTGCAATGTTAAAGGTGCAATATAAATGCAAGTTGTTGTTGCTTAAAAAGCACAAAAACATACTGCTTCCAGGTGAATCTTAAAAATTTGAAATGTTTTGATAAGTACAATATCAACTTACAGGAAAAAATTTGTCTTTAAAGAGCTTATTGTTGCAAAGTTCGTTATAGCTTCTTGATGCTGAAGTCATGCATTACTGAGTTTTATTTGTCTCTACTTTTTAGGCAGAGATTAAACTTATGACCCTGTACATAATGTACAGTTTGTGTATTTAAGATCAACCCAATATTACATAATTCAAGACTCACTGTGGTCTGATACTTGGGGGTGAAATAGCATTGAAGAAACTAAATGAAACAGAAACAAAATCATAATTTCCACTGAATAGAAAAAGATTGTGTTTACTGCAGTAAGGAAAGCTTGTTCAACATAGAAATATATGACTAATGTTATGTTCAAAGCCTAATTTTCACACAGAAAATGCATGTTAATTTTCAACTTGCCACAGGAGTAGGCCTAACTTTCATCTGGTACTAAACTAATGTTTAAAAATTACTGAATAGCCTCTTCAGAAGTATAGGACGTATAAACTCAAATATTATTTCGTAATCTGGGCAGTACACCTTTGTGTTTTTGGCAGCATTTAAATCTGGAAAAAATCCAGGTTAGCCTTTGCATCTTGCACTGAATTATAATCACATAACCAGAACATTATGCCAAGAGAACATTTAGTTTAGTTGTGAGTAGCTTCAAAACCAGATCAACATTTTTCCAACAAAAATTTGGACCTCAGAAATATAGGTTACATGCCACAATAAGTCAGGAAGCAAATTTTTGTTAGTAAGATGATTCAAAAATAACCCCAGGTAACATCTCAAATTGCATTCCAGGACTGTCATTGAGAAAAAAGTCCAGCGACCACACCCATTCAGTACAATAGCTGGAAAACCAATCTTTATTCTTTAGAATAATCCCTAATTATATGATTATATGGAACATGTAGACAAGTAGACGCTTTAAATTATGACAATACATGTATATATAATATAAGAAATCAAATAATGTTTTTGAAAATGTGTTGCTTTTAACTCCCTAATGGCTCAGCTGCTTAAACCAATAAATAATTAAACAGACAGATCAAGAAATTCTTTGCTTCAATCATCAATCAGTGCTGACTAAACTGATTGCAACCAGGGCAATAGCGGGGGTTGATCTCACTGTCAATTAATTAGGGAGGAGAAACAAAATATCAGGCCATGTCCACAGTCTTGATCATTATCCTTGTGACCTCTGCAGTAAGTGCATATGTGGGTCTTGAGTGGACATAGGATCTAGCTACGTATTGATACCCCTGTATTTGAACAGCTCACTGATACCTAGAAGCAGCATGGTGACTTGGGTATCTAGCACCTGTGGAAGCATACCCAGAGACGACTCAAAATCTTCTGCAAAGGAAGAGGCTGGTGGGGGTGCAGTAGGGGAGGAAGAGTGTGAAATGGTGAGGGAACAGGAAACAATATTGGCAGAAAATATTGAATGTTGAAAAACTTCAGTCCAAAAATACAATTTACATGATGAATGTAAACATATCTACATAATCCCATTATTCTAAATTTAATGGAGTCAGTTACAATTGCAGTATACAAACCAGTTTAAAACAAAGATTCAATTTTAAGCATTTCAATTATTTTCTTTCTTGATTATAATTATTTGAAACATAATTGGGGTAATATACAGCTTCCACCCAAAACAGACATGAAGGCATCACCCATCCAATGCCAGCTTTGGGAGGCCTGCATTCTTCTCAGGTTTGGATCTCACTTAAATATTGTCAGTGGCCTACTGCAGCTTTCAAAGTGTGGGAGTATAGGAAATTGGCCAGATGCCAAACTGAGCTGGCCAGTGGGTCTGCTCCAGAAGGGGGTGAAGGCCAGCTGATGAGCTGGGGCAAAAGGGGAGAGAGATTGGTATGGGCCTTTGTGTTGTTAGATCAGCTGGCACAGTGATAAAGGTTTCAAGCAAAAGCCACCTGGAACTACTAATGGGTACAATTGTGAAGAGAAAGCATAAGATGAGGTTATCAAGTACAGTATTATTAGATAGTGCAAGCATTGTGCTAGCAGGCTCTAGGGACAGAGACTACTCACCTTTTCATTAACAAATTATTTGGATACAGCAGTGATTGCCTTTGCAGAATTTTATTGTAGATACTAGGTTCAGAAACATGCAGAGAAGTGAATTGTAAATGTTAGTAACTTTAATTTATTGAAAGGAAGGTGGAAATAGTATTTGGCAAAGGAAAGCTAGTTTTCTAGTTCTGTTCAGTAAAAGGTGTCATGAATCAAGGCCTAAACATCTCTGGAAGTTCTCAAAAGGGTTTTATGGCACCACTTACTTTAATCCCATTTTACTGCCCTTTCTCCATATTCTTTTACATACTTCCTTTACAAATATTTATCCAATTCTCTTTTAAATCATGTCTGTTCAATCTCCCAACAGGAGTTCATGGACTTCTTTGTCACAAAGATTGAAACCATTTGATCAGCTACTTCCCTCCCTTCCACCAGCCCAAACTGCTCTCGTCTTGAACTCAAATCTTTTTCTAATTTCTCTCCCATCTCCCCTCATGCCCTCTCTAAGCTTATCTTGTCAACGAGGCCCACCTCCTGCTCCCTCAACACTATTCCTGCTAAACTGCTGGCCATCCAATCTCCCTTCCTGGTTCACATGTTAGCTGATATTGTTAATGGTTCTCTCTCCTCAGGAACTGTCCCTCTCTCCTTTAAATCTTCCGTCATCAAACTCTCCTCAAAAAACAATCCTAATCCCACCAACCTTACAAACTAATGCCTCATCTCCAACCTCCCTTCCCTCTCCAAAGTCCTTTAACGTGTTGTCACCTCTAAAACTCCATGCCCATCTTTCCAGTAACTGCACGTTTGAATCCCTTCAATCAGGTTTCCGTCCCTGCCACAGTACCAAAACTGTTTAGTCACAAATGACATCCTATGTGACTACGGCAATGATAAACTATGCCTCCTGATCTTTCTTGACCTGTCAGCAACATTTGAAATGGTTGAGGACAACATCCTCCTCCAACTCCTCTCCACTGTCGTCCAGCTGAATGTAACTGCATTTGCCTAGTTCAATTCTTATCTAATCATAGCCAGAGTATCACTTGCAATGGCTTCTCTTCCCATGCCCTCACCATTACCTTCAATGCCCCCCAAGGATCTATCCTTGGCCCCCTTTTTCTCATTTACATGCTGCCCCTTGGCAACATCATCCAAAAATAAAACATTCGTTTTCACACGTATATAAAAGCAAAATACTGCAGATGCTGGAAATCTGAAATAAAAACAAAGTGCTGGAAATATTCAGCAGGTCTGACACAATCTGTGGAGAGAGAAACAGTTTCTCTCTCCACAGATGCTGTCAGACCTGCTGAGTACTTCCAGCACTTTGTTTTTATCTCAGATTTCACAAGTATGCTGATAACGCTCAGCTCTACTTCACCACCACCTCTCGACTCTTCCACCATTACTAAATTATCAGACTACTTGTCCAACATCCAGTAATGGATGAGCAGAAATTTCCTCCAACGAAACATTGGGAAGACCAAAGCCATTGCCTTCGGTCCCTGCTACAAACTCTGTTCCCTAGCTACTGACTCCATCTCTGAAAACTGTCTAAGGCTAAACCAGACTGTTTGCAACCTTGGTGTCATATTTGACCCCGACATGTGCTTCAAACCCCTTTCCACCTCTGTAATATCACCAGACTCCACCCTGCCTCAGCTCATCTGCTGCTGAAATCCTTATCCATGTCTTCGTTACCTCTGGACTTGACTATTCCAACACATTCTTAGCTGGCCTTGCACATTCTACCCTCCGTAAACTTGAGGCCATCCAAATCTCTGCTGCCCATGTCCTTACTTGCACCAAGACCCGTTCATCCATCACCCCTGTGCTCGCTGGCGTACACTGGCTCCCAGTCAAGCAAGGCCTCGATTTTAAAATTCTCATCCTTGTTTTTAAATCCCTCCATGGCCTTGTCCCTCCGTCCCTCTGCTCCATCCCCACAACTGTCCAAGATTTCTGTGTTCATCTAATTTTGGCTTCTTCAGCATCCTCAGTTTTAATTGTTCTACCATTGGTGACTGCGTCTTCAGCTGCCTAGGCCCCAAGCACTGGAATTCTGTCCTTAAACCTCTCTGCCTCTCTACAACTCTTTCCTCCTTTAAGACACTCCATAAAACCTACCTCTGACCAAGCCATTAGTCGTCTGCCCTAATATTGTCTTATGTGGCTCAGTGTTCAATTTTGTTCCATAATACTCTTGTGAACCACCTTGGGACATTTTATGTTACAAGTGACAGATAAATACAATTATTGTTATTTGTAATAAAACACTCCATCCACTAACAATTCCTTGTGTAAAAAAGAATCTTTCATCTTCCCCTCTGAATTCATCTCGTGATATTCTTCCACTGACATGCTCTTGATACCAACTTGGCAACCAATAGAAAGAACTTTCACTAATTCTCTCTTATAACCTTTCCTAATTATGAAAAACCCCATTAGAGACCCCTTAACTTTCTTTGTGCCAGCGAAGAAGCTATTTTTCCCAGTCTTCCTTCATAGCCAAGAACATTTTGCTAATTTTCCTACTACACTGCAAAAGTACTTCATTGGCTGTAAAATGATTTGAGACATCCAGAGGTCATAAAAGACACTAAATAAATGCAAGCATTTCTTACTTTTCAATAATTTTCAAATTATTGGGTAGAAATTCAATAAAAAAACTGATTTCCTCCATAGTTTAAGAGAAACAAATCCTGAACTTTCCCATTGTTTTCCTATTAAAATATCTGGTGTAGAAATGCATGCACACTGCATCTGTAATATAATGGTGCATATTGAAGAGCCTTCATAATGACTACAGTTGTGTTAGTGTAAACAATAATCAAAATACACAATTCAAAGCACTTCTAAAACATTAAACTTCAGAAACCATTTCATAATTTGGTTAGACTAAAAAAACGTTCATGGTGTTGATCCATTGCTGCTCACACTCCTACCTATATTTATGTAGCACGTTTAACACAATAATATATCTCAAGGAGCTTCACAACAGTGTAATCAAGGCCAATTGGCCGCAAACTACACAAGGAGATATTAAGGCAGATGACTAAAGGCTTGGTAGAAGAGGCAGGTTTTAAGGAAGATCTTAAAGGAGCAAAGGGAGGTAGAGAGGTAAGAGGCTTAGGGAGGGAATTCCAGAACTTAGGGTCTTGGCAGCTGAAAGCACGGCCACAAATGTTGGAGCAATTAAAATCAGGGATTCTCAAGAGGACAGAATCAGATGAGTGCAGATATCTTGCAGGGTTGGAGGAGATTACCGAGATAAGGAGGGGCGAGGCCATGGAGGGATTTGGAAACCAGGATGAGAATTTTATGAGGCTTTGCTTAACCAGGAGCCAATGTAGGTCTGTGAGCACGGGGTGAAAGAGGACTTGGTGTATGTTAGGACACGAGCAGAGTTTTGGATGACCAGCAAAAATTTTAGCAGTCAACAGATTACAACAGTCCATGCTGAAATATTATAGAGGCATTGTACTGCTAAAATAGCTTCACAGTACTTTGTGATCATGATAACACACTTTACTTTTGGAATAGCCATTTAGGTTTACAAAAGTGGTTTGTGAACTATGTATTTGGTTATCGGTTGTCAATTTAGTTCAATTGTGGTTACTTAGTGTCTCACCTTCAAGCAAGGTAAAAACTGAGTTTCTCCAAATTAAAACCTGTTTATTTTGAGTTCTACTTTTTTCTGATTTTTCACTCTCTTTTTCATGCTAAAATCTATTACTTCACATTTCTCTGCATTGGCGTACATTTGTCACCCAAAGGCAAACCCAACTAATCTGTCTATGACTGAGTAATCTCCTGAATTCTTCTTCAGTTTGCCATGCCCAAAATTTGGCACCAGCAGCAAAAATATATTATACAATTTTCTTTCTTTTGGGCCTCCTTATCTCGAGAGACAATGGATACGCGCCTGGAGGTGGTCAGTGGTTTGTGAAGCAGCGCCTGGAGTGGCTATAAAGGCCAATTCTGGAGTGACAGGCTCTTCCACAGGTGCTGCAGAGAAATTTGTTTGTTGGGGCTGTTGCACAGTTGGCTCTCCCCTTGCGCCTCTGTCTTTTTTCCTGCCAACTACTAAGTCTCTTCGACTCGCCACAATTTAGCCCTGTCTTTATGGCTGCCCGCCAGCTCTGGCGAATGCTGGCAACTGACTCCCACGACTTGTGATCAATGTCACACGATTTCATGTCGCGTTTGCAGACGTCTTTATAACGGAGACATGGACGGCCGGTGGGTCTGATACCAGTGGCGAGCTCGCTGTACAATGTGTCTTTGGGGATCCTGCCATCTTCCATGCGGCTCACATGGCCAAGCCATCTCAAGCGCCGCTGACTCAGTAGTGTGTATAAGCTGGGGATGTTGGCCGCTTCAAGGACTTCTGTGTTGGAGATATAGTCCTGCCACCTGATACAATTTTAAGATCAGAGATGCTGGCACAAATTCTTGCAGCTACATGCCATCAAAACTTGTCATCCATTGACCCCGATTATTTGCTCCATCCCTTCGCTTTATTCATGCAGCTATCTTCGTAAATGCCTTCTAAAAATCCACATGTACAATATTCACCATATTCCCTTCATCAATACACTGATGTTTTACTAATTTACTTGAAACATTTTTGAAGAAACCATTTTGTATAAATTCAGTTTTTCCCTTATTAAAAGGCATACACTAATGCGATCAGTTTGATCTTCTACTTATCCACAGACCCAAAAATCTGAGCTTGTTTATGTTACAATAATGCTACTGGGGCACTCCCTCTGTGCCGCATTGTATGTCATGTGCTCAAATCCTGGAATAGGGCATGAACTCTGTGGCATAGTGAAGTTGGCACTTCAACAAAACACCAAGATAGACATTAGAAAAGCACATTAAAGCACCAAGGACAATCATGGTGATTAGTAGATTTGAACTGCTTTTGTAAAATAAATATACTGTTGCACTTTGAATTAGCTTTGCTATTTGATGAGTATGAGCTATCCCATAAGCATTAACAGCATAAAACAGGCCATTCAGCCTATGCCAGTGTTTATGCTCCATACAAGCCTCCACCTACCCTACTTCATCTAACCCCATCAACATATCCTTCCATTCCTTTCTCCCTCGTGTTTACCTGACTTCCCCTTAAATGCATCTATGCTTATCACCTCACCTACTCCTGGTGGTAGAAGTTCCACATTCTAATCACTCTCTGGGTAAAGAACATACTCTTGAAATCCCAGTTGGATTTATTAGTGACTATTTTATATTTATCTTGTCTCCTCTGCAAGTGGAAACTTCTTCTCCATGTCTGCCATATCAAGCCCTTTCATAATCTTAAAAAAACCTTCATCATTTCAGTCTTTTCTAGAGAATAAAAAGAGACCCAGTCTGATCAATCTTTCTTAATTGATACCATAACTGAAAGGTTGTATCTTTTTAGTAAATCTTTTTGCACTCTTTGGATTTCCTCCAGACCCTATGGAGGCCAGACACAGTACTCCAAGTGTGGTCTAACCAAGGTTCTATACAAGTTTAACATCATTTTTTTTCAGTTGTATCCCTCTAGAATTGAACCCCAGTGGTTTGCATTTTTTTTAAAAGCCTTATTAACCTGCGTCACTTAGTGATTTGTGTAGAAATGCCCCCAGATCCCTCAACCCATTTAGTATTTATTTTCTAAGTAGTATGTGGCTATTTATTCTTCTGATCAAAATGCACCACCTCACACTTGCCTAATTGGCAAATGAACTTCAATATACACACCAATGCAAGTTTCATGACGTGTTCCTGTATTTTGTCACATCTGGGTCTACGTCCTCCTGTGATTTCATTTTAAACTGTGATTGTGAACAGCACAGCAAGCAACAATGCAAGTAACCCACTCTGAAGCATACTGTGCTATCCTCCAGAATGCGGGAAAACCTTGCCTTGAAAAAATCTATAGTCCTCTCTGTGACCAATCTTGTTAATGAATGGGCTTCATTGTAGCAATGTTCTGCCGGTGTCTTCAGCAGAAGTAGGTCAGAAGCCCTGGGAGCAAAGGGTATATCATATCTCACTGATGCCATCTTGACACAGCTATCTTCCCTGAATACAGCTAGCAGGCTGCAGTACCTTGAAGAAGATGTGACAACTCTCTCCAAATTTGGCATTGACATGTAGGATTCATTGTAGCTGGTCACAGAAAGTGAACATTGAGGGAATGGAATCTGTTTCTGTTCAGGAAATTCAATGAGCCCACTATTGGAGCCTGCAATACAAAATACATCTATTTCTTCCTGAACATTGGGAAACCAACAATGTGATAGAACTGAAAGATCCTATTATGCTGCTGCCTAAGAATCATCTTAAGACTCACTTCAAGATTGCATTGGTGATCTGCCATAGGCAGCACCAGATGAAACCAGAGGTGATGTTGAAGAGGTCCCCCCGATTTTAAGCAGATCACAGAATCAATCACAGAACTGTCACAGCGCAGGAGGCCGCCATTCAGCCATCGTGTCTGCACTGGCTCTCCAAAACAGCAATTCATCTAATGTAATTCCCCCACCTTTTCCCCGTAGCCCTGCACATTCTTCCTTTTCAGATAACAATCCAATTCCCTCTTGCATGTCTCGATTGAACCTGCCTCCACCACACTCTCAGGCAGTGCATTCCAGATCCTAACCACTCGCTCTGTGAAAAAGTTTTTCCTCATGTTGCCATTGCTTCTTTTGCCAATTACCTTAAATCTGTGCCCTCTTGATCTCAATCCTTCCACCAATAGGAACAGTTTTTCCCTTTCTACCCTGTCGCAGACATTTGATTTTGAACACCTCCATTAAATCTCCTCTCAACCTTCAAGGATAACAGTCCCACCTTCTCCAATCGATCCACGTAACTGAAGTTCCTCATTCCTGGAACCATTCTCAAGAATCTTTTCTGCACTCTCTCCAATGTCTTCACATCTTTCCTAAAGTGAGGTGCCCAGAACTGGACACAATACTCCAGTTGAGGCCAAACCAAAGTTCATAACAAGTTTAACATAACCTCCTAGCTTTTGTACTCTATGCCACTATTAATGAAGCCTAGGATGCTGTATGCTCTATTAACCACTCTCTCAACTTGTCCTGCCACCTTCAACGATTTATGCACATATACACCCAGGTCCCTCAACTCCTGCACCCCCTTTAGAATTGCACCCTTTATTTTATATTGTCTCTCTGTATTCTTCCTACTAAAATGAATCACTTCACACTTCTCTGCATTAATTTTCATCTGCCACCATCTAACTATGTCCTTTTGAAGTTCTACACCATCCTCCTCACAGCTCACAATGTTTTCAAGTTTCATATCATCCACAAATTTTGAAATTGTGCCCTGTCCACCAAGGTCGAGGTCATTAATATATATCAGGAACAGCAAGGGTCCTAACCCCGACCCTTGGGGAACTCTACTACAAACCTTCCTCCAGTCCAAAAAAAATTCATTTATCACTACTCTCTGCTCCTGTGTAAGGCAGTTCATGTGTTCTCTAAACAGTTTATGTACCTTATGAATTGTTGGTTACACCTATTCCTGTTGATTTAATGCTTTTTGGTATTTCTGATTATAGAAGAATGTAAGCAGTTGTGGTGTAGATCCTGTATGCAGAATTCATCAGGTGGTAGTAACATGGAGTGTGGAGAACATTGGGATGAGGGGAGAAGAATTCTGACCAAAGACATCATTGATAGGGCTCATACATTGGACTTCTGAAAATAAGACAGTTTTAACTGAACAAGGATATATAAATGACATGTCGGGACATGTCATCAAGGTGGTGGCCCAGCCCAATTACACTACCAGACACTCTGCAACAAACCTGGTAGACAATGGCTTCCCTGGAAATATGTAAAAGGATTTCTTCCTGCCTTATCTGAATAGAAGCATCAAAAACAAGAGACACCGGTTGCTGGTGTGTACCTGGATACCGCCCCCCCAGCCACCCACCCAAACATCCCTGTTGGGAACAGGAAATGACCATATGTTAGATGGTCTTGGCAGGTGGTGAGGTGCCACGGTTGAATTGCTGAGGTACTGAAGCCCAATCAGATGACCCAATTCAGGGTTTTACCTGATATGTTAAGGGGCCAGAGTCATAAAAGGGTATAAAAGTCACAGCCCATGAAGACATCGCTGCTGCAGCCGGAGGATAGTTAGTGACCTGGTTTGTGACTGGAAAACGTGCAGAGACATTGTTTGACAATCCAACCACCCGGGAACGAACTCTAGCACATGAGCAACTGGTATTGTGAGTACGTGCTGCCGCTTAGTAGGTCAATAAAGGTGTACCACATTTAGTGGAACAGTATCCAAGTTGTTGTGTGCCATTGATATCCAGAGCAAAAGGTAGAACCTTTAGACCAGAGAGAGGGTCATTTTTTTTTATTCGATCATGGGATGTGGGCGTCGCTGGCAAGGCCAGCATTGATTGCCCCTCCCGAATTGTCCTTGCAGAGGTGCTGGTGAGATGCCTTCTTGAACCGCTGCAGTCCTTGGGGTGTAGGTACACCAACAGTGCTGTTAGGAAGGGAGTTCCAGGAATTTGACCCAAAGACAGTGAAGGAACAACGATATAGTTCCAAGTCAGGATGGTGTGTGGCTTGGAGGGGAACTTGCAGGTGGTGGTGTTCCCATGAATCTACTGCCCTTGTCCTTCTAGGTGGTAGAGGTCACGCGTTTGGAAGCTGTGTCGAAGGAGTTCCTGAAGTGTATCTTGTATATGGTACACACTGCTGCTACTGTACGTCTGTGGTGAAGGGAGTGAATGTTGAAGGTGGTGGAGCGGGTGCCAATCAAGCGGGCTGCTTTGTCCTGGATGATGTTGAGCTTCTTGAGTGATGTTGGAGTTGCACCCATCCAGGCAACTGGAGAGTATTCCATCACACTACTGACCTGCGCCTTGTAGATGGTGGACAGGCAGTGAGATACTTGCTGCAGAATTCCCAGCCTATGACCTGTTCTTGTAGCCACAGCATATCTTATGTGGCTGGTCCAGTTCAGTTTCTGATCCACAAGGATGTTCATAGTGGGGGATTCGGTGATGGCAATGCCATTGAATGTCAAGGGGAGATGGTTACATTGTCTCTTGTTTGAGATGGTCATTGCCTGACATTTGTCTGGCACGAATGTTACTTGCCACTTTTCAGCCCAAGCCTGGATGTTGTCCAGGTCTTGCTGCATATGGACACTAGCTGCTTTAGTACCTGAGGAGTCGCGAATGGTGCTGAACATTGTGCAATCATCAGGGAACATCTCCACTTCTGACCTTATGTTGGAGGAAAGGTCATTGATGAAGCAACTGAAGATGGTTGGGCCGAGGACACTAGCCAGAGGAAATCCTGCAGTAATGGCATGAGACTGAGATGATTGACCTCCAACTACCACAATCATCTTCCTTTGTGCTAGGTATGACTCCAACCAGCCGAGAGTTTTCCCCATGATTCCCATTGACTCCTGTTTGCTAGGGCTTCTTGATGCCACACTCGGTCAAATGTTGCCTTGAAGTCAAGGGCAGTAACTCTCACCTAACCTCTTGACTTCAGCTCTTTTGTCCATGTTTGGACCAAGGCCAAGGTCAGGAGCTGAGTGGCCCTGGCGGAACCCAAGCTGAGTGTCTGTGAGCAGGTTATTGCTGAGTAAGTGCCGCTTGATAGCACTGTCGACGACACCTTCCTTCACATCCATGGCTAAGCAAGGAAGTTAAGGATAACATAAAGACAAAAACTAAGGCATACCATATTGCAAAGGCCAGTGGCAGGCTGGAAGATTAGGAAACTTTTAAAAATCAACAAAGGGTTACTAAAAAAGTAATAAAAAGAGCAAAGGTAAATTATGAAAGAAAACTAGCGCAAAATATAAAAACGGATAGCAAAAGCTTCTATAAGTATATAAAAGGGAAGAGAGTAGCTAAAGTGAATGTTAGTCCCTTGGAGGATGTAACTGGGGAGTTAACAGTGGGGAACACAGAAATGGCAGAGACACTAAATCAGTATTTTGCCTTAGTTTTCACAGTGGGGGACACTAGTACCATCCCAATAGTAACAGGTACTGCAGAGGTTATAGAAAGAGAGGAACTGAGAACAATCATCATCACTACGGAAAAAGTACTGAGCAAACTAATGGGATTGAAGGCAGACAAGTCCCTAGGGCCTGATGGCCTACGTCCTAGGGTCCTAAAGGAAGTAGCAGCGGAGATAGTGGATCCATTGTTTATAATATTCCAAAATTCCCTGGATGTGGGAAAGGTTCCAGTGGATTGGAAAAATGCTAATATACCACCCTTATTCAAAAAGGGAGGGAGGCAGAAAGTAGGAAACTATAGACCAGTTAGTTTAACATCTGTCATTGGTAAATAGTTAAAATCCATTATTAAGGAAGTAATAACAGGACATTTACATTTATCCATCCATCAATATTGGCGACCACGCTCTGGAAGTGGTTCAAGAGTTCACCTACCTAGGCTCAACTATCACCAGTAACCTGTCTCTAGATGCAGAAATCAACAAGCGCATGGGTAAGGCTTCCACTGTTATGTCCAGACTGGCCAAGAGAGTGTGGGAAAATGGCGCACTGACACGGAACACAAAAGTCCGAGTGTATCAGGCCTGTGTCCTCAGTACCTTGCTCTACGGCAGCGAGGCCTGGACAACGTATGCCAGCCAAGAGCGACGTCTCAATTCATTCCATCTTCGCTGCCTTCGGAGAATACTTGGCATCAGGTGGCAGGACTATATCTCCAACACAGAAGTCCTTGAAGCGGCCAACACCCCCAGCTTATACACACTACTGAGTCAGCGGCGCTTGAGATGGCTTGGCCATGTGAGCCGCATGGAAGATGGCAGGATCCCCAAAGACACATTGTACAGCGAGCTCGCCACTGGTATCAGACCCACCGGCCGTCCATGTCTCCGCTATAAAGACGTCTGCAAACGCGACATGAAATCGTGTGACATTGATCACAAGTCGTGGGAGTCAGTTGCCAGCATTCGCCAGAGCTGGCGGGCAGCCATAAAGACAGGGCTAAATTGTGGCGAGTCGAAGAGACTTAGTAGTTGGCAGGAAAAAAGACAGAGGCGCAAGGGGAGAGCCAACTGTGCAACAGCCCCGACAAACAAATTTCTCTGCAGCACCTGTGGAAGAGCCTGTCACTCCAGAATTGGCCTTTATAGCCACTCCAGGCGCTGCTTCACAAACCACTGACCACCTCCAGGCGCATATCCATTGTCTCTCGAGATAAGGAGGCCCAAAAGAACAGGACATTTAGAAAGTCAAAACGCAATCCATCAGAGTCAGCATGGTTTTATGAAGGGTAAATCGTGTTTGACTAATTTACTAGAGTTCTTCGAAGATGGAACTAGCAAAATGGATAATGGGGATCCTATAGATGTAGTTTTTCTGGACTTCCAGAGGTAATTGATAAGGTGCCGCACAAAAGGTTAGTACACGAGGTAAGATCACATGGGGTTAGGGGCAATTTATTAGCTTGGATAGAGATAAATGGGTCTTTTTCTGGTTGGCAGGATGTAACTAGTGGGGTGCCACAGGGTTTGGTCCTCGGGCCCCAACTATTTACAATCTTTATTAATGGCTAGGATGCAGGATAGGAGGTACTATAGCCAAATTTGCAGATGACACTAAAATAGGTGGGATAGTAAGTTGCAATAAAGAAATTTACAAATGGATATGGATAGGTTAGGTGAATGGGCCAAAATCTGGCAGATGGAGGTTAACGTGGATAAGTGTGAGGTTACCCATTTTGGTCGGAAAAATAGAAAGGCAAATTATTATCTAAATGGACAGAAAATTCAGAGTCCTTCGGTTCAGAGGGATCTGGGTGTCTTTCTGCATGAATCGCAGAAAACTAGTATGCAGATGCAGCAGGTAATAAGGAAGGCAAATGGAATTTGGCATTTATTTCTAAAGGAATAGAGTATAAAAGTAGGGAACTGTTGCTGCAACTGTGCAAGGCATTAGTGAGACCGTACTTGGAGTATTGTGTACAGTTTTGGTCCCCTTACTTGAGGAGGGATGTAGTTGCATTGAAGGCAGTTCAGAGGAGGTTCACTAGATTGATTCCAGAGATGAGTGGTTTGTCTTATGAAGAGAGATTGAACAGTTTAGGCCTTTACTCTCTAGAGTTTAGAAGAATGAGAGGAGATCTAATTGAGGTACATAAGATGATTAAGGGGATTGACAAAGTAGACGTAGAGAGGATGTTTCCTCTTGTGGAGCAATCTAGAATGAGAGGTCAGAGTTTTAGGATAAGGGATAGCATATTTAAAACAGAGATGAGGAGAAAATACTTCTCTCAAAGGGTCGTGAGTCTGTGGAATTCACTACCCCAGAGTGCGGTGGATGCCGGGACATTGAGCAAATTTAAGGAGGAGATAGACAGATTTTTTATTAGCAATGAGTGGAAAGGTTATGGAGAACAGGCAGGAAAGTGGAGTTGAGGCCAAGATGAGATCAGCCATGATCGTATTGAATGGCGGAGCAGGCTCGAGGGGTTGAATTGCCTATTCCTGCTCCTAGTTCTAATGTTCACTTTGCTGACAATCGTGAGCAGACTGATAGGGCGGTAACTGGCCGTTTCGGGTTTGTCCTGCTTTTTCTGCACAGGACATACCTGGGCAATTTTTCACATTGCCAGGTAGATACCAGTGTTGTCGCTGTACTGCAACAGCTTGGCTAGGGGCGCAGCAAGTTCTGGAGCACACATCTTCAGTATTATTGCTGGAGCGTTGTCAGGGCCCATAGCCTTTGCAGTATCTAGTGCCTTCAGCCGTTTCTTGATATCACGTGGAGTGAATCAGATTGGCTGATGCTGGGGACCTCAGGAGAAGGCAGAGATGGATCATCCACTCGGCACTTCTGGCTAAAGATGGTTGCAAATGCTTCAGCCTTGTCTTTTGCACTGATGTGCCCCCCCCCCCTGCCCCTGCCGTTGTTCATTTCCAGTGCCTAGGTCGATGCTGGGTGGTCCGTCCTGTTTCATTCCATTTCTTACACTTTGTAGCAGTTTGAAGCAACTGAGTGGCTTGCTAGGCCATTTCAGAGGGCATTTAAGAGTCAACCACAGTGCTGTGGGACTGGAGTCACGTGTAGGCCAGACCAGGTAAGGATGACAGATTTCCTTCGCTAAAAGGACTTTAGTGAATTAGTTTTTACAACAATCAACAATGGTTTCATGGTCACCACTAGACTAGTTTTTTAAATTCCAGATTTATTAATTGCCATCTGCCATGGTGGGATTTGAACCCATGCCCCCAGAGCATTAGCCTGGGCTCTGGGTTACTAGTCTAGTGTCATTACCACTGGGCCACGACCTCTCCTTACACCTGTCATTCTGCCAATTTTATATCCATGTTGCTACGGTCCCTTTTATTCCATGAGCTATAACTTCGCTCACAAGTCTGTTGTGCGGCATTTATCAAAAGTTTTTTCGAAGTCCATGTACACCACACAGTATTCTCCTGATCAACCTTCTCTGTCACCTCATCAAAAAACTCCAGCAAGTTAGTTAAACATGATTTGCTCTTCACAAATCCATGCTGCTAAAAAAAAAAACTTGTATTTATAACAGCGCCTTTAATGCAGTAAAACTGCTCGAGGCATAACACAAGAACATTATTAAAAAAATTTGACACTGAGCCACACAGGCAGATATTAGGGCAGATGACCAAATGGTTGGTCAAAGAGATAGGCTTTAAGGAGCATCATAAAGGAGGAAAGGGAGGTAGAGAGGCAGAGAAGGGAGGGAATTGCACAGGTTAGGGCCTTGGCAGCTGAAGGCATGGTGGAGCAATAACATTTCATTTACGCGGTATGAGCGCGTACCTATGGAAATAATCTGATTTGCTGACCGGGGGAAAGTGTCTGGAATTAAAAAAAACTAACAGCCTGTTTTGGGAATATACATAGCAGCTTTTCCTGTAATTTAGTTCTCAACAACTGTTTTGGTTTCTGTTATTTGACATTCCATGCAATAACCAGGACTAAAATTTTATACATACAAACACCCACCAAAACCTTTCAAGTTTGGCAAGGGCATAAAAAGCAGATATCAGATTGACCATCCACTATTTTATGATCAAATATTGCCTGATTTCTGCCATCAGTGAAGTTGTCGGCAGACACAAATAGACTGAGGTGATTTGCCTTTAACAAATACATGTTGGCCAAAATGCTGCTGAAGTGCTTGATCAGTGCTCTAGTCACCCAGCAACCATTTGATGGAGTGGCTGTAATTTGTTTTCATAAAAAACCTACTTCCCCTTCTCATCTCTCCATCACATGCAAAACTGCCAGCCCTTCACTGACTGCTTATTTTGCTCCCATTGTATAATGAGCAAAACCAAGAGTATCACAAAAATATTTAAATGAGCTGACCTCACATTATTGAGTGAGTTCTACTACAACCTGGAGTGCCTGAACAGCACCAGCTGGTAAGGTAATTTTGTATCCATATATGATGGCTGCGCATTTTGTTCCAAACTGATAGCCATGTGTTTCTTTGTTCAAGGATACTTCAACGACTGTTTCATACTTCGAGTAGTTCAAGGCAACTTTGGAGCCACAAGTTTCCTTGAAGTTGAGTTCAAAGAAGATATGAAAAACAAAGTCTCAAGGAAAAGAACATATTATTCTTTGAGAAAAATTTTATCTTTGTCTTTATATCCACTTGCTCTTTTTAATCTTTCATTTCTATTTTTATCCCTGTAGACCAAATTTTCTTCCAGAATTAATCTAAACTGCTCAGTAAAAATCATTAACCATAATGGCCTTGACAAAATAACATTCTGATTATATTTAGAATTGTAAAAACAAAACTTGACTGTTTGCCAAGCTTTTAAAGTAGCAATTTTAACTCTTAATGATAGCATATAACATTCTATTTCAATTATATTTGTGAAATGAAAAGGTAATTTCTATTTTTGCATTGATTTGTGCTCCTGTTGCTTTAAGATAACTTCACATTATGCAAAATTGATGCACACCAAATTAATGGTAAATGATCAAAAACATAGAACTTAAGCCACCTACTTCTGCAAAGCACATTTTACATTGTATAAAGTTGAAGTCTTGCCAGCATGGATATTACTACATTTGAGCACAATCACCAAAACACATGCAAAACAAAAATCAGCAAAGCTTCTGTGCTCCCAGTTTTTCTTTAAACACTTCTGAATCTGGTTGAAAAAATTCAAAATTCAAAACCTGAGTCACTAGTGGGTTTAGGCCATAGCTGCAGCACAAATAGAGCAACGTCATAAATTGTGTTCCTCAAAGAAAACTAGGTGATTTGAAGTGGTTATTTGGGTGGTGCAGCAATTTAAATGGGAGATGTCTTTTTTGTGGGAAGAGAAAAAAGCAACAAGAAACACAAGTGCAGGAACTACATAAACTTTCAAATCCATTAAGGTGAAAAGCCTACAAGTGACTGCTGGAAAAATATTTCCTAAAGCTCTTTCCAGCTTTACCCGACAGCAGCTAAGGATCCTTTTAAGTACCATTGCAATGCTTGCTTCCCAGTCGGTATCAGCCATGGTTGGAATTGATGATAATCAGGGAGGCAGAAATAAAAATGGTGTGGGAACCACATGATGCCACTTGAAGCCTTTTTGTACTGCGCTGTAATATTCTAATTCTAAAATTCTAATTCTAATATTTCTGATGCAGCACTGCAGTCAGGATTCAATTCTGCCCAAAAATTGAAATGGATGTCAGAACAGCAGGACAGTCACTCCGTTTAGTTCATTTACTGCCTTGTTTTGAAAGTAAATGGGGTGGCAGTGAGTTGAAAATCACATTTGTGGTATCCAATTAGATCTTGAGATTCAGAACTCTTGTATTTTAACTTTGTATCTTTATAACAAAACAGCTTTCTTTGGCCCATGTGTGAGATTAAGGAGGGGAGATGCTGATGCACACTAATTTGGTCATTAAACATGTTGGAGTGTGACTTAGCCTCATGGATCATGCTTCTTTATAACATCCCTAAATCATTTTGTTTTTCTACTGCTTGTAATTTTGCATCACTGTGTTATGTTTAGTTGAGCAGATTTTCTCAAAGTGCCCCACCTTGACTTTTTGTCCTCCTCTCGTTCAATCTCTTACCACCAATACCCAAGGAAGGATATACTTGCCATAAAGGGAATGCAATGAAGGTTCGTCAGACCGATCCCTGGGATGGCGGGATTGTCTTATGAGGAGAGATTGAGAAAACTGGGCCTGTATCTTTTTTAAAAAGGGGTGGCACAGTGACGCAGTGGTTAGCGCTGCAGCCTCACAGCTACAGCGACCTGGGTTCGGTTCTAGGTACTGCCTGTGCGGAGTTTGCAAGTTCTCCCTGTGACCGCGTGGGTTTCCGCCGGGTGCTCCGGTTTCCTCCCACAGCCAAAGACTTGCAGGTTGATAGGTAAATTGGCCATTGTAAATTGCCCCTAGCGTAGGTAGGTGGTAGGAGAATTGAGGGAAGGTGGGAATGTGGTAGGGAATATGGGATTAATGTAGGATTAGTATAAATGAGTGGTTGATGGTCGGCACAGACTCAGTGGGCCGAAGGGCCTGTTTCAGTGCTGTATCTCTCTATGACTCTATGACCTGCATTTGTGGCTCTTCAGATACCCTCTGTCACTAAGTTTCCAGTTTCCTGGCCCTAACCATCTTCTTTTCACCACAAATGTCCAATCACTTTACACTTTAATCCCAACCAGGATGGTCTGAGGGCTCTCCACTTCTTCCTTGAACAGAGGCCCAATCAGTCCCCATCCATCATCACCTTCTCCCCCATATGGCTGAACTTTTCACATTGAACAATTTCTCCTTTAACTTCACTCATTCCTCCAAATAAAAGATGCTGCTATAGAAACCCATCTGGGTCCTAGCTATCCCTGCCTTTTTGTGGGATTTGTGAATCATGCTTTGTTCCAGTCCTATTCACCTCTTTATCTGCCACATTGATAATGGTTACTGGTGCCATTTCCTGCTCTTGCCTTGAATTGGAAAATATCACAACCTTGCTTCCAATTTCCAACCTTACCTTGCCTTCACATGGTGAATTTCCAACTCTTCCCTTCCTTGGCTTCTCTATCTCCATTTCCCAGTTTTTCAGTCTCTATCGGTTCTGTTCTGAAAATGGCATTCTCCATAGGTCTTCATTTTTTCTCAACCGAGGATTCACTTTCACTGTAGTTGACAGGGCCCTGAATTGTGTCCATTCCATTACCCGCACTTCTGCTCTCTCTCCCCTTCCCCCCCACCCTTCCACAACCACAATAAGATTCTTCTTGTCGTCACCTTCCAATCCACCAGCCTGCACATTCAACAGATCATTCTCCACCATTTCCAACACCTCCAGCTTTATAGCAGCACCAAACAGCTTCACTTCCTCTCTGGTCTCAGCAATCTGAAGGGAACATTCCCTCAGCGACACCCTGGTCCACTCCTTTATCACCCCAGCACCCCCCTTGCCTTCCCACTGCACCTTTCCCTGCAAGCACAAGAGAGATGCAGCATCTACTCTTAACCTCCCTTCCTACTGTCCAGGTAAAACAGCAATTTACTTGTACTTCTTTCAACTGAGTCTACTGTATTCACAGGCGGGATTACTTACATAGTCTTTATGATAAGCAGAACCTCCATTTGCCATGGTTTAATGTTAACACACAAGGAGGAAATCTTGTATTGAGCTCAGCACTTAATGAGATATGTTCCAGCAATCTAGGCACACCCTCATGAAGGTTTTTGAAATGTTGAAAAAAAAATGGCTCTGGTTTTGTGATAAGCACCGAAAAATTTCCATTTCCGCAACATGTAGCAGTGTTGTAAATTGACCAATTAGCTCTGAAGCCATTTGTAGCCACATAGCAAGTTCGGCAGATTGCGATCTCCTATTCCAAATGAGCAACACCTATTTAGCAAGAATAGTTTAAATAACTGAGGATTTAATCAACTTGTTCCTTGGAAAGTGTTTTGAGAACTGAAGCATTTATAACTATCGATACCTATATTTTCTTAAGTCTCTGAAGGAAATGCTTGGTTTTCCTGTGTCTGCTCTTTATATGGTCAATTTGCAACATCAATGGGCCTTCTGCAACCTAATCTTGACTTTCATTAACTGTTTAAAAAATACTGTATTCAGCAACTCTTCCTTATCAACAGAAGGGTGGCATGCAACTCGAATTTCAAGAACAGAAACCAGGAAATCAGCTTGGTCTTGGAAACAGTTGCATTATCTTAAATAATAAAACAAAATGCTGGAAATACTCAGCAGGTCTGGCGCCACCTGTGGAGAGAGAAACAGAGTTAATGTTTCAGGTCGATAACGTTTCATCAGAACTGGACTCCAGACTGATGAAAGGTCATTGACCTGAAATGTTAACTCAGTTTCTCTCTCCACAGGTGCTGCCAGACTTGCTGAGTATTTTCAACATTTCGTTTTTATTTCCGATTTCCAGCATCCACAGTATTTTTTTTTGCATTAACTTCAAGTCTTTTCGGTCTATCTCATGGTCATTACTTCGAAGTTCGTCTGCTTCTGGTGTTGAGGATCATGCCTTTGTTAACCGCTCGACTTGACTATTCCAATGCTTTCCTGGTCAGCCTCCCATCCTCCACCCTCCTAAAATTTGAGCTCGTGTAAAACTTTGATACCCATATGTTAATGTGCATCAAGTCATATTCACTCATCACCCCTGTGCTCGCTGACCTACATTGGCTCTTGGTCCAGCAACACCTCGATTTAAAACTTCCTCCCTGGTTTTCAATTCCCGCCATGGCCTCAAACCCTCCCCATCTCTCTAATCTCCTCCAGCCCAACAACTTTCTAAGAATTCTGCATTCCTCCAGATCTGGCACCTTGCACCTCCCCGATTTAAACTGTTCCACCGTTGGTGGCTGTGGCTTCAGTTGTCTGGGCCCAAGCTCTGGAATTCCCTCCATAAGCATTGCCACTTGGCTCCTGTCCTTTAATAAGCTCCTTAAAACCTCTCTCTTCCCAGTCCTCATCTCTCATGCGGCTTGGTGCCAAATTTTGTTAACATCCCCATGGACTTAATTCTTCTTCTTCTTCTTTGGCCTCCTTGTCTCGAGAGACTATGGGTAAGCACCTGGAGGTGGTCAGTGGTTTGTGAAGCAGTGCCTGGACTGGCTATAAAGGCCAATTCTAGAGTGACAGACTCTTCCACAGGTGCTGCAGATAAAATTGGTTGTCGGGGCTGTTGCACAGTTGGTTCCCCCCTTGCGCTTCTGTCTTTGTTCCTGCCAACTGCTAAGTCTCTTTGACTCGCCACACTTTAGCCCCGCCTTTATGGCTGCCCACCAGCTCTGGCAATCGCTGGCAACTGACTCCCACGACTTGTGATCAATGTCACAGGATTTCATGTCGCGTTTACGGACGTCTTTAAAGCAGAGACATGGAAGGCCGGTGGGTCTGACACCAGTGACAAGCTCGCTGTACAATGTGTCTTTGGGGATCCTGCCATCTTCCATGCGGCTCACATGGCCAAGCCATCTCAAGCGCCGCTGGCTCAGTAGGGTGTATATGCTGGGGATGTTGGCCACCTCCAGGACTTCTGTGTTGGAGATATGGTCCTGCCACCTAATGCCAAGGATTCTCTGGAGGCAGCGAAGATGGAATGAATTGAGACGTCGCTCTTGGCTGACATACGTTGTCCAGGCCTCGCTGCCGTAGAGCAAGGTACTGAGGACACAGGCTTGATACACTCGGACTTTTTTGTTCCGTGTCAGTGCACCATTTTCCCACACTCTCTTGGCCAGTCTGGACATAGCAGTGGAAGCCTTTCCCATGCGCTTGTTGATTTCTGCATCGAGAGACAGGTTACTGGTGATAGTTGAGCCTAGGTAGGTGAACTCTTGAACCACTTCCAGAGCGTGGTCGCCAATATTGATGGATGGAGCATTTCTGATGTCCTGTCCCATGATGTTCGTTTTCTTGAGGCTGTTGGTTAGGCCAAATTCATTGCAGGCAGCCGCAATCCTATCGATGAGTCTCTGCAGACACACTTCAGTGTGAGATGTTAATGCAGCATCATCAGCAAAGAGGAGTTCATGGAGTTAATTAAAGGTGCTATATAAATGCAAGTAGCTATTAATTAGGAGGCGGTCACAAGTAAGCCATCACTTGCTGCTGGTTTAAGTTTACTCAAGAGTGGATAGGAAGGTGGTAGTGATAGGGGCCAGTATACTGAGGTGGATAGATACTGTTCTCTACAGCTGTGACAGAGATCTGAAGGCTGTGTTGCCTGCCCAGTGCCAGGGTTAGAGCCATCTCCTCGCAGCTGGAGACAAACAGAGTTGGAGGGGTATGATCCAGTTGTCGTAGTCCACGTAAGAACCAATGACATAAGTAAAACTAGGAATAATGCTCTGCTGAGAAGGTTTGAGGAGTTAGAGTCAAAATTAAAATGCAGAATGTCAAAAAGTGATAATCACTGGATTGTTACCTGAGCCATGCACCAATTAGCATAGTGTCAAGAATATGAGAGAATTAAACCTGTGGCTCAAAGACAGGTGTGAGAAAAAGGGGGTTCTTTTCATGGGGCATCAGCACTGGGGAAAAAGGGAGCTGTACTGCTGGAATGGGCTCTACTTGAACAGGGCTGGGTTCAGTGTTCTGCTGAATTATATAACTAGGGCTGTGGATAGGGCTTTCAGTTAAAAGGGGGGGGGGGAGGGGTCATGTGAAGGGAGATTTAGAAATCTAAAGAGAAAAGTTGAGACAATAAAGCAGTGTAGACACGTGGGTAAAGACAAGCAGAGTGGGACAGGAGGGGAGAGAGTTTAATGATAATAGTGCATCAGCGAATAAGGTTTATGCAAAGAATAATAGTAAAAAAATTAAAGGTTCTTAGTATCAATGCATTGTGCATTCAGATAAAGGTAGATAAACTAGCAGGACAAATAGAGTTAAATGGTTTAGATCTAATCACCATTACAGAGACATGGTTACAAGGTGACCAAAGTTGGGAAATAAATATTTCAGGATACACAACATTTCAAAAAGACAGACGGAAGAGAAGGAGTCGCCCTGATAGGAATGGATGGCACAAGGGTAGTACTGAGAAAGGATCTTGGATCAGAAGATCAGGAAGTGGAATCAATATGGGTGGAGAATAGGAATAACAAGGGTAAGAAAACATTGGTGGGAGTAATCTTTAGGCCCCTAAAAGTAGTTATATCCTTGGGCAAAGCGTTAAGCAACAACTAATTGGAACTTGTAACAAAGACAATGTAATAATTGTGGGGGACTTTAATCTTCATATAGTCTGGAAGACGTGACTGTGTGTAAAAACAGCCTAAACCAGTTTTGAGAGACACCAGCGAAGCATGCCTACTGGAGGAAGCAGCTGTCTATTTCGCTCAGCAGAAATTCTACAATGAGATACTGGTTGTGTTAGGAGGAACAAAACCCTTTGAAGAGACCATTTGTATTGAAGGTAGCAAAATTCCTTTTCTTTATTTCCAATCCATGAAGTATTTGCTTCAAGATTGAATCTCTCTTGACTGATTGTGTGTTCTGGAATTCGCATTAAAGTTTCGACTGAGAGATTGTCGGTTTTAAAATCCGAGTGGAACCATTGCTATACTCCTTGTTTGAAGGACTGTTTGCTCCTGCAGCAGCCGAAGTGCTTTGAATGCCTATCGATTGAAAGACTATTTCACCAAATCCGTGTGAAGACTTCAAGTGGCATTTGATTATTTTTACACTAGGATACCCCATCCAACAGGAACGTAACCCACAAAGACTTATAACCCAGTTATTTCTTTTTCTTAAGAAACAGCTAATTATTAAAACATCATTCTTTTTAAAAACCGGTTAACCGTTGATTCTTGAGTGTGTGTGTGAATGGGGGAGTTAGGTTAAAATAAGAAGTTATAAGGTCTTGAGACATAGGTACATCTTAATAGTGTTAAGATGTAGTTTTAATAAATAGTTAATTTGTTGTTGTCTAACGATACCTGGTTTGGTCAGTTTTACTCTGGGGGTTACTAGAGTGTTTAATTTGGCTGTTTTCCGGTTGGGTGGGAAAACTTTAATATGCTACAACCTGTGGAGTGATGGGACTAAATTGACAGCGCATTACTCCCATCCCGGTCGTAACATGCAACTGAATGCAATATTAAGATTGAAAGTGACATTCTCCAGACCAAACAAGAATCTTAATCTTAAACAAAGCCAACTACACAGGTATGAGGGGACAGCTGGCTACATAGACTAAAACATATGGTGATAAGTAAACAGTGGGAAACATTGAGAGAGAATTCAAAAATGTTCAAGAAAAATACAATCCATTAAAAACAAAACCTCAGCAAGAAAAAGCCATACATGCCATACTAGGGAATTTAAGGACAGTATTACATTAAAATAGGCTTGTAATGTTTGGAAGAATTGGGACTGTTTCAGAAACCAGCAAAACGTGAGCAAAAAGTTGATAAAAAAGGGAAAAAGTAAAATGAGACAGTAAACTAGCCAGGAATATAACAACGATTCTAAGAGTTTTTACAAGTATAATGTTGTGAGTGTTTTCATTTGTTTGCTCAGTTTTGAGAATTTGTGTTTTAAAACTGTAAAGGATTCCATGGATGTTGGAACTTTGGGTGTTTTTTTAAGGGAGGTCACCAGAAGGTTTGGACTGAGTTTGAACTGTAAACAGTTTCTGAAAGGCAAATAACCCAGCAGGGGTTGCTTTTGATTTGGTAAGATGTTTACGAAGAAGTGACAAGCCAAGACTAATGATATTCAGGAGGCTTGCTTTCTGGAAATTTTTAGTTTCAATTTAAACTGATAAAAATGCCAATTGAGTTTTTGCCAGCAACAGAAGAGAATACCAGCTCATCTCTCTCTTGCAAAGAAACCCTGGGCTGAATTTTATGATGCGTCCTCCGATGATATAGAGGGGGCGGCTTCCGCGTCCCCAGCAACACCGCGCAAGTGTTGGCACCATTTCTAAAGGACTTTAAGTCGGCACAAGTAAGTTTAATTTTTAAAGGGTTTAAAATAAAATATTTTTAATACACTGAAAGATAAGTGATGGAGGCCCTTTCCCAACCCCCACCCTCCGCAGTGGTCATTTCAGACAATGAAATGACCATCAGTTGTTTGTTCCAATATCCAAACTTTCCTCTCCAACCTCCAATCTTTTGCCCTTCAACCCCTTCCCACCATCCCCATATTCAATAAATATTGACTTCCCTGCTCCTCCACCCATCCTGCCCTGTTAATTTTATTGCTCCCCCCTCCCCATCAGGTTCTCGCCCAGAACTCCGTACAGGGTTATTTTACATGTTCATTTACATATGCTGATGAAGTGCCCGCCGCCAGGTAGCAGGGAGGGGGGGGCCACACAGAGGTCCCATCGCCGCCGGTAATATGCGGTGGGCCTTTCTCAACGTCGCAGGTTGAGGTGGGCCTCGCCGCGCAGCATTTTACCAGCCCCCGCACTGCGACCTGTGGCGTCGAGGGCCGGTAAAATTCAGCCCCCTGTATTTCCAATGTGGCAGATTCCTAAACCTTGCATCTTTGAAGGAATTTTGCATCAAATGTGTGGGCACTGAAACCTTGTTGCTGCCTTCCTGCTATAAGACCTATTTTGAGCCACTGGAGCTGCATCTTTTGGAAAGCCTACCCAAACTGATCATCAACATTGCCTGTAAAGAACTGTTCGAGGAAGATCCCATTGACAGCCGTCGACATGCATTTGGGATGCCTAACCAAAACAAAGGAAATCTTTCCATACCTTCTTTTTAGCTTAATTTTTTTTCCCTCCTGTTACGACCGGTGAGATAGGGGTCTAGGGGTTCCCACTCAGCCTCTGCCTGGTCTAACCGTAACAGGATTTAATTTTAAAAACACCATGTTTTAAGCTCCCCCTCAGTTCACTGCTTTCCAATTGTAAAGCAAAGAAATCAGACAGGATTTCTTAGATTTAAACAAGAAAGGTGGAAGTTTAGTAATCTTAATCTCTAATTCAGTTATCGACTACGAGTATGTGGCGCGACCACGCTAGCATGCATACGCGATAAACACACACACAGATAAGAGTCAGAAAAAGTAGAAGGAAATAAAAGGGAAAAGTTTGAGGCAACATCTGGTAGTTATTTACACTCCTTTAAGTTCAATGTGGAGTCTTTGGTTGCCAGTAAGTCTTGCTGTCCGTTGGGGCCCAGTGCACGCTTCAACTTGTTTTGATGTAGGAGTCTTTTCTCTCTTGAGGTTTACGTGTCTTCAGTGGGGCCAGAGGCCTGAGAGAAAGCAAGAGAGAGCCAGCCAGGAGAGAGGCTGTCTTGTTCCAGGTTCAGTTGCAAAAACTGCAGTCTGACCAAACTGTCCTGTGAGCACAATTCAAAACTCTAAGTTGGCCAGCATGTGACTAACTGTTTAAACAAACTCCTGCATTTGTGATTTCAAAGTTCACAGTGGGGGCAGGGTGGGGGATAGTGCTGTCTCTTACACTGACAAGATGTGGATCACCATTGCCCAGCCCAAACTCCGTTAATTGAAACAGTGAACAATTCTTTTGTCTCCCCAAGCACTGTCCTCCAGCCAAGTGTGTGTTGATCTCTTGTAAAACAAGTCTTTTATTAACTCCAGTATCAATTTAAAATTAATGTTCGTATGATGAAATTAATATGCCTCAGTCTTGGCAAGTGGGAGTCTTCATGACACCTCCACACCCAGCATTTCATTAAAAGGGACTAGAGAGAAGATAAGGACAGGAAGACACATGTGCTTCTCTCTCATTCGTTCAGAAACTGACTGCGGGGGCGGATTCTTTGCTAATCTTCCCTTTGTCCTCTAGGACACTCCTGCTTGTAGGTATTTGCCCAAATTCTACTGCACATTCCTGCGGCACTTCGACTCGGTGAGGCACCACCCTCACGGTTTCTCTGTCCTCTTGAAGACTCTCTTTGACTCTGCAGGCTCCTGTAAATGCTGTTAGCAACTCTGGTGGGGTTCTTCTCGTGTCTGTATTTACATAGGAAGATGTGGGGTGTAACTTCTCAAATATTATGGGGTTGGCTGACCAGATAGCAAGATTTGGGATTCCTCCCAGACTTCCTTTAACCTACCCTATTGGACCCTTTTTCTCCTTTCTTTTCGAACATTTTTCCAGCCTTGCACCTGCCTGACCTCTTGTTCTCTGCAGGGGTCCTTACAGTTCACCAGCCCTCTGCTGGAAGGTCCTCCAAACACCAATACAGGACCTAGGGGTACACATTTCACTGTGAGTTGGGGTTTCCCCTCAACCTGGCACATGTGGCAACTCCTACAGTACTCTACCACATCTGTGGAATTTTGGACAGTCAAACTGCTCTCTCATGCAGGCTTTGGTTTTCCGTATACCAACATGTACAGCCACTGTAATCTCATGGGCCATTCTTAATATATCTCTCCGGTACCTCTGCGGCACCACTAACTCGTGAACCACTGACACTCCTTGCTCTCAGGTCTGTGAGGAGAACTGCATTTCCTCATAAGTACCTCATTCTTTAAATAGTAGCAATTAGGGACTCCCTCTGCTTCAATTTCAGACTGGGCAGCCTGGGATAACTCTCTCAATACTGGGTCAGCTCGCTGAGCCTCAGCTAGGGAAAATCTATTTAATTCATTCCGTGTCTCCTAACTTCCCAAAGAATGTCTCAGACAGTCAGATCTGGTCATCTGCCTGCAGTGCCAATTCAGTCTTCTCTGGGGGATCATGCCCTGATTCACTATACATTCAGGGAAACTGCAGGGGACCATCTCCTGCCGCTCTGACCTCCTGTAGTATCTCTTTCACTACTGGGGAAGCTACCACCTTCATCCCTGCCAGATCATTAGCAAGCAGCAGGTCAACCCCATCCACAGGAAAACTGGGGACAATCCCTACTGTCAACAGTCCCAAAACCAGGTCGCACTCCAAGAGCACCTGGTGCAAAGGTACAGGCATACACAGCCCTCCAACACCATTCACCACCATTCTGGTGTTCATTGCACTCTCTGGAGGAAAGGTCAGACCTTTTCCCAGTAAAAGGGATGTAGTGGCCCCTGTATCCCTGAGAATTACTATGGGCTTGCTTGCCCCACTCGAGGGGTATGGAGTTACTTTTGCTTCAGACACAAAACCCTGATAATCTTCAGGAATCCTATTACATTTTCCTGCACTTGCAGCCGTAAGCTTCTTGGGTCTCACTCTTACAGCAGTTCAAGCCACAGCTTGTTCTGCTGTGCTTTCCATAAGAGTCCCATCTCCATCACTGAGCAGGTGTGCTCTGATTAACCCTACAGGTTTTCCCTTTAGTTTCCAGCAGTCAGCTCTTAAATGTCTTGCTTCATGACAATGGAAGCACATAGGTCTCTGGGTCTCACTCCTACTTACAGCACCATCCTTTTTGGCTGAAGGAGGGCCCCCCTGTGTCTCCTGCTTTTCTATCCCTCGCAGGACTGCTTGGGCTTCTATCACCTACCCACCCTTGGTCCTTTTCGGATTTGTGGGGGTGATTAGGAAAGGTTTCCCCCTGGGAAACTGAATTATAGATGAGAGCAAACTCATCAGCCAGCAGTGCGGCTTGCCGCGCTCTATGAACCTTCTGTTCCTCTACATGTGTCTTTATGGAGAGTGGGAGAGAGTTTTTAAATTCCTCCAGCAAAATTACTTCTCTGATATTTTCATAGCTGAGCTGCAGGTTAAGAGCCCTCAGCCACTGGTCAAAAGCCAGCTGCTTATTTTTCTCAAACTCCAGGTAAGTTTGATCAGCTTGCTTCTTGAGGGTTCTAAAGCTTTGGCGATAGGCTTCCGGTACTCACTCATGTGCCCCAAGAATAGCACGTTTTGTCAGTTCATAATTGGATGAACTTTCATCTGGCAACATGGAATAAACCTCATGGGCTTTTCCAGTTAGCTTGCTTTGTAGCAGGAGAGTCCAAGCCTCAGCTGGCCACTTTAACTGTCTTGCCAGTTTTTCAAAAGACACAAACGCTTCCATGTCTCCCTCATTGAATTTTGGATTTAGTTGAGAAAGTTTTAACAATTCTGTACCCAGCCCAAAATTACGCTCCTCCATATTGGCCATGCTTTCACTGGGGTTACTCTGTCGCCCCCTAGTTAACTCAAGTCACCTTAGCTCTCTCTCTTTGTTATGACCGACCGCTGAGATCAAAGCCCCCAATCAAAATATATGATTCTGATTGTGGTGGGAGAAACACACTGTTGATTCAGTCCCATCCCGACACAGCTCACCTAACATATCATTTTAATCTTTCCAAATTAAAGAAAGACACAGTCAAATTGTACCATCTATTAACCCCCAAATGAGGCTAACCAAACCAGGTGTCTTTAGATCAACAAATTAACTGTTTAATTAGAAAAACTAAATTCTTAAACACTACTAAGATATAAACAACATTTAAAATCAAAAATAATTAGTGCCCTTGCATATTTACGCTCCTGCCAAAGTAAAATCTTCCAATGTGGAAGTGCTTATACAGTACCTTATACAGCTGCAACATAACCTCTCTGCTTTTAAACTCAATCCCTTTAGCAATGAAGGACAAAATTCCATTTGCCTTCCTAATTACTTGCTGTACCTGCAGACCAACCTTCTGCGATTCATGCACAAGGACACCCAGGTCACTCTGCATAGCAGTATGCTGCAACTTTTTACCATTCAAGTAATAATCCTTTTTACTGTTACTCCTACCGAAATGAATGACTTCACATTTATCAACATTGTATTCCATCTGCCAGACCTTTGCCCACTCACTCAATGTATCTATGTTCCTCTGCAAAGTTTCACAGTCATCTGCACACTTTGCTCTGCCACTCATCTTAGTGTCATCTGCAAACTTTGACAACCTACACGTGGTCCCCAACTCCAAATCATCTTCCTGCATCTACCCTGTGAAGTCCTGTTAGAATTTTATAGTCCATCGAAATAAAACGCAGTGGCAAACCTGCTTCTGCCTAGCCTGGGGATCTGTCCTGCATTTTACGGGTCCCCGGGCTTTAATGGCCCGAGGCAGGACTTCCACCCACTTCCTCAAGCGGGCGGAAGTCCTGCCTCAGTGAGCTGCCAGCCAATCAGCGGGCCGGCAGCTCTTAGTCCCAGCAGTGACACTGAGAGCGGTGGCCACTGCTGGGACTGCAGCCCAGCTGGCAACATGGAGCCAAGAGTGAAGGTAAGTTGGGCATGCCTCACCAGGGGAATTGGCCGTGCCCTGGTGAGGCTAGGGTGGTCGTTTGGGGGGAAGGGGTGGGTTGGGAGGCGGGGGCGGCCCTCAGTCGGGCATCCCCCGGTGCACGGAAAGGCTGGCAGCTATCGCTGGGCGGCCTTTTACATCCCCAGCACGCCCACTTGTCATGGGTAAAATACCAGTAGAGGCGGGCAATGGCCCTTAAGTGGCCACTTAAGGGCCTTGATTGGCCTTGGGCAGGTGGGTGGGCCATTTTCCCCTCCTGCCGATCGCCGTAAAGTTGGTCAGGGATGGTAACAGGGCAGGAAGACTTCCAGGAGCCTCCCGCTCAATTTTACGCCGCCCCCATCTGCCACCATCCGACCTGCTGGGGTTGCATAAATTTCAGTCCAGGGTGTTGCCCACTCTGTCCATACAGTCCTTTAAATGAGAATTTGGGTAGGAGTTTGTCTTCTTTACCACAGTGACTTTCCTAGAGTCTATGCAAGTTTGAGCCGACCCACCAGGTTTAAACATCAAGGTCACCTGTAAATTCCAGCTGGCCATTTCCTGCTCAAAACTCCATTTGCCTCATTATAGCCTTCTGGAACTCCTTTTGCCTCAGCTTCTGACAGAGCCGTCTGTGCTATTCAGTATATCTCTTGCTGTGCTGCAATGATAGCCAATCTGTTAAACAACTCATTTGGATTATCTAAATCCCTAAATAAGGTTTCAGATACTTGGTTATCTATCTATGGTGCCCTTTTTACCTCCGAAAATGGATCCTGTTTAGCCATTGCTCGGGTAACTACACACAGGAAATATTCCCAGAACTTGCTCCTGTAATTGCTCCATTTCCTTAATTGCACTTGGTTCCTCTGTATCTATAGGAGAAACTGATATTTTTGATCCAGCCAAATCATTTCCTAGGAGTAGATCAATTCCCTTTACTGGTAGACTGTGGACAAACCTACAGTTACTATCCCAGATATTAAGTCACTCTCTAGGCGTACTTTATACAAAGGTATGGATATATACTCCCCACCAATTCCATTAACTAAAACTTTAGTGTTCAAGGTGCACTCTGATGGAAACCTCACATTTTTCCCAGCAAGAGTGTTTGGGTTGCTCCTGTATCCCTGAGTATAATGATAGGTTTTTGTGCCTCACTTACAGGATACGGAGTTACTCTCCCCTGTGACAAAAAATCATTATAACTCTCAAGTAGTTTAATCTTAACCTCTACACTCCTCTTAGTTTTAGTATCTGGTTTCACATTCACAGCTGTCATTAAAGCTATAGCCTGGTCTGCTATACTCTCAGTCAGAGTCTTTTCCTCTGCACTAACTTTGCATACCCTAACAAGTCCTATGGGTACCTCGCAATTTCCAGCACTCTGAACGAAGATGACACGTTTTGTTGCAATGATAACACTTTGGCTTGCGAACCTCACTTCGACCCTCAGCACCTTCCTTTCTGACCTGAGGAAGTGATCCTGGGGCATTCCCAGCTGTTCCTTCTTGTTCCCGACTACTTGCCTTCCTTTCACTCTCCCACTTTCTATCCTTCTCGGGTTTATGAGGGTGAGGGACAAAATAGGTTGGCTTATTCACAAGCTCAAAATCTGCTGTTTGCCTAGCTTTCAAAACTTTCAGATAATCTATATGAGTTCTCACTACTGAAGGAATGGAGTTTTTAAACTCTTCTGAGAGAATCAATTCTCGAAGGTTCTCATATGTGGTTTCTATCTTTAATGCCCATATCCAACGGTCAAAAGTAATTTGCTTCACTCTCTCAAATTCTAAATATGTCTGCCCAGCCAATCTCCGTAAGTTCCTAAACTTCTGACGGGAAGCTTCCGGGACTAACTCATATGCAGCGAGAATAACCTTTTTTGCCATCTCATAATCTGCAGAAGCTTCTTCAGGAAGCATGGCATAAGCTTCATGAGCTCTGCCTACCAGCCTGCCCTGAATAAGCAGAGTCCAGCTTTCTTGCAGCCATTTCATCTGTTTGGCTATTTTTTCAAAAGATATGAAAAATGCTTCTACGTCCCTTTCCTCGAACGTAGGAACAGCCTGTATAAATTTAAACAACTTCTCGCTGGGTCCTGATCTAAATTCAGATTCTTCCTGACCACAATTTTCTCTGGATTCAGGACAACCCTTTTGTCTTAGTTCCATCTCTTTTAACTTAAATTCCCTCTCTTTCTCCCTTTCCTTTTTCTGGAATTCAAGCTCAAGTTTTTCCAATGCTATTGCTGTTTCTCTTGTTCAAGTTTTCTTATTACTATTGCTTTTTCTTTTTCCCTTTCCTCTTTTTCCAATTCTAGTTTTCTTAATTCTTTTTCTGCCTCAAGTTTTTTCATTTCTAACTGAATCCTAGCCAATACCACTGCATCACTCTCGGACCTTCTACCTTCCTGTCTCTCGTATTCCCTTTCTTGTTCCTCGTATTCACCTTCATCTTCATCATCACCTTCTTCTACTAATTCCAGATATTGGGCTATTATGTTAATTATCTCTGCTTTTTTGGCACCTAATTTCAATTCCAACCCCAATTTCGCTGCCAATTCTTTTAATTTGTTCTCAGTTAAAGTTATCAAGTCACTCAGGGAAACATTCTGCTTTCCCAAAAACTCTGCTACATCCACAAATGCCATTATAATGGTATAGACTGTACCTTATTATACAAGAGACCTGGTTCTTTTATTTCTTTGTAATTGGTGTTAGATTTAGATCCTAACAATTGAGTTTCCAATTGATATAATCCCAGGCGCGAGAGCAATTAAATATGATGCCAAACGCAAGACCCCAATTTAAATATGTTATCCTAGAGACGAGTAATTAATATGATTCCAAATGCGAGCCCTCCAAATTAGTCTAATTCTGATCCCAGATGTGAGCCACAGAATTAAGTATGATTCAATGTTGAGCGAGCCCCCAATTAATATGTTACTACCGACCACACAAGTCAAAGCCCCCAATTAAAATATACTTTTCTGATTGTGGTGGGAGAAATGCACTGTTGATTCAGTCTCATCCCGCCACAGCTCGCCTAACATATCATTTTAAACTTTGCAAATTAAAGAAAGACACAGCCAAATTGTACCATCTATTAACCCCCAAATGAAGCTAACCAACCCAGTTGTCTTTAGATCAACAAATTAACTGTTTAACTAAAAAAACTAAATTATTAAATACTACTAAGATATAAACAACATTTAAAATTAAAATAGTGTCCTTGCAGATTTACGCTCCTGCCATAGTGAAATCTTCCAATGTGGAATAGTCCAAGGTTGCTTGAAGTCCTCACAGCTGTCCAATGGGGGGGAAAAGTTTCTTCAACAGTAGAATAGTCCGTAGTCCAGTTCAGCAGTTGAATTGATGCTCTTCTTTTCAGTGATGAATTTCAACAATTACAATTCAGTAGCTAAAGGAATTTGGTTATTTTCTTTCGAGAAATTAATCTGGCTTGACATCAGAATTCTGAGAGTATAATAAATAAGATTTCAATAAACCGAGAGAGAGCTCTCATTTCCTTCAGTATATGCTGGTCCAGTTGTCTGTCTGTTTCTCTGTCAAAAAACTGTTTTTCAGCTAGTTTTAAACACCTATTGGCAACATGTATCTCGTGTCTTTGGTCCTGTGTGGCTGTACGCTATGGCAATGAGAATGCATTCTTGGAATCGCAGTCTCTTAGTGGCTGCATCCCGGGGCAACAAGAATACATTATTTGACTCAGTCTCTGGAGCTTGTTGCCTTAAAGCAGTACTGCTCCTTTTCCAGCCATAAAGGCACACCACATTCTTCCCAGAAATAAAAAACTACAGGATCATAACACTCTTCACATTCCTTCTGGAAGGCTCTTTCTTTCTCTCTCTCCTGTCTCTCTCTTTCTCTTCTCCTGTCTTCTAATTTAAGTTTCCTCTGTTCCAATTGTAGCTTTGCTGGCAATACCCTGTCAGGGTCTACTTCTGCTTCTTCAGGTTCAAGGATAAAATGGTTGTCTACTAGTCTTAGGAGTTCAGACTTCTTAGCCTTGCCACGTACAGTGATCCCACACTGCTCAGCTATTTTCCTCAACTCCTCCATAGACAGTGCTTTGAACTTATCCCAAGTTACTTCATCCTGGCTTGGGGAGCTACTAGCTTCAGTTGCACACACAACCAGAAGAAAACCTGAATTGAAATCTTTTCTCTTTTTGATTGGGATCAATTTGGCTTCCCACTTCCAATTTCCTCATTTGTCTGAGGGGCAAATCCAGGACGTGAGACCCCAAATTTCTGTTATAACTAGGTGAGAAACAGGTCTAGGGGTTTCCACTCAGCCTCTGCCTGGTCTAACCGGAACAGGGTTTAATTCTAAAAACACCGTGTTTTAAGCTCCCCCTCAGTGAATCCTTGTTCACTGCTTTCCAATAGTAAGGCAAAGAAATCAGACAGGATTTCTTAGATTTAAACAAGAAAGGTGGATGTTTAGTAATCTTAATCTCTAATTCGGTTAACGACTATGAGTACACATGCGACCAAGCTAGCATGCATACACAATAAACACACACGCAGATAGAGACAGAAAAAGTAAAAGGAATAAAGGAGAAAAGTTTGAGGCAATATCTGGTAGTTATTTACGGCCCTTTAAGTTCAATGTGGAGTCTTTGGTTGCCAGTAAGTCTTGCTGTTCGATGGGACCCAGTGCACGCTTCAACTTGTTTCGATGTAGGAATCTTTTCTCTCTTGAAGTTTGCATGTCTTCTGTGGGTCCAGAGGCTTGTGAGAAAGCGAGAGAGAGTCAGCCAGGAGAGAGGCTGTCTTGTTCCAGGTTCAGCTGCAAAAACTGCAGTCTGACCAAACTGTCCTGTGAGCACAATTCAAAACTCTAAGTTGGCCAGCAGGTTAGTCTTGTGACTAACTGTTTAAACAAACACCTGCGTTTGTAGATTTCAAAGAATTCAGTGGGGCAGGGGGGGTGGTGTATTGCTGTCTCTTACACCAACAAGATGCGCATCACCATTGCCCAGCCCAATCTCTGTTAATTGAATCAGTAAGCAATTCTTTTGTAATAAAAACAAGAAATGCTGGAAATACTCAGCAGGTCTGGCAGCATCTGTGGAGAGAGAAGCAGAGTTAATGTTTCAGGTCAGTGACCCTTCTTCAGAAATTCTTTTGCCTCTCCAAGTACTGTCACTTAATATGCAAATGTCCTCCAGCCAAGTGACTGGTGATCTCTTGTAAAACAGGTAATTTCTTCACTCCAGCAACAGTTTAAAATTAATGTTAATGTGACAAAATTAATATGCCTCATTTTTGACAAGTGGGGGGTCTTCATGACACTCCTATTTTCGTTGTAACAGCCATAAACAGCCCTTTTATTTTTTCCCAGTTAACAGGGGGGGTGTGTGTATGTGTGCGAGAGAGAGGGGACTAGGATAAATAAGGGGCTATAATATTTCAATTTGTGTGTATGTTTTACTTCATTATTAGTAAAAACTTGATTTATAATAAACTGATAAATTTTGTTGTTTATTAAAGAAATCTGGTTGGTGTGCTTTATTCTGGGGAAAAAATAGAGTATATGGTTGACCTTATTGGCAAGTGGGAAAATTTAAATATATGTTGTGACCCTTGGAGAAGTGGGACCGAATTAACAGTGCACTCCTCCCATCTCAGCCATAACAATAAAAAGGAAGTGAGTAGCTAAAATAAACGTTGAGCCCTCAGAGGCAGAGATAGGAGAAATCATCATGGGAAATGAGGAAATGGTAGAGAAATTGAATAATTCACAGTTGAAGACAAAATAAAGGGTATCCAAGGGGATAATAAGAGTAAGGAACTTAAGGTAATTCACATCAGCAAAGGAAAAGTATCAGGGATACTTAAGGGCCTAAAAATTGACAAATCCCCACGACCTGATGGCCTACATCCAAGGGTTCCAAAAGAGATAGCTGCAGAGCTAATGGATGCACTGGTTACAATTTTCCAAAATTCCCTGCATTCTAGGACAGTCCAAACAGATTGGAAATTAGCAAATGTAACTCTGCTATTCTAAAAAGGCAGCAGAAAGAAAACAGGAAACAACAGGCCAGTTATCATGACAACAGATTCCAGCATTTTCCTGACAACTGATATCAAGGAAGTCTTAACAATGCACTTAGAAAATCATAGTACGATCAGACAAAGTCAACATGGTTTTACAGAAGGGAAATAGTGTTTTGACAAATTTATTAGAGTTTTTTGAGGGTAAAACTAGTAGGTTGGATAAAAGGGAACCAGTAGATGTGATATACTTGGATTTCATAAAAGGCATTTTATAAAGTTGCCACACAAAAGGTTAATAGGCAAGATAAGGTCTCATGGAGTTGGGGCTAATATATTACCAAGGATGGAGGATTGGTTAACCAACAGGAAGCAAAGAGAAGGGTTAAACAGGGCATTTAAAGTGGCAGGCTGGAACTAGTATAGTGCTGCGGTCTCAGCTATTTATAATCTCTATTAATGGCTTAGACCAAGAGACCAAGAGTAATGTACCCAAATTTGCTGACAATACAAAGCTAGGTGGGGGAGTAAGCCGTGAGGAGGATACAAAGAAGCTGCAAAGAGATATAGACAGGTTTGGTTTATGGGCAACAAGGTGGCAAATGGCGTATAAAGTGGGGAATTGTGAGGTTATTCATTCTAGTAATAATAGAAAAGCAGATTCTTTTTTTGAAAGGCATGAAACTCATAAATGCAGTTGTTCAGAGAGACTTGGGTGTATTCATACAAAAAACACAGTTATCATGCAGGTACAGCAAGAAATTTAGAAGGCAAATGACACGTTGGCCTTTATCGCAAAGGGATTGGAGTACAAGAATAAGGAAGTCTTGCTGGAACTGTATAGGGCCTTGGCGAGGCCACAGCTGGAGTACTGTGCATAGTTTTGGTCTCCATAACGAAGGAAGGATTTACTTGCCATGGAAGCGGTACAGAGAAGGTTCACTAGATTGGTTCCTATGATGAGGGGCTGAGTAAACTTGGCTTATACTCTCTGGAGTTTAGAAAAATGAGACATGATCTGACAAACATAGAAGATTCTGAAGGAATAATTAAAGCAAAATACTGCGGATGCTGGAAACCAAATAAAAACTGGAAGTGCTGGAAATACTCAACAGGTCTGGCAGCATCTGTGGAGAGAGAAACAGAGTTAACAGTTCAGGTCAATGACCTTTCATCAGAACAGAAAAAGGAAAACAAAAAAGGACTGCAGCAGTTCAAGAAGGCAGCTCACCACCACCTTCTCAAGGGCAATTAGAGGTGGGCAATAAATGCTGGCCTTGCCAGCGATACCCAAATCCCACCAACGAATAAAAAAATGAGGAGCGGGTAGGAAAGTGAAATTGAGGTAGATCAGGCATTATCATATTGAATGGCGCAGCAGGCTCAAAGGGCCAAATGGTCTACTTTTGCTATTTCTTATGTTTTCATATTCTTATTTAGAGAGCATGGTCAGAATTTCCTGCTTGGCAGAATTCCAGTATATCATCGTTGAGGCAATATTTCTGCTTGGAAAAAGAAGTGCATCTGAACCAGTCGGATTTTTGGGTCAGTTTCTTCTGCCAATTGTGGCATGCTCCCTGATTCCCACAGAGGGAGTGCAGAGAGAGATAACAGCAAGGACCAGCGTAGCAAAAGCGATGCCTTCTGCCCTACCTGAAAAACATGATTTAAATTTATTTTAAAAACATGCGAGCATATGCAATCAATTGCACAAGCCAAGAAGGCCCTCTAATTGTTAAATCTTCACTCACGGTCCTTAGAAATTCTGTATGCAAGGACTTGCATTCAGCATTGCTCGGATGTAAATGTCAGAAATGCTGCTGTATGACCTATTTCTATCATGTTGAAAATTTGAATATCCCCAACCATATTCGGAAGATGTATCATCAGACTAGATGAGTGGATGATTTGTACCTTAATGTATGCAGAAGGATTTGTAGATAAAGTATTTGTGAAGGAAAAGTGGAATATGTATATTACTATTAATTCAGTGGCAAGAAATGGTAGACAGGAGGAGAAGGCCATCTATATGAATATGGCATGAATGTCACTTGTAGCTGGGAATGGCTATTCCCCCACTTCCTCTTCCATTTTTCTGCTGCTCTGTTTGCTGCTCATAGGGCATGATTTGTTTCTTTGTGGGAAAAGCCCACATGCATGAGCCTGAAATAACTGTGGGGAGCTATGGTGGGAGGGTGTGTTGGTGGTCACTCGGTAAATGGGATAGGGGCTAGAGCGGGCTAGCAGCAGCCCACAGTAGTTTTCCTTCCAGCTCTCCGTATAAATCAAAGCATAACAGAAGACATTGTTAGGGTCTCTAGGAAACCAGTGGTTCGTCTGTATATGGAGTCCCTGAACGGAGCCCCTTACTTGCACATGCAGAGAGCCTAGTGTCCATTCAAGGCATGCAGCAGATACACCCGGAAAGCCATCTTTACTAACATGGTAGCAGCCCCAACATAGGTGCAGATAGGGCATAGGATCTTGCACTCTGAAATTGGTCCTTTGCCACCACTTTCCATTCACTAAACAAACACGAGTATCAAATTCTCCCCAGTGACTTCTTGGGCACTCAGAAACCTACCACTCTTATAGTACCTTCTCCTGATGCCTCTCATGACCTATGGGGAAGGAAATGAGATTCTTCACTCTAGTAACCAATGCACGTGCCACTTACTTTACGCATCTGAGTACAATTGTTTGACTAAACTTAATGATGTCTCTTGTACGAAGCCAGTGCAAAAGATTAGTGAATTTCCAACACAATTAAGCTCCGTCCCAAACATTTTAATTTAGGATTTTCCAAAATCTTTTAAGCTGTTTTAAGATTTGACACCATCTGGTTCCTCCCACAAAATTGGCTATGCTCCTGGTTAGAGTCATAGAGTGATACAGCACTGAAACAGGCCCTTCGGCCCACCGAGTCTATGCCAACCAACAAACACCCATTTATACTAATCCTACATTAATCCCATATTCCCTACCACATCCCCACCATTCTCCTACCACCTACCTACACTAGGGGCAATTTACAATGGCCAATTTACCTATCAAGCTGCAAGTCTTTGGCTGTGGGAGAAAACCGGAACACCCGGCAGAAACCCACGCGGTCACAGGGAGAACTTGCAAACTCCGCAGAGGCAGTACCCAGAACTGAACCTGGGTCGCTGTGAGGCTGCAGTGCTAACCACTGCGCCACTGTGCCACCCTGGTTGACTGACTGCGCTGGCTTGGGAAGGCCCTTCAAATTGGAGCTCATTTTCTTTGGTGCACAGGCACTAGTAGGCATGCTTTTAAAGTTTTTTTTAATGCATCAAAAAACAATTGTACTAAGATTTTTACATCAAATTCAGTATAGTTCAGTTTTGATTTTTTTTTAAGTGGCATTTCTAATGATTTAAAATCAGGTTTCTCACGCCTGGAGGGATACATTAAAGATGTGTACTTTTTGTGTTAAACCCATTTTCAGCTGTATTAATAAACTGCACCAGGTTACACTCATGGATATATTTTACTGCCAACAAAAAAGCGATTGTGTTCTATTGCACTGCCCAATTGAGCTGGTTCATGTAAGATTTTACGTTTGTGACTATGCAAATGCATTTTAGCAGAAACTTGAATTTTTACCTTACCAATAAAATTTGTGTGCATTTTGTGCATGATTTCCAAATTGCACCCAGAGCAGAAACTCTACTACGTTATACTGCAGTTTGATATGACCAACTGAAGTTATAAATGTTAAATGTCTTGGTGGTGGGAGTCTAAAGGCCCACTTATTTTTAGTGAAATTGTCAAAAATCTATAAAATATGTTTCACAGCTATTTAAGCTCAGTTAAGATTTACCGTATCTCATCACTATTTTTGACTTTGAAATTGCTGGCAACAAGTTATAAAAATCTTTGCTGAGACACAAAAGAGATCTGATACAAACTGGTTTTGGAGTCATATGATGTAATACTAGTCATGAGCAAATTTTAAAAAGTTGCCCCCTTTTAAAAGGAGAAGATTCAAACATGAAGAACTGCAAAAGAACGCACATTTTTGTCAACAGGAAAAGACCATTAGGCCAACAAGTTTGTTCTGGGAAAGAATGACTGACAGTAGAAGACCATGCAATAGATTGATTAAAATAGTAAGGATGCATGTTAGACTGCTTATTTGCAGCTAAAGAGATGAAACATCAGAGGAATATTGACCATAATAAAGATGGAGACTCAAGAAATACCAAGACAAATTTGAAGGCTAGAGAAGAGTAATTGTATCTTCCAAACTTTTTCTTCTATGCTGTCAAGGAGTGATAAAGAATCTGCCAGATATGGCAGCAGTATTGAAATCTTAGGTAGACTTTAGTTTTATGGAGAAAAGCAAGAACTCCTGTTGAGGGAAAAAGAAATATTAAGCACGAGGGAGAAAGAAAACTTTTTCCAAAGGCAGCTTTAGCAATGGAGGTGCTATGGCAATGAGGCCAAGAATACCAATAGATGAAGGACAAGAGCTGAGTTGCTTTTGTTAGAACAAAGGAGATTATATGATGGTTTGATAGTGTTTAAAATGAATGATGATGAATTGAGTAGATAGAAACAGACAGCTTTCAGTGATTATGGGGATATAGATACAAAATTAAACAAGGGATTTGGGACAGAGAACAGGATAAACACTTTCTTTGGCACCGAAGGATGTACGTTTTTGTGAAGTACACGATAGAAGTTAATAATTGAAGCAGAAACCACATCAACACTTAATAGGTTAGATAGATGATTGAAGGTAAGGGACTTTAAAGGAATATGAGAACAGGGCATGCATATGGAATGAGGAGAACTACTGCTCAAATGGAAGATAAGCACAAATTGGTTAGGCCAAAGGCCTGTTTTCACGTTGTAATTTCGAGGTTATTCAAAGACAAAAAGGTTGGTAAGACAAGACTGATGTAAAGAAAGCATATTGAACAATTGAAAGAAACAAGATTTTAATTGCCTTATTAAATACTATGAAGGAAACCAAAATGTTATGATCCAGCCTTTTGCATTTCAGGCCTCCAAATTTGATTATGAAAGAAGTTGATGAATGCATTAAATGAAGAAAGAACAGAACGAGAGAGAAAAAAAAGTAAGAATACCCTGGTGAACAACCAACCTAATAGAAAAACGTTAGAAATCAAGCAATCAACTAGAGCACAAGGAGTGATTTAAGCAGAAATTAAATGAACAGACAGCAGGAATTTCCACAAGGCTTTTACTAGTAGACATTTGGCATAAACAAGGAGTGATTCTGATGAAGTTATGGTAGCGGAATGGTAAAAGCTCAAAGAGATACCCAGCAATATAGTTTTAATAGGATGACACAGGGAAGTACCACCGCAAGGGAAATTGGGAAGTAATTAAAAGGGTAAGAGATTACCTTTCTTGGGGATAGGATGAACTGTAGTAAATTTCTAATTAGGATGGGTGGAATAGGAGTGAGAGTAAAGACAGCTCTGGGAAGCAGGAGGAAGAGTTTCCTGGAGCAGCAGAAAGACAGCAGTTGAGATTTCTTTGCAGAAAAGTTACTTTTAACTCCAATAGTGGATTTATAGGAATTACAACAGCAAGAGTAGTGCTTCAGAATAATTGAGACTCCAGGTGAATTTCTTCAACAAGAAACAGAATAGGTATGGCTGAACCAAAATGTAGTGACAATTACAAAAACTTCCGTGTCTGCTACATCAGTAGTATTTCACTGGCACAAAAGGGAGGAAAGAAAAAGAATATGCCCTTATACTTCCAATATAGGGCCAAGTTCAAAAGAAAATGTCACAAGTTAGCATGAAATAAAATGCATTACATGTCCACTAAATCTTAATTCACCTTCAAGTTAGCAGTAAATTTTTAAAGCAAAAAATGTCAGCTGTATTTAGTTTAATATTTCAATTTAGATCTGACTTGAAGTCCAGCATGAGCACATGCCACATGACCCATCAAGTTCTCTACATCTGGAGTCTCAATGAATTGCAATTTCCTCCAAGCAAACACAAAGAAGACAGAAGTCATCACCTTCAGAGGGTGCCATAAATTCCCTTGTCAACAAATCTTGCCTGCCACTGTCTCAGGCTAAATCAGATAGTTTTCAAACCTCTGTGTCCAATTTGCCTCCTTAAGCTAAGCTTCTGACACCATGTCCTCTCCATCACAAAGACCCCTAACTTTCACCACATTAACATCACCAAAAGGGATGATCTGTCAATGTACAGAAGCTCCACAGTTACTGAATGAGGCCTTGGGCAGATTATTTGAGCTACTGTATATGCTACAAGACGAACAGGTCGAACGGACAGAAATTCGACATGGCAGCTGATTTGATCCTTAACAGTCTTCTGACCAGATATCCTCTTCATCATCAAGTCTGCCTCCATAATATTGCTCAACTCCACCCCTGCCTGAGCTCACCAGCTGCTGAAACTCTCAATGCCTATATCACAAAATAGACTTGATTATTTCAATGATCTCCTGCCTGGCCTCCCTACTTCCAACTTCAAATTTGAGCGCTTCTAAAACTCTGCTGCGCGATCTTTGAGCAAACACCAAGTCCCACTCACCCCTCATCTGTGCTTGGTAAGTTACAATCAGATCCTGGCCCACCAATTCATTGATTTTAAAATTTTCATCTTAGTGTTCAGTTCTCTCCATGGCCTCACCCCTCCCCATTTCTGTAGCCTCCTCCAGCCATACAATCCTCCAAGAAATCTGCATTCCTCCAGCTCTGGCCTTCTGTGCATCCCACACCAATGACTACAGTGCTATCAGTCTTCAAGGCCGTAAGCTCTGGAATTCCCTCCTGAAACCCCTTAGCCTCTCCATTTCTCTCTCCTACATTAGGAACCTCCTTAAAACCTATATTTCTGGCCACTGCTCTCAATATCTTTTTTTTTGACTTGGGAGTCCATTTGTGCCTCATTACACTTCTGTGAAGCATTTTGGGAAGCTTTCCTACATAGAAGGCACTATAGAAATGCAAGTTGCCATTGTTGTTAATTCTTCTATTTGCTAACATGTAAACAGAGATAAAATACAGAGTAGAATTTCAAAATTTTCCAATGATACCAAACTTGGAGGAGTTGCAAACAGTGAGGATGATACGAACCACCTGCAAAAGGACATAGATAGGCCAGTGGAACGGGCAGGCTAGTAGAATGGGCTGACAAGTGACAGATGGAATTTCACAGACAAATGTGAGGTGAAGCATTTTGGCAGAAGGAATAAGGTAAGGTAATATCGACTTAATGGCACAGTTCTAAAATGTGTGTAATAACAGAGGGACCTGGGTGCAAGTGCATCGATTTTTGAAGGTGGCAGGACACATTGAGAGAGTGGTTAGCAAAGGATATGGGATCATAGGCTTCAGAAATAGAAACAGCGTACAAGACCATGGAAGTTACGCTGAGCCTTTATAAAGCTCTGGTTAGGCCCCCAACGAGAGCATTGCAGCCAGTTCTGGTCACCACATTTTAGGAAAGACATGAGGGTCCTTGAAAGGATGCAAAGGAGATTTACCAGAATGGTTCCGGGGATGGGGGATTTTAGTTACAAGGTTAGGTTGGTAAAGCTGGGGTTGTTCTCCCCTGAGCAAAGATGGAGGGGAGATCTGATAGAGGTGTACAAGATTATGACAGGCTTAGATAAGTTAGACAAGGAAAAACAATTCCCATTAACTAATGGTACAAGGACTAGGGGCAATAGATTGAAGGATTAGGCAAGAGATACAGGGGGAATGTGAAGAACTTTTTTTCACGTGAGTGGCAATGACCTGGAACTTGCTGCCCGTGAGGGTGATGGAGGCAGAGACAGTGATTTCAAAAGGAAACTGAATGGGTACTTTAAGGAAATAAATTTGCAGGGCTATGGGGATCGAGCGTATGAGTGGGACTGACTGGATAGCTCCGTGAAGAGCCAGCATGGACCGAATGGCCTCCTTCTATGCCATAAATGACGATGGGTGGAATTTTATGCTCTCCCCCACAGTGGTTTTGGAGGCGGGGAGAGCATAAAATTGGATGGGTTGCCACCACCATCCTGCCTCCGCCAAAATTTAGTCCAGGGCTCCAAGGCCTGTGAATGGCCTTCCCGGCCCGCTGCCAACTGACGCCCTTAGCTGGGCTATTAACCCCAAATTAAGGGCCTCTTCCTGCTGCAGCCGCAATTACCTGCAGAATCACAGTAGGTAAAACTGCGCAGGCTGCTTCCCGGCTCCAGTGGAGAGTGTGGGGGAGGGGGCAGTGGATGAGCCCTCATTCAAACGCACTTAGTGCCTGAACAAGGGACCCGGCTGAATACCACCCCACCGCCCTTGCTGCCGAAGCTGTTCCCCCCCATCCCGACCTAACTGAGGCCTGGCTCCAGTGATGATCCTTGGCCTCCAGGACGGTCACCTCCAGCAGCAGCCACCGCTGAGGCGGTGGCACTGCAACCACCGGCTCTCATTGGCTGGCAGCTCTCCAAGGGTGGGACCCCTGGCAATGGGGTCCGAAATCCGATGGAAAGTGGACAGCAGCGGGCCTTAGCAGTAAATTCGGCGGCCTTCTGGAAAAGAGGTGATGCAAGGATCTTGGCGCCAGTTTCTCCCAACATCGAGACTCCCGCTGCAAGCATAAAATTCCTCCCATGACTCTAAAACAGGGTTGTACAAACTTTTGGCGTGGGGGGGGCCACATTACAATTTTGTCTTACATAGAAGGCCGGTGAGACAATTTTGGAAAAACAAGGGCAATAAAAATTTATCTTACTATTTTCAAAACAACAAATTTGCATTTTGTGAAGAAGCTTTAAATGAGAAGATTAAGTTATTGACCTAATTTCTCCTCACTATGTTGGATATCAATTTAGTGAGAGATCTGCATTTTTTGCTTGCACAAGTAGTCAACGTTTGCCCACACACTTCTTGCAGCAATGCAGAATAGTCCAGATACATGTCCATCTGTCAAGAGTGATCTAGATCGCTCTCTCACTCTGCCACGTGCGCTCGCTCTCCCTCTCCGCCTCGTGTGCACACTCTCCCCTCTCTCTCTCTCTCTCTGCCGCGAATGCTCGCTCTCCCTCTCTCTCTGCCTCGGGCGCTCGCTCTCTCTCTCTGCGTTGCCCTCTCTCTCTCCCTCTGCCACGCGCTCTCTTTCCCTCTGCCGCGAGCTCTCTCCCTCCCTCTCCCTCTCCGCCTCGCCCTCGCCATCTCCCACTCCGCCTCGCCCTCGCCCTCTCCCACTCCGCCTCGCCCTCGCCCTCTCTCTCTCTCTGCCGTGCGCTCTCTCCCTCCCTCGCCCTCTCGCTCTCTCTCTGCCACGCCCTCTCTCTCTCTGCCTCGCCCTCTCTCTCTCTGCCTCGCCCTCTCTCTCTCTCTCTGCCTCGCCCTCTCTCTCTCTCTCTCTCTGCCTCGCCCTCTCTCTCTCTCTGCCTCGTCCTCTCTCTCTCTCTCTCTGCCTCGCCCTCTCTCTCTCTCTCTCTGCCTCGCCCTCTCTCTCTCTCTCTCTGCCTCGCCCTCTCTCTCTCTCTCTCTGCCCCGCCCTCTCTCTCTCCATCTCTGCCTCGCCCTCACTCTCTCTCTCTCTGCCTCGCCCTCACTCTCTCTCTCTGCCTCGCCCTCTCTCTGCCTCGCCCTCTCTCTCTCTCTCTGCCTCGCCCTCTCTCTCTCTCTCTGCCTCGCCCTCTCTCTCTCTCTCTCTGCCTCGCCCTCTCTCTCTCTCTCTGCCTCGCCCTCTCTCTCTCTCTGCCTCGCCCTCTCTCTCTCTCTCTGCCTCGTCCTCTCTCTCTCTCTCTCTGCCTCGCCCTCTCTCTCTCTCTCTCTGCCTCGCCCTCTCTCTCTCCCTCTCTGCCTCGCCCTCACTCTCTCTCTGCCTCGCCCTCACTCTCTCTCTCTGCCTCGCCCTCACTCTCTCTCTCTCTGCCTCGCCCTCACTCTCTCTCTCCGCCTCGCCCTCACTCTCTCTCTCCGCCTCGCCCTCTCTCCGCCTCGCCATCTCTCTCTCTCTCTCCCTCCGCCTCACCCTCTCTTTCCCTCTCCCTCTCCGCCTCGCCCTCTCTCTCTCTCTGCCTCGCCCTCTCTCTCTCTGCCTCGCCCGCTCTCTCCCTCTGCCTCGTCCTCTCTCTCTCTCTCTCTGCCTCGCCCTCTCTCTCGCTCTCTCTCTGCCTCGCCCTCTCTCTCGCTCTCTGCCTCGCCCTCTCTCTCGCTCTGCCTCGCCCTCTCTCTCGCTCTGCCTCGCCCTCTCTCTCCTCTCTTCTCTGCCTCGCCCTCTGTATCTCTGCCTCGCCCTCTCTCTCTCTCCCTCGCCCTTTCTCTCTCTCCCTCGCCCTTTCTCTCTCTCTCCCTCTTTGCCTCGCCCACTCTCTCTCTCTCTCTCTCTCTCTGCCTCGCCCACTCTCTCTCTCTCTCTTCCTCGCCTGCTCTCTCTCTCTCTCTGCCTCGCCCGCTCTCTCTCTCTCTCTCTGCCTCGCCCGCTCTCTCTCTGCCTCTCCCTCTCCCTCTGCCTCTCTCTCTGCCTCTCTCTCTGCCTCTCTCTCTGCCTCTCTCTCTGCCTCTCCCTCTCCCTCTCTCTCTGCCTCTCTCTCTGCCTCTCCCTCTCCCTCTCCCTCTCCCTCTCTCTGCCCCGCCCTCTCCCTCTCTCTCTCTACCTCGCCCGCTCTCTCTCTCTGCCTCGCCCGCTCTCTCTCTCTCTCTGCCTCTCCCTCTCCCTCTCTCTCTGCCTCTCCCTCTCTCTCTGCCTCTCTCTGCCTCTTCCTCTCCCTGCCCCGCCCTCTCTCTCTCTCGCCCTCTCTCTCTGCCTCGCCCTCTCTCTCTCTCTGCCTCGCCCTCTCTCTCGCTCTGCCTCGCCCTCTCTCTCGCTCTGCCTCGCCCTCTCTCTCCTCTCTTCTCTGCCTCGCCCTCTGTATCTCTGCCTCGCCCTCTCTCTCTCTCCCTCGCCCTTTCTCTCTCTCCCTCGCCCTTTCTCTCTCTCTCCCTCTTTGCCTCGCCCACTCTCTCTCTCTCTCTCTCTCTCTCTGCCTCGCCCACTCTCTCTCTCTCTCTGCCTCGCCCGCTCTCTCTCTCTCTGCCTCTCCCTCTCCCTCTCTCTCTCTCTCTGCCTCTCCCTCTCCCTCTCTCTCTGCCTCTCCCTCTCCCTCTCTCTCTGCCTCTCTCTCTGCCTCTGCCTCTCCCTCTCCCTCTCTCTGCCCCGCCCGCTCTCTCTCTCTGCCTCGCCCGCTCTCTCTCTCTCTCTGCCTCTCCCTCTCTCTCTGCCTCTCCCTCTCTCTCTGCCTCTCTCTGCCTCTTCCTCTCCCTGCCCCGCCCTCTCTCTCTCTCGCCCTCTCTCTCTGCCTCGCCCTCTCTCTCTCTCTGCCTCGCCCTCTCTCTCTCTCTGCCTCGCCCTCTCTCTCTCTCTGTTTCTTTCTCTCTCTCTGCCTCGCCCTCTCTCTCTCTCTGACTCGCCCCCTCTCTCTCTCTGACTCGCCCCCTCTCTCTCCCTCGTCCTTTCCCTCTCTCTCTCTGCCTCGCCCGCTCTCTCTCTCTCTCTCTCTGCCTCACCCTCGCCCTGCCTCGCCCTCTCTCTCTTTCATTCTCTTTCTCTCTGCCTCGCCTTCTCTCTCTCTCGGCCTCGCCCGCTCTCTCTCGCTCTGCCTCGCCTTCTCTCTCTCTCTCTGCCTCTGCCTCGCCTTCTCTCTCTCTCTCTCGCCTTCTCCCTCTCTCTCTGCCTCGCCCTCTCTCTCTCTCTCTGCCTCGTCCTCTCTCTCTCTCTCTGCCTCGTCCTCTCTCTCTCTCTCTCTGCCTCGCCCTCTCTCTCTCTCTCTCTGCCTCGCCCTCTCTCTCTCTCTCTCTGCCTCGCCCTCTCTCTCTCCCTCTCTGCCTCGCCCTCACTCTCTCTCTGCCTCGCCCTCACTCACTCTCTCTGCCTCGCCCTCACTCTCTCTCTCTCTGCCTCGCCCTCACTCTCTCTCTCCGCCTCGCCCTCACTCTCTCTCTCCGCCTCGCCCTCTCTCCACCTCGCCATCTCTCTCTCTCTCTCCCTCCGCCTCACCCTCTCTTTCCCTCTCCCTCTCCGCCTCGCCCTCTCTCTCTCTCTGCCTCGCCCTCTCTCTCTCTGCCTCGCCCGCTCTCTCCCTCTGCCTCATCCTCTCTCTCTCTCTCTCTGCCTCGCCCTCTCTCTCGCTCTCTCTCTCTGCCTCGCCCTCTCTCTCGCTCTCTGCCTCGCCCTCTCTCTCGCTCTGCCTCGCCCTCTCTCTCGCTCTGCCTCGCCCTCTCTCTCCTCTCTTCTCTGCCTCGCCCTCTGTATCTCTGCCTCGCCCTCTCTCTCTCTCCCTCGCCCTTTCTCTCTCTCCCTCGCCCTTTCTCTCTCTCTCCCTCTTTGCCTCGCCCACCCTCTCTCTCTCTCTCTCTCTGCCTCGCCCACTCTCTCTCTCTTCCTCGCCTGCTCTCTCTCTCTCTCTGCCTCGCCCGCTCTCTCTCTCTCTGCCGCTCCCTCTCCCTCTCTCTCTGCCTCTCCCTCTCCCTCTGCCTCTCTCTCTGCCTCTCCCTCTGCCTCTCCCTCTGCCTCTCCCTCTGCCTCTCCCTCTGCCTCTCCCTCTGCCTCTCCCTCTGCCTCTCCCTCTGCCTCTCCCTCTCTCTGCCCCGCCCTCTCCCTCTCTCTCTCTACCTCGCCCGCTCTCTCTCTCTGCCTCGCCCGCTCTCTCTCTCTCTCTGCCTCTCCCTCTCCCTCTCTCTCTGCCTCTCCCTCTCTCTCTGCCTCTCCCTGCCCCGCCCTCTCTCTCTCTCGCCCTCTCTCTCTGCCTCGCCCTCTCTCTCTCTCTGCCTCGCCCTCTCTCTCGCTCTGCCTCGCCCTCTCTCTCGCTCTGCCTCGCCCTCTCTCTCCTCTCTTCTCTGCCTCGCCCTCTGTATCTCTGCCTCGCCCTCTCTCTCTCTCCCTCGCCCTTTCTCTCTCTCCCTCGCCCTTTCTCTCTCTCTCCCTCTTTGCCTCGCCCACTCTCTCTCTCTCTCTCTCTCTCTCTGCCTCGCCCACTCTCTCTCTCTCTCTTCCTCGCCTGCTCTCTCTCTCTCTCTGCCTCGCCCGCTCTCTCTCTCTCTGCCTCTCCCTCTCCCTCTCTCTCTGCCTCTCCCTCTCCCTCTGCCTCTCTCTCTGCCTCTCCCTCTCCCTCTCTCTGCCCCGCCCTCTCCCTCTCTCTCTCTACCTCGCCCGCTCTCTCTCTCTGCCTCGCCCGCTCTCTCTCTCTCTCTGCCTCTCCCTCTCCCTCTCTCTCTGCCTCTCCCTCTCTCTCTGCCTCTCCCTGCCTCTTCCTCTCCCTGCCCCGCCCTCTCTCTCTCTCGCCCTCTCTCTCTGCCTCGCCCTCTCTCTCTCTCTGCCTCGCCCTCTCTCTCTCTCTGCCTCGCCCTCTCTCTCTCTCTGCCTCGCCCTCTCTCTCTCTCTGCCTCGCCCTCTCTCTCTCTCTGTGCCTCGCCCTCTCTCTCTCTCTGACTCGCCCCCTCTCTCTCTCTGACTCGCCCCCTCTCTCTCCCTCGTCCTTTCCCTCTCTCTCTCTGCATCGCCCGCTCTCTCTCTCTCTCTCTCTGCCTCACCCTCGCCCTGCCTCGCCCTCTCTCTCTTTCATTCTCTTTCTCTCTGCCTCGCCCTCTCTCTCGGCCTCGCCCGCTCTCTCTCGCCCTCTCTCTGCCTCGCCCTCTTTCACTCTCTCTTTCTCTCTCTCTCTGCCTCGCCTTCTCTCTCTCTCTGCCTCGCCTTCTCTCTCTCTCTCTGCCTCGCCTTCTCTCTCTCTCTCTGCCTCTGCCTCGCCTTCTCTCTCTCTCTCTCTCTGCCTCGCCCTCTCTCTCTCTCTGCCTCGCCCTCTCTCTCTCTCTGCCTCGCCCTCTCTCTCTCTCTGTGCCTCGCCCTCTCTCTCTCTCTGACTCGCCCCCTCTCTCTCTCTGACTCGCCCCCTCTCTCTCCCTCGTCCTTTCCCTCTCTCTCTCTGCATCGCCCGCTCTCTCTCTCTCTCTCTCTGCCTCACCCTCGCCCTGCCTCGCCCTCTCTCTCTTTCATTCTCTTTCTCTCTGCCTCGCCCTCTCTCTCGGCCTCGCCCGCTCTCTCTCGCCCTCTCTCTGCCTCGCCCTCTTTCACTCTCTCTTTCTCTCTCTCTCTGCCTCGCCTTCTCTCTCTCTCTGCCTCGCCTTCTCTCTCTCTCTCTGCCTCGCCCTCTCTCTCCTCTCTTCTCTGCCTCGCCCTCTGTATCTCTGCCTCGCCCTCTCTCTCTCTCCCTCGCCCTTTCTCTCTCTCCCTCGCCCTTTCTCTCTCTCTCCCTCTTTGCCTCGCCCACTCTCTCTCTCTCTCTCTCTCTGCCTCGCCCACTCTCTCTCTCTTCCTCGCCTGCTCTCTCTCTCTCTCTGCCTCGCCCGCTCTCTCTCTCTCTGCCGCTCCCTCTCCCTCTCTCTCTGCCTCTCCCTCTCCCTCTGCCTCTCTCTCTGCCTCTCCCTCTGCCTCTCCCTCTGCCTCTCCCTCTGCCTCTCCCTCTGCCTCTCCCTCTGCCTCTCCCTCTGCCTCTCCCTCTGCCTCTCCCTCTCTCTGCCCCGCCCTCTCCCTCTCTCTCTCTACCTCGCCCGCTCTCTCTCTCTGCCTCGCCCGCTCTCTCTCTCTCTCTGCCTCTCCCTCTCCCTCTCTCTCTGCCTCTCCCTCTCTCTCTGCCTCTCCCTGCCCCGCCCTCTCTCTCTCTCGCCCTCTCTCTCTGCCTCGCCCTCTCTCTCTCTCTGCCTCGCCCTCTCTCTCGCTCTGCCTCGCCCTCTCTCTCGCTCTGCCTCGCCCTCTCTCTCCTCTCTTCTCTGCCTCGCCCTCTGTATCTCTGCCTCGCCCTCTCTCTCTCTCCCTCGCCCTTTCTCTCTCTCCCTCGCCCTTTCTCTCTCTCTCCCTCTTTGCCTCGCCCACTCTCTCTCTCTCTCTCTCTCTCTCTGCCTCGCCCACTCTCTCTCTCTCTCTTCCTCGCCTGCTCTCTCTCTCTCTCTGCCTCGCCCGCTCTCTCTCTCTCTGCCTCTCCCTCTCCCTCTCTCTCTGCCTCTCCCTCTCCCTCTGCCTCTCTCTCTGCCTCTCCCTCTCCCTCTCTCTGCCCCGCCCTCTCCCTCTCTCTCTCTACCTCGCCCGCTCTCTCTCTCTGCCTCGCCCGCTCTCTCTCTCTCTCTGCCTCTCCCTCTCCCTCTCTCTCTGCCTCTCCCTCTCTCTCTGCCTCTCCCTGCCTCTTCCTCTCCCTGCCCCGCCCTCTCTCTCTCTCGCCCTCTCTCTCTGCCTCGCCCTCTCTCTCTCTCTGCCTCGCCCTCTCTCTCTCTCTGCCTCGCCCTCTCTCTCTCTCTGCCTCGCCCTCTCTCTCTCTCTGCCTCGCCCTCTCTCTCTCTCTGTGCCTCGCCCTCTCTCTCTCTCTGACTCGCCCCCTCTCTCTCTCTGACTCGCCCCCTCTCTCTCCCTCGTCCTTTCCCTCTCTCTCTCTGCATCGCCCGCTCTCTCTCTCTCTCTCTCTGCCTCACCCTCGCCCTGCCTCGCCCTCTCTCTCTTTCATTCTCTTTCTCTCTGCCTCGCCCTCTCTCTCGGCCTCGCCCGCTCTCTCTCGCCCTCTCTCTGCCTCGCCCTCTTTCACTCTCTCTTTCTCTCTCTCTCTGCCTCGCCTTCTCTCTCTCTCTGCCTCGCCTTCTCTCTCTCTCTCTGCCTCGCCTTCTCTCTCTCTCTCTGCCTCTGCCTCGCCTTCTCTCTCTCTCTCTCTCTCTCTCGCCTTCTCCCTCTCTCTCTGCCTCGCCTTCTCTCTCTCTCTGCCTCGCCTTCTCTCTCTCTCTCTCTGCCTCGCCTTCTCTCTCTCTCTCTCTCTCTGCCTCGCCTTCTCTCTCTCTCTCTCTGCCTCGCCTTCTCTCTCTCGCTCTCTGCCTCGCCTTCTCTCTCTCGCTCTCTCTGCCTCGCCTTCTCTCTCTCTCTGCCTCGCCTTCTCTCTCTCTCTCTCTCTGCCTCGCCTTCTCTCTCTCTCTCTGTCTGCCTTGCCTTCTCGCTCACTCTCTCTGCCTCACCTTCTCTCTCTCTCTCTCTCTCTGCCTCGCCTTCTCTCTCTCTCTCTCTCTCTGCCTCGCCTTCTCTCTCTCTCTCTCTCTGCCTCGCCCTCTCTCTCTCTCTGCCTCGCTCTCTCTCTCTCTCTCTCTGCCTCGCCCTCGCCCTCTCTCTGCCTCGCCCTCTCTCTCTCTCTCTCTCTGCCTCGCCCTCTCTCTCTCTCTGCCTCGCCCTCTCTCTCTCTCTGCCTCGCCCTCTCTCTCTCTCTGCCTCGCCCTCTCTCTCTCTCTGCCTCGCCCTCTCTCTCTCTCTGACTCGCCCCCTCTCTCTTTCTCCCTCGCCCTCTCTCTCTTTCTCCCTCGCCCTCTCTCTCTTTCTCCCTCGCCCTCTCTCTCTCCCTTTCTCTCTCTCCCTCGCCCGCTCTCTCTCCCTCTCTCTCTGCCTCACCCTCGCCCTGCCTCGCCCTCTCTCTCTCTGCCTCGCCCGCTCTCTCTCTCTCTCTCTGCCTCGCCCTCTCTCTCTCTCTGCCTCGCCCTCGCCCTCTCTCTGCCTCACCCTCGCCCTCTCTCTGCCTCACCCTCGCCCTTTCTCTCTCGCTCTGCCTCGCCCTCGCCCTCTTTCTGCCTCGCCCTCTTTCACTCTCTCTTTCACTCTCTCTCTGCCTCGCCTTCTCCCTCTCTCTCTGCCTCGCCTTCTCCCTCTCTCTCTCTGCCTCGCCTTCTCTCTCTCTCTCTCTCTCTCTCTCTGCCTCGCCTTCTCCCTCTCTCTCTCTCTCTCTCTGCCTCGCCTTCTCCCTCTCTCTCTGCCTCGCCTTCTCCCTCTCTCTCTGCCTCGCCTCCTCTCTCTGTCTCTCTCTCTGCCTCGCCTTCTCTCTCTCTCTCTCTCTCTCTCTGCCTCGCCTTCTCCCTCTCTCTCTGCCTCACCTTCTCTCTCTCTCTCTGCCTCTCCCTCTCCCTCTCTCTCTGCCTCTCCCTCTCCCTCTCTCTCTGCCTCTCCCTCTCCCTCTCTCTGCCCCGCCCTCTCCCTCTCTCTCTCTACCTCGCCTGCTCTCTCTCTCTGCCTCGCCCGCTCTCTCTCTCTGCCTCGCCCGCTCTCTCTCTCTCTCTGCCTCTCCCTCTCCCTCTCTCTCTGCCTCTCCCTCTCCGCCCCGCCCTCTCTCTCTCTCTCTGCCCCGCCCTCTCTCTCTCTCGCCTTCTCTCTCTGCCTCGCCCTCTCTCTCTGCCTCGCCCTCTCTCTCTCTCTGACTCGCCCCCTCTCTCTCTCTGACTCGCCCCCTCTCTCTCTCTGACTCGCCCCCTCTCTCTCCCTCGTCCTTTCCCTCTCTCTCTCTACCTCGCCCGCTCTCTCTCTCTCTCTCTCTGCCTCACCCTCGCCCTGCCTCGCCCTCTCTCTCTTTCATTCTCTTTCTCTCTGCCTCGCCCTCTCTCTCGGCCTCGCCCGCTCTCTCTCTCTCTCTCTCTGCCTCGCCTTCTCTCTCTCTCTCTGTCTGCCTCGCCTTCTCTCTCTCTCTCTGTCTGCCTCACCTTCTCGCTCACTCTCTCTGCCTCACCTTCTCTCTCTCTCTCTCTCTCTGCCTCGCCTTCTCTCTCTCTCTCTCTCTCTGCCTCGCCTTCTCTCTCTCTCTCTCTCTGCCTCGCCCTCTCTCTCTCTCTGCCTCGCCCTCTCTCTCTCTCTCTCTCTATGCCTCGCCCTCGCCCTCTCTCTGCCTCGCCCTCACTCTCTCTCTCTCTGCCTCGCCCTCACTCTCTCTCTCTCTGCCTCGCCCTCTCTCTCTCTCTGCCTCGCCCTCTCTCTCTCTCTCTCTGCCTCGCCCTCTCTCTCTCTCTCTCTGCCTCGCCCTCTCTCTCTCTCTCTCTGCCTCGCCCTCTCTCTCTGCCTCGCCCTCTCTCTCTCTCTGACTCGCCCCCTCTCTCTTTCTCCCTCGCCCTCTCTCTCTTTCTCCCTCGCCCTCTCTCTCTCCCTTTCTCTCTCTCCCTCGCCCACTCTCTCTCTCTCTGCCTCGCCCGCTCTCTCTCTCTCTCTCTCTGCCTCACCCTCGCCCTGCCTCGCCCTCTCTCTCTCTGCCTCGCCCGCTCTCTCTCTCTGCCTCGCCCTCTCTCTCTCTCTCTGCCTCGCCCTCGCCCTCTCTCTGCCTCGCCCTCGCCCTCTCTCTGCCTCGCCCTCGCCCTCTCTCTGCCTCGCCCTCGCCCTTTCTCTCTCGCTCTGCCTCGCCCTCGCCCTCTCTCTGCCTCGCCCTCTTTCACTCTCTCTTTCACTCTCTCTCTGCCTCGCCTTCTCCCTCTCTCTCTGCCTCGCCTTCTCCCTCTCTCTCTCTGCCTCGCCTTCTCTCTCTCTCTCTCTCTCTGCCTCACCTTCTCCCTCTCTCTCTCTCTCTGCCTCGCCTTCTCCCTCTCTCTCTGCCTCGCCTTCTCCCTCTCTCTCTCGCCTTCTCTCTCTCTCTCTCCGCCTCGCCTTCTCTCTCTCTCTCTCTCTCTGCCCCGCCCTCTCCCTCTCTCTCTCTACCTCGCCTGCTCTCCCTCTCTCTCTGCCTCTCCCTCTCCCTCTGCCTCTCCCTCTCCCTCTCTCTCTGCCTCTCCCTCTCCCTCTCTCTGCCCCGCCCTCTCTCTCTCTCGCCTTCTCTCTCTGCCTCGCCCTCTCTCTCTGCCTCGCCCTCTCTCTCTCTCTGCCTCGTCCTCTCTCTCTCTGTTTCTTTCTCTCTCTCTGCCTCGCCCTCTCTCTCTCCCTGACTCGCCCCCTCTCTCTTTCTCCCTCGCCCTCTCTCTCTCCCTCGTCCTTTCCCTCTCTCTCTCTACCTCGCCCGCTCTCTCTCTCTCTCTCTGCCTCACCCTCGCCCTGCCTCGCCCTCTCTCTCTTTCATTCTCTTTCTCTCTGCCTCGCCCTCTCTCTCGGCCTCGCCCGCTCTCTCTCTCTCTCTCTCTGCCTCGCCCTCGCCCTCTCTCTCTCTCTGCCTCGCCCTCGCCCTTTCTCTCTCTCTCTGCCTCGCCCTCGCCCTCTCTCTGCCTCGCCCTCTTTCACTCTCTTTCACTCTCTCTCTGCCTCGCCTTCTCTCTCTCTCTCTCTGCCTCGCCTTCTCTCTCTCTCTGCCTCGCCTTCTCTCTCTCTCTCTCTCTCTGCCTCGCCTTCTCTCTCTCTCTCTCGCCTTCTCCCTCTCTCTCTGCCTCGCCTTCTCTCTCTCTCTGCCTCGCCTTCTCTCTCTCTCTCTCTCTCTGCCTCGCCTTCTCTCTCTATCTCTCTGCCTCGCCTTCTCTCTCTCTCTCTCTCTGCCTCGCCTTCTCTCTCTCTCTCTCTCTGCCTCGCCTTCTCTCTCTCACTGCCTCGCCTTCTCTCTCTCTCTCTCTCTGCCTTGCCTTCTCGCTCACTCTCTGCCTCGCCCTCGCTCACTCTCTGCCTCACTCCATCTGTCAGTTGCGGGAGCACTCAGCACAGTAGCTTTGCTGTTGGTCAGTTTTTTTTTTAAATCACGCTGTCAGTTTCACAGCTGAGAGGTGCTGACATCGGAACTGCAGTTTCTGAACTTTGGGCAGCTTCGGAGTTTCCCAGTGGGTTCCGACATTTTTTTAAAATCCTGCCGGGAAACCCTAAACTGCGTGAAGTTCAGAAACCTCTGTTCCCGAGGTCACCACCTGTCAGCTGTGAAACTGACAGCATGATTTTTTCTAAAAGCCAGTCTAAAAGACAACAGTAGAAAATTTCTCATCTCTGAAATACATCTGCCGGCTGGATGGAAACCTTTAGTCGGCCGGATCCCGTCCCGCAGTCCATATGTTGGACACCCTTGCTAAGAAAGGCTTTTATGTTGTGTGATTTTATTGAGGTCTGTTTGACTAATTATTTAAGACAAATGATCATAGATATTTATGAGATTTAGTCTAAATATGATTTTGAAGAGACGTTAACGTTCTGTATTCAATGCTACACTGTTTGGAAATAATGGAGGTAAATTTGAAACTTAACCTACTCATCAGGAAATCAACTGAATCAGATCAATCATTCATTTTACACCCCACACAGTTTATTTTCTATTAAAGTCAACTCCATCCAATCTGATCCAGGCATTTTCCTGCAGGCGAGTTAGGTTAAAATTACCCCAACTAACATGCCCCTGATCATCAAACAATACAAGCACATTCACAAACAAAAAATATAGATGAGAACCTAAAGATCTAAATAAATGTTGTAAAAACAGCACACCACCTCTCCTTGTTCAGCTGTGCTCAAATACAATACTTTCATAATTGAAGTGAAATAAATTCCTCCTATGACATAACTTCTCTTGCATGCTAACTTACCTAAAAAATAACTGTCAATGTCCTCTGGACTTAGTTGGTCGCATTCTCACCTCTGGAGTTGTGAATTCAAGTCTCACTCCAAGACCTGAGCACAAACCATGTTCATTCTTTCTATAGAATGCCTGCCTTATGCTCAGTGATTGGGTATAACCACTGAATTTCATTAGCTATTCACATTACAAAACAAAACATTACTGCCACTGGTTATTAAAGTTATAGGGAAAAATGTTGAAGTCAATATCTGAAATCACATTAAAATCCCCAGAAATGCTCAAATATATTTTGACAGCAACGTCATTTAGAACTTAAACTAGCTTTGTGGCTCTTTTTTTTTTAGAAAAAAATACCTAAAGAAGCCCACTTGCTATTGAACTAGATGGCAGATACATTGGATGTTCAAGCCAGGTTGCAAAACTACTATTTGCTTAAGATAGTTTGGTAATATGGCAGGTTGGAATAAAGCATGGTCACTTTTGCTATTATGCATTCATGTTCTCCTATAGCCTGCTCATCCAACTTCACCATGTTGGCCACCGTTCAGGTATTGCTAAATCTAAAAGGTTAACAAATGTGTAAGTAGCTGACCCCATTACCCCCATCGCACCCCCTACCCAGCGCCAAGTGAGCAAAAAACATCATTTGATGTACTCTAAACTATACAGACCAGAAGATCTCAACCTTGATGCCGTTTGTGTTAAGTTAGCTGATTCTTGGCCAGAGCGGCAGCTTGCATGCAGCAACTGGCCTCAGTTTCCCATGCTAGGGGGAGGAAGTTCAGCAGGATTCCTGAATCCTCTCCAATGACCTTTGCAGGACTTGAGCACATTAATGGAAATAATAATTCCAAGCCAACCATAACAGTACAGCCTTCAATTCTTCCACTTCTCATTCTGGGAATGGGTTGAGCTCAATATATTGAAACTCTCCCCCTAGTGGCCTAAACTGAGAACAGGCAAAATTCACACCTAATCGTACACACGATAGAAATCAGTTTCAATCCTCATCGTGTCAAGATCTGAAACAATCCACTAAGCCATTTTTTCTGCTACCGCACTACATTTTTGAATAAGGACTGTTTAACATTTTTAGAACTGCCTTCAACTATGATATAAAATGTAACAAACTGACTTAGGAAGATTAAACAGTTAGCTTACTAATTGATCATTTCATAACTCTGTGCGATTTCTATCTTGCACTGGTGACAAACAGGACTAAAATAAGTATACTAACTGGATCAAAAATTTCCAAGTGCATGAGCTTTCTGCCCAAATTTTAAACCTACAATAATGTAATAGAAAAATGCTTGGCAAATAATTATGCAATCTTCCTGGAAACTTGCACCATTGTAATGGTACATGATCATACAGCACGAAAGAAAGGAAATTATGGGATTAGCGACTTATGCCATTGCTTACACGAAGCCATAGTTTCCTGGGACTTCTGCATTGTTCTGCCCTCGCTGAAGTATTGAGGTTAACCATCTCTCCCCCCATTAAAAATCAATGGTGATTGCAAATTTCTTAATATTTGTTTTCTCGCTGCTGCTGCCTAGACTGGAATGGTACTGGTGAGCAAGTAGCAGTGTGATATATGGATTTTGGGCTCCATCGTCCATTTAATTTACACATGCAGCCTCTAAATAAATCGACTGAAACTTTCAGTTAATGTATCTTAGGCATATGGTTATAGTCAGCACTATTGTCATTCACGCACAGTGCAGAAGTGGCAGTATGCTCCTAGTTCATGCTATTAGCTAATTAGAGATATTAGAAAAGGAACTGCTAATCCATAGATGCAGGGACGGATTTCCATCTCATCGAACAGGTAGAACAAATGAATTTGTGGAATCAATTAACCTTGAAAGAACATTACACTACCAGGTACAATTCCTGTCTAATATGTAAAATCTAGGAGAAAAATTATGTATGTCTGGAAGACCATTGTGCTAATAAACAAGAAGATTTTAATCAATGCATACCAAGTCACAAGCAAGTACTATATAGGCAAGTTTTAGATGCCTGTGTTTAGGAGGGAGTTGTGGGGATCACTTCAAGTCTTCAGATCAGGTAAATCAGAGTAAATGCATTATCTTTGCCATATGACATCTCTTTTCATATATTACATATACATTATACATATTTCTTCATCTACCTTCTCGTTTCTGTCTGGAGACATTTCTTAGTCTGGTGTGTCTATTGTATAGAATATCAATGTAATATGAAGAGACTGATTAATAACTTGATTAAGCAACTATTTGCTGTTGGGGAGAAAAAATGGGAGCATAAGCAAAGTAATGATGAAATTATCCTAATGTACAGTTGTTCAACGCCATCCATGTAGAGATAAGTGATAAGCTGCTTTATTATTAATTTCATCAAGTGAAACACCTATTGTTTAATCTTCAGAGCATAGCACCTATTCTCTGATGTGACAGATGCTTCAAAGCAGCTTCTGGGATTAAAGACAACGTTGTACATGCATGTTCAAACACTAAATTGAAACAGTGCAACAGGCAGCCATTATCAGGGTGGATTCTTTCAATATGCATATCATATACAACATATAAATACAGATTTAAATAGAAGTTACATTTTACATATTCACATGCTTATTTTATGTTGTAGAACTGAATCATTTGCAGCTGAATGCATCACAGATTGATAAATTTTTCCAGGGCTTAGCAGAGGTTATATGGCAAAAGCTATTTTGCTGCAGCTTTATTTTAGAAAGGACTTAATTTTATTATAACAGTGTTGTTGAGTTCAGTGCCAATATTACTATAACGAAGAAATGGCAGAAAGATCATGGCTTCTGTGCATTCTCCATGGCAATGCCTCTACCAATCTGAGTCCACTTGCCAACCAATCAGCACTCTCTTCTCATACAGTATAAATTTGTTGCTTTCCCTTACATTGGTATTCTTTCAAATTGTCCTGATGAGTGCAAGACAAAAAGCTTCCACAAAATGTCCCTGCTGTCATCAATATTCAAAACATATTAATAAGGTCAAATTACTTGTAATTTAAACATTTCTGAGTTATTTGTGTGTTCATATGTTTTATTAAAATTAGACACCTGTAGTCATGTAGCATGAAGTACTCGTACAAGATCAACAGGATTTTGCCCTAAGTCAGATGGTGAGCAATTATATTTTACCAAAAAGCCTTCTGAAAACCCAACTCTAAATTAGGTTAAATTAAAATACTTATGCTGTTTATAGATCTGGTATACAATATCCACATCTACCCAAAGCACGCAGGATTTGAAAGTTATCATACTTACTGAGGAACTGTGTCGTATGGTTGTAGGCAAAGAACTTGTGGCTAGTAGTGAAGTAGGAGAATTGCATAGTTCAGGAAAAGGATTTGGAATGGATGACAAAGCCAATATTTCATTCTTCTCCTTTATGTCCCTATATTAACCAAGAGTAACATGGTTTTATTTACTATTAGTGTCATAGTTCATGCATCACCTAAATATCCTTAAATTCTGCCATTTTAGTGCACATAGATGTGATCACTCCTCTGATCTCTTAAAACACTGCTGGGCATGTGCACTCACATAAACCCCTTTAAGCAGTCATATATATGCCAAGAATAGGCATTCCACAGAGAGTCGATGTTTTGGGGCCCCACTCTGCATTCACTGATTTTAAAAAAGAAATAGTCTAAGTCTCTTCCTCCGCATCCCACTCCTCTCCCAACACTAGTGAAGAATGTACAAAAACAAATCCTTCTGTTGTCTCAATCACATTCCCAGTGGTAGGGCTTGTGGCCCCTGTATACCGGAGAGAGAATTTTGTGTGAACAGGAGTCCATTAGCCACCAAACTCAGGAGCACGAATGGGAGGAGGAGGAGGAAAGAAAGCCAGAAAGGCAAAAAAAAAAAGATGGGAAATGGATGACAATTAAAAAGGAAGAAATGGCTGTCAAAGGAAGGATTGAAGGCATTGAAGACAGAGAAAGTAATGGATTTGAAAGAGGAAAATGGATGGCAAAGTGAAAGATGTTAATCAGCACTTTCTAGTTTTCAAGGTTGTATACATGTCTACAAAGTGATTTTCTCCTCTGTGCTCTGCAGGCCAAAATTCTTGATTAAAATTGACCATTTTTCTTCTTCACATTCCCAAAGCAGCTAAATAATTCATAGTGACATAAGATAGGACTTAGCTCCCAATTACTATTCCCTGTACCAATTTAAGTCAGGCAATTTTCAGGCCTGGAGAATGGCCCATCAACCTTCACTGCTTCCTGAAAAAAAACAAAGTGATTCCTGACAATGCTGGCCGCCACTGACGTCATCAGGCTGCGCCGTGGTGCGCACATGAGCAGACGGTCTCCTGCTCTCTGTGCATGCGCTGCGTTCCAGTTTGTTAGGACTGGTTAGCGCATGCGCCGATGACGTCATCGCGCTCTGGCAACGCGCCTGGTCGGCCTCTGCTCATGCGCTTTATGCAACGCCAACATATTCATGCATGCGTCAACCTTCGAATATTCACGCATGCATCAAGCTTCGGCGCGTGTTTCTGAAAGTGGAAGGAGGAGAGGTTTTGTCGGGCATTTTCTTGCATTTTATCACAATTATTTAGTCGTTTTGAAGATTTCAGTCTGCTTCATTTTTATCAGAAGAGGAGATTGCTCCAAGGTAAGTTGCTCTGAAAACATTTCCATTGTCTGCGGCACTACATGTGCTCCAGTCCCTCTTGTAAGTTGCTTTGAAAACATTTCCATTGTCTGGGGCACTGCATGTGCTCCAGTCCCTGTTGTAAGTTGCTTTGAAAACATTTCCATTGTCTGGGGCACTGCATGTGCTCCAGTCCACTGCACTGCACTAAAATCCTTTCCATTGTCTGGGGGTGTGTGCAGGCAGTACATGTGCTCCAGTCCCTGCTGTAAGTTGCTCTGTTCCTGCACCCATCAGAGCCGTGCACATGGACACACAGCCACCTGTTTCCCATCTGCCCTTGAAACAACCATGCAGAACCTTGTGAGACTCCGCAATTGCCAGCTGCTGCCTGTCAAGCAGAGAGGGCGTCCAAAGCGGTCAAGCACTTGGGGAACATTCAGCAAGAAGAGACTGAGCACTAAAAGAAACAAGCATGCCGTGTCCAGTGGTAGCACAAATGTGACTGCTCTTGCTGTGTACACAACTGGTGAGGTGGGAATGCAGCCACACCGTTCTCCATCCTCAATGTTGCTTTAAGGCAAAGGTAGAAAAGAGCGAAAGAAATGGAAGGTGATGCTGATAGCAGTAGGCAGGATTAAATGGGAGCGGATGGGAAGGCGCAGGAGTAGCATAACCACCAGCAGGGAACAGCTGGGCTAAATGACCTGCTTTATGTTCATAGTCCAAAAGAAATGTGCTTCTTTTTCCAGCACCCTCACATCATTCATGTTTTCCCTGAGAGCAGCATTGAACCATCACAAGATAGAGGCAGTAACATCATCCTGACTCCTGCAGCTGAGGTGGGTACTAAGTGATTCATTGGCGGTGTTATCAGTACATGCCTTTACTGCAGAACATGAAGCATGCTCAACAGTAATTTCATTGGAGGGGGGAAGCTCTGACACTGATCTTTCCTTACTTCTTTTCATGTAAAACATGGCCGTCGAGAAAACAATCCTTGACACTTAAGGTCAGCATTCTAGCAACGAAGGCAACTGGATCATGCTGCGGAGCTTTTCACGATGTGGAAAGGAACCTTGCATTTATGGATGAAGTGGGAGCGCACATTGGGATGCATTTGGGGAACATTCACCAAGAATAGACTGAGCTCAGACTCTTGTGACTTTGCCTTCTTAACATGGACATTACAGTAGTGGAATAGAGAGCCACGCGTTGATTCACCACAAGGCTCTCCAGGAACAATCTCTTTAGTACTGCATAGCAGAGACTCGGCCTGTCTGTCTCACGGGAATGCTGGCAACACAACACTCATGTATCCATGCACAGAAGTGCCTCGAATGCTTAATGTACTTAATAAAATTTCTCAATAATTAAAACTGGAATTGTTGAGGTTTTTGATGCTATTTTCCCGACTTCAGATATTCAACTGTGGTGGGGTCCTTGGGGGGTGGGGGGTTGTGAGGGGGAGGTGGGGGAAGTGTGGGGGGGGAGAGGGGGAGGTGGGGGAGGTATGGGGGAGAGGGGGAGGGGGGGTGAGGGGGAGAGGGGCAGGTGGGGGGGTATGGGGGGAGAGGGGGGTGTGGGGGGAGAAGGGGAGTTGGGGGGGCGTGGTGGTGGTGGGGGGAGAGGGGGAGGGTGAGGGGGTGTGGAGAGGGGGAGGTGGGGGGATGTGGGCGGGGTGTGGGAGGAGGTGGGGGGTATGTTGGGGAGGTGTGGGGGGGTGGGAGAGGGGGGAGATGGGAGGTGGAGGGTATGTTGGGGGAGAGGGGGAGGTGGGGGGAGATGGGAGGTGTGCAGGGTGAGAGGGGGAGGTGGGGGGGGGTGTGGGGGAGAGGGGGAGCTGGTGAGGGAGAGGGGGAGGTGGTGAGGGAGAAGGGGAGGTGAGGGAGGTGGTGAGGGAGTGGGGGAGGTGGGGGGTGTGGGGGAAGGACAGGGGGAGGTGGGGGATGGAGAGGGGGAGGTGGGGGATGGAGAGGGGGAGGTGTGGGGGGGACGAGGGGGATGTGGGGGTGGTGTGGGGATGACAGGGGGAGGTGGGGGGGTGTGGGGGAGGTGTGAGAGGTGTGGGGGGAGAGGGGGAAGTGTGGAGGAGAGGGGGAGGGAGTGGTGGAGGGGGGGTGAGGGGGAGGTGGGGGGGGACGAGGGGGATGTGGGGGAGGTGTGGGGAGGAGAGGGGGAGGTGGGGGGTGTGGGGGGAGAGGGGGGAAAGGGGGAGGTGGGGGGGTGTGGGGGAGAGGGGGAGGGAGGTGGAGGGGGGTGAGGGGGAGGGGGTGTGGGGGAGGTGGGGGAGAGCGGTTTGGGGGAGGTGGGGGGAGAAGGGGAGGTGCGGGGAGAGGGGGGGGTCAGGGGGTAGGGGAGGTGGGGGGAGAGGGGGTGGGGGAGGTGGGGGGAGAGGGGAAGTTCATGGAGCTGGGGGGAGAGGGGGAGGTGGGGCGGTGGTGGGGGGAGAGGGGGTGTGGGGAAGGTGGGGGAAGAGGAGGAGGTGGAGGTGGTGGGAGAGGGGTAGTTCAGGGAGGTGGGGGGAGAGGGGGAGGTGGGGGGGAGGGGAAGTGGTGAGGGAGAGGGGGAGGTGGGTGGGGGGGACGGGGGGAGGTGTGGGAGGGGACGAGGGGGAGGTGTGGGAGGGGAAGAGGGGGAGGTGGGGGGTGTGAAGAGGTGGGGGGGGTGAAGAGGGGAAGGTGGGGGGTGAAGAGGGGGAGGTGGGGGGTGAAGAGGGGGAGGTGGGGGGTGAAGAGGGGGAGGTGGGGGGGGAAGGGGTGAAAGAGGGGGAGGTGGGGGGGGAAGAGGGGGAGGTGGGGGGGGAAGAGGGGGAGGTGGGGGGCGGAGAGCGGGAGGTGGGGGTGCGGAGAGCGGGAGGGTGTGGGAAGAGGTGGAGGGGGGGAAAGAGGTGGAGGTTGGGGGTGGGGAAGAGTTGGAGGTGGGGTGGGAGGAGTTGGAGGTTGGGGGGGTGGGGGCGAGGTGGAGGTTGGGGAGGGGGGAGAGAGGTGGAGGTTGGGGGCGGAGAGGTGGAGGTTGGGGGGGGGGGGAAAAGAGGTGGAGGTTGGGGGGGGGGAAGAGGTGGAGGTTGGGGGGGGGGAAGAGGTGGAGGTTGCGGGGGGGGGGCGAGAGGTGGAAGTTGGGGGGGGGGCGAGAGGTGGAAGTTGGGGGGCTGGGGGGCAAGGTGGAGGTTGGGGGGTGGGGTGGGGAGAGGTGGAGGTTGGGGTGGGGGGAGAGGTGGAGGGGTGGGGGGGAAGAGGTGGATGTTGCGGGGGGAGAATTGGAGGTGGGGGGTTGGGATGAGGTGGGGGGAGGGAGAGGGAGTGGTTGAGGTGGGGTGGGGGGGAAGAGGTGGGGGTTGGGAGGTAGAGAGGGGGGTGGGGGGAGAGGGGGTGTGGTGGGGTAGTGGGAGGGAGTTAAATTCAGAAGTTCCTGATGAGTGGGATGCAAAAGGCAGGGACCAGACAGCTGCAATGCCTGAAGTACAGTTGAGAAGTAGGGGAGAAAGCGGCTGGATGGTGGATGTGAAGCTGGAGGGAACGGCTGGACGGAGAGGGCCGGAAGCGAGAGGTCGTAGAGAGCCGCGGGGAGCGATCAGCCGAAGACCTTGGTGTCGCCGGGTGCAGGGACCGGCCGGTGCGACTTTTGCCGTTGCAAGTTTATGGCGCATTCGCAGAAAAACACTCCTCCTCCCTCCCCCCCACCCCTCCCCCCGCCCACGCTGCTGTCTCCCGCCGCTCCGCTCCCCTCCGTCACCGGCCCGTTCGCTTGCCCACTCGCCGGCCGCTCCACTCTCCGGCCCTGGCCCGCTCGTTTGCTCTCTCACTCCGCCATTGTGTGCTGCCATGAGTTTGTTAGGTTGCCTCCGTGTGATTATTTGAGCAGCGCCATCTTTAGTCCTGGCAGCTGCCTAAAGTTGCAGACTGTGACGTTTTAGTGGTACCTGCTGCATTTGCGCAGTGCCACAGCAGCGCCACCTAGCGGTAGCATTGTCAGCAAATACAGCCTAAAAAAAAGTGTCCAAGTGGAGAGCAACACTAAATCCACCAAGGTCGCACTTCGAATTACAATACAGAAATAAGCCATTTGGCACAATAAGTCCATGTTAGTGTTTATCCTCCATGAGTAGTACTCCTCATCACATATGCCCTTTGAGTTTCCATATTACTTTATTCCCCATCCTTCAATCATCTTTCTAATGCATCCTTAATGCCGATATGATCTCTGTTTCGATAACCAGCTCTGGAGTCTACCAGGACTACTGAAGCAGTGAGCTGTCAAAAGATCAACACCTGACACCTTAACATGCTGTATCAGTTAACATTACTAGAACACTGGATCTGTAGAAACACATGGATTGAAATCCAACTTAACTCACCTCACAGTTTTTACTTTCCCTATAGTATTGCTGCCTGACTCACCAACAAATACATGACTGGGCTCTCCCATTTTGCAGGATGAAATTGGAAGCTGTGCTCTTTTGCTTTTCATCAGAACTACAGTTTAAAGGTCATCAATATGAAACGTTAACTGTTCATTTCTCCACAGATGCTGCCTGACCTGAATATTTCCAGTATTTTCTGCTTTTGTAACAAACATGAAGTTGTTGCTACTCATCACATTTAATGGGGGAAAAAAATGAAAAAAAACCCAGAAAAAATGTTAACCTTTCCCTCCTGCGCATTACTTGAACTGGTACTCTTACGTCAAGTGAAAGAAAATGTGAACTTTTCTTTTAAATCAGTTTCCATACCCTTAACCAGAGAACAAATTCTACCATTTTTGGTGTTCTTCATTATTTTAACTGAATTTTTCATGTAAGTCTGTAATTATCTGTGGGATCTAGCTTCTGAAAATGACTATTCTTGTTAGATACAATATATTTTCTCAAGCATATTCCATTCTCTGTATGCAACTGTTCAAGCTCTAAAGCCTGCAGGTGGCATCAAGGATTTATGGGCCTTTAAGAATATTTCTGTGCATTGTGAATAAACAATGAAATTAGATATATATTTACATCTTCCACAGATAGATGACTGCAGTAACTGACAGTAAAATAGTAGTTCTTTGCAATCATTTGAACAGGGAGATGAAGTCAGTAAGTCACATATCAAGATTTGTTTTCTCCTTTTACCACAGAAAAGAATAATTTTAAAGCACAGTGCATTCTCACAAGTTTAAAAATTTGCTCAGATCCAAAAGTGGTTAAAACGCTAAGCTTTGTTGTTTGCTCAATAGATAAGTAATTCATTAACCTGTCTTAATAATTGGTACACCTCCAACTCTCAAGTCTCTATAGTCAGGAGGGAAGAGCCCTGGGATTAAAAAGTGACAGAAACAGGCAAGTTTTAAATCAAAATCTTTGAGGGCAAGTTTTTCCCAAGCTCAGGAAAGTGCAGAAGGGTAGTTAGTTATTTTAAGCGAGATGAGAGATGGGTGACATGGGACAGCATAGCAAGTTATTCATATATATCAATTGGAGAGTAATAACTGCTTCCCTGTAAATTCACTTGCTGTGAAATTTAGCAGCTTAAAATAACTTGTATCTGGCATGTCTCACCAGGTGTTTACTTGGCCCACCTTCAAAAAGATTGTTGCAGTATTTGTGCAAATACATGAGCTAAAGGAGATACCTCTGCATTGTGTTATGATATAGTTAGATATTGGGGTGTACAGGTAAAACACAAGATGTTCAGATCACTTGCAGGAGTAACCAGCACCAAAGGCAACATCTAGGGCAAGACCCTGAACTTCTAACACATAGTAGAAAAATACTGATAAGTAAATATACAACAGCAAATGTAAAAAAAAATGAAAGAACTTCTAGAAATTAATACAACTCGAGTTCAATATAACCCCTTTTTGAATACAGAAAATTCTACTGGTATTTTATTTACAGGCTTTGCTCAATACTCTTTTGGGCCTCCTTATCTCGAGAGACAATGGATACGCGCCTGGAGGTGGTCAGTGGTTTGTGAAGCAGCGCCTGGAGTGGCTATAAAGGCCAATTCTGGAGTGACAGGCTCTTCCACAGGTGCTGCAGAGAAATTTGTTTGTTGGGGCTGTTGCACAGTTGGCTCTCCCCTTGCGCCTCTGTCTTTTTTCCTGCCAACTACTAAGTCTCTTCGACTCGCCACAATTTAGCCCTGTCTTTATGGCTGCCCGCCAGCTCTGGCGAATGCTGGCAACTGACTCCCACGACTTGTGATCAATGTCACACGATTTCATGTCGCGTTTGCAGACGTCTTTATAACGGAGACATGGACGGCCGGTGGGTCTGATACCAGTGGCGAGCTCGCTGTACAATGTGTCTTTGGGGATCCTGCCATCTTCCATGCGGCTCACATGGCCAAGCCATCTCAAGCGCCGCTGACTCAGTAGTGTGTATAAGCTGGGGATGTTGGCCGCTTCAAGGACTTCTGTGTTGGAGATATAGTCCTGCCACCTGATGCCAAGTATTCTCCGAAGGCAGCGAAGATGGAATGAATTGAGACGTCGCTCTTGGCTGGCATACGTTGTCCAGGCCTCGCTGCCATAGAGCAAGGTACTGAGGACACAGGCCTGATACACTCGGACTTTTGTGTTCCGTGTCAGTGCGCCATTTTCCCACACTCTCTTGGCCAGTCTGAACATAGCAGTGGAAGCCTTACCCATGCGCTTGTTGATTTCTGCATCTAGAGACAGGTTACTGGTGATAGTTGAGCCTAGGTAGGTGAACTCTTGAACCACTTCCAGAGCGTGGTCGCCAATATTGATGGATGGAGCATTTCTGACATCCTGCCCCATGATGTTCGTTTTCTTGAGGCTGATGGTTAGGCCAAATTCATTGCAGGCAGACGCAAACCTGTCGATGAGACTCTGCAGGCATTCTTCAGTGTGAGATGTTAAAGCAGCATCGTCAGCAAAGAGGAGTTCTCTGATGAGGACTTTCCGTACTTTGGACTTCGCTCTTAGACGGGCAAGGTTGAACAACCTGCCCCCTGATCTTGTGTGGAGGAAAATTCCTTCTTCAGAGGATTTGAACGCATGTGAAAGCAGCAGGGAGAAGAAAATCCCAAAAAGTGTGGGTGCGAGAACACAGCCCTGTTTCACACCACTCAGGATAGGAAAGGGCTCTGATGAGGAGCCACCATGTTGAATTGTGCCTTTCATATTGTCATGGAATGAGGTGATGATACTTAGTAGCTTTGGTGGACATCCGATCTTTTCTAGTAGTCTGAAGAGACCACGTCTGCTGACGAGGTCAAAGGCTTTGGTGAGATCAATGAAAGCAATGTAGAGGGGCATCTGTTGTTCACGGCATTTCTCCTGTATCTGACGAAGGGAGAACAGCATGTCAATAGTCGATCTCTCTGCACGAAAGCCACACTGTGCCTCAGGGTAGACGCGCTCGGCCAGCTTCTGGAGCCTGTTCAGAGCGACTCGAGCAATACTACTACTTGCATTTACAGTGGAATGGCAGTTTCCATGAGTGGACCAAAACTTTCATAAACTGAAAGTTTACTATGTATAGATTAGCACAACCATAATTGCAGTGAACCATTTTTGCTGGAGAACATGGAAAGGCCACCACACTATCACTACACATTTGTCCAGAGAAATCAGATTTATTTATAGTTAAGAAAAGCAAAAACAGAAAAGCGAGTCACACGAACCAAACTTGCACAGTATATTGACTGATCAAACACGAGAGCCCAAAATTCTTGAACTTAATTTCAACAAATTCTTACCAAAAGCATGGTAAGATACATGGGGAACTAACAGTTGAAGTTATTAGCCCTTCATCACAGGACAGCACAGTGAAGTATGGAATAAAGATGTACAGCTAGTTCAAACAGTAACCATTTTTAACACTTCGATAGATGAGGTGTGAACAGAAGCTTTCTAGCCATCTATTAGTCTACTTATCACATGCGACAGCAATTCATAGAATCATAAAATGGTTACAGCACAAAAGGAAGCCATTCAGCCCATTGTGTCTGTGCCAGCTCTCTGCAATAGCAACTCTCCTCTTCCCACTCCCTGGCCTATTCCCCGTAGCCCTGAAAATTTTTCTCTTCAGATAATTATCCAATTCTCTTTTGAAGGCCACGATGGAATCTGCCTGCATCACACTCAGGCAGAGCATTCTAGATTCTAAACACTCGTTGCGTAAAAAAGTTTTTCCACATGTTGCCTTGTGTTTCTGCCAATCACCTTCAATCAATGTCCTCTGGTTCTGTATCAATTGAAAAACTTACAGGCCAGTCTGAATTCTCGGGGCTGGATTTTACCAGCAACCCCCCACCCACCCCCCCGACGTCAAGGGTTGGGGCGGTAGGCCCAGAACATACTTCTGGGAGAGGCCCATCACGGGCCTCGACCCTGGGAAGGCCCTGCCCCACATTACTGGCAGCGGCGATGCCTCCAGGCGCCCAGCCCCTGCCCGCCGATGGGGCCAAAATTTAAGTATTTAAATAAATGTTAATTATAGCATAATTACTTGCCTCAGCACGACGGCCGTTCCACGCCCATATGCCAGCCGGTTGCTGGAACTCCTGTGCCTTCATACTTCCATTTAGGTGGCACACTAGTGGGGAGAAGGGTGGAGTGAAGTATTCAGAGTGGGTTGGGGGTGGGGGAAGAGCAGGGGAAAGTCTTGCTATTGGCTGAGGGAATGGCGGAAAGAGATTGAAGTTTAAAGGTTGAAGTGAAGGAAGTTCGGGGGAAGGTCGGGATTGAGAGTTAACTTTTTTTTTGGGGGGGGGGGGAGGGAAACTAATAAAATTTTTACTCATTGGGAGGTTGGGAGAGAGGATAGAAACCGTTAATAAAGTTTTCCATTTAATTTTTTATGATGTGTACCTTTAAAAATTTAAATCGAACTGAAGGGTGGGAAGCCCTTTACAAATGGCGCCATTTCCTGCTCAGTGGCACTGGACGCCATTGCCGGTGACGGAGTGCGTGCCCCTCTACATCATTGGGAGCGGGCATTCCGCCCCCTCCATGTAAATAAGCCGCAATGCTAAATATCGTGGCAGTTCAGCGGCACACATCTTGCGACGCTGTTATTGAAGCTCGCTGCCGAGCTGTAAAAATTGAGCCCTTGGTGTCAGTCTGCTAATTTACTTCGCCTGGACTGCTCTAGACAGTTCTGATTGGCCAGTTATTTCTATCTAGCTTAGCTGGCCACTACCTCAGCCTGCCACTCTCATTGTTGCGTAAGTACTTCATTTTTTTTAATATATCGTACTTCCTATTGTCTCCTGTTAATAGCACTTCAGCTATTTAGCCATCTCAATTCTTCCATTTAAGTACTTTGTGCGTATGCTTTACCCTTCCCTGTGTTCTCCTTTTAAAATGATGTCCATCTGTAATTTTCTTTCAGTTATGAGGGTTACACCTAAAACATTAAACTTGTCTGTTCTCATCTCAAATATCAACATACCGGCTAAATGTCTCGAGCATTGCCCATTTCATTTCTGATTTCCAGCATGTTTTAATTTTGTTTATGCTGTTTAATAAGTCTACTGGCAGTTTATACATAAGCCATGGTCTACTATAAATGGTTCTTCTACCAAAATTCTGAATTTGAGGAAGATGAGTTGAGAGCATGCAGAATAACAAGCAAGCTATACAGAGAAGAGGGGTTCTCTCTTCATCACACATACCCAAATATTGGGCAGGCATACTTTGGGTGAGAAATTGGGCTCATTAACACCTGCATTTTGGGCACTACAAGTCCCCTTAGAGCTCAAAATAGCATCCACTGCATGTTTGCATACTTGGGGAGTCAACTGTCATCTCTGCCCTGCTGCCAGCCATTGCCTTAACAATGGGCATCCCAATAATAGCCAACATCTTCTCCTTCATGGGGGGGTCACGACATGCAAGTGTGCCTATCTCCCCTCCAGTTGGCTCCTGCTGCCTCCAGCTGTGTGCCACCTTGTCCTGCAAGAAAGAGGGAATTATGCCAGTGATTGTCATGCAATCTGGTTGGATGATGCAGCTATCATGGTTGAATAGCTGGAAGAGTGTCCAAGGCTTGCAGCAGTCCCAAGTGTGGAAGGGCGAGGTGAAGTGTATGAGTGTTAGGTACAAGAGATTGTTGGCAGTGAGTGATGGAGTGCTGCGTTAAACAGTGTGTTGAGGCTAGTGGTGCAGTTAGCACAATTTGACATTTGAAGATGCATTCACTGACATGGACCTCTCAGGTGAGGCCATGAAGCTCTTGCAGCACTGGATCCAGGTCTTCAGGTCTTGGCCTGCACAGCTATATGTTCCCACTGTCTTTGACCGTGGCTAGATGGCCCCTGCAGATACACAGCACCTCTGATACTTTCCACTTCCTGCACAAATGCCTCCAGTGCAGCATCAAAAAATCTTGGAGCCCACTCTCTCCAACATTGAAAAATGGACAATGTTTCCCAGGTCAGATCACTTTCTGCATGACTGTCAACACTTGTCCCAATAATAATACAACTCCCATTTAAGAGGTACAAGCTCGTTAGGATCTTGGGCTCCCTGCTGATGCATACAGCCAACAAACAGCCTGGTTCGAACAAACTCATGCAGCCGTCATTCAAACGAGCAGGTAGGACGAAGTTAGCATGCTGTCTCCAATACACTGGTTAGGCACAGGTTAATCGCACAACATGATCCCCCTGCCTGTTTCAGGGGACTATTCAATTTAGCCCCCATAGGACCTTGGAGCAAAGATTCAATTATAGAAGTGGTCAGAGATGCAGAACCCAAAGTAAAATCTCTAAGGACCTACAAATGTGACAGCATACAAATTACCCAACCTAGAGTAGACATGGGGCTAAATGGGCCGCCCCCACCCCATCCACCAAAGAAAGGAACGGAGACAGGTGGGGCCCTGAAAATACTGGCGTTGCGCTGCATGTCGATTTCAAGGCACTGACAATAATGAGAAGCACAGAGGGAGGGCAGTACAGGAATCCTGCTCCCTGTTCAAAATCAGGCCTATTAGACTTGTTTAAAAAGCTTGTTAAGAGCTTGTGGAAGGGGAGGGTTGGATATTTAAAAGGGGTGCATGGGTTTTCAAAGCTGTCAGTTTCAGAACAGCTGAGGGGAGGCAGCTAAAAAGTAGGGCAATCATGGCTGCCCCTGGGCATCAACCTGGCCCCATAGGAGCATCAGCTGGGTAAAGGGGACTGAGCAGTTGTGAGGGGGTGCCTTTGGGACTGCACGGCTATCTGGGAGAGTGGACATTCAACACATGGGCTTTGAATGTGGTCAGCAGAGGTACCGGAGAGAAATATTAAGAAGGGCCCACAAAACTACAGTGGCTGTACATGCCGGTATAAGAAAGACCCAAGCCTACATAAGATAGCAGTTTGACTGGCCAAAACTGCACAAACATGGGGTGGAGTACTGCAGGAGTTGCCACATGTGCCAGGTTGAGGGAAAACCCCAGTCTATAGTGAAACCTGCATCACTAAGTCCTTTTTACATTTTTTACAATCTTTTTTTGCATTTATTTCATTTCATCTTAGTTTGTTCAGTTTGCTTACCCACTGTTTTTTTCAGGTTGTTTTTCTTCAGGTTTGCACTTGCTGATGTTCAATATTCAGTATATTCACACCTAATCTGTACTAATGCTTTGTCTTTCAACACACCATTAACATATTGTTTGCCTTTGCTCCGTGACCTTTTGGTCAGCTATGTGGCCTGGTCCAATCTGCACCTTCTCCTTTGTTATCTCTTGCCCAACCCCCACCTCACTTGTTTATAATCTGTGACTTTTCTAATATTTGTCAGTTCCGAAGAAGGGTCACTGACCCGAAACGTTAACTCTGCTTCTCTTTCCACAGATGCTGCCAGACCTGCTGAGTGAATCCAGCATTTCTTGTTTTTGTTTCACTAAGTCCTGTACCTGTGTTAGGAGGACCCTCCAGCAAAGGGCTGGTGAACTGTAAGGGGGGCCCCCACCGAGAACGAAAGGGACAGGCAACCACAAGACTGGCCAAGTTTAGAAAGGGAAGAGGAAAAAGCGACCAAGAAGGCAAGTTGAAGGAAGTCCGGGAGGAATCCTGGATGAAAACCCCTACTGTTCGGTCAGCCAAACCCGAAAAGTGTGAAAAGTTAGACCCCACATCCTCCTATGTAAATGCCTAGAAGCACCCTACCAGAGTTGCTAACTGAATTTACAGAAACCTGCAGAAACAAAGACCTCTAGGGAGCACAGAAACCATGAGAGTGATGCCTCAGTTAGTTGAAGTGAAAAAGGGAGTGCAGTAGAGCCTGCATAAATACCTGCAGGCAGGAGTGTCCCAGAGGACAAAGGGGAGCTTAGCAAAGAATCCTCCTCCCACAATCAGGAAAAAGGGAACCATCCATCCCCCTAAAGTCAAAAGCCTTTGCATAACTCAGTAAAGCACTGAAGGAGAGTTCAGCATCGACCTGCCCACTACTAACTCTCCTGAAAAAAACATTCCAATTCAGGGCTAATTACACCTAACCATCTCAAAGACCCTAGGCAGCCATGGAAATCGGCAAACTGAAGAAAAACTTCTCCAAAGAACCACATGTTTACTGCAATGCCAACAAGGGTCAATTAAAGCAGCACTGGCACTAAGAAAAGTTTTAGGATTTATGGATGAATGGGAATGAATGAGAGAAATGCATGTTTTTTTTTCCTGTATCTTATATTTTCTCTCTACCCTTTTAATGGAATGTGCCTTTTCTCAAATCACATTTCATTCGGTGGGTGTGGAGGTGTGATGCTGGACCCCCACCTGCCAAGAATGAGGCATATTAATTTCGCCATATGGACATTAAATTTCAAATTGTTGCTGGGTAGAAGAGAAGGCCTGTTACAAGGGCTGCCAGACACTTGACTGCAAGACATTTACATACCAATAGCGACAAGAGAAGTTACATCCCTTATCCATTTAACCCACAATGGACTTTGAGCACCAGACAGTGAAGGCAGGGAAGCGTTTTCCAGGCCCTGCTAAGATGATACAAACCCCAGAGCCAAGACATGGTCAGACCAGTTATTCACATGACTAACCTGCTTGGCAACCTGGGACTTTCTGAATGGTACAAAGAGTTTGAACTCAGAGTGTCTGTTTACTCCTGGACTGAAAAGACCTCTCCTTGCTGGCTCACCACAGCCTCTCCTGTCTGCTCCCATCTCTTTCTCACAGAACTCCAAATCCACTGAAGACACATGAACACCAAGAGAGAAAAAAGTCTCCTACAGCGAACAAGGTTTAAAAAGAATACTGGGCCCCAACAAAAAGCAAGATCTACCTGCAATCAAGGACTCTACAGTGAGCTTGAAGATCCATAACAAAAACCCTCTTCAGAGATTGCCTCAAACTTTTCCACTTTATTTCTTCTGCTCTATTCTGTCTCTATCTGCATCTGTGTATCGCATATGCCTGCTAGCGTGGACGTGTCATGTATCTGTAGGCATTAACCAAATTATAGTTCAAGTTTCTTCTTTAAACCTAAGAAAACCTGTTTGTACTAGTTTCTTTGCCTTATAATTGGAAAGCGGTGAACAAGGATTCACCAAGGGGGAGCTAATGACACAGTGTGTTTAAAATTAAACCCTCTTACCGCAAGACCAGGTGAAGGCTGAGAGGCATCCCAGGACCCCTTTCTCACCTGGTCGTAACACCAGCATCAAACGGTGCTGCCTGAAAACCTAGCAACAGCACAACTAAGCAGCATCTTCACTTCTGCTATTTAGAGAACCGCCAGCACCACAACGAGTCAGAACTGACAGGTATCTCCAGGAGGCCAAGTACTCTTTGCCCAACAAGTCCTTGACCTTGAGTCTCAAGCCTTCAAACGAGGAGAGGCAAAAGACATGCAATGTCCTGAAGAGGCAGAGGAGGAATGAGTTGAAGCATTGTCTATTGGCGCTTCGAGATGAGGTGCCGGAACGTTCTAAGAATGACAAAGCCTCAAAGATGGTCATCTTGAGAAAAGCAATAGAGTATGTTAATAGACTGAAGGCAGAGCAACAGAAACTGAATGCAGAGAGGGAGAATATTCAGAAAGCACAGCAACACATGAGATGCAAACTCCCCGGGCAAGAGTTGTCAGACCACCAATATGACCTATGGACTTTTGAGCCCCTATATTTGTAAAGTTCATAATTTCTATATACCTGCGTAAATAATTTTGATGTTATGTAATTTTATGTATTTTTGTTTTTAGCAAACAAGGCTTATATTTGGACAGAAGGGGATGTTGTATGATTGCCTGTAACAGCGAGGTCCCTTTAAGATCTTAGTATGCAAATGAGCTGAGTACCAGAATGCAGTCATGTGACTACAAGCCAGAATCACTCTAACTGTAACACCAACAGGCAGCTTCTGTAAATAGTTAGCTCTGTGCTGTATATAATAGCTGTTAATAAACCTGTTTGAGATCTTCAACAAACTGAACTCCACACATCTCAATTACGTTGCATCAGACAACATAATAAAGCTTCTCATTACAGTGTTACAACCGCGCAGGACAAACACCCCCAATTTTAATATATGATTCTGATCGCGGTGGAAGTAGCGCACTGTCAATTCAGTCCCATCGCTGCACAGGTCACAGCATATTTCTTTAAGCTTTCCAAATCAGAAAATGCAGCCAAATTGAACACTCTCGTAACCCCCAAATGAAGCGGACCAAATCAGGTATCTTTAGATATCAACAAATTAACTATTTATTAAAAAAACTAAAATTCTTAAACACTATTATATAGTCTAAAGACATTATAATTTACTTAAAAATCGCATACATATACGAAAATTAACATTAATTCAGTTTTTAATAAGCGGACCGAAAAAATAAAAATAAAGTCTTTGCAAGTTACATTCCTGACGAATGGAGTCTTCCAATGTAGAAACAGTCCAAGGTCGCCTGAAGTCTTCACAGTGGTCCGATGGGGGAAAAAAGGCCCTTCAAAGATAGGAATTTAGCAGTTCAGCTGTTGTAGCATAAACTGTGATGAACACAGCAATACCGATTCTTTGTTAAGAAAAGCTTTTCGTATTTTCTTGAGCAATTAATTTGGGTTGTTGTTTGGTAGAATTTTGAGAGAGAAAACACAGCTTTGCTTTGTAGAATTGAGAGAGAGAAATAATACAGCTCTTTCAGTTCAAATCATATCAGACCTCTCTCTGCTCAAACCAGTCTGTACCAGCTAGTTTTCAAAAGTCAAATTGCAACATTGATTCACCTGACCTCTCTCTTGCTGCTGCCGCTTGGCAACCAGAACACACTCTGGCAGACGGAGTCTACAGAACTTTCTGTCTTAAAGGTGCAGTGATCTTTTTACAGTCTTAAAGGCACACACAATATTCCCGAGGAGACAAAAAACAAGACCGTGACAGCAGGTAATGTCTCTTCACCCAATGCTCTTGGTCAGACAATACTTAATGCTGTCAAGCTTAAGATTCTTGAGGTGTCCATTCACGTAGATGTCTGCTGTCTAGAAATCTTGGTCTGCATTACTGATTTCTTCCAAGAACTCTCCTGGTTCTTTCCCTTGTGGGTACTGCTGTACTGGATTCACTGCTGTTTACATGAAGGTCTTCCGCTTTGTACATTTAAGCGAAGAAATTTGCTGTGGCACATCTTCCCATAGTCCAATTTTTCCACACACAAACCACTCATCTTCACTTGCTGGGCACTGCTCTTGTCTGTGAGTCTTCTTGGCTCTACAACATTAGCAAGGTTTTCCTATTTCATGCATCTCCTCACATGTATGTTTTTTTCTGTTCCTCAAAGTGTTTCTCTGGCTTTGGCTTAACTAGTTGAATGGATATTGGACTCCTTCTCGTCCACATTTTGTCTTCAGCTTATAGGATGTCCTATTCTGTTTGTGAACTTTAGCCTGTCTTACAATTTGAATGGCCTCTTTCAGTGTAAGGACTGCCTTGGATTGCAACAGGTCCGACAAGGATTCATCCACTATGCTGACGACTATCCTGTCTGATTAGTTCTGCCTTTAAATCCCTGTATTCGCAACCTTCTGTCAATCTATGCAGGTCATTAATATAGGAGTCTACAGATTCGCTTTTAATCTGCACCTGCCTATTAAATTTGGTTCTTTGCAATATTTTATTGGTGCGGAGATTAAAATATTTATCAAAGTCTTAGCGTACCTACGAACATACAAATTAGGAGCAGGAGTAGGCTACTCAGCCCTTCAAGCCTGCTCCGCCATTCAATAAGTTCATGGCTGAACTGATTACTCCACATTTCCACCTACCTGTGATAACCATCCACCCCCTTGCTTATCAAGAATCCATTGACCTCTGCCTTAAAAATATTCAAAGGCACCGCCTTTTGAGGAAGAGAATTCCAAAGACTCACGACCCTCTGAGAGAAAAAATTTCTCCTCATTTCTGTCTTAAATGGGCGACCCCTTATTTTTAAACAGTGACCCCTAGTTCTAGATTCTCCTACAAGGGGAAACATCCTTTCCACATCCACCCTGTCAAGACCCCTCAGGATCTTGTATGTTTTAATCAAGTCGCCTCTGACTCTTCTAAATTCCAGCAGATACAAGCCTAGCCTGTCCAATGTTTCCTCGTAAGACAGCCTGCCCATTCCAGGTATTAGTCTGGTAAACCTTCTCTGTACTGCTTCCAATGTATTTACATCCTTCTTTAAATAAGGAGACCAGTACTGTACACAGTACTCCAGATGTGGTCTCATCAATGCCCTATATAGCTGAAGTAAAGCCTCCCTACTTTTGTATTCAATTCCCCTCGCGATAACCGATTACATTCTATTAGCTTTCCTAATTAAGTGCTGCACCTGCATACTCACCTTTTGCAATTCATGCACTAGGACACCCAGATCCCTCTGCATCTCAGAGCTCTGCAATTTCTCACCATTTGGATAAAATGCTTCTTTTTTATTCTTCCTGCCAAAGTGGACCTCTCTGTATTTAAGTAGGTAGCCTCATTGATCCCTTGTTGGACAATTAACGTCATCTGCAATCATACCTATTGAATATAAGATGTTCACTTGTTCCACTTCAGATTTTGTATGGAGTTACGAAGTGATCCTAAGCCTTAGGAAACTTTTTATCCATAATATACAGTTTTGAATCTGATTGGATCCCTCTCCAATTTTGGATCCATATTGTTTGATTTAATCGACTTATTTTTAAAATGTGTTCCCCTTTTAAGAAACTTTTTTTTTGACGAGCTTGCTTTAATGGAGTTTCACAGTGTTTGAGTGTTCCCTGCTGTTTTAACAGGCATTTTTTTTCTGGATTTTCCCTTTACTCGAGAAATTCAGTTTTTATTTTACAGACATGGTTGCCTTAATGGAGTGTCCCTGCTGTGTTTGGGGATATCACCCACGCTTTGAGGGTTTCCCACTCTTCACCCTCATGTTCATCCTGAGTGAAGGATTGGGTTTTGCCCCTTTTCTTCCTCTTCAAGCATGATGCCTTAAGAAAATTATTTTAAGCTTTTCAAAGGGCTTTGAGCTAACCTGATCACTGCATTCTATTTTCAGGCAACCACACTTCTGTAGTGCAGCCGTATTTCAATGCTCTGACTCCCCCCACCCTCACCCCCAAGCTGCGGAGCTCTGCACAGCTTTTTCTATAGGTAAGTAATTTTCTTACTGTTCCGGACCAGTATTTACCTTTAAATTTCTCTGTTGTTCCCCTGTTGTTTCTTCATTCAATGCTCTTTACTGTTGTTTTATCACTGCCACCATTTTGTGCCATTGGGTTTATATTAGTGGTGTTGCAGAGCGTTGTAGAAAAAGTCTTAGACTCCGGTAAAGGTTAACCAACAACTCAATTATTTACAGTTACGATATACACCCTCCACAAGCCACCAAAGCTGGCATCTTTTGAGCTGCTATATCTTCTTCTCAAGCCTATCTCATGTGATTGTTACATCATCGCTCAAACAGTGGGAGGGGTTTCTCACTGTCTTCGGTATTAACCCTTTGCATCCTTGTACTACAAGAATTTCCTTCTCTTGCTGTAGCAGGGCATAAACAGTGAAGTCTTCCAGCATGGCACATTGCCAGTGAAGTCACGCACCCAGTCCCCACGTGACATCATGAGCTGAAGACTTCAGCTCAACAGCAGGTGAGTTTTATTATGATTTTTAAAATATTTTAACAGTTATGACACATTTAAAACTGTTAGAAACATTTAAATGCTGAGAGAGAGAGACGGGGGGGAGGGGGGAGAGAGAGAGAGAGAGACAGAGACAGAGAAAGAGAGAGAGAGAGAGAGGCAGAGAGAGAGGCAGAGAGAGAGGCAGGCAGACAGACCAAGTTCTATGACACCTCTCCCTGGCCCACCTCTGACCACCACCCATCCTCCCCCCACAGCTCCTCTTCCTTTCCTTTTCTTCCCTGTGTTATATATATATATATTGTTATGCTATCTGTAAAGTGTTAGGAACTAATTAGTTAGGAAGTGGTTGTTATATGTAAGTGTTCCAGTAGGGGGCCACATTCATGGCTGCACTGGGGGAGTCATGTTATATGTAACACAAGAACCAGAGCATTGGTCCTGAAATAAACAAGACTAATTCCAGCCTTTTCCAAGATTAAAGTGTGATTCTTTCCAACATCTGGGAACCAGAAATAACAAAGATGAAACATGGTGGCAGCGAGTGTCTGTGAGTAAACCTACAACATTTTTAAAAGAATCAGATTGAGAAAAGTGACCCAAATTAGTGCCAGAGAGAGAGACAGAAAAACTGAGTGACTCATGCAAAAACTCTTGTAAAAAAAAATTTAAATTTCAGCTGGGACAGGAATGAATACACTGCGACAGCCCATCATGAACTGGGGAGCTGATGATGCTGTAGAGGCATTTGAGAAGTTTAAACAAAAGTGCAATTTGGCATTCAGTAGTTTCCTAAAAGGCACTAGTGAAGAGGAGAGGATTATCTATTACCTTCTGTGGGCTGGAGCTAAAGGATTACATTTATTTAACAGCTGGGACCTAAGCGAAGAGGACAGCAGAAACCCAGACAAAATTTTTGAAAGATTCAGCACGATCTCCAGCCAAAATCAAATCATTGGATATACCGATATGAATTTCAAGGCTTCAGGCAGGAACTAGGTGAGCCTATTGACAATTTTGTAGCAAGATTGAAAAATGCAGCCAGAAAATGTAAATTTAAGGACACAGATGAACAGCTGAGAGATCAGCTCATTTGGGGTTCTGCACATCCTGAAGTACAGAAAGCTCTAATCGGACAGGACAAGCTCACAATATCACAGGCTGTAAAAATTGCCAGAGCACATGAAGGCACGAGCAGACAGATGAGGACTCTGACCTCCCAAATAGCTAGCCTTCTGTTAAGCCAAGAGACAGGCAGCAGGGTCGATGCAGTGAAACAACAACTAAAGAAAGTACACCAAACAGAGAGAAAGTCGTGCAGGAGCTGTGGACGACCACATGAACTGACAGATAGAAGGAAATGTCCCACATATGAATCAATCTGCAGAGCTTGCGGAAAGACCAATCACTGGGAAAAGATGTGCAGAACAAGGCAAGAAGGTGGTCGACGAGACATCATTGCCAGAGTAACAGGGAGAAGGATTAGTGAAATAAACCAAAACATCCATACCCTGGAAGATGGCGGTGGGTTTGAGAACATGATAGACATAGGAACCATAGAATTGCATGAAATGTCTGGATATGACAGTTCCCAGAGAAAAGAAATTCACACAACCATTCAGATCAGGAAGAGGCTGAGAAATAAGCCCACAACGATAAATCTGAAGGTGAAGATTGATACTGGAGCACAGAGTAACATCATCCCGCTCAGACTATACCAGCAGATCTTTCCTGAAAATTTGGAGAAAAATGGTTATCCAAAGGAAAGTGCTCTGAAACCAAACAACGTCATGCTAACAGCATATGGGGGAAACTGAGATTCGACAGCTAGGAACAACCCAAATCAGAGGGACACACAAAGGAAAAGATGTTAACTATATGTTCTACATCACAGAAACAGATGGTCCAGCTATCCTGGGGTTGAGCAGTTGTAAAGAGCTGTAGATTATCTCAGTAAACCATGAGGTGAAGGAGACGACACTGAGGGTTGAAGACAGTACACCCGTTGAAAAGTGCCCTCCGATAAGAAGCAAAGAAGATCTGTTACAAATGTAACCAGAGTGTTTTGATGACACAGTTGGATGCTTCGAAGATTTTAAGTATCACATCACTATTGACCCAGTGATGAAACCAGTGATTCATCCCCCATGTAAAGTACCAGTAGAACTAAAAGGAAAACTTGAAAGAGAGCTCCAAGAAATGGAAGAAAAGGTGATTGCCAGAGTCATAGAGCCTACAGATTGGGTAAATTCCATCGTAGTGAGAGAGAAGCCAAATAGACAGCTAAGAATTTGCCGAGATCCCAAAGATCTTAACGAAGCAATAAAGAGGGATCAATACCCTATTCCAACATTGGAAGAAATCACACCAGCACTGGCAGGGGCAAAGGTTTTCAGCAAGCATGATTCCAGAAATGGCTACTGGAATGTGAAGCTAAATGCAGAATCTTCACTGTTGACAACATTCACACACCCTTTGGACAGTACAAATTTTTGCATCTACCCTTTGGCCTCAAAGTGAGCCAGGATGCGTTCCAACAGAAAATAGACGAGACATACAGGGGATGCCCAGGAGCAGTCAGCATAGCTGATGATATCCAGAGATATGGTGTAGATGGAAAAGATCATGACAACCATCTACATGAAGCCATGGAGAGGACCAGGAAAGCTGGGATTAAGCTAAACGCAGGCAAATGCATTGTGAAAGTGACAGAATGTCAATTCTTCAGAATGGTGTACATACCTAATGGAGTTAAGCCTGGAAGAATCTCAGCCATCTCGGGGATGGAAGCCCCAAGAGATAAGAGAGAGTTGAGAAGTTTCCTTGGTTTGATACATGAGCTCCTTTATTCCGCACATGTCGGAACACACGGCAAACCTGCGGGAGCTGATGAAAGAAGATGTAGAGTACATGAGTCACATGAGAGGAGTTTCACCAAACTCAAAAAGGTAGCATGCAAGGAGACAAGTCTGTTGTACTATGACAGAAAGAAACCTGCCACTCTGCAAGTAGATGCTTCCACAAAAGGACTGGCAGCAGCCCTGGTACAAGAGGGAAAGCCAATAGCATTTGCGTCCAAAGCTCTGATATCAGCTGAGACAAGATATGCCAAAATAGAGAGAGCGCTTCTGGCAGTCGTGTACGGATGTGAGAAGTTCCACACATATCTCTATGGGAGAAAGATCATAGTGGAGAGTGATCATCATCCACTGGAGCAGATCTACAAGAAAAATCTATGTAAAGCACCAGCAAGACTGCAGAGGTTATTCTTAAGGCTTCAGAGTTACGATTTCACTCTGAAATATAATCCAGGAAGAGAAATGGTGCTGGCAGACAACCTATCTCGGTTGTCACCACAGGAGAAACAGGAGATAGAAGATCTAGGCAAAAAGATTCATCACCTAATGAACATAACACCACTGAAACGGAGTCAAATTAGAGATGAGATGAGCAAAGACGAGCAGTTTCAGATGCTATCTCAGCAAGTGATCCAGGGATGGCCTGAAAGGATACAGCACACACAGCAAGCCATACGGCAATACTGGTCCATCAGAGATGACATCTCACTAGAAGATGGTGTTCTGCTGGCCGAATTCAGAATAATCATACCCAAAACAATGCAGGAAGAACTTCTCCAAAAGATACACGAAGGCCATACACGAATGGAAAAGTGTAAGCTCAGAACCAAATCGGCTGAAAATATGGTGTCTACATGCAATGTATGCCAGAAGGACAGAAAATCACAACAGAAAGAGGAGATGATAGCTACTGAAGTACAATTCAGACCATGGCATACTGTAGGAGTCGATTTATTCACACATATTCAAGAATGGTATCTCAGTCGCAGACTACTACTCAAAATTCCCATTTATCCAGAAGATGAAAGACTTGAGAGCCACAACAATAATCGTAGCAATACGAGTTCTGTTGCTGAGCAAGGGATTCCTGATAAGGTTAATATGTGACAATGTCACCCAATTCGCTGACCAGTATGGGTTCAACACCATCCCCTTATCGCCACACTACCCACGGGGACGCGGATTTACAGAAAGACACGTCCTGACAGTCAAAAGAACACTTGTGAAATGCCAAGAAACGAAGACCTCAACCTGGCCTTATTGTCACTCCAATCCACACCTCTCAAAGCTGACATGAAATCACCTGCAGAGCTGTTAAATGGAAGAAAATATAAGACAACTTTGCCAAGCAAAATACACCCTTCAAGTGACCAGGAGAAAGTGAGACAACAACTCACTGAAGCACAGGTAAGAGGAGAGCAACACTTCAACAAATATGCTAAATCCCTACACGAGCTGTTGAAAGGGGGGAGTGGGGGGTGGGGGGGTTGGTAGCGAGAACCCTAGGGAGCATTTGTGACCCTCTTTCATTCATGGCAATGAATTGTGAAGAACTGTGAGCTGCAGAGTATGGCTAGGTATCTGCAACAATTGTTAACAGATCCAAACAATTTTTTCTCTTTAAACAGTCACATAATAGCTTACAGTAATAATGGTATTTTTTTGAAATATGAATAAAATCGATTTGATTAGAATTCTATTATCTTTAAAATTTAGTTTATCTCACTATTTCTATCCTAATGAATGCAGTTTTGATAACTTTTACCTAACTACTGAAAGAAATTAGTATCTTCTGTTGAGAGAGAGTGTGTAATTAATGGAGGAAAAAAAACACAAGGAATATCATGGATGGTAACAGGCTTTTTGGCCCATTAAAGGCAGCCTCTCTACTACTCTAATCTCCCATTATACCATACAACTATGATTTGAATATTGCTGATATCTTCATCTCTACTACTACGCCTGACAGATTATCACCCCTCGAATAAACAAGGCCATCCAAATTTATCTGCTTCAATTTTACTTTTCACTAATTGAGTCTTTCTTAGCTGACTAATGCCTGCGTTTATCAGCCTTAACTCCTTGTATGTAAAAATCAGCGCAAGTTGTGGACAAAATCACTACTGGTCCCGATTGCTTTAAGCATTAGAATGGCAAGACCATCAGCAATTGCTCCTTTATTGTCCATTGGCACCACCACAACGTCCAGGTTTCAACATTTGCCAGTATTGAGAAAGGAAAATCTGGACAATCGATTTAATAGATTTATTAAATTTAATGAAGCATGAGCTAGTTCTCTCATTTCTGACACTACACAAGATTTACGAACTAAGTTGCTACTGGTCTTGCTCCCAAGGAGATACCAAACATATACATATATACACACACAGGGTACAGTGGTTATGTTACTGGACCAGTATTACAGAGGGCTGGACTACTGAGCTGGAGACATGATTTCAAACTCCACCATAGCAGCTGGGGAATTTAAAATGTAGTTAAGTAAATAAATCTGGAATAAAAAGATATATCAGTAACAGTGATCATGAAACTACCAGATGGTTGTAAAAACACACCTAGTTCCCAAATATCTCTGCAAACATACAAATTAGGAGCAGAAGGAGGCCATTCGATCCCTCATGCCTGCTCTGCCATTCAATATCATGGCTGATCTGATTGTGTCTCAAATTCCACACTCCCATCTACCCCCAATAACCTTTGATTCCCTTGCCTAACAAGAATCTATCTACCTCCGCCTTAAAAATATTCAATGATCCTGCTTCCACCACCTTCTGAGGCAGAGAATTCCAAAGTTATACAACCCTCAGAGAAAAAATTTCTCGTCATCTCTGTCCTAAAAGGGTGACTCCTAATTTTAAAACAGTGCCCCCTAGTTCTGAACTCACCGACAAAACATCCTTTCCACATTCACCTTGTCAAAACTGTTCAGGATCTTATATACTTCAATGAAATCTCCCCTTACTCTTTTGAACTCCGGTGAAAATAAGCCCAGTCTGTCCAACCTTTCCTCATAAGACAACCCACTCATTCCAGCTATCAATCTAGTAAACCTCCTCTGAACTGCCTCCAACACATTTAAATCTTTCCTTACATAAGGAGACCAAAACTGCACACAGTATTTGAGATGTGGTCTCACCAATGCCCTTTATAATTGAAGCATAACTTCCTTACTTTTATTTTCAATTCCTCTCATAATAAAGGATAGCATTCCATTAGCCTTCTTTATTACTTGTGGTACCTGCATACTAATCTTTTGTGATTCATGCACTAGAATGCCTCGATCCCGCTGCACCTCGGAATTCTGCAGTTGTTCTCCATTTAAGTAATACTCTGCTTTTTTATTCCTCCTGCCAAAGTGAACAACTTCACATTTTCCCACATTATACTCTGCCAGATTTCTGTCCACTCACTCAACCTATCTATATTGGTCTGCAACCTCTTTATGTCCTCTTCACAACATACTTTCCTACCTATCTTTCCGTCATCTGCAAATTTAGCGACCATGCCATCGCTCCCCTCATCGAAGTCATTGATATAAATTGTAAAATGGTGAGGCCTCAGCACAGACCCCTGCAGGACTCCACTCGTCACATCCTGCCAATCAGAAGAGGACCCATTTATGCATACTCTCTGTTTTCTGCCAGCAAATCTTCTATCCATGCTAACGTGTTACTCCCTACTCCACGAGTTCCTACTTTACACAGTAACCTTTTATGCGGCACCTTGTCAAATGCCTTCTGGAAATCCAAGTGCAGTACGTCAACCGGCTCCCCTTTATCCACAGTGCATGTTTTCCTTCAAAGAACTCCAATGAATTGGTTAAACATGATTCCCCTTTCACAAAACATGCTGACTATTCTTGATTACCTTTGAGTTTTTCTAAATGCCTAGCTATAGCCTCCTTAATGATCGATTTTAACACCTTCCCCATGACAGACTTCAAGCACCACTTGAAGAGGCACTGAGGGTAGCAACATAGTTACCTGTTTTCTACCTTCCCCCCCCCACCCACTTCTTGAATAAAGGGGTTACATTTGCTACTTTCCAGTCTGATGGAACCTTTCCAGAATCTAGTAAGTTTTGAAAAATTACCACCAACGCATCTACTATCTCATTAGCCACCTCTTTTAAGACCCTAGAATGAAGCCCATCAGGTCCCGGGGACTTGTCAGTCCACAGCTCCTTTAGTTTGCTCACGGAAAGAAATATGCTCAATCTGGCCAATGTGACTCCAGATCCACAACAACGTATCTGCTTTCTGAAATGGCCTAGCAAGCCTCTCTATCAAAAGCAGACATACCATTCTGCATCGACCCAAGAACTGGACATGACAGAGGCACAAACAAATCAGTCAACCCTGCAAAGTCCTCCTCATTAACATCTGGGGATTTGTGCCAAAATTGGGAGAGCTGTTCCACAGACTAGTCAAGCAACAATCTGACAAGTCAGATTCACAGTATCATACCTTTCAGCCAATGTCCAAGACTCCATCGCCATCCATGGTATGTCCTGTCTCACAAGAGATGGTGGCACCATGTATAGTCGAGAGGCAGTGGCCCAAGGAGGCCTCAACTTTGACTTTGGACCCCATGAAGTCACATGGCATCAGGTCAAACATGGGCAAGAAAACCTCCCAATTGCCACCTACTGCTCTGCCTCAGTTGACAAATTAATGCTCCTCTATATTGAACACCGCTTGAAGAGGCACTGAGGGTAGCAACAACACAGAATGTACTCTGGGTGGGGTCTTCAACATCCATCACCAAGAGTGGTTCAGTGGCACCACTACTGGCCGAGCTGGCAAAGACTTGATGGACATATTGGTCAGACTGGGCTTGCAGCAGGTATTGAGAACCAACACAAGAGAAAAGAAACCTACTTGATCTCATCACCAACCTGCCTTTGCAATGCATCTGTCCATGACAGTATTGGTAGGAGTGACCACCACACAGTCCTTGGGCAGATGAAGCCCCATCTTCAGAGAAGGACACCTACCATCATGCTAACCAGTGGGCCGAAGGGCCTGTTTCAGTGCTGTATCTCTAATCTAATCTAATCTAAATGAGATAGATTCAGAAAAGATCTCGCAGCTCAAAACTGGGCATCCGTGAGGCGCTGTGGGTCATCAGTAGCAGCAGCATTGTATTCCACTACAATCCAACATGGCTTGGCATATCCTTCACTCTATTACCATTGTCAGGGAACCAACCCTAGTTCAGAGTGTAGGGGAGCATGCCAGGATCTAGGCATACCAGGTGCCAACCTGAAGTTACTACATATGCATGCTAAAACAATGGAAACAAGATGCTATAGACCGAGCTAAGCAATCCCACAACCAACAGATCAGATCAAAGCTCTGCAGTCCTGTCATAGCCATAGTGAACAATTAAATAGCTGATAGGAGGAGGACACTCAATGAACATCTGCACGCTCAAAATTGGCAGAGTCCAGCAAGTGAGTGTGAAAGACAAGGCTGACGTATTTGCAATCATCTTCAGCCAGAACTGCTGAGTGGATGATCAACCTCAGTCTGCTCCAGGAGGTCCCCACCATCACAGATGCCATTCTTCACCCGATTACATAATATCAAGGCACGTCTGAGCACACTGAATACAAAGGTTATGGGCCACGATACCATCCCAACTGTCGTGTTGAACTCTTGTGCTCCAGAATTAGCCTCCAGAACAAGCGAAGCTGTTCCAGTGCAGCTACAATCTACCAAATTGGAAAATTGCCCAGGTATGTTCTATACACATCCAATCTGGCCAATTACTGCTCCATCAACAGCAAAGAGATGGAAGCTGTCGTCGACAGTACTATCAAGCGGCACCTACTCACCAATAACCTGCAGTTCAGGCTCCCCAAGGGGCACTCTGCTCCAGAACTCATTACAGCCTTGGTCCAAACATGGACAAGAGAGCTGAATTCCAGAGGTGAAATGCGAGTGACTGCCCTTGACATCAAGGCAAATTTTCACTGAGTGTGACATCAAGGAACCCTAGTAAAATTGAAATCAATGGGAATCAGCAGGAAAGCTCTCCACTGGTTGGAGTTATACCTAGCACAAAAAAAAAGATGGTTGTAGGTGTTGGAGGCCAATTATCTCAGCCCACGACATTATTGCAGGAGTTCCTCAGGCTACTGTTGTAGGCCCAACCATCTTCAGCTGCTTCATCAATGACTTTTCCCTCCATCATAAATTCAGAAATGGGGATGTTCACTGATGATTACAGAGTGTTCAGTTCCATGCGCAACTCCTCAGATAATGAAGCAGTCTGTGCCCGTGTGCAAGACCTGGACAACATTTATTCCTGGGCTAATAAATGGCACGTGCCAGGTAATGACCATTCCCAACAACAATCTCCTCTTGACAGTATTGCAGTGCTGAATTCCCCACCAAATATCCTGGGGGCTTCACCATTGACCAAATACGGTGGCAACAAAAGCAGGTCAGAGGTTGAGTTTTTTGCAGTGAGTAGCTCACTTCCTGATTTCACAAAGCCTTTCCAACACCCACAAGTTAGAAGGGTGATGCTTGGGTGAGAGCAACTCCAACAAAATGCAAACAGCTCAAAACCATCCAGGACAAAGCAGCCTGCTGATTGGCACCCCATCCACTGCTGGTACACCATGTGCATCTTCTTCAAGAGACACTGTAGCAACTCACCAAGGCTCCTTCCACAGCACCTTCCAAATCCATAACCCCTCTCCCCGAGAAGGACAAGAGCAGCAGACACATGGAAACACAATCTCCAAGTCACACACCATCCTGACTTGGAAATATCATCATTTTTATTGCTTTTATTATATTGGAAATACCACTTTTCTTTCATCATCATTGAATCAAAATCCTGGAACTCCATCCCTAACAGCATTGTGATTGTACTTGCAGCACATGGCCTGCAGCAATTGAAGGCAGTGGACCACCATCACCACCACCTTCTCAAGGGCAATAAATGTTGGCCTTGCCAGCGACACCAACATTCCATAAACAAATAAATATACATATATACACATACACACATATACATATATTTTAAAAATTAGAATTTTCATCTCGAGGTATCTGTGTCACAAGCTCAGTAGAATTCTTATCCAGATGAGTTCTTTTTAGACCACAATGCTAGATGATGGGAGGGTTGCACCCCATCACTGCATGTCAGATTGTGCTGTGAAGTTCAGGCTCACGTATATGAAATGTGCAGGAAAAACCCAAAAGGCCTAGAAATATGACAAGGCAAAGCAGCAATTGACAAATCTTTCCATTCCAAAAAACTTTATGATCAATGAGAATATTAGATTAAGTATTTACAGTATTCATGAGGTCAATAACAAAACATGTAAGTGCATAAATATTACCATATAATTCAGTTCAACATCCAAGTTCATTTATGAACTGTATTTAATTTTAATGTAGGTCAGGTGCTTATGTTGTGACAGTGAAGTTAAGAATTTACAACTGTTATATTTGGAGGTCTCAGCCAATATTACAGGATCTCCAATGCACTTGGCCACCTTCAGACCACTGGACGGTTCCAACAATTCACTCAAGATAATAGAATCAACTAAAGACCAAAGTCTGAACCAACATATTCTGCAGCAGTGAGGAAAGTTGGGAATCTCAAAAGTGTCTCATATCAAGCGGAAACAACTCATCAAGAAACAGGCCTTAAAATATTGCAAAACATTTTGCAGTGTACTCATTTTCCTAAGTATATGGTTAAATCTATACTGCAAAGTGTGCATAAGCACATGTAATCTTGCTGTGGTAGGCAAGATGACGGGATAGCACTTGTGGTTTCTGGCCACTCTGCTCCTATTATCTGGATTGATTTTGTGGAAGATAGACGGAACACTTCAGCAGTGGAAGCCAAGATCAGTTTTCCACATGGGTTTTGGTGCACTTTAAGTTAAGCTAATCTATCACACCAGATTGTTTATGCTGGGATAACACAAGTCTTCCTCTGTAATCAAAATGGTTGCAATTCTTGTGATGATCATCAAAGTAAAGGATCATCTATAGAGATAGAATGGCAAGAATTTTGCTGAAATACCAGACTACACATAAACCGAAGGGTTTTAAAAGAATTCTGATCAAAAAGCTGACAATTAGAAACTTATACTGACCAGTTGCTTAAAGCTGAAAAAATCCATGTATATTACTGTAATGTATGTTACACAATTGTCAAATAGTGGCACTCCTACATGCAAAATAATTGAATAGGGGTTTGATTAAACAATCCAACACTCACCAGACTGGCTGGACAGGGGATGTCATGTCCATGTTTCACAAAGCAGGATATATGGCAGCTACTCTTTGCTGTTCCCAGGTTAGAATTCAGGCACATCAACATGTTGCACAACATCTTTAATTTTTCTGAAAATGGACTTTTTGTTTTAGTACCATGCAATTCATTAATATAGTAATAATCCTAAAATGTTCAAACTACTTAAAAAATTGTTGACTTGCGCCAGTTTGTTTAAATTGTATTAACTACTCTGACAGATAGATGTGTTTTTCCACCAAATACACACTGTAATTTTGAGAGTCATTCTGAAATCATGCATAAAGTCAATGTAGAGAATTTAGGTTTATGCTGTAGATACTATTTTCTGTTCTACTGCTTGTGCAAAGTGTGGGTGGTGGGTGGAGGATTAGAGAACAAGAATTTATCTTTTTATGATGCATCATGGGCAATGTAGTCAAATGGTTTCCTTTTTCTGTAACTGGACAGCAAATCTGCTTTAAAGCAAAAACAAAGTTACTTCTTTTGATACAATTCAATGTGGCAGAGGGAAATGTAAAATGAAAAAGTGTGAAGGCAACTCAAAACCACAGAAGGTAGTTTTTGAAGGCAGAAAAGTACACCAGCATGAAAATTTCTACAAACTGGTCCATTAAAATATTTCAGTAAAGCAATTTTCAAGAGTTAAATGGTACATATTGTAAGCTGTATACTTGATTTAGCTCATTTATTGCAGCAAGAGATAATACCTAGTGTAAAATGAAATTATGAACAAAATCAATGTTTTTTTGAAATGAGGGAAAAATAAATTCATACAAGTATTTAACCCGAGTGCACAATATTTAAATGTTCACAACTTTATGCTTCATTGAATTTTCAACAAATGCAGCTTGTTTGTCAATTGTGTTTACAAGTTCAAAGTCCCGTAGAGATTTTTGTTTAAAGCAGCCTAGACAGTGCAAGTCTTATGTCAAAATAAATGGCCAACTGCATGCAGTTTCCTCTTTGTGGGATATATTGGAAGTGGAGAAAAAACAAAAGGTGAAGCCATAATGGTTTTACAATATGTAATAGAGATTAATTAAATTATTGAAGATTGATTTAAAATATTCAAAGAAATACACCAAACTGAAGATACCTATTTCTGTGGCGCCGAACTGTCTGGGGTTGAACATTTGGTAACGCTGATGTTGCTTGTTGAGAAATCAGACCTGGATTGGACAAATTGCTTGTGGTTTTCTTGTCATTTTGAGCTGAATTTTCTCCCAATCTTTCAACAGTTTGCAAATCAGCCAGTGAAGTATTCATATTGTTGCACAATGTCACACAGCATCATCTAGCCATAAAGAAAAATCCCATTCACTCACCAACAGTAAATGAAATTGCTAACTGTCTCTGCAACTAGTTTTTTGTTGATACATTAGACTGCATGTAACTATGCATGCAGTCCAACTCCACGAGTTCATCTGCTAGTACTGTATTACATTGGAACAATCTACCATGGCAAAGAAATCCTAAAACAGAAGTCTTCATTTGTACACAAACTTGATAAAGCATTTATATTACATCAAATCTTACTCTGTTGTGTTACTTACATATAATTCAGGCATACTTTTCTAAACAGTACCTGGAATCATCATACACGAAACAGAAATACAAAAGGTTTCTTGATGAGGCTACACAACTTAGCTCCGTAATGAGATCAGCCAGTCTTCCAGACTGTAACTGTAACTCAACTGCTTCTTGTTGCGGACTTTGCTCAAAGTTCTTAATTGAACTTTAACCTCCTAAAATTTAAAATAAACTTTTAAAATTGTACTACGCTGGGATTAGAAATATTGATCGCAAGTTGTTAAATTTAATTTGCCTATTGACTTTTTTTTATATAAATGTCTTTTGCGCAGTTTAGGTTGGATTATATGATCAACGTACAGCTGTGATATGCCAGAAACTGATAAGACCAACTCCACCCCCATACAGTGAAACCTATTGGTGAAAGTTAACATGAACCAATATAAAACATTTAGAAAGTGGCTTTAGGGAATATAACTTGTTCATAGCATGTATGTGGTGTTCAAAATACTTTTAAAAAGAAACAGAAAATTTGAAAGTTAAAATAAGTAATGGTATTTGAATTTTCTGATACAGTTTGCAAAAAAGACAAAAGCAAAAGTACGCAAATGACTGAGCATTTTGTCATTCACATTATAGAATATAGAATGTTTATGGCACAGAGGAGACCATTCGGCCCATCATGTCTGTGGCAGCTGAAAAGAGTTCTTCGCTCTAATTCCACTTTCCAGCACCTCGAGTGCATATCCAAGTGTTGTTTTTTTAAATGTGATGAGGTCTCTGCCTGAAAGGGTGGTAGTGAGTTCCAGACCCCCACCATCCTCTGGGTGAAAAAACATTACTCAACTCCCCTCTAATTCTTCCACCAATTACTTTAAAAGCTATGCCCTCTGGTTACTGGGCTCTCTGCTAATGCAAATAGGTCTTCCCTATCTACTCTCTCTAGGCCCCTCAATTTTATTATATCAGGAATATCTAAAATTATGGGATAGATAGCAAACTATATCAAGAAAGGTCTAACAAAATGCTTACATTGACAGAAATAAGCTTGCTCTATTTTCCAACAGAAGTTTAGACACTCTAACATTAACAGTTGCATCCAGGCTAAATAATGCATAAAGAATCATGGAAATACTACAACACAAACTGACTGTACATCTCCAAGACAGCTCAGGTAATTTTGTCCAAGAGCCACCTAACCTAAACTCACTCTACTGTTGGCTTCCTACATTTGCCAATTTTCCTTTTTCAAGTAATTATCTAAATGTGCTTTAAAGAAAGTTTAGGGACAATGGCCAGAGTGGAATGATGGCGAGGGGGTGTGTAAAATGGAGTGGGAGGCTGGGGGGGGCTCTCCCCAACCCACTCCCACCTCCACCGCCATTGCAGTGGAAACTGGCCCGGCCGATCAAGGCCCTTAAGTGGCCAGTTAACTGCCAGTTAAGGGCCTCCGCTCACCGCCTCAGGGATTTTACCCTTGGGCTGGTTGGGCAGCCCAGGCCTGAGAAAAGCAGGCAGCTTTCTGATGGACTGGGGAGGTGGGAAGCGTGGGGCGGTGCAGCCACCTGGCCAGGCACCTTGTGTCCGACAGAGGGCCGCCCCCTATATCCCAACCACCCCCAACGCCCAGCATGCCCCCCCAATCGACCCCTTATGCCTCGCCGGGGCCCGACCGACCATCCCCAGCAAGGCCCCAAAAACATACCTTCGAATCAGGGCCATCCTCCCTCTTCTTGTGGAAGCTGGGTTGCAGTCCCAGCAGTGACCACCGCTCCTGGTGGTGCTGCTGGGACTAAGAGCTGCCAGCCCACTGATTGGCCAGCATCTCCATTAGGAAGGTCTTCCTCCCTCAATGAGGTGGAAGTCCCACCTAAGTCCAATTAAAGGCCTGGGGACCATAAAATCTGGACTGGATCCCCAGGCCCGGCTGGGTTGGGATCACCACTGACTTTTTGGTCAGTGGACGGCTCCTGTCCGCCAAGGAAAAAATTCCGGCCGATGTTTCAAGAACAGCAAGTATTTATGTAAAACCTTTAATGTAATAAAATATCCCAAGGTGCATCGCAGGAGTGTTATAAAGCAAAATTTGACATTGAGTCACATAAGGTGATATTAGGGCAGATGGCCAAATGCTTAAATCATAGAGGCAGGTTTTAAAGGAGTGTCTTAAATGAGGAAAGAGAGGTAGAGGGGTAGAAAGGTTTCGCAAGGAAACTCCAGAGCTTAGGGTCTGGTCAACTGAAAACATGGCCACCAGTGGTGGAATAAAACAAAAGGGAATGCTCAAGAAGCCAGAATTAGATGAGCACAGGTATCAGTATGTTGTGGGGCTAGAGGAGATTACAGAAGGGGACGAGGCCATGGAGGGATGAGAAAACATGAATGAGAATTTTAGAAAATAAATCAAGGTGTTGCTTGACTGGGAGCCAGTGAAGGTCAGTGATCATAGGGGAAATGGGTGAAAGGAATGTGGCGCGTGTCAGGACATGGGCAGCAGAGTTTCAGATGACTTCAAGTTTACTGAGGATGGAAAGCATGAAGCCAGCAAGGAGTGCATTGGAATGGTCAAGTCTGGAGGTAACAAAGGCATTGATGAGGGTTTCGGTAGATGAGCTGAAACAGGGGCAGAGTTGGGCAATGTTACAGGGGTGGAAAGAGAAAGTCATTGTGATGGTGGGGATATGTGGTCAGAAGCTCATCTCGGGGTCAAATCAGACCAAGGTTTAGCCACACACAGTTGTCAGGGAGAAGGATGGAATCAGTAGCTACAGAACAGAGTTTGTAGTGGGGACTGAAGACAACGGCTTCGCACTTTCCAATGTTTAGTATTGGATAATCAGACAAGAAGTCTGAATTTAGCAAGTGGACAATACAATTTCTAATTTTTCTCTTGTTCAAGCAATTATCTAATCCGCTTTTTTTTTTAAAGTTTGTGGACCCTGCTTCAACAACCACAACCATCTTCACATTGTAACAGAGAATGCCATATTCTAACCTATGAACTGTGAATCTTACATTTGTGGCCTCATGACTGCTTCACCAATTGGTAGAAACAAACCATCAATGTTGATTATCTTCGAGGCCTTCAGGGTTATGAAGTGCACATCAGGTTATGCTTCTCAACACAAATGAAAAAGGCCCAAAAGGTCACATCTCTCTTCCCAGTTATAACCCTTTATCTGTAGTAACATCTTGGTGAAAATATGAAAGCAATAGAGAATGCATATTCTTCCCACAACAGGCTGCCCAAAATCTTCACACAATGCTCTAACTGCAATCCAAGGCCTTATGCAAATTCAAGATACCTCCCTGCTTTTGTACTATTTTCTCCAGAACAAAACCCAAGAATTCCATCAGCATTTTATGATGAACTTTCTATTTGTGCTACCACTTTTAACACCACAAGTAGCTGCACACTGAGGTGCTTCTGCACTTCTATTTAATTTAAAATCTTACCATTTCAGGTGCATTGTCTTTTCCTATTCATATCATTATTTACATTATGTCATGCTAACTTGCTTTGTTGAATGATAATTTTCTTTAATCAACTGACTGGAGATCTAAATTTATATTTTTGAAGAAATTTAAAAAGGAACAGATAAGAGATGACTTTCCTAGCAGCTTAAGATGGCCACCTAATTTGCAACGCTATATCCTACATTGCAAGGCCAGTGAGGTGAAGACAAAATGGCTGCTCATCCCAGCAAGAACCAAGAATTTAAGGGAACTGCCTGTTCCTTTTAGCAAGAGTAGAAACACTGCTACCATGTTTGAATCACTGGGTGTCTGTCATGTGACAAGCACCTTCCCATTTGTGATTTTAAGCTGCCGTTTCTCTGCAGCAACAAAGAGAAGCATCTGGACTCTGACACATGCAGACCCAAGTGGGACTCTCTCTCACTCCATTCCAGCTTGCAAGCTTCAAATCCTGCCCGTTGACTGACCACCTTTGCATACTTAGGATACAATCAGAAACCCCATTGGAGGAAACCATCCGTATCGCTGTCTCCAACAGACCCACCGAACCAGTCATCTACCTCTTCAAAATATAAGCCTCAGGACCACCAATTTAAGCTAGAAGCCAGCCAAATCACCCAACCTTACAGACTGTATACCCATTTTTTTCGATGAACTCTAACTGGATACTGCAAAAGCTAAGGGCCCTGATAATATTCCGACAATAGTACTGAAGACCTGTGCTCCAGAACTTGCCGCGCCCCTAGCCAAGCTGTTCCAGTACAGCTACAACACTGGCATCTACCCTGCAATGTGGAAAATTGCCCAGGTATGTCCTGTACGTAAAAAGCAGGACAAATCCAACCCGGCCAATTACTGCCCCATCAGCCTACTCTCTATCATCAGTAAAGTGATGGAAGGGGTCATCAACAGTGCCATCAAGCAGCACTTGCTTAGCAACAACTTGCTCAGTGATGCTCAGTTTGGGTTCCACCAGGGCCACTCAGCTCCTGACCTCATTACAGCCTTGGTTCAAACATGGACAAAAGAGCTGAACTGAAGAGGTGAGGTGAGAGTGACTGCCCTTGACATCAAGGCAGCATTTGACCGAGTATGGCATCAAGGAGCCCTAGCAAAACTGAGGTCAATGGGAATCAGGGGGAAAACCCTCCGCTGGCTGGAGTCATACCTAGCGCAAAGGAAGATGGTTGTGGTTGTTGGAGGTAAATCATCTGAGCTCCAGGACATCACTGCAGGAGTTCCTCAGGGTAGTGTCCTAGGCCCAACCATCTTCAGCTGCTTCATCAATGATCTTCCTTCAATCATAAGGTCAGAAGTGGGGATGTTCATGGATGATTGCACAACGTTCAGCACCTATCGTGACTCCTCAGATACTGAAGCAGTCAGTGTAAAAATGCAGCAAGACCTGGACAATATCCAGGCTTGGGCTGATAAGTAGCAAGTAACATTCGCGTCACACAAGTGCCAGGCAATGACCATCTCTAACAAGAGAGAATCTAACCATCTCCCCTTGACATTCAACAGCATTACCATCGCTGAATCCCCCACTATCAACATCCTAGGGGTTACCATTGACCAGAAACTGAACTGGAGTAGCCATATAAATACCGTGGCTACAAGAGCAGGTCAGAGGCTAGGAATCCTGAGGCGAGTAACTCACCTCCTGACTCCCCAAAGCCTGTCCACCATCTACAAGGCACAAGTCAGGAGTGTGATGGAATACTCTCCACTTGCCTGGATGGGTTCAGTTCCAACAACACTCAAGAAGCTCGACACCATCCAGGACAAAGCAGCCGGCTTGATTGGCACCCCATCTACAAACATTCACTCCCTCCACCACTGACGCACAGTGGCAGCAGTGTGTACCATCAACAAGATGCAATGCACCAAGGCTCCTTAGACAGCACCTTCCAAACCCGCGACCTCTACCAACTAGAAGGACAAGGGCAGCAAATACATGAGAACACCACCACCTGCAAGTTCCCCTCCAAGTCACACACCATCCTGACTTGGAACTATATCGCTGTTCCTTCACTGTCGCTGGGTCAAAATCCTGGAACTCCCTTCCTAACAGCACTGTGGGTGTACCTACCCCAAATGGACTGCAGCGATTCAAGAAGGCAGCTCACCACCACCTTCTCAAGGGCAATTAGGGATGGGCAATAAATGCTGGCCTATTTGTGTGTGTGTATGTGTGTGCGTGAAAGAGAAAGTTAGCAAGTAGTTTATGATTTGCATTAGTTCGGTTTAGGTAAAATAAAGCTAACCTCTTTCTTTGTTGACTCAAGAAAACCTGTCCAATTTGGTTCTTGTTATGATCATAGCAGGTAAATAATCAAACACCTACTGAATTGGCCAGTACATCCACTTTAAGAATTTAACCTGTTTTGGTCAAACAAGGAGGGGAAAAAATAGGGAAGCCCTTTGACCCCTCCTCACTTGAGCCATAACAATTAACAGCACATGCCACCTACCTGCCCATTCTAGTCTATATCTTCATGCAGTTTTTCCACAGCCCTCATCATGTCATATTCCCCAATTTGCAATCAACTAATTTCAATATTGCTCCTTCAATTCTCAAGTTCAGTTCACTTATGTATATAAAAATTCTTAAAAGTGCCCCCAAATTGGGGGAGTGGCAGGGTGGGGGTCAAGAATAGCCACCCCTGACATCAGACAGCATTCAACTAAGTACGGTACCAAAGACGACTTTGCAAAATGGAGGTCAATGTGGGTCAAAAGGGAACACCGTCCAGTGCTTGGAGTCATATCTAACAAGGGAAAATGGTTATCACAACCCCAGGACGTCACTGCGGAAGTCCCTTTGGAAAAAAGTGTCCTCAGCTCAAACATCTGCTTAATCAAGGATCTTCTTTCTGCCACGTCAGGATTGAGACTACTTGTTGACTACTTCAATGTTTAGCACCATTCATAATTCTTTGATAACGAAACAGTCCATTCCAGCCTACAAGCAACACCTAGATAACATCCGGCTTGGACCAATATATAGCACCAACGTCTAAAACAAGAAAAAGCCCAGCCATCGGCTTGACCTTCAATGGTACCATCATCGTCAAATCTCTGATCTACATCTTGGATCGCTGACCAGAAGCTTATTTGGCATCTCCGAACCCGTCAAAGCTTATCCAACATCTACAAGCTTCAAGTTCAGGAGTGTGATGGATGACTCATGACTTGCCTCAATGGGTGGAGTTGTAACACCCATGCAGCTTGACGTGAGAAGTTTGCTCCATTGGTTTTCCTACCACTGGACTCAATATCCATTTCTTTAACATTCGGCGTATACATGATCTACAAGATGCAGTGCAGCAACTCATTATGGTTACATCAACAGCACCGTACCTCCCCTCCCTCCCCTGTGCCTGTGGCAGAGGAGGCACCAAATATTGTGCTAACACTATTACCTTTAAGTCCCCCTCCCCATCATGCTGGCATGGGCAAACTCTCAAATTACCTCCTCAAACTTTTCTACCTCTCATCCTTTGAGAATCTTTTCAAAGACACATTTTCAAGCCTTTGGTCGCTCCTCCTAACTTTCATGGGCCATTAGGAAAATTAATGTTCATTTGTGAAGTTCTTTACTTTAGAAGTACTATATAAATGCAAGTTTTTGTGGCTGAATTATACCATTTGCAGCAGCCATAAAAATAATCTATTCTGATTCATTGAGTTTTAAAAAATATTTTTGGCAAAGGGAATTTTTTCTTGCACTCCAACTTGTGAAAGCTAGAAAAAAAGTGAAATAATCAATAGAGGGCACTACAATAAAAGAAAACAAAGAACAGATTCATTAAAATGGAACAGGCGAGGAGGGGAAATGTTATATCCACTTAAGTCCAATATGTATTTAAAACAATTGCAGCAACCATCCTTTTGTTTCTAAATCCATACCCTGTGTTAAAAGCGCAACAATTTTGTAACTTTAGTTCTGATCCCGAGACTTGGCATAGTTTAAACACACCCAATTTGTTTTTGACTATCACCAATTTTTTTCTGTTGATAGAGATATTTCTCAGTCACTCAAATTGCCATTAGGAGACATGTGACAGAAGCTTGGCAACAACTGCATTCACTTTCCTATACTTTTTCAGAAAGGTACCTTCTTTCACACCTCAGCACCTCCTCCTACCATTACAAAATTGATGCTTCGATAACACTAGCACACACAGTCACTTGTTTAAAAAGGTAACCAGACACTATGAAGGAAGAGCAACCTCGCAGGAATTAGGATAAACAGTGTCAGGCAAATCCACCACCTGCCAAGACTGAGGCACACATTATTTCGCCACATGAACATTAAGACTTAAAATTGCAAGACCCTGACTGGAAGGACATTTGTATGGTACTAGCAGTGTTGGAACAATGGGGACCCAGTCTCTGCTTCCCCAATACACAGAAGTAGTGGTCAGACCAGTTTTAGTCACATGACTAACTGGCTGTTGCCGAGAATTTGAACTTCCAACAAAGGATTTGAACTGAGACAAAGCCGTGTGCTCGTGGAGTGAAGATTTCTCCTAGAACTGAAGCAAGAATTACCTCCTCTCCTGTCTGCCTGCCTCCATCTCCTTCCCAAGGAACTGGATGTTGTGAAAACACGTGAAACTCAAAAGAAAGAAAAGTTTCCTCCGTGAACAAGGTTTTTAGAGGAGTACTGGGCCCCAACGAAAAGGAAGACTACTTACAAAAGGACTACAGTGAGCTCAAAGCACCGTAACAAGACATTGCCTCAAACCCCTCTCTACTATATTTTCCTCTCCTCTTTTCTGTCCCTATCTGCATGTTTGTATCACGTGTGCACGCTAGAGTGGGCACGTCGTATATCCGTAGGTGTGAACCGTATTAGAGTTTAAGTTTAAGGTTTAATAAATTTCATCTTTCTTCTTTAAACCAAAGAAATGTTTAAAATTAAACCCTGTTACACTAAGACCAGGTGAAGTTAGTAACAGACCCCTAGACACCTTTCTCACCTCTCATAACAACAGATAAACATAATGTATAAATAGAATAAAAACCAGAAAAATCTGTCACATTACTCCAAAGAGGACATCAAGCATTAAAAAGGAAGAGACTGTTAGTTGTAAATCCACCAAAACTGGAGGGATTTGGGAAAGAATTCTCAATCCCTTGGCATAATCCAGGATGGCGAGAGTACTACTTCCTTATTCTATTATGCAGCACCTGAACTCTAATTTTCTTTCCAGTGAGGATTTGAAATTTCATATAATTGTTAAAGAGTGAGATGCAGCAAATAATTTCTAAATCTTTCTACCTCCATTTTGTTAATGCTGTGGCTATCTTTACATCGCAATCTATTCAGGCCTAATTTCACAGCAAGCTATCTTCCTTGAAATTATTAATTACAATTTTTCAGTAAGTATGATTGATAGTGCCAATGTTAGTCATTTGTTTGGATACATTAATATAAAATGGATTTGCAAATAAAAAGAAGTTGAAAGGACTGTCGGAATGTAAGTGTCTTATGTGCCCATGAAGACAATTTAATTCTGGTTTACAGAGATTGTTATGTTGTTAGTTTTGGACCAACATGGTTGATACTGGAGCTCAGTTACACCAGCTCCAGGATCCACCTGGCAATATCGTAACATCGCCTCGAAAAAAAGAGCCAAGAAAGAAATTTAAAAGTTACCAAGTCTTCAGAGGAAGCATAAAAATTGGTTCACCTCTTGTTTGTGAGACTGAATATTTGGAATTGGCTATCATCGTTTGGTAAATTTCTAGCTGTTTTGCTTCCTTTTGATTCAATCTCTGTTCCCTAACTTGTTCCAATTTGCAGTCTTCCCAATTTTGCTCAAAGTAAGCAAAGGTTCCTTAAGTGCAGCTAGAACCAGAACAAATGCAAGATTGATATAAAGTCTTAAATTAGAAACATAAAAGAGAAACATTAGACCAACGGCACAGAAATTATGATAATAACAACTTCCAAGCAAAAAAAGTGGATTTTGAGTCCTAGTGGTAGGAAAGAATCTCAATGGTAGTGTTCAATTCCACCCCGCACAATGTGTACATGTGCAGTTCTTAACAATTCACCTCTGCCACGAAGAGAATAGAATCAGAGAATGGTTACAGCACAGAAAGAGGCCATTTGGCCCATCAAGTCTGTGGCAGCTCTCTGCAAGAGCAATTTAGCTCGTCCCACTCCTCCACCCTTTCCTCGTGGTCCTGCAAATTTTCTCTTTTAGGTGCTTATCCCATTCCCTTTGAAAGTCACGATTGAATCTGCCTTTATCACCCTCTCATGCATTGCATTACAGATATATAATGGACAATAGCCTGGAGCCTGTACAGCTTCCCTGTCCTGGCCTTTCCCCTTTGCAGGCCACCCGAGATAACCCAGCTGTACTGCACAGAACAAGCGGGGAATTCTCTGTAATGTTTCAAAAGGCACCCAATACGGGCAGATAGCCAGGTTATGTAAAACCCGTTGAGTGCTTTCAAGTACAACAGGAAAATCCATCTTTAAGCATTCAGGTTATATAACTTTATCTAGTAATATGATGGTTGTACTGTCTGTACCTCTATCATAGATGTGAGACTAAAAATCCATAGACCCCACCAATGTATGTAAAGGTCAAGGGTGGGGGGGCGGTGGGCAGGGTGAGAATTCAATATTCCAGACAGGCATCCATACCACTAGCTGTCAATGCCAGAATTTTGGCCTCATCTTGCAAGTGAGAGAGTTCCACACTCCGACCACATTTTGCGTGAAGTGGTTCCTAACTTCTCACCTGAATGGACTAGCTCTGGTTTTAAGGTTATGTCCCCTTGTCTTAGATACCCCCACCAGCGGACAAAGTTTCTCTCCATCTATCCTATCAATTACTTTCAAAATCTGACAAACCTCGAATTATACTTTAATCTTCTGGATGCAAGCTTAGTTTAGGTAATCTCCTAATCTAACCCTTGGAGCCTTGGGAACATTCTGGTGAATTTGCTCAGCACTCTTTCCAAGATATTTTTACGCATGTTGGAAATTAAACACAAGAGCCAGAGTTTTGGTCCTGTGCATTATACAATTTGAATGCTGTAGACTCAACATTTGTGGACAGCATTAAGCCCATATGTTTTTCTCACAACCAAAATTTAGTTACATCTAAGTATATGGGACAGTATAGGTATAAAATTGCAGTTGATATCCCATATTCCCACTGTCCTACAGTTGAAGAGTTAAGCCATGTTATAAAAGAAAATAATTTGTATTTATATAGTGTTTTTCACACCCTCAGGCCATCCCATAGCATCCCAAAGTTAACATCCAGATACAACAAGCAATTAGGAAAGCAAATGTATTTAGCCTTTATTGCAAGGGAGTACAAGAATAAGAAAGACTTGCCGCAAATATATAGGGTTTTAGTGAGATCACACCTGGAGTACTAAAACAGTTATAAAAATATTTAATAGGGTAGACATAGAGATATTTTCACTTGAGGGGAAAAGAGACCAGAACTAGGAGCCATAATTGTAAGATCGTCACTCATAAATTCAATAGGGAAATCAGGAGACATCTCTTTGCCCCGAGAGTGGCTAAAGTGTGGAACTTGCAACCACAAGGGACTAGTTGAGGTGAATAGCATGGAAGCATTTAAGGGGAAGTTAGACAAGCACAAGAGAGAAAAGATTAGAAGGATATGTTGATGGGGTTAGATGAAGGAGGCTTGTGTGGAGCATAAACACTGGCATGAAACTGTTGGCTCAAATGGCCTGTTTCTGTGCAGTAAATACTTTGTAATGAGTTCAAATCTCACTGTAGAAAATTTAATTTTGTCATTTATGGACTATAAAAACTACCCACTGTCATATAAACAAACTTCTGAGAATTACTGTTACAATCAAGTGAGAAGGTATTGAAGGGCTTCCCTCTTTTCCCTCTCCTTGTCTGACCACAACAGGTTTAATTCTTTCTTAAAGTGGATGTACTGGCAAATTTGATTACTTACTTGCTATGATCATAACAAGAACCAAATCGGACAGGCTTTCATGAGTTAACAAAGAAAGAGGTTAACTTTATTGTACCTAAACCAAACTAATACAATAAACAACACGCCAACTTTCACACACACACACACACGTAGGTTAGAGATTGGGGAAAGATAGATTGGTTCAGTTAGAGTCCATATAAAAGGTATACAGTCTGTGGCATTTGGTGATTCGGCTGGCTTCCAGCTGAATTCAGTGGTCCTGAAGCATTTTAGTTTGAAGAGGGAGATGACTGGTTTGGTGAGTCTTTTGGAGATAGCGACGTGGATGATTTCCTCCAACGGGATGTGCGAGAGAGAGAGAGAGACCCCCACTTAGGGTCTGCTCATGTCAGAGTCCAGTTGCTTCTCCTCTGCAAGAGAGAAAACACCAACATAGAGAAAAAAACAGTTCCTTTAATCTTCCTGGGTTTTGGCTCTTGCTGGGAAATGCACAAACATTTTGTCTCCTTCAGCACAGTTCTTTACAATGTTGGATACAGTGTTGCAAACCAGGTGATCATCTTATGCTGAAAGGATGATTTTGCTGGCATCTTGTCTTTTTAAAATATATAAATTCAGATCTCTAGTCAGTGGATTAAAGAAAATTATCATTCAACAAAACACATTGGTGTAACAATTACATTAAAATTATTTCAGAATGCACAGATCACTTGCTACCTCAAACTCTGAGAAACAGCTAAATCAATCTTGATTTCCTGCATACTATTCAAAAGGACAAAAAAATGATTTTCAAAAAATAGCTTCATTTCTCATGCAAGGTTAAATGTGATCTTTTATTGAGACATTTAAAATAATAAAAGGAAATTGATAAAGGATAAATAGGAAGAGTTATTCCCTTTTAATCTTTGTACTTAAGCTATGCCAATTATAAGCAAGGCCAGGTAAATCATTTCACAAGGATTGCAACAACGTGGAACTCAATGCCCAGGAAGCAATATATGCAAAAATATGTTTAAAAAGAGATACTTAACTAGGGAGGAGAGATTTAAAATTAAATGGCAAAAAAGTAGACAATTGGAATTAGAAAGTGCACTATGACAGCTAATAAAAGGTAACAGAGGTAATAGGAACAGGAGTTGGGCATTTGGCCTGTGTTCCCAAGCCTAACTATTTACTACCTCTTAATCTATTCTCAGCCCTGCCAACATTCTTCACCTTGCCATCTCCTCGTGTGATTGTCTTTAGTATGCTAATGAGCCAAGTACCAGGATAGTCATGTGACTTCATGCCAGTCTCACTCTACTGCTGTAAAACCAAGAGGCAAGTCCTGTAAATAGATAGCTCTGTGCTGTATATAAGTTAGCGGTTTAATAAACCTGTTTTGAGATCTTCAATCAACCTGGACTCCACGCATCTCATTTATGTTACATCATTATGTTTGCATAAAAAGCTTCTCATTACATCCTCTCACCAGGTAGGCTTCGCCTCAATTGCTGAAGCTACCTCCAAGAAACTCATCTTTCTCTTTCATAGCCAACTCTTCAACTCTCCACAACTCTAATAAAACTCAAGTTCACCCAACACAGGGCGGCACATTGGCGCAGTGGTTAGCACCGCAGCCTCACAGCTCCAGCGACCCGGGTTCAATTCCGGGTACTGCCTGTGTGGAGTTTGCAAGTTCTCCCTGTGTCTGCGTGGGTTTCCTCCGGGTGCTCCGGTTTCCTCCCACACGCCAAAAGACTTGCAGGTTGATAGGTAAATTGGCCATTAGAACTTGCCCCTAGTATAGGTAGGTGGTAGGGAAATATAGGGAAAGGTGGGGAAAATATAGGGAAAGGTGGGGATGTGGTAGGAATATGGGATTAGTGTAGGATTAGTATAAATGGGTGGTTGATGGTCGGCACAGATTCGGTGGGCCGAAGGGCCTGTTTCAGTGCTGTATCTCTAAACTAAACTAAACCTCAACGTTGCTGCCATATCGGAGGAAAGTCACAGAACCTAACACCCAAGGCATGATCCAAGAAAAATCTCATCTAATAAGCAGCTTGTTTCAATGCTGCTCTTTAATGCTTACTATCTTCTGATATTTAAAAAACTCAACTTTTCTCTCAATTGGATTAATGAATGCCCTCATCTGGCATTAACAGGGCAGTAATAACCTCACAATGGGTTTGGTAGCCTTATTGCCACCTTGCAACCATATTAAAAAAGGTCAACTGCCAGGTGTCCAAAGTGCCCAACTGACTGAAATGATAGGACACTGATTTCCAGGTTTAAAAGGGGCCTATGATGTAAATAAGACCCCGACTACTATTTAAGGTTGGAACCAGTGTTATGCAGGACTATAGAGCACCCAGTGTGTAGCAAGGTTTTACAGATCTGAAACAATCAGGCTAGCCTGAAGTCTCAGTCAGCACTGCATAGCAACACTTGTGTCATCAGGGCAATTTTTATTTAAAAAAGTAAAATACTTCTTCGCAAAACAGCATTGTAATCTCAATTAGCTTCCAGCATTTAAAAAAATACACTCTGGCAAAGACTGCTTGAGGTCTATTCATGTTCAGTAATTAGATTGTTAAAGAGCAGTGTCCAAGAAAGATGAAAGCCCACTGAAATTTGAGATTCTGGTGCTGAAAAGCACCATCAGCACCTTTTCTTTCCCTCCCTCTGTTTTTAAGAGAGTAATAACCAAGTTTGCTAGCTCTTCAAACTTTTTTTTTTAGATGGAACCTATTTCCTAGATGAATTGTTTGTCAAGCCCCTTCAGAACCTCATATGATTCAAGGAGATCACCTCTCATTCTTCTAACCCCCAGAGAATAAGGACCCAATTTACTCAGCCTCTCATCATAGAACAACCCTCTCATCCCAGAAACCAATGTAGTGAACCTTCGCTGTACTGCCTCCAAGGCAAGTATATCCTAGAAAGTGAGTCTGGGGAATTAATAAGGGAAAATAAGGAGATGGCAGATCAATTGAACAGGTATATTGCTTTGGTCTTCACTATGGAGGATACAAGTAACAGACCAGAAATAGCAATAAATCAGGAAATGGAGAGGAGGGAGGAACTCAAGAAAAGTACAATCACCAGGGAAGTGGCATTGCAAATTGTTGGAACTGACAAGTCCCCGGGTCCTGACAGACTTCATCCTCGGGTCTTAAAAGAAGTGACTAGTGAGATAGTTGATGCATTGGTTTTAATTTTCCAAAATTCCCTAGATTTGGGGAAGGTTCCATTAGATTGGAAAACAGCGAATGTAACTCTTTTATTCAAACAGGGAAGGAGACAGAAGCTAACTGGCCTGCAGTTTCCTGATTTAACATCTGTCTTAGGGAAAATGTTAGAAACTATTATTAAAGACGTCATAGCACGGCACTTAAAAAAATTCAAGGCAGTGTAAATATGGTTTTGTGAAAGGGAAATCATGTTTAACCAATTTATTGCAGTTCTTTAAAGAAGTAACATGTGCTGTGGATAAAGGGGAACCAATGGACCAGTGGATATACCATACCTAGACTTCCAGAAGGCATTTGATAAGGTGCCACATCAAAGGTTATTGCGGAAATTAAAAGCTCATGGTGTAGAGGGTAACATATTGAAATGGATAGAAGATTGGCTAGCTAACAGGAAACAGAGAGTAGGCATAAATCGGTTATTTTCTGGTTGGCGAGATGTAAACGAATGGTGTGCCAGAGGGATCAGTGCTGTGGCCTCAACTTTTTACAATTTATATAAGTGACTTGGATGAAGGTATGGTTGCTAAATTTGATGATGACACAAAGATAGGTAGGAAAGTAAGTTGTGAAGAGGACATACGGAGGCTGCAAAGGAATACAGATAGGTTAAGTGAGTGGGCAAAGAACTGGCAAATGCAGTATAATGTGGGAAAATGTGAAACTGTCCATTTTGGCAGGAGGAATTAAAAAAGCATATTATCTAAATGGTGAGAGATTGCAGAGCTCTGAGATGCAGTGGAATCTGGGTGTCCAAGTGCGTGAATCACAAAAGGTTAGTATGCAGGTTCAGCAAGTAATTAGGAAAGCGAATAGAATGTAATCGTTTATAATGAAAGGAATTGAATACAAAAGTAGGAAGGTTATGCTTCAGTTATACAGGGCATTGGTGAGACCGCATCTGGAGTACTGTGTACAATACTGGTCTCCCTATTTAAGAAAGGATGTAAATGCGTTGGAAGCAGTTCAGAGAAGGTTTACTAGACTAATACGTGGAATGGGTGGGTTGTCTTGACTAAAGGTTGGACAGGCTAGGCTTGTATCCGCTGGAGTTTAGGACAGTAAGAGGCAACTTGATTGAGACATACAAGATCCTGAGGGGTCTTGACAGGGTGGATGTGGAAAGGATGTTTCCTCTTGTGGGAGAATCTAGAACTAGGAGTCACTATTTAAAAATAAAAAAGGAGTTTACCATTTAAGACAGAGATAAGAAGAATTTTTTTCTCTCAAAGGGTCGTATGTCTTTGGAACTCTCTTCCTCAAAAGACGGTGGAAGCAGAGTCTTTGAATATTTTTAAGGCAGAGGTTGATGGTTTCTTGATGGGGGCGAAAGGTTATTGGGGGTAGGCATGAATGTGGAGTCGAGGTTACAATCAGATCAGCCATGATCTTATTGAATGGTGGAGCAGGCTTGAGGGACCGAGTGGCCTACTCCTGCTCCTAATTCCTATATTCCTTAAATATGGAGACCAAACTATGCACAGTACTCCAGCTGTAGTTTCACCCTTGCATTAAAGGCCAACATGCCATTTGCCTTCTTAGTTGTTTGCTGTACTCACAGACTAACTTTGTGCACTTTGTACGAGTGCACCCAAGTCTCTTTGAACAAACATTTGAAAGTTTCACACATTTTAAAAAGAAACATTGTACTTTTCTATTCTTGATACCAGAGTGAATAACCTCACACTTCCCCACATTATATTCAATCCATCACCTTGTTGCCCACTCATTTAACCCACCTATACCTCTTTGCAGCCTCTTTAAGACATGAGGAGGACACACATTTCCGCCTAGCTGTATATCATCAGCAAACTTAGATATCTTACTCTCAGTATTTTCATCTAAGTAAGTAATATAGATTGTAAACAGCTGAAGCCCCAGACTGATCTTTGCAGCACTCCACTAGTTACAGCCTGCGAACTTGAAAATCGCCCGTTAATCCCTACTCTCTGCTTCCTATCTGTTAACCAGTCCTTCAACAAATATTAATATATTGCTCCCAATCCCATGAGCCCTTATGTTGCGTATTAAGCTTTTTTTTGTGGCACCTTATTGAATGCTTTTTGGAAATCCCTACTATCTACCCTGCTATTTACATCCTCAAAAGAACTCTAATAAATATGTCAAACATGATTTCCCAGTCATAAAACAATGTTGACTCAAAAATCATAGTATGATCAATGTGCATTGTTCCTTAATATAGACTCTAGAATTTTTCCAACAACTGATATTAAAATAACTTGCCTGTAGTTCCATGTCCTCTCCCTCCTTTCTTAAATAGCAAAGATAAATTTGAAGACTTCCAATCTGTTGGGGCATTCAAGAATCTAGGGAATTTTGGAAAATCATGAGATAGTGGATATACTATCTCTGCAGCTACCTAGAACCCTAGGATGTAGGGCATTAAGATCTAGGGATTTATCAGTCTTTAGTCCCTTAAGTTTCTCCGATACTTTTTCTCTGATGATATTGATTGCTTGAAGTCCTCACTCTTGGTTACCCTCTATTTCTGGGTATGTAATTTGCACCTCTGTGAAGACAGACACAAAAGATTTGTTCAATATCTCTGCCATTTCCTCATTCTCCACAATAATTTCTCCTGTCTCTGCGTCTAAGGGACCAACATTTATTTTAGCTACTCTCCTTAGGTTTTCCCCCATATAACATTTTTGGTCACCCTTTTCTGGTTTCTAAAACTCTCCCAATCCTCCTTCACAGTAAGCATGGATGAATCTTTCTCATTGAGTTTTTTTGTTTTTCTAATGGAACATATCTTTGATGAACTTCTTGAATCATTTCTTTAAAATGTTTCCCATTCTTATTTACTGCCAAACCTTTTAGTCTATGTACACATTCAATCTTAGCCAGCTCTCTCTTCATACCTATGCAATTGGCTTTGTTTAAGTTTAAGATTCTTGTTTTAGACTCACATATGCCACTCTCAAACTTAATGTTGAATTCAATTGTATTATGATCACTTTCTCCCCCCCAGGAGAATCCTTTAGTATGAGATTGCTAATTAACCCTGCCCTATAATACTATATCTAACTAGATCCCTATTTGGTTCCACCATATATTGTTCCAGGAAACTGTTGCGGAAGCATTCTATGAACTTATCTTCCAGACTACTTTTGCCAATTTGATTTTGTCCAGTCTACATGAAGATTAAAATCCCCCATGATTATTACATTGTCTTTGTTATGAGCTTCAATTATTTCTGGTTTACTGCTCTGTCCAATAGTATAACTACTGTTAGGGAGCCTATAAACTACTCCCACCAGTGTTTTCTGACCCTTGTTATTCCAAAGCTCCACCCATACTGATTCTACTTCCTGATCTCCTGAACCAATATAAATGCAGAGAAGTGGAAATTTGATTTGAAAAAAATTATCATAATTTGAATTGAATAGTCTGCAGTGCATTATTCTTATGCATCCTTCATCTGTGGGATGGGGGTGGGCGGACTAGCATTATAAAACTTTTAAAGTTTTTCCATGTCCTTAGGAAACCAAAGTTCTTCCAATGTATAAGCTGAATTTAATGTATAATTATAGAAAAGAGGACGATTGAAAACAATGAGGTAAGAAAAGGTAGCACCTTGTGCCTATCATTCTAAAGCTCCCATTTTTACAGATAATTTCAGGTATTTGATATTTTCAATGTTGGTGTTTCCACCTTTAAAGAAAGAGCTTCCACTGATGTAGTGCCTTTCACAACTTCAGAATATTCCAAAGTCCATCGCAGCCAAGTAATTATTTCTGCTTTAATGTAAGGAATAGGCACAAGGTCCTGCCAACAACAAGGGATAAGCTGACCAATTTAACTGTTTTAATGGTGTTGGTAGGGGGATAAATGAATAGCTTGGACATCAGGAGAACTCCCCTGCCTTTCTTTGAATGGTGCTAGGAGATCTTATTAAAAGTATATCCATGAGAGGAGAGATGGGATACATAGTAAAAGTTGACACCCAACAGTGCGGCTCTCCCCTGCAGTAATGTCCTAGAATGAGACTTGAACACATGTCCTTCTGACTCAGAGGCAAGAGTGCTACCAAGCCTAAGTTGGTATTTCTGGCTGCCATTGAAAAAAAATTAAGCACAGGTCAGATAAGGGACAATCTGCTTCCACAGCAACCTAACACCGATCTTTAATGAAGTGAGCCATGAAGAATTTACCATTAGCAGCAGAAGCACATATTCCACCATCACTCACTGTTGATTTTGTCCCTTCATGCTATAACCAAAATTGAAAAGGTCGAAGACTTCATATGGTGACAGCTTGTTGCTGCAGTGGACAAGCCACCAAGGTTATGTTTTTGCAAATTATCTCCTTTTTGCAAATTAACTCCAACACCAGCATTATACAATGCTTGTCACAAGGATGAATTCAGCAAAGTGAACACTGCATGAGTTGTTAAAACACCCAAAAGTATGTGATTTAATGCTTCAAAACTTCAGCTGCATTACTTCACCCTGGTGTGTTACAATGGTGATAAGTCAGTGATGCTAGTAAAAGAGGCGCAATGTCAGGTTAGAATATAAATAACACAAGATTAAAGTCTCTTGGCTTAATTGATCTCCCTGCTCGGCTATGTGCATAGACATACTATACACACCTAAATGATAATGTTCACAATTAAAGACTAAACACTGAAAACCTGTCTAAAAACACTCAATTTGTGATGAAGCAGCCAGTAAACAAGAGCTAGCTACTGTAGCAGGTACAACTGTTCCTATGCAACAGGATGCACAGTAACCCCAGGTGAACCAAATACAATGCCAGCAGTGCCCTGTGTTTCAGTGTAAAATGATTGCTTGTTCTCTAGCAGTAACAACAGGCTGTAATATTGTTATGCTTCTTGTACAATTATGTACTGAAATGAAAAAGAGGTACGACATATAAAATGAAGCAGACCATTCAAAAGCGTGCAGGAGAGAGAGACCAGCCGTCTATGTGCACAGGTTGCAGGGATGGTTAAGAAAACCATTAATAAGTCATGAGATCCTGGGCTTTATAAATAAAGGAGAAGTGTACAAAAGCAAGTGGGTTACGGTCAGCCTTTATAAAGCTCTGGTTCGGCCTCAACTGGAATATTGTGTCCAACTCTGGGCACTACACTTTAGGAAGGATATAAAAGCATTCGAGAGGGTACAGAAAAGATTTACAAGCATAGATCTGGAGATGAGGGACTTCAGTTATGTGAATAGATTGGCAAAGCTCGTGCTGTTCTCCTTACAGCAGAGAAGATTGAGAGGAGATTTGACAGAGGTGTTCAAAATCATGAAGGTCCAAGACAGAATAGATAGGAAGAAACTCTCCCATTGGCAGAAGGGCCGAGAACCAGAAGACACCGATTTAAGATGAATAGCCAAAGAACCAAAGAAAACATGAGGAAAAACTTTTTGTTTTAAATGCGAGTGGTTAGGATCTGGAATCTACTTCCTGAGACTACGGTGGAGGCGGGTTCAATTGTGGCTTTCAAAAGGGAATTGAATAATTACTTGAAGAGAATAATTTGCAGGGCTATGGGGAAAAGGTGGGGGAGTGGGACTAGCCGAGTTGCTCTTGCAGATGGCTGGCATGGGCGTGACGGGCCTAATGGCCTCCTCTGTTATGTAACCATTCTATGATTCTAATACGAATCTGCTTCAAAAGAATCTGTTCAGAATAGGCCAACTGCTAGAAGCCTTGTGTGTCTTGCAGTTATCGGCTATTACTCGTCAGTGTCTTACCACAAGTACTATGGTATGCTCAAAAGACAATTACTATATTAACTTTTTTTGTGACATCACACCCCTGACCCCCACCACCATCCCTTCAGATTTAGATCAGTCAAGCGCCTTACTGAAGCATGCATTACCTTGAAGTTGATTTACATAATACATTATTTAATGGGCAATGGATAAAGTTATTCATGTTCAAAAATCATAGTTTCACAATTGGGAAGTAACAAATCAGGACAAAACTACAAAAAATTGAGCTTTCAATCAGCAAGAAATGATTGAGGATAATGTGTCAGTTATTCTGCTCTAAATTGTTACATAAATATGAAAACTGTCAGCTAAGCAGCTCAGCATTATTGAGAGTTAAAAGCAGATGACGGAATCCTGTGGGAGTTTTTTTTTTGGGGGGGGGGGGGAATCAGTTCCTGAAATAGTTAACAGTGCTTTGAATAATGCTGCCATGATACCAGGCTAAACAGCAAAGTAGGTTTACACACAAAACTCTTTTCTAATTAAAAAGCTGTAACAAAATTTTAAGGGTTTTCTTTTTGTCAAAGGGTTTTCTTTTTTCTGACAAAGATACTGGTAGCATCACAACCCAAAGCATCTTCCAATGATATTTCAACTTAAAATGGCACCTGCAGCCAATCAGGGAGTTGGGCGACTGCGACAGATTGCCAGAATTGTACCACTCATACCTGGTAGGGTGGAAGTGATAGGACGACAATTAGGGTGTGAGGAAGGCAGAAAAAAGTTCTCCCTCTTCATTGAAACAAGTTTAAACGCTTCAATTATCAAAAGAAGCAAAACAAAACTCAAATAAAAGTTAAACTTATTAACATTAAGTAAAGATACAAGTGCAAATGTCATCGTGCATTTGACTCTGATCCCAAGTGTTAGTATATACACGGCAACTGATTGCTTTTTGGAGTAATGTATTTTACAAATAGATGAAGTTTGCTTCGTTTTAAAACGTCATATTTCAACCCTTGCTTCTTTTGGACGGTCACGAACAGCTCGAGGTGCGCCATATGAGTCAACCAATGAAACCTCATAATACAACCCCACATATCTAAATCAACAGCAAATAGCCTCTGAACTGCGCTCAGCACCCTGTGCGTAAAACATTTGAAAACAGCACTTTCTTTCAGGTCGTTTGAAAGCAAACAGCCGTAGAAATGCTGACCTTCGAGCGCCTGGAGGTACAATCGAGCTACTTACCCCGTCTCGGGGATTCAGCTAACTCACCAGCTCAATGAATAAACACCAAGTCCAATTGCACCTCATCGATTTCATCAAGCGCCGCCAATATTGGCAAAGACTTGACCCCTCACCGACAGCGCAGGTGCCTATAACGTGCATCCTGCCCATAGTTTCTGCAGACACCGCTTGCATTATTATGCATGCAACCTCTAGCGCTATTTATCATCATCAGCGATAAAACTCGGAAAGATTTCGCATCAAGTTCCTATGCAAATTTATCAGTCGCTTGGATAAATCAGTGAACCTATTTATAGAATTATAATATTTAAAGGGAGGCGAATCCTCACCTGCTCTACCTGTAAATCTCTGATTTAATGCATAGAATCATAGAACGTTTATGGCACAGACAGAGGCCACTTGACCCATCATGTCCGTACTGCCCGAAAAAGAGCCACCCAGCCTAGTCTCACTTTCCAGCGTTTGGTCCATAGCCCGGTAGGTTACAGCACTTCAGGTGCACGTCCAAGCACCTTTTAAACGAGTTTGAAGGGTTCTGCCTCTACCACTCTTTCAAGCAGTGAGTTCCAGACTCCCTTCACCCTCTGGGTTTTCCTCATCTCCCCTCTAATTCTTCTACCAATCACTTTAAATCTATGCGCCCTAGGCACTGACCTCGCAGCTAAGGTAAATAGACCCTTCACATCCACTCTATCCAGGCCCCTCACAATTTTGTACATCTCAATCAAATCTCCCCTCAGCGTCCTCTGCGCCAAGGAGAAGAACCCAGTCCCATCCAACCTTTCCTCATAGCTGCAATTTTCCAGACCTGGCAACATCCTTTATGTCCTTTCTGTAATGAGGTGACCAGAACTGCACACAGTACTCAAGTTGTGGCCTAACTAATATTTTATATAATTCCAGCAAAACCTCCCTACTCTTATATCCTATGCCTTGGCTAATAAAGGAAAGGATTCCATATGCCTTCTTAACCACCTTATCGACCTGTCCTTCAGGGATCTGTGGATATTCACGCCAAGGTCCCTCACTTCCTGTGCACCTCTTAGTATCCTCCCATTTATTGTGTATTCCTTTGCCTTGTTTGACCTCCCCAAATGCTTCACCTTACACTTATTTGGGTTGAATTCTATTTGCCACTTTTCTGCCCACCAGCCCAATCCATTGATATCTTCCTGCAGCCTACAGCTATCCTCCTCGCTATCAACCACACGGCCAATTTTTGTGTCATTTGCAAAGTTCTTGATCATGCCCCCTAGATTTAAGTCCACATTGTTAATATACCACAAAAAGCAGGGGACCTAGTACTGAGCCCTGCAGAACCCCACTGGAAACAGCCTTGCAGTCGCAAAAACACCCATCAACAATTACCCTTTGTTTCCTGCCACTGAGCCAATTTTGTCTCCAGCTTGCTGCATTCCCCTGGATCCCATGGGCTATTTTTTAACCAGTCTGCTAAGTTGGACCTTGTTAAAAGCCTTGGTAAAATCCATGGAGACCAGACGAATCAAAATATGTTCCTTTTACTTGTTTTGGCGTGGTATTTTGCAATTCTGTCCATAAATAAATAAGTGGTCTCACTATCTATTTAATGTTTAACTCCTGCAAAAGCCCAGGGCATACTGGAAGATAGTAGGCAACACATGGCATATTGGAGGTAAGTATGTAAGATTTTGCATTGAGGACAGGGGCAGGTATGGGTTTTAACAGGTCAGATAAGGGTATATAGAATGAGGTGCATGGACTTGCTGAGCAATTCCTGATATCTAGAGTAATGGGATGGATGGTTCCTAAGTTTTGGCAGCACTGTAGGAATATGGAGGTCCCAGAAATACTAGAATCTGTTAACATCAGCAGCAGTATTTGGAGAGGAAAGTCTTGGGAAATAGCAAAATTATGGGGAAGCTGTCTTCATCTGGCAGCACTAAAAAGTAGCATTTCTTTATTTGGGAGCATTGAAGGAGGTTCCAGTTTCTGCCAGTACATGGAGAAGAGGGTCTCAGGATGTTATGACACTGGCTAGTTATAATGGGGAGAGAAGCAATGGGAGTCTAGTAACACTAGGGAGGAGCGAACTTATATCTGGGACAAGTCACCCAGGGCTCTGACAGCAATGAGGACTCCCTAGGATCTGGGAGCCACAGGTTTAGAGCAGGAAACTAGTCACTGAACTAATCCCAGCCTTTACTGGTTCCTGGCGGCACAGTGGCGCAGTGGTTAGCACCGCAGCCTCACAGCTCCAGGGACCCGGGTTCGATTCCTGGTACTGCCTGTGTGGAGTTTGCAAGTTCTCCCTGTGTCTGCGTGGGTTTTCTCCGGGTGCTCCGGTTTCCTCCCACAAGCCAAAAGACTTGCAGGTTGATAGGTAAATTGGCCATTATAAATTGTCACTAGTATAGGTAGGTGGTAGGGAAATATAGGAACAGGTGGGGATGTTTGGTAGGAATATGGGATTAGTGTAGGATTAGTATAAATGGGTGGTTGATGTTCGGCACAGACTCGGTGGGCCGAAGGGCCTGTTTCAGTGCTGTATCTCTAATCTAAAAATCTAATCTGGCATGAAGCCAATTTTTAAGTGCAAACTCTGTCATTACTATATTTCTGAACTTTATGAAAAAAAAAGTCTTGTATTATATGTCACTTTTCATGACTTTAGAATATCCCAAACACTTTAAAGCCAATTAGGTACTTTGAGGTGTCATCACTGTTGTAATGTAAGAAATATGGCGACCAATTTGAATACACCAAGATCACATAAACAGCAATGTGATAATGGCTAGATAATGGCCTACAGCTTTTGCTAATCACCTGAAATTGACCAAATTAGTCGGAAAAAAAGCAGAATTTTAAGCACAAATTACATCGTGTAAATCAAGCTTCCGCAATCTTCAACACTGGTTTAAAAAATATGGTGCTGAAAGCCAGCTACATCCATAAACCTGCCCATACCCCCATACTGAAACCATGAGAAAAGTAAGTTTCTGCTGACTGTGCCCATTTGTGACCATTCGAGAGCGGTCTTCAAATTAAGCTTGTTTTTTTTTTAGATGCAAAGTAACTAGTAAGCTTTTTTAAAAAGCAAAGTATTAAAACTATTTAATTAACAAAGAAAGTGGCTAATGTAAACCAATTAAACTAGTAAATGATTCACTACAGTTTTTAAAAGTCTCTTTCAGTAATTTAAAATCAGGTTAAATACAGGTGGTGGACTATACGCTCACTAAAGGTTGTATCCGCTAGAGTTTAGACGAGTAAGAGGCGACTTAATTGAAACATATAAGATCCAGAGGGGTCTCGACAGGGTGGATGTGGAAAGGATGTTTTCCTTTGTGGGAGAATCTAGAACTAGGAGTCACTGCTTAAAAATAAGGAGTCGTCCATTTAAGACAGAGATGAGGAGAAATATTTTCTCTCGGAGAGTCGTGAGTCTTTGGAATTCTCTTCCTCAAAAGGCGGTGGAAGCAGCCTTTGAATATTTTTAAGGCAGAAGTAGATAGATTCTTGATAAGCAAGGGGCTGTAAGGTTATCAGGGGAAGGCGGGAATGTGGAGTTGAGGTTACAATCAGATTAGCCATGATCTTATTGAATGGCGGAGCAGGTTTGAAGGGCTGAGTGACCTACTCCTGCTCCTAATTCGTATGTAAAAATGCTTTTTTGTGATAATTCATTTTCAGCTGTGTTAATAAATCTCCACCAGGTTACCACTATTAAATATATCAATGAATATTTTTAACACAAGGAAAAACATAAACAATTACATTCTATTACACTGCTCAATTGTGCTGGTTCATAGAAGATTTCATGTTTCTGATTATATAATTGAGTTTAGGGCAGAAACTTGAGCCGTTACTTCAATTTGAAAACACAGCACAACCCAAAGCAGAATCTCTACCCCAATCTGCATGTGATATTTGTTGTAGAATAAACAATGGCCAGGACACAAGGCATAACACCCTGCTCTTTTTTGAAATAGTGTCATTGAATCTTTTATGCTTTACTTGAGTGGGTGGGTAGGACCTTAGACTTAACATCTCACCTGAGAGATGACACCTCCAACTGTGCAGCACTCATTCAGCACCACACTGGATAGTCAGGCTAGATTTTTATGCTCTAAGTCCCATAAACTTATGGCTCAGAACAGAGAGTCCTACCACTGAGTCACATCTGACACTTACATCACCTAATCACTGGGAGTAGGTCTGGTGACATTGCAGGGCATTTTACCAGGCTCATGGAAGCGAGTTTGTAGATGGGGGTATAGTGGTGAGGAAAATTAGAAAAAAATGACATTAACAGAAATGCCAAAGCATTCCCGCCTCCTCCTACTTTTCCCAGAGGAGGCTTCTGTGCGCTGATGGCAACCCGCCCAGCGCGGCAGGAAGCCAATTGAGGTTGTTCATGAAGCAATAAGCAGGCATTGTCCAATGGCAATGGAATTTTATTGGTGGCGCACAGGATCCCCCCCAGTGTCTGCAGCTTGTCAACTCACAGGAGGTAAGTACACAGTGGGAGGTCGGAGCACCATGTAAATAATATGCAATCCGCACGTGCAAGGTGCAAATCAGCAAGCCTGAGGTCATCCGCAGGCAGAGGTTTGCAAATGCATGATTATGTCCCAGAGACTGATGTCATGGATAGTGCTGGTGGTGAAGAGGTTGCTGCTGTTTCCTCCAATCATTTCATGTCTCCATTTCGTCTCGCCCACTCATCCCATTCACCTCAGCAGCACTCTCACTGCAGATACAGTGAAGGCTGCCTGGCCATCCTTGCAATCGTGCACTGAATCGCACCCCCCCAGCCCTCCCTCAACCACTCCGCCATCTCTAATTCGACAGTGATTCCAGAGGTGCCATTTTAATTGGATGCCTCCCAAAGATTGCACTGACAGTCCCTTTGTTGTGGCGTTCATGTTCACAACCCGAAAATGGTCCAGAAAGAACCTAAAGTGGGAAAATTCAGCCCATTAACTGCAGCTCCAATAAAAACAGAAAACGCTGGCAATATTCAGTATGTCAGGCAGCATCTTGGAAGAGAGAAACAGAGATAACGTTTCAGATCAATGATCTCATTGACCTCGATGACCTGAATATTTCCAGCATTTTCTGTTTTTATTCCAGATATCCAGCATCTGCAGAATTTTGCTTTTGTAAGTCTGCAACTTGTATACACTGATTCCTTTCTCTTGTTTGCACTGGAGTGCTGACTTGGGGCTGCAGTAGAGTGCTAAAGTGGGAGTTTTGTTACTGAGGGAGTTCGGTGAGGAGGGAGCGAGGAGCTCCTTTCATTTCCTACCTGTCCTCAAAGAGCGTAAGGGGAGCCGAGAGTTTCCAAAGAGCACAGTTGACTGGTGAGTAAGTCCTGGTGGGTATTTTTCAAACTGGATTGAATTGTAAGTCATTGTTTTAGCAAGACTTAGTTGATTTTTTTTTATTATAACAGTCTTCTAAAGTTTTAAATTTCAAGGGTTTAGTCATGGCAGGAGAGCTTAAAGCCGTGGTTTGCTCCTCTTGCTGCATGTGGGAATCCGGGAACATTTCCAGTCCCCGGGACCAGCATGTGTGCAGGAAGTGTGTCCAGCTGCAGCTCCAGGAAGCTCGGGTTTCAGAGCTGTGTCCCTATTCTGCTAGGAGTCTGCGTCCCCTCCCCCTGCCAGATTAGTTTAAACTCCTCCCAACAGTACTAGCAAACTGGAAACACTGCGGAGCATCTGCGAGTCTGAGAGCATTGTGGATAGCACGTTTAGAGAGGTGGTCACACCGCAGCTGAAGGGACTTGAGGAAGGAAGGGAATGGGTGACCACCAGGCAGTCCAAGAGAAACAGGCAGGTAGTTCAGGAGTCCCCTGGGGTCCCGCTTGCAAATCGGTATTCCATTTTGGAGGCTGATGAGGCTGGTTCCTCCAGGGAGTGCGGACAGAGCCAAGCTTCTGGCACCACAAGCAGCCTGTCTGCACAGGAAGGGGGAAAGAGAGGAAAAGCAATAATAATAGGGGACTCTATAGTCAGGGGAACAGATAGGCACTACTGTGGCCATCAATGTGACTCCAGGATGGTGTGTTGCCTCCCTGGTGCCAGGGTCCAGGATGTCACTGAACGGCTGCAGGGCATCCTGAAGGGGGAGGGTGATAAGGCAGAGGTCATGGTACATGTTGGTACCAATGACATAGGTAGAAAGAGGGATGAGGTCTTGCATCAAGAATTCCGGGAGTTAGGCAGTAGACTAAAAAGCAAAACCTCTCGGGTTGTAATCTCTGGATTATTCCCAGTGCCACATGCTAGCGAGTATAGAAATAGGAGAATAGCACAGATGAATGCGTGACTTAAGAGTTGGTGCAGGAGGGAGGGTTTTAGATTCCTGCACCACTGGGACCATTTCTGGGGAAGGTGGGACCTGTACAAGCGGGACAGTCTACATTTGAACCAGAGGGGGACTAACATCCTTGCTGGCAGGTTTGCTAGAGCTGTTGGAAGGAGTTTATAGTAATCTGGCAGGGGGTGGGGGCGCAGACTCCTAGCAGAATAGGGACACAGCTAAACACAGGAAAGGAAACAAGTCAGAGGGAATACAGCGGAAGTAAGTTTCAAGGGAGTAAGACCAAGATGGATGGCCTTTACTTTAATGCCAGGAGTATTACAGGTAAAACGGATGAGTTAAGGGCAAGGATTGACACATGGAATTGTGATATAGTAGCCATTACAGACATGGTTGAGGGAGGGGCAGGATTGGCAGCTCAATATCCCGGGATATAGAATCTTCAGGCGAGACAGAGGAGGGGGAAAAGAGGAGGAGGAATTGCACTATTAGTTAAGGAGTCAGTTACTGTAGTAAGGAGAGATGATATCTTGGAGGGGGCATCAAATGAAGCTTTATGGGTAGAGTTTATGAATAAAAAATGGACCGCCACATTGCTAGGTGTTTATTACAGACCCCCAGATAGTCAGCAGGAAATTGAGGAGCAAATATGTGCACAATTCGCAGAGGTGGGTAAAAATAATAATAGGGTAATTTAATGAGGTGATTTCAACTTTCCCAACATTAATTGGGATAGTCATCATGTTAAGGGCTTAGAAGGAGTGGAGTTCTTAAAATGCATACAGGAGAAATTTTTAGCTCAATATGTAGAGGATCCAACAAGGGAGGGTGCAGTGCTGGACCTAATTCTGGGGAATGAAGCCGGACAGGTGGTTGATGGTGGGGGAGCATTTTGGTGATAGCGACCACAACATGGTACAATTTAAGCTTGTTATGGTGAAAGAAATAGACAAGTTGCAAAAAAAGGTTTTGGATTGGAGGAGAGCGAATTTTAGTAAAATAAGGCAGGATCTGGCCAAGGTAGACTGGAAAGAGTTACTTGTCGGGAAATCTGCAGAAGAGCAGTGGGGGGTATTCAAAAAGGAAATGGGGAGAGTACAGGCCCAACATGTTCCCTCTAGGGTAATAGGTAGGAGCAACAAGCCCAGAGAACCATGGATGACCAGAAACATTCAGGGTGCGATGAGAAGGAAAAGAGAGGCTTTTAGCAAATACAAGGAGAGCAAATCAACGGAAGCATTAGTGGAGTACAGAACATGTAGGATGGATCTTAAGAAAGCAATTAGGAGAGCAAAGAGGGGATATGAGAAAGCTCTGCCTGGTAAAAGTAGGGAAAATCCCAAGATATTCTATAAGTATATCAATGGGAAGAGGATAACCAGGGAAAGAGTAGGACCCATTAGGGACCAAGGTGGAAATCTGTGGGTGGAGCCAGAGGATATTGTTAGGGTGTTGAACGAATACTTCACATCTGTCTTCACCCAAGAGAATGAGGATGTAGATATGGAACTTAGAGAGAGAGAGAGACTGTGAGGTTCTTGAGCAAATTGTCATAGGGAGTGACAAGGTATTGGAGGTTTTGGCAGGCTTCAAAGTGGACAAATCTCCAGGTCCGGACGATTTGTGTCCCAGGATGCTCTGGGAGGCAAGGGTGGAGATTGCAGGGGCTCTGACCCAAATTTTTAATTCCTCTGTGGCCACAGGGGAGGTGCCAGAGGACTGGAGAACAGCTAATGTGGTCCCACTATTTAAGAAAGGTAGTAGAGATAAGCCAGGGAACTACAGACCAGTGAATCTCACATCAGTGGCAGGGAAACTATTGGAGAAAATTCTGAAGGAGAGAATCTATCTCCACTTGAAGAGGCAAATTTGATTAGGAATAGTCAGCATGGCTTTGTCAGAGGGAGGTCATGCCTAACAAATTTGATTGAATTTTTTGAGCATGTGACCAGGTGTGTAGATGAGGGTAGTGCAGTTGATTTAGTTTACATGGATTTCAGCAAAGCCTTTGTCAAGGTCCCACATGGGAGACTTATCAAGAAAGCAAATGCACATAGGATACAGGGTAACTTGATAAGGTCGATTCAAAACTGGCTTAGCTGTCGGAGACAGAGAGTGATGACAAACGTCTGTTTTAGTGACTGGAAGCCAGTGTCCAATGGCGTACCACAGGGATCTGTGCTAGGTCCCCTATTGTTTGTCATTTATATAAACGACATTGATGACTATGTGGGGGGCAGAATCAGTAAGTTCGCGATGACACAAAGATTGGCCGAGTGGTTAACAGTGAGGCTGAGTGTCTTGGGTTACAGGAAGATATAGACGGGATGGTCAAATGGGCAGAAAAGTGGCAGATGGAATTTAACCCTGAAAAGTGTGAGGTGATACACTTTGGAAGGAGTAATGTGACACGGAAGTATTCAATGAATGGCCTGACACTGGGAAGTTCCGAGGAACAAAGGGACCTTGGCGTGTTTGTCCATAGATCTCTGAAGGCAGAAGGGCAGGTTAATAGGGTGGTGAAAAGGGCAATTGAGGCATAGATTACAAAAGCAGGGAGGCCATGTTGGAGTTGTATAGAACTTTGGTAAGGCCACAGCTGGAGTAATGTGTGCAATTCTAGTCACCACATTATAGGAAGGATGTGATTGCACTGGAGGGGGTGCAGAGGCGATTCGCCAGGATGTTGCCTGGGATGGAACATTTAAGCTATGAAGAGAGGTTGGATAGGCTTGGGTTGTTTTCGCTGGAGCAGAGAAGACTGATGGGTGACCTGATCGTGGTGTACAAGATTATGAGGGGCATGTTGAAGGGTGAGTTATGAGGGGACACAAGTTTAAGGTGAGGGGTAGGAGGTTTAAGGGGGATTTGAGGAAGAACTTTTTTATCCAGAGGATGGTGACGGTCTGGAATGCTTGGGAGGGTGGTAGAAGCGGATTGCCTCACATCCTTTAAAAAGTACCTGGATGAGCACTTGGCACATCATAACATTCAAGGCTATGGGCCAAGTGCTAGCAAATGGGATTAGGTAGATAGGTCAGGTGTCTTTAATGCATCGGTACAGATTCGATGGGCCGAAGGGCCTCTTCTGCACTGTATTATTCTGTGATTCTGTCTCTCTCCCCCCCCTTTTTGTGTCTCGCGCACACATAAAAAATAGAAACATAGAAAGTTTATGGCACAGAAGGAGACCATTCGGCTCATCACTTCTGTGCTAGCCGAAAAAGAGTTATCCAAGCTAATCCCACTTTCCAGCTCTTGGTCCATAGTCTTGTAGGTTACAAAAGTGTACATCTGAGTGTATGTTTTTTAAATGTGTTAAGGGTCTCTGTATCCACCACCCTTTCAGGCTGTATGCTCCAAAACCCCATCACCCTTTGGATGCAAAGATTTCTCAATTCCCTGGCGCAGTGGTTAGCACCGCAGCCTCACAGCTCCAGTGACCCGGGTTCGGTTCTAGGTACTGCCTGTGTGGAGTTTGCAAGTTCTCCCTGTGTCTGCGTGGGTTTCCTCCGGGTGCTCTGGTTTCCTCCCACAGCCAAAAGACTTGCAGGTTGATAGGTAAATTGGCCATTATAAATTGCCCCTCGTATAGGTAGGTGGTACGGGAATATAGGGACAGGTGGGGATGTGGTAGGAATATGGAATTAGTGTAGGATTAGTATAAATGGGTGGTTGATGGTCGGCACAGACTCGGTGGGCCGAAGGGCCTGTTTCAGTGCTGTATCTCTAAACTAAACATAAACTAAACTAAAACAATTACTATAAATCTATGCTCCCTGCTTATTGACTTCTCTGCTAAGGGAAATAGGTCCTTCTTATTTGCTCTTTCTTGGCCCCTCATAATTTTATAGATCTCAATACAATCGCCCTTCATTGTCTTGTCTCAAAGAAAACAAACCCAGCGTATCCAATCTTTCCTAATTCAGTATTCTAGCTGTGGCCTAACTAGTATTTCACACAGTTCTACCATAACTTTCAACCTTTTGTATTCTACAGCTTTCTTCCTCACTATCAACTACACAATCACTTTTTGCATCATCTGCAAACTTCTTCATCATGCCTCTGCATTAAGTCTAAGTTATTAATATATACTACGAAAAGCAAGGGACCTAGTACTGAGACTGTGGTACCACACTGGAAACAGCCATTGACCATTACCCTTTCCAGTCTGCCACTAAACCAATTTTGGATCTAACTTGCTACTTTCCCTTGGATCCCATGCATTTTTACCTTTCTGACCAGTGTGCCATGTGGAAACTTGTTAAATATTTCACATTCCTCCTCCTTAACTACAATATCTGCATCATCCCCTGTTTTGTGAAGATAGGCGCAATGTATTCATTAAGAATGAAGACCACGTCTTCTCCCTTCACACACAGGTTACACACAGGAAAATGTAACTGGTCTGATTAGTAAGTTTGCGGACGACACAAAGGTTGGTGGAGTTGCGGATAGTGATGAGGATTGTCAGAGGATACAGCAGGATATAGATCGGTTGGAGACTTGGGCAGAGAAATGGCAGATGGAGTTTAATCCGGACAAATGTGAGGTAATGCATTTTGGAAGATCTAATGCAGGTGGGAGGTATACAGTAAATGTCAGAACCCTTAGAAATATTGACAGGCAGAGAGATCTGGGCGTACAGGTCCACAGGTCACTGAAAGTGGCAACGCAGGTGGATAAGGTAGTCAAGAAGGCATACGGCATGCTTGCCTTCATCGGTCAGGGCATAGAGTATAAAAATTGGCAAGTCATACTGCAGCTGTACAGAACTTTAGTTAGGCCACAATTAGAATATTGCGTGCAATTCTGGTTGCCACACTACCAGAAGGACGTGGAGGCTTTGGAGAGGGTACAGAGGAAGTTTACCAGGATGTTGCCTGGTCTGGAGGGCATTAGCTATGAGGAGAGGTTGGATAAACTCGGATTGTTTTCACTGGAACGATGGAGGTGGAGGGGTGACATGATAGAGGTTTACAAAGTTATGAGCGGCATGGACAGAGTGGATAGTCAGAAGCTTTTTCCCAGGGTGGAAGAGTTAGTTACAAGGGTACATAGGTTTAAGGTGAGAGGGGCAAAGTTTAGAGGGGATGTGCGAGGCAAATTCTTTACACAGAGGGTGGTGAGTGCCTGGAACTTGCTGCTGGGGGAGGCGGTGGAAGCAGGTAAGATGGCGACGTTTAGGAGGCATCTTGACAAATACACGAATAGGATGGGAATAGAGGTGTAAACAGTGGCGCGGAGTCAACTCCCCCTTGTCCCCTTTATTCCCTATACCCAGTTGATCCTGGCCGTCACGTGGGCCTGAAGTCCTCTTAATTCAGGCTCAAGCTGAGTGTTTGGGTATCAGGTTTCAAGAGAACCACCCACCAGCTTAATCCACAGCTACAGTTAATGGCTTAGTACAAAGAGGAGGAACTCAGTCCTTTCTTTAACTATCAATTTACTTTATTCACGTTGTTGTACAATGTAAGAATAAGGCGTATACACTTAGTTAGACAAAAACATACAACTCCCACTGAGTTATACAGTTAATAACAAAATTAGCTAGAATTCATAAGCACACCCACTAGGTTCCTCTGACCTTTCCCTGACCTAGTCACAGAATACAAAGGATATTACCCGAAAAAGGGAGAGTTAACGCTGGCCAGGCGTTCCGTTCTCTCTCTCTCTTCTACGTCGTCGCCGCATTGCTCACGCAGGGTCTTCTGCTTCCACGATGGTTGATCTCCGGAGTTTTCGCTGGCTCTATGCCCAAAAAGCTCTATTCTTATCCTGTTGCTTCTCTCTCCAAATCTTAGCTGTCTCTTTCCGGTTGGTTTAAGCTTGCTCACCTCGTTCACAGCTTCTCTTAATTGGCCCAGGCCCAACGACCATGGTATCACACTGTGTCCAAATAAGGCCCTTTTCTGGTGTCCTGTTCTTTGTCTTGTCTCATAAAGTAATTAGTTCAAACTGTTTTTTACCAGCACAGGCCAGTGTCCGAGCTCCAGGTTACTACAGGTCAAACAATCCCAGCAGTTTGTAACTGATTCTCTGTTTCTTGCAGCCCCTGGCCAACAGAGGGATACGGTCCCCGGAAGTGCAGAAGGTTTTAGTTTAGGCAGGTATCAAGATCAGCGCAGTCTTGGAGGGCCGAATGGCCTGTTCCTATGCTGTACTGTTCTTTGTTCTTTGTTACCTTTTTGGTCTCTAACAGGCTCTACACACAACCAAACATGCTAATCTATAAAACAAGTGTAAAGCTTATCTCAGATAAAAGTTCCATACTTGCTGGTTTGCATTCTTTTTGCATTCAAAATTAAATTAGCTGGCAATCTTCTGTTTCTTTCAATGTGAGTGTTGAATTGAGTGAAGCAGAAAAATATCCTTATTATTCATGATGGTCAGTCTTCAAAGATGTGCAGCAAATGACAGGTGTGATTTGAGAGTCTGTAGTCCCCATTTGTGGCAAGATCACAAATGTTTTTTCCTTCTTTCCAGACATCAATGGAGTGTATGGCAGTTCGTTATCAATTTTGTCAGCTCCCCTCCCCACTCACCCCCAACCTTTGGAAGTGGCTGGGATTATCCTGCGCCTCCTAATCCATAGAAATACAAATACAGTTCAGATGGCCATTGGGAAAAGAATAGACAGTCATGTGCATACCAGTTTTCAGCTTCTGGGAGCCAGGACACAGGCTACTTTCAAACAAGGCATCTCATTAGTTACTGGGGATGCAGATCCAGGCCCCACTAGATTAGAACATCAGTGTCTGATCTGGACCTGTCTTGGGCTGCCATTTTCAGAACAGCAGTACATGCCGAGTATCCAGCCTTCCCCCTCAGAGCACCACACCAGTGGCATGTAGGAGATACCTCCAAGGAGAAAACTACCATGGCAGGAGAGCATCTCAGTCCCATGAGCCTTTTGTAGCACCTGAGCAGCCAACCAAAATCCAAGCCCTCAGGTGGAACCTAGGGGAAGTACTGGATTAAGAGAAAGAAAACATATTTAGATAACCGTGGACAGTGTCAGGAAAGAGTAAATAAGCTTGTGATAACTTTGGAGTTTATTTATATTAAGGTGGAATTTATGCATCAGTCAGTTGGTAGCACTCTCACCCCTAAGCTAGAACATTGTGGGTTCAAGTCCCACTCCAGAGACTTGAGCACAAAAATCCATGCTGAGGGAGTGTTGCACCAATGGAAGTGCCACCTTTCAGATGAGATGTTAAACTGAGGCCTCATCTACTCCATCAGGTGAATGTAAAAAATCCCATGGCACTATTTTTGAAGACGAGCAGTGTCCTAGCCAATATTTGTCCCTCAGTCAACGTCATTGAAAAACCAATTATATAGTCATTATCACATTGCTGTTTGTGGGAGCGTGCTGTGTGCAAATTGGCTGCCACATTTCTTACATGATTACAGTGATGGTACGTCAATAAGTACCTAATTGGCTATAAAGTGCTTTGGGACATTCTGAGGTCATAAAAGCCACTATATAAATATAAGACATTCTTTTAATCTCTATGAATAAGAAAGCACAACATAAACCAAGCCATCCAGGAAAGGGTTAATTTACTTTATGTCAGCATTTATTTATTCAATCAAGCAATTATTATTGCTAAAGTCATGGAGAGGCCCTGATTTTGCTTTAACAACGATGGCAAGTTAACAAAGAAATCTAGAAATTTATGTCAGAGATATGTTGCTCCTACATAGGGTGCCCTGCTGCTGTTCTTGCTGATAGATCCAGAACTGAAATCGCTATAATGGCTTGAATTTAGGGTACTTATCCATTAGTTCACACTAAAGACAGCATTAAAAAGCTAGGGCTGGCGCATTTAGGAGTAAGGTAGCTTTTAACTGCATAATATGTGATAATTACTGTTTAACAACCTCTTTGGCCCTGAAAAATTAATTTTACAAGTGTTGAATCTCATTCCCTCAGAAGAAAATTAATGTTGCAGATTAAAAATAACTTTTCTCGTTGTCTCATTTATCTCTCCATTATCCTATCTGCATTTCTTAATTCTTATTTTGCTTCCTGTACATGATTTAAATGTAATTTATATTTCCTGGGATTTACTTACTGGTTTGCAGTCTGCATAGCTCAGGGAGGATACGTCAATCTGATTGGTTGAAGTGCCTCGCTGTTGCCAAAATCTGCACTGCCAGCCAGCGTGCCAGTTTGCCGGCATCATCCCTGTCCCCAGGTTGTTTTCTCAAAGGTGGTATAGGACTCAGCTGGGCTACCGTTTGCAAGTGCCGGGTAGTCAATTAAGGGGAATTAAAGGCCTATTGTCAGAGGCCGACTGGAATTTTCCAGTTGGCCTGCGGGCCCCCCCACCCTTCCCTCCCCTCCCCTCCCCCCCTAGGCCTTGGGGACTAGGTCAGCTGTCCTGGGTCAGATGCCAGTACTCCAGGCAGGCTTTGAGGCCCTCCTGCCTGCCTGCCTGACCACAGGCCACCCTGGTGACCCAGCTGCTAATTTTATTTTTTAATTGTGAAGTTCAGAAGGTTGGAGAACGAGCACATCAAAATGGAGCAGCCCTTTCCCTCTCTTAGCTGAAAAGGGAGGCTGCTGCTCCTTCCGAGCTGGATTTCCTCCTATTGTCCCCTTCTGCTTTGAGAGCCTGCCCGCCATTCTCAATTGGACGATGAGTCTGCCCTCTGGCCGCTAATTGGTCAATTCAGGGAAAATCAGTGCTGGGTGACTGTTGTGACCCCTATTTGATCCTGACGTTGGGGTCCCAAACCAAAACCCAAAATCCTATCCTACAGATCCACTGAAACAGATGCCAGATTAGTGGAGATCTCTGCTAACAACCCTTCGATAAGTCTCTGGACACCCATATGCCGCTGAGAGGAAATTCCAGACCATTGTGATGTAAAGGGTTAAATTATGAGTATGGATTACATAAAATTGGTTTCTATTCCCTTCAGTCTAGAAGGCTGAGGGTAAATGAATTGATGCATTTAAAATTATAAAATGATCAAAGAATTTGATAGGGAAGTTACAGAGAAGCTGTTTCTTAAATAAAAATAAGAAATGCTGGAAATACTCAGCAGGTCTGGCAGCATCAATGGAGAGAGAGGCAGAGTTAATATTTCAGGTCAATGACCTTTCATCAGAACTCCTGAACAGCTGTTTCTTCTTAAAAGCAAAATACTGCGGATGCTGGAAATCTGAAACAAAAACAAGAAATGCTGGATTCACTCAGCAGGACTGGCAGCATCTGTGGAAAGAGAAGCAGAGTTAACGTTTCGGGTCAGTGACCCTTCTTCGGAACTCTGTTTCTTCTTGTTGGGCAGTAGAATGTGAGGAGGATAATCTGAAAATTAGAGGCAGGTCATTTAGGAGGGAAGTCAGAAAGCACTTCTTCACTTGAAGGGTAATGGAAATCTGGAGTTTTCTCTCCAAAAAAGCTGTAGATGCCAAGTCATTTGAAATCTTCAGGGCTGAGGATCAACATATTTTTAGTAGGTAAAGGTATCAAGGGACATCGATCAAAGGTAGGTAAATGGAGTTGCTTTATAAATCAACCATGATGTGGTTGAATGGCAGAACAGACTCGAGGGGTGAATGGCTTAATTCTATTTCTCTTATGTTCCAGGTGGATACTGGAATGAAGGATTAGTCCTTTATTTTAATGTGGGGTGAAAAGAAATTGAAGCTTCCACATGTATGCTGCTGCCATCTAGCTGTACAACTCCACCCACCACCTCTCTCGAACTCTGCACTCCATCTGTGTTGTCAGATTGCTTGTCCAATACCCAGGCTTGGGTGAAGTGCAATTTCCAAAGGCAGTGGTGAAAAAGATGACTATTTTAAAGTGAAGACATCAATGATCAGTTGTATTCAATGTTAACAGTCATAGAGAAAACCTTTAACCTTTCATCCAGATACATCTGCCTCCCAGCTGCTATGACCACCTCCCATACATGTCCACATTCAAGCCTTTTTGGATGATACACTTAAAATGGTTAAATGATTTGATACAGTCAATCAGTGATCCTCAACCTTTTTTTATCCATGGAGCACTTAGCCAGAGAAAAAGAACCTGTGGACCACCTACCAGTCCTACCCCACCCGCTTTCACTTGCCACCACAAAAACACTCAGCAAAATTAATGGGATGAATGGCTCTGCTTTTGAGAGACACCCATGAGGTGATGTCTGCTTCCAAGCTGGAGAGCTTCAGGCTCATGACGGGCTCCACATTCAGCTGGTTCCTCTTCTTTGCTTTCAGCCCCGTAAGTGTTGAAAATCCAATCTTGCAGTTGAATGTTGTAACAGTAACATAAATCTTACTTACAATACTACATTGTTTTTGCTCATGTTTATAACGACTTCTGGTGTCTACATAAAAGCTGGTCTGGTTGTATGACATCATGCAAATGGTGGGGTAAGGGTTTTGGCCTATTCTCTCATATGGCCTTGACCATGGCATTGCGTGTCAGTGACTTACATTTTGGATTAGGCCAAGGACCACCAGTGGTCTGCAGACCACACTTTGAAAACCACTGTGGTAAATACAGAGAAGTTGTTTCTTCTGATTAGGCAGAAGTAGGCTATAACTAGGGGGGATAAATGAGCTGAAACATACTGCAGAGTCTCTCCTGATCTGTCAAAGTAAGGAAAGCACCACTTTAAGAGTCATCTGAATGACCACTGTGTTGGAAGGATGTGCCTCATTGTAGTGTTCCTCTGCTGCTATTCATGCAACATGTTGCAAGGTCATTATAGATTGGAGCAGGGGGTAAGCCTCATCACCCACAAGACATTAATTCGCATTATTTTATTCTGTATCCCAGGACCATTGGGCTGAATTTTATAAGCTCGCCACCGATCATTTAGATGGCCTGGGTGGACCACCCCCCCACCCAACCCCGATGGCGTGGACGGGGAGGGCATCCATCCCCGGCAAGGTTCATCAACTTTAAACTATACCCCTTCCCACCATCCCCTATACCAATTAAATTACTCGGACGCCACTCCCCCACCCGCATAGAGAAACATACCTGCTCCCCACCAGTATTCCGCCTCGTATCTCCGGACGGAGATCCAAAGGCATGGGAGTGCCAGCCACTGGCACCAATTTAGCACTGGAATGGACGGCAGCAGCGGGTCAGTAATGAATTCCTTTATTTCAATAAATTAACATGTGTAAACTTTGGTCCCGTCACTCAGTGGCGGGGAGCCGCCCCGAGGCCTTGCCGCTGCTGGCAATATTGCACTGGGCCTTCCCAACATCGAATCCTGTGGCGGGCCTCTGCTGGAGGCATTTTCTGGCCTCTCCCCCCCCACCCCCACCCACGACCCCTGACGTTGGGGAGACTGTAAAAATCCAGCCCATTGAGTCAAATTGTAGCACCATTAGCATTGCCCCGTCTGAGATTAGCTAACTCAACACAGATCAAGAATTGAACCAGTTGCCTCCTTCTTTCTACATCTCAAGTATTGAGAAAATAAAGTCACTGAGCCATTGGCAAGAGTTTGTGGAAGGTGCCTCTCCAAACTACACTACTGGATTCTAGGAAAGTTAAAAATAAGAATGGAATTGTGGGACTCCTAGTAGTCTTGCAGAGAACTAAAAAATGATGGTGGGAAAATGGCACAAATGGCCAAGATTTCTGCCAAATGTACAGGAGAATGAACAGGAGAACTCATGCAGAAGTTCCAGAAACAGATATTACCAGTAAAGCCTGGAACCACAGGATAATAAAACGTCAAAATAGCAAACCTAAGAGGTTAGTTGACAGGTTAGGATGTTTGGATAAACAACTGTCAAGTAAACAGAAAAGCTTTTAAGATATTAGGATCATGATATGTATGACCCTTTGGTTATAGTTTAAGTGCTGGAAAAGCTAAGCGATATAGTACGGTTTCAGAAGATCTGCTTTTCATCAGGAGGTTTGTAACTTGACCATCAATCATACTTACTGAAAAGATGCCCGTCCAGTTGACAAATTCCTTGTGAAGGTTCCTTGTGACAAAGACAATCCATTTTTTGGCCACTAAGATTTTGTCACAAAAGTGGGTTTGTCCTAGTAGAATCTTAAGCTATAAAGCCATGCTTTCCCCCAGCGTAGGGAAAGGAAGGACAGGCAAGGAAAACAGCAGAACTATAAAGCAAAACAGAAGTGGTAGAGTGGGCAGAAAGACCAGAATGGAGAGAAGATTCCAAAAAAGTGTGAGGAAACTTCCTAGAAAGGACGGAAAGTTCAACAGAAGTTGTGAGAATATTTGATGTAATTCTGATGCAGCTGAGTGAAATTATTCAAAGTGAGGTTGTAGAATTAAGAAACATTAAGAATTTATTCTGATTTAAGTGAACCTATAAAATGCAGACTACTAGAAAAGATCGGATGTCCACCAAAGCTACTAAGTATCATCACCTCATTCCATGACAATATGAAAGGCACAATTCAACATGGTGGCTCCTCATCAGAGCCCTTTCCTATCCTGAGTGGTGTGAAACAGGGCTGTGTTCTCGCACCCACACTTTTTGGGATTTTCTTCTCCCTGCTGCTTTCACATGCGTTTAAATCCTCTGAAGAAGGAATTTTCCTCCACACAAGATCAGGGGGCAGGTTGTTCAACCTTGCCCGTCTAAGAGCGAAGTCCAAAGTACGGAAAGTCCTCATCAGAGAACTCCTCTTTGCTGACGATGCTGCTTTAACATCTCACACTGAAGAATGCCTGCAGAGTCTCATCGACAGGTTTGCGTCTGCCTGCAATGAATTTGGCCTAACCATCAGCCTCAAGAAAACGAACATCATGGGGCAGGATGTCAGAAATGCTCCATCCATCAATATTGGCGACCACGCTCTGGAAGTGGTTCAAGAGTTCACCTACCTAGGCTCAACTATCACCAGTAACCTGTCTCTAGATGCAGAAATCAACAAGCGCATGGGTAAGGCTTCCACTGCTATGTTCAGACTGGCCAAGAGAGTGTGGGAAAATGGCGCACTGACACGGAACACAAAAGTCCGAGTGTATCAGGCCTGTGTCCTCAGTACCTTGCTCTACGGCAGCGAGGCCTGGACAACGTATGCCAGCCAAGAGCGACGTCTCAATTCATTCCATCTTCGCTGCCTTCGGAGAATACTTGGCATCAGGTGGCAGGACTATATCTCCAACACAGAAGTCCTTGAAGCGGCCAACATCCCCAGCTTATACACACTACTGAGTCAGCGGCGCTTGAGATGGCTTGGCCATGTGAGCCGCATGGAAGATGGCAGGATCCCCAAAGACACATTGTACAGCGAGCTCGCCACTGGTATCAGACCCACCGGCCGTCCATGTCTCCGTTATAAAGACGTCTGCAAACGCGACATGAAATCGTGTGACATTGATCACAAGTCGTGGGAGTCAGTTGCCAGCATTCGCCAGAGCTGGCGGGCAGCCATAAAGACAGGGCTAAATTGTGGCGAGTCGAAGAGACTTAGTAGTTGGCAGGAAAAAAGACAGAGGCGCAAGGGGAGAGCCAACTGTGCAACAGCCCCAACAAACAAATTTCTCTGCAGCACCTGTGGAAGAGCCTGTCACTCCAGAATTGGCCTTTATAGCCACTCCAGGCACTGCTTCACAAACCACTGACCACCTCCAGGCGCGTATCCATTGTCTCTCGAGATAAGGAGGCCCAAAAAGAAAAAAAAAGAAAAAGATAAAATGCATTACAATTGTATTTAATAGCTTACATAAATGGGCAGAGCAAACCTAAGAAGCTTATTGACAGGTTAGGGTGTTTACATAAACAACTGTTAAGTAAACAGGAAAGCGCTCAAATACCTGCAACGTTAGCTAAGCCAGAACAAGACGATAACCAAGGACCAACCATCACCACCACAGATAACAACTTGTTGCTGCCGTCGCCAGGGTGAAACCGAGATTCCAACAGCTGGTGCCACAAAAGCAAACTAGCAGAAAGACACCCTATTGTGGAGATAGCCTGTATACTCAACATGTCAGCAACATGTTGAATATGAATAATAAACTTAACATTGCTAAGCCATATAGTAACCTCCTAAATTGCAACATAGCTTTGTTATTCTGTAATCAAGCAAACCCAGCTGCAACAGGGATGCTGCAATAAACTTGTTACATTTGTGCCTTCAAGTACTTAAATGTGTCAATTAGTAGCTTCTGTTTAAGTGTCTACTGTAATTTTTAATGCCTAATCTTGTGATGGTATTAGTTGCATTTAACTTAGCTTTTGTGAACAGAGTATTAGTGTATGTGTCCAACTCCATCTTTGATGTTGTACTGTAATTATGCAATTACTGCTTCAATGCATAATTAACATACATGGGACTAGGTATGCAACATCATTCAGAACTGAGCTAAATTGGGCATTTAACAACGGTTTTCTGATGCAGCCCTTGAGGTTATGTTGGAGGTAGTGAGAGAGGTGAGGGGTCTTATTTCCAGCCATCCACTCAAACTAAGTAAGCCTGGCTGGAGGTGGCAGAAAATGTCAGTAGTCACAGTGTTATCCAGAGAATCTAGGTGCAGGGTCGCCAAAGGTTTAATGTCCTCCCTCGCTCTGGCAAGGTGAGTGCAACGCGATACCCAGATGACAGGGCTCCAGGTCTGCAGTCACCGGCAGACACACAAGCTGAGCAACCTGTGGGTCCATGGTGCTCCTGAACATGGCAGGAATGTGCACCCAAGGAATTACTGACTCATCAGCAAGGCCCAGAGTTCCAGCGCTGTTGAGGACCTAGCAGCACTGATACAGCTTCTCATTTAGATGAACCATTGGCATCGGTGAGGGGGGCAGCATTGCCTTATCTCTCTCTCCTGTCTTTGCAGGAAAACAGGGTGCAGAATGCAAGGGAGAGAGTGTGCACAGGTGGAGGAGTGCCCCGTCCTCACCATGCTTTCAGGTATGCCACTTTTAAATTAGATTTTTGAAAATAATTTGTAATATAAAAACTAAACCCCCTGTGAGTAAGACAAAGATGTTGGTGTTGGGAGATGTGGCTCTTTGTATGCTGTTGGAAAGATTATTGTGCACTTTGCAACTATCAGTACAACTCCATCACTAACAAAATTCAATTACATTTTTAATAGTGGACTTGAACTTCTACAAAAAGGACTGCAACAGTCCATCTCCAGTATCTCTACAGCTGAGACTAGCACATACAGTTAAGTAGGAAAGTAGTAGTTCCAAAATTAGTACCCAGGAAATTGGATCAGCTTCCATTTATTTATAATCTTTCAGATCTCCATTACTTAGTGCTTAACAAAAATAATTCACTTACAAACTAGGTACAAATAGATCCCTCTAGTTTTACATTGAGAATGTAGATTTAAAGATAATTTGGCAGGTAAAAAATTAAAGTTTTAAATATGTATTATAAATGCTGTTAGTGTACAGAAATGGAAACATTGAATATTGCAGGACTTAAGAAGTTAATTCTTAAATACAGTGCTAAATCAGAAAATATATTGCAAATGTGAAAGTGGACATATCCGACTATAACACCAAGTAATAGTGACAGTGTTTTTACTTCAACATAAATATTCCATAATCTTTGCAAAGACAAGCATTACTTATAAATCAGCTAACATAAGTCATTTTATACATTAGAATTCCCTTCCCCCAAAAAAACTTTCCCAAGATTCAGTAAAGCTTTGAATATAGACACAGTGTATTAATTGCTTCAAACAGTGATTAGATACATTACTTTCAATTATTTCAGTTTACTTCCACATTAAGAAGCAAAACAAGTTAAGCCTTTATCTGAACTACCGATTTCTTTACAAGTAATTCATCAACTGATATTTTTGGATCAAATTAATCTTTGAAACATGAAAGACAGAAGATATATATCAATTTTAATCCACTGCATGTATTCCTTCGCATAACACTTCATATAACAGATGTGCTTGTAACAGTTTAGTAACAGAACATGATCATTTCTATCTACAGAAAGCTTCCACCAAATATTTGATATTTTTTTTTTCATTTTTATGACACAATCAAGTACCTATTGATTTGGCTTTGAATTTGCAGTAAAGTGCAAGCCAAGTGATCCCATAAATGCTTCCACTTGATGGAGAAGGAAGGATTCACTGCAGAGATTCCATTTAGAGACCTAGGCTGGATTTTACCACAGGTTTTGGGACACTGTCAGAATCAAATGGGGATCCCAAGCCCACCTGCCGGCAGCACCTGACGGCACAATCTCCCACATCCTTGCTGAACGTCCTATTAAGGACAGCCGGTGGACTCCCAAAGCTGCCGGCCTCGACATGGAGGCACCCTGGGAGGCGTGCATTTGAATTAAAAATTCTGAGTGGTGAAGCCGTTTGGCCCCTCGGGGAAACCCCTCCAGGTGGAATAATTGGGTTGTGGGTGCAGCTTTCTTGCCCATGGCCCCCTCTTTGGGGCATGGAGCCTCTGGCTTTGATCGTTCCCTAGCCTGCCACAGGGAGACTGCCTCCATTGCTCCGCCGGCGGCAAAATTCTAGTGAGCCTGCTAAACGCCCCTAATTGGAGCCTTAATTATTTAAATTGGCTGCCTTCCTCCATGGTGCAGGCAGCTGATCTGTGTTCCCGTCTGCCCTTGGTAAACTTCCCTGCTGGTGGGAATGTATTGGCGAGCCTTTCCAACATAGCTCTCTGCTATTTTCCTGACCCTCCTCCCCACCACAACTATCTCCAAGCTCGCCACCACAGGGCCAGAAAAATCCAGCCCTATTATAGTTTTACGAACAACAGAGACCTGAAATTACAATGTGGAAATACAACACTGCTGAATGTCCACCAGGGAAACCAAAATATTGGTTGGCTTGTTTGTGGTACATGTTTGAACAATTGGAAGGCATATTATAAATTATTTTAGCCTGAAAATCTGAAGACAATAATTGGATTTTAAAAAAATATGGCAAAATAGATATATTTTTCAATTGCATTTAAAATATTTTAGTCCTCATTACAAAAATGCTTTTACTATTATTGTATCTTTTTATGTACAGCATAAAATTTGTATGCAAAAAATGTAGATTTTGTACTGAAATTATATTAAAGGTGTGAACTTGGGATTAGTTTGATAAGTGCACATAATTTTCACATACAATATATAGTATTTGTATTTTTAGGTTCACAACTACAGTTGAGTTATCACATCATCAATTTCGAGACCGAACTCCTCATATTCCAGTGAAATGCAATGTATAGTGCAAGAAGATACTGATGACTGTGTGCTTTAAGAGTTTAATAATCGCTGGACAATTTCTAAGTTTTCATTGAATACATTTCAAAATATAGTCGATAAACTTAATTTTAGTAAATTATTAATGCATGTAGTTACATTGTGGGTAATGTGTCCACCTTTTTAAGTTTGGCAGCTCCTTCTCCTGAGTGAATAGCATCCAGTACAGCTTGATGACTTTCCCGTGGATCACTGATTTGGGAAATTAAAGTAGGTTTTGATTTTCTTGAAGGAGATGGCAACTGTGGTTGTATGTGCTGTGTCTGGGTTCCTGCCGTTTCATTGTAGAAATCCTTTTTTGTTTCTCTTTCAGGAGACAAAGTCTGTAAAAGATTACAAGACAACTACAATTCAGAATGCATCAACTTGCTGCAAAATGTGACAAATTCTGAAAGTGTTAAGACAAAAATCAGACTTTAATCCATCTTTCCCCCCCTACCTTCTGCGTAACTTCCTAACTGAAATATATGCAGCTAACCAGCTCTAATGCATATATGCCAGAGCAGCTCAGTGAGATGCACCCTTGAATGTTTCTTTCAATTTTATAAGGAAATGCCTGCCTCTTCTTCCGAGCAAACAGCATACACTCAACCAATGAACATACACCCTACTCACCATAATAGTGAATTATTGCACTTGACAAGTTGGTTTTGGATTGGGGGAGAGCGAATTTTAGTAATATAAGGCAGGATCTGGCCAAGGTAGACTGGAAAGAGTTACTTGTCGGGAAATCTGCAGAAGAGCAGTGGGGGGCATTCAAAAAGGAAATGGGGAGGGTACAGGCCCAACATGTTCCCTCTAGGGTAATAGGTAGGAGCAACAAGCCTAGAGAACCCTGGATGACCAGAAACAGTCAGGGTACGATGAGAAGGAAAAGAGAGGCTTTTAGCAAATACAAGGAGAGCAAATCAACGGAAGCATTAGTGGAGTACAGAAAGTGTAGGATGGAGTTCAAGAAAGCAATTAGGAGAGCAAAGAGGGGATATGAGAAAGCCCTGGCTGGTAAAAGTAGGGAAAATCCCAAGATATTCTATAAGTATATCAATGGGAAGAGGATAACCAGGGAAAGAGCAGGACCCAAATAAAAACAAGAAATGCTGGAACCACTCAGCAGGTCTGGCTGCATCTGAGGAAAGAGAAGCAGAGTTAACGTTTCGGGTCAGTGACCCTTCTTCCGAAGAAGGGTCACTGACCCGAAACGTTAACTCTGCTTCTCTTTCCTCAGATGCTGCCAGACCTGCTGAGTGGTTCCAGCATTTCTTGCTTTTATTTCAGATTTCCAGCATCTGCAGTATTTTGCTTTTATTAAAGAGTAGGACCCATTAGGGACCAAAGGGGAAATCTGTGGGTGGAGCTAGAGGACATTGGTAGGGTATTGAATGAATACTTCACATCTGTCTTCACCCAAGAGAATGAGGATGTAGATATGGAACTTAGAGAGAGAGAGAGACTGTGAGGTTCTTGAGCAAATTGTCATAGGGAGTGACAAGGTATTGGAGGTTTTGGCAGGCTTCAAAGTGGACAAATCTCCAGGTCCGGACGATTTGTGTCCCAGGATGATCTGGGAGGCGAGGGTGGAGATTGCAGGGGCTCTGACCCAAATTTTTAATTCCTCTGTGGCCACAGGGGTGGTGCCAGAGGACTGGAGAACAGCTAATGTGGTCTCACTATTTAAGAAAGGTAGTAGAGATAAGCCAGGGAACTACAGACCAGTGAGTCTCACGTCAGTAGTAGGGAAACTATTGGAGAAAATTCTGAAGGAGAGAATCTATCTCCACTTGGAGAGGCAAAATTTGATTAGGAATAGTCAGCATGGCTTTGTCAGAGGGAGGTCATTCCTAACAAATTTGATTGAATTTTTTGAGCATGTGACCAGGTGTGTAGATGAGGGTAGTGCAGTTGATGTAGTTTACATGGATTTCAGCAAAGCCTTTGACAAGGTCCCACATGGGAGACTTATCAAGAAAGTAAATGCACATGGGATACAGGGTAACTTGATAAGGTAGATTCAAAGCTGGCTTAGCTGTAGGAGACAGAAAGTGATGACAAACGTCTGTTTTAGTGACTGGAAGCCAGTGTCCAGTGGCGTACCACAGGGATCTATGCTGGGTCCCCTATTGTTTGTCATTTATATAAATGATATAGACTATGTGCAGGGTAGGATCAGTAGGCCAATAAAGATTGGCCAAGTGGTTAACAGTGAGGTTGAGTGTCTTGGGTTACAGGAAGATATAGACGGGATGGTCAAATGGGCAGAAAAGTGGTAGATGGAATTTAACCCTGAAAAGTGTGAGGTGATACACTTTGGAAGGAGTAATGTGACACGGAAGTATTCAATGAATGGCCTGACACTGGGAAGTTCTGAGGAACAAAGGGACCTTGATGTGTTTGTCCATAGATCTTTGAAGGCAGAAGGGCAGGTTAATAGGGTGGTGAAAAAGGATTATGGGACACTTGCCTTTATCAATCGAGGCATAGATTACAAAAGCAGGGAGGCCATGTTGGAGTTGTATAGAACTTTGGTAAGGCCACAGCCGGAGTAATGTGTGCAATTCTGGTCGCCACATTATAGGAAGGATGTGATTGCACTGGAGGGGGTGCAGAGGCAATTCACCAGGATGTTGCCTGGGATGGAACATTTAAGCTATGAAGAGAGGTTAGATAGGCTTGGGTTGTTTTCGCTGGAGCAGACTGAGGGGTGACCTGATCGAGGTGTACAAGATTATGAGGGGCATGGACAGTGTGGATAGGGAGCAGCTATTCCCCTTAGTTGAAGGGTCAGTTACGAGGGGACACAAGTTTAAGGTGAGGGGCAGGAGGTTTAAGGGGGATTTGAGGAAGAACTTTTTTTACCCAGAGGGTGGTGACGGTCTGGAATGCACTGCCTGGGGGGTGTGGTAGAGGCGGGTTGCCTCACATCCTTTAAAAAGTACCTGGATGAGCACTTGGCACATCATAACATTCAAGGCTATGGGCCAAGTGCTGGCAAATGGGATTAGGTAGACAGGTCAGGTGTCTTTAATGCATCGGTGCAGACTCGATGGGCCGAAGGGCCTCTTCTGCACTGTATTATTCCGTGATTCACTGAAATTAAATGTTATAAGGAGGCACCCATGAGTTGGGGAGTATAGCTTATTCTTAGTTTGTAGGATAATTACAGCATATGGTAGATAATGGCCTATAAATAACCAGGATCATTTGTAATTTATTTTGAAGCATCAAAGCCAAGATTAACCATTTAGTGTTATCCTATGCAAACAGTCTATTGAAGGAATACCTTTAAGTGAGACCATCGTGGCCCTTTCTTGAAATTTCATCTTTTAAAATCATAACTGATGAAAAGTACCTTCAATAATTTTATAATATATAAGGAAAATTGTGTGTGACTGGCTTTCCAGCCAAAAACCAAAATGTTTAACATCTTTGCAGATAAAAACATTGTTGATACAAACTGATTTTGCAACACATTCCTAATGTCCTGCCATTCTTCATTTCTTTTGGAGTCTCTCAAAACTCAGTGGTGGGAAATCTTTTAGAGATGGTAATCCAATACAAAATTAACAGTCATTTGGACAAAGGCTGATTAATCAAGGAAAGCCAGCACACATTTGTTAAAGGCAAATTGTGTTTAACTAACTTAATTGAGTTTTTATAAGGTAACAGAAAGGGTTGATGTGGTGTAAATGGACTTTCAAAAGGCGTTTTCTAAAGTACCACATAATAGACCTGCCAGCAAAGTTGAAGCCCATGGAAGAACAGAGAAAGTGGCAGCATGGATCCGAAGCTGGCCGAGTGACAGGAAAGAGAAAGAGTACTGGTGAATGGTTGTTTTTCGGACAGGAAGAATGTATATACTGGGGTTCCCAGGGATTGGATTTAGGACCACTGCTTTCCTTGATATATATTAATGACCTAGACTTGGGTGCACAGGGCACAATTTCAAAATTTACAGATAACATAAAACTTGGAAGTATTGTGAACTGTGGGGTGGATCGTGACTTCAAGAGGACAGAGACAGGTTGCTGGAATGGGCAAACATGTAGCAGATGAACAAAGAACAGTACAGCACAGGAACAGGCCATTCGGCCCCCCAAGCCTGCGCCGATCTTGATGCCTGTCTAAACTAAAACCTTCTGCACTTCCGGGGTCCGTATCCCTCTATTCCCATCCTATTCATGTATTTGTCAAGATGCATTTAAATGAAATTTAATGCAGAGAAGTGTGAAGTGGTACATTTTGGTAGGAAGAACGAGGAGAGCCAAAATAAAGGGTGCAATTCTAAAGGGGTTTGCAGGAACAGAGAGACTGGGAGTATATATGCACAAATCATTGAAGGTGGCAGGGCAGGTTGAGAAATTGGTTAAAAAGGCACACGGGATCCTGGGCTTTATAAACAGATGCACAGAGTGAAAAAGCAAGGAAGTTATGATAAACCTTTACAAAACTCTGGTTCAGCCTCAACTGGAGAATTGTGACCAATTTCAGGCACTGCACTTTGGGAAGGATGTAAAGGCTTTAGACAGGGTGCAGAAAAGATTTACGAGAATGGTTCCAGGGATGAGTGACCAGTTACATGAATAGATTAGAGAAGCTGTGGCTGTTCTCCTTTGAGAAGAGAGCGAGAAAAAACACAGCAAGAGCAGAGCTTTAAAAAACACACCAAGAACTCTGAGACCAGAGACAGAGAGGAAGAGAAAAAAACACAGCGGGAGCAGACCCCGGGGAAAATCGGAAAGTGACATCAGAGTGACGTCACATTCAACAATGAGAGCAGGGAAACAGAAAGCAGCTGGGGTCGGTATTCAGGTAAGCTTTTAATTTAATTGAAATCAAATATAGAGTAAGACCTGATTGATTTATTAGTATATAAACTAAAACCTAAAGCGGATTAAAAAACTAAAGACCAGTCGGAAATTTAAAAAACAAATTAAAATCAAATTAAATAAAATCGAGATGCAGGGCCGAGTGATGTATTGTGCCTGCATGATGTGGGAGCTAGCAGAACCCATTGTGGTTCCTAGTGACCACATCTGTAGCAAGTGTTGGTTGCTCGAGGAACTCCGGCTCAGAGTTGATGAGCTGGAGTCTGAGCTTCGGACACTGCGACACATCAGGAGGGGGAGACTTAACTGGACACTGTTTCAGTAGACTGTCACACCCCTTAGATTAACTAACTTGAATTCAGCCAGTGGTCAGGGACTGGAGGGTGTGACTATGAGTGAGGCAGGTAGAGGGATCCAGGAGGTAGTGTTGCAGGAGCCTCAGCCCTTGTTCTTGTCCAACAAGTTTGAGATTCTTACTCCGTAGTGGGGGGAGAAAAGAGAAATGTAGTCGTAATCGGGGTTAGTATAGTTAGGGGCATAGACACTCTTCTCTGTGGCCAGGATCGTGAGTCCCGAAGGCTGTGTTGCCTATCTGGTGCCAGGGTTCAGGATCTCTCATCTGGGCTGCAGAGGAACTTGGAGTGGGAGGGGAAAGATCTAGTTGTCGTGGTCCACATAGGTACCAAGGATAGAGGTTCTGCTGAGGGAATATGAGCAGCTCGGGGCTAAATTAAAAAGCAGCACCAGAAAGGTAATAATCTTCGGATTACTACCTGAGCCACGAGCTAATTGGCACAGGGTCAATAAGATTAAAGAGGTAAATGCGTGGCTCAAAGATTGGTGTGGGAGAAATGGGTTCAAAATCATGGGACAATGGCACCAGTACAGGGGAAGGAGGGAACTGTTCTGATGGGACGGGCTCCACCTGAATCATGCTGGGCCCAGAGTCCTGGAGAATTGCATAACTAGGGCTGTAGATAGGGCTTTAAACTAAATAGTGGGGGGGAGGGTTCAGTTGCATGGAAAATTAGGAAGTCAAAGTTAAAGGAGCAGGTAAGAGTGCAGGTTAGAGATGAGGCTGATTGTTACCAGAAAATAAAAGGAAGGGACAGAACGTGTGAAGGTCATATTGCACCAAGGAATCATACAAGAGTAGGGAAATTTGATAATAGAACAAACTTAAAGGCTTTGTATCTGAATGCACGAAGCATTTGGAATAAAATAAATGAGTTAACAGCGTAAATAGCGATGAATGGGTTTGATTTAGTGGCGATTACTGAGATGTGGTTGCAGGGAAACCAGGTTTGGGAATTGAATATCCAAGGGTACTCAGTATTTCGGAAGGATAGGCAGGAAGGAAAAGGAGGTGGTGTAACTTTGTTAGTAAAGGAAGAGATCAGTGCTGTAGTGAGAAACGATATAGGCACTGGAGATCATGACATAGAATTAGTCTGGGTCAAAATAAGAAATAGCAAGGGAAAGAAGTCCCTGGTGGAAGTAATCTATAGGTCCCCAAACAGTAGTTCCACAGTGGGGCACAGTATAAACCAGGAAATACCAGGTGCTTGTAAGAAAGGTACGGCAATAATCATGGGTAATTTTAATCTGCATATAGACTGGATTAATCAAATTGGCAAGGGTAGCCTCGAGGGAGAGTTCATTGAATGTATTAGAGATTCTTTTTTGGAGCAATATGTTGTGGAACCAACCAGGGAGCAAGCTATTCTAGATTTGGTATTGTGTAATCTGGTGGGATTAATTAATGATCTCATACTTAAGGATCCTCTAAGGAAGAGTGATCATAGCATGCTAGAATTTCAATTTCAGTTTGAGGGCGAGAAACTGGAGTCCCACGCTAGCGTTCTGGAGTTAAACGAAGGTAATTACATAGGCATGAGGACAGATTTGGCCCTAGTGGACTGGCCAGGAAGACTGAAAGGTTGGACAGTTGATGAGCAGTGGCAGATGTTTAAGGAGATATTACTAAAATATATTCCAGAGAGGAAGAAATATTGTAAGGGGGGGAATAAACATCCATGGCTAAGCAAGAAAGTTAAGGATAACAAAGACAAAAGCTAAGGCATACCATATTGCGAAGGCCAGTGGCAGGCTGGAAGATTGAGAAACTTTTAAAGATCAACAACGGTTTACTAAAAAAGTAATAAAAAGAGCAAAGGTAAATTATGAAATAAAACCATCATAAAGTACAAAAACGGATAGCAAAAGCTTCTATAAGTATATAAAAGGGAAGAGAGTAGCTAAAGTGAATGTTGATCCCTTGGAGGATGAGACTGGGGAGTTAATAGAGGGGAACACAGAAATGGCAGAGACACTAAATCAATATTTAGCCTCAGTTTTCATGGTGGAGGACACTAGTACCATCCCAATAGTAACAGGTAATGCACAGGTTATAGAAAGGGTGGGGGGGGACACTTATTACTTTTTCCCCAGTGATGATGATTGTTCCGAGCAAACTATTGGGATTGAAGGCAGACCAGTCCCCAGGGCCTGATGGCCTACATCCTAGGGTCTTAAAGGAAGTGGCAGCGGAGATAGTGGATCCATTGGTTATAATATTCCAAAATTCCCTGGATGCGGGAAAGGTTCCAGTGGATTGGAAAAAAGCTAATATAACGCCCTTATTCAAAAAGGGAGGGAGGTAGAAAGTAGGAACTATAGACCAGTTCGTTTAACATCCGTCGTTGGGAAATTGTTAGAATCCATTATTAAGGAAGTAATAACAGGACATTTAGAAAGTCAAAATGCAATCCATCAGCGACAGCATGGTTTTATGAAAGGTAAATCGTGTTTGACTAATTTGCAAGAGTTCTTCGAAGCCGTAACAAGCAAAGTGGATAATGGGGATCCTATAGATGTAGTAAATCTGGACTTCCAGAAGGTATTTGATAAGGTGCCACACAAAAGGTTAGTACACGAGGTAAGATCACATGGGGTTAGGGGCAATTTATTAGCTTGGATAGAGGATTGGCTAACCAACAGAAAACAGAGAGTCGGGATAAATGGATCTTTTTCTGGCTGGCAAGATGTATCTAATGGGGTGCCACAGAGTTCAGTCCTCGGGACCCAACTATTTACAATCTATATTAAAGGCTTGGATGCAGGATAGAAGGTACTATAGCCAAATTTGCAGATGACACTAAAATAGGTGGGATAGTAAGTTGCAATAAAGAAATAAGAAATTTACAAATGGATATGGATAGGTTAGGTGAATGGGGCAAAATCTGGCAGATGGAGTTTAACTGGCTAAGTATGAGGTTATCCATTTTGGTCAGAAGAATAGAAAGGCAAATTATTATCTAAATGGAGAGAAACTTCAGAGTGTTTCGGTGCAGAGGGATCTGGGTGTCCTTGTACATTGAATCGCAGAAAACTAGTATGCAGGTAAAGAAGGTAATCAGGAAGGCAAATGGAATTTTGGCATTTATTGCTAAAGTAATAGAGTATAAAAGTAGGAAAGTATTGCTGCAACTGTACAAGGCATTAGTGAGACTGCACCTGGAGTACTGTGTACAGTTTTAGTCCCCTTACTTGAGGAGGGATGTAGTTGCTTTGGAGGCAATTCAGAGGAGGTTCACTAGATTGATTCCACAGATGAGGGGTTTGTCTTATGAAGAGATTGTGCAGTTTAGGCCTTTACTCTCTCGAGTTTAGAAGAATGAGAGGAGATCTAATTGAGGTATATTAGATTAGATTAGATTAGAGATACAGCACTGAAACAGGCCCTTCGGCCCACCGAGTCTGTGCCGACCATCAACCACCCATTTTTATACTAATCCTACACTAATCCCATATTCCTACCAAACATCCCCACCTTTCCCTATATTTCCCTACCACCTACCTATACTAGTGACAATTTATAATGGCCAATTTACCTAACAACCTGCAAGTCTTTTGGCTTGTGGGAGGAAACCGGAGCACCCGGAGAAAACCCACGCAGACACAGGGAGAACTTGCAAACTCCACACAGGCAGTACCCAGAATCGAACCCGGGTCCCTGGAGCTGTGAGGCTGCGGTGCTAACCACTGCGCCGCCCCTTAAGGGGATTGACAAAGTAGATGTAGAGAGAATGTTTCCTCTTGTGGGGCAATCCAGAATGAGAGGTCATAGTTTTAGGATAAGGGGCAGAAGATTTAAAACAGAGATGAGGAGAAATTACTTCTCTCAAAGGGTGGTGAGTCTGTGGAATTCACTACCCAGAGTGTGGTAGATGTTGGGACATTGCGTAAATTTGAGGAGATAAACAGATTTTTAATTAGTAATGGGTTGAAGGGTTATGGAGAATGGGCGGGAAAGTGGAGTTGAGGCTGAGATGAGATCAGCCATGATCATATTGAATGGCGGAGCAGACTCGATGGGCTGAATTGCCTACTCTTGCTCCTAGTTCTTATGTTCTTATGTAAGAGAAGGTGCAGAGGAGATTTGAAGATGTATTCAAAATCATGAAGGGTCCAGACAGAGTAGATAAAGTGTTCCCTTTGGCAGAAGGGTCAAAAACCAGAGGACAGAGGACATTGATTTAAGGTGGCTGGCAAAAGAAGCAACGGTGACATGTGGAAAAACATTTTTACACATTGTGTGTTTAGCATCTGGAATGCACTGCCTGAGTGTGTGGTGGAGGCAAATACAGTTGGGGCTTTCAAAAGGGGAATTTGTAAGCACCCTCTTTATGAGTGCTTTTTTATTTGTTAAATTTTGAAGATTTGTGGTTTCAAACTGAAAAGGAGTCCATGGGTTTTTTTTTTAAACAATGGCCACTGAGAGGTCTGGACTGTAAACAGTTACTGGAAGGCACCTGTCATCAAATAATTATCGGGCAAGGATTGTTTTTGACTTGGGGAAAGATGTTTGCAGAGAAGTGACAGGTCAAGATTTATATGGGTCAGGAGGTGGAGTCTCACTGGTTAATGCAAGGAAGATTTATTTTGAAATGGTACAAACATCTCCAACAGCCTTCACTCCAGGACTACAGATGGCTACCAATTCCAATCCTTACAAGCAAGTCCAGTTGTGCTTCTGGCCCCTTTAGTATAACTGATCATGCAGTTCTCTGATGGCAGCACTGCATTCTGTAAAACCTAGGCTGAGAAGAATGTCCTAATGTTGTGAACTTGGAATTTCCTGAGATTTATTTGGAATTTCTTGACATTCAGTAAGAGTCCTGATTTTATCAAGATCTATATCATCCTACAATGATACCTTTGCCTCTTTATTGAGGCTTGCTGACAATTAATTGTCAAGGTACAGGCACAATTATATTTTTTGATGATTCAGGTGCAGAGTTACAGAACAAAGCAAATGTGAAGATTTTGAATGAAACTAAGCTAGAATTATTTGTCTGCTACCTTGCCTGCTACTTAGAAATATCCAATATCAGTGGTATTTGCATCAAGGTGTAATTTGCTCCATTTGGGATCTAGCACCTGATTCTTCTTGCAGCAGGATTACAGATCATGTCACTATTGTGATCATTTAAACTCTGCCATGGACGACAGTTTTCTACTATAAAATGGTGTTGCCTTGGATATAGGATCTATACGACTGGTACTGCTGAGGTTTTCTATCTGGAAAATAAGCAACATAGACAACTGAAGAATCACCTTTTTCGCTTTTTGGCATTGTTGGTATTTATTAAAAGCTTCCTCCACCTTCTCTGTAATTTGTCAGAAAAATACATGTCTCTAAACTAATTTATTTTTTGAAGCCATGGATGTTTCCAGAGCTAATATCACAATCATACAAAACCTATAGCTGTGGCTGTGCTCCCTGAAGTATCTAAAAATACATCTAAATCTCACTAGGGCTCCAGCACTGGAGTTTTGCAATATTCTATTTATCATTTTCACAGGAGAAAGTCCAGTCTTCGGAGGGGAGGAAATAGGAATTTATTTGTGAAAAACTGCTCATTTAATGGTTTACCCAACACCACCCACAAGCACACACATGTTTGGCAAGAAGTTTTGAAAAGTTACCATCCTTTCAAGAGTTTGAAAGGTCATGCCATCTCTCCTACTCCTAGGCAACAATATTATAATTGCCTATTCTGACCATCGTGGCCACTGTGACACAGATAATATGGACACTTATCACAGATGCTTGTAAAGGAGCTCTACTTTTAATGTATTCTCATTATTGCCTAAATTCCAGGACTTCAATCTATTACGTTTGAACTGACACGAAAAAAACGTTAATTTGTGTCACCACGAACAGTGACACTACTTGAGGAGCAAATGATCAACAAATCATTCAAAGTACTAACCAGCAAAAATCAGAAATGTTAATAGCAAGTGAAAGACAACTGATTAAGAAGTAGATTTATAGCCTCTTACACAAGCAGCTATCCTTTAAAATTTCTTAGCTTATATTTTATTTCAGCTCATTGTCTACATATAACTGCAAATTAAGTTATTTGGTAGACAGAAAGAGCTTATTTAACTCTATTTAGCATATTTAGGCCCTTTTCCAAAATTGGTTCTGGTCTGACCACAGCATGCTGGAGTCAGTTTTCTCAGGCACACAGCAGCCAAACCAAAGATTTTTACTTACCTGAATACAAAGCCAAGAGGCGCATTCCCTCCCCCTAAACTTATCTGCTCCCCCCACAACTGGGGAGCTACATGCAGGGCTGTGGTGGGTGCTCGCAGTTTGCTGGTACTATTCAAATGAGGCTATCAGATCAATTTCCTGAAGTTCTGCCATCCCGAGACATGTAGAACATGCACTGTACCTGGATCATGCTCAGATTTGGGCTCAATCCAACTTCTAGGCCAGAGCATTTTCAGGCAGTTATGATTTAGAATTTCGAAGTTTAAAAAAGCCAGTTCAAGCTTGTTCCTTCTGAACTGGACCAAGACATTTATTAGCATTTGCCAATGTGAAAACTACTCTCAGCAAGAGCAGTTAACCAATAATTTTCCTCGGGATGCTGCTATTTACATCAATTAGGCCTTATGACCTTAAAAGCTAAGAGCAGATTAAACACAGATGATGTTAGTAATAGAATTATGTAATAAATTGTGCATTACATGGTACAATATTCCTATTATATAACAGTGCATCTAAGTTAAAATGAGTAATATCATGGGAGTAAAAGCAAAATACTGCGGATGCTGGAAATCTGAAACAAAAACAAGAAATGCTGGATTCACTCAGCAGGTCTGGCAGCATCTGTGGAAAGAGAAGCAGAGTTAACGTTTCGGGTCAGTTCCGAAGAAGGGTCACTGACCCGAAACGTTAACTCTGCTTCTCTTTCCACAGATGCTGCCAGACCTGCTGAGTGAATCCAGCATTTCTTGTTTTAATATCATGGGAGATTGTCTGTTTAAAAATCACACTGCACTTATTTATACAAACTTCTAAAAAGAGCTTAATAATTGATTAAAATCAAAATTTGCCAAATAATCTGATTATAAATCTTTTGATTGCAATACTGAAAAGAAGTAATCACGTTACAATGATTAGGCACTTATTGGAATTTATGCTGCACATGTCAATTGATAGGGAGAATAAAGGAACACTTAAAACTAAACATGTAGATCTAGTTCTTTGTTGCAAGTCAAAAGTCAGCACATAATATTCCAATATTGTTACCTGTTTTAATATGTTGCTGTAATTGGACTCATTAGGAATTGATGAAGGTAGAGGCAATTTTCTGTCTGCATAGTTAGTGGGAGAAGGTAAGGTTGATGAATCCGTTCCAGCACATTTGGGCTTAAAGGAACACGTTGCATTTGTGTGAGTTTTCTTGACCGCTGAGGATACCGCAAGAGCAAAGGGTGATGGTGAGGTAGAGGTGTATGTTGTTGCAGCTACAGTAGTTCTGAGAGCTTTTGTGTCACTTAATTTTACACGTACGGATGGCTTGCTTGGTACTTTGGGAGGTTTTGAAGGTCGCGATGAAGATGTCTCACCAGGTTTGGACAATTCTTTCTGGGCATTCCCTTCAGAAATACCAGCAAATTCTGGTGGCGGAGGAATTATAACATCTAGACCATCAACATTTCTAGGACTAACTTCCTGAAATGGCACTCCATTTTCCTCTTTTGTTAAAAATGTGTTCTCCCTATCTAAGCTGGACTGAGAAGGTAAACTAGGACTTCTAGCAAGTGCGGAGGTAACATATTGTCCTGAGCTCCTTTTATGCAGCTGAAGGAAGACAGATCCAGGTTTCATTTTTCTCTCCGTAGTACTCTGGGTTCTTCTAGTAACCATTACCTTGGGTTGTGCAACTTCACTGTCAGCAAACAGTTTGGGAACTGTTGCTTCTGGGTGATGAGACTGGGTTGTGGAATTAATGGGCATCCATTTTACAGTTTTATCAAAGTCAGCTTCTTGGTGAAAAGCAACCGGCTCTCTTCTAACGCTTGATGGAGGTTCTTCTGTTGTATTAGACCGCTTTATTGACTTTTTTGAAGTGTCAGAATCTGGGATATCATCAAAAGTGGAAGTTTGTTGATCTACTGGTTCAGCTTCTGGCATGATTCCAGATGTGACAAATGCTTCGTTTTCTAATGACTTTGAAGGCACAATTTTATAGGTAGTCATTCCAATCTTTGGTATATAGTCTCTTGTGATTTCATTAGAAGGTTTAGGTTTAGGCTCAGATTCACACTTATATATTATTGGAATCTTTGTTGGACTTTCTGGACTTCTGATTGCATCTTTGGTCAACAATGGTCCATGGGAATCAGCGAATGTTAAAGTTTCTGGAGCTGGTTGGTTAACAGACATTATACCTTGCTTACCAGCGAGTCCCTGTTCAGTTGTGTCAGCAGATTTAGTTGCAGCAGACACACAATTCTGTTGCTCAGAAGACACTGGCAGGCTGAAATTATTGATTTGTGTATGTTGTATACTTTCAGAAGTATTTTTCAAAGTCGTATCATCCGATGGGATAATGTTACCATTTGTTGCCTTGGTACATCGCGCATTCTGGAAATCCAGTGTTTTATCAGCTTCTACTGAATTAGTTTCTTCAACTTTCATCTCATTGATCTCCATTTTGTCCGAATGTTTTTGCTGGTCTTTAACAGTTATATTAGATGACTGAAAACTGGCAGAATCTTTGGGCACAAGATTTGGTCTTGTACCTCCAGAAATGCTTGCCATTTCTGGAGCCTGAGGCAACTTTTCTGCTGTTCCTTTATCTGGTGCATATGTGGAGCTGAAGCTTGACATTCCATCAGAATCTCTTTGGTGCACCTCACTGGTTGTATTTTCTGCAATTGGTGGTTGTTCAACTAAAATGTAAGCAAAGAATGTGATCAGTTTACTTGGATGAGAAAAATCACCAGCAAGAATATATGGCAAGTTCAACAAGCAATTTTCACCTATGATACAGGCATAAAATAGAGAATGTTCAGCAAAATATCTTTTGAGGTATACTACATTTGGTCATTCACAATACGAGCAAATCTCCCATGACTTTCCTTTTGGTGAGTGTCACATTTCAGGGTTCCTTGACCATTTTTCCACGGGGTAAGGAGCCAGAAACTGGTAATGTTAAAAAAATGTTTTAAGTTTAAGCTTGCTTTAAAGGGATAACAATCACAGGACAGCAGGGCTCCCAAATGTAAATTTTGGTTGCTGATGGGGCATCTGAAATTAATGTCCTGTGGATAATAGGGATAGTTTGCAATTAAAGTGACCAGTCACACTCCCTGATGATGAGACAATCCTATTCACTTGAATTCAGCACAACCACTGGCCAGTTAAGTTAGTGGATTTCACTGGGGAGGAGGACGTAGTCATTTTTGACCACTTGAGTCAGTTTTTTGAAAGAAGAGACACGGACACCAAAAGGCAGTCAAGCTTCCAGGTGCCACATGTAAGTTGAAGAGACAGGAGACTGTAAGGTGGAATATTCGGTCCTGGGCTGTAAGTCAGGGGATCAGAGAGATCATTCTGTTTCAATTAAGTACGATGATCCACCAGAACAAGGGTAGCATCGTGTGTTCTTTGTTTTGTCATTATGCGAGAACTTACTTGTACCCATTGAACTAAATGATTCTGATCATGCCCATCACTCCTGGAGTTTCACCTTACTGTGTAAATTGAAGATGTACATGTGCATAAGACAAAGATCCAGTCCAGACTGCAAGACAGTTTCATTGTTACACTCCCAAGTCCTGCTGCCGTACAAATAGATATTCGGCAGTGCGGTTCAATTACTATAAAATGAAGTAGGAAGAGGCTTGTGTGGAGCATAGACACATGCGCAGACCTGTTGGGCTGAATGGCCTGTTTTTGTGCTGTAAAATACAATGTAATGCTATGTAAAAACGCTCTGGTTGACATCAGTTGCTCCCATAAACAAACCATAAATAATAACAGATCCTCATTCATCACAGGTTTAAAAAGAGGGTTTCTTACCGGGAACACTGACTTATCAGCATTGGGCACAGCTCTGGATCTGGGAATACGGGAAAGGAAGCCCCCACTCTGGCAGCACACCGACAGGAGGCTCAGGGACAATTTTGAGCAGGATCACAGTGTCTGGGAGATGGATTTAAGGGTTCCAGGAACACTAAAAAGGGAAGCTCTAGGAATACTGAGCAGGTCCTGGGATCTGGTGAGCTAGGGACACTGGGGCGGAAGTACTTGGGTCTAATAGCATTGGGTCAATTCGGTTTTCAGGGAGCACTGGAAATGCAGTTTATCTTGCCAGACAAATTTATTGCCCCCCAGTATTGCATCTGCCTGCTTCTTGAATGACTCGAGGTTTTGCTTCACTCTTTGCATGGAGGTACATCTTTTACCAAATTGTACCCATGTCCCTTTTATGAAATAGTGGTTAAACTTTTTTTTAATACTTTATTTAGCGTTTCGCTACACAACTGCAATATGTCATTACAATTCAGCAGTCAAGTGATTGTAAGGCATGTCTCTTACTTTCTATTGTAATTTAAAAGATTTGTATCTGAAAATCCATAAGGTGGACATTCACAACTGTTCTGCACTTGAGCACAAGCAAAATGTGCCAAATGTGGCTAAAACACTACAGGGTACATAACAGTATGTACATACTAGTTACTTTAAAAGAAAAATTGCACTATTATCCTATTTTATCAAATCTAGGTATTTTTTGCTGATTTTCAAATGGCCTGTGGACTGAGTAGCATATCATTGGTGTGGGACTGGAGTTACAATATAGGCCTTTCCTAAAGAACATAAGTGAACTGCAGTCTGACATCTTCATGGTCACTTTTCAAGTTTTTATGTCCAGACATTTTTAAAAATTGGATTAAAATTCTCAAACTGCTAAACTGGGATTTGAACACATTCTCTGGATCATTAGTCCCAGCCTGTTGATTATTACCTTGGTAATATAACCACTACACTACTGTATTCGTGGAAATGTAATGCAGGACATTTTCAGGATTAAGGCTGCAACATGCAACTAAAAGTAAAACAACACTGTAAGGAAAGGAATGCCAGAGCTGGGAAAAGGAATACTTCCCATTTCAGTGTCAGCAGCTAGCACTTCCAGGTCTTGTACAACATAGCAGAGTTGAGCTTCTTTTATTGCAATTATGTGCCTAACTTCAAACTACAAGAATGCTTCCCACTGTACAAAAGTATTTTCAATCCCATTTCTACACTTGTAATTTTCATTGCTTCTCTGAGATAGATTTGCACTAAATTAATGAGTCCTATCAGTTTGGGCTAAATTCAAATCACAACTTATGTCCTCCAGACTTGGTCACATCTACATGTGACACCAATCCAAACCATGTGATTGACTTTTAATCCCCTATGAATTGGCCCAATAAGCAACTTGCTTATATCCTGAGGTAAGCGTAAATAGCAATATATGGCATATTTAAATTTTCAGAAAGCTTTCGATAAGGTCCCACAGAAGAAGTTGGTAAACAAAATTAGAGCACATGGGATTGGGGGAAATATACTGGCATGGATTGAGAACTGGTTAACGGACAGAAAACAGAGAGTAGGAATAAATGGGACATTTTCTGATTGGCAGACTGTGACTAGTGGGGTACCGCAAGGATCAGTGCTCGGGCCCCAGCTAGTCACAATCTCGATCAATGATTTGGAGGTGGGGATTAAATATAATATTTCCAAGTTTGCAGATGACACTAAACTAGGTGGAAGTGTGAGTTGTGAGGAGGGTGCAAAGACGCTTCAAAGGGATTTGGAGAGGCAAAGCGAGTGGGCAAGAATTTTGGCAGGTGGAATACAATGTGGAGAAATGGGAGGTTATTTACTTTGGTAGGAAAAACAGAAAGACAGAGTATCTCTTAAATGGTGAGAGGCTGGGAAGTGTTGAATTTCAAAGGGACTTGGGTGTCCTTGTTTATGAGTCACCGACAGCTAGCATGCAGGTGCAACAGGCAACTAAGAAGGCAAATGGTATGTTGCCCTTCATTACAAGAGGATTTGTGTATAGGGCTGGGATTTTACTGAGCTTCTGACGTTGGGCTTCATGACGGGGGTGGGGGTGGGCAGGGGTGTCGGAAGATTATTCCAGCAGTGGCCCGCCACGGAGCCCGATGCCAGGAGTGCCAGACCGAACCTTCCCAGCAGCAGCGAGGCTCTGTAGCTGCCACGCCCACGCCAACCACCACGCCCGCCCCCCCCCGGCCCCACCGCCACTGGGCGACGGGACCCAGATTAACATATTTAAATATGACATGAATACATTTAAATTAATGAAATGAATACAGTTAAATAAAATCAACAGCAATCTTACATTCAGGTCACAATCCAGCGAGCGGCAGCTGGGACTCACACACCTTCACTTTCCCGTCCAAGGAAAGTAGGCGCCACCGTGGTGGGGAAGGGGAAACATGATGTTTAGTGCTTGGTGAGGGTGTGTGGGCAGGCAAACGGGCTCTAATGCAAATTACTAGCGTAAGGGAAGGTGGTCTGCACGGAATGTCCTCAAGGCCCTACGGGAAAAGGAGATGGTGGATCCTGTCGGATGGTTCCCCGAGCAGACCGTCAAAGTCATTTGGCGGAATGCCTCATCACCAGAACTTTCAAACAAGCATCAAGATGTAGCTTGGCTGGTGGTGAGAAGGGCTCTCCCCGTCAGATTCTTCATGCACACCCGAAGTCTCGCCCCCTCCGCGCAATGCCCCCGCGGTGGCTGTGGTGGGGAAGAGATGGTTGCCCACCTCCTCCTGAAATGTGTCTTCGCAAAGCAGGTGTGGAAAGAGATGCAGTGGTTTTTGTCGAGGTTCATCCCAAGCAGCTCTGTAACACAGGAGTCTGTGCTCTACGGGCTGTTCCCAGGGACGCACACCGAGACAAACATCAACTGCTGCTGGAGGACTATCAATTCGGTGAAAGACGCCCTTTGGTCTGCCCGAAACTTGCTGGTCTTCCAGCGCAAAGAGTTGTCCACCACCGAATGTTGCAGACTGGCACATTCCAAGGTCCAGGACTACGTGCTGAGGGACGCACTAAAGCTTGGGACAGCCGCAGCAAAGGCTCAATGGGGAAAGACTACTGTGTAAGGTCCCCCCACCAAGCTGAACTGAGGGGCTGGATCCATGGGAAACCCCTTGAACTGTATCGGGAAAATTTCTGTCTCCTGTATAATGTAAAAATGTATCTGGCACGACAAATGTGAAATGGAAGGGTTGTGAGGCAACTCATAATTGTATAGGAGGAAACTGATCACTTTTGCACTGTTTATATTTTTTGACTTGATGCTGTTTTAAACTGTTTGGGAATGTAATTTTTTACAGATTTTTATGAATAAAGTATATTTTGGAAATAAAAAAAAAAGGGAAGGTGGGAAGGGGAGACCTCTGCACTTTGAAAGGTTTTGGGGGCGGGGGGTGCAAGGTCAAGTGTTGAAGGTAAGTGTTTTGGGGGGCGGGGGGGGGGTTGCAGGGAAGAGGGCAAATGTTGAATTTAATCGTTATTGGTTGGAGGGGAAGCAGTGATAGATTTATCAGCAGTACATTGGCACCGAAGTGGATGGCGGGAGCAGGTAAGTACTTCATTCCTTTATTTACATAATTTTGCCTAAGTAGATTTGTCTCCCATCGCCGTGGCAGGAAGGTCGCCATGAGGCCTTGCCGCCGCCAGCAATATCGGGCCAGGCCTTCCCGGTGTCGAGGCCCATGGCAGGCCTCTGCCAGAGGTATTTTCCGGCCCCTCCTGCCACGACCCCTGACGTCAGGGGGCTGTAAATTGCATCCCAGAGGGTGGCGAATCTTTGGAATTCTCTGCCCCAGAGGGCTGTGGAGACTCAGTCATTGAATATTTTCAAGACTGAAATTGATAAGATTTTTACATATCAAAAACATCAAGGGTTAAGGGGATAGTGCAGGAAAATGTTGTTGAAGTAGAAGTTCAGCCATGATCTCATTGAATGGCGGAGCAGGCTCAAAGGGCTGAATGGCCTACTCCTGCTCCTATTTCTTATGTTCATAATAATGCACATATATTTAAACTAAAAAGTTGAGGATAATCCAGTTTATGGCTTATTTCAAATGTGAACCTCATTTTTGAAGACTTAGAATTCCAGTTAGATTTATTTCTTTGTTGTTTATATATGGCACTTACCATATGTGTTTGCCACTGACAGATCCTTATTCATATTTGCCATCAACTTTTCATCCTTTTCTGTTGCAATTTGATTACACACATCTTCAGCTGTACTTACTCTGTTGAAACACAAGTAAAAAAGCAATTATAAAGTGGAGGCACAAATATTATAGTGGGCTTGTATTTGTTGGTGCACCAAGTCTGCAAAATGTGTAACAACTTTAAAAATGATATTGGGGACAGGAATAGTTTTAAAGAACACATTTATAGTTATGCTGACCAATACTTCAAACTGATCTAGTGCCCAGTTTTAAAATCATTTTAAAATCTAAGTATTAGACCTGTTCAAAATGATAAAATGTACAGACAAGGTAAATAGATTTCCACTGGTTGAAAAATTGAAGCCACAGTATTAAGTTAAGCACTGGATACAGGAAGAAACTTGGACACAAAGGGTTAACGGAATGTGGTAGCCACAGGTGATGATTGGTAACAAATTAATTACATTATTCAATAAAGGTACTAAATAATAAATTTAAAAATATAGTCGGGTATGTAGAGAATGCCCAGATTAGGTTGGGTAAAAAGGTAAAAAAGTGGGATTGTGCAGGCAAGAAAGGACTTCTTCTGTGTTAAGATTCCTATGTTCTATTTATACAGCAATATTTCACTGAAAAGATAAATTATCCAGTATTATAATCAAAAGAAAGTATTAATATAATTATCTAAATGTAATGCAGATCTTTACTTAACAGCTGCCCATACTATACCAAGTCATGAGAATGTTAATGCGAAACTGGGTTTCCAAAATGGAACATGTTTCCAAGCATGAACATCTATCACTTGGATGAGAAAAATACCCAGCAAATTAACAAAAAAGTGTTTATAAGTGGGGAGGGTCATCTTCCAAGAAGTGTACAGAGCTCACCCTGCAAAACCTTGGTGAATGGATATTAACTGGTAACTAATCTTGTCCAGGTCCCAAATACCAAAATGACAACTGCAGGAATGATCCAGCAGAGTGACTGGTCAAATTTGTGCAGAGATTGCTTCAAACCAGTTGTTTCTTTTTTCTTTAATTCCTACCTCAGAGGATCATACATCAGCAGACAGCCCTCTGATCACAATGCTAACATTAAAGCTTCCTTGATATTTGCTGACACTAAAGCACAGCCAGTTAATTTCTGCAAGACTCAAGTTCAAAACTTTACTCCTGGCTGTGTAGAACTTGCTTTGCCAGCCTTGATTAGTCCTAATCGCATACTAACTTTGATGTACTCCCATAAGGACCTCTCGAAGCTGGAATGGTTCATCAGTTTTGGATTGCAGGCCCAATTTTAAGGTTCCACTCATGGGAGGAAAAGGTGTGCTGAGTGACATCAATATTTTCAATGATGGCCTGGATTTTGCAGTCAGTGGCGAAGTGACAGCACTTGCTGTTGGCCTCGATGAATGCTGCCCACAAAGGTTTAGTGAGCTCTGTGGCATGAATTTCAACTTTCCTGATGTTAATTTCATTTTGGAGCCAGCTACTGGGATCTTTGATGTTCAGCAATAGTGAAGTCATCAAGCAGGCTAAGCAACCAATCACACTGAAGTATTGTTACAGACAGCAAACCAGAAAGTTACAAGCAGGTTTCAGCATTCATTTGTTATCATTTTACAGAAAGTGAAACAATGACAGGGACATTCACCTGAAATTACGGTTGAACATGAAGTATCAACAAACATTACAAATAAATTAAAAATCCTTGGGATGGAGAAATTTGACACTCCACAAATACAAAATTAATTTTTCAGGAACGAGAAGTTGTTCAGCAGTGATTATGACTTTGTATGCTGTTGAAAACCCAGTTGCACCTCATTCAACAAGGCATAAACTTTTTAAGGTTTTCATTTAGCATGAATAAAAGAACAAAAAGTGGAATTTTATGTCAATTCAGTGATTTCTAATTGATTTCCATCAGTGAGAACTTCAGCAGTGTACCCTGTGGAGGAACAGCGAATCACTGACTGCAACTTCTAGATTTCCCCATTTAACTGTACATGTGTAGATGCCAGAAACTGCTATCAATTTCACAGGGCAATGATGGAGAATGCTAACAGTTTCGTCCTACAAAGTCTGGGCCGATGACTGGTCAGCAGTTGAGCTATCCAAGGAATACTGCTCAATAAGTGGCAACATGTTTTAAGTATTCAATATTTTACATCACTAAAAGCCTCTCTTACTTGCTATGGAATTTTTACATTCTAGATGACTGGAATACAATGGGGTAATTTTATGCTGTCCCCGCAGTGGGTTTGGAGGTGGGGAGAGCATATAATCAGGTGGGATGGTGGTGGGGGGGGGCCCCCGCCACCTTCCTGCCTCTGCTGGAATGAAGTCTGGGGCAGGAAGGCCTGTAAAACCGCCCTCCTGCCCCATTGCCAATTGAGGCCCTGTAGTGGGCAATTAATGTCCAATTAAGGATCTCCTCCCACCGCCACAATTAGCTCAGCAGCAGGCGGGCCTGTCGCCGCATGGGCAGCATGGCAAGAAAAACTGTGGGGGTTGCTTACCAGTTCCAGGGGAGGTGTGGGGGGAAAGATAGTGTTAAAAGGCACTTGGTGCCTAAACGACGGACCCAGCATCAGGAAGGGGAGCCTGACAGCCAACCCTGCCCTTGCTGCCAACCACCCTTCAATCCCCTCCCCCATGACCCCTACCCCACGAGACCCCTCCCGCCTGACCAACCTATGGCCTAGGTCCAGTGCCACTCCTAGGCCTCGAGTGGGTGCTTCACCAGCAGCAGCCACTGCCTCTGCAGTGGTGCTGCTCAGCTAAAGAGCTGCCAGTCTCTGATTGGCCGGCAGCGCTCAGAGGGCTGGACTTCTGTCGCCGGGTCCTTGATCCTGTGGAAGGCCCACTGCTGTCCACTTAAGTACCTAGATTAGATTTAGATTAGAGATACAGCACTGAAACAGGCCCTTCGGCCCACCGAGTCTGTGCCGAACATCAACCACCCATTTATACTAATCCTACACTAATCCCATATTCCTACCAAACATCCCCACCTGTCCCTATATTTCCCTACCACCTACCTACACTAGTGACAATTTATAATGGCCAACTTACCTATCAACCTGCAAGTCTTTTGGCTTGTGGGAGGAAACCGGAGCACCCGGAGAAAACCCACGCAGACACAGGGAGGACTTGCAAACTCCACACAGGCAGTACCTGGAATCGAACCCGGGTCCCTGGAGCTGTGAGGCTGCGGTGCTAACCACTGCGCCACTGTGCCGCCTAATTGGCACTTGATTCGGCGAGCCTCCCACAGAAGGGGTGACGCAGAGTTCTCGTCGGTGCTTTTGCCGGAAATTGAGACCCATGACATCTGGATAAATTCCCAGCCAATGTTACAACATAATATACATTATACCTCATTCACATCCATACCATTGTTCATAATCCTAAGTGATAGCAACCAAGCTTGCATTCCATTAAGTGCAAAAGTAATTTAATACTTAAAAGGTTACATTTTGGTAAACTGAGCAAACAATATTTTGGGAACTGTTTAAACAAAATTTGAAAACAGTCTTATAAAATGCACAAGAAGGCCACCAACACTATCCTTCACAATTACTTACTTGTCCTCGGATTTTGTATCGGTTTGTTTATCTGTTGCAATAGAGGAATTATGCACATCTAAGTTGCCAGGTCCTGAAGTCTGAGCGTTTTCAGAATTGGATGGAAAATCTATGGAAACTTGCAAGCAAAGTGTCTCTTCTCCTTTTTGAAGAATAGCATCTTCTGCTTCATCAATGTCCAGAGATTTTACCTCTTCAGTTTCAACAATCTCCTCAAGGTTATGTTCCGATCCAATGCCAGCTGCACCCACAGGAAAAAAGAGTCAATGAACAAGCTACAGTACTTGATCAGTTTACAAAACTGTTTATCAAACTAAAGGTTCAACAACTGAACATTCATCTTTCAGATTTGTATTTTGACAGAAATAAACCCTCAAAACAAATCACTTAAAAAACATCCTGCAGCCAGTATATATGTTTTTAAAAATCATTTACTCACCAGATAATAAACCTGCACAAATTCTGCTAGGATGCTGGCAACACATACATTTTCCACTGCTGTGTGGCCCATATTATTCAATTTCAAAATGCATTGAAAACTATCAGGCTCCGACGATGACCAAATCCATCATAAAAGTGTCAACATTTACCTGCAATGTGCTGCTACATATATTTCCAAAATTTCTGACCTAAAATTAATGGCAGCCTAACTTCATATTTAACTTATGTGGTGGCAGTATGTATGTATGATCTAATGGCAAAAAAAACTTCTTTTTGTTTGCTTGAAGATGCAGGCTCTGGCTACTGGGTGGGTTGTGGTATGAACTGATGTTATTTCCTTGAGTGGTCGTGGATCCTGAAGTTATCTGCTTTGAGGTATACATAATTAAGATAATGAACTATTATTGGGTGCAAACAGGATACTATCCCTACTTTCCCTGCCTGCCAAAACCTGTACCTTACAACAGTGTGCAGCTAATCCCACTATTTTGACTGCACTACCCTTGTGAGATATTCCTTTCCAAGCTCCCAAATTGACACGATAGGCCACTAATCCCTGACGCCACACTAAGCATTTCCTTGGTGCCATCTACCATAGCAACCATCCACCCCAAAAAGTGAACAGTGATGCTGTCACCTCAACTGACTTCTGTCTGAGAATGGGATCTGAACTTAGTGCACAGGGCTTCTGGAGATGCTGTTGTGTGCTGGATGAGTCCAGGCTCAGCTTGCCAGATCATAGCCAACAGATCAGCTGTATCCTTCCCTCCCCCTTCCATTTGACAGTGAAGCTGCCAGAAGGGTTTTTTAAGCTCAACATTTCCCATTTACAGCACTGAACTGTGTTTTTGGATTTTACATTAATACTCTGCATATGGAGTGAATGCAGAAATGTTGAGTGACTCCAACTTCTAAATGCAGATCATTTCAAATTGGAATTAGTGTACAATAACTCGTATGCAAAAGAAATAGTTGATTTTTTCAAGCAGAGTGGAAATAAAGAGCAAACTACAAAAGAATTAAAATCACAAGAGTGTCAGTGTTTATGACAAAAGTAGTTTTGCTTATGACTGCTCACTACGATTCTACGCGATCTATCAAATCAACTTTCCAAAAATGCTGCCATGGTCAACTTCAACTTGCTACCACAATGTAGCCATGACAGGAGCATTCTAAAACCTGATGGAATGACCAACATTCCACATTCAGCAGGTATCCTGTTGAAATGCCAGAGAGATGCCTGGATTTACAGGTAAAGCCAGTCAGTACTTACCTTAGCAGCAAACCTACACAAAGTGATTGTAAGCACTACCTCAAAACCGGAGCCCAAGGTGATTACAGCACTTCTGTCCCTGCCATTGATGCAGGTCCTTCAGCGTTAGTCACAGTTATGGGTAACAGGCCTTCTGTAATCCCTACAGTTGGTTAGGCAGTCATCCACCATTGCTACTACTTCAACTAAGTTAGCACTTAGTCAAACAACACATCCGCAGCCAACGCAGAAAAGTTCGTGGCACACAAGGGCAAACAACAGCATAACAAATCAAATATATAGATTACTAACAGTATAAAACTTCATGAAATTAATTCAGTTAATATGTCTTGTAGTCTGGCATTCTTTCATTGTGCAGAACATAAACCATTGCAGAAAATAAACCATCTGTTATCTAAAAGCCAAACAAGACAAATACAATACACAGCAAAAATGGGTTAGCAAATAAAAATTCTACAACTATCAATATGTCCAAAAGAAAATTTAATGTCAAATTACTCAACTCTGGAGTAACTTCACATACTCATCTCTTTGCAACAAGCATTTAAGGCAGCAGTGAGTTCATTGTCATCGTGAACTATGGATGCTTGACAATCCTTGAAAATCCTCAATGAGCTAGGTGACACAGCTCTCTGGTAAACATGGCCCTCCTGCCCAGACACCAGAAACTGTTGTGGTAGGCCCATCTACAACTTGAACTTTTATGCCATCTACAACTTGGAGTCTTTTATGACCTCGGTGCTTCAGGACTGCCTCTGATGAAAAGTATAGATGTAATTGCTATTATCAGCAAATATTTTGGTGCAATTAGGAAACCTTAAGACTAGTTACTACTTTACTGGTGTTTGTAACTCCTTGCATTCAAAATCCTCAATATATCTATAAAGCTTTCATTTCCATCTGTCTCGTATGACTGTGAAATCTTGTGTTAATTGTGCATGTTTGGCATTTAATTGCGGGGGGGGGGGGGGGGTTAATTAAATTTAATTGGACCTTTCCCCCAATGTTCTAGAAGCCTTTTAACACCTACTTGAGTGGTGGAAATGCTTAGTGCACAGATGATGAATCAACTGCCCATCTTTCAACATTACACCACTCTACATGAAATTTGACTTTTTTTTTTATACAGCTGAATCAACATAAAAATGTTACCTCAAGATTTGTACACACAGAAAATACTTAAAATATCTACTTTAAGAGCATTCTTTAGGACATAGAAGAAATAAATCACAGTAGGAAGATAAATTTGAGAGAGCAAGAGTTGTCTTTGGTGCATGATAACAGAAGAGATGTTGGAAATAGAACAGAAATAATTTCATTAAGTTAAAGAAAAAGACATCAATAAAGGAGACTGCAGACTTGAAACAGGAAGAGAGATGATGCAGTTCACAGAACAGTCAGTCCCATTCACTTCATTCTTGCAGGCAGAAGTGGATTTTTACATCTGTAGACAAGAATGAAAGTGGTCAATTACTTGAGCTTTTTTTTTTAAAAAAGAGAATTTGTTCTCTGGAATAATTGCAATGGGGGAAAAACGATTGTAATAAATCTGAGCATAGGAGTGATTGTTGCATGGGAGTAGCCAGCCATTTTTAAATCTATTGCCAGGAGACTTAATTCAAACTTCAACATACCAGTAACTGCTTATAATAACATTAGTTCAAAGCTGACTACATGAAAGGAACTTAAGGTCAAAGAAGTTCAGAGGTAAGAATTTGTCTCTCTTTTTGCAGCAGGCAGGGAGAAATACTTGCAGAACCAATCCTCGGGAAATTGAATAGGTTGGTACAGCCAATGAGAATGGAGACGATGTACAGTCTCTTGAAGGACTATGGCTGATGGGCCAATGGTCATTGGCCAATTGGCCAATGGCCAATGGTTTCTGTGTTTAGAAGAGGAGCCTGTCTGTTCATCAATGGACAAGTTAAAAGAAAGCAGAAAATGGAATGTTCATGCTCAGAAACCTAAATGCATGAAATTTGTGTGCTTTTAAAAAATAAAATTGCATAATAATTTCAGGAAGCCATTTCAATTTAGGTTGTGCCTTAAGGGGTAGAGAAAAAGTACATGAGGCTTCATGAAAAGAGACACCCTTAATTTGCAGTTTACATTCTTGAGAAAGCAATTGATTGCTGATACATCTGCAATGAAGTGTGGGATTGACAAGTGTGTGTGTTGTCAATACGGTACATAAGAATGTTGTAATTTCAACCGTAGCAGTTTATGATGATATAAAAGGCCAAACCATTAACTTGCACAGGTAAATTAAGTCCACCAGCAGTATCTTTTCTCCCCATCATTAATTGCCAACAAAGTTCCCTGAATAAAAACAAGAGCTTAAGTTCAATTTAGAAACATTCTGTTGGGCAGAAATTTTATACAATTTTCCAAGATAGTAGTTTTTACCAGTCATTGGTATAAAACATTTAACATAAGTTAGGAAATTAATGTTTCCAGTTAATGTGTAAAATGTTCTGACTTAAAACACTAAGTGCTTGTGTTTATCTTAAGGTTAATAAAATTATCTTGGCCTTAATTGTCAATATCCTCAGCAAGATCATAAGATACAGTATGAGAAGAAAATAGAAATCAAGGCAGATAGAGAGAGAAAACAAAGAGGGATTTGTAAAGGCTAGGTCATGCCTAACAAACCTGATAGAACTTTTTGAAGAGTTGGCAGAAGTAGTGGACAAGGCAATGTCTATGGGTTTTATTTATATGGACTTCCAGACGGCATTTGCTAATGCCCCACACAAGAGACTGTTAGCTAAAGTTGAAGCTCATGGAATTGAAGGCAAATTACTGACCTGGTTAGAAGATTAACTGAGCAACAGGAGTACCTGGGCAGGTACTCTAATTTGGAGGGCCAATTGTTGTGTTTATGGGAATTTATGTTGGGACCTCAACTATTCACCATATATGCTGATGGCTTAGTTGAGGATCCAAGTTTGCCGATGACACAAAGATAGGCAGCATTGTAAGCAGTGTAGATGGAAATATAAAATTACAAAGAGATATTAATAGATTAAATGAACAGGCAAAATTGTAGTAAATGGATTTCAACTTCGGCAAATGTGAGGGCATCCACAGGATAGAACAGGGTACTTTCTAAAGTGAAAAGTCAGAAACTGCAGAGGTCCGAAGAACATAAAAAACATATGAAATAGGAGGAGTAGGCCATTCGGCCCCGCCATTCAATAAGATCATGGCTAATCTGCCCCAGACTTCAACTCCTCTTTCATGCCAGCTCCTCATAGCCCTCAACTCCCCTATATTTCAAAAATCTATCTACCTCCTCTTTAAATACTTTCAGTGATCTAGCCTCCACAACTCTCTGGGGTAGAGAATTCTAGACATTCACTACCCTCAGAGAAGAAATTCCTTCGCATCTCAGTTTTAAACAAGGGTCCCTTATTCTGTAACTATGTCCCCTAGTTTGAGATTCCCCCACTAGTGGAAACATCTTCTCAACATCTACCCTGTCAAGCCCCCACTCAGAATCTTGTAAGTTTCAATAAGATCACCTCTCATTCTTCTAAACTGTAATGAATAATGGCCTGACATGTTTTGCCATTCTTGATAAGTCAACCCCTTCATCCCAGGAATCAGCCTAGTGAATCTCTTTTGAACTGCCTCCAATGCCAGTATATCCTTTCTTAAATAAGAGGACCAAAACTGGACACAGTACTCCAAGTGGGGCCTCACCAAACACCCTGTACAGTTGTAACAAGACTTCCCTATTTTTAAATTCCAACCCCCTAGCAATAAAGGCCAAAATTCCATTTGCCTTCTTGATTACTTGCTTCACCTGCATGCTAACTTTTGAGTTTCATGCACAATAACACCCAGATCCCTCTGTGCTGCACCTTTTTGGAGTCTCTGTCCATTTAAATAATAGTCTGCCTTTTGATTCTTCCTACCTCACACTTTCCTACATTAAATTCCATCTGCCAAGTTTTTGCCCACTCACTCAACCTATCTATATCCCCTTGCAGATTCCTTATGTCCTCATCACAATATGCCCTCCCACCTATTTTCGCATCCCCAGCAAATTTGGATATATTACACTCTGCCCCCTCCTCTGAGTCATTAATATAGATAGCAAATAATTGAAGCCCTAGGACTGATCCTTGTGGCACTCCACTACTTAAGTCTTTCCAAGCTGAAAAAGCCCCATTAATCCTGACTCTCTTTCTTGTGTGAGTTAACTAATCCTCAATCCATGCTAATACATTACCCCCTAATACTGTGAGATCCTATCTTGTGCAATAATTTTTTTATGTGGCACCTTATCGAATGCCTTCTGGAAATCTAAATACACATCTATGGGTTCCCCTTTATCAACTCTTTTTATATCCTCAAAGAACTCAAACAAATTTGTCAAACATGATTTCCCTTTCACAAAACCATGTTGACTCTGTTTGATTGTGTTAAGCTTGTCCTGCTATTTCTTCCTTAATAATGGACTCTAGCATTTTCCCAATGACCGATGTTAGGCTGACTGGCCGAGAGTTGCCTGCTTTTAGTCTCCCTCCCTTCTTGAATGGGGTGTCACATTAGCGGTTTTCCAATCTGCTGGGACCCTCCCGCAATCCAGTGAGTTCTGAAATATTTCAACCAATGCCTCCACTATCTCTGCAGCCACTTCCTTTAAAATCCTTGGATGTAGGCCATCAGGTCCTGGCAACTTGTCTGCCTTTAGTCCCATTAGTTTGTCAAATACTTTGTCCCTCGTGATCGACACTGTTACAAGATCTTTCCTCCCATTAGCTCCCTGCTTATCTGATATCTCTGGGATGTTTATAGTGTCTTCCACCGTGAAGACCGATGCAAAATATTGGGTTAAATTATCTGCCATTTCCCTGTTCCCCGCTATCAATTCTCCAGTCGCATCCTCCAAGGGTCCCACGCTCACTTTAGCTCCTCTCTTTTTATATACCTGTAGAAGCTCTTGCTGTTTGTTTTTATATTTCTTGCCAATTTAATTTATCAATTTTCTTCCTCTTTATTAGCTTTTTAGTCATCTGCTGCTGGTTCCTGAAAAATTACCAATCCTCTGGCCTACCACTATTTTTCGCCGTTTTGTACGCCTTAGTTTTTGATTGGATACTCTCCTTGACTGAAAAGACTTGGAGGTCCAGGATCATAAAAGCATGTTGAACAGGTACAGAAAGTAATCAAAAGGCTAATGGAATGCTGGCATTTCTATCTAGAGGACTAGAATACAAGTGGGTAGAAGTTATGCTGCAGTTATACAAAGCCCTGGTTAGACCACATCTGAGCACTGTGAGCAGTTATGTGGACCACACCTTAGGAAGTGTATATTGGCGTTAGGCGGAGTGCAGTGCAGATTTATCAAAATGATATGTGGACTCCAAAGCTTACGTTACAGATTATACACATTAGGGTTGTAATCCCTGGAAGTAGAAGATTAAGAGTGATTTGATCAAAATTTTCAAGTTGTAATAGGAAATAGGGAGAAACTATTTTCACTGGTTCGAGAGTCTAGGGCTCGGGGGCATAGTCTAAAAATTAGAGCCAGACTGTTCAGGAGAGAAATGAGGAAACACTCATCCATGCAAATGGCCATTGATGTTCAGTCAATTGTTAATTTAAAATCTGAGATTGATAGATCTTTATTAACCAAAGATATTAAGGGATATGGGGCAACGATGGGTAAATGGAGTTAGGTTGCAGATCAGCCATGATCTCAATGAGCGGCAGAACAGGCCCAAGGGGCTAAATAACCTACTCCTGTTCCTATGTTCCAAGAAAGGGGTGAGAAAGCGCGAAACAAAGGGGTGGGAGAGTGGGGAAAAAGGCAAGGGACAGTGCGAGAAAGGGGCAGATGTGTGCAAAAGGGGTGGGTGGGAGTGTACAAAAGGGGAGGAAGAGGAGGGCTGGAGCAAGAAGCGTGGGGGGGGGGGGAGAGGAAGGAGAGAGAGGGGGAAGAAAGGGGGGAAATGAAGGGGGGGGGGAGGAAGGAGAGGGAGGCAGTGGAGGAAGAGGGGGGCCGAGTGTTGGGGAGTGGGGGAAAGAGAGGGGGAGGGGGGCCGAGTGTTGGGGAGAGGGGGAAAGAGAGAGGGGGAGAGGGGGAAAGAGAGAGGGGGTGAGGGGGAAAGGGAGAGGGGGAAAGGGAGAGGGGGAAAGGGAGAGGGGGAGAGGGGGGAAAGGGAGAGGGGGAAAGGGAGAGGGGGAAAGGGAGAGGGGGAAAGGGAGAGGGGGAAAGGGAGAGGGGGAAAGGGAGAGGGGGAAAGGGGGAAAAGGGAGAGGGGGAGAGGGGGAAAAGGGAGAGGGGAGAGGGGGAAAAGGGAGAGGGGAGAGGGGGAAAGAGAGAGAGGGAGAGGGGGAAAGGGAGAGGGGGAAAGGGAGAGGGGGAAAGGGAGAGGGGGAAAGGGAGAGGGGGAAAGGGAGAGGGGGAAAGGGAGAGGGGGAAAGGGAGAGGGGGAAAGGGAGGAGGGGAAAGGGAGGGGGGGAAAGGGAGGGGGAGAGGGGGAGAGGGGGAAAGAGAGAGGGGGAGAGGGGGAAAGAGAGAGGGGGAGAGGGGGAAAGAGAGAGGGGGAGAGGGGGAAAGAGAGAGGGGGAGAGGGGGAAAGAGAGAGGGGGAGAGGGGGAAAGAGAGAGGGGGAGAGGGGGAAAGAGAGAGGGGGAGAGGGGGAAAGAGAGAGGGGGAGAGGGGGAAAGAGAGAGGGGGAGAGGGGGAAAGAGAGAGGGGGAGAGGGGGAAAGAGAGAGGGGGAGAGGGGGAAAGAGAGAGGGGGGAGGGGGAAAGAGAGAGGGGGGGAAAGAGAGAGGGGGGGGGAAAGAGAGAGGGGGGGGAAAGAGAGAGGGGGGAGGAAAGAGAGAGGGGGGAGGAAAGAGAGAGGGGGGAGGAAAGAGAGAGGGGGGGAAGAGAGAGGGGGGAAGAGAGAGGGGGGGAAGAGAGAGGGGGGGAAGAGAGAGGGGGGGAAGAGAGAGGGGGGGGAAGAGAGAGGGGGGGAAAGAGAGAGGGGGGGAAAGAGAGAGGGGGGGAAAGAGAGAGGGGGGAAAGAGAGAGGGGGGAAAGAGAGAGGGGGGAAAGAGAGAGGGGGGAAAGAGAGAGGGGGGAAAGAGAGAGGGGGGAAAGAGAGAGGGGGGGGAAGAGAGGGGGGGGAAGAGAGGGGGGGGAAGAGAGGGGGGGGAAAGAGAGGGGGGGGGGAAGAGAGGGGGGGGGAAGAGAGGGGGGGGGGAAGAGAGAGGGGGGGAAGAGAGAGGGGGGGAAGAGAGAGGGGGGGGAAGAGAGAGGGGGGGAAGAGAGAGGGGGGAAAGAGAGAGGGGGGAAAGAGAGAGGGGGGGGAAAGAGAGAGGGGGGGGGAAAGAGAGAGGGGGGGGGAAAGAGAGAGGGGGGGGAAGAGAGAGGGGGGGAAAGAGAGAGGGGGGGGGAAAGAGAGAGGGGGGGGAAAGAGAGAGGGGGGGGAAAGAGAGAGGGGGGAGGAAAGAGAGAGGGGGGAGGAAAGAGAGAGGGGGGAGGAAAGAGAGAGAGGGGGGGAAGAGAGAGGGGGGGAAGAGAGAGGGGGGGAAGAGAGAGGGGGGGAAGAGAGAGGGGGGGAAGAGAGAGGGGGGGAAGAGAGAGGGGGGGAAGAGAGAGGGGGGGAAAGAGAGAGGGGGGGAAAGAGAGAGGGGGGGAAAGAGAGAGGGGGGAAAGAGAGAGGGGGGAAAGAGAGAGGGGGGAAAGAGAGAGGGGGGAAAGAGAGAGGGGGGAAAGAGAGAGGGGGGAGAGAGAGAGGGGGGGGAAGAGAGGGGGGGGAAGAGAGGGGGGGGAAGAGAGGGGGGGGGGAAGAGAGGGGGGGGGGAAGAGAGGGGGGGGAAGAGAGAGGGGGGGGAAGAGAGAGGGGGGGGAAGAGAGAGGGGGGGGAAGAGAGAGGGGGGGGAAGAGAGAGGGGGGGGAAGAGAGAGGGGGGGGAAGAGAGAGGGGGGGGAAGAGAGAGGGGGGGGAAGAGAGAGGGGGGGGAAGAGAGAGGGGGGGGAAGAGAGAGGGGGGGGAAGAGAGAGGGGGGGGAAGAGAGAGGGGGGGGAAGAGAGAGGGGGGGAAGAGAGAGGGGGGGAAGAGAGAGGGGGGGAAGAGAGAGGGGGGGAAGAGAGAGGGGGGAAGAGAGAGGGGGGGGAAGAGAGAGGGGGGGAAGAGAGAGGGGGGGAAGAGAGAGGGGGGGAAGAGAGAGGGGGGGAAGAGAGAGGGGGGGGAAGAGAGAGGGGGGGGAAGAGAGAGGGGGGGGGAAGAGAGAGGGGGGGGAAGAGAGAGGGGGGGGAAGAGAGAGGGGGGGGAAGAGAGAGGGGGGGGAAGAGAGAGGGGGGGGAAGAGAGAGGGGGGAAGAGAGAGGGGGGCAAAGAAGGGGGAAAAGAAGGGGGCGGGTAGACAGGAGGCGTGGAAGGGGGAGAAGGGAGGGTGGAGGAGGGAGGCCTCCTTTCAATTAAATGTTCTTGCTGAATGCTTTGGACAGCATATTTCGTATGGTTTTGAAACGGTATATACTATTATTACTATCTTGTTTGTGGACAGAGTTTGTGTGATATACTACTTTTCTTTATAGCAATAGCCAAATTAATCAGAATTCTCATTTAAGGAAATTATAAACAGATGCTTCCTGGGGAAGAACTGATAATTGCTGATAAGTGAGAAATATTTTTACCTTGATCATCAGCTGATGTGGAGGACATTTTAATAATTGAAGCCTTATCTGCAGCATCAGGACTCGGGCATGGAACCACTGATCCCAGATTAGAATCTGGCAGAACAAAATGCAACAACATTATCGTTGAGACTGAAATACCACTTCTCCATTTATGTTATCTCTATTTAAATCTTACAATTACATCTGTGGTACATGTGCTTTGGCAATGATAACTGTGGAATTATTACAACAGCTCAAAAGATTTGTACCTCAATCCTTAACATAAATCCTTCCATCAGGGCAAACATAGATTTTGAATCAAATGATTTGCTGAAAATAAATACACCCTCCTTGATATAATCAATTAAAAAGTGATGTACCACATTTATCTTCAACTAGCAAGAATTTACAAATTTCTTTAAATGTTTGATAAACCCATATCAGCTGCACAATATTATACTATCCAAATATAAAAGTCATAGAGTCAGAGTTACACAGCACAGAAAGAGGCCCTTCGGCCCATCGTGTCCGTGCCGGCCATCAAGCACTTATCTATTCTAATCCCATTTTCCAGCACTTGGCTTGTAGCCTTGAATGCAATGGCATTTCAAGTGCTCATCTAAATACTTCTTAAATGTTGTGAGGGTCCCTGCCTCTACCACCCCTTCACGCAGTGTATTCCAGATTCCAATCACCCTCTGGGTGAAAACATTTTTCCTCAAATCCCCTCTAAACCTCCTGCCCCTTACCTTAAATCTATGCCTCCTGGTTATTGACCCCTCCACTAAGGGAAAAAGATTCTTCCTATCTATCCTATCAATGCCCCTCATAATTTTGTATACCTCAATGAGATCCCCCCCTCGGCCTTCTCTGCTCTAAGGAAAACAACCCTAGCCTTTTCAGTCTCTCTTCATAGCTGAAATGCTCCAGCCCAGGCAACATCCTGGTGAATCTCCTCTTCACCCTCTCCACTGTAATCATATCCTTCCTATAGTGTGGTGCCCAGAACTGTACACAGTACTCCAGCTATGGCCTAACTAGCGTTTTGTACAGCTCCATCATAACCTCCCTGCTCTTATATTCTATGTCTCAGCTAATAAAGGCAAGTATCCCACATGCCTTCCTAACCACCTTATCGCCCTGTGCTGCTGCCTTCAGTGATCTATGGACAAGTACATCAAGGCCCCTCTGACCTTCTGTACTTCCTAGGGTCCTTCCACCCATTGTATTCATACTTTCCTTCCTACTTTTTTCTAACATATATAATTCTATCTTCTGCTTCTGAGAAAATTAGAAAAAAAAACTAAAGCTAAAATTTAAAGTTTTATTTTACTTCTTACGGTATTTACATAGCAACTTAGCAAATCTCCAACACCATCACATACAATGAGGTAACAGAAACATTGTAACCATTGCTGCAGCACCCGAAGCAATTACTCCTTTGAGTACCCTGATTCTGATGGTGGCTTTATTATACATCTGCTAAATGTGCTGTATTTAGGGCTTGAAGATTTCAACTTGTATACTGCTTTCTCAAACATCTCAAATGCAATTCACAAACTATTTTAAAATGCATTAACTGTGTAGGCAAATATCACATATATTACACATGCAGCAAAATCTCTCAGTGTTAAATTAATATCATTATCTTGCTTTGGGTGGTACTCAGTTGAAATAAGATTCTTGGCCAGGAGCCATGGGAACTCCCTGCTCCTCGCTCCCTCTGCCACTCTTTTCACCAGTATACTACCACTCTTTAGAACTCTCTACCCAATTCTCTTTCATCTTGCTAGCTCATCCCCTCCAAAAGCCTGAGGAAGTCCACTTCTTCCAACTATGCCATCAGATTCCTCTCCTCCACATCTACCATATCCCTTTCCTCTTTATTTTTAAAAAAAGCTCTAAGACATCTCCTTGCATGTATAAACTGATTTAGAAAAGCAAGTTATTGTTGTTAAAGAATAGTGCAATGGGATCTCCATTTCATCAACCAAAACAAGCAAATGAGCTTAGTTTAATGCTTCATCTGAAGGCTAATACCTCACATGGTACACTACATTAGAATGTGAGCTCAGATTAAGAGATCAAATTCTTAGCATGAGGCTCAAGCCTTTTGATTGAGATGCAACAGTGTTAACAACTGAGCTAAGCAGACAAATCTTACATGGATCTCAAACTCACGAGAAATTCTTCTGTTCAATTCTAGCTTCAGTACAATACAGATGGAGTGTTTCACTGTACATGGAAGTTACAACAGAGAAACAGGCCATTTGGCCCAACCAGTGCGGGCATTTATCCTCCAAATAATAGCAAATCACATTAGATTACACACTTACAGATGGGCAGCCATTTGTGGGCTTAATGCACTTTAGTTCAGACATCCAGAAATCAGAGTAAAGATCATCACATACGTGTCATGTTGCAGTTAATTTGGTACAATGGTTTACAATTAAAAATATTCACCATTTCCCTTGTTTGCCTTGATTTGGGTGCCCAGTAGAAAGCGACAAAGATACACGTAAGCAGTCTATAGTTAGATGCAGTTAACAAAATACAGTAGAAGCCCTATTTAATAATTATAATTCTTATTATTAGATCTGCAACACAATTAGGTCAACAGTAAAATTAATGACCTCATGCAGGTGGTCAAGGTAAGTGAATGCATCTTCACAGGACATCTCATACCCAGTGTACAACCAGTCTCTCACGCTGCTCAATACACCACAGCGCCATCACTCACCCATCAGCAGTCCCTAGAACAGGGGGGAGGGGGGGGGGGGGGGGTGCATAAAATCCCCTACCCACACCTGCTACCATTTTACCAGCAGCGGCAGAGGCTGAAAACAGCCTGCTTGTCCCAGGCCAATTGAGGTCCTTAAGCAGCCAATTAATTGCCACTTAAGGGCCTCCTCCCACCGCCACTGGTAATATACCAGCAGCAGCTGGGCACTTTGCCAGCTGAGGAGGCCACCTATTTTTGGGGGACCCTCCTAATCCTATGCCCCACCAGGAGGGCACCCGCCCATGGCACAAGGTGCCCCTGCTGGAGCACCTCCCCCCACCTCGCTGGGGCCTAGTCGATTTTCCCTAGTGAGGTTTGAAACCCCATTCACCTTTTGGTCATCCCTCTTACTTTTCCGGCTGGCTGCAATCCCAGCAGTGGCCACCATTATCCAAGGCGCTGCTGGGACTGAGGCCCTCTGACTGGCTAGCAGCTCCTGGAGGCAGGAGTTCCTGCCTCAGATGAGCAGAAGACCCAACTGAGACCAATTAAGGGCCTGGGCCAAGCAAAATTACAGCCTGGCATCCAGGCCCGGTGAAGGCGGGCTCGCTCCCAACTTTTCAGCTGGTGGGCGGGGCCTCCGCTGCCATGTAAAATTCCGGCCGCAGTGTTTGGTGGCCGCTGGGAGAGGTGAAAGCCGCCCAACATCTGAGACGGAGATTACGAAATCCATGCTTGCTGCTACGCAGGCTCATATTGCTATCACGGCTGCAGATCTCAGTGCTCAAAGGACTATGTAGGCTCTTGCAGCAGTCCAGCAATCTGTCCTCCAGCAATCTGTCCTCCAGCAGATTACTAGAATTACTAAGGTCCCGCCCCATGGGAGTGGTAGTGGTATCATGGAGCATGAACCTGCTGTCCTCTCTCAGGTTGACAACATTTGTGCTCCCACCACTACCATACTAATACAGTGCCCTTGCTGTTGCCTCTCAGCCAGCCAGCCCAGACTGCTGCTGTCTATGCAGTGATGGTACAGACTGAATCAATGCCCTCAAGGGCCGAAACTGTTTGAGGACATTCCCCAGTGGAAGCCAGCAGCCTTTCACCAGCCATGATGCAGCCACTGGGGTAGCACTGCGTAGGAGCAGTAGGAGAGACAAAAGTACATGGAAGACTGGCACTAAGGGAATGCACATGGGTGAATATTTCATTTCTATTTGTGTAAATGCATGTATTATTGGATTAAGATGTCATGGAAAGTTTATTGTTGGTGGCTTTCATTGTAGAATCTTGGCCAAGGGGACACTTAATGGGGCATACCAGATGGATGGTGAGATGGGGAATAGTGGAGCATTTTATGGTGGTAAAATGAAGTTGTCTTCTTGGAAGTGGAGTCTGAGCAGACACTCTTGGACAGCCCTTCCGAAGCGAAGGTGTCCCTGATGCCTCCCCTTCTTCACCCCAAGGTGGCCTCCAGATTCTTCATGGCAATGGCTGCACCCTCACAATGGCGATGTTATGGAGGACGCAACAAACCACCACGAACATGGAAGCAGAGTCCACATGTATTGCATGGTTCTCCAAGCAGTCCAGGCATCGGAAGCATGGCTTCAGCATGCCGATGGTCTGCTTCACAATGTTCCTGCTGGCTCCATGGCTCTCATTATACACCCGCTGTCCTCATAATGTGGGGTGGCAGCAGACGGTCATCAGCCACGTGGATAGGGGGTGGCCTTCGTCCCTGAGCGGCCACCCTCTAGTTGACCTTGGAGGGGCAAAGACGTTGGGAAGACCACCTCAGAACAAAAGCATTGTGGCTGCTGCCAGGATAGCGGGCACACACCGACATGATGTACTGTACATGGTTGCAAAATGGCTGCACACTGATGGAATGGTAGCCCTTTCAGTTCCTATACCTCTCCACGTTGACATAGGGGGCTTGCAAAGATGTGCGTGCAGTCGATGGCTCTCTGCACCATTGGGAATCCTGTTATCCTGGCATATTCACATGTTCCTTCATCCTACTTCTCTCTCCTTAGACAGTACTTGATGTAACAGCCTCTCAGCCTATAGGACCTCTGTCACCTCCTGGATGCATCAATGGATGGCATACTGGGAGATGTTGGAAATGTCATCTGCTCCCGCCTAGAAAGATCCAGTCGCATACAAGTTCAATGCCACTGTGACCTTTACAGCCACCAGCAGCGCTGTCCTCACCCTGGTGTGAGGTCCCAGGCTGTGTTGAAGGGGGTGGCACAGTTCTGTAACCACCTGCTGGATGGACCCAAGTCACCTCAGTCATTGCTCTTGGCTCAGATGGAGGTATGAGAAGTAGCCTCAGAAAATACGTGATGGGTATGGCTTTGTGTCGAGACCCCTTCTTCTCTTCGCAGAGCTCCCCTCTCTGCAACCTTTGCTCGATTTGTTGGTCATATTGCAGACCTAGAGGCACTGCAATGACAGCCCCCATACCTTTTGCAGACTACAGGTGACAAAATCATCCCCATTCTCTGAATGGATGTACAAGCTCACCAATAGACCTTAAAACAAGCCACAGTACTCCCACCAACTTTGCAATAGCAGAAGTCAAAAGCACCTCACCTCCAAGTTGGATGCTTGTCCCTTTAAATAGCAACAGTAAGTTTCTTGTGCAGGTGAACATAGGTTCAGCTGTGAGTAATTAGCACAGGTGCTTGGTGAACCTGGGTAGCGGAGGTTTTGGCAATGTGGGCCAAATCAGCCATGTAATGTCACTATCAGACCTTTGTTCAAGCTACCGGTGCATGCAAGACATCCCCATGCTAGCGTCGTGCCTAGCATGGGGCGCCATGGGGAATGTGTCAGAGGTGTGGCCTAGGCATTTTGTGCTTCTGGCACCTCTGTAGCACTGGCACCAGAGGCACTGTGAAGCCCAATTTCGCTGCGATTAAACCCAATGCTGTGCAGCAGATACCTTTTTGCATTGCTTTCTTCAGTTTAGCATCTTTTTGCTGATAAAGCCTCCCATTAGCTGGACAGTGTTCCACATAAAGGAGTTTCCATTTATTTAGAGTGACAGATAATATTCAATGTAGATAAAGCCATGCAAGTAGGGTTAATGCCATGTGTATGTATAAATAATGCAAACATTTTTTTAAGGTTCACAAGCAGTGCAGAGAGGCCGTAACAATTGCAAATAGACAAATAAAACAAAAATCATCATGGTGTCCTTGTACAAGACCTAGGTTCAGCACTATTTAGAATATTTCTTTCAGTTCGCGTCCCTTATTATGGGGAATACGGAGGAGAGACTCTAGATTAATACCCAGTTTAAAACACTTAGCTACCATGAGAGACTCAATTAGCTTGATCTTTTTACTCTTGGCTTTGGGGAGATTTGACTGAAGCATTTAAATGATGATGGAACTAGACTGTGTACATCTGGAAGATTATTTGAATGAGATAAGTGAGGAAAAATGAGAGGTATGCATTTAAGTTATGTAAGTTGTCATGCTCAGAAAGGTCAGTGGTGTAGTGGTACTGTCGTTGGACTAGCAATCCAGAGGCCCAAGCTAGTACTCCGGGTTCGATCGAATCCCACCACGGCAGATGGTGAAATGTGAATTCAATTAATAAATCTGGAATTTAAATAAAAGCCAGTCTTAATGTTGACCATGAAACCATTGTCAATTGCTGTAAAAACTCATCTGGTTCTATGTCCTTTAGGAAATAAAATCTGCCTGGTTTGGCCTACATGCGACTCCAGATCCATAGCAATGTGGTTGACTCTTAAATACCCTCTGAAATAGCCGAGCAAGCCACTCAGTTCAAGGGCATTTAGGGATGGGCAATAAATGTTGGCCTAGCCAGTGACGCCCACCTCCCATCAATGAATAATAAAAAAATAACTTTAAGCATGCACTGTATCCTGCATTGAATCTTCTGGAACTGAATTTTCCTTTTGTTTTAAATGAACCACAATAAAAGTGGATGTGGGCTGCAAAGATGGCTGTGTATTCAAGAAATGACTCACTGTCTGAAAGGACAAAAGAATACCTCCCAGACTAAGAGGTATCATCAACGCCCATCCTGAAACCATCAGGGGACATTCCGAAATTGTTTCTCCTGAAACAAAGGAGGTGATTGTCTTAACCCTGCTCAGGATGAATGTCTTACCACAATAAACTAGGATGGGGCTAATCAACCTAGACCCCCACCATATTTGGAAAAGAAACAGAGAGGTCACATGGTGGGGCAGCCACATTGGTCTCCTTTTAAAAAATCTTTTAAAATCCAGACTGCAGGAAAAAGCAGACAAGGCAATACCACCATGCCTTAAAAGAACGGGAGGCTGTATTAAGGCCTCCGAGCCTGTTCCATTTCAAGTCCGCCAGTACAAAAAACCAAACTCCTGGAAATGAGACTACAAGCAAGTGACCTGCTGAAAATCCACCTAACTACACTTCAGGATTGAAAACGCCTTCTTCACCAGGCCTGCACTGCATGCCTTTTCCCCAAAACGAGTCAAATCACATGACTTATGAAATATTCCTGTTTGCAATTTGCAAAAGTGCGCTATCCTTCAAATGGCTTTCTTTCTCGAGTGTGTGCGCGAGTGGCAAATGAGTGGCATAATGTTAGACTTTCCATAGAACCATAGAAAAGTTACGGCATAGAAGGAGGCCATTCAGCCCGTCGTGTCCGTGCCGGCCGAAAAAACTAGCCGCCCAACTTGCAGCACCTGGTCCATAGCGTTGCTGGTTACAGCACTTCTGGTGCATGTCCAGGTACCTTTTAAAAGCATTGAGGGTTTCTGCCTCCACCACTGTTCCTGGCAGTGAATTCCAGACACCCACCACCCTCTGGGTGAAAAAGGTTTTCCTCACATCCCCTCTAATCCTTCTACCAATCACCTTAAATCTGTGCCCCCTGGTAACTGACCTCTCCGTTAAGGGAAACAGGTCCTTCCTGTCTGCTCTATCTAGGCCCCTCAAAATTTTGTACACCTCTATTAAGTCACCCCTCAGCCTCCTCTGTTCTAAGGAAAACAATTCTAAACTGATCCAATCTTTCCTCATAGCTGCAACTTTTGAGCCCTGGCAACATTCTTGTAAATCTTCTCTGTACTCTCTCCAGAGCAATTATGCCGTTTCTGTAATGTGGTGACCAGAACTGTGCGCAATACTCAAACTGTGGCCTAACCAGTGTTTTATACAGTTCCAGCATTACATCCCTGCTTTTGAAGTCTATACCTCAACCAATAAAGGAAAGCATTCCATATGCCTTCTTCACCACTCTATCTACCTGCCCTGCCACCTTTAGGGACCTCTGGACATGCACTCCAAGGTGTCTCACTTCTTCTATCCTTCTCAATATCCTCCCGTTTATTGTCTATTCCCTCGCTTTATTTGCCCTTCCCAAATGCATTATCTCACACTTCTCTGGATTGAATTCCATTTGCCACTTTTCTACCCACTCAACTAAACCATTGATATCTTTCTGGAGTCTACGGCTATCCTCTTCACTAGCAACTACATGGCCAATTTTTGTGTCATCAGCAAATTTCCCAATCATGCCTCCCAAATTTAAGTCCAAATCATTAATATATACCACAAACATCAAGGCATCCAATTGTTTCCTGTCCCTGAGCCAATTCTGGATCTAACCTGCCACATTCCCCTGTATCCCATGGGCTTTCATTTTACTGACCAGTCTGCCATGTGGGACCTTGTTAAATGCCTTACTAAAATCCATGTAGACCACATCCACTGCACTACCTTCATCAATCCTTCTTGTTATTTTCTCAAAAAACTCAATGAAGTTAGTAAGACATGACCTTCCCTTAACAAATCCATGCTGACTATCCCTGATTAATCCGTGCCTTTCTAAGTGCAGTTTATCCTGTCCCTCAGAATAGATTCTAACAATTTACCCACCACTGAGGTCAGACTGACTTGCCTATGATTATTTGGCCTATCCCTTGCACCCTTTTTAAATAATGGTATAACGTTCGCAGACCTCCAATCCTCGGATACCTCTCCTGTACCTAGTGAGGATTTGAAGATGATTCTCAGTGCATCCGCGATTTCCTCCCTGGCTTCTTTTAACAACCTGGGATGCAATCCATCCAGCCCTAGCGATTTATCCACTTTCAAGGATGTCAGACCCTCTCGTACTTCCTCTCTCATTATGCTTATCATATCTAATATTTCACACTCCTCTTTCACTACAATGTCTGCATCAACCTTCTGCTTTGTGAAGAGAGACAAAAAACTCATTAAGAACCCTGCCCACATCTTCTACATCCCGCATAAGTTCCCTTGTACATCTCTGATAGGCCCTACCCTTTCCTTAGTTATTCTCTTACTCTTAATGTACTGATAAAATATCTTCGGGTTTTCCTTGATTTTACCTGCCAATAATTTGTCGTGTCCTCTCTTTGCTTTTCTAATTTCCTTTTTTACTTCACCCCTGCACTTTCTATACTCCTGAAGGCTTTCTAAAGTATTAAGATTTTTGTGATCGCATAATCTTTCTTTTTCTGCTTTAACTTACCCTGTAAGCTTCGAGATAACCAGGGGGCTCTAGATTTGGCAGTACCACCCTTTATCTTTGTGGAGACATGCCTACACTGTACCTGTAGTATCGCGCTTCTGAATGCCTCCCACTGGTTTGCCACTGATTTTCCTTCAAGTAGCTGTATCCAATCCACTTTCGCCAGGTCACCTCTCAGTTTCTTAAAATTAGCCTTCCCCCAATTTAGAACTTTTACGCCTGTTTTATCTTTGTCCTTTTCCATGATTATGCTAAACATACTGTATTATGGTCACTAACTCCAAAATGGTCACCCACTGTTACTTCCTCCACTTACTCAGCTTCATTACTGAAGACTAAATCTAGAATTGCGCCCCCTCTCGTTGGGCTTGTTACGTGCTGGCTAAAAAAGTTCTCTGAAATGCAGTTCAAGAATTTTGTCCCCTCTGTGCCCTTCACACTATTTGTATCCCAGTTGATATTGGGGAGTTGAAATCCCCAACTATTATTGCCCTGTAGTTTTTGCATTCAGAAATTTGCCTACATATTTGTTCTTCTACCTCCCTCTCACTATTTGGGGGTCTATAGTACATTCCTAGTAGTGTGGCTGCCCGTTTTTAATTTCTGAGCTCCACCCATTTGGCCTGATTTGATGATTCATTTAGCATATCATCCCTCCTCAAAGCTGTTATTGATTCCTTAACTAATAATGCTACACCATCCCCCCTTTTTTATCTCCCTCTCTATCATGCCTGAAAAACTTTATATCCAGGGATGTTGCAATGCCATTGTGGCCCTCTTTAAGCCAAGTTTCCGTTATAGCAGTGTTGCCTTTCGGGGTGAAAAAAATCCTCTTTATTTAAACCCACGAAAAGCTTGCTGCTGGTTATTCAACTTGGCTGTACACTCAGGGGTTAAGAAACATACACACCTTCCTTGTCGAAAACACACTGATTACAGACAGTAAAGGGAAAAGAACTGGGGTTTCAATTCTCTCTCAATTCTGTCCATAACAAAATATAGAACTAAGTTAGATATCAGTAGGTTTTCGTTATCACACAGGATCTCAGTGAGTGTGGATTTGCTGCAAATGTTCAAAAGAGAGCTGGGCAAGTTCCTGGAGGAGGCTGATATTGCTGTGTACAAAAAGGTAATTGAGATGCTGGATGATGCAACTCAGTCACAACTATCTCCTAGAATTCATTTTGTTCTGCTTCAGGATCAGAGAGGAATTTCACTGAGTTTATTACCCTTAAATTGACTTAGGGAGTTTTTTTTTTGCTTCTCTCAGGGAAAAACATGACTGCTGGTGGGTGGGGAGCATTGTACATCACAATGCATTGTACATCACAAGGGCGGCACAGTGGCACAGTGGTTAGCACTGCAGCCTCACAGCTCCAGCGACCCGTGTTCAATTCTGTGTACTGCCTCTGCGGAATTTGCAAATTCTCCCTGTGACCGCGTGGGTTTCCGCCAGGTGCTCCGGTTTCCTCCCACAGGCAAAGACTTGCAGGTTGATAGGTAAATTGGCTGTTGTAAATTGCCCCTAGTGTAGGTAGGTGGTAGGAGAATGGCGGGGATGTGGTAGAGAATATGGGGTTAATATAGGATTAGTATAAATGGGTGGTTATTGGTCGGCACAGACTCGGTGGGCCGAAGGGCCTGTTTCAGTGCTGTATCTCGAAATAAAATAAAAATAAAAAATGCGCAGTTGCAACATGACTGAATGGGCCAGGCTCAATACAACCGCTGCTCTTTTTCCATCCATCTTTTTCATAATGTTCCCATGTATCTCAAAATCCAAAGATCAACTGAAGCACGTCAACATGGTGTTTGGACATGTTGCATTACTTGCTGGTTTAAAAACAAGTTTACGTCAAGTCCCTGCATTCAGCCATCCTGTCAGCAGATGGCACTGTCCTGAGTTTATAACAATAGGGAAATAACTTCATATATGATGCTTTTCACATATTCAGGATGTCTTAAATCATTTTACAGCCAGTTAACTTTTTAATTGCAGTCACTATTTCTGTAGATAAATGCAGCAGCAATTTACATACCGCATAGCCCTACGAACAGCAATGAAACGACTGACCAACAAAATCATAAAAGCAAAACACAGTGCATGCTGGAAATCTGAAATAAAGTTTTTCATGGTTGCAGTTGAGAGTTAAATATTGTCCAAAACATCAAGAGAACTCCCGTGCTCATCTTTGAATAGTGACATGGGATCTTTTATGTTGACTTGAGAGGGTAGGTGTGGCCTATGTTTAACCTTTTGTCCGAGACAACTGAAAACCTGGTGACAGCCCTGTAATTCATTATCGTACTTTATCCTTTTGCAGCAGGATAGCATGTGAATCAGGAAGAATTAATTTCATTCTTGCTTTAACAGGGCTGCCAGAAATTGCGCTATGAAAATGGGCAGGCTGCTCATTTCCTGGTGCAATCGAGTGGGAAGCCTGTAAATCATACTAAAATGTGAGCTGAGAGTTTGAATCACCTGGTGAGCGAATGGCTGTCACTCAATACACTGTCCAATATTACATGTGATTCCGCGACTGGACAATATTTGCTAAATAATTCTCAGTGCGCTAAGAATTACGCTGACAATTTAAGATGGTCAGTCGGGCTCAAAGTGTGGCGCATTTGCGCGCACTGGAATCTACATACATTTAATACACAGGGCCCTGTTCTTTGTAGACAGAAAGAACATGTACACACATTGCGCCTATTTCAGCTAATCAAAATAAATGACAGCCATTCGCTGGTTCATTCTTCAGGGCAATGCCTAGACTAGAGTCAAGCTGCCTGGTTTAAATTTCAAACAAAGTTTGGCAGTTAACTGTCAGTCACCATAAACTGGTGCATTCTCCATGGCAATGCCTCTACCAATCAGAGTTCACTTGCCAACCATTCAGCACTCTCTTCTCATACAGTATAAAGTTGTTGCTTCCCCTTACATTGGTATTCTTGCAGATTGTCCTGATGAGTATAAGACAAAAAGCTTCAACAACATCTCTATTTTCAGCAATACACAAGTTCTGTAGTACCAAGTGACTAACTGTCATCTTAATTGAGCTCTACGGTGTTACTCAAACTGTTACAAACAAATGGTTCATGGTTCGTATTAATTTTCTAGAGGTAACATTTTAATTTAGGAATTGATTTTTTTTTAAATGCAAGATGAATGAAAACACCTGGTTTGAGAAGCTGGTAAACAAGCCTAGGGTGATTACAAATCAAAGGGTGACCCCCATGTTTATTTAGTAAGGTCATATTGGGACCCCTCTTAACTTGTTGATAGAGATAGTTTGTCTGCAGCTACCTCTGTCAGGGGTTTAAATTATTGATATGATTTCCCAGAACAAAGAGAAGATTTAAAGTTCAAAAATCTCTCCATGAGTGCTTACAGGGACAGAATAAGACCGGTGAGAGCTATAACATCACAGGTGGCCTTGTTTAGTTGGACAGTTGGAACCAGAAAATTTAGGAGAGTTTGTTCTATCTTTGTTAGCAATATCAATTATTCATGTGGGTATCAGGAATCAAAGAGAAGATTTGGAGTTGGAAATAATTAGCTTAAATTGCTATCTGGCACATCCCACATTGCTATGGAGATAGATGCTGCTGGGGAGATGCCTTTTGGCTCAGGTTTTTTTTTGGGTGCTTGCTGATACAGTCAGTAGTTGGCTTTTACAAAGCAAGTTGGAAGTAACAGTCGAATAGGAGTGTTCTGTTGAGATTTAGAGTTTGAAATATATGTCTTCATGTTCTGTTACGATTTTAAGTTTAAAATACAAGTGTTTCTAAATTGTAGTCTTAAGTTAGTAGTGTTTTACTTTGTTTAGTCTTGTACAGTAAAGTTTTTGTTTAAAACGTGAAATCTAATGGCACAGTTCTTTCAGTAATAACTGGGCATTCGACTTACTCTTTTAAAAAGATAACGGACCCTAACACTACCTTTGCTACAGAAAAATTATACATAAAAATAAATATAATAACCTGTTGTATTATCCTGAGATGTTTGGTCATCTAATGATTTACTCGGAGGCAGAGGAGCCTTTCTTTTGGTCTTTCTTGAAGATACGTTACTTGATGTGGCAACATCACCAAAGGGAAGTGACTCCGCCCTTTGTCTGCCTGAACCTGTCACATTCTAAAAAAAGATAGAAATAGAAAACAAGAGTAAGGTTGGAAAAGACAGACATCATGCAGATTTTAAAAGTGCAGCAGAATAAGCCATGAATATTTTTCTTGTGAAGAACTTTGACGCCCATTACACCAGCACATGGGATTTGCAGATGACCAGTGTCTCAAATATCTGAAGGATGACTCAGTGAGCAATGACCTTACAGCATCAGTCCCTGAAAAGATGCAAACCAGTTGTACCTTCAATTGCTCCACACATTCAGATGACTTCAAGCCTAAATGATCTCTCTTTTTGTCTTACTAGGGCAAGATGGTGCTCAGTTCCAGAATAGAGCAAGGAGGCGAGGTCTCAAACCTCCGCTCCCAGACCCCACCAGGAGATGGCACTGAAGATCTTCAGCTGCTACACCACTGTGCCACAGTGGAGGCCAAATTGAGAGATGGGATGACTCCAGAGCCAGGCGATTCCCTGTTCACTTGTCATTTCCAAATGTGTCAGGACAGGGGCCCAGCCTTCACCAACCCTTGCCCCCTCCCCATGGACCACCTCAATACTGACAAAGGCAACCATTCTAACCCACTGCTTTTTATTCCCACAGGTCATTCAAGATGACTGAAGCCCATCACTGTGGAGGTAAAGGGAAACAAAAAGGAGGTGGTGAAAGAGGAAAAGGTGGGCGAACATTTGGAGAATGTGGACACAAACTTTGTTGTGTGACTTCAACTGTCAGATGAGGGGGCGCTGGAGCACCTAAGACACACAACTCCCTTTCTTCCTGGGAGAAAACTCTGCCCTCCTCATCTTCAGGTCACGCTCAAGCACAGTCAGAGTCATCCAACTCTCAACTAGGTACCAGCACTGACACATTTCACCAGAGCAAGGCCAGAAGAGCTCTTCAGTGTCACAAGCCAGTTTCAGGGATCAAGGAGACTCTGAGGAAATGGAGGATGCCGCCATCTCTCCAAAGAGGCCAGTTAAAGGTTGGTCACAAGCTGGTGTAACCTCTGAGTCTGCTCTAATAGTCAGCATTAACATTTTGCAGGCGATGTTAAAGCTGTGAGAATCAACAGCTGCATTAGGACATGCAACAGGTCCCTGGAAGGGCACAGTAAGGGAGTATTTGGGGTTTCCATCTTGATGCAAGCTCAGATCTCTGCACTTAAGGCTTTGGGTGATAGACTGAATGACATGAAGGTGATGGTTCCAGTCTCTTACTAAGGCTTTACAGGATCTGACAGTTGCCATTGCTCCAGTCGTCAGACTGCTGACTGGGACTGCAAATCAAGACCATTGGGAGAACAACTAATTCTGTCCAAGTAGCTGCCGTTGACACCTCCCCTTCCAACCTCAGATACATCTGCCACATTTACATGGAAGGCTGCATGAGACAGCTCTGGATCTCCCTCCAGGGTGCATCTTTGTTCCAGGGGCACAAGGCTGACAACAGAGACCATACACTGGCCCACAACTCATCACCCTGGCATCTTACCACCACACCCAGTCTTTCCAGTCTCTACTGGGAGATGGTGCAAGGGAGCAGCTAGTCAAAGGGCTCGTCTAGGTACTGGAGACAAATGGGTTGCATTGAGGGAATGGGGAGAATTTATTCCTCTCTCCACATCCTCTTCATTCTTCTCCTTTGTCAGGAAATGGGGAAGCTGCCTGGCTGCAACATTATGAACATTATGCTTATGTCTTATTTGCTCAATAACTATCTTACTTCTAATGTCTTATTGCTGCTAATTAAGAATTCTTTCCTTCAAATATTTAAATCTTTAAGTATCAAAGTTTTCAAAAGTTGCAGCAATTTCTAATATTTACAATAGTTTAACTCAGGTTTCCAATGGTTCCCAAGGTTTATTATTGATTTGTAAACGTATATTTTCTTCAACTTTGTAAAGAGAGTTTAACATTGCACTAAAACACAGTCTATAATTGAAATCTGTTCCTCATGGTAAAGTTAGCAATTTATTGAAACATTTCAGTATAGTTTAACTTTTTCAGGCAACATTTGTATTTATTTGTAAAAATTTGCAATTGAAGTTATTAAACATTTTTCATATAATCAAACAGTCTTTGAAGTTAAAAAGAGTTGTGTCTTCTGGTTATGATCAGTGTGGGGACTATCCTTGCTACTCTCTCTGAAGAACACCCTTGGACCTGAAGCAGCTCTTCTAAACCACCTGGCTGGTGGATGCATGTACTTTATTACATCTCGCCTCAACTTCAATCCATGGACTGCACAAAGGCATAATCAACCACAGTGGCAAGAGGTAAGGCTTATCATTCAGGATCCATCCAACTATTCACCCGATTTCCAAGCATTAATTAAGTTATGCACAATGAAAGTACCATGACAGGTCGTAATGTGCTGCGCACTCACATGCAAGTTGTGGAAGCTGGACCTTATAAACCATCTGAACATGCCGAAGTGGTAACTCTTATCGCTCAGGTAGCTTTGTGGGTTCTGATGGGGAGTCAATTCTTTTCTTGCTAAGTTTCAAATTTATTAGACATCATTAACACAATTTCCTTCTGGAACTCAGAAGTCTTTTTGCACATAAAGGTTTAGTTTGCAAATGATTGAAGGGAGCAGCAGCGACGGCAGCTGATAAATCTGTGTGGGGGAAGAGCATGGACCTTCCAAGGTGTTTTCCAAAAAAAAAAGCAAGGAGTGGCATCAGAGCTTTGCAGGTAGGTGTCTAGTTGGTGAATTTTCAGGTTTCTTTTCTCTCTAAATGAGAGCAGTGGTTTAAACTAGGGCTGGAAAACTATAAAGTACTGTATTAAATTTAGAGCTTAGCTTAATTAATAAAATGCAAATCGGGGTAAGTATAACAGTAAGTGAATAAGTGTATTAGCACAGAGCAGGTCTAGAGGCATTAATTAAAATTAATAACTTATACAAAGTGCTAACTAGATCATAGCGATATTTTCTTTGATCATTGGTGGGCAGCTGAGACCTGTTGCTTGCAATTCGTGCACCACGTGGGAACTTAAGGACACTTCATGTGTCTTGGACAACCATGTGTCTTGTGCAGGAAGTGTCTCCAGCTGCTTGACCTCAAGCTCAGGATTTTAGAGCTTGAGGGGCAGTTGGGGTCACTGTGGAGCATCAGGGAGGATGAGAATTTCCCAGATCATATGGCGCAGGAGGTGATCACCCCACAGGCAGAGAGAGTTTGGGATAGTAGATGGGTGGCCACCCGGGAAGAGTAGGAAGAGGCTTTGGGGTGTGAGCCACTCTCAAACCGGTACTGAGCACTGAAGACTGCTGAGAGTGACGGCATTTCAAGTCCAGCATGGTGTGCTGCATCCCTGGTGCCAGGGTAAAGGACATCAAGAAGAGTGTGCAGTATATTTTGCAGGGGAAAGAGTGTGAGCCAGAAGGTGTGGTACACGTTGGTACTAACGACAGAGAGTAGGTATTGAGGTGCTACGGTCAGATTATCAGGCACTAGGGAGGAAGTTAAAAAGTAGGACTTTTGAAGGTAGTAATCTCTGGATTACTCGCAGTACCACATGCTGGTGAGAATAAAAGCAGGAAGATAGGGAGGATTAATGCACGCCTTCAGGCATGGTGCAGGAGGGAGGGCTTCAGATTCTTGGGTATCAGGACCAATTCTGGGGAAGGAAGCATCTATTCAAAAAGGGATCGGGTGTACCTCAACAGGACTGAGACCAATATGCTTGTGGATAGTTTCACTAGTGTGGTTGAGGGTTTAAACTAAACTGGCAGGGGAATGGGCACCAACATATAGAAGTAGAAAAGAGTAAGGTGCATAAAGAAGAGTGTTGGATAGTACTAGAAAAGGAAGTACTACAGTATTAGATAGGAGCAGACTAAGAAGGACTGCGAGGAAAACAAAAACAGGTTTACAATACATGTATGTAAATGTACAAAGTGTGGTGAATAAAGTTGGTAGCTGTAAGCACAAATCGCCTTGTGAGAATATAATATAGTGGCAATATCGGAAGTGTGGCTTAAAAATGGTGAGGACTAGGTGCTTAAAATGCAAGGATACAAACTGTTCAGAAAAGAAAGGGAAGGGAAAAAGGGAGGTGGGGTAGCAGCACTCTTTAGGAAGATATTGTAGAATTGGAAAGGGAGCATATATCCTCGAGGGGACAAAGATAGAATCCATAGAGTTGAGAAGGAAAAAGAGTATGATCACATGACTGGGGTATTCTATAGGCCCCCAAATAGTGAGAGAGAGATAGAAGAGCAAATCTGCAGAGAAATCACAGAGATGTGCAAGAACTATACAGCGGTCATATCGATTTGGACAATGTTCGAGTAAAGGGAAAGGAGAGGGAAGAAACCTCAAACATGTTCAGGAGAACTCCCTTGACCAGTATATTCTCAGTCCAACTAGGAAGGAGGCATTGCTGGATCTGGTGCTGGGGAATGAGGTGGGCCAAGTGGATCAAGTGTGATACGACCAGGCTAGAAAGGTGTCCAGGCATCTGTTACTATCATAACCTGGTCTTATTGTAACAGGGTTTAATTTTAAACACACTGTTTTGAGCTCCCCCTTTGTGAATTCTGGTTCACAACATTCCAATTATAAGGCAAAGAAATGAGTACAAACAGGCTTTCTTTGGTTTAAAGAAGAAAAGATGAAATTTTATTGAAACTTAAACTTAAGCTCTAATATTGTTCATGCCTACGGATATATGACTAGCCCATGCTAGCATGCACACACGATATACACATGCAGATAGGAACAGGAAAGAGAAGAGGAAAATATAGTAGAGAGGGGTTTTAGGCAATATCTTATGGTGCTTTGAGCTCACTGTAGTCCTTTTATAAGTAATCTTGCTTTTCATTGGGACTCCGTAGTCTTAAAACCTTGTTCACGTAGGAAACTTTTCTCTGTGTTTCACGTGTTTTCACGAGATTCAGTTCCATGGGAAGGAGATCGAAGCAGGCAGGAGGTCTTCGTGCTTCAGTTCCAGGAGAGATCTTTACTCCATGAGCACATGGCTTTGTCTCAGTTCAAAAATCCTTTGTTGGAAGTTCAAATTCTCTGCAACAGCCAGTTAGTCATGTGACTAAAACTGGTCTGACCACTTCTTGTGTGTACTGGGGAAGCAACAGCTGGGTCCCTTTTGTTTTAACACTGCTAGTACTATGTAAGTGTCCTTCCAGTCAGGGTCTTGCAATTTTAAGTTTTAATGTTCATGTGGTGAAATCATGTGTGCCTCTGTCTTGACAGGTGTGGGGGTTTGCCTGATAAGTGTCTGTGGAGGAACACTTGGATAAGAGTGATGATTGTATCCTAAGGTTTGGATTAGTTTTGGAGAACAACATGGAACAATGTAAAGTAGAACTTTTAAATTGGAAGTGGGCTAACTTCAATGGGATGAAAGGGAATCTAGCCAGGGTAAGATTGACAGGAAAAACTATAATGGAACAATATGTGATCTTTAAGGATGTTTCAGGTACAGGCGAGGTACATTCCAACAAGGGTGAAAGGTAAGGGAACCAAAACCAGGGTGATAAAGAATATGATGTAACAAAAAAAGGTGCATGATGCATGTAAGGTGAATTCTTCAAGTTAGAACCAGGCCAACAACAATAAGTTGAGAGGTGAAATGAAGAGGAAAATAAGACTGGCAAAGAGAGTATGTGAATAGAATGGCAGTTAACATAATAGGGAACCCAAAAATCTTCTACCTCCAAGTAAATAGTAAGCAGGTAGTAAGAGGTAGGGTACGTCCTATTAGGGACAAAGAGGGTGATATACGCTTGGACGCACAGGGCAAGGCTCGAATACTTAATGAGTACTTTGTATTTGTGTTTACTAAGGAACAGGATGTTGACAAAATATTGGTAGAAGCAGAGATGGTAGAGTTAATGGATGGGGTGAAAATTAATAGGAAGGATGTACTGGAAAGGCTGGCTATGCTTGGAGTGGCTTGCATCCCAGGTTGCCAAAAAAAAGTGGGAGTAGAGATAGTGGAAGGGCTTGCCATAATCTTCCAATCTTCCCTCAATATGGGGGAGGTGCCAGAGGATGGCAGAGTGGCAAATGTGACACCCTTACTCAAGAAAGGGTGTCAGGACATTCCTGATAACTACAGGCTGGTCAGTTTAACATCTGTGTTGGCAAGGTTTCAGAAACAATAATCGGGGGGGAAAAAAATCAACAGGCACTTGGAGAGGTTTGAGTGAATTAAGGAGAGCCAGCACAGATTTGTAAAAAGTAGATCATGCTTGACTAAACTAATTTAATTTTTTGATGAACTGAAAAGGTTGATGAAGGGAAAGCAATGGACCTTGTCTAAATGGATTTTAAGGAAGTGTTTGACAAAGTACCACATTTTTAAAAATTCATTCATGGGATGTGGGTGTCACTGGCTATGCCAGCATTTATTGCTCATCCCTAATTGCCCTTGAGAAGGTGGTGATGAGCTGCCTCTTGAACCGCTGCAGTCCATGTGAGGTAGGTAAACCCACAGTGCTGTTAGGAAGGGAGTTCCAGGATTTTGACCCAGCGACAGTGAAGGAACGGCGATATAGTTCCAATTCAGGATGGTGTGTGACTTGGACGGGAACTTGCAGGTGGTGATGTTCCCACATAACAGGCTGGTTAACAAAACTGAGGCTCGTGGAATAGGAGGCTCAGTATTAGATTGGATAAAAAGATTGGCTTAAGGATAGAAAATAGCGAGTCGTGGTAAATGGTTGTTTTTCAAATTGGAAGATGGTAGACAGTGGTGTTCCCCAAGGGTCAGTGCTAGCACCACTGCTTTTTTGATGTATAAGTGACTTGGATATTGGAATGCAGAGTAAAATTTCAAAATTTGCCAATGATACCAAACTTGGAAGTGTGGCAGACAGTGAGGATGATACCAGTTAACTGCAATAGGGCACAGGTGAGCACAACTGGGAGATGGAATTTAATACAGGGTAGTGTGAGGTGATACATTTTGATAGAAGGGATAGGGAGAGGCAATATAGATTAAATGGCACAGTTTTAAAGAGTGTACAGGGATGGAGGGACCTGGGGGTGCAAGTGAATATACCTTTGAAAATGGCAGGACATTTTGAGAGTCATTCGCAAAGCACATAGGATCTTGGGTTTCATAAATAGAGGTATTGAGTAAAAAAGCAGGGAAGTTATACTGAACCTGTATAAAGCTCTGGTTAGACCACAACTAGAATATTGTGTCAACTTCTGGTCACCACACTTTAGGAAGAATGTAAGAGTCCTTGAGATGTTGCAGAAGAGATTTACGAGAATGGTTCCAGGGATGAGAGATTTTAGTTACAAGGTTAGGTTGGAGAAGCTGGGGTTGTTCTCCTTGGAGCAAAGGAGATTGAGGGTAGATTTGATAGACGTGTACAAGATTATGACAGATTTAGATAAGGTAGACAAAGAAAGGCTGATTGTACAAGGACTCGGGTACACAGGTTTTGGGGTATGGGCAAGAGATGCAGGGCAGTGTGAGGAAGAACAGTTTTATGCAGCAAGTGGTAATAACCTGGAACCCACTGCCTACGAGGATGGTGGAAGCGGAGACAATGAATGATTTTAAAAGGAAATTAGGTGGACACTTGAGGGAAATAAACTTGCAGGGCTGCGAGGGAATGGGACTGATTGGATTATGCTATAGAGAGCTAGCATGGACTCAATAGGCAGAATGTATTCCTTCTGTGCCGTAATAACTTTAGGACTCTCTGGCTGAATTTAACGGTGAGGCGTTGGCCCTGCTCACCAGCTGAAAAGTTGGGGCAAGCCCCCCTCCGTCAGGCTTGGAAGGCACGTTGCTATTTTGTGTGGCCCAGGCCCTTAATTGGCTTCAGTTGGGCTTCCACCCCTTTGAGGCAGGATATCCGGCCAATCAGAGGGGTGGCAGCTTTTCAGTCCCAGCAGTGGGGGTCAGAGTCTCGGGCAGGGAGGTTGTTTTAGTCGGGTGGCCTGTGCTGCTGAGGATGGCTCTGAGTGAGGCATAGAGTGCCTGATCAGGAGGCCCACCCCGCCACTCCCCCCAGCCTGCAAGGAGGCTGCCAGGCATTACTAGGCGGCCTCCTCAGGTGCTGAAGTGCCTGCCCACCGCTGGTAAGACACAAGCGGCGGCGGGAAGAGGCCCTTAAGTGGCAATTTGCTTGGGGCAGGCAGGCCATTTGTCACCTCTCCTGCCACTGGCAAAATAGTAGAGGCAGGTAGGCAATGGGCATGGCACCCACCCCTTCAAGCCCGCTCCCGGGGTGGGTGGGCGGACGTTCAATTCCAGCGCATGAAAGGCTGTCGCTTGGGACATACTAAGCATTCAGCTATTATTCACTGTAACCCTTGATCTTGCAAAATTTCAACCTGCAATGTTGCTATCCATTAACCTTAAAAATGTAGAATATTTGCATAGTCTAAAATTCAGCCAGTTTTCTTATAGAAGCAAAAACATGCCATACAAATTTTAACAATCCATGTATGAAAGTAAAAGCACACTTAGTGGATGGCAGAATCTTTAAAAACTCTGGATGTATTTCAAATGCTCATTTTCTAACCCTCCAATTTCTACCTTTCTTAGGCATTTAATGGTATACCAGCTAATGGAGGTACTCCAGTACAACCTAGTGTTGACTCTTAACCCCGGTGCTACACAGCCCCACTTGATGTTGAGCTAGATCATCGAGCTAAATTAGGAAACATAATATCTATGAGGAAATCAGAGATTTGGAAACTTAGATGGCACTGACATTCTTACTAACATGGTGCACAAACATTTCGTAATGCAAAGTTTCAACTAATATTTATCCTGGTTAAACGCTAGAAATTACACTGTTGAAAATTCAGTATATTAGAAACAAGCATGGTGAAGGCACCATAAAGTTTCCATGGTTACAGTTTAGACTTCTTCCCATTTTCCCCAAAACAACTGCTCTTGTGTCACAAGAAATATGGCTGTTTCTGTAAGTGGGCTTCATGCATCTCATTTACCTCTGTGCACAGGACATGTCCAGATTCAACAGTTACCCTCTGATTGTGGTATATTGTTCACTGGAGAATATATAGAAGGACCACACATTCACTTTTGGAGACAGAACGTTATGCCAGATCAATATGTACAGTCTAAAACCAATTCATCAAATTTATTTATAGCTATAATAGTACACATGGAGGTTTGTTTCTTCTTGGACTGCTCCCATCAGACGGGCAACAGTGGGTCAGACACCTGTTTTCTTTGCCATTTTCCTTAGAAAACACACATGGCAGAAAACTGCATGTTAATAGTCCAAGTGAGTAATATCTTGGTTATTTTCATTCTGTTCAAGTACAATACTTCCATGGCCTGTTGCAGAAAGGTTGGGGTGCATTTTATGCCTGTCCACATGATCTCACTGGCACCTGACCCCATTCTCCCTGGGAGAGGGGCTAATTTTGATATTCCAGATAGGTTTGGAACCAGAATCTACTAACTAGCTCCATGTTGCTGAGAGAGAGGAAAAGCCCCACTTATAGTTATTTGCAATCATCTGATCATTTCATATGTGAAGTGATTGAGCTTTACCCACAGATGGCATAGAAGGTCAAAACCAGTGGGTTGACTGTTGGATCTGTAATTAGAGACATTAGTTAGGTTTAAAGCTTGTTCTTGTCTGGTACACCATATGGAGGTGACATCTAGATTCCTTAGAGGAACTGTTCACATGGAGTGCTTTGAGCTAAGATGGTGGCTTGGTAGGTTAACCGCATCTTTATACAGGGATACATGTGACAAGTCTTGAACCTTAAGGAGCAGATTCTGCAAGGCAATAATAAAGATACATTCCCATCATATACAGCATCAGTACCCTGGTTGTGCAGTGGAAATCAAAGCTACAACTAGCAGGCAAAATATTTCAAATTTTGGCCAGCATAGACTCTCAAGCAAAACTGTAAAATGTAAGAGAGGATTTGATACTTTCCCCGCAGTGATGATGATCAACCTCACAATAGGACTTCTGGAGCAAGGGTTTGAGCCTTCAGAGAGAAATGTATCAAGATAGAACATCAAGAGGACTGATGGACTGAGACTGGTCTCATCTTAAGCAATTGAGCATTGTAGTGAGGGGGCACCACTGGACAGTACCAGTTGATGCAAACAGAGAATTCTTCCTTTTCCCAGCAGTAACTAAGGTCTATGCCAGTATCTCATTAAATAGCATCGGAGGAGGAATTGGCTGACAATGTGTCTATACGAGTTTGTTCTATCCACACCTTTGGGGTGTTAATCCAAGCAGTTACATGGTCTGTTTCACTAATATTGACTTGCATTACTTTCTGGCTGGGGAGGCGCCAAGTACAATGTGATACTCAAGTCATGTCCAGTACTGAGGATTTGGTGGTACCCAACTGAGATGGGTTGAACCAGTCTCGAGGAAGTCATTTTGTCAGTCAGAATATGGTGACAAAAATTGTTTTAAGAAGCAAAAATATCGAAGATTATC